>NC_140934.1:56280519-57626769 GCF_014529385.1 Adiantum capillus-veneris | reverse complement strand
GTATGATGACCTAGAGTGGTGAGAAAGGACACCGGCATATTTTTTGATCATTGAGTGGAAATTTGCATGTTGAGTTGATGTCACTTCCTTGAGTATTGACATATTATGTTGGTGCCAGATAGCTATGCTACAGATGTCCATTGCATAAACCCGCTAACATTGGTGTCGTTACCTAGGAATGATCCTTAGATGTTGAGTGACCTAGTACATATTTAGAGAGTTTTTTTCAAGAGGTTAGTCTTTCCATTCCATTTACACTAGCAATGAAGCAGTAAGACACAAGGTTTAGAGTGCTTGGGAGAGGCTACAAGTTAAGGACTTGCTAGATCTACTCTTGAGAGGCAAAGAGAGTTGTAAGTGAGATACAAAAGGAATATCATTCTAATAGACACAAAAACTCAACCAAATCAAAGAAATTGGGCAAAGACACAAAAAATTGGAAATAGACAAAAATTGGGCCTTTTTGACTGGTGTGCAAATTAAAAAATAAGTGAATATTTGACCTCTACAAGGTCTGGGCATATCGCTGACCAAATTTCATGACCAGATACTATGGAACATGGATCGCAATCCATGACCCCTTGCAACATTTGATCTTGAGAATTGAGCAGTGAAAAGATGATACCATTTGGGACAACTTTTGTAAAGACCAACATAGCAAAAAACAACAAAAAGTTGACCAAAACACCAAAATACAAGCTGTAAGCCAAAAATCGCAAGCAGCCACAAGATTTTTCTTTTGTCAACATGAAAGGGCTTCAAATTCAAAAACATGTGGATAGGTGGACCCCATAGACTTCAAGTAACAAACTGACCAAGTTTGGGATCCAGACAATTATGGAGCATAAATCGTGATCCATCTCCCCCTACTAGTTTTTGGGGCTATAACCTCACAAAGTAGTAGCATAGACCAACCCAAATATTTTCTCCAAAAACAAGGGTAAAGAAAACAACCCAAAGAGGCTCAAACTCTTAGAGAGTATGAGAGGGATCTGCATAGATTCTCCAAGGTTTGTTTTTTTAAAAGGGGTATCTCCTACTTGCGATTGAAGTTATTTAACTCTATTTTCTTGATTTTTCAAACTGATTTCTCCTTCTCCCAGGCTTCTCCCCTCCCTTTGACTAATGGTTTTGAGTTTTCAACCGGCTCAAGACGAAGCTGAGGTACACTTTTCTTGAACACTCGGAGTCACATAGCATAGCTTAGTTGAACTCTCTCTCTCTCTCTCTCTCTCTCTCTCTCTCTCTCTCTCTCTCTCTCTCTCTCTCTCTCTCTCTCTCTCTCTCTCTCTCTCTCTCCCTGTCAAAAAAACCATTGTATTTAAGGTGCCTCAGGTAGTTGTATGTACTCCCTATGTAGCCCCCCCCCCCCTCCCTTATGTATACGGTATGAGTATGAAATAATGAGGGGCTACCCCTATTGTATACGCTTATGTACAGAATTCAAAAAACCCCCTCTTGTACACTCACTTGGTATCGTACGAAAAAACACAGTGAATCCCCTTGGGTGTTGAAGAAGTACAACGGATCAAGAGATCCATATGCACATGTTTCCATTTCTAAGCAAGTATTAAGAGAGAAACAAGTAATTTCCACACACAATACAAAGGGTTTGTGTTAACATTGGAGAGAATGGCGTTGACTTGGTTCTAGAGCCGTTAAATAGTAGAGACTTATTGAACATCGACCAACTCATACGAGAGTTTTCATAGGAATGATCTAAACGGGGAATCAAGCATAACACTGTCTCTTAGATTTATCCTTTCAAACAGGAAGAAAATGAAAAGGTGAAAAAAGCTTCACTTCATTTCAAGCAATACATTGAAAGATGTCCAGTGCAGAGTTGCCATAAGATAATCAATTATCGGTTCTCTTTATTGAGGGCTTGAAAAAAAAACTCTCAAAAAGGACTTGCCCTTAAAAGCATGCACAACATTTGAACAAGTCACTAGAGAAGCATTGTACCTAGTTGAAAATTGCAAAATATAGGTTACTATGAGGACTTATAGACCAATGCTAGTAGTGCCCTTCTACCATCAATGAATCTATTGCAAAACCGAGTGCTCCTGCTTCAATCACACAAAACATGGACCAATTGGTTGAGGAAGTGGTCCGCAGAATGAATCAGACCTACTAACAAAATCCTAACATGAGGCCACATTAGCTACAAACAATCAATGCTCCAAGAGTGTTGAAGTGGTGTGCCATAGAGCAGAAATACACAAACCATGGCACTAGTGAGTGTCTCTATAATCGGAACCACATGAGGGAAAGGCAGTATGGACCACTGGCAATGCAACAATTGCCATCACCTCCAAGGTACCAGATTGGACCAAATAATTTTATATATGGAGGGGACAAATCACAACCGGTATTGGAGAAACAACCACCTTTACCTCATGAAAATTGAGCAATTTTGCTTTATGTGCAACCTGAAAAACCTCTAATAACTCAACCAATCATGCCACCTACTATTTATTATGAAGAGCTAGTTTAGAGTGACGTTAGGGAGAAAAAGGGAATAGCTTATACCCCTGACGAGAGTCCATTTTGGGCTAGTGTTGACGAAGCAACCAAACCTCCATATGTGGTTTAAACATCTAGAAATCAATTCACAATGGATGAAAATAAACTCATCTTCATAGCAAACTGGATTTACAAGCCTAGGGGTTACACGCCTAGGGCAGGCCAGCCAACAGGAGTACCACCAACAACTGAACCCAGGGAGGGCCTGTGTTATGAATGTGGAGGAAAATATTGGGTGAGAGAATGTCCCCATAAAGGTCAACGAACAAAATTTTTTGGATTTTGTGATGGGTGTGGAAGAGATCACTTGATTCAAACCTGCACAAAGAACCCTGACAATCTTGGGAAGGCAATTGTCAACATCATAGGAATTTTACTATGTACTAGCGGATCGGAATACGAGTCAGCATGTCCAGTCAAAGTGGTGATCGAGATCAAGCTCAAGAAGTGGCTAAAATTTGGGCCTATAGCTGATAGTTTGAGACTTTCCAAACAAATTGAATTTGAAAACAGATCAGTTAAAACTCAAGAAAAATCATGGAAAACTAAAAGGGACAAAATAAAAGCGAAGAGATAGAAGGAGAAAACAAAACTATACCAAACAAAATAATGGCTTAAACATGAGCAAGAAAGCAAGAAAAATGCAAAGGGATCGACAGAGTCAAAGACTGACTCAAGCCGTTCAGTCTTAGTGGAAAAGGCAAACGAGCAACAAGATGTAATACTGCAAGCCTATGTGGCAAGGCTCAATAACAACCATACTTTGGAACAAAGACTTCTGGCCTATCCGCATCAAGAAGATTTTTCTATAACTATGGATAACCGAACGCAATTACCTTTTGCTTGGCTAGTGAAGGATGCTCACATTTGGATGTGTGGAGCATTAGAATGATGAGACTTTGTCCGGATAAACTTTGTAATTGATGAGACGGGGCTACAAGCTTCTAGATTGTGTCAACCTGTCTTTACCTATCTTTAGTTAGAGCTCCCAGATTATTAGTTTTGACCGCCAAAAACCTTGGCTAAGGTATAAAAGCCAATTTTTGTAAAGTTATTATTAAGTTTTTGGATAATGAAATACACAGTGTGAGCTAACGGTGCTCACTTCTCGCCTTCTCACACTTTCTACTCCCTCCCCGGTTGTCATATTGTAATCGTGTCTGCTACATTGCAACCGCAGGTAAGAGCTCTATGCATTGACGTAAGCATTTCACGGTATTTCATAGCTTTTGGCGTGGCCAATCCGCTGCCTAATTTCATCATACGTAGGAATTTACACTTCAAAATAAAAAACTAAGCATAGGCGGGGTATTGGGGCATCATTGCTAAGAATTTAGATGCATTCTTGGTCGAAAATGACTAGGTCAAAAATCCATTGCTTAATAATCTCGATTCTTGGTCGAAGATGACAGACCCGTAGGTGGTCGGTAGGCAGGGCCAGGAGAGGTGGCGAGTAGGTGGGTGTGGAGGCACAAACACTGTAGCTCTCAATAGTAGGTGAGTTTTGTTTTAAAAAAATAAAGCATTCGATCTAAGTCACGATCTGCTCGTGTGCTGGTTGGCTAGTGTGGTCCTCTTGGGTCATTCACGCCAACGGTGGAGGTTCAAAACCTGCTTATGTCTGGTGCTTTTAATTAAAAACCAAAAAAGTTACATAGTAAGTCATGCTCAACGCGAGCCATGGCATCTATCAACAACCTAACCAAACACCACCAGATACGTCAGCTAATAAATGGTGCCACCTTGTGACCGTACCTAGCATAGGGGAACTAAGACTGACTTGGGGTTGCCACCATAAGAGAATCCCTACCACAGCACACCCCTTGACCGCCAAGCTAGTGCATAAAGAGCATACTGCCGAGATAGGAAGGACATATAGAATCACTTTTTTTTCCTTTTACGCAAATTGACAATGATGGTCTTAGAACCCAAAACCTGAGCAACATGGTTAATGTATCAAGCTTAAAGTCCTGAGCTCCACCTGTATTCAAGTCAGAGTGAAAAGTTTCATTCAGCATCTCAAAAGCGGGATTAACGAGCAACTTTGGTATATTGTCCACCTCAACAAATGACCCCATAGCCTCTTTGCTTTCCTCATCGTCAGATGGTTTGGTCGGTGATAAAAGGTTCATCTTTCATCCCCACTAATGGGCCACCTATTTTTTCAGCCACCTCTTCGCATGACATAACCTATTCTCTTGCCTTAACTTTCGGCCCGAGGTCACCCGCAGAAGGCCTGATCTCCCTAGTAATGCTCATCAAATTGTGGGCAGCTTCCACCTTGGGATAGTCCCTAGCAAAGTGTCCAATCCTGCGGCATTTGTAGCAGGCATTTGAAAATGAGAAGAATGCTAACTCTTGTTGAAAAGCGTCAAAACTACCCATACACAAGTCCAAATACTTGGGAATTGGCTTACTCGTATTCCATAGAATGCACAGTTTTATGTCTAATCCCGGTCTTACATGATGTAGTTTCGGATTGAAAAGCACCAGCCCAGCATAGCAGCAACTATGGAGTCAACGTAGTCATGAAGCCAGATAGGGAAGCCCTTGCATGTAACCGGGTAGAAGTTCATAAACTCATTATTAGGACTGAATTTAGGCGTCCAAGGCATAACATACACAAAGTAAGAAGCTCCCCAAATTCCTCCTCTCATAACTAGCTTATGAACAGCCTAAGAGGTGCAACCTGCCACATGGAAATCTTTTGGATCTTTTACTATAACATGTATTTTGGCATAGAGAAAACAAATTAGTCTCCAGCTACAAAGCTATTGTTATGCTTTTGGAGATGGCTTATCTTATTTCACAAATGTAGGTTAATTATTGAGTTGCTGCTTGTAGAGTCTTTCATGTGGGAGCTATTTGGCATGAGGGTTGGCTCCAAAAGATCCATACACAATTAGAACCATGACCAAGATCTACAAGAACTTTGAATGAAGTTCATCTTGTGCCCCCACATTTAGTGATGTGCAAAGGTCAGCTGCTATGAGATAGATGTTCTACCTTCTTGAATGACTAGAAAGGCTAGGCAGAGGTGCTTTCCCTTGCCTAGCTAGCAAGCGCGTGTTTTTTCCCTCCTCAAATTTCATGAAATAGAAAGAATTTCCTCCTCAAATTCTTTAGGCTCTTTTTTTTTTTTTCAAAACTCACAATATGTGAGTGTAGTGTATTAGCAGCACCAAAAGGAATATGCTCAACCGAGCCATGGCCGCTACCACAATCCAAATTCTAATTCTTTAGGCTCTTAAGGAGCATTAAGGTCAAGAGTTTGGCATGTATGAAACGATGAAGAGAATAGCCATGCTTGAAAAGGCCATAATGTCCCCCTCGTCAAACTAGTGAGGCTAAGAGGGATTAATGCCAAAATCTAAGCCATTCACTGGGATCTACAACGAAAAGGCCCAAGTTTTGAACTAGAGAGAAAGACCCAAGGAAATGGTAATGCAGAGGTGAACCAAGTTCACAAGGAGATAGTGTGTGAACCCCAGATGTTACAAAAAGCATGATGATAAAGATGTGATGCCCGCTAATGGCCAGCAACAACGTTCTCTCACATGCACTTCATTTCATGCTTGTACACCACAAAACATTCCTCCTTTCTCTATCTATCCATGTAGCTTTCCCACATTCAAGGTTCAAACGCTTTCGGCCTTTTCACTTGTACAATTTACTCATCTCCCTCCCTCGCTCCCTCTTATTGCCCCACTTGCTCTTTGTACTTGTAAGTTCTTTCAACACTGAAGACACTTTCTTTTACATCATGCACGCGACTTGGACACCTTACTTATAACTTTGTAAGAGTAGTGGGCACATATCAACATCTTTAACACAGAGGAGCGTAGAATTTTGGTCATTGGTGCCCCCCTACTTGGTAACATGGGGGTGCGGCATTGATAGCTCGATGCTCATGGGAGTACTTTTATGCTCACATAAAAGTGTGTCGCAGCTTACCAAAATTGTGCCAAGGAGAAGCCACATGAATATCTACGAGTGAGACTTCCTCCGCCTCCGGTGAAGAGGCCGCAAAGGAGGCAAAAAGGAAGAGAAAATATTCAAAATCGTGCAACATCACTATCAATAAAAGCCAAGCAAAACAATATATCTCTCAAAAAGAAAAGTCTTTACTCACCTCTACACTTAATTTCACAATATTTTTTTCTATATTCCTCAAGATAATAGTCCCAAAAATAGAACGTCATAAGGAAGGATCCATCAACGTTGTTCTCTGCTTCCATGCTTCACTCTATGACTCTTAGAGACCATTCTGTGCTCGAAGCCCTTGTACATATATTTTGAATTATACAGCCCCTTGAGGGCAAGTTGCTTCGAGCATCCTTAAGGATCCACAATTCTCAATGATACATACTTGTGTCTTTTTTCTTTTGGAGGGGGGGGTGTGGAGAGAGAGAGAGAGAGAGAGAGAGAGAGAAGACCGGGACACTATTACCGATGGGCCTAGTTGTATATGGTTCCTCATTTTTATATTTGGGCATGCTATACATACCAATAGGCCACTTGGCCTCAAAATTGTCATTACTCATCTATTTTTAATGGATTCCTCAAGTAATAGGAATAAAGCTCGTTTTTGTGTTGCTAAGAAAAGTGGAGAGAGAGAGAGAGAGAGAGAGAGAGAGAGAGAGCTTCGGGCAATGCTCAAAATAAGCTTTGTTTTAACTTTAAAAACATATGTTACATGAAAAAAATTAACATTGGTATTTAAATTTTCATCGTCTATGAGTGGGATTATACCTTGAGCATTGATCCAATATTGTTATTTTTGTCACAAATAGGTGTTAGTGATCACAAGTGTCCTTGGAGAAGAGACTCCAATCTCTCTCTCTCTCTCTCTCTCTCTCTCTATATATATATATATATATATATATATATATATATATATATATATATATATATATATATATATATATATATATATATATATATATATATATATATATCATGATCCTTTTAAATCATATTGACTTCAAAAATAAATTTGGGCTCTTAACAGAAGTTTGCAGTTTGCCTTCACTTGGCCCTTCACTTACACACAACCTTTGATCAAAGGTTTTGTATCAATTTCTTTCAAACATAATAATTAGTTTTCAAGCTACATGTATTATATTGATTAATCACAAAGAACTACTTCCTTAATGGTAGAGGTTTTGTTTGTAGCCATTATTCCTATGAGACGCTCAAATGTGTGTGTGTGTGTGTGTGTGTGTGTGTGTGTGTGTGTGTGTGTGTGTGTGTGTGTGTGTAGCTGTTTAAATCTTAACTAATAAGACATAATTGAATTTTTACATTCAAAAGATAGCTGGCCAAGGAACAATGAACTCATATGTATAAAAATAACTCAGTATCAGAATTATTTAGGTACATGATTGTAAGAAAGAGGTCCTCTTTCAGTAGGGTTGGTAGTAAAAAAACTTCCCCATTCCTCAGTGGGTATTTCATCACAGTAATGTTGCTTGCCAAAGAAAATAAAGCCTTCCAAGATAAGATAGAGTCCTTACCTGCATCCATCCAAACAAGACAACAATTTAGTTAGCCTTGGATGTGTTTTACAGGTATCAATGGACCATACCAGTTGTTATCCATGTACATCTTTAAAGAACATTTTTTATTTTAACAAGCTAGGTTATTAGTTTTATGTTTCTAGTTTTAATTATTACTTCCAATCTAAGTGACAAAATTCCTCTTTTACTCAGAGTGGTACAATCCCACAAGGGGGTTCTTGTGGGATTGTGGTACAATCCCACAAGAACCCCCTAAAAAAACTCCATACTTGTGAGGTTCTTGTTTTTAAATATAAAAAAGAAATTATTTTAATTATAGAGCTGATGTTGTAATACTGTTCTCGAGTGGAGTTCAATATACATTCAATCTAATACGCAAAAGGCTAGCCAACAGGTAGAGGCATGGCATGTTCAAAAAAATACATACTAATCTGAATGCTACAGTGATCCGGTTGTTTAAAGTAAGTCACGGACCATGTTCCAGCTCATGAAAGCATCATAGCTTAGTATATAAGTCCAAAACATGTAACAGTTTGGCATTACCTCCATATGACAGGTATTTTCAAGAAGCGGTATCTAACATGCCATATCATATTACAAGCGGTCAGAATAGTGTAGAGTCATTTTTCGGTTCCTTTCCACATGCCAAGCCCCAAAAAACCATATACTTACCTTCACAAAGAGCAGAATATTCAAAAGATTGGCAGTTCCCCTAAAAAACCAAGCGTTATGCCAAGCAAGAGGTCATCCTTCCTCACATTGTGAATCCGTACAAGGTACCCCATGATTTGAATGATACAAAGCTAAGATTAGCTTTTAATTTTTTAACCAAACAAGACCAGTTTTAACGTCGAGAGACTAGTTAGGCCAGTAACTCAAGATAACCTGCAACGGCTTGAGTAAGGCCCCAAAAAACAAAACAAAAAATTGCCATATACTTACCATCAGAAGAACGAGCATAGAGAGGCAAAAAACCCAACCATACAGAGCTCAGGGATGGGACCGTAACAGAAGTCCATTTTTTTATGTAAGTCCCCACAGTAAACGAAAGTACCAGGCGCATCAGTCAAGACTAAGAATAAGACAACCCTTAGAAAACCAGTATAATGCCGATAAATTGTCTCCAGACAGTTCAACGCTGCCAAAACATTTGAGAGCTTAGGTAAGCAGTAGCAACCATATGCCATGCTACTAAAACCTATATCTAAGAACCATAGTAGACGAATGTGGAAAAAAAACCAGTCAAGCAGAACCCCTAAAAAAAAACCAGTATAATGCCAAAAACTGTCTGTAATCAGTACAACACTGCCAAAACATTTGAGAGCTTAGGTAAGCAGTAGCAACCATATGCCATGCTACTTAAAAAATATCTAAGAACCACAGTAGACGATTGTCAAAAACAACCAGTCAAGCAGAACCACCACAATGTTTAAACATCTTTCCCTACTGCGTTTAGCAAGATGGCAAAGCAAGAAGTACATAGGGCTATGCAAGGTATTGCATCTTTAAAAAAACCTAAGCTAAGTTAGGTACCTATGTGACTTGAGCTGCGAGCTCCATGTTGGCAAGATCAGACAGTAGCAAAAAAAAGAAAGAAAATACCTACTCCAGAGCTAAGTGAGGGGCAAGGTGTGCCCTCACCTTTTTTACAGTGGTTTGAGCTTCGTTTCCTGAGCGTGATCGGCGAGAGAGGCAAGCCGCCCTCCTGTTTAAGCGTCTTCAAGTGATGCACAAAAACTTTGCAAGGGGAGATCTCAGCCCAGGATGCGCAAGCCGCCTTATGAGAGCTCAATGTGTTTAATTATAGTAGAGATTTTTTAAAGCAAGGACCTAGTCCCACCGGCGATGAGTAGCAAGTTATGAGCTAGTGTCCCATGAGTGCTTCAGAGGGGGGAGGGGGGAAATATATAGGAGGGTAAAAAATAAAGCATTTAGTAATACCACAATGTGTGTGTGTGTGTGTGTGTGTGTGTGTGTGTGTGTGTGTGTGTGTGTGTGTGTGTGTGTGTGTGTGTGTGTGTGTGTGTGTGTGTGTGTGTGTGTGTGTGTGTGTGTGTGTGTGTACCCTCCCTAACCCAGGCACCACACACAATGGGTCGGTAGTAGGCCCATTGTGTATGGGCCTACTACATTATGAGAGAGATAAGGCTCTCTCTTTGGAAAAACAGTCCAGGCCAATTGTGCCTAATGAGAGCTTGGGTGATGGTGTTACGGATCTGATTGCGATTAAATCCATTAAGGCAGTATTTTTTAATTAGTACAGAAATTTCTTCCCAGGCCATGGATGGTGTAGATGAAGAGTAGCAGATTAAGTAAAGAAGGCCAATACAGGAGCAGATAGAGGCTTTGTAAGGCCTATTGCTATTTCTTTTGATGAATTCTATGTGAGGCAATTTAAGAAGATCCTTTCTCCAGATAAATCTAAGTTCATATCCACCTGTAGATGGGGAGTGAAGGGATATTGCAAGGTTAAGAAATTGGGCTGATTTGCAGAAGCTCCCAAGAGTCAAATTATCAGGGGTGGAAGTAGGCTCTATTCTTAGGCAGCGGGGGTATATTTGATCAATCTCTGAAGAGAAAAATCTGTTGTTGATACTAAGCAGGTCATCCATATATCTAAAAGTGTGTTTGAATAGTGGAAGTTTTTTATGGTTAGTTTCCATGTTCTTAAGACACCATTTGTACTCAAAAAAGGCTAGGTAAATGTTACACATAAGTGGTGAGCAAGAGAAGCCCATAGGGATGCCAAGACACTGATTAAAGCAGCAACCACCTGCTATAATAGTACAGTTGTTCAACAACCAAAAAATGTAGGAGCAAAGTTTTGCTTCATTGAAGTGTAAAGGGTTTATGGAGTGAGATGTTTGAATCCATCTAGGTTTCTTGGCTAGAGAGATGAAAAGATGTTTTCTTTTTTTAGCATTGTTAAATGCTAAGTTAATGACCTTGGCTAGTACTATCTTAAGGCCAAGATCCCCACTAAGTGGGATGTTTTCATAGCATTGTGTAACATCAGCTGTAAAGATGTGGAAAATATATTTAGGAAGGTTGAGTGTGACTTTTGTATCATTTTTTGTAAGCAAGAAGGGATTGCATTGGATATTTAGGAAATCCTTGCAGATTTTCTGTTTCTCTGCACAGATGATTTCTAATTCTGTAAGAACAATATCAAGGCAAAGAGTAATATCTTCGGTGATATCTGTGAAGATACAGTTAGAGGCATCACATATCCATCTGAATTTATGTTTGTGGAATTTATATATAGGAAATAGTACTAGTAATTTGGTGTTACTAATAGCATAGCCAAGCTATCCTAAATGTTTAGGGATCTTGTTAGAGATATCTTGCGGTGTTTTGTTGGTATGACAGAATTCTTTTCCTGATACTTGATCCCGAGTTGCTTTCTAGGCAAGGTGTTTGCACATAATAGTAGGATAGTTAGAGCTTTTGTCAAGCCCGACTACTAACCCTTTATCTGAGATTAGTTGAAAGTCAAAAGATTAGTTGAAAGTCAAAAGCTAGCTGAGGTGTAAGCCAAGAACTATAAGAAGAAAGCCACTTTCTAGGAAGTAGAGAATTTTTGTGAAGGAAGCATTCCTTTACTAATTCCTTTAAGTCCGGTAGGACTATCATCTCCAGTTGGAGAGCACTGACAAGGTCAGTGAGGTAGCTAAGTAAAGTTGATAGGGCAAGCTAAGGGTTTTTTGGATAGTTGGGTATGTGATTGAGTCCTTTGGCTAGTAGCTTACGTATTGTGACATTATTGATAATGTTGAGGTCTTGAGTACATACATGGTTCCCAAATCCTTCAAAATTCTTGCAGAATGAGGTAAATTGAATGCATGTACAGTAAGGGATTGTTTCTTGTCTAAGAAAGTCATTGTTTAAAACTAATCCTTTTATAGGATGATGATATTTCCATCCAATGAGAATATTGTCAAGCAGCTTATGATTTCCAAAAAATAGGTCAAAACACTCACAAAAAAGACTTTTTGGTAAGATCCAATCGAGAAGTATGTTGTGAAACAAACAGTGTATGTAGATAGCACCATAATTCGAATCATCTTTGCTGATAACTTTTCTTCCACATGGGTTTGTAGAGACCTGCAATATATTCAGGGGTTAGATTTCAGGGAATTTTCTAATTGCAAGGAATCTACCTCTCCCTCTAGTAAAGCTATGATAATTTCCTCGATTAGATGAGGAGCTAGGTGTAAAAAAGGAGGTGAAAGAGTTGGGAGAGAAGCTAAAGAGTTAGCTCTTTTTAGAGCAGGAGAATCATCATCTTCAATACAAGGTTTAAGCAGATTAGTGATGTATTTGACTCCTTTGTAGTTAGCATAAGTGGTGAGGTATAGACCGGGCTCATCAGCTTTAAGTTCTTTCACAATATCATGCATCAGTCCTCGGAAGATGTTAAAGGCAATTTGAGCAATCACAATCTGCTTGGCCTGTCCACCTAGCCATGAGCAGATGAGGGATAGATGAAAGTCTAATGGTTTCTCTGGGAACAACAGATCCAAATGGTTGAGGATATACCATATTGCATGGTCAAACCACATGATGCTTGATTCACAGGTAGCTTTGGGGTCAAGAAATCTGCAGGCACATTTTACATAGGGGCGGAAGATATTCTAGATAGACTCTGTGTAGAAATCTGGGTTACTTTTCACAAATTCCATGCTACCCTTATTACGTATGTACAATCCAGCATTAGAGGGGCATTTGGAGTGGTCGATAAGATGAAGGTTAAAGGGGGCTTTAATCAGTTCTCCCTTGTCCAAGAATTGCCCACCTTTAAGAATTTTAAGTTTACAGTCTTCCACTGTTGAGGCAGGGAGGTTGGCCAAGTATACCCGAGTTTCACTAAGAATAGGTGCTAGGAAGGCTTTGTTTGGTAGAGCCCACAGTTGATGGTCAACTCCGAGAGATTCAATTTCAATTTGTCTTATTGGTAAGAAAGGAAATACTTTTGAGATTTTAGGTACCATTTCAAGGAGATTAACATCATTGAGAGAGCAAAGATTATTTTGAAACTCTTTTACTGCTTCTAGAACTGCACTATCTCGACAGAAGAGGCCACCAGTTGGAGGGATGGAGGGGGTATTTGGGGTGCAGACAAACAAGGGGTTAAGTGCACAGATTTTTCTAAGGAAATTTGACAGCTCAGCTCCAGATGAGGAGAACAGGTCAAGCTCTTGCTGATATTGTGAAGCAAGGACAGGAAGTTGGGCAATGTATTGGGAAAGCAGATTAACACCTTCTAGGGGGTCTTTTTCCAATGACGCCAGAATTTTTACCCAGTCATTAAATGATAACATATGCAAGACAGAAAGTTTTTTGTCCGAAACAAGAGCTGAATCATAAATAAGCTGTGAAGCATCCAAACTGCTAATACATCTGAGGACCAAAGAGGAGGCCATAGAGAGGGGCTCCGCGGTAAGTTCCAATCCTTGGGATAAAGCAAGAGTCTGAAAAAACAGTGAGGTCGGGTTTATTTTTTCTTGCCAAAGTATGTGATACATAATTTGGCTTTCCTAGCAAGGAAAGGTCTGGTTCTAGTAGCTAGGGCATCCTTTGGTGTATGGTCTTTAAGGTAGAGCTTAATCTGATCAAGAATCTTTGCATGATTCTCAGGGTTGTGATTAGTACTCATGCGAGCTGTCATTCTATAATGTGAGCAGTCCTGAAATAGAGGTGACATAAAATTTAGCAAAAGTGTCTAAAAAGTAAAGTCTTTTTGGTCATGCAACCCTTCAACCGGCAGAGTCTGAGACTATGGTAGCCGTGAGCAGGAAACCAGAAGAGAGTCTAAAAGGGGCCACCTAACAAAAGTCTACCAATGAAGGATTTAACGACTGTGGGTCCAATTTAGAGCTCTATTCCTACGATAATTTCCTAGGCCAGCATCCCGGTTTCCACGAAGAGGAGAGACCTTATGTATAGGATGTGTGTGTAGCTGTTTAAATCTTAACTAATAAGACATAATTGAATTTTTACATTCAAAAGACAGCTGGCCAAGGAACAATGAACTGATATGTACAAAAATAACTCAGTATCAGAATTATTTAGGTACAATGATTGTAAGAAAGAGGTCCTCTTTCAGTAGGGTTGGTAGTAAAAAAACTTCCCCATTCCTCAGTGGGTATTTCATCACAGTAATGTTGCTTGCCAAAGAAAATAAAGCCTTCCAAGATAAGATAGAGTCCTTCCTGCATCCATCCAAACAAGACAACAATTCAGTTAGCCTTGGATGTGTTTTACAGGTATCAATGGACCATACCAGTTGTTATCCATGTCCATCTTTAAAGAACTTTTTTTATTTCAACAAGCTAGGTTATTAGTTTTATGTTTCTAGTTTTAATTATTACTTCCAATCTAAGTGACAAAATTCCTCTTTTACTCAGAGTGGTACAATCCCACAAGAACCCCCTTAAAAAACTCCATACTTGTGAGGTTCTTGTTTTAAATATAAAAAAGAAATTATTTTAATTATAGAATTGATGTTGTAATACTGTTCTCAAGTGGAGTTCAATATACATTCAATCTTAAACACAAAAGGCTAGCCAATAGGTAGAGGCATGGCATGTTCTAGCTCATACTAATCTGAATGCTACAGTGATCCGGTTGTTTGAAGTAACTCATGGACCATGTTCCAGCTCATGAAAGAATCATAGGTCAGTATATAAGTCCAAAAGATGTAACAGTTTGGCATTACCTCCATATGACAGGTATTTTGAAGAAGTGGTATCTAACACGCCATATCATATTACCAGCGGCGGTCAGAATAGTGTAGAGTCATTTTTTGGTTCCTTTACACATGCCAAGCCCCAAAAAACCATATACTTACCTTCAGAAAGAGCATAATATTCAAAAGATTGGCAGTTCCCCTAAAAAACCAAGCGTTATGCCAAGCAAGAGGTCATCCTTCCTCACATTGTGAATCCGTACAAGGTACCCCATGATTTGAATGATACAAAGCTAAGATTAGCTTTTAATTTTTTAACCAAACAAGACCAGTTTTAATGTCGAGAGACTAGTTAGGCTAGTAACTCGAGATAACCTGCAACGGCTTGAGAAAGGCCCCAAAAAACAAAACAAAAAATTGCCATATACTTACCATCAGAAGAACGAGCATAGAGAGGCAAAAAACCCAACCATACAGAGCTCAGGGATGGGACCGTAACAGAAGTCCATTTTTTTATGTAAGTCCCCACAGTAAACGAAAGTACCAGGCGCATCAGTCAAGACTAAGAATAAGACAACCCTTAAAAAACCAGTATAATGCCGATAAATTGTCTCCAGACAGTTCAACGCTGCCAAAACATTTGAGAGCTTGGTAAGCAGTAGCAACCATATGCCATGCTACTAAAACCTATATCTAAGAACCATAGTAGACGAATGTGGAAAAGAAACCAGTCAAGCAGAACCCCTAAAAAAACCAGTATAATGCCAAAAACTGTCTGTAATCAGTACAACACTGCCAAAACATTTGAGAGCTTAGGTAAGCAGTAGCAACCATATGCCATGCTACTTAAAAAATATCTAAGAACCACAGTAGATGATTGTCAAAAACAACCAGTCAAGCAGAACCACCACAATGTTAAAACATCTTTCCCTACTGCGTTTAGCAAGATGGCAAAGCAAGAAGTACATAGTGCTATGCAAGGTATTGCATCTTTAAAAAAAACCTAAGCTAAGTTAGGTACCTATGTGACTTGAGCTGCGAGCTCCATGGTTGCAAGATCAGACAGTAGCAAAAAACAGAAAGAAAATACCTACTCCAGAGCTAAGTGAGGGGCAAGGTGCGCCATCACCTTTTTTATAGTGGTTTGAGCTTCGTTTCCTTAGCGTGATCAGCGAGAGAGGCAAGCCACCCTCCTGTTTAAGCGTCTTCAAGTGATGCACAGAAACTTTGCAAGGGAAGATCTCAGCCCAGGATGCGTAGGCCGCCTTATGAGAGCTCAATGTGTTTAATTATAGTAGAGTTTTTTTAAAGCAAGGACCTAGTCCCACCGGCCATGAGTAGCAAGTTATGAGCTAGTGTCCCATGAGTGCTTCAGAGAGGGGGGGGGGGGGGGGGAAGGGGGAAATATATAGAAGGAGGGTAAAAAATAAAGCATTTACTAATACCACAATGTGTGTGTGTGTGTGTGTGTGTGTGTGTGTGTGTGTGTGTGTGTGTAGCTGTTAAATCTTAAATAATAAGACATAATTGAATTTTTACATTCAAAAGACAATTGGCAATGGAATTAAGGAATAGATATGTACAGAAACAACTCGGTATTAGAATCCTTTAAGTACAATGTTTGTAGGAAAGAGATCCCCTTTCAGTATGCAGAAAGTAAAAGAACTTCCCTAGTCATCAGTGAGTGTTCCATCCAGAGTAAGGTAGCTTGTCAAAGTAAAAAAACCCTTCCAAGATAAGATAGAGTCCTTACCTGCATCCATCCAAACAAGACAACAATTCAGTTAGCCTTGGATGTGTTTTACAGGTATCAATGGACCATACCAGTTGTTATCCATGTCCATCTTTTAAAAAAAAATTAAAACTTAAACAAGCTAGGTCCACAGTAAGACCTTTGTGCTAATAAGTTTAATTACCACTTCTAATCTAAGTGACAGACTAATCTAAGTGGTACATTCCTCCAAGAAAACTTTATGAGTTTATTTATCTATTATATTAGTGAGGTATTCTAGGTAAATAAGCAAAGATATTTCCTTCTTAGTATAGAACCGATGCTATAATATTTAAAAAATGGAGTCTAATGCCATCTTTTCTTATACGTTCATAAACTAATAGCCAGCCAAGTGGTAGAGGCCTAGCCTGTCCAAAAAACAAGGACATCCTATGAATGTAAATGCTATAAAGCAATGTTGCAATTAGTCATAAAGACCAGGTTGTTCAAAGAATGTAACGGATCATATTCCATCCCATGAATATATGGGCCCGAAAATAGTGGTAAAACAGTTTAACATTCCTCCCCTATACGGAAGGTTTTTCCAGTGACACAGGCGGTATACAACATGCCATCAAATAATACCAACACCGAATCAGTAGTAGGAATCCATCCTTTATCCATGGTACAACGTTTTCAGAGCCCTTGCTCTGTTTCTTTACCAAGACAAAACTGCCATATACTTACCTTCAAAAAAGGAACAGCGAACCATTTCATCAACCGTAAGCTGCCCCGAAATGTTGGTTATACCCAACCATATTTCCAAGTATAATGATGTCCAATTAACTCAGAATGAGAGTACCCACAGTATTACAAGGTACCCAGCGCCTAAAGGCCAAGAATATCCCCTATTTATTGAGAAAACATTTAAGCCAAAAAAGGTAAAGTCTTGAAAAAACTGCCATATACTTACCATCAGAAGAATTTAGAACATAGAACCATTTCATCAACCATAAGCAGCTCAAAAAAATGGTGGGTTATATACAGCTATATTTCCAAGTGTCAATGATGTCCATTTTACTTAGAATGTGAGTCTCCACATTGAAACAAGGTACTCAGCACATTAGACGCTACCAAGACCAAGAGAAACCCCCTTTCTATTGAAAAACCCAGTTACTGTCAAAACCAGGCAATGACAGCAGTCGGTAAAACCCTGTCGTAGCATTGAATCAAAGTTACATGGTCTCAAAGTAGTACAAAGCCATGTTGCGCATAGCTTCCTTTCAAAACAAAACAGTAGGAAGAACCCCGTTAAAATTCCCTTCGAATATAATCAAGCAGTAGATGCCAAGCAACCATATTCCATGCCAAGTACCATAACATCCTAAAGATCATGAGTAGTATGCATAGTGTAGAAGAACCACAGTAAACGACTGTTTGAAAAAAACCAGTTATGACTGCAAGCAGCAAAAACCACCATATTGTTTTATTGAAAGCTTCTTTCCCTATTGTGTTAGCAAAAAGGGTGAGTACTGTTTGAAAAAATTTCAATCAAAACCGGCCGCGAGATAAGTTAAGGTCAGAAAAAAACCTGCGATGTTTGAGTGGTGAGCTCCATAGCTCAATTCGTGGAGTAGGCAGTAGATCCTCTCAGACAAAAACACAATAGAAAAAAACCACTGGCTAAGTGAGGAGCAAGGTGCACCCTCACTTTGTTTATATAGAGGGTGGACTTCCAGTCCTCTACGCGTGAGTGATGAGTGAGTCGAGCCGCCCTTCTTTGTGAATGTGTGGTATCATCAATCGATACGCAGATACCCTTGAGAGGGGAGATCCATAACCAGGAAGAACAGGCCGCCTTCTCGGCGTAATGAGAACACAGTGTTTAATCACGCTCGATACTCCAGGAAGAACTTAAATAAGCTATTTTTAAAAAATTTATTCAAGGTCCGGGTCCCATAGTCTTTATATGGCATATTTTGAGCAGTAACCAGTATCCCATCAATTGCCGGGCAAGATCAATGTGTGTGTGGGCGGGGGGGGGGGGGGGGGGGGGGGGGGGGGGGGTAGGTAAGGGGGGAAGGGAAGGGAAATTAGTAACTAGAATACCTATAGTACCATAGTGTGTGTGTGTGTGTGTGTGTGTGTGTGTGTTTGAGAGAGAGAGAGAGAGAGAGAGAGAGAGTATCCTCCTCCTTCCACCTTCTTTTGCTTTGCAGACATGTTTATCAAGACAATATGCACCTCAAATTAGGGCACATGATTTTTGTGCTTAATAGTCCTATGTCAACTTTGAACTTGAATGTTTTCATAAAACTAGCTCACTCAAGAACTAAGATGGTCACACAAGGCAAAATTTCAACACAAAATCAAGCAACGACATCTCTTCACCAGAAGATTTGGCGGAGCATCACTAGCTCTCTTTGGAAAACTACTAGTTGTAAGTACATAGCTGTTTGCATAACTAGACTTGAGGGTATGTCCTCAAATTTCACTTTGCAATACTCAACCTCTTTCAGAGAGTGTTTATGTTTAATTCATTACAAAACACTTGTGATTTGCAAATAACACTCTAAGATTCTGGGTGCCAGAGACGATAAACCATCTCTGCATATGCACCATAGATAATGAAGATTCATTTGTGTGACTTGGGGTCTACCTTCTTTCTAAGATCCTTAAGCACATGTAAGAATGCCTCGCGTCCAAACACACGTAATCTTTCATAATTAGGCTTCTTGCATATCCACATCTCCTGCAAAATCTTGTAGTTTAATGGTGTACTAGACGACCTATTGATTATATGCACCGCTATCATAACAGCCTCTCCCCAAAACTCTTGAGGTAACTTTGCCACAGATAGCATGGATTTGACCCTCTCTTGAATAGTCCTATTCATTCAATTAGCAACTTCATTCTGAGCAGGTTTGTATGGTGTGTTAATTTGCCTCCAAATTCTTCTTTTGCTCTATATAAATTCTTGAACTCAGTGGTGGAGACATACTCTCGCCATGAGGTGTGGCATCATTGCAAATGACCCATTGGTTGTTGGCTAAGCTATGGTAGTGCATAAACACTATGTGGATGCTTCATTGGATGATTGAGATTTGGGGTATGGGGTACGAGCTGTTAACAACCTTTTAGGGGGCATGACCTAAAATTGCACCTTGTAACTTTGGAAAAAGCAAATAGCTCAGGCTACCAGGAAGAAAGGGGGTTGTTCTATTAGATACGAGAGTGAAAAGGGGGCCGTCCACAATAAGACCTTTAACACTCATATGAAAGTGTTGAATTCTAATAAGGGAAAATGGTATGCATCCTATATAGGTATGTTTACTCCATGGTGGCCTCAAGGAAAGGAGTGTAAACGTGACAAATGGGCTGATGTAAGTTTTTGTGGCCAATGATTCATGAGCCATTTGCTTTAATCCTTATAGAGGTCAATCCTTAAAATAATATTACAACATTGTTTAGAATGTAAATAGGGGATAGAAAGCAAAAGGAAAACAGTTCACACGCGCGCGCACACACACACAAATAGAGAAGGAGAGTATTTTTACCATCGTAGGAGCAATCCCAAGAGACCTTAAAGATCTATATGAAAAGAGAGCTAGAGATGCACTTAGCACAAGTGGGCAATCTCTAATTGCAAGGGCATGGAGTGTTAATAGCAAATTATTTGAAGATAAGTAGCTTGAGCACACCATGCAAGTGAGGGGTCGCACACCATGCAAGTGAGGGGTCTGAACCAAGATGTTTGTAAGGAATACCATGCCAAACGTAAATGTTCACACAAAAGCTTCAACCAGCAAGTTTTGAGCCATGGAGACAAGGGATAAAATACAATGACCATTGACTAGCAGCAAGAAAGTGCAATACAATTAATACACCGCATACACATATATACTCTTCTAATTATGCGTTTTAGGCAATGCACGGATCACGTACAAGTCTCACTAAATTATGTAGGACTCGGTTCTTTAGTCCTCCTTTGTGTACAATAGTTGGTAGGCACTGCCTTCAACGATGGCACCTCTCTCTCTCTCTCTCTCTCTCTCTCTCTCTCTCTCTCTCTCTCTCTCTCTCTCTCTCTCTCTCTCTCTCTCTCTCTCTCTTGTTGTGTCTGCCTATGTCATCGGGCTGCAGAGTTCACTAGCGGGACGCAAGGTAATGCACCACATGGGCATGGGTTGGTGGGTGGTGGGCCTCGTCTATAAGTGACATGGGATCAGCAATGGGGTATCCATGACGGGCAATTTATTTGCAAGGCATGAGGGATTGGGGCCGTTGGATCTTCGCAACAGAGGGCGCAGGACTTCTATATGACTAAGATGCCTAGCTTTCAGCGTGTTGTGCTAGGTCACCTTGATTATGCGCAACTCTCAAAGGTGGAGGTTGGGGGTTCAAAGGGCCACCGCGACGCAAGTGGAATCCTAATCTTTTTGTCCCATGAGACTTAGTTAACAATGGATCAACACTCCACCGTTGATCCCTTTACTTCTCCAGTGTCACTTATAGTCGAGGGGTCGGGGGAGGGGGAGGGGGGGTTTTTTCCCCTTTATATAAAAAAGGAAGGCCTCTGTGGCAGGATCTAAGGACTTCCTTGGTCTTGATTTCTCCTTCCCTAGTCTAAGCCACCATGAAAGACTGCCAATGTTTGAGTTGCCATGCCACGACCTGCCAGCAAATCTACCACGCCACGAACCTACCATGTAGGTTGCAGTTCTCCTTACCAAGTGGGCAAAGTGGCCCTTTTTACAAAAATGAGGTCTGTCTCTTGGGATGTGGGTGCTTGCTCAACTCTCTCTCTCTCTCTCTCTCTCTCTCTCTCTCTCTCTCTCTCTCTCTCTCTCTCTCTCTCTCTCTCTCTCTCTCACACACACACACACACACACACACACACACACACACAAAAACACATTCAGAGAGGTCTACATAGGGGATGATGTGCTTGTATGCATGCACAAAGTAACGACCAGGTGCATGGAGCAAAGGCAACAACATGAGCAAGCGAAGCGGGAGGCATGATCATGACCAATTTGAGTGTGATGTGAGTTTTGAGTGCATAGATTTTATGCACGATGAGGGGTAAGATTGAACCATCTTGTGTGTGTGTGTGTGTGTGTGTGTGTGTGTGTGTGTGTGTGTGTGTGTGTGTGTGTGTGTGTGTGTGTGGGTGGGGGGGGCGGGGGGATGGTGTGCCATCAATTTTATGCACGATGAGGGGTAAGATTGAACCATCTTTTGTGTGTGTGTGTGTGTGTGTGTGTGTGTGTGTGTGTGTGTGTGTGTGTGTGTGTGTGTGTGGAAGGGGGGGGGGGGGATTGTGTGCCATCAATTTTATCATGTGTGTGCAACAATGTAAGCCTAAATGACAAACCTGATTAGGTTTAAATGTTTTTGATATTGGATATGAGCAATCAAGATTGAAATGATTGGAAATCAAGCATCGAGTCGCAACTCGAAAGAATTACAGGAGATCCATTGAAGGTGGAATCGTATTCACCCCTAGGTCTTTTCCAAACCTAAACAATCAGTAACCTTGGGTTTTCTTGAATAGCCGTGCTATCTAAAATGATGGTTGCATCTATACACCTTCATAGAGAGAAGCCCTTATGAGTTTAAGACATTCAAAAGCTCCATTGTATCCTCACACGTAAGGCGTGTAGTGGGAGTTCAATCAATGATAAAGATGTACCTTGCAAACCATCTATTGGTGAGGTCAAGGAATGTCGTTTTTAATCAAAACCAACAGGCGTGAAAGAAAAGAAGCTAACCAAGCATAGAACGATATATCAACCCACTTATGTCAGCAAAATTGAGATTCAGCAATGGAAAAATATCCATAGGGCATTGAAGGGCCAGGAACCCACAACTCGCAATGCCAAGGGTGAAGTTTGGTGTTCCATCGATGTGCTATTTTAGATATTTGACAAAGATGAGTGGACACAAAATGATATAAACAAGTTTAAGGAGAACCTTCAGCTACTAAAGAAAGCATTTAGGACAGCATGGACTGAAACTCAAATTACTCATTACATGGTATTGTTAAAGCACCTTTTTAAATGATAAGGGCTAAAAGGTTATCTAAAATTCTTGACAACTAGTTTTATCTGCAGCATATCATTTTCAATCACTTATCATACTTCATTCAAAAGTATGGAAACCCAGGCATATGGAACACCCAAGGCTTGGAAAAGTCTCATTACATGGCCAAGAATGCATACTTTAGACACACACAAGATGGAGGCTCTCGAGATGAGGCAAATAGTTTGAAAGAGTTGTTTCAATGATTTTATAGCAGAATCCTTCATCGGTTTCACCAAAAACATGTATTGAACTATCCGGCAACAGCACAAGCAACTAGGCATTTGCAACAAAGAAAAAGAAAACGAGTAGAGGCATTCAACAACTCCAGTGCTCGTGAAGGCTAGAGAAAGTGGAGAGAGACAATGCAATATGTTAACCGTAGATGGATCAAGAGATTTTGATTTTAGGTCACAACATATATAAGATATTCCAAATGATATAATAGATATAGTACAAGCCATGAGTCTCTCAGCTTGATGACAGAAAGTGGATATCTTTTGGCACATTACCGTTGTATAGGATCATTAAATGTTTGCCATAATCTTTTTTTTTGTTTTTTTTTGGGGGGGAAGGTTGGCCTACCACGGAGCTCTCATCTTGCACATATAAGTCATCCTTCTATAGGTCCACTGACCTTGTGGACCTTTGTGCAAAGTTCTCCTCAAAAAAAATATAGTTTTAATGTTATGGAGGAAAATGTATGGTCTCTCATCAAATTTGAACTCTAGCAATCCAAGAAGCATCAATTTTGCTTGCTTCTCATTAAAGCCAGAGACATCTAAAGGTATTTTGATGTCATATGTTTTAACTGTAAGTATTTTGCTTTGTTGCACCTCTTTAGCCTGTGCCTCTAGATTAATATCCTCCTCAATCTTGAGAACCTCATTGGACTCCATGTCCTCATTATCTTGTTCATCAGGTGGTAGATCCTCCTCATCCATTACCTCTAAAGGATCTTTCAATAGACTAGCAAATAGAGAATTTAAGAATAGAAGGAACCCAAAGGATTCTTTGATTAACTTGCAATCTTGTTTGTGCATAGGACACCATGAGGGTCTATAGATGATAGGCAGTTGATGGTACTTCTTGTATGACCGTCTTGTGGAATCACAATCTTTCAAGTGAATCACCACCATGTCAGGAAGAACCACCCTACCTATGTGGGCCTCAAACTCAAACTTTTCTCTCTCGAACTTGAGGAAATTGTTGTGTTGGGCTCTATAAGGTTATCCAGAGTGAATGGGCAATGAAGATAGAAGAGATGTTGTTGAACATTTCAGCAACTTATGCAGATACTACAAAATCAAACAGTCTTTCATCCACACATGCAGGATTTTCAACCCCATCCACCACCTCCTTACATTTTGTAGCCGGCTCACATGCAGAAGAAAGACCAATGTTTCTCTTTTTGGTGCTAGTCACTTGAAGCTTCAGGTTTACAAGCACTTCCTCCTGTTTTGATGCTTCTGAGTCATTGGGGGGTTCCTCTGTCCCCATAACATCATCTCCAAGAAATATATCCTTGGCCTGAGCAAAGTCCACATCTCTCTTTACAAAGACTCTCAGCAACTGAGGTGGTCTCCCTTCTACTTCCTATTCACCTAAGACAATTTTTGGATCGACCCTCTGCCTCTTCATTATGTGAGATCTTATTCCTAAGAAAAACATAATACATAAAATAATAGGTAAGTATTGGGACACACAAGCATTTGACTTTTTTATTAAATATCATAACACATTTCTCCTAAATTGCAAGCTATTGCTCTCTCTCTCTCTCTCTCTCTCTCTCTCTCTCTCTCTCTCTCTCTCTCTCTCTCTCTCTCTCTCTCTGACAGATTGGTCTCATAGGTCATGTTGGCATTTTACATAGGTTACTAGAACATCTCATTTTATTTGAGTTCCAACTCCTCTCTCTCCCTGTTATGCTACCCCTTATATGCTCCATGGCGTGCGAGGATCAATTGGTAGACCGATACTGCATATATGTGCACCATAGGACATAAATTAAAGTTTCTATTCTCTCTCTCTCTCTCTCTCTCTCTCTCTCTCTCTCTCTCTCTCTCTCTCTCTCTCTCTCTCTCTGTGTGTGTGTGTGTGTGTGTGTGTGTGTGTGTGTGTGTGTGTGTGTGTGTGTGTGTGTGTGTGTGTGTGACAGATTGGTCTCATAGATCATGTTGGCATTTTAAAGAGGTTAGTAGAGCATCTCCTCTTGTTTGAGTGCCTACTCCCCTACATACCCATTTTGTGCTCTACAACATGTGAACAACAATCGACGGACCCTAAACCCCCGTCTGTGCGCCATAAGACAAGTAAAAGTATTATCTCTCTCTCTCTCTCTCTCTCTCTCTCTCTCTCTCTCAATTTTTTTATTAAACTGCGGCTATAAGATATAAACAACATTAGGTGTAACTTTTTCCTGGGCTTGGCCTGGAAACCTTACATAGATGAAAACCTCACTTGGACCTTGGGCACACTTCAAGCCTTCACTCTTTAATCTTAATTTTTGCAGCTCTCTCTCTCTCTCTCTCTCTCTCTCTCTCTCTCTCTCATAATCTAATGGTTCATGGTACCATTTTTGCCATGCTACACAAAAAATAACTACATGCTTTACACGTGTCAAACAATTAAAATTAACTAATGGGTATTTATTGCACCCTATAACTTTGATTGAGAGGTCACTTTCACACTTAATGGGTTGTACAATATTTGTTGGCATGCTTATTGTAGCACCTTAGAGAGAGAGAGAGAAGAAGAAGAAACATACTTCAGAGAGAGAGAGAGAGAGAGAAGAAGAAGAAGAAGAAGAAGAAGATAGAGCCAGCATCCATCGCGTGCGTGTGTGCACGCACAAGAGAGAGAGAGAGAGAGAGAGAGAGGGCGGGGGGGGGGGACAAAGCACAGCTCAGAAGAGAATCGCACAAGGTGACAACACTGAGGGTCTTGATATCGATCGGAGAAACCCAAATTCTACATATACCTACAGGTATGAGAGAGAGACATAGAGAGGGAAGTAGATTAAGAGCAGGGAAAGGGCAGAGAGTAGTGTTGTGTGTATGTGTGTGTGCGCTAAACTGGAAATGGTATGTTATTGGTACTACTATATAAGCCAAAAACTACCCATAATTTTGTTGAGTTTGCACAATGGCAAACGGAGACGATTCTATTATTATTAGAACGTCATTCGTGTGTCATAATGCCACTTCGGTGATAGAGAGTCAGATATGGGAGAAATCACCAAGGAGAAGCAGAGCCAGTGTACAAAAAGGAAGAGAGAGAGATAGAGAGAGCGGGTGTGTGTGTGTGTGTGTGTGTATGGACGTCCCTATGTGTAATAAAAATGAATTTTAATGTTATGGCACAATGACATGGACTAGTGTGCACAATGGCACGCAGATACCAATCTATCTTTCGCTAAATCACCTCCCCTCCTGTCGTGTTGTGACACATACAGAGTGGAAAAGAATGCTACAAGATCTATCTTGCAACTTTTTAGATATATAAGTATATTTTCCATAATGTACATATGCATATCTAAGAATAATAATCATCTTTCTATCTCATCCTAATGTTTATATGAAGGGTAACATATTCTTACTTTAACATTAGAAAGTACTATGGAAAAAAATATAAATAGATTTGTCTCTTTAACTTGGGGCAAAAAGCATTGGTTCTTTCTTTCTATTATCTCATTATCATCTCACACCCTAGCTAGATCCTATATCTAGGGTAACTTCCAATATATATATTTATTTATTTATTTCTTATAATTATTTTTAATAGCTACTAAAAAAGAATCAAATCCTAGTGGGACACTAGCTTGCATGATTTTCAAAGATACAACAAGTCATGCTTTCATATTGCATGAGGTGTCCATTGGAATCAAATGAAAGTCTAAGCTAAGGGGACCACAAGAAGACTTTTGTTGCCAGAAATGTACCCTATTTTTGAATTTTTTGTCCCTACTTCTAGTTTTGTATTTGAAGCCATAGTTGAGGAGATATTATCAAAATGGTGGACCCCAGTCTACCTACATCATGCAGGGACAACTCATTTCAAACTTTGCCAATTCATGTTTACACTGGCTCTTCTCTTTTTTGTGTAACCCTTGGGGGTTCCCTTCACCTATAAAAATGGACCTCTTCTTCCTTGGAAACCATTCATGAAGGAGTGACACGATTGATGCCTAATTGTACTTAGCCATAAATATAAGCCTAAGCCTACACTTGCTCCTAGAGGAAGACTATCCAATCTTGTAAGCTATCCTTGGAAGATCAACTCTAATCAAAGAAGGTATTGAACTTGGTGCATCAATCAAGGCTTGAAGTCTTCCCTCTTCTTCTCTCTCCAGTGAATAACTCCCAAAGAGTTTGTCAAGTAAGATGTGTTTTACTTTGATATTTTGTTGCTTTCTTGTTTTTTTCTTTTTCATCTCTAAACTAGCATATATATATAATTTCATCTCCCTAACCATATCTATTTCTCTCACTCTTAGAAAGTCATTTTCTCTACAAATTATAGGTTCTCCTTGCTACATATATATCTCTCCCCGTAGCATCCTTATTGCCTATGGGCAGGAATAGGGCTTGGGAGGAAAAATTATCTTCTCTTCTCTTCTCTCATATCTGCATTTTGCACGTACTAGAGTTATCCTAGATGAATAATCCTCATGATGTGAATTTTTGCCGCTTCTACTCTGTGAGATTCATTGCAATTAACATTTGAATTAGCCATAAAATACACTTTCAACAACGTATAGTGTTTCTCTTTGGCCTAGAAAGGCTCAATGAAATACTTCTTTCATCGGATCCCATCATACTACCCCTTATAGACTATAACTTTTCTTTTTACATAATTGTAGTTTACTTGCTATGAGCCAAGAGGATTTATACACAAAATTAATTCCAATCACTAGACAAAACATATATATTATGGTAAGCACAAAATTACGATTTCAAACAACAATTCGTAGCCTATTTGGTTGGCAAAAATTGAACGCCATTAACTCATCTATTAACCCTTTCATATTACCCATGATATGATACGACCAAAGCCTTTATTTTTTCATCTTTGTGCTGTTTTGATATTCTCTTTTGTGTTATTTCTTTGTGTATGTGAGTACAAGAGAGAAAGAATGGGGTTTCTTTGATTACACTTTCTTCCAAACCATAAACTTCATGGGATCTATGGTATAACTCCTTCATATAGTTTTTGGAGTTCTCTCACAAACTCTCATAGCCAAAAGCCCGATGCTTTCCTGGCAAGACCGCAAACTTCTCGACAGCGCCATAATGCCACTTTTAGAGGGGGGGGGGGGGGGGGGGGGGAGAGAGAGAGAGAGAGAGAGAGAGAGAGAGAGAGAGAGAGAGAGAGAGAGAGAGAGAGAGAGAGAGATTGGCTTACAGGTAAATGGCAAGAACAAACGCAACTACGAGAAAGGCAGGCAAAGGACCAGGTATAGCTGCTAAAGCAGAAGGAAGATCTACTAATAAAAGAAGAGACCAAGAAAGACCATGAAAATCTTGAAAGCTCCAAGGATGAAGAGGCTACAAAGACACATCAAGATTGTCAAGGAAATCAGGAAGTCTCAGAAATTTATTGAGCTTCTAGTACCAAAGCTTCCATTCCAAAGACTAGTCAGGTCAATATGTGAGGAAGCATGTTTTGGGACCATGAGATGGAAACCTGTTGCACTGCTAGCACTACAAGAGGCAGGAGAAGATTTTTTTCTAGAATATTTCAATGACATAACAATTGCTGGAGCACATGCGCACAGGGTAACAATTATGGATAAGGATAGTGAAACTTTGAAAAGAGGAAGGCGCAGATATGATAAGCTGCTCCAGCCCAATGAATTTATAGACAATAAATGAAGGAAATTTTTCTTATTCCTCCATCAAAGCCCGAGGCAGTGAATATTGTAGAAGTCACCCACAATGTGAATACCAAGGCCAAGGCTAAGCAAGAAAATCGGCGCGCAAAGGAAATGAATAAACTAAAAGATAAGGAAAAGGCAGCAAATGCTATAAAAGAAGAGATTAATAGCTATCACATTGTTACACATGAAATTGATGTCGGCAACAACAAAACTTTATCATCTATGGAGGAAGGATTAATAGTAGATATAGAGTTAGAAGATGGTATAAGAAGACTTGCATTAGATTCTACAGATATCAATATCTTGTGTGATCCAGATGCTCAAATCACAGATTCAATTGTATATATCTTCCTAAAATAAGATTCTTTCACGAGTTTTAGCATATTTTTATTCAGCCTTGAGGCTAGAGACTAACAACTAGTAATTGCCTTGTAGTTTGATCAAGAGCCAGCTACCTACACAAAGCCATGCAGAAATATATATCTTGGATTCCAAAAATTTTGGCTTTCTCATAATGAAAAACACCCCTATCGGCACATTCGAGTAGTGGCTTGCCCATTGTCCAATGCTGCAAGTAACAACCATAATTTTTCCATATGAGAGCAATCACCATTGAAGCCTCGTTTGCATTGAACTTGACAAGCCAGCTATCTGGACACTAAACTCAATTCAAGGAACGCATGCAGAATTAAGATTGGGAGTATTGAGAATTATGAATTGGTTTTGTTTTGGATAGAGTATGGAGATAGTTATCGTGTTGGGTCCATACCAACTCCTTCTGCTTGCAGTTGCATAAAAAGACTATGGCACGTATATGGAAGGCTATGCAAAAATCTAGAGCTATATAAGTCAGAAATTAAGGAAGTCATGGTGCTTTTACAGATGGATGGCAACTCATGTGGATGGAGGTGCCTCCTCCATGCTGAGTATATATTGCAGAGCTTTTTTGTACTAAAGCCATTCATGTCAAAGGTATACATTTTGCACAGCATCACTATAGCATTGTGACAGTTTGGACAAAAATGTGTCCCAATTCCTTTTTGTTTTTGTTTTGTCTTTTGCAGAGTGCATTGGAAAGAAACAGATCCTAGCACATTAGAAGCTAATTCAGGTGCAATGGATCCCTCAACAATGGAGACACAAGAGTCTCAAATAGCAGAAGAACAAACTCGAGGATGTCAAAATTGGACAAGACAACCTCGACGGTAGGCAAACCCAGTATGGACCTTTGCTAGACATTGACATGATTTTTTTGATAATAACCAATGTAAAAGAATATGAAAGTCAACCTATTGTCTAATTACTTATTTGTTTTACAAAATGTTTGCAGAGACTAATTATTTTGGACGTCAATGAATTGTTGTTGTTTCAGAAACCATATGATCCCCATGCAGAATCCCTAAACCTGTGCACCTCAAGATAGGCGATCATAGAGCCATTGTGCATTTGGGAACCAAGGAATTTATACAATTTCTACTTCCAAGGTTTTGGGTTGCAATATATCCTCTATGTTGTAGAGAAACCTCACTCCCCTTGTAAATATGGTTTGCAATGTTGTGGGAATTGAACGTTAGCAATTTGATTGTTTGTATTCGCAAGAGGAGTGTGTTTACATTGACGACCACTATCACCCTACTAAACCATATACTATAAACCTTTTTTTCAAATCCATGTCCCATATGATGATAGCAACACTTTGTTGATAGATGACACACCCCATAAGGGCTTGCTAAATCCATCGGGCAGCACTCTCTCCCTACCCTCATTTGAAGGTCATGAGCATGAATTTTATCTAGAGGACATTTTGATCCCTTATCTCCACAATTTGTATTTTAGCCCATTGACTGTTTCAGAATTTGTACTTACATATACTCTCCAAAATGTTAACTATTTACATTAATATGATTCTTTGTACTTCTCAATGTGGTGCCATGGAAATGTGTGTGTGTGTGTGTGTGTGTGTGTGTGTGTGTGTGTGTGAGAGAGAGAGAGAGAGAGAGACAGAGAGAGAGAGAGAGAGAGAGAGAGAGAGAGAGAGATTATACATCAAACTCTGCATATATTGTTCAAAATATATATAGTAATCACACTTCCAGCTAGCAAAGGACAGAGGTAGTGAGACAGTTTCATCTTACAATTGAAATAAAGATATAACCAAATTGTGGGAATCATATCACAATTGAAACAAAAGATTTAAATTTCAAGAAACGTTGGAATGGAATTCATGAATATAGATTCATTTAAGTTACATTGACACAATTTGGACTCGGCCAATTAGTTCTCTATAGATAATCTCTTTTTTCCTTTGTTGCATTACTTTGCCTCCACCAATTAAGAAATAGAACTGCAAGGGCTCGTTCTCCGTGGTCTCGTCCACAATGTTGTGCCGAAGTTGCAGAAGGTTTCATTGGTCTCTTATTGCGACCACTGTCACAAGTTTGAGCTCTTTGTCCAATACCAATGTAACTACTGATGGAGCTTTCAAGAGATAGCAAGCCTTCGTTACTTCCTTGATTGGGAAGTTGAGGCTTCATGTCCAAAGCTACATCAACAAAGAAGACTTTTTTTATCTCTCCTCTCCAACATGAGGATGTTATCCTAGGGGCACCATGGTTCAACCGCATGGCTACCAACATGAAGTTCCCTGAAAGGAGAATCTACTTCACTTACAGGGAAAAGAGCATATATATAGATGCTAAGGAATCCGGTCATACTATACCGCTTGTAAGTTCGCCTGCTTTTGATAAGTCAATAAAAATCTCGGTTTCCTCATACGTAATTTTTTTCAAAGAGTCTCTAAATTATGCTAATGTTTTAACAAAACAAAGTGTTAGGAATCAAGAAGAATTAGACTTGTCTAATTTTCTAATTAGATTCCAAGATGTATTTCTTGATGACATCCCTACGGAGTTACCTCCAAAATGAGGGGATGATGACCATATGATAGAGCTTCTACTCGGGAGCTCATCGCCTAATAAACCTCCTTATAGAGTTTCTCAAGCTTAACAAGAGGAGACTATGAGGCAAGTGCATGAGCTGGCATTCAAGGGCATGAGCTGGAAAACAAGGGGATGGTGAGGCCTAGCTCCTCTCCCCTTTGTTCACCAATCCTTTTAATGAAAAAGAAATATGGCACATACCGCATGTGTGTGGACTATTGAGCAATAAATCATATCACTATCAAAAAAAGATTTCCCATACTACGGGTGGAAGATCTGTTTGATAAGCTACAAGGTGTGATCTACTTCAGTAGGATGGACCTTAAAAGGGGCTATCATCAAATAAGGATAGTGAATGAAGATATCATAAATACCACATTTCGTATAACATTTGGTCTTTATGAATATCTTGTCATGCCTTTTGGCTTGACAAATGATCCAGCCACATTCAACCACCCAATGGAAAAAATCTTTAGATCCTACCACAAGTTTACTATGGTGACGACATTATCATCTACTCCAAATTTTTAGAGGAACATAAGCAACACCTCTAGGTAGTTTTTCAAGCTATAAGGGAGAATAAAAATTTCATTAACTAAAAGAAGAGTGAATTTTCCTCCAAGAGATTCAATACTTAGGTCATATTATCTCTCAAGATGGTATGGATCCAACCAAGCTTGAGGTAATAAAAGGATGGCCTAACCCAAGGAATCTACATGAGCTACAAAGCTTTTTTGGTATGTGTGCATACTATAGATGCTTCATAGCTAAATTCTCCCAAATAGCAAGACCACTACATGACTTGACAAATAAAAGCGTTAGTTAAGTACATATGAATTGGTAAAGAGAAAAGTTATTTTAACAAGATTAAAGAAAAGCTTACCTCTCAACCCATGCTTACACTACCGGATCTCTCAAAACCATTTGAGGTCCAATGTGTTTCTTGTGGAGATTTCCTTGGAGCAGTTTTGCTTTAAGAAGGGAATTCCATAGCATATGAGAGTCAAAGACTCAATTCCAACGAGCGATTATTAGGCATCTACAAGAAGGAGATACTAGTTGTCCTACATGCCCTTGACACTTGGAAGCACTATCTATTGGGGACTCCATTTCATCTTACAAACAGACCACCAAAGTCTCAAGTACTTCATAACTCAAACCAAGCTCTCCGACAAACAAATGAGGTGGGAAAATTTTCTTTCGCAATTCGATTTTCATATTGCTCACATTTCTAGCAAACACAATCAAGTTTGGCAACAATCAATCTTCGACCTATGTTACCAAAGTAGATCGACGTTCACAATGGGAAAAGTATCTACCTCTTTCCAAATACACAATAGTTGTGAATGCAATCAATGACCACATAAAAAATGTTTATTTCATCTTGTCTTGTGCGGCATATGTACTAGATCTACCACTCCATTACTTAAGGTGATTGCTACTAATAAGCATAGAAGGGCCTTAGATTTCAAGAAAAATGATTGGGTCCTACTCAAATTTCCCAAGGCTTGATTAAGGCAAACTACGGGCAAAACTCCTATGGGCCACCAAAAGTAGTATGCTAAACTAGCAAAAAGATACTATGGTCCTTTTCAAATCCTAAAACCAATCAATGAGATGGCCTATCAACTCAAGTTTCCCAACCATTGGCTCATTCACAATGCTTTTCATGTGAGCCTACTTAAGTCTTATAAAGGAGATCCACCACAAGAACCAATCATTGAGGACCCGCCCGAGATCGAAGATGAAGAAGAGGTGCTTCAGTCCAAATCAATTCTTTGACATGAAGACTAGGCACTAATACATGGTAAGATTATCCGATGGTATCTTATTAAGTTTAAAAACTATCCTTTTGAAGATGCTGGATGGATGCAAGGAACACAACCTAAGGATAGTATGAGCCTTGTCAATGCTTACAATGAAGGATTAGAGCAAGAAAATGTAAATACTTTTTGAATGAATTTTTTTTGGGTCCTATAAGACTAGTTCTCTTTTTATTCTGCTCAAATTTAAATAGTATGCATTCTTAGAATCATGTTTGTGATGATGACGTCTCTCAAATGCCAAGTAGAATTTGTTACTCTACTTTGGAAATATGATAGGGACTCAAGAGCAGACATGCTTGGGGTAGCTAAGCCTCCCAAGCACCAAAAGGATTAGTCATCCATTCTAGAATGATATCGTAGGGTAAAAAGGGATCCTCTACCCGCGAAGACTTCTTGACTAATGACTAAGGCTTTATCTTCTCTACCTCATAGTCAAGGATGACTATGATTTCAAGAGAGAGGTAATTTCATAAAATATAATATCTAACTAACCCAAATGATTTTCTCATATTGAATTGATCATTTAATGTGGGAGAATAAATGGGAACAAGAGTTAGAATATAGAGTGATTAATGATCTATCTCAACATGGGACCAAAGTCAATGGGTCCAAATGGGAGATGGTTTGTCAAAGAGAAATGCTAACGAATGGAGCGTGAAAGACCTTAGGGTTAGCTTTCTTAAAGACCTCCAAAATTTAGTATGAAAATTCATTAGACCTAGGACCTTAGGTTAAGCTAGGTTCATGTTTTGGGTGTTAATAATTAAGGTGCTTGACATGCTTGATAGCTAAGGTCCTTGGACAAGCTGGCCATGTGCTTGAGGTGTCCAAGTCCAAGTCAAATTTGAGTCCTACAAAGAGGGGGGTGAGCCTACAATCTAGGGATATGAGAGAGAGAGACAGAAAGAGAGAGAGAGAGAGAGAGAGAGAGAGAGAGAGAGAGAGAGAGAGAGAGAGAGAGAGAGAGAGAGAGCCCATGCTCATACTAAGCCTATGCATGCTGACTAAGGTGCTTGAGAATCTTCCCCATGCTTGGAAGGTAAGGGCTTGAGGAGCTAAAGTCAAAAAGGGTCCCTACAAAGAAGGGGGCGAGCCCCAAAGCTAGGGACATGCTTTACTTGACCTTCCATTCACCCAAAGGGCACCCCTTCCTAAAGGGGCACAAGGACACATGTCAGGTTCTCCCTATGCTTAGCCACATGGTGTGCTTGAATCATATTGGCTAGGCTAAATATGGGTCCAAATCATTTAGATTAATTAATCAATTATCTAGATATTATCAAGCCCTCTCTCTCAAAGGGGTAAGGAGGACACTTCTCCAACGCCTACTCATCTTTCTTGAAATGTACACGGCATGTGATTGGTCAAGCTTTAAGGGTTCCAATCAAATCTCATGATGAGCTAGGAAAAGGGGTCACCATGAGAAGCTAGGGCCTTGCTTGAGGGGTATACTCCCTCTCACACACTCACATGCTCTCATTCTCTCATTGTGTGAAGTTCAAAGAAGTTCATCTCCTTCTCTAAGTTTGTTGAGAAGTTGAGAACCTACACCAACACTCTTGGCTATGGAATGCAAATCCAACCAAGACCCATGCTTCAATGCTATGCTAGCCATCTTCTTCATCTCCATTACTATGCTACAATGCTATGCTAATTTGTATGAGAGGACATTATTTATTTACAGGAATATTCATTATTCAAAATCTTTTCTCTCTCTTGCAAAGTATTTTTCATGCCAAGTTAACTAATTATAATGGTTATGTTGCTACCTCTTATACAGTTCACCCTCTATTTTCTCAAAGTATTCTCATAAAATTTCTCACTGCAGTTTTCTTAATTCCGTTATTCTCAATGTTCATAGTCCATTTCCATTACAATTCTTGAATAATTTGGCACTAAATATCTACGTTCATTGTTGGTACACAAACTCTCCCCTTTTGGAGTTGGTATGGAAAAAATCTTCCATCTAGTCAGCTCACTACTCAAAAGAGGAGAGCCGCATATGGAGGAAGTAGACACACTACTAGCACTAGAGAGAGAAGGATCCCTCATTTTGACATGATACCAAAACTTGGAGTATGCATCATTATGTTCACATGTATCTTTAACACTAGGTTGGTAATGGGACACTTTTATGTCCTGAGACACTTTTATGTTCTGCTAAGTGACCATTTTTCTTGAATTATTTGAAGAGTTTGAGACAGAATTTATAGGTTATATATACCCACAAAATTGCCTTATGAGTTGAAAAGAACTTGACATTTTCTTGGAATATTGATCTCACCATTAACCTTACTCTTGAACAACATTTTTGAAATGAAACTGTGTGGAAAAACGGGTCCTATTTTTGGCTTTTCTTCAAAGTTTTACAATTGTACTATTCTAAAATTTATGTTTATGAGGATTAGATTGCTAGAGAATTAGCCTTAGTAGTCTGAACATGTTATGATGCTTCTAGGAAGGTTTAAGTGTGAGAGTTGAAAGTTATAACCAAATAACAAGAATAGCTTGATCCTGTTTTTGGGCCAAATTTAGCACCTTTATGATTTTTTTGGTGGCTTTCTTGATATCCAAATGCAATTTCGATTGTGTAAGTGGCATCTGTAACATAAAACTAAACTTCCTTGAGTTTTGGGGCACCTAATATGCTATATAGAATAGTATACAACAATGGTTGAGTTTTTCAATGCAGAAGAATACGAGACATTATAGTGTAGCGAGTATAGCTTTCTAAATATTGCTATTTTCTTAGGCCAATTGTGTGCATTTTGTAGGTAGTAACCATATCCAATTGTAAACTTCAACTTTGGATTAATATTGAGTAGGTTCTATGGGATTCTATAAGTCATAATGCTAAACCCAATTTTTTCATGTTTGCTGTATTTAGCACTTCATCATTGTCTCCAAGGTTCCACTTGGTAAGAGATCTATTATTCTTTTGGCATGCTCCATGGCTCCTTTTGAATCCAAAGGCCAAAAGGAAACTGAGAAGACATGCGTATAGTATTTGTAATGAGCATGACTATAGAAACTTTGACGAGAGGTCTGAAGAATAGCGAAAATGCAACCTTTTTGTACCCTTTTTTTTCCAAAAAGAAAAATAGTGAGGCAAAAGCAACCAAATGATTTGATCACCAGCCCATTGAAGTTAATGGGGAATTTTATCTCATGTCCTACAAAAATCCTTAGTCTCATTTATATGCAATCAACCATAAGAAATGGTTGTTTTGGGCAAAATGGATAGGTCCATCAAATTTGGAGGCTTGTTGTGACCAAGAGATGATAAATTTTACAAGCTTCTCATTTTTTTCAGATGTAGTAGTCCTTGAACTATAAGCTCATGAAAGAATTTTCCAAACTGCGTGGAACTACTATGGTTTTGGAAAAAAAATTCAAGCCCAAAAGGACACTTTTATGTCCTGTTAAGCTACCAACCTAGTGTTAAGAGAATCCAAAAACTCACTTAAGTTATGTGAATAGAAGAGAATTGATCTCAGGAATTCTACTAAGAGCATCAACTACCACATTGTATCATCCTGTATGATACTAACTCTTTATATCATACTCCTAAAGAATCTCAACCCATGTGGCCTTTCAACCCTTCAAGTCAGATTTCTATGTAAACCATTTTATACTTTCACAATCAAACACTATTCAAATTGAGCACCATATAAATAATGTCACCATATTTTTAGAGCGGGAAGAGCTCTCTTTCATAAGAAAAAAAAATCAAGTGCAAAATCGACTTTATTGCTTTCAAACGCAATTGGCCTTTCTTCTTGTAGAAGAAGTGTTCCAATAGCTTGATTACTAGCATATGTCTCAAACACAAAAGGTTTCATTGGATCCACAATAGCTAAGATGGCAATAGCTAGAGCAACCTTAAGTGTATCAAAGATTTGTTGTTGAGCAAGCTTCTCCCCGATGAAATTCTTTGCCCTTGGTTTTCAATTGGTCCATCGTAGGAACATCAATTTGGCATAGTTTTTAACAAACCTAAAATGAAAACTTGAAAATCACAAGAAAATCTAGAAATCTTTAAATTTTTTGGGAGAAAACTAATTACGGATGGCATCCACGTTGGATGCAGTTACCGGGATACTAGAGTCTATCATGTTAGAAGATTTATTTGCTAGTTGCCACTACCAAGGTGAGATTGTTAGTTTATAGTAGTAGCTATCCATGCTACTAGAAGGGATGAGCAACTACACATTCATTCACTACTAGTCTAGGCAATAGCTAGGTGTATGGAAATGATTTATAAAATTGCATGAGGATCAGTGTCATATCAACAAAAAACCATGCTACTATTTGAGCAGATGCATTGGATGTTTCTTATGCACATTCAATGAAATACACCTTTGGCAGACATCCTTTTTGTTTGGTGACACCCCTGTGATATTTTACCAAAAGATTATGACCAAGTCTTTGACTTCCTCTGTAAGAAAATTTCATGTGTGTTTGGCGCTCATACCAATGTAGTCGCAGTTGTGACTATTGTTGTTTCAATTGAGATCTAAAGGCATATAAACTCCGTAGGTGGACTCCAAGAAGCCTTAATGTAGCTACAGTATTTAGTTTATTACCTGTAGAATTTATAGCCATCATGATACTTGCTCATTTAAAAAGAAATTCTCTAATGCAACCCTCTCAATGCTCAGTAATTGAGAATTTCAATGATTATTTCTCCCTTTATGTTATTATCAAGACCCTATGTGCAGTGTGTGAAACACTTGACCACATCTAAGGTAATCAACCGTCACTTTGTGCAACTCAACTTCACCCATTAAATGGATGATTCACTTTCCCTTTACCTTTCTTAATACACATATTTCCTTTGTGTTTTGCACTGCCATATTAAAATCTACTTGCATAAAATACACCTAAATAAGCCAACATATAAACATGATGTGCCTCAAATATCCACTACTTGTGCAAGGGGAATTATTTTCATGTTGAAGAAAATTGATGAGCCTGTTGAGAGAACTCTAGAGGTTGCTAGAGAGAAACTTGTTGACAAAACTCAATGAAGAAACCTATGTTGAGAGATCAATAAAGAATCCTATTAAGAAAGCTCAATAGAGAAACCTTTTGAGAGAGCTCAATATAGAAACCTATTGAGAGATCTCAATAGTAAAACATGTTGAGAAAGCTCTAGAGGTTGTGTTGGAAGCATCCAACATTAGCAACCATTATCCTCTTCTCCAAGAGCACATTTTCCATTCACTATGTATAGATTCACGATCTCTCTACCCAACTTGTATCTAATATTTTAATCTATGTGCCTTGGGCAGCCGCACATTTATTTCTAAAACCCTAAGCATATAAATGACGTGTAGGTCATGTGAAAGGGGAGCGATCATTTTATGAAGATAACCTAATTACTTTGGTGCTCCAATTTGTGTTGAATTGGAAGTATAATTTTGAGAATTGTTTTTGGTAAGTTTTTGGCTATTTTTGCAATCTTTTTGCATGTTTCGGCCATTTTATTGTTTAAAATTATTGATTTTTATCAAAAATAATGAATATGAAAAAATTTTGATATGAATAATAGATTCATAGCGTGTATTGTGAATCACAAAAAATTCACTAATTTTTGGATAAATTTTGACATTTTTAGATATTTTTTGAATCCTCAAGATAAATCTCTTTAAGTGTTTTTTTAAATAATAACTACACCCCCATAGCCATCGACGTATCATTTCCCTTTCTTTTCTTTTTTTTAATATCTTTTTACTAACTTTTCTAGTCTTTTGTAATTTTTTTGGTTCTATTTGCAAATTTGTGCATTTTCTTTTTGTTTTCACTAATTTTTGGATAAATTTTGATATTTTTAGGTATTTTCTAAATCTTCAAGATAGATCTCTTTATGTTTTAAAATAAAAAAATAACTACACCCCCATAGCCATATTCCACATCCTATTTCCCTTCCTTGTCTTTTTTTTTAATATCTTTTTACTAATTTTTCTAGTCTTTTGTAAATTTTTTGGTTCTATTTGCAAATTTGTGCTTTTTTTTTTGTTTTCCTTTCTTTTATTGAAAAAATTCCCCCTAAAAATTGTTTTTCAAAGAAAAAAAACAAAAATACAAAAAGAGAAATAAAGAAACAAAAAAGGGACTAACAACAAATTTAAAATTAAAAAATGATTTTACAAAAATTAAATTAAATTCACACTCATACGCACGCACGCTCGCTCACACACAATTTCTCTCTCTCTCTCTCTCTCTCTCTCTCTCTCTCTCTCTCTCTCTCTCTCTCTCTCTCTCTCTCTCTCTCTCTCCACCTTTTCCTCCCTCTTTTGCGCGCTATGGCCCCACCCGCCCCATTTTCCTCTTCTCAGTCTTTGCTGCATGCTGCCAATTTTTCTTTGTCTTTTTTGTTGACTTTTCTTTCATTCCATTTAGTTATATTTCAGCTTTTAGTTTCAAATTTAAAAAATAAATTTTAACAAATCCAAAAAATGAAAAGTTTAAAATCCATTTAGTCTCACCAATCTTAGAAAAATAGAAATTCTTTCAAAACATATTGAGTGTATAAGCTAAGGGTGAGTTTTAGAAATGAAAAGAAACATGAAGGTGGAAAGTAAAAAGACATATGAAGGTGGAAAGTCAAAAGACCTTTTCTGTCCAAATAAAGGGGTTTTTCTCTTCTCCTTTGTTTTCCCTTGAGCGTTTTCTTCTCTTTAAGGTGCTCTCTCTCTCTCTCTCTCTCTCTCTCTCTCACACACACACACACACACACACACACACACACACACACAATGTTGTATCCATCCTTCCCAGCTATTAATGTTGCAAATCTACGTGCTTTGTCATTGCATGTTGCTACGTGCTATAGATTAGCACATCGCTTTTGTTGTTGTTGAGGGAATCTTTGAATTAGGAATACCTTTTAATTTTTTTGAATCACCCCAAAAACAAAAAACAAAACAAAAACATTAAAAAATCACCAAAAAATGATTAAAATTCTAAAAACATAAAATTCACAAAAAAAAAACTCACCAAAAAATCAATATAAATCTACAAGATATTAAAACACCAAAAGTCATTTTAAAAATAACAAGCTAAAAAATATCCTATAAAAAATAAAAAATGATATTTATTTGTGTACTTTTTCTTTTGGACTTTTTTAACTTTATCTTTTTTATTTTTTGTGTTATTCATTTCTTCCTTACTTTTGTATTTATTTGTTTGTTTTTCATTGTATTTATTTTTTTCCAAAATAACAAAAAAATAGAAATTGAAAAAAAAATACATTTCTTTTCCTCGTTTCTCTCTTGGTTCTTCCCCTCTGCTTTCCACATGCATCACACATCTCGCTCGCACTCATCTATGCACGATTAGGCACATTTAGATGAGATGCACGCGGAGTGCCCAATTTTGCCATATTACACCTGACTTGACTAGATCTGAGTTAGACCTCATGCATAGACCCTGCTCTTACACGGATCTTAATTTTGGCCTACATTTTATCTCTTGACGAGATTTAGAGCTAGTTCACACACATTATACCATTTTAGCTTGATTTAACAGCAAATTACATGCTTGACCACATTTGTTACCAATTTGCTATAGAGATTTGTTTGTTGACCAAATTATGTTGTCTAAGGCACATTCACATGCAAGATTTTGACTTGGCTTGATTTATTCTCTTAAACACATACTTACGCATGATTAGAGCTCGATTTGGTATGTTGACTGATATTTAATCACCACTTGGGCCTAAAGACAATTTTCAGAGACATTTCATATGTAGCGACACCATATTAGCACTTGGCTAGTCTTTTGATTGTCAGATTACCCACCCTAGCTATTGCACTTGCATATAGACCTCCTTAATGGAAGATTTGACCTAGATTGGCAGACATTGGCAATCATGGGTCCTATTTTATAGGCTATTGTGGGTGAAGGATTTCTTGTATACATATATGTAGACACCAGCAGAGCTATATCCAGTTTTAACCCACAGAACGTAATTTCCAAATGCTTAGAGCCCCAGAAAACCCTAAATTGTCAGATCACCTTCTCAATGGTTTTGGTATATTTTATAGACACATGAGGAAGAATAGTCTAGAGTGTATCATGTTAGCCCTTCTTGAGGATTGCATAGACACCCTTGAGCTACCATAGACTATATCTTTGCACCTGTTTGACATTGGAACCTTATATGTTAACGAGGATTGGAGAATGTACACGCAAGAGATAGCCAACCCAAAGAGTACCCTTCCTACGACACAACTTGTGCTATCCCACCAAGTTCCTTACAAGATACCTATAGGATCATTCATGATGAGGGTACCTATATGTTGTTGTGTGGACTATGCTATTCTCCTTCTAGGAATATTGATGTTGAGCCTATTCTAGACCCAATGACCATAGCATCTACACACCTAGCATGACTTAGATCACTTCCAAGTTTCCAATATCCAAACCATCTAGGAGACAACCCTTTGCTAACATTGTATTAGACGAAAGGGCTAATATGGAGTGTAGGAGCCAGATCCATACCATTGCACTACTAGAGCTACCATGCACAAACATCCACATCACATGATTTGACTGCTTCTACGGCTAGTACACATTCTAGAGAAGCTGCAAAGTCCACACCCCATACCACACAATAGACCACGAGCACACCTAACACAAATCTTGCTAGATCACATGCATCAAATTTGCTAGCGAGTAATAGATCGCCACCCAGAGAGACCATGAAGGTACCACATGAGGATAGAGTTTCCCCACAACAAACAGAGAGCACCATACTTATTTTTTGATACATTTCTTAAGCTATAGAGGATTCATACCTTGGTTTGTTGACTTTGATGGAAATTTTTAAACCATAGGCACCTTCTCAGATGATATTGATCCTTTGATATGGTAGTATGTAGTCAAAGTTCATAGATGTCACTTTGATTCTAGCGAGTTTTATGTTGATGAGCTCAAGGGCACATCCATGTCCCTGCCAATCAGCCGATATAATTTTGTAGATAGAGCACATCTCGATGATTGTATGGACACCCAAGTACATCCTAGGATAGTGCAGTTACATAGAATAGAGCACACATTGACTTATGTTGATGATTGTGAATGTAGATATCGATGAGAGCCATTGTTTGCAAATAACACTTTGAGTCTCATTTTTCCACTTGGCAAGCACTTTAGATACATCTTTTATGTCCGTGCATAAAACCTGTTATTTTCTGTCGAGATCGATCGCATTGAGCTTTCTAGGCAAAAGGAGTGTGCCATCTTCATACACTTTGCATAGGTACATCTCTAAACCAGATTGGTCATCTTATTCAAGGTCTCGCCCCTTCGATAAGCTATGTACATGGCTGCATCCGTGGCATCCATTTTTGCATATATGACACTATGTACATTATAGCACTTGGTCCGACACATCAAAAGCATCAAGAGTAAGGTAGATATCTTAATTTTTTGAGTATGCATGTTCCACAAAACAACATCCACCCCATATAAACTTGCACATCCTCCAGTCTGTGCCACACATATCTCTTTGCAAGTTTAGTCTTCATTGAAATCAACATGAATGTCAATTTCATCATCACTTTCAATGAAATCTAAATCATTGTCCTCTCTTTCTTTATCCTCGTCTCATCAATAAAATTTTCATCAGAGTCTTCATTTGGAATTCGTTGTAAAATAAAAGGATTTGTATCGCCACTTATTTTGAACAGTTTGACTCTTTTCCCTGCAATGGAACTTCTCATTTCTGGCCCATCCAACTCATGCAAGTTGTAAGTTGCATTCCCATGTACATGTTTAACCACATAAGGACCAAACCATCTTTTTGAAATCTTTCTTATTGTTGAATGTTGGTTGTCTAGACTACTGTCATACACCAACACCCAATCACCTTCTTCAGCTTTAGGTATGATCATGTGCCTCTTATCAATTATGTCCTTATTCTTCAAACTTGCATCTTTTAAGCATGCTACTAAAATCTCAATATCTTGAGGCCTTCTTTCTAATTGTTGTATGTGCAAAGAAAGAAGGCCTTCCCTACTCATTCCATCTTCCCAAGGCAATACATTCCATGTGGGAATTACATCCTCAAGGCATTACAAGTTTTTGACCATACATCAACTCACAAGGCATATAACCACCCAGCCTCTGAGCTATGAGTTGTATGATTAGCCCATAAAGCATAAGGTAATAGGTAGGCTACTCTCCTAGTTTTCCGTTGCAAGCATTATCCAAAGCTTTGATGATAGGAGGATGCCCACATTTTAATTTATCATTCCCTTTAGGATTGTATGCAGTAGTGAGAGCAAGTTTAATGCCTAACCTAGAGAGAAATTCTATGGGTTTGTCAGCATCCAAATCACCCCTATCAGTTGTTATTTTCCCAACACACCCATAACGGCTGATTACATCGTCCAAGAGGAACTTACATATCCCTTCCGTGCTTTTTGTTCTTAGAACACGACCTTCAACTTGGTTAGTTAAATCTTCTCATGCAAGCACTATGTATCTCACTTGCCATAAGACCAATGGCATTGTAACCACATCTACTACCCACTTATAGGGCATAGCCAATGGGTATGTAGGGTGCAACCCATCACAATGACACACATTTGAATACATTTGATAGGTTTCACAAGATTGCACAAAGTGAGATACAGCTTTATACATTCCTTTCCACCAATGCCTCTCTTTGATTCTGGTAAATGTGGCCGATACACCTCTATGTCCAACATAAAGACTCTCATGAAACCTTTTTATAAGGTCCTTTTGAGTGTCCTCACCATTCACAACCCACAATGGCATCCCATTTCTTTTTTTTGGATGATTCCACAAGTACCCATCTTTCAAAAAGTATCCATAGTATTTTTAACATATTCTTTTGAACTGTTGATTGTTGGGGTAAAGGCAATGTGCCTCCTACCCCGGTCAGATACGCTAGAGACGTCCGATGCCCATTATTGTACGCACCTTATTATTTACTAGATAGAGGAATAAGGGGCTCTCTCAGACATTGTCTTGAGCTACTCCATCCACATCTTGTGCTCTCTCTCTCTCTCTCTCTCTCTCTCTCTCTCTCTCTCTCTCTCTCTCTCTCTCTCTCTCTCTCTCTCTCTCTCTCTCTCTCTCTCTCTCTCTCTCTGCACACACGCACGACATTCGTGCACTCACAAGCAGTCCACCCTTCTTGCCTTGTCAAAGTGCTCAAATAGTGTCCAATGAGCAACCAATCACCTTGATATAGGTCCTCTATAAAAGAATCAAGTGCATTTGACAGCCAATATGATCACCCTTAGCATGAGAGTTACTATAAAACCACATGCCTACATCATCATCTTTGACAACCATTTCCTCTTCATTTTCATATCTTCCTCTAAAAAGAATATCCACAATTGCGTTATCTTTCCATGCAATATGCTCAAATTCAAGATTCAAGGACATTATGTAGGCAATCCATCTCAACATAGCAATATCGGGAGTTGAACAGCTTGTGATCATTCCTAGAAGGGGTAGAAAATCACTCTCCACTATTACATTTGCAACTATTAAATACTCTTTTTTATCACATTTTAGTGTTGTGATTGCTCCCCATAATTCCATTTTCACTTCTGGATAATTGCTTTTGACAAGCACTTAGGACTTTTACTTCAAATTTCACTACATATCACTTACCATCTTCATCAGCTTGGCCAATAGCCCATCCAATTCATGTGGGGCTAGCATCCATTATCACAATCACATGTCTTCTACATTCACGGTTTAATTTCCTCAAAGTCGGTAACATAAGCAACAACTTCTTTAATTTTCTCATGGCATGTGTCTGCATTGGAATTTTTGGTTCTTTCTCAAGAGTTGATACAAAGGTTCTGCTACATGTGCATAATGTGGAATCCAAATAACATAACCCAAGAACCTTTGAAACGTAATTACATTAATACATGTCTCTTTCATTCTTTGAATTACATCAATTTTTGTTGGACAAGGTCTTCTACCATATGGCCTGTACATATGTCCCACATAAGAACTTCATTCACACCAAACACTAACTTTTGCCCATACAAGATAAGCTTCACTTCTTTCAACCTTGACAAGATCTTATCACAATCATTGATGTGATTTTCCACATACTTGCAGCATCCCCTTGAGTCCAGAGCCACATCACTCCCTCTATCACATCCTTTGATAGGCACATCATCAAGAAAGGGCATCGTGGTTTGAGGTATGAGCTCACGCAAGACTTTGTTCATACCATTCATCATATGTGAAATTTATTTAGTTGCTCCCTGAGTTAAGGTGCACATCCTTATTAAACACAAAGGTGTCCTCAATGTGGTCAAGTCTCTGCTTTCCATAGCTAGTCGGAATTGATCATACCCTGAGTAAGTATATCGCCCTTTCTGCAAACGCCTTTGCAAACTCATCTACAATTGGTCGTGTACCCACATTTCTAATTGTACCCTTGTTTATAGGTTTCATATCTTGGATAAAGTGTGATGAACCAATTTTATTTAGAAAAATTCCCATCTTGATCTTTTCATTAAGCAAATCAATGCGTTTTGGTAAATGAGCCTTTGGAATTGGAATAGGCTGCAAGTTCCAAGGTACATGAGGGATAGTGAAGGTTACCATAGGAGCAACAATCAACACATCCTATCTCATGTGGCTCAAATGCAAAAGCCTTTCCATGTTTGGCATGTCTTAAAATCATATCTTTTCAACTTCTTTCAAACTATTCTTGCTACCAATCTTTAACTCTAGACCACATTATGGTTGGGAGAGGAAAGTGTGTAGGTTTAAGTCAGGCTGAAAATGTGAGCGAATCAAGTTCAAATGTGACAAAAAGTTGAGCGCTCTAGTAGTGTGTGATACTCAGACTCTAGAGCATAATGTGCACAATTGATTTCACTCTTCTCCATTGCCCCCATTCCCTTTCTTGCATCGAAGGGAGTGGGATATAAGCCAAAAGGCTACAATAGTGCATATTGTTGCTAACTAGGGGATAGGCTCAAGCATATAAGGGAGAGTACAATTTTCTCTTTCAAGAAACAAAATGGTTTTTTACCTGTAGGAAATATGGGTGGTGCAATTTATGAAGCGTGACTCATCGGATTTCTCCTAGGCCATAATACATTGATGTTGTAGAAAAGCTTTATTCACTTAGGAGTCTATTGAGGCATCATGTAGAAAGTGTAATGCATCCCATCTCCCAAACCACTTCTTTATGTCTAACATCCATCCCATGCTCAAGGTGTTGCTTTTATGCATCTTTTGAACTTTTTTGCATGGTTCTTCTTATGAAATTGTAGGAAGTCCTTGTGAGGAGTTTTGATGCATCAACCAGAAGAGATCCAAATCAAAAAGTAGGAGCATATATGGTGTTTGTGTCTCGATTTGGATAAAGTTTGTAAGAAAATGCTTTTGGGCAATCACTCCTTGTTATATGTCATAAAATCTAATATCTAACCAACCCAAATGATTTTTTCATATTAAACTGATCATTTAGTGTGAGAGAATAAATGGGAACAAGGGTTAGAATATAGACATGTGCTTACAGATTTATCTCAACATGGGGCCAAAGGTAAAGGGGTCCAAATAAGAGATGGTCTGTCAAAGAACAAGGCTAGCTAATGAAGCTTAAATACCTTAGGGTTATCTTCATTAAAGACCTCCAAAGGTTAGTGTTAAAATTCCTTTGACCTTAGGCAAGCTAGGGTTGTGCTTGAGGTGGGAACCCGGCCCAAGCTTGCGGTGCTTATTGTGCTTGCTGACGAAGGTTCTTGGGGCTTGTTGAATAAGGTGCTTGAGGTGCTTGTCGTGCTTGCTGACTAAAGGTGCTTGAGGTGCTTGTCATGCTTTTGCTGAGACTAAGGTGAATAAGGTGCCTGAGGTGCTTAATGACTAAGGTGCTAAGGTGCTCCATGACTAAGGCACTTGAGGGTAAGGTGTTCCACAAATTCAATGCATATCCCTACACAAGGGGGAGCAAGCCCTCATTCTAGGGGTTAGAGAGAGAACACACACACCCTCACACAAGGCAACCTTGGTACAAAGAAATCATATAGGACACTTGTCAAGTTCCTCTTCATGTTTCCCTCAAGGTGTACCTAAAGCCTATTGGTTAGCCTCCCAAGGGGTCCAATGATAATTTAATTGATTTAATTACTTGTTTTTGCATTTATCAAGTCCTCTCTCTCAAAGGGGAATGGGGGACACTCGTCCCAGGCCTACCCTTGTTTCTTGATATGCAATAAGCTTCTGATTGGTCAAGCTTGAGGAGGTCCAATCAAGTGCCAGAGAGTGCTAGAAGAGGGGGTCGACCAAAGCAAGAAGAGGGCTAGTTTGGGAGATATACTCTCTCTCTCTCTCTCTCTCTCTCTCTCTCTCTCTCTCTCTCTCTCTCTCTCTCTCTCTCTCTCTCTCTCTCTCTCTGTGTGTGTGTGTGTGTGTGTGTGTGTGTGTGTGTGTGTGTGTGTGGAGTGAAAAGTGGAAGATCTCCATCTCCTTCTCCAAGCTAGTGGAGAAGTTGAGAGCTTACACCAACACTCATGTCTATGGAATGCAAATCCAACCAAGAGCCATGCTTGAATGCTTAAGCTTGCCATCTTCTCCATCTTCATTACTATGCTATTATGTATGCTAGCAAGAAGAGTGATGATAAGTGAGGAACTATTTCTTTCTCCTATGGATGTTTCTTCTTCCTCTTCCCTACCCTCATTCCCCGCTAGCTCTCTCCACCTTCGAAGGTTTTTGAGGCCTTGGGACTGAGGATGGGGATAGTTAATGCTTTTTACAAAGTCTATCTTATGCTCATGATGCATGAATCTTTCCATCTTCATTGCATCACCTAGGTCACAAGGAGCACAAAGATTGTATTGTACCAAGTCTCCCTTGATGGGAGAATCTATAATAAAAAAGCCTATTGGAGGGGGGACCGGCTCCACATAAATCCGGTCCTCAATTGTTGTCAAGTTCTCTAAACTCTCTCTCTTGAAAAATTATTGTTCATGCCAAGTTAATCAAGTACTATGATTATGTTGCTACCATCAAGTAAGTTCACCCTCTATTTTCTCAAAGTAGTCTCACAAAAATGCTCTCTTTAATTCTCCTAATTCTGCTATTCTTAAAGTTTATGGTCCATTTCCATTACATTGGTATTAGGGTTATTGGTTTCTCTTTTCTTACTTAAGAAGGAGGTCCTTAAGTTTTTCTAAAAGGTTGGGCATGTTAATTGCAATAGGGTAAGTGGGACAGAGATCTATTATCTTGATTGACAAGGACTTAGTTTGAGGTACACCATTGGAAAATATAGTCTTAATAATGGAGCCTCTCAGGGATTGCCTTTGGTTTTACCATTATTGAGCAGCGAGCAAGCTCAACAGGAACCATAATCAACCAAGAAACGTTAGACCCTCTCTACTAGTCTTTGCAATCAATAGTGTCTAAACCACGGGTTTTGCTACTTGAGAACTGATTTGCAAAGGTAAAGAAGAGTAGTGACTAAGGTTTTTGAGGGTAGAAAAGCACAAAGTAATCTATACATTAGTTTGGTTAGTATGGTTGACAATAACCAAGAGAGTAGAATGAACATTGATAACTTTGATTTTGCACATGAAGGTGCTAATGATGATGCCCCCATGTTTGTCAATTATCTTGTTACTAGGTTGCAGCAAGCTATGGGAAACCTTGCTTTGCAAGCCAAAGTTACTCAACAACTTTGTGCTTATGGGATTTCCTTTCCTCTCCAAGAGGAGAGAGAGCTTAGGAGGCCTCTTGATGAGACCCCCAAAATAAGACTCTCTCCCATACGAGGAGGAATCCAAAGAGCGAGAAAGTAATGAATCCCTAAGTTCCTCTGAAGATATGGCTCCACAAAGATGGTGGTCTATACAGTCGCCAACTTCTCCCAACAGGAAATGGTCAACCCACACTCCTTATCCTCATCACAAAAGGGAAGAGAGGAAACAAAGTAAAAAAAAGGGCAAGAAAGAGGTCACCCTCTTTTCCTTCTTCTTCACCTTCCTTCTCTTCCAATGAAAGCTATGGCTATTCTCCTAGAGAATACAAGAGGGGAGGACATTGAAAATCTTACCCTGCATTGTGAACGTCCCAAAAGCTCAAGAAGTTCAAAGAAGGAGGAAAGAGTGTCTCTTTTCACCTATGAGGGCACCTTTGGTGCTACCGTCAAAGTATTGGCCTTCATCTAACAATTTGATGTAGCCTTTGGAGACAAGGGCTTTGTGGAGTCCTCCAAGCTACGTCGTGTACCTATGCATTTACAAAAATCTGCTCGTCAATGGTGCGCTAGTCTTCGTGGCAACAGTGAAGCCCCAAAGACATGGGGAACTCTACGAATTTCCATCGTGAAGCAATTCCTTACAAGCGATGCAAAGGATGAAGTACTTACCGAATGGAGGAGTTTGAAGCCTCTCTCCCATTAGTCTATCCACAAATACGTGGACAAGTTTTGGGATTTTACATCTCAAGGCTACTCTCTTCCAAAAGATAGAATTTGTCGAACAAAAGAAACAATTATGTGAGGGATACCTGAAGAGATGGTCGAGTACGTAAACTCTCAATGGCCTGGTTCTATCACCGAAGTAATCCACCACACTATGGTTGCTTCCCGCATCAATTTCCAACAAGGGGCTAGAAGGAATTCCAAGCCCATGGAAAGTAAAGACAAAAGTGATGCAAAGGGGAAAACCAATGCCCAAAATTATTCCTGTTAGCAGCAAGCTAACTCGAATATCATTTTTTGGAGCTTCATTGTAAAATCATTTATTATTTTGATGAATCGGGAATATTGTAACTCTTGCTTTCTAGATAAACATTGTAATTGATGAGCCGGGGCTACAAGATTCCTGATTGTATCAACTTGTCTTTAGTTGGAGCTCCCAGATTATTAGTTTTAACCACCAAAAATGTTGGCTAAGGTATAAAAGCCAATTTTTGTAAGTTTTTCATAAGTTTTTGGATAATGAAACACACCGTGACCTAATGGCGCTCACTTCTCTCCTTCTCACAATTCCTACTCCCTTCCCGGTTGTCACATTGCAGTCGCGTTTGTTGCGTTGCAACCTCAAGTAAGAGCTCTACGCATTGATGTAAGCATTTCATGGTAATCCGTAGCTTTTGGTGCCGTCGAATAATCTCATCATAAGTAGGAATTTAAGCTTTAAAATCAAAAACTAAGTATAGGGGGGGTATTGGGGCATCATTGCTAAGCATTTAGATGCCTTCTGGATCGAAAACGACTAGGTCAAAAACTCACTGCTGTTAATAATAGTGATTTTTTCACTTGACCTAAAGTGAGATTTGAGACCATAAGCATGTATGCTTAGGTTTTATAAACATGTCCTAGAAGTTTCGTAACCTTTGGATGTCGTTTGATGCTGTAACAGATGTGATTTGTTTGCCGATGAGCGATTAGCTTTTGGTGATTTCAGTCATTTGAGTGTAGCTTCAGTTAGATGTGATTTGTTTGTTGTTTTCCAAGAGATTGAAAATATCTTGTAGCCTTTATGCACTAGTAGAGTCACCTTCATCCCATGCATTGACAATTATATTCGTGGTTCTTGCTACGTCTGCAATAAGATGGGAGTGAGGTTAGACACTCGTCCCACATTTGGAGCCATTGCTGGAGATTGAAGAGACATAAAGTAGGGAAAAACACGTGCGTCTTCTAAAGTTATCCTTTAACTTCCTCTAGGATCTCCTAGAGTCAAAACTTCTTTTTAAAACCGCATAGCTTAAGATTGTTGTCTTTTGCTGTGTAGAGGTAGCTTGGAAGCAGGTTGTACTTTCTAAGTACCTTTTAGGATTTTAGGATTGTAGGATTAGATTAGGATTGTGATAATGATTGATGGATGAGACAAGTCTTAAGATCAAGGCTCTGAAAATCATAAAAATTAAGAAAACGAGTGTTTGTGGACACTTTCCACAATCTCATTGCAGTAGAATCTAGGAGTAGGGTAAGTAGAATCCGAGGTGGATTTCAGAACATTGCTCTCTCCAAAAGAATCAATTGTGAGTGTTTATGTGAAGTTGCAAAATTTCAAGTCTATGGATAGAAATAGCACCAAAAAGACTGTCAACCACTCAATCCGACTGGAGAGTATGCTTTATAAGTTGTATGCACCAGTGGGTAAGCTCAAGGACGCATTGAGGTAAAAATTTCAAGAGTTTGCAAAGATGCAGATTATTTGCTTTTTCTTGATATTTTAGGCCAAATAAGTTTTTGACTTGACTCAAAGGCTTAAAATAGCTCATGAAAAGACTGTCCACGGAAAATCAAAAACGTGTTCATTTTAGGCCTAAAGTAAATAATCGCGATTATTTACTTTTAGCTCAAAACTGACCAAGGTTGATACCAGAGACTCTATGCATGTGTACAAACATCTTTTGTAAAGGCCCATAGAATTTGGATCACCAAACTAACCAAAAACTTGGTAAAAACTGGATTATGTACTCACTTGAGTGTAAATTGAAAAAATTTTGTTCAAACTCACTGAAACTTGACTTATAGGATTATATTGATGTGATAACAAGTGTACATGCTCAGTCGACCAAAAAGATGTAAAAATTTGCTAGAAGTAGATAATCACGATTATTTACTTTTGTCCCATTTTTCAACTTTTTTTACAAAACCAGCATACCACCACTTTAAGCATGTTATATTAAGCCCACAAATCAAATTTGGTAAGATTTGGATCGTTGGAGTGAAAATTGTGGCCAAATTTGCAAAGTCAGCCTGCAAACACAAAATTGTGACCATTTGAATAGAAATTATTCAAACTTTATGAAACTTGGCTAGGGAGCTTAAGTTAAGCTTCTTAACAGATCTGTGTTAAGATTGTGTCAAAAAATTAGCGGTAGTAAATAATCATGATTATTTACATCACCTACAAAAATTGATATTCTTGCACATTTGAGTATATCACAAGGTCAATCATATATCCAGTAGACCACACAAATTAATTTTGGTGAAATTTGGATCACAAAAGTGAGACTTAAGCCAGATTCTCAAAAATTGAGTGTGCGGACACGAAACAGGATAACTTGAACAAATTTTGTTCAAACTCAGTGAAACTTGTCCAGAGACCTTAACAAGTTGCACATTTGGCAAATCAAGTCAAAAAGTGTAAAAATTTGAGAAAAATAAATAATCGTGATTATTTACTTCTGATACACAGAGACATACTTTATGACTTCTAAACTTGTACAGTATTAGACCAACATAATACAAGGCCACAAGGAAATTTTGGGTTCAATCGAATCCAAATTGGTACATGTTCACTCAGTTTCTAGGTTGCAGATTATTCCTTTGGCTTTTTGCAAAAGTAGAATCTGAAAATCTAAATCGCTGACTCACTTAGCTCAATTTAAAGATACACATAGATCAATCACAATAGTTAGCAAAAATCGTACAGTCTTTGTGAAAGAATAGCTAACTTGATCAAAATTGACACAGGAATCAGATTGTAGACAAGGAAGTGAAAGCTTGACAAAAGTTGACAACAAGTCAATCCGACGATAAGTACTCTATCCAGGGCTTCACGAGTCTATATGAACCTTAGATCTGGTCGTACACTAGCAAATCAAGGAATGTTTGGCGAGACCGCTAGTAGATCACTTGGACACTATCTTTGAAGAAGTCTCGGACACTTTTTCAAAATCAACATCTGAAATGTCTTTATACTCAACTCATTCGAAAACCAGAACGACAGTGAGCTATAAGCACATACTCTCTTTTTATAAGACTAATCGCCATGGAGCTCAGGCTTACTTGGATCCTAATGAAGAGTATGTTATTCGCATTGATGACTATGGCATAGAGTTTGAAGAGGAAATCAAGGCAAAGAAACAAGGAAAAATGTGTATGGATAGAAACAAAACTTAGTATTTACAAGTTGAAAACCCTGACGTGATAGACAAATGGGGGTTAGAGGTAAATACCATAATTCTAGATATGGCAGCAAAAGAAGGACCATCGACATTAGAATTTGAGGGATATGATCAAGTTGATTTGAAGCCCTTGACACGGCTTAGCATGGATAATCCTAGGATCGGAGTCTACTGTTGGGAGGACGGAAATGTTAGAGATCTTCTACGGACTTCTCATGCCAAATCAGGACAGCCAACATCCATGAAGATCATTTAAATCTTCAAAATTAGAGACAAGTGATCAGTAGATCTACCAACCTACCTGTTTAGGGATTTTTATAACAATAACTTTGTTATGATGACTCCTGAGGAGGTGGAACAAACCAAATACCAAGCGTATTCCATAAGGGATTGGATATTAGGCCAAGGACCAGAAACTATTCCAAGAGATAAACTCCACGAGAGAATTTTTGAGAGTAATGTTAAAAGACCAGAAACCACCTCATCACAAAGAAAACTGGGTGACACTAAAGCCAATCCAGGGCTACATAAGTCACTATTTCCAACAGACTAGTTTGAAGGACTCAGAACATGACCAACTTCCAGGAGACTGGGAGTTGAACCAAATAGACGTATCAGACCAGCTGATTTTCAAAAATGGGTCAGAAAATACAGTGGATCTGGTGATCCATATGACCACTTAGCAAGCTTTAAACAAGTTCTAAGAGTAGAAGGCATATTTGATTTCCATACTCAATTTGAGAGGTTTGGAATGACATTAGAAGAAAAAGCACTAACCTGGTTCCAAAACATTCCACCAAGGTCAATCATGGACTTAAATACATTAGCTCAAGGATTTGTAGTTGCATGTTCCAAAACGGGGATCAAACATAATACGGTAGCTCAAATCTAAAGCTTCAAACAGAGACAAGGTGAGTCTGTTAGAGATTGTGCAACTAGAATGAAGCAATACATTACAAGATGCCCAGAGCTAGAGTGCAGAGGAAAGGTTAGTATCATTGTTTCTATAGGGACTGCTAAACAAAGAACTTCATGCTAAATTGTATAGCAAGGAGCATATAACCCTAGAAGAGTGTGTGTCAAATGCTATTGACTTAGGAGATAATTGTGATATCCCTAAGGATAACCAAAGCGAGAAAATAGCATCCACCAAACCAGCACAAGTGGGAACGGCTGCTGCAGCACCACTTACAGCCATAGAAGACATGCTCAAAAACATGAATGACATGATGAATAACATGCAAAAAACACCTATGAGGGGACCAGGGCAAGGGATACCTCAACAGGGACAACCAATTAGGCTGCAGAAATGGTGTGAAATCAAGGGTAAATGGACCAACAATGAGTGCTATTACCGACCAAAGTATGATGGGAATGTTCAATACGTACCTATGAGGCCACAGGGACAACCCATATACAGATATTAGCCTAATATGGCCCCAGCTCAAAGACCACCGATGGGTATGGAAAGACATCAACCCGTGTTGGCTCAACAACCTCCATATCATGGACATAATGCAGTTCCTATAAAGTAAATGCATTCAGAAGGAGTCATGGATGAACAAGCACTAGTGCCTATTACACCCTATGTTGAGCTTAGTCCATCTACAGTAATGGTAGAAGGAGATTGGTATAATTCACATCCACCACTAATGGAAGAACATGTGACTTATACTACACCGGAGCTTTCACCAATGTACTATGTAGCTAATCAAGGTGTTAGACCTCATATGGTAAGATCCACCACTAATGGAAGAACATGTGACTTATACTACACCGGAGCTTTCACCAATGTACTATGTAGCTAATCAAGGTGTTAGACCTCATATGGTAAGATCCATGATTAAGCCAAGAACTGGAAACTGTCATAACAGTGGTATAGATGATCATTGGAAAAATGAATGCCCAGAGCCTAACAAGAACCTCAAGCTATTTGAAACTTATTGCATACAATGTTGCAAAAAGGGAGGACACTTCCTTGAAGATTGTCCAAAAAATCTTTTAAACAAGGGTAAAATAGTAGTTAACGTAGTCCAAGTGATATATCTGAGAGTGAGATATTTCCAATCAAGGTAATCACTAGAGCCCATGCTAAGAAAAAGAAACATAACTCCTCTGATGATTCGGAGAATACTAAACTTTCCTCTCAAAAGACCAAAAGAAGCAGAAGCAAAAGGTATGAGATGAGAAAATAGAAACAACAGGCTGAAATCGAGGAGAAAGCAAAGAAACTATTCCAGGAAAAAGTGAAAGAAAATGGAAGCAAAATCAAGGAAACCACCATGAAATCTGGAGGATCAATTTGGTAGATAAAATTTTTGAGCCAATTAATGCAGCCTTGGAAGCTTACCAAGCGAGACTTAAAGCAGACCAAAACATGGAAAACAAATGGAAAGCTATCCTTCTCTAGATATGGAAGCAGCTAAACTTGAAACTTATCAAAATTTGGTAAGAATTACGCAAGAGATGCTGGAAAATAAAAAACCCAAGCTCAAGAGTATGGCAAAACCTGAGGAGCTTGTGGAAGGAACATGTAAAGAGAAATCCAAAGTGGTGGTAGAACACCACTTTCGATTCAAAGTAGTAGAACACCACCTTGAAACTAAAGAACCATCATTTATAGTGTCGGACAGCAAAGATGCCTTAGACGGAATTCCATTCGTATAAGAAGATTGGCCAAGACACTTATGAAAAAAAGTTAGAGAGATTAATGATGGGAGCCTAACTCTAAAGTCAGCTCCTATAGAGGAAGTTTGGTTAGACAATCTACCTACTGATATGGACATGGATGTACAATCCTTGTATGGGGATTGCGGCTCTGAAGCTTTAGGAATGTCTAAACCATTAACTTTGAAAACACTACCCTTTACTTGGGAGATAACAAAGATGAATCCATAGTGTGTAAAACCACGCAGATAAAGAAAGTGGAACAGACCCTAGAAGTAGACTGCATCCATTCAATCATGTCTACACCCATCCAATGTACTCTTACTTTAGGAGAATTGTTAAAAATCAGACCATATCTATGGAATGATATACAAAAAAACTCTAGAGAAGGTGGGGATAACAGGGCTAATCTCAAGGAATTTGGGAAAATTGAAACACGAAATGGATAACAGAGAGATTTGATCTATTCCAATGAACAAAGTCGGAGAATACTACGAAGGGGAAGAAGGAAACACAACCCTTCCAGTGAGATATAATGATATAGAAACCATGGCAACATTGGATAATGGGGCAACCGTAGCCATAGCCACAAAATCATTATGGGAATCATGGGGGCAATCAACCATTAGACAAACTCGAATGAAATTGCAATTGGCTAATGGAAACATGAAAGACCCTTAGGACTGCTTGAAAAAGTGATAGTTAATTCCTGTGGGATTGAATATCAACACATTTTTGCCATAGTGGACTTTGGAAAGAAACTCAATTATGAAATCATCTCGGGAAGACCTTTCATGCGACAAGTACAACTCATCCAGGATTGGGGAAACAATTATCTGTACTTGAATCAAGTGGGATCAATAACAACGGTTAATCTAAAAGATCACACTTATAGAGATGTCATGAAAACACCCATACAATAATTTGACTCAGTCTCTTCGATTGAAACAAAACTTCCATCCTGGTTGAACAAGGACACACCTATTTGGATGTAAGGAGCCTCAAAAAATGGAAGCTTAAAACGAGAAGAATGTATATTAGAAAGGGATAACACAGATGAAGCCTATGTACTTGAACACTTTCTAGAGCATTTGTTTGAGCCACTTGAGTGGACTCAAATTTTAGCAACAATGGATATATGTGTAAATACGTCTATGCCTACTCAATTTTGCAATGAGGACGGCTACGAAATAATTCCCATGTAAATGATCTCAACCCTTCACATTGAAGACAAAATTCAGGAATCCAAGGACTTGATGAAAGCTCAACAAGTCTTTTCAGACCTCTATTATGATGCAACAGATGAGTTAGAAGAACATTCGGCTATCTCAGATGATTTGGGGTCGGAAAAAGAACATGTGAGAGCTAAGTTGCTCATGAAAGGAGAGGAGGAAAAGTTTTTAGACTTTCCAAACCAGAAACCGAGAAGACAGAAATTGTATAGAAGAGAAAGAGACACGAGAAACTTGAAAGCTAGACCTATGCCATCAGTATCTAGCAGAACACAGTTTCTGATGCAGGTAGATGCACATGATTGTGTCAAGGACAAAATCACTGGTAGATATCCTTTAAAAAGAAAGCAGGAAATATCAAAAACATCGAGAAAAACGAGAAAGGAAACCCAAGCAAGACCTAAATACGAGGACAAGAATTCAACCATGACACGACTTGAATGAAGAAAGAAGTATCAAGAGTTGAAAAAACTCTATAGGAGATATATATAACTGAAATGGGAACCACTGAGGAAGGTAACGATGTAATGAGTGTTCCATCCCATTACAAGAAATATACTCTCCCAAGACCATAAAATTCTAGTCGAACAACCTGTCAGGATACTACAAAAACAGGGCAAGTCCTACGAAGGACCTAAAAATGCAGAAAAGGTCGATATGGCCGAACGAGGAGAAGAGCCTAGACCTACCTACATTGAAAACGACTTGACGGAAGAAGAAGAAGAACTTTTGTTAATCTTACTGAAAGAATACCGAGATATCTTTGCTTGGTCTTGTAAGGATCTCAAGGGTGTTGATCCAAAAATCTGTCAGCATACCATACCGATGAGAGATGATGCCAAACCAAGTAGACAAAGGCCATACATTTATAATGAAACATTTGCTAGAAAGATCAAAAAAGAGATAGAAAAGTTAAAGAAAGACGAATTCATTTATGAAATTTAACACACAGATTGGGTGTCTCCAATTATGGTAGTACCCAAGAAAAATGAAAAATTAAGGGTGTGTGTCAATCTCAAGAAAGTGAATACAGCTACCATTAGAGATAACTTTGCTCTTCCAATCACTCATCATGTTTTAGAACGAGTTGCAGGAAAAGAGGCTTACAGCTTTTTAGATCGCTTTTTGGGATACAATCAACTTTTGGTTGACCCCAAAGATCATCATAAAACTACCTTTGGAATTGAATGGGGTATTTTTGCCTATTGGGTCATGCCTTTTGGGTTAAATAATGCTCCTACCACCTTCCAAAGATTGATGAGCCATGCTTTAAAAGAATATCTTTGGAATTTCTTGGAAGTATATATGGATGATTTATGTGTACATTCATCAATTCGGGCTTATCATTCACCTCAACAAGGTATTTCAAAAATATAGACTTTATTCGATTTGCTTAAATCTTGAAAAGTGCATATTCATGGGTAGACAAGGAAAAATTCTTGGACATGTAGTGTCTAAAAAATGTCATAGCTACTTATATGGATAAAATTCATGTAATTGCTGATTTTCCTAGATCGACAATAGTCAAAGGGGTTCAAGCCTTCATGGGACATTGTGGATATTATGGATGATTCATTTACATGTACGCTATAATTGCAAAACCCATGTACAGCTTGATTACACACTTTGAATGGACTGATGAGTGTGAATAACCCTTCATGAAGCTTAAGCAAGCTCTCACTTTAGCTCCAATATAAAAGCACTAGATTGGAATAAGATATTCCACATACATGTAGATGCTTCCAATTTTTCCATTGGGTGTATCCTAGCTCAACCAGGAGACGGGAAAATTGATTCTCATGTTTCTTATGCTAGCAGACAGTTGAATATGGCATAGAAAAAATACACAACCACCAAAAGGGAAGGATTAGGAATAATCCATGCCATAAAAAAGTATAGACATTACCTATTAGCAAACATATTTTTGTTTCTTGTGGACCACCAAGCCTTATTGTACTTGGTCAACAAGCCATGAAACACAGGAAGAATAGTGAAATGGTTCATCATTCTTTTGGAATTTGATTTCACCGTAGTTGTAAAAAAGGGCACCACTCATCAAAGAGCAGATCATTTATCAAGGATTGTTTCATGAGAACCACCTAAGGGAGTAGATGATGATATACCAGATGCATATATGTTCTCTATGGAAATGATACCTTGATGGTCGGAAAACATGGTATCATTGATGACCATAGCTCAAGTGGATTCGCAATACCACTTCCTATTACAATCAAATTAATTGAGAAATCGGCTATGTATCAATTACTAGCTGGAAGGTTGTACAAAAGAAATCGAGATGGAATATTTCTCTTATCCATTAATCCTGAGGAGAAAAACCAATACCTAAGTCAAGCACATATTACCATAGTAGGACTTCACTTTGCGGAAGACCAAACTATGCAACGAATCTTGAGACTTAGAGTATTTTGGCCAACTATGAGGAGGGATGTTCATTCATTTGTAAAACAATGTCCTCAATGTCAAAAACAAGCACCCATACCTCATGTAACATTGTTCCAAATATCACTTGTTCCTAAGTGGAGTAACTATCTAGTTACTTACTTATCAAGCCGAACATTTCCTGAGGATATGAGTAAACTCCATCAAAGATCAATTGCAACAGAAGAAAGAGACTATGCTCTTATTGGGAACCAATTGTATCCGAGAGGTAAAGATCAACATCTACGTCTTTGTGCAAATAAGGACGAATATATTCCCATTATAGAACAAGCATATGCTGGATTAGCTGGAGGTCACTTTTCTACTGAGATCACCACAAGAGCAATCTTAATGGCAGGCATATGGTGACCAACACTTTTTGCAGATGCCAAAGAATATGTTCAAAGTTGTGATGCATGTCAACGAGTTAAAATGCCAACCCATGTAGATAGCATGCCCTTAAGTGTAATGATGGGGGCTAGAGATTTTGCAAAATGGGGTATAGACTTTGTTGGGTCAGTACAACCACATGCTTATAGAACCCAAGCTCAATATATCATTGTAGCTACGGACTATTTGACCAAGTGGAACGAGGCTAAAGCAACCCAAAGGAATGATGCTAGAACCACAACCGCATTCTTACATCATAATGTGTTCACAAGATATGGACTTTCAATAGAAATTTTTAGTGATAGGGAAACGCATTTCCTCAATGAGGTAATTGAGTATCTGCTTAATGAATTTATGGTCATCCATAACAAATCGGCTCCCTATCACCCACAAAACAATAGACAAGCTAACCATACAAATAAAATTTTAGCTCGGTATTGAGTAATGTGTTTAGTTCAAGACGAATAGATTGGAAAATAAATCTCCATTCCACTCTATGGGCATATCGAGTTTCATTCAAAACAACTTTAAATGTTACACCCTTTAACCTTGTTTATGGTCTTGATGCCATACTGCCGATAGAATTTCTATTGCCGACACTAAGGGTAGCTAAGGATCTTGAGTGGACTGGACACGAATTGTCAGAGAGACTTGAAGATTTAAAAAAGTTTAATGAGCAAAGGCTAACTGTTGTAGCTCACCTCTATGCATAAAAGTGAAAAAAAAAATGTTTTTTGCTTCCCATTTAGTTACAAAAATCTTCAAAAATGGGGACCTAGTTTTAGTATATTCCCTTAAGCAGCACATACCCAAGTTTAAGAAAAAGGAAAACGAACTGCTTATCATTGAAGATGTATCTCCAAGTGGAGCAGTTAAGTTGTCCACTCTAGATGGTGAACCAATGGCTAATTGGATTAGTGGATGTCGTTTAAAGAAGTACAATTTTCCGCTAACCAATGAATTGCTAGAAAAGATCCATGTAGCAAAGCAAAGAAAGATAAAACAACAACAAATTATTGATGAATCCCAAGAGGAAGCTCGGCTTCGAGTACTCAAAAGGAAAGCTGCTCTCAAAAATCAACAAATAGCTAATCCCATCAACACTCTGGAACTAGATGACCGACAATGGGAATCATAGAAGGATGCAGTGTCAACGGATGATGAATGGCTAGATGGAATGGAACTTTGCATCAAAGTACAGCTGAACAAACATAGCACAAATTCATTGGTCAATACAAGAGCTCGAGTAAATGCATTCAATTATTCCACGTACAAGAAATCCACAAGTCAGTCTTTGACAACAGGAATATCAACTATTAAAGGATGCAACAAGAACCCAACCCTAACATTGGGAGTAGTCAACTTAAATGTGATAGTACATGGATGTTCATGCCCTCATCACTTTGTATGCTTACCAGATGAACAAATGAATGAAACAATGATTCTTGGAATCTCATGGATGCGAACGTACAAGGCAGTACCAGATTGGGATACCAATCAGCTCAAGCTATCACCTAAAGACGGACAACTCATTCTTCCAATTGCATCGAGAAAAGAGGAATGGAAAGGAGGTTACCAGCAAAGCAAACCACAAAGAAATCAATCTTCTCCAACCTATCGAAAGCAAATGCTACAAGTAGCATGCAAGGAGTCAGGCAAATTTGGGTACCAAAAGCACAGCTTAAAGACAAGCTGGTTTAAATTTGGGTGCCCAAAACATCATCTACTGTATTAAAGACGGTTCCAAGGTTCAAAACACAAAGACGATCATCTCCAAGCAATAAACCTAACACGAAATGGATTTGGAAGAAAAAGGAGCACTTATCTTCTTTGCCAACTATAAAACCGATGAAGCAGTGGAGGATAAAGTCTCAACCACAACCTTCTGACCAAGACAAACCAAGATATCAATGGCGGGTAAAAGCTCAACAACCACCAATATTGATACCAACAGCTAAGGAAAACAGCGTGCCAAAGCATCCTGATGGTACAATCAAGCAAAGAGTACACAAGCTAAAGGATTTGCTCTTTGAAAGACAGCAAAAGAAAACCTCAACATCAGAAACCCTTGAGTTTATTACTCAAGACCCAACTCTTGCACAGCATAATGGTTTTAATTGCATTGATCTTCAAAGCATGGTAGAGCCAACCAAGGCTATGCATAGACACCTTTCAACCCATGCACACAAGCATCCCAGAGTACGCCATCTAGGAGGGGTGGAAGGGAACTAAGTAATTAAGGGAAATGTTTGAAGAGGGAGGAAAAAGTTTGATGTTAACGTGTAAGTTTTTGCAAAATTACCTAATATTTCCCTTAACAAGTCATCAACAGGGGGAATTTAACTGATAACATCTCCCCAATGAGTGTAAATAGTGTGCTATCAAAAAATCATCAAAAAATGGTCTTTTTTGTTGTTCTACATTACGAGCATCTATCTGGTCCAATTCCCCTAGCAAGGACCTTCACTCCGGTTGGCATGCTCCCCATAGCACCTTCCATAAGAAGACCTTCATCCTATCCGGCCACCATTGAGGACGCCAAATGTTCTTGACGACCGTTTCCCACCTTGACTCTGGCCAATTCTTTTCCCATTGTTTATTGAGTGGGGAGAACCAATCCTGTAATTTTTCATAAGAGCGAGATACACATTCTTTGTTTGGGGTTTTAGGATAAGTCTTTTCACAGGCCAGTGCCATGCTTTCCACTCGATCTTGGACTCACAGTCTTGCAGATACCACAAAGTGAGTTGTTCAAGGGCTCTGCTTATATTTCTAGCCCACTGAGGCTAAACTCAAAATCCAATTGATCGGTTCCTTTCCAATAGCCTCTACTATAGTCCCACAGTTGACCTATACGCCTAATACCTTTGTTATTAACTTTCTAGGCCACTTTCCTCCAAAAAGGGGATCAAAAGGATGCCTCCAGCCTTGGAGAGCCAAGGGCTTTTCAATTCTTAAACTCACCTTTTACTTATGCATTTGATATCCTTTGAAAAGATTTGATATTGGGGCCCTACTCACTCTATGCTCAAGGCCAAAAAATTTACAAGATGTTGTAGGGTAAACAGGGGAGCTGCCCCATCACTAACATCATAAAAGACTACATCATGGATCATAACCAACAAAGGCATCAAATACACATACCAAGTTCCTTCCTGGCTACCACAAGCGGCCAACCCCCACCACACAACCCACCTTCCAAGCAAAAGCATCGCAAATCACTTACAAGCACATAATTAGCATGCCACAATTAGGTCTCCCCAATCTCAAAAAATTAAAATTCCTTTCAGAACATATCAAGTGCATAAGTGAAGCCTGAGTTTAGGAAGTTAAAAGACCATGGAGGTGGAAAGTCAAATGACTCTTTGTGTGCATATAAATAGAGATGGTCGAATGCACCTTACACATTTGTGTTTTTCTTTTTAATTTTCTTTCCTCTAATGTTTTCACACCATTAGAGCCATCCGGAAAGCCTTTTATTTTTTTTAGAGCCATTAGCTACACCTTTATAAAGAGGGAGCCATGAGCTCCATCAAAATTTGATGTGTCATAAAATCTAATATCTAACCAACCTAAATGATTTTCTCATATTAAACTGATCATTTAATGTGGGAGAATAAACCAGAAAAAGGGTTAGGATAAAGACATGTGCTTATAGATCTATCTCAACACGGGGCCAATGGGTAAAGGGGCCCAAATGAGAGATGGTCTATCAAAGAGAAAGGCTAACCAATGGAGCTTAAAGACCTTAGGGTTAGCTTCATTGAAGACCTCCAATAGTTAGTGTTAAAAGTCCTTTGACATAAGGTAAGCTAAGGCTATGCTTGAGGTGGGAACCCGGCCCAACGCCCAAGCTTAAGGTGCTTGAGGTGCTTGTCGTGCTTGATGACTAAGGTGCTTGAGGTGCTTGTCATGCTTGTTGACTAAGGTGCTTGAGGTGCTTGTCGTGCTTGCCAACTAGGGAGCTTGAGGTGCTTATGGGAACACCACCCAAGATTGAGGTGCATTGTCATGCTTGTTGACTAGGGTGCTTGAGGTAAGGTGTGCAAAAGTCAATCAATATCCCTACAAGGAGGGGGCGAGAGCTACAAGAGGGGGCTAGAGAGAGAACACAAACAACCTCAGACAAGGCAAGCTTGGTACAAAGAAAGCAAAAGGGACACTTGTCAAGCTCCTCCTCATGTTGCCCTCATGGTGTGCCTAAAGCCTATTGGTTGACCACCCAAGGGGTCCAATGATAACTTAGTAAATTTAAATTTTTTTTTTTGCATTTATCAAGTCCTCTCTCTCAAAGGGGAAAGGGGGACACTTGTCCTAAGGCTACGCTTGTTGCTTGTAATGCCTCCTGCTTGTGATTGGCTAGGCCTGGAGGGGTCCAATGAGCTTCAAGCATGAGCTACAAGGGGGGGTCAACCAAAGCAAGCTAGGGGGTTGCTTGAGGGGTATACCCCCCCCCCCCCCCCCCCCCCCCACACACACACACACACACACACATCCTCATTGTGTATTGTAATGCCTCCTGCTTGTGATTGGCTAGGCCTGGAGGGGTCCAATGAGTTTCAAGCATGAGCTACAAGGGGGGGTCAACCAGAGCAAGCTAGGGGGTTGCTTGAGGGGTATACTTCCTCCCCACACACACACACACACACACACACACACACACACATAGAGACATCCTCATTGTGTATTGTGCATAGTGCAAGAGCTCCCTTGCCTTCTACAAGCAAGAAGAGAGGCCCGGGGAGGTCACCTAATAAAAATGTAACCTATCACGTGAGTTCAATAGAAGGGTATTTAAAGTTCTTGAAACTTACAGAAATATATATACAGAAGGGCATTATTTGTTTAAATTTGAAAAAAACTTACAGATTTTAAAAGAAAAGGGTACATTATATTCCAAACAAAATTCACAGATAAGGGGTTTTACAAACATGTCTTGAATGCACGTAATATGGTAGTTTTACACATAGTGAACCCCCCGAGCAGAGAGGTTGAGAGCCTACACAAACACTCTTGGCTATGGAATGCAAATCCAACCAAGATCCATGCTTCAATTCTCAAGCTTTCCATCTTCTCCATCTTCATTACTATGCTATAATGTATGCTAGTAAGAAGAGTGATGATGAGTGAGGAACTATTTCTTTCTCCTATGAAATGTTTCTTCTTCCTCTTCCCTAGCCTCATTCCCTTATAGCTCTCTCCACATTTGAAGGTGTTTGAGGTCTTGGGACTGAGGCTTGGGATACTTAATATTCTCCACAAAGTTTGTGCTATGCTCATGATGCATGAATCTTTTCATCTTCATTGCATCACCTAGTTCACAAGGAACACAAAGACTATATTGTAGCAAGTCTCTCTTGATGGGAGAAACTATAATACAAATGCCTATTGGAGGGAGGCTCGGCTCCACATAAATCCGGTCCTCAACTGTTGTCATGTTCTCTAAACTCTCTCTCTCTTGCAGAAGTATTGTTCATGACAAGTTAACTAAATGCTATGTTAATCCCGGAGCTCGGGGGTTAACCATTTGGTACCCCCTATATAATGTGCGTTCACGGGGTATTAAAAAAAACCCTCTTTTAACTTGTTTGATTGAATAAAATGACCCCTTATTTTAGGATTTTTTGTTTCAAGAATGAATATAAAAACCCCTTATTTTAAAGTATCTCTGTTAAATTGCGTAAATTTTTTTTATTTTAAAACCCCTCCTTTCGAACTCATGCTATACATTAACATGATTACATAGTGCACCCCTGAGCCTCAGAGAGAGGCTTATGAGAGGTAGCAATTGGAGGACACTTTTTGGGAGAAATAACAGGGAGGAAGATATTCCGATTAGGTTTATGGTGGCATATAGTCCTCAAGGATGCACAATATGGATAGGATGTCACATCAGCCTATCCTACCTTTAGAGCCATTCCACAAATGGAGCATGGACTGTTTTGGGAGCCCATCAAACTATCTACAAAGATGACACCAAATAAGTACATACTTTCTGCAACAAATTATTGCACAAAATGGGTGGAGAAAATTATTAGAGTAGCTTACAACACACAATGTTGAATTGACATCCACAAATGGGATCCGTTTGCAACAAGTAATTGGATTAACAAAAGTGCAGTAACAATCATAGAACATGGCTAAAGACGATGGGATGGAGGTAGAAGGGACCTTCATGATAGATGCAATTGTACGTGCCATGAAGAATGAACTACTACAAATAGGGAATTTAATCTGGGAAGCAATCAGGAAGAGAACCTACAATGTGATTACAAGACCATGGGAAGCTTTTGCAGAGAAGGTTTTTGTTGAGGAACTGGTAAATCTCACATAGATAATTAAAATCCTTGAAGGGGAAAAGCTAAAATGGTGTAAGTCCATTGAAACAAAGCATGAAACCAAGGAGGAAACTTGAGGACAGGATCCAATAGTTGGGCACTCCTATGATACTGACATTTTATTTAATTTCTCTAACTATACAAGAGATGGTGAAACAAAGGAGAATATACTATGCAATGTACAGATTTAGAGTGCTAAGGAAAAGACTATCCCTCAAAAGAAAATGGAGGATAAAGCAAAGATGAAGGACAACAACTTGACAGTAAACCTGGTAGAAAAGTTTGAGAAGACTACTAGTGTAGAGGAGATAGAAGTAGAGGAAAAGGCACAGAGTAAAGATGAAGTTGCTACATAAAACATGGAGAAGAAACTCGGGGGTTCACCATTCAATACCCCCTATATAACGTGTGTTTGCGGGGTATTAAAAAAACCCTCTTTTAATATGTCTGAATGAATAAAATAACCCCTTTTTTTAGGATTTTTTCCAAAATTGAATATAAAAACCCCTTATTTTTATGTATCTCTATTAAATTGCCTAAAATTTTTGCATTTTAAAACCCCTCCTATTGAACTCACTTTATACATTAACATGATTGCATAGTGCACCCCTCGAGAAAAGGAAAGACGTAATCAAAATGATGAAGGACATGCAAAGACCCCTAGAGATGTTTGACTTCTTTCGAAGGATTCTAAAGGTTCAAGTCAATGGTTTTGGCAAATCATCCATCGAGTGTGCCGATGTAAGACCGAGGGTTTTACTAGCTATTTTAAAGACAATTCTAAAGTTTTGAGCTTTTTGGAATAGGAAAAGCTCTCGGGAAGTTGAAAAGGCATCCTTTTGAGTTCCATGATGTATAATTTGTTGGAAATATGGAATTAATATGGTCCATTGATATCTACATGAATCTATGTGTCTCCTCTATAGATGGAACACTTCGTAGGAGGAATTGTCATGTATTCTATTTTCTTAACACTTTGTGCTTAGATAATCATAGAAATGTCCGTAGTTTTCATGGTTGATATCATGTTTTGTCATTATGTGTGTTGTTGTTTCCTAGAGGAAACGTCTATGCATTTTGTTAGAAACTTCTAGGAGTGAGCAATTAAGTGTCAAATATTCCTCCAACATCTAGCTACCATGCAACTCAAACCCAATTTCTATCCTCTCTTAATGTAGCAATTGCAAGTGAGGCTCACACATAAGTTTGAGACCAATATAAGTTATCTCTCATGAATCTTAAACTTAAGTTTGAGTTCCTAACAATCTGGCAGTTACAAGTTAGTCTTAACCTTGATTTTGAGCCTTGCCTTTATATGCTAGCTACCATGAGTCTCAAAACCAATTTTGAACCTCTCTAAATGTAGCACTTGCAAGTGAGGCTCAAAATTCAGTGTGAACCTTGTTTTTAAATGCTAGATATCATCAAATTCAAACCCAAGTTAAATCCACTTGCAACATAGCACTTGCAAGTGAGGCTCAAACTAGAGTTTGAGCCTCATGGTAGGTAGCATTTACATGGAGGGTTCAAGTGGATGCTAGCTTGAACGATGCCACTGCTAGCACAAGCAAGTAAGGTTGTATCAAACTTGACTTTGAGACTCACTTGCTACCATGTTTATACTAGCTACCATAAGGCTCAAACAAATTTGTAATCCATTCTAAAGCTAGCATTTGCAAGTACACCTTCAAATTGAGTGTGAAGCTAGTTGTCTATGGAAGCACTAACCTAACACATGTAAGCGAGTCTCAAACCTAATAAGCTAGCACTTACCAATCATTATCAATGTTGAGTTTAATTTTGTCTTTATATGCTAGCTATCGTGAGGCTCAAACCAAATCTCTAAATGTAGCACTAACAAGCGAGGCTCAAACTTAAGGTAGAGCCTTGCCTTTAGATGCTAGTTATCATGAGGCTCAAACTCAAGTTTGAACCACTCAAAACCTTACACTTACAAGTGAGGATCAAACTAGAATTTGAGCATAATGGTATAGCATATGCATGATGGTCTCATGTAGATGTTAGGTTGAACCACATTGTTGCTTGCATAAGAAAGTGAGACTCAAACTTGAAACCATTTATATAGGAACTACCATTCTATCATGAGGCTCAATGACCCATTCTTAACCTTGCATTTTTAAGTAGGTGTTAAAATTGAGTTTGAGCTTTTAAGTTGTATGTGCAAGCACTCACAAGGCTCAAACTTAAGTCTGACACTGCTGACACTGCGTTTGAGCTTGAGTTGTCTATGCAAGCACTTGCAAGGCTCAAATTTAATTATAACCTTCTAATAACATAAAATGTGTAAGTGAGGCTCAAACATAAGGTTGAGCCTTTACAAGTGAGGCTCAACCTTGAATTTGAGCCTTAACTTATATTCTAGCTACCATGAGGCTCAAAATCAAGTTTGGGCCTCATGGTAGGTAGCATACACATGGAGGTCTAATATATATACTAGTTTGGTCCATGTTTTGCTAGTAGAAGGTATAAGGCTCAAACTTAAGTTCAAGACTCAATTATAACCATGTCTTTAAGCTCAAACAAAAACCTTGAATCATTCTTAACCTAGCAATTGTAGGTTGATTTTGAATCTTATTGGTCTATGCAACCACTCACAAGTCTCAAACTTGAGTTTTAGCCTTGTCTTTATGTGCTACCTACCATGAGGCTTAAATCCGAGTTTGATCCTCTCTTGACCTAGTACTTGCATAAGAGGCTCAACCTTGACTTTAAGCCTCACTTGTGTCTTCTAGCATCCATAATTGTGAAGCTTGCAATTGAACCTCTACTAAACTACAACTTGAAATCAAGGCTTAAACTCAAATTTGTGTCTTAATAGTAGTCATGACTCTCAAACTTGAGTTTGAGAATTACTTGCATAGCCTAAAGAAATAGAGGCTATTGTAAGCTTTATCTACTTGAATATGAAAAGTATTATGATGCTCAATCATAATCGTTATCCTTAGAGTTTATGGTAATATCCATGAAGCTCTGGAGTCAATCTTGGACTTAAGTTTTTAACTGAATGTTCATTCGTGATCGTCATTCTATATATGTAAACTTAAGAGGATATGTAAACTTAAGTGGATTGAGAGTATGTGTTTGAACCATTCTCAATTCTAATGAAGATCTTCTTCCTTATTGAAAGTATGGATTCCACCAATGCATCAAGTTCCTCGACACCATGTGAAGATACTTTCTCATTGATAATTTCTTGTTGGAGGACATACAAACCACAACACTAAAGTATCATGGCTCCTCAAACTAAAACTAAAAAAATCATTTTACATGACTCATTAGAAGGAATTAAAATGGTTCGTGGATACCTATGATGTGGATTAGAACTTTAAAGATAGCCTTCATTTGTATGTAGCTAAGGGAGATACCTATGATGTGGATTACAAATTTAAAGATAGCCTTCATTTGTATGTGGCTAAGGTGTTAAGAAGTATGGAGAACTTGGGATTATTATAGATGCCAAAGAAGGCATGTGTAATGAAACAATCCAGGCATTGCACTATATTGCCAATAAGAAAGTTATCAAAATTAAATAACTTCTGTATAAATTTGGGCAATTTCAAACCATCAAATATGACTAGTAGTAAAAATGAAGGGAGAATTTAGGGTCCTCATCCCTAGATTTACTAGTGTTGAGGACTCAAGAATGGTGGATAATTATGAAGACTTAGTGAAAGCGGTGAATTCAGCAAAGCAAACATTGGCTTTATATAAGAATCTTATGCCTTGAAAAACAAAAATAAGTGTTGCTCATGTCAAGATAGTTGAAAAAGACAAAGGCAATGAATTTCTATATAAATTTTACAAAAACAATTTCAAGAAACATTGATACAGTTTCCTCAAAGGATGCAAGGTAGCTAGTTGATAAATCCAAAGTGCCAAGAACCATCAACTTCATTGTACAAGAGGGTGATGATTCTATGAATAGTAGAAGTTAGGTGGAGCAAGTAGGTAGGTCAAATGTTAATGAGAGAAAGCCACAAAATTACTCTAGTGCTCCAAAAAATCAGCAGAGCCCCAAAAAAAAAGGTAAAGGCTAGCATTGCAAGTGGGTCAAAAGATGTGGAGGTTGCTGACATGCAATTGATGGAAATTTATACTCAGATAGAAGATAGTTGAGAGATAATCATGCCATAATCTTTGGGTGTTTTCTTTAGAGAACAAAAAGACATATTAGCCTTTTGGGATTGATACGATCCATAGCATTGATTGGTGAAATGCTTTCCCACTCCTGTAAACTTTGTTTACAAAGATTGAATGTAGATTGGGTAGAAATACTTACTTTGGATTTTATTAAAGACACGATGATGGAAGAGATTTCATTAATTGTAATTCCATATGACCGTGCTACTGATTCACCCCTTCAAAAGACTTACTAAAGAAGATATTTAAAAGGTGCTTTGTTAGAATATTTCTAGTTAGCACATCATTAATTCTTCAAAAAATTTACAAAAGGTGAATCTTCCCAAGGTGACACCTCAACTATGATAGCAATTCAATATGAATGAGCTAAGATGATCCTTAATTTCCATCCTAAGACTCATAACAAATATCAAAAGATGCAAATATATATGTTGAATGCAAAAAGAACCCTTACTGGATCAGCTAGAGCAAGCACGATCACAATGGATTCCAAATGGTTGGCCATATAAGCCTACTTAAGGTGTCAACACATCAAAGAATCTCGAACTAGCTTGGATGGACTCTTTTAGATCCCTAAATGTGCCTTCAAAACATTTCACATTTTAAAATAATTGTGATTTTTGTATATTTTGCAAGCATTTGTGTGAGACTACTGAGTACATATTCCAAAGGATTTACATTTAGATCTATGAAATGAAGACATGCGAAAGAGTTTGGTTAAGATCATGGACCAATATTCACGAGGCAAATTTCCTATCATAAAGGGGGCAACTATTAAAATTTCTACAAATCAAAGGAAAGAGATCCCAATTTGAAAGGTGGTCAGATTTAGCAAGCACCCAGAATAGTTATATGTTAAGTCCATCATTGTTTAGGTGTATTTCTAGCTTTGAATGAATTAAAGTTCTTTTCACAAAAAGTGCTCTTGAATACAAGCATCGTACTCAAGAAGAGTAAACGTAACCTACATATGACAAGCATGGAGGAGATTTTTTGAAAGATGAAAACGGATTGAGTGCTAAAAGATGAAATAATAAAATTCTTCTTTTACCTAAAAGTGGAGAAGATGATTTAGGAGCAAGTGCGTGAGAGGTATATCCAAGGGAATATGAATATAAGCAATTGAGAATCAATAGTATATATTTTATCAAGGATCACCTCAATAAAACCAAGAAGAATCCTTCACTTCCCAAAATCATGGTCACACTACTCAACCATCCCTAAAAAGCGATGATGTCTCTAGCATTTGGACACCATTCTATCCCTTGGACAATCAAAGGTGTAGAATTGGACATGGATAAATTTCAAGGATTTTGTTGTGCCAATCCAACTGGTTGCTTTGGATATTCATGCTCAAAAAGTTGACATGCCAATCAAACAAATAGCCATATCATATTGAATCCACAATTGGAATGCATTTTTGTGTGTTTTATCAATTTTTGAACATTGGGAAATTTGTAGAAGGAGTGGGAATGATTCAAACACAAACAAGGCAAAAGTATGGGCAATAGCAGCAAGTAAGATTGTGATTACTATGCTCTTTATTAGTGAGGTTGATAAGTTTGAGAAAATTGATGAGATTCTTATAAAAAAGGTTCTTATCTCAGCCTCAAATGGTGAAAATCAAGAAATTATTGATAGAGTTTTCATTGAAATTCTTATCACTAGACTTTATCCAAAACAAATCTAGGTTTTGGATATCTATGACGATGGGATTTTCTCAGAGAAAATCTTTCTATTGAAGAGTGCTATATATTGCACTCTAAGAAATTGATCTTGAAGTAATGGCTTTGGAGCTACTATGCTATAATATTCTAGAGAGTAACCCCTCCTTACATGTGAGGTCCCCAACTCGAAAGATCGGGGTAACTTGATGGTTAGCCTTCCTTTATTCTCACATTCCATTGATGACACCCTACTCCAATTCCGCGAAGCAAGGATTTGAGCAACAAAAGAGAAGAAGACCTCTATTCATCATGATCGTGGTTGTAAGGGTCATACACCACAAGCCAGGCTGACAAATCAAAGGATTCTATTGGAAGCTAATTCCTATATCATAAAGATAAAATCTCATTGACATATTTAAGACCTATAAACAACGCCTTTTTTTCCACGTTTCAGAAGCACGGATGCCATTCATAAATCCTAAATGTGATATGAGACTTATTCTAAACTAACTAGTGATCTTGTAAAAAGTACCCGACTAATCGGATTCACTCGTTCGTAGACATAGATCCATTAGGATACTAGTCTCCCACTTTTCACATTGCACTCACCCGTTCTTTTTGTTTTCTAATTACTACCATATTGTTTTACATGTACAAACAGGGTTTCCTTTATTAATTTCGGGCACAGGTTCTTTCATATAGCCCTTCAAACATCACCAAAACAATTTCTTTCTCAACAAAAAAGAAACAATTTCTTTCTCTTCAAACAATCCTATATTTCAACACAAAAATTTATCCAATTTTTCTGAGAGTTTGCTACTCGTGCACTTTCTCTGTCTAACCCATAGAGCCTTTGCAAAGGATTTACTTATTCGCTAGCTGCAAAATGTGCAAACTATTCCAATTGCTAACTGCAAGGCATCCTACTAACCACAAGGCATCTTGTTAACCGCAAGGGACAAAAGGAGAGATGATAACCTTAGCTTATTCTTCGCTAATCGTGAAATCCTCTTGCTAACCGTGAGTTCCATCTGGAAATAAGATATTCTTTCAAAATCTATTTTCTTTAACTAATTCCTCAAACAAGATTAACCAATTTCTAATATCAAACAGAGATAGTTCATTAAACAGTAACAATTTATCAAATAATTCTTACTCTACGAAATCATATGCTTGTTTCTTGTGATATAATCACGTTTCTTGGACGGTTTAAGGCAATTCCTAGGCTTGACTTATCGAGTCAGCGTGTATAACAATGCAAAATTATAAATTTATCTTACCGAATTGAAAACACGTTTGACTACCTCTCGTGGTTGAGGTTGGATAGCTTCGACTTCTTCCGTAGTCAATACCTCCGTTTGCGCTATGATTGGAGTAGTTTATACCTTCCTTTGCACCTTGCTTGGAGGTGGAACAACTGGAGCATCTTTGAAGCTTTGAGTCACTCGCTTTGGGACCATTGTGTCGAGAAGAAAAGAGCAAAAGAGAGAAAGAGAGCTCTAGAAATCAGAGGGACAATGTGACGGCGGTAGAGAAGGAGTTGGAGATGGAGACGGAGATGGTCTGAAGGTGAAAGCTTGAGGGAGAGAGATTGAGGGTGAGAAGATATCTCCAATGTCAAGGCAAGAGAGATTCCACTTTTGAGAACTTCTGTGTGTGTCTTGAAAGTGAAGGGAGGGGGTTCTTTATATAGGCTCTCAAGAGCCAATAGGGAAAGTTAAGAATAGCAAAAATCAGAGAGATTAGTTCGCACGCGTTCACGGATATTTTTTCATGCACGCATGCACGCGTCTTGTTGCACAATTTTGAGACTCTATTTTGAGGAGAATCTTGTCTAATTTGAGAAAAAGAAGAAAAGAAGTTCTAATTTTGACTTACTTCTATAAAAATGCTATTTCTTTCCTAAAAATACTCCTTTTTTAAAAACACTTTTTCTTTCCTAAAACTACTTCTTTCCTAAAAAAACTCTTTGTTTCCTAAAACTACCCCTTCTTTCCTAAAACTTAGCCTAAAATTTCTCTTTCTTTCTTAAGGGTCAACTCTCATCTTCAATTATGGTCTTAAGGCTTAAATTTTTCATAGCAATCTATTGTTCCACAAGTAAGGGTCATAATTAATAGTCCAGAAGTTCGATTTTCGATTAGATCATTCCGTTGAAACGCTCGATGACTTAACAAAAATGCAAACCTCAAATAATTTTGCAAAGTAACAGAAATAGTTTTTATTAAAAAATATTCTGTAGATTATAATCTCCCCAACTAACGAATTCAAGATCTCATCTCGAGAAAAACTAAGGGCAATCCTTCTTTAAGATGGCTTCATCTTTCCATGTTGCATCTTCTTCAGGATAGTCCTTCTTTAAAATGTCTTCATCTTCCCATGTTGCATCTTCTTCAGGATAGTCCTGTCACTAGACAAGGTGTTCTCTAAGAACTCTATTTCAAAGAATCTTCTCTCAAGACTCCAACGTTTGAGAGGATTGGAGCTCCAAGATGCTTTTAGTAGGCATAATAATTTTTTCATCGTCGTTGAGGATTGATCATCACTGGGAATATAGGACTTTTATAAGCTTACATGAATATATACATCGTGGACTTTTATGTGAGCTGGCAAATTCAATTTGTAAGCTTGAATTCCTATACACTTAATCACTTCGTAAGGACCACAATAACATGGACTAAGCTTCTTGGAATCTTCTTTCGGATCTCTTACCATTCGCATACTGCTTTTGGCGATCTTGAGCTGCTTGAATATTCTTTTGGATGGCTTTTGTCTGGTTTTCCATTTCTTCCAGCATCTTCTTAGACGCTTCAACTCTTATGGTAGGATCTAAAAATTCGAGTGGAGAGACATTTTCTTAACCATAAAGGCACATAATGGGGTTATACCAATGCTTTGATGATGAGAAGCATTGTAAGCATACTCCACTAGAGGTAAAAATTGAATCCGTCGCTTAGGCTCCCTACTGTAATAAGCTCTAAGAATATCTTTGATGATTTGGTTGACTTGCTCTGTTTGACCACCTCATTGAGGATGGTATGCAGTACTAAAGTTTAATTATGTCGTTAATCCCTTGGCATGTCAAACATTGGCAATAACGCATCACATCTACCTTTTGCAAAATCCAATAGAAACTTTTGTGTATGGAATTGAGAGTCTTTGCATACCCTAGGTGTCCTAAAGTAGGGCTATTGGGGCCTCAAATAAGATAGCCAAAGTTAGGGTATTTTGGTACACATAACTTATCTTTGTAATACAGACATGGTCCATCATTGAGAAGTGTAGCATTGAATGTATATTCTTTGATTCTTTGGATTGAACAAGGTTAAGCTACCTTTGATACTCTGGATCAGATGATGCAACTTCATTAATCTTATCAATGATCATGTTGTTGGGTATTAGGCTCAAAAAGGGTTTTTGACTGAATTGATTTGCAACCATGTTTTCCTTTTCAGGACGATAGATAATGTCAAAGTCAAACTCTTGCAAAAGTTATATCCATCGCCTTTGTCGCATATTCAAGGTTGTTTGGGCAAAGATCCACTTTAATCTCTTATGGTCGGTTATAAGTCAAAACTTCCTTCCCAATTAGTAGTGTCTCCATAGATTTAAAGTGTGAATGACTATCGATAGTTTGAGGTCATGAGTGGGGTAGTTTTTTTCATGAATCTTAACCTTACATGAGGTGAAAGCTATTGGTTTGCCTTCTTAAACTAATACTCTTCCAACTACTATTCCACTAGCATCAGTGATGACTTCAAGGGCCTGATTAAAATCTGGTAGCTTTAGGCATGGTGTTGTAGTCACATATTTCTTAAGTTGTTCAAACCTTTCTTGGTGGAATGGCTTCCATCTTATCTTCGCTCCTTTCTTCAGAAGGTTGATCAAGGGTGAAGCAATCATTGCATAATCCATTGTAAATATTTTATACCAATCCGTGCTTCCCAAGAATCCTCTAAGCTCACTTACAGTACATGGTTGTGGCCATTCAACAATGTCCCAAACTTTAGCAGGGTCTATTGAGATTCCTCCATGTGAAACAAGAAATCCCAAATAGTCAATCCTTGGAGTGAAAAATGAACACTTGCTCATCTTTGCGTATAGTTTGTGTTCTCGAAGAATTTCCAATACCTTCCTCAGGTGGCCTTCATGCTCTCCTGTATCTTTTAAGTGGATTCTAATATCATCAAAGAAGACAAAATCGTCTAGGTAAGGTTTGAAAATATCCTGCATCAATCTATTGAATGTAGTCACAGCATTAGTCAGATCAAATGACATTAGTATAAATTCAAAATGGCTCTATCGAGTGCTGAAAGCTATCTTTGGAATATATGATTCCTTTATTTTGATTTGATAATAACAAGATCTTAGACCCATCTTTGAGAAGACATTGGAACCATGTAGCCTATCCAACAATTCTTTGATTCGTGGTATAGAATAGTTGTTGTTAATTGTTACATGGTTTAGTCCTCTGTAATCAACGCAAAGTCGTAGAGTCCCATATTTCTTCTTTTAAAAGAGTACTGGTGCTCCCCAAATTGATTTACTCGGTCTAATAAATCCATGTTCTATAGGCTGACGAAGCTGCTCCTTCAATTCAATGGCCTTTGATATCGCCATTCTATAAGGTCTCTTTGACACTAGCTCACTTCTTGGGAGAATCTCTATCTCATGGTCAATTTTTGGATTAGGAGAAAGAGAGGTGAGATCTTTAGGAAAGACATTTGAATATTCATGAAGCCAAGAGGGTTTTGTACCACTTGATTTTGGATCAACCTTATTCACATTGACCACAAATATTTGTTGTCCAGCTCTTATACCTTTGAGTAGATGGTTTGCTTTAATTAATTGAATCCTTGGAATCCCACTCTTTCCCTGTAATTTGACTTGACTTGCTTAATTATCTCTAAATCTGCCTTGGCCATAGTGGATGCTAGCTTGATTTCTAAATAATCAATCCATCCCAAGAATCCCATCATACATACCAATTGGTAGGGTTCTAAAGAAATCTAAAGTAGCATGTCCTCCTAGTTCAAAATCAAGGGTTCCCACAGTAGTCATGATACCATGATTTTTCCAATTCTAATGTCATGGGTTTAGCTTGTTCTTTATTCAGGTTCAACATTTGCAAGCATTTCAAGGATAAGAAAGAATGAGTACTGGCACAACCGATGAGGAGATTAAAAGATTTCCCATGATAAGTGGTCGGTGTTTGAACAACGGCAAATTGTCTTTGAACTTCAAGGTTATCAATTGATGCATATGTGGTTGTTCTCTCTTCTTCTTCACCAAGGGTAGGCTATCTTACATTTGCATGTGCATAGGGATTCCTACCTTGACGTCTTCCAAAGGCTTTGGCTACTCTTCTTCGCCCTCTACCTCATCCACTGTTATGTCCAAAAGGACAGTGTCTTTGTTTGCTTTAGTTGCTACTATTGCTCTATTAGTTAGATGTGGATATCTATTCCAATAATATCCCAACTCTCCACATTCAAAGCATCGAACATTTGAGCGTGGAGGATTTTGTGCATTAGTTGCATAAGCTTTTTAGGTTCGTCCATTATTATTTGGAGGTCTTGTTAGTCGTCTAGCCCCATTAAAACTCTAATTCTCTTCAAATTTCTTTCTAATCCCTTGCTCCTTCATTAAGGGCTTAGCTTGTAGTAAGGTATCTTGCATAGTGGTAGGTTTCATGGCTTCTAATCGCGAGCTGATTGGTTCTCTTAAACCTTGACATGCTTCTCTATGGTCATTGGCGGAGCATAACGCCTAAGCCTTACAAACTTTGAGTAGTAATTTTCCAAGGATTACTGTATTGTTTTTGGCTAAAGAATTCATTTATCTTCGATGCTTCGTGGGCAGGAGGTAAGTATCTTTCCTTCATTGCTTGTTTAATCTCTCTCCAACTCTGAGAGTTCACCAATATTCCCATGTCACAGCAATGTTGTTTCCACCATAATTTTACTTCATCTAAGAGGTGAAACATCCCTAGCATCGCTTGGTTTGCAAGTGCAATCTTTGCATCCAAGAAGTGATCATCCATAGCTTCAATCCATACTTCCAACTCCTTCTCAATAGCAGCACCCTCTCCTTTAAAAGAAGGTGGTTGCATTTGTTTGAGCAACAATTTCTTCTCCTAAATTTTTGTGAAAATAGCATCGATTTTCTGAGGGTTTTCAATTATAGGAGTGATTGAGGGTTCCCCTGAGTTTACGCAAATATTAATATCAATGTTTATAATAATTCATAATACTGAGGTATTTTTCAACTTGGACTTACCCAATCTGCTAAAAGCTCAATCATATGACTTAACCAATTATGACTTATCCAATCCAATAAAACTCAATCACGTGACTTAACCAGTCATAACTTATCTCAACCACATGACTTAACTTATCATAACTTATCTTATCCACTAAAACTCAATCAAATGTGACTTAACCAGTCAAACAATTCTTTTGAAGCAAAACAACTTGATTTATTATTCATAAAATCATCAAAAAGTCATATAGGGGTCTACAAAAGATCTCTCTATGAAAAAATATAATGGAGGTTTCAACCATAACTGTGATACACATCAGCTGACAAGTTCTAAGATTTTGGTGAATTATGATATGGGTCTAAAAAACCGATACACACACGGAAGCTCGGGGTAGCAAATGAAAACTTTTTCCTTGAAGGTCGATTGAATGTGATTGTCAATAACAACCGACTAGCAGGAAATTGTAACTCCATTTGGGGCCATGACGGTCAATGGTGCTCTATAAAATTGAATTTATCAAGCAGCTTCAAGTCTTCAATCCACTTGATTCAATGTAGGTCAAATTCTAAGTGTTAAATGTAACATGCTCAAATGACAAAAGTTCATCCAAGAACCCAACGACTTGTATATAACCATATATTTGGTGGATCAAGATGTATATGAGGTTCAAAAATCTGTCAAGAATGTGGAACGCTTTCTCTCAGAATTCGAAGATTGGTGATTGGCGGCAATGTGATACATTACTTTAAAGACAGTTAAACAGTTGGTGTCCATAAATTTGTGCTACAAAACAAACAAGATAACAATGTCAAGCTATGTATTCATGCATTCAATATCCCAAGAATAATCCAGTCTGCTGAGAAACCAAACTATAAACCTAATGCTCTTATACCAATTGTGAGGTCCCCAACCCGGAAGATTGGAATGGCTTGATAGTTAGCCTTCCTTTATTCTCAAGCTCCATTGACAATACCCTACTCCAATTACACAAAGCAAGGATATGAGTAGCAGAAGAGAAGAAGACCTCTATCCATCGCGATTGTGGTTGTAAGGGTCATACACAACAAGCCAGGTCGATAAATCAAAGATTCTAATGGAAGCTAATTCATAAAGATAAAATCTCATTGACATATTTAGGACCTATAAACGTCTTTTTTCCAACGTTTAAGAGGCACGATCGCCATTCATAAATCATAAATGTGATATGAGACTTATTCTAAACTAATTAGTAATTTTTTAAAAAGTACCCGACTAATCAGGTCCACCCATCCGTAGACATAGATCCGTTAGGATACTAGTCTTTCACTTTCCACACCACACTCACTCGTTCTTCTTGTTTTCTAATTACTACCACATTGTTTTACTTGTACAACTAGGGATCCTTTATTAATTTCAAACACGGGTTCTTTCATACATTCCTTCAAACATCACCAAAAAAAAATAAAATGAAACATGGTCTAATGAAAACAATCATATATTTCAACAAAAAGAATTATCCAATTTTCCGCGAAATGCTCAAACTTTCCCAATCACTAACCGCAAGGGGGCATCTCGCTAATTGGAAGGCATCCTGCTAACCACAAGGCATCTTGTTAACCACAAGCGACAAAAAGAGAGCTAATAACCTCAGCTTATTCTTCACTAACTACAGAACAAACCGTGAGTTTCATCTGAAAACAAGATATTCTTTTAGAAATTGTTTTCTTCAAGTGATTCCTCAAACATGATTAACTAACTTTTAATATCAAATAGAGACAATTTATCAAACAATTATTTCTCTACTCTACGAAATCATATGCTTGTTTTTTGTGATATAATCACGTTTCTTGGACGATTTCAAGAAATTCTTAAGCTTGACTTCTTAAGTTAGCATGTATAACATCATAGAATTATAAATTCATCTTACCGGATTAGCAACGCATTCCACTACCTCTCGTGGTTGAGGCTGGGCGGCTTCGACTTCTTCCACGATCGATACCTCCGCTTGCGCCACGATTGTAGTAGTTGATACCTTCCTTGAAGGTGGAACGATTGTAGTGTACTTGGAGCTTCCAGTCACTAATAGGACGACGGTAGAGAAGGAATTGGAAATAGAGATGGAGATGGTTTGAAGGTGAGAGCTTGAGGGAGAGAGGCTAAGGGTGAGAAGATACCCACTATGAAAATCTTCAAGTGTTTACCGCGCTGTTTACCACGTTTGTAGAGAGAAGGTGTAAATTCAATGAGAGAAACAAGAGAGAGGAGGGCGGGGGTTTTTTTGTGTGTTTAAAGTATTACCACGACTGTATCCGCTGTTATTACCGCTATTATTTTCATGGTCATTACCGTGTTCATTACCGTCGTTATATCCGCTGCCCAAATTTAGCGCCTAAACTTTCAAATTCTGGATTAACCCCCCCCCCCCTTCAAATTTTGGTGTTTCCCTCCTCTCAATAAATTAAAGAGTATTGTATATAATTTTCAATTATAAAAATGAAGAGAAAGAAAGAGAGAGAGAGAGAGAGAGAGAGAGAGAGAGAGAGAGAGAGAGAGAGAGAGAGAGAGAGAGAGAGAAAGAGGGGGGAGAAGGAGGCAGGGGATATAAGGCCCGGTACAGACGCTACGGCGGAAATTCTTTCCACAGGGGCGTTTAAGTTGCATGGCAAAAGCCTATTTGCTGCAGTAGATATCACCTTCCTCCGGACCCGCCATTTTTCTTCTGGCACCTCCCCCCCCGGAAGAGTTGTTGGCCTCTCTCCACCTCTCTCTGTTTTTCACTCTTCTTCCTCCAACACCGTTTAGACGAGGCATTGGTAGACGTGCAGAAAGTCTTTCTTCCGCCAGGCTCGTCTAAACCCAACCTAAGATTACCCTTGTTTATAACCAAAATAATCATTGTCAATTGATTAACATAATTGAGCATATTCTCAAATCTAAAGAGAGAAATGGATGGATTACACAATCAAAAAACTTCATAACTACAAAATGTTTATGAATCATCTTCCAAAAGATCTCTACATGAAGCATCATCCAATTCTAAGCCCACGGCTCCTAAATCAATAAAGAGAGAAACAGAATTGTCGTTTGTGGATGCATTGCCAGCTTCATCATCTTCGAGTTTGTCATCCTCCATCTCATCATCTTTATCATCATGACAATCATCCTCGCTAAGACTTGCTGCAGTCGGACTTGATTCATCGACCTCCCTCTCCTCTATTTCCACCTCATCCAAAGTAGGAGGTGGAAGAGGATCGAAGATAGTCTCCACTTCATTAGTGGAAAAAATGGTTCTCCTCCGAGGTGTTACGGGAATTACGAACCAAAGTTTTGGTTGGTGTATTGCTGGGATATAGATGACCTATAAAATAGAAACTCAAAGTGAGTAACATTGGTATAACTAACGATACAACAAGTACATAATAATAAAAAAGGTACATGTCACTCACTTGCTCACAATTGCGTGGTAAAACTAAATTGTCATACCTCCCTATGTGATGCACACTAGAGTCCACCATGTAGAGGCCATTCTCATGTCGTCTAAACACATTTGCAAACCACTTGCACTTGAGGAAGATGAAGCTATGAAAGGTTCTAAAGTTAACCTTTAGTATCCTTTCAATAGTTTCGCAGTACCTGGCTTCATCACCGTTTGTGTCAAAGTTGCCCATGATGGCACAATCCATGGTGGTTCTACGCTCGTCAATGTGGCGCGTACGAAAGTGACGACCCTTTGACCACATAGAGTTAAAGGAAAGGCACTACAAAATAGAAAAATATATTAATTTATCAAATACATATTAAAGATAATTTCAACAAATAGCGAGACAATATGATTTAGGTATATGAGTACTCTACCTTTGGTACACAGCCTCGTGTATACTCCCATTCTTTGTTGGTGATTTCTTCTCCGCGCGCTTTTGCCTCGGTCATTCTCTCATGAATCCACTCTACACTAATGAGATATGGGAAACATGCAAGGTGTCTAGGCACTGGGGGTTCCCTCCTTCCTCCATGTGCTTGTTTCCATGCTTCCCTCTCTTGCAAACGCCTGGACTTTGCCACTGTCCACAAGTCCACCCACTTGGTCATAAATCTTTGCATTGAGAATGCAAAAGTTATCGACCACTCGGGATAGATTCATATCCATGTTAAGTAGTCTCCCCTTTCCACTGGTCAAGTGTGAAGTCATCCTTGAATCTTCCTCGTCTGACCACATGCGAGGCATTGAAGGATCAACTTGTGCCGAATACTCTGATATGTAAACAAATGTCTCTTGAACAATCCACCCTTCGGCCATACATGCCTCTGGATGAGACCGTAGCCGCACAAAATCTTTGAGAGTCTTTAAAAACCTCTCTAAGAAGAACATCCATCGTGCGTGCACTACTCCACATATAGCTATCTCCTCCACCACATGAACCAAGAGGTGAATTTGACTAAGAAGGACCAATCAAGGAAATGCATCCTCAATGGCACACACAGTTTCTGTTGCAAGTGTTTGAGCAACAGGGATAGCATCTATTTTGATTTTCTTGGAGCTCACAAATCTGCAAGAAAACACACAAGGATACACTAAGTGCTAGTTGAAATTATTGTGTACATAAAAAAGGTGTAGTCGAGTGGAGTCTTGTGGTGCACCTTACTAGCTCTCCTAATTTGAAAATAGCATCCCTGACTTTCTTGTCCCGACATATACACATACTCACCGGCAGAATGAACTACAATGTAAATCAGGAAAAGGAAAAGTGAGTGATAGTCATACACACAAACTATAGATAGAATAGGGAGTATGAAGAATACCTGAATCATCTTGTGCCAATCGTGGGACTTCAACCCATACAATTGAACGCTTCCACCCTTCTTCGCTTTTGTGAAAGCTCCCTTTAGCAACCTCATGTATCCTGTTGGTGTGCGAATAGAGACAATGGTACCCTTCACCTTGTCTAAGTCTTATTTTGCTAGCATCCATGGTGCTTTAGGAAGCACAATCTTTCCATTTGGGGTATGCCGTGGAGTGGCAGAGGCGGGAAGACGTTTTAAAAGCCTCAAATCCTCCCTCGCACCCAAAGAGTCCTTCAATGTGGTCCCAGAGTGTTTGGGCTACATTCTTGAATATGTGCATGGGATCCAAGAGGTGTTGTATTTTTAAGTCCTTCCAATATGGAAGCCTTAAAAATATGGAATACCTCGACATACCTTTTGGTGGAGGACACAGAGCCGGATTGTTGTTGTGGTGTTCCTCCCAAATGGTTGCCCAATCTGCCATTGTGAGCTTTAGAGGAGCCTTCCCATTTGTTGGAGCCTTATGCTTGCTATGACCTTGGGGTAAGAAATGATGGTTGTTTGGATAGATTACCTTGCGCAAGGAATCTGGCCTCTCCGTCACCAATGATGGCCCGCAAGTAGGACATGCATTGTGGCCCAATGTGGACAACCCTGCATACATATCATATGGTTAGAGAGATGAGTGAACTAAAGTGAGTTAAAGGGAGCTAAAGGGAGAGAGAGAAAGATAGAGAGAGAGAGAGACAGACAGATAGAGGACAGAGGGTTACAAATCTCTCCAAGCCCAAGATAGTCGTGCATAGTCCACATAAGGATTCCCCTCACTTGAGCCTCTCTCTCCCCCCTTTGCAATTGAGACATCGACAACAAGAATGCCTCTCCATAACTCCTCCAACTCCTCGATGAGGGGCTCGAGGTAAATGTCAATATTTGACACTTTGTACTTCCCTGGCACAAGCAAGGAAAGAATTTTATTGCCCTTCTTGGTTGTGTCCCATGGTGGAATATTACAGTTGGACGATCAGCACAGGCCAAGTGCTCCATGAAGTAGACTTAGTGCCGAAGGGTTGACACCATCACTTGCTAACCCAAGCCTCAACTGTCGAGGCTCCAACCCAAACTCCGACCATTGAGTTTCGATGTGCCTCCATGCAGGTGAATCGGCAGGGACACGCATCATTCCATCATTTGAGCGATGGTTTGTGTGCCACGCGAGAAGCTCCACACTAGACCTACTTTTAAACATGTGTTGGATGCGAGGAATTAATGGAAAATGTCTTAATACCTTGCAGGGTAGGTGTGCCCCGTTCACACCTGTTTTGTATCGTGCCTCCCGGAACACGGGACATGAGGTAGCATGTGCATGCTCATTGCGGTATAGCATGCAATCATTGACGCATGGATGGATGAGCTCATACTCCATTTCAAGTGCAGTGACATACAATCTAGCTCGTTGATGATCTGGAGGCATGTGGTGATCAACTGGCAACATTTTGCCCATCAAACTACAACAAACATGCGTATTAGTATAATTCCTAGAAGACAACACCATAAAGAGAGAGGGGGAGAGTATATAAAAGCCAAATTCTATACTTACAAAAGAAGTGCATCGACACTTGCATTACTCCAACCGAATTTTGCTTGCAAGTTGAGTACTTCCAACGATGCTTGGAGCACCGAGTACCGTGCACCGTCGTAAAGAGGTGTTCGGGCACTCGTCATCAATCTATCCTCCGTTTCGGTAGCCCGTTTAGTGCAGAGCTGATAATCTTCTTCGCACACGTCACACTCATGAGCTAGTAACTCATCACACATGTCGAAGATGTACTCATCCTCTACCTCAACGTGTGAAGAAGACGTCGTAGGAGTTGCCGACGTAGAGCCAATGGTAGGATCACCATGAGGTGCATCCAAATTGCCCAGTCGCTCTTGCCTCTACCGTTCGGCCTTGCACGCCGGTACACCACCACCGAACACAGACCAATGGGGCACCTCCTCAAGCGACGGGTGAGTTGTGCTATCATCTCTCCAAGTGCTTTTCCGAGGATGCCAAAGCCCTTCATTCTCCATGTGCTCCAAAGCAATGCGCCTCAAGCGAGGAATTGCCCTTTTGCACTTAGCGTAAGGACAAGGTAGTTTTTCCTGGAGCCAACGGTCTCGCTCTGGGCCTCCAGGAGGACCACAATCATCCCAGTCGATGTCCTGCACACGCGAAAGGTTGTTTATTTAGTCATGTGTCGTAAACACTTTAAAAAACACTTAATTCCATTAGAGAAATTACACTTAATTCCATTAGAAAAATTACATATATTTAAAGTCAAAGGGAATAAATGACAATGAGTGTTAAAATTATTTTTTAACTAAAAAAGATTTTAAAAATTCAATTATTAAATATTTAAAAGTACTACAAAATAAAGTATCCATAAAATATTATAAATCTTCATCAAAAAACTCAAAATGCTAAAAAATGAAATAATGTATAGCTAAGGGTAGGGGGGGGGGGGGGGGGGGGGGGGGGGGGTTGTACCCCCCCCCCTCTGCAACCTCGGATTCGCATGTATCCGTTTGAAATGACTGACCGCGGTAATATGAGCGGTAATAGTCGCGGTAAAAACTGGCGCCTAAAAAAAGGAAAGAAGGCAGAGTATGCCGCGTTTTTGCAGCATACCCTGCCTTCCCTGCGTTTCTTGCTCTCCGCCATCGCTCACAAGCTTCCCCCTCCTCCTCTCCCCCACTCTCCATCTCTCTCTCCTTCAACAAGTCTCCCCCCCTCCCCCCCCACCTCTCCCTTCCCCCTCTCTCCTTCTCCAAGCTTCTCAAGTTTCGTCGAAGAGGGTTTCGTGCAAGTTTCGGCAAGGGGGTATTCCGCCATCTTCTTTGGACGCTCAACCTATTCGAAGCTTAACCGCGCTACAAAGACGAGGTAAACACAAAAGCACATCCTGATCCCTCTTCCCCTTTTGTTGATCCCTCTTCCCCTTTTGTTTTCTACTACACACACACACACACATAAATAAATAAAAATAGAGAAAATAGAGAATCCATTATAACATACCTCATTCATTAGGAAACGGTTGTTTCTCACGGCTTGTTTGAAATGGTTGTTTTGCTAATCACGTTTGAAAACGGTTGCTTTGCTACGCACGTTCGAAAATGATTGATTTGTCACGCACGTTTTGGAAATGATTGTTTGGATAGTGTTAGATGAAATAGAGAGAGAGAGAGAGAGAGAGAGAGAGAGAGAGAGAGAGATATAAATGAATAAAGAGAGATATTTAAAGAGAGGGAGAGAAATAGATAAAGAGAGTGAGAGAGGGAGAGAAATGTTAGATAAAGAGAGGTAAATGTTAAATAGAGAGAGAGAAATAGAGGGAGAGAATTAATGAGAGAGAAATAGATAAAGAGAGTGAGAGAGAAAGAGGGATAGAGGGAGATAAATAGAGAGAGAGAGAGATAGAGAGAGGGAAAGAGGGAGATTTAAAGAGAGAGAGAGAGAGAGAGAGAGAGAGAGAGAGAGAGAGAGAGAGATAAATAGATAAAGAGGGAGAGAAATGTTAGATAGAGAGAGACCAATAGATAAAGAGAGTGAGAGGAATAGCTAGATAGAGAAAGAGAGAGATAGTGTGAGAGGAAAATAGGGATTGGGAAAGAGAGAGAGTAGATAGAGAGGGAGGGAAAGAGAGGTAGAGGTAGAGGTAGAGAGGAAAAGAGGGAGAGATAGAGTGAGAGAGGGAAAGAGAGAGATAGAGGGAAATAGGGATAGGGAAAGAGAGAGAGTAGATAGGGAGAAAGAAAGAGAGGGAGAGAGGGAGAGAAAGAAAGAGAGAGAGAGAGAGAGAGAGAGAGAGGGAGAGAGGGAGAGAAAGAAAGAGAGATAGAGTGAGAGAGGGCAATAGGGATAGGAAAAGAGAGGAAAAGAAAGAGAGAGAGAGAGAGAGAGAGAGAGAGAGAGAGAGAGAGGGATAGGGAAAGAGAGAGAGTAGATAGAGAGAGAGAGAGAGAGAGAGAGAGAGAGAGAGAGAGAGGAAAGAGATAGAGAGGAGGACATAGAAAGAGGGAGAGAAAGAGAGAGATGGAGAGGTAGAGGTAGAGGTAGAGATAGAGGAAGAGAGGGAAAGAGGGAGAGATAGAGTGAGAGAGAGATATAGGGAAATAGGGATAGGGAAAGAGAGAGAGCAGATAGGGAGAAAGAAAGAGAGGGAGAGAGGGAGAGAAATAAAGAGAGAGAGAGAGAGAGAGAGAGAGAGGGAGAGAGAGATAGAGTGAGAGAGGGAAATAGGGATAGGAAAAGAGAGAGAGTAGATAAAGAGAGGGAGAGGAAGAGAGAGAGAGAGAGAGAGGGAAATAGGGATACGAAAAGAGAGAGAGAGAGAGAGAGAGGAATAGAGATAGAGAGATAGAAAGAGGGAGAGATAGAGGGAAATAGGGATAGGGAAAGAGAGGGAGAGGAAGAGAGAGAGAGAGAGAGAGAGAGAGAGAGAGAGAGAGAGGGATAGGGAAAGAGAGAGAGTAGATAGAGAGAAAGAAAGAGAGGAGAGATAGAGAGAGTGAGAAATAGGGATAGGGAAGGGAGAGAGTAGATAAAGAGAGGGAAAGGAATAGAGAGAGAGAGAGAGAGAGAGAGAGAGAGAGAGAGAGGGGGGGGGAATAGGGATAGGGAAAGAGAGAGAGTAGATAGAGAGGGAGAGAGGGAGAGAAAGAAAGAGAGAGATAGAGAGGGAGAGAAAGAAAGAGAGGGAAAGAGGTAGGGAAAGAGAGAGAGGGAGAAAAAGAAAGAGAGAGATAGAGGGAGAGAAAGAAAGACAGAAAGAGGGAGAGAAAGAAAGAGAGAGATAGAGGGAAAGAGGGAGAGAAAGAGAAGTAGAGAAAGAAAGAGATATATAAATAGATGCATTATTGTCCACGGAGGTCAAATATGACCTATGGGACCAAGAAAACATACATGGTTGGACCTCTTACTAGAGGAATACATGAAGAATCATGGCTAAGGTGGATACAGCAAAATTTGTGACATATGTTATTTAGGGGAGAGAGAAGGGGAAGATGGCTTGGGGGTTTTTGGAGTCCAAAATTCTTCGATGATGGCTTTGCCGCCTCGATAGACGGCCCATTTTCTGGCTGCTCATGCCTCTCGAACCTTTTGGAGTTCTTGTTTCTTGACTTTAAGTTGGGCAGGTGTCAAGGCCTCGCTTATCCATATTGTGGTGCCCTTGAGGAGTCGTGCTTGTTGTAGAAGTGTAATACCCGCCTCTTTCCTCTTGAAAACCAATGTGCCTTGGTTAGTGCGGTTGTCCTGGTGAACCCTCTCAATTGTGTTGGGGTCAAACTCGGTTGGGTGGATTGCTTGGTTGAGTTTCACTAGGGTTGTGGCGCAATCGTCGTTCTCTTCCCACCAAGTAGAGGGCAGGCCGCCGATACAAACAGATAGTGCTAGTCCCCCGACGGTGTTCTTGCATGCACTCTTCTACTTTGGAGGAGACCGCCGCGATTGCTGCTTGGACTTGGGTGGCAAGTGTGGCCATGCTTGCGATGAGGGTGCTTTCGACTGCCTTTGCTTTGGCGAGACAGTGCTCATCCCCAAGCTTGGAGGGTGTAGGTAGAAGACAATGGGTTCCACTTGTAAAACATGCTGATCTATGTTTTGCAATAACGGGATGAAGCTGGTCGTGGTCCCTGGGGTCGCTCTTGTGGACGTACGCGAAGCCCGAAAAAGTGGTACCCAAGTCCAAAGCCACCATGACCTTAGTCAAGACCTCCATGCCTCGGCAGAAGATGTCGTCCATGTTTGGCTTCTTAGCTCTGAGAGTGCTTGCTTTACATGGAGGCGCAAACATGACTCTGGGATGGAGAGAGAGAGAGAGAGAGAGAGATAGAGTGAGAGAAATAGAATTACTTATTGCATTACATTAGAATTGTAATGTTACGATCAATTGATCACTTAGATGTTGAATTTAGGTGCAGCCAACACAAAACGATGGCTACATTTACAACCTTAACATATATATGTGTGTACATATATATGTTTATGCATATATGTAGGCACTAAGTACGGGAGCATAGCATCCGAAGGTTAGACGCTTCCTCTTGGGTATAGTCCTTTTTTAATTGTGGCGTTGCAGTCATTGATCCACTCATGCATGGATTACCACAATGTACCTTTGGTTTTACCACGGTTGAAACTGCGATGATATCTAAAGAGGTGCAGTTGACCTTTGGCACTACTAGCCTCTACTTAGGTCTACTAGTATGTGTATGTATCTACGTGTTTGTATGCTAATATATATATCCTCTGGGATAGAATTGTAATGTTACGACAAATTGATCACTTAGATGTTGAATTTAGGTGCAACCAGCACAAAACAATGGCTACATTTACAACCTTAACATATATATGTATGAACGTTCTGTTTATGCATGTATGTACGCGAAGCCCGAAAAAGTGGTGCCCAAGTCCAAAGCCACCATGACCTTAGCCGAGACCTCCATGCCTCGGCAGAAGATATCGTCCATTTTTGGCTTCTCATCTCTGAGAGTGCTTGCTTTACATGGAGGCGCAAACATGACTCTGGGATGAAGAGAGAGAGAGAGAGAGAGAGAGAGAGAGAGAGAGAGAGAAATAGAATTACTTATTGCATTACATTAGAATTGTAATGTTACGATCAATTGATCACTTAGATGTTGAATTTAGGTGCAACCAACACAAAACGATGGCTACATTTACAACCTTGACATATATATGTATGTACATATATATCTGTTTATGCATGTATGTAGGCACTAAGTACGGGAGCATAGCATCCGAAGGTTAGACGCTTCCTCTTGGGTATAGTCCTTTTTTAATCGTGGCGTTGCGGTCATTGATCCACTCATGCATGGATTACCGCAACGTACCTTTGGTTTTACCACGATTGAAACTGCGATAATATCTAAAGAGGTGCTGTTGACCTTTGGCACTACTAGCCTCTACTTAGGTCTACTAGTATGTATATGCATCTACGTGTTTGTGTGGTAATATACTTGTGTACGTATATTTAGATTAGTGAGTAGGGTGGAAAGCTTAATCTTATATTGCTCTTTGTAATGTAGATGTCTGACGACAGACCGACTGGTGAGGAGCAGCCAGCTGGCTCTTCTTTTGGTTGGTTCACATCTCACGTGGGCTCCCACCCGGGGTGGACATCGCCTCCAGTGGACCCGAGTCTTGAGTCGGTGAGAACAAACAAAGAAATAAATAATGTTTCTACATAGTTAACCATAAACCATGAGTGTCATAGGTTTTCTTTTTTGTTATTTGTAGGCATGGCCATCCTACACCTACCCTTCTCAGATTCTTGCACCGATCGTAGATCCTGACTTACAACGGGCTATCTCTTTACGAGAGAAGTACCTCCGTTCGATGGAGGATTTGTTTGACCACTACACTCCACAGCAGCTTGTGACCTACGGCATTTCTCCACAGACCACACCATGGGGGAGTCAGGGAGGGACTCCTTACCTACAGAGCCTCGCACCGACGGCACCTCTCTCTACTCTCCCTTCCATTCGTCCTACTCCTATTCCATCGCAAGGTCCTACTCACATGGCATCACAGGGTCCTACGCTACTTCATTCCACTCCGGCTTCACCAGAACATCATCGATGACGGACTTCCTCTGGCAGCGCGCGTCGACGCCCATCTCAGGGCAGCAAGCGCCGTAAGAGACGAAGCGACAGCGGATCTTGTGGTTTCGCATGTTTTGATAGTGGTGGGGAAACGGAGTCCCCACTTTCAGAGCGTGCCGCCCCTGACGTAGAGGACAAGGATACTGACGTACCCGTGCCAAACACGCATGGGTGCTACTACAGGGTTAAATATGGCGGGAAGGTTGATTTCGGCATAACACAGGGCAAGGCATTTCGACGCCATCTACAAATTCTTATACATTCAACGTATAAGAATTTTTTTATAAAGTTCAGAGGCCAACTGCCCGATCATGCACGGTACATTGAGGACGCTTTGTTAGCTAGATTTCCAAACGTCCCCGATCAACCTTTTTCACAACAATGGTTAGAGGGCTACATAAAGACATTTCTAAAAAACAAGCAGTCCAGTGTGCGACGTGCAACAGCCAACCAGGTCAGAGATCCAGACAAGAGTTACCGCGGTGGCAACATGGCAGACGCGGAGTCGGAGTGGACAATTCAAGAGAAGAGCGATCAAGCTGCGACGGGCTCATCATATACACAACAACGTGAGGCCCCCACAAGACAAACTCCCACGCAGTATGGCTCAGGAGGCAAGGGAGCTTGGAAGGATAAATATGTAAGATTATTTAAATTATAACGTCGATCGTTGATTATAAAGATTGTAGTTGATAATTTGGTATTGTTATTGCTAACTTAGGAAAATGTCACTCTCTCTCGACCAACCAGAAAGATGGTCAAGTATCGGGAGCAACATACAGAATTTGATACTTGCCGATGGTTGTTTGAAAACAACCACATCTCTCGTGAGCAACTCGATGCGGCGGTTGGACCACTACAAGCGGTAAGTTTAAACAAGTAATTTGATAATTGTTTAATTTGGTTTGTGTTTATGTAGAGTCAAAGTGATCCAACATACGTGCCTCTGGACAACGACGAAGATTAGATAAAAAAATGTTTTGTCAAAACTTTCGTAAAGTCCCAATGTGGCACAATGTATATACAACTATTTACTTTTTATTGTAACTTTTTTACATAGTTGATCTTCTACTTTTTTCATTCTCAAGGTAAAGTAAATTCAATTTCAGTTCTTTAGTATTTTTTAAAATTTAAAAAAAAACAATTGATGCCTTATTGTTTTGATGCAGTTCAAAAATAAAGGTGCTCATTTGGGCCACCCAAATTTGGGTGGTCCAAATGAGCACCTTTATTTTTGAACTGGCGTTTAGCGGTAATAGCAACGGCAAAGGTCACGATAATAGAAGCGGGTATATTGCCGCAACTATTACCGCATTTATTGTTGACAAACCACTACCGCGTTCGTAGCCACGGTTATTGCCACCCACGCAAATTTTTCTCTCTCCTTTCTCCTTTGTTTTTCCGCGGCAATGTTGGCGGTTTTCGACAACTCCTCTTATAGTGACCTCTGATGTCAAAGCAAGAGAGCTTCCGCTTTTGAGAACTTTTGTGTGTGTCTTAAAAGTGAAGGGAGATGGTTCTTTATAAAGGCCAAAAGAGAAAGATAAGAATAGTGAAAAGCAAAGAGATAAGTTTACGCACATTCTTGACTTTGTTTTTGCGTGCATATGTCTCAATGCGCGATTTTGAGACTCTATTTTGAGGAGAAGCTTGTTTAATTTGAGAAAAAGAAGAAAAGAAGTTCTAATTTTGACGTACTTCTATAAAAACACTCTTTCTTGCCTAAACATACTCCTTCTTTCCTAAAAATTCTCTTTCTTCCTAAAACTACTCCTTTTCTTAAAACACTCTTTCTTTCCGACCTCCAAGCGTTTGAAGATTAAGATTTGGGTAGATGTTGAAAAAAATCTGGTAGAAGGACTGACACGCTCAAGTTAATAATCACGATAGCATGAGTAGGTTTGCAGAGATATGCGATGGTGTGGGTACGGTTTAGGCTTGGGTACCGCTTATGTGGGTGGTCTTCTGTGTGAGCTTGCATCCGGCTACTGTCTGTTGCTTTCATTCGTGGTCCTGGGTGCTTTTGAGCTTGGCTAAACTCGGATCTCAAACCTTGGGGCGGCTCTCCGATCTTGCCTGAGCCGAAGCGCCCACTTCCTCATCAACCAGCTTCTGCTCACAACACCTTCCCTTCGTCTGTTGGACAGGATGATTATTAACTGGCCTTAATAATCGTCGTTTTGGTTTTTGCATGCATCACGATTATTAACGTTAATAATTGCCTCCTTATAAGCCTTTGCATGCGGACAGTCACGCGGTAGCAACAATTTTAAGCATAGTGCATGTGGAGAGTCGCGCGGTAGCAACAAGGTGGAGCATCCCCCCCCCCCCCCCCCCCCCCCCCCTCCCACTGCATCGACAATTAACTTTTATCTTAAAGAGATTGCGAGTATTAGTATCTCTTTGGTAAGGCGATTATTAACCCTTATACAACTTGGTGGCGGCGGTGCGGTCTTGCACCGCGCCATGGCGAGCTCTTCTAAGCCGTCCTACGCCGAAGCAGTGGGCAGGCAAAGAGCAGCCCGACGCTCTGAAGGCTATCGAGCCGACATGCGAACTTGCGAAGCTGGGCGCCGATGATAGCGGGCAAAGGTCTCTGATGAATCTGAGTAAGGAGGAACTGAAACAAAGAAAGACGCAAGTGGAAAAAGACCTAGCAACAATCCTGGGTGCACTATCATTGAACAAAAGGTCGCGTGAAGATCAGGCGACACAAGAGGATGATACTCAAGTGGCCAAAGGGGATAGAGCTTTCCAAGCACTTAAAAAGGCACTCCCGCAGCGTGTCGAGGTGGAAGATGCCATTACGGTGGTTGTTCCCCCTGCGATTGTGAAAAAACAACTTGCGGAAGTTGCAAATTCCACGCTGGTCTTCGGGTTTATGGGGAGAGTTCCCAATAGAATTGAGCTCTGTAATTGGCTTTGCAGTCCAATGGTGTTGAATCAGCACAGCTCGGTAATGTTTACCCAATATATAGCAAAAGGATTTGTGTCAGTTCAGTTCAACGACAGTGCAATGGTTGAGAGGGTTTTGGCAAAAAGCCCGATGTTCTTCAATCGTGCGCCGATGTGTGTGCTCCCTTGGGACCCTCTATTTGAATCTAACGTGGCATTCAAGGATCTCTGCCCAGTATGGGTGGAGTTTGTCAACCTCCCAGTTTGTCTTAGGAAGAGCCTAAAGGACCTCGCTGCTTCGCTTGGTGATCCACTGTTTGTCCCATCAGCCAGAGCCTCGGGTGTAGCAGCAAACATGGTCTGTATCTGGTGGGATATGCGGAAGCCACAGCCAAAGAACTTTGTGGTGAATGTTGGGGGAGGACTAAAGGTCATTGCTCTTAACTTTAACACCTTCTTCAGGGCCTGCTTCAAATGCAATAAATTTGGGCATTATGCGAGGGCGTGTCCCGTTGAGGTGCTAAAGCCTACAGATGAGAGAAGCGAATTACAGGCTACACCACAGGGTGGCACGAATACAGTAGATCCAACAAAGAAGACTATTAAAAATCTTGGCAAGGTAGAGGGTGGGAAAGATAAAGTCAACTCGGATAAAGATGTGGAGAAACAAGATCATGGCAACCGGGGTAAGGCCAAGACCACCCAAAGCTACCGCTTTTCATCCACCGCTCAACAAAGAACGGCCACCCCAGTAATGCAGAAAATCATGATGTCTCCAACTCTTAGGTCAAAAGATGAGGGATGGCAGTAAGTATCTCATATTTCATGTAACCAGTTTAAAGCAAAGGCTAGGGCCTTGGGACAATTCAAGGATCTCCCGCCGGATTTCCCAAAGCCTCCTGTCATATATGACAACATATTCGAAGTGCTAGGGAAGATGAATCAAGAGGACCTTCTCACTTCCAAGCTAGATACCATGCAGGTTCCAGCAGAGAAGGAGCCAATGGAAGAGGACAACCTGAATGGGAAATCTATTGGAGAGTTCCTAGAGGCAGAATAATTTTTCCCCCTTTCCCAATGATGGATACTCTCTCTATTCAATCTTGGAACGTGAAGGGATTAAAAACCCGGAAGAAGGGCACTCTCTTCTGGGAAGAAGTGAAGAAAGAGAAGGCAATCAATTGTTGGGACATCCAAGAACACCATTTGGATGCTCGTTGCAAGAGAAAACAGGCTGTAGGGAAAAAAGATATCTTTTATGGGGAAGGAAGCGACGGGTTCAGTGGTGTCTTGTGCATTGTTGACAAAGATTTGGAGCCAAAGGTAGTTCTTAACCACCCCTCCGGAAGAGTCCTTGGTCTTAGAATCAGATGGGACAATCAACCTATCACCATAGTAAATGTTTACGGCCCTTGCAACACAAAGGATAGAGCTAAACTATGGATGCAGCTCAGGGATACTCTGATCGAAGGGGAGTGGCTGATGGTAGGAGACTTCAATATGGTCGAGAAAAGCAAGGATAGAACAGGCTCCGCCAGTCTCCTGGGCTGGCTCAGAAAAGTATTAATGGCTGAGCTTATGTGAGAAGTGGGCTTTGATTGACTTGTGGGAAGTGGGCCCATGGAACAGCATGCTTGGATTCACCTACACAAGCCTAGAATATGTCCGCACTTCCTCCCAGTTGGACAGATGCTACTGCTCTCATCAAGCTGGCTGGATCTCATCATCGTTAGAGATGAAGGTAATCTCAACAAAAAGCCTCTCTGATCACATGCCATTACACTTACAGCTCAAGAAAGATAAAGGGGGGGGGCAATCCCCGAAAGGGGAGAAAAAGCTTCTTGTTACAGGGACACACCTGTTCAAAGACGCTCTCTTCAGAAGCATCACCAAGAAAGCATTGGGTAAGCTCGAGAAAGATGTGGGGATGAATAAACCTAGTGCTAGGAAGATATTTGTTCGGAGTGTACAAAAAGCTATCAAAACTTCGGGCCCATGGGTTAAAAAAGCCAATGAGGCACATATCAAACATCTCACAGAGGAGGTAGCGCAGTTAGCCTCTAGGAAGGCTGCCGGACTGGCTACCGATGATGAGCACAAGCGATGGCTTGAAGCCAAATCTTACCTGGCCAATGAACAGCTGGAGGAAATCAAGAAGGCAAGATTGCTATCTAGGGAAACTTTCCTTCAACCAGAGCCCTCTAGCCAAGCACATTTTTTTAGAGCTCTGAAAGTGCGGAAAAGTCGAGGCCGTGTGCAAGTACTCGATGATGAGAAAGGGAATACAATTCAAAACCATGATGAGATGGCTACACTTATGCTCAAGTACCTCAGCCAGATTATCGGCCAGCCAGAGACCCAATCTCAAGAAGTGGAAGAAGCCCAAGCATCTTTACTTTTTAGTGTTGAGAAGAAGGTTCCCCAGGAGGAAGCCAACCGCATGGAAAAGGCCTTCTCTGAGGAGGAATTCACAGCGGCACTAAAAGCTCTTGGCAACGAAAAGTCCCCCAGATGGGATGGACTGATAGCTGAATTCTTCAGGGAATTTTGGGATGATATCAAGGGTCCAGTCACACGGATGGCCAATCAAGCTATTTCCGAAGAGTCGTTGGATGCAAGTGTTAGGAGAGGGCTTATCAACCCCATTTCCAAACAGATCTGCTGCTCTCAACTTAAGCATTGGTGTCCCGTTACGATGATTTCAGTAGCATACAAAATCATTGCCAAGGCGATAGCTCTCAGACTTGCCCCCCCTTGAGTCGGATCATCTCCCCCCATCAACACGGGTTCATTAATCGGAGATCTATATATGACAATATCTTGGCAGCAATGGTAGGAATAGAGGATGCATCTTTCTCTAAGCAAGAGTGCGTCTTATTGCAGTTGGACCTTGACAAAGCCTATGATAGGATAGAATGGTCCTATATAGAAGAAGTCATGGGAGCTCTGGGCTTTGGGCCTCGCCTCATACGCACACTTGGAGTTGGCAGCCAATCAAAGCTCCTGTTTAATGACAGAATTGTGGGCTCTTTTGAGGTTAAGAGGTCTATTAAGCAAGGATGTCCCCTGGCCCCCTTGCTTTTCGCCATCGGGTCGCATGCTCTCATTACGATGCTCGAAGCCAGTGCTGCGCGGGGAGAGATCCAAGGTCTAGCATTACCGGGCAACAACCAGCTACTGGCAAAAATGTTCGCAGATGATTCACTCCTATTCTTGAAGGCGTGCCCTCAAGTTGTCAGGAGAGCGCTGGAAATTGTGCAAACTTTTGCCGTGGCCTCGGGATCCAAGTGCAATATAGAGAAGTCAAGACTAATCTCCCTGTCAGAGAACGACTCTTTTGACCCTGCAGTCTGGACAGGAGAGATCATCTCAAAAGGGAATATATTTAGACACCTGGGAGCCCCCGTAGGGGTGGACGTAACCCACAGTCAAATATTTCAATGGGTCCTTGAAAAAATAAGCTCAAAAATAAGAAGATGGGAGTTTGTTCTCCTCCCCTTCCAAAGCCGGATTAGAGTGATTAATGCTTTTATGATCCCGTATATTGCTTTCCTCAGCCCCGTGCTCAAGACTAAATGTAACTGGAAGGAATTCTTAAAACCAGTGAAAAGGTTTCTTTGGAAGAACGGCATGAAAACATCCAGGCCATGGCATTGGGCTAGATGGGAGGTAGTTGCTCGCCCGGTAGACCAAGGAGGGCTCGGCATTATTAACCCTGTATCCCATGCTGAGGCCCTTTGTGCCAAATTTATGGTCTCGTTGGCTAAACAGGACCAAGCTTGGGCTATCATGACCAAGGAAATGCTTGATGCAGAAAAGCTGGAAGGGGGTTGTAATGCACGACAAACTTCTCGCCCCGAAGTGGGCTTATCTTAGATCTGGTGGACTCTCGCGGGAGCTGATGAGGAAGTGCAAAAGTGTAGCGGCGGTTTTGGAATGGGGGGAAGTAACCAGATACTTTAAGAACTCCATTTTTCATTGGTCCCCTTGGCTCTCTAACATATTGGTTCCGCCACAAATTCCCTATTGGATAGAAATGGCCAGGAATGTGAATAATAAGGGGCTCACTCGACTAGAGCAATTCTGGGATGGCAATATGAAGTTCTGGAAAACTGCTAACTCTATAGCCATCCAATTTCAACTGAATGGATTTGAGATCTTACTAGTCCACAAGGTGATGAAAGAGCTTGATAAGGTGGTGATGCCGATTTGTGAATCCAACTTTGAATGGGACGCTTGGAGGTGGCCCGGGAGTAGCCTCTTTTGGAAACCACACTATAAAGGCATTTACCATGCATTAATGCACGAGGCTAATTGGTGTAGCCCCCTCAACAAATTATGGAAGAGGCAATGGACGGAAAAGCGGTGGGAGGAAGTCATGGAGAACATATGGAAGCCAAGGTGGCCTCAGTATATGAAGATATTTTTGTGGAAAGTGATGTGGGGTGCTCTGCCAATGGGAGTAAAGGTACAAGAAAGAGGCATCACATACAATCGTTGCTCAGGGTGCAGAATGGCTAGTGAAGACCTAGCCCACCTGTTCATGGGATGCCAGGCAATCAGGGGCATGGCTGGGAAATTATGCAAGTGGATTCAAAGGACATGGTAAATTAAGTTCTTCAAGAATGATCTGTTTTTTGGTAGTAATAGGTTTGGAAGTCCTGCTCTTCTAGTCTACACTCAAATAATCAAGTACTACTTCTTGCACCATATTTGGCAAGCAAGGAACCACCGCGTTTCTGAGGGGGATATAGCTGTGGCAAGCTTTTGTGAAATCATACAAGAGCAAAGTGACGATTCACATGATCGGAGGCAAACAAGCCTCAGAGGATTCGTCTAGAACAATACATAACATCTTGTAATAGGGTAAGCCTAGGAGTGGTAGTGGCTCTTCTACCATGCAAATAACGTGCAATCTTGGGACCCTTGAGGCTCGGTCTGAGCTCGAGATTGTTGTATATTGTTGTTGTTCTTAATACTATCCACTCACAATTGTGAGTTTTGCAAAAAAAAAAAACAATCTTTCTTTCCTAAAACTACTCCTTACTTCCTAAAACTTAGCTTAAAATTTCTTCTTTTTTCTTAAGGGTCAACTTTCATTTACAATTATTGTCTTAAGGCTTAAATTTTCCATAGTAATCTATTGTTCCCATGTAGGTAAGAGTCATAATTAATAGTCCAAGAGTGCAATTTTCTATCTAATTGTTTCATTGAAACACGGTAATCCAAGATAGCAATAATAGTTAACTGGACTACTTACAGTTCAAACTTGTACACTCTTCTCCTTAAACCCTAGAAAAAATTGTCCCAAACTTTAGTATGACCCTCATTTATATGCTATACAATGAAAATGTGGTTTAAAGATGAGGCTCAACCTTCTTATTGACACTACTAAGAGAATCGTTTTCCATACATATCCTTCATTGGTCCACTCCTCAAGATAGGCAAATGCAAGTGAAAAGAATTCGTGAAATAGGTGAAAATATTCTTGTTGAAAAATAACACCAAAGACTTAATGTCATGGCAGTGGTCCAAATGGGAGTCTATCGCCAGACCAATGGAGCAAGGTGTAATCGGAATCCTCATCCCTCCTATTCATGCAGAGGCATAGTGTGAAAAATTTATGGCCTCAATCACAAAGCAAGACCAAGCATGGGTCATTATGATAGGGGATATGATTGACAAGGCAAAGCTCTTTTCTCAAGGTGTCCAATGGAAAGAGTCAGGATGTAGAACAAAATATAAGCCCTCCAATGGTCCACCAACCTGAGAATAGATGGCACAACGGGTGATCTCGTACGTAAGTATACCATAGCAAAAAAAGCACTTGAATGGGGGAAGGCAACATGATATTTCCAAACCTCCATAACACATAAGTCCCCTTGGCTCTCTAAAGCAAGAAGCAAATTATTGAACCCATTTTGGAGAGAAATTTCCTGAAAGGTAAATAACAAAGGACTTCAACGATTGGCCCATTTTTGGGACAACGGCAACAAGAGCAAGACAGAAACATATCAATGGGCTACCAAATTTCACCTGAATGGTAATAAAACACTACTAATAAATAGAGTTGTAGAAGGAGTGGACAATTGCTTGATGCCTATCTACGAGTTTGAATTTGAGTGAAAAGCCTAAAGGTGGCCCCAGAGCAAACAATCCTATAAATTGCAAACCAAGGGTATCTATCACATTTTAATTTTCAAGACTAATTGGTTCTCCCTCCTTAATAAGTAGTGGGGTAAGCAATGGCTTGAATCAAGATGGGTGGCAATAGCAAACATTTGGAATTACAGTCGCCTCTTGTGATGCAGATTGTGGAAGATACTATAGGAGCTATGCCATTAAGATTCAAGCCATAGGTATTGACTCAAATAGGTGTTGGGTTGCAAAACGGCAAGTGAGGACCCCCCTCACTTATTCAAGAAGTGCTTGGCTATTAGAGGCCTTACAGACAAGATCTACAAATGGATCCAAAAGACCTAGAAAGATTGGGTTTTTCAAGATTAATTCATTCTTAGGAGGGAAGGTGGCAAAAAACCAAGTGCTCTGAATACGTACGCAAATTGTTAGATTCTACTATTTTAAGAATTCTAGAAGGCTAAGAACCATCGGGTATCCAAAAATGACCTCTCAACAGCTAGCTTCACTGAGATTATCCAAGAGAGAAGAGAAGAGATTATTTTTGTTGGAAAAAGGAAGCACTCGGGCGAGTGGAATTGAGGAATTATTGCTATCATAACCTCAACTTGCTAACGTTGTGATAGGGGGATCATATGAAATGGCTCACCTCTCTCCGGATCTTTGTAGCTTCTTGATGATCATTCAATCCCTCAAGGCATGGCACAAGCTTGAGGGTACTTTGTACATCTCTTTATGAAGAATATAATACATCCACTCGCAATTGTGAGTTTGCAAAAAAAAAAAGATGAGGCTCGACCTTAAGTATCAAGCTCATTAATCTACTAGCAATATGCATGAGGTTATGTGATTGGATATTGATGTTTGCTCCACCTAAACATACTTGGATTGAACATAAGAATGTGATTTTTTAAAGTAGATTTAAAATATGTGCTTTGATCCCTCAAGGCAGCTGCTTGAGGTTATTGTACATTCCTTCCTGGGTTACTATAACACATCCACTCACAATTATGAGTATGGAAATAACCAACAAAAGAATGTGATTGTTCATGTGGCTCAATCGTACAATCAAGCTTGGCTTTTTTTATGATAATCAAAATGATATCCAAGGCTAATTTTCCACCTGAGTTAACAATCTACAATGATGATTCTTGGAAGTACTTAGATAGACCAATATCATGGAAATGTCGAAATGACTCAATTTTGAGATTTTCCCTATCTTGTTTTAGTTTCAAAACAACTTCGAAGGATCTTCTACATCCCCCTACCTTGTTGGTTCTAGCCTCTAAAATCTGCAAATGAGTGCGGAAGACCTGGAAGATTATCTTATTTACAAACGACCTGATCTTGGGAGGGAGTAGATTCCAAATTCATGACATTCTAGTTTGCACCCAAATATCTAGATTTTGTTATCTAAAATAGGTAAGGAAATCCATGAACCTTTGCATCTTTGAGGAAAAATATGTTGTAGCTCAATTTGATCATATTGTATGTGAGAACACAGAGCCCATTTATGTTGTAGGATCAATGAAAGGGACCACTACCAATGTCAACAAATGGAAATAAGCACTTAGTTGCATCAGCTACTTGGGAGGTTATACTTAGGAGCTCTCTGTTATCATGTTGCTTATGTAAACAAGCCCCCTTTTTTAATCTTTGCCCCCTTAAGGCACATGTAGTGCTTGAGGTTGATTGTATATTCTTTTGTGAGTGAATATAACATCTCTCCACTCACAATAATGAGTATTGCAAAAAGAAAAAACAATTGGTCCTAGCTTGCGTATGATAATTACAATTACATCAAAGCTAAAGTATGATCCTAACTTACCAATCTATAATGATGAGAGTTGGATCTGCGCTCAAATAGTTCAAGTGTAAATGCATTCAAGTTTATTGGCACATACTTCCATTTTGTACTAAAGTCAATGAGTGATCTTCAATCTAGTCTATGGACACAAACCTAGATAGGAAGCATTATTTTTTATCATTTGAGAGCACACCAAAACAGCATGGCTTTGGATACCAAGACCTACCAAGATTAAGGTATCCGTAAACAACATTATCTTTCAAGTCCTTCATACCCACTTGCAAACCCTAGTGGCAAGTCCGTGCAAAGTAGGGCACTTGTCAAATAGAGCAAGGGGGTCTTCCGAGGCTAGATTGTAGCTAGAGCAAGTGTCAGAGTTGAGCCCTCTAGCTTGCATCTTAATCCCACTGGGCAAGGCTCCCCAGACCATCTTCCAGATAAATACCTTTATATGTAATCCGGCCCTTCAATCTCCCATATGGTAGTAACTCTCTTTTACCAGTTTTTCTTCCAAATTCTGTTAAGTGGGGCAAACCAATCCACTTTGTACACCATCACATAGTAGGTACTCCAGGTCTTGGGAAGCGAGAACACTTTGTCTTTTGGCTAGTGTCAGGCTCTCCTATCCATTTATGATTCGCATACAAAAAAAAGTGAGGAAATCAACACTTCCAAGAGTCTACTATCATAAGCCGCAAAGATGAAGGATGGGTGCAAGCTTTGAGCTGCTTAGAACACTCAAGAGGGTAGGAGTAACATCTCGTGCTAGTCTCTTGTGGCACGAGACTAGCACGAGATCATGATGGATATGACGGCAATGCCACTTAAACATCACAACTTATGGCATCGAGAAATATGCTTTTCATAGTAGTATCATCCAAAATAAAGAATACATCTTAGTGTTGGGGGACAATACAGCTCATGTACTACAAACATCTCCTGACCAAGAGAAATAGGGTTGTGGTAGCCATCTTAGTGCTGGGGGACAATACAAAATCTTGTGCTGCAAACATCTCCTAACCAAGAGAAATAGGGTTGTCGTAACAATGCCATGGATAATGAAGAAGTCATCCTGGATGCTAGAAAGAATCTTGAGCCCTCAATTCAAATGTGCAATGAGGGTGAGAACATGCCACCAATGAATCTTGATGGAGAGTGTTGTGAAGAGAAGAACGAAGGTGATAATAAAATTCAAGAACCTCTTTTTTTTGTGGCAAAACTCACTACAATAATCAAACAATTTACATGGTAAACCATGTTCACAACCCGAGCAAGGGCATCATCAAAACACAGTCAACATCAGCACTATCGAAACCATCCCACATACATTGTCTGAACTGGGGAGGCCATCCATGACACCACAGATAACACCAAGCGTACCAGATAAAGCCGACAAGGTGGGGCCCGATTTCGTCATCACCATGAGATCTCCCAAGTTGCCACCAACAAGCGATCGCTGCCACCGGATGGCCCATTGCCTCGAAAGATCTCAGACCAAAGCTAACAGAGAGCATACTACTGAGAAGACAAGAAGATCAAGGCAAAATCCAACCCAATACCCTATGGAGAGGGACCACAAGGAACCACCAAACACCAGAACCACCAGATCCAGTTGTAACCAACATGTGCTTTAGAGGGAGCCCAACCCCTTCCACCCCGACCAGTGATGCCACCAGCAGGATTCTACGCTGTCACCTAAGATTCCCACAATGGAGTATATTGATTGTGGTACATACATATATAAGCATACATCCACTCAATCACACATAAATGTATCAAGATTATTACATGTATTTATGTATCTACAAAAAGATCAAAATAATCATTTTATTTAGGTTTTTCAATGATGTACACATACGTATAGATATATTGTAGGTATCCAACCTAGTGCCAACAATTTCATGTAGATACATGTGTGTGTGTGTGTGTGTGTGTGTGTGTGTGTGTGTGTGTGTGTGTGTGTGTGTGTGTGTGTGTGTGTTTTAATGTAAATACATATACACCAAAGACAACGACGTTCAAAAAACACTGGCTTTAGATGACTAGGCAAGGACTTGTACATAAACAGCTCACCCTTTGATTTATAATTGTACAACATACTAAGAATGAGGTATGATTCCAAATGATTTTATACAAAAGTATCAGAACTATCCCAGTTCAATCATCAAGGGTCTTCAGAGTCGGGCTACAGCATGGTAAACCTTTTTAAGTCAAGATAGAATTCTCACCTACATCCATATAGTCAAGACAATAGATATGTTAGACTTGGCTACATATGGTAAGCTTCAAAGAACCTCAAAGAACCTATTAGTTTTTGTCCATGTCAAACATAAAAATTATTAGACTAGCTATTGTCCTAAAGTAATCACCAAATCTCAAGTATTTTTCCATATTTTAAGTTATCCTATCAAAATTGAACCAAAGAGTTACAACCTGTCAAACCATCCAGGATTTAAATCAAAATATGTAAGTACAACCTCGAAGTGTTTATAGAAGCTTTGCAATGTAACTATAATCCTGTATGGATCAAAGTCGAGCCCTTCAACTAGTGGAACCAAAACCTAATGTATAAGTGAGAGTATTCCAAAGTCAGTTACCAGCAGTATTATAACCTTGAAACTAGAAGTAGGGTCCCCTAATGCAACTCAAGCATGCTCGACAATCAGTTTCAAGAACCACTAAAACCCATATTTGTTAAGTATGGAGCGTGATTTACCCTTGTAATTTTTTGTGGTAAAAGCGCACATTTGTAAGGCCCCCATTATGAGGAGAAGCCATCGTGTGTGAAGGAAAATCACTCACCGGAAACCAAAATTTTCACGGACAAGAATCAGGGGCAACTTTAAAGGCCTCGGGGATGGAGGCCCCCGAGACTTTTTTTTTCCGGAATATTCTTTTTCGCCGGAATATTATGGCCGGACGGCGGCCGAAAAGTGGTCGGAAAACAACCGGTCGGTTGGCCGGTGGCCGATAGTCAATGGCCGATGGCCGGTGGTCGGAAGTCAATGGCCGGTGGCCGGTGGCCGAATTCAAAAGCAGACTTGTCTTCTCAAGGGCGGCCACACATGGGCGGATTGGAGGGTCCGATTTGGACTTATTCGCACAAGGGCGGCTACACATGGCTGTCTCTCATAAGAGAGGGCAGCCCTTTTGGCCTATAAAAGGAGGCCATTTCTACACACATTTCATAGTGTGAAGTTGATGCAACAAGGTGAGTGTGATGTGGTGAGAGTGAAGCAAGGCGGGAGCTCCATTAAGGGTATAATCCCTTTGTAAACTACTTCTTGTTTTGAAGTACTAAAGCCATTGAGTGGCTGCTTTCCCGTGGACGTAGCCCACATTGGGTGAACCACGTATATCATGTGTACTCTCTCTCTCTCTCTCTACTCTATAATCTCGTGTATATAAATCTGTCTCTCTCCATTAAGTAATCTACTCAATTATCTATTTAGCTACGTCTTATTTCCTAACAATTGGTATCAGAGCAAGGTTTGCTCGTAGCTAAATTATCTCAAGGAAAGGATTCCTTGAATTGAGTGGGATTTATGGCGGAGGAAGGGAAGCTCAAGATTGAGAAGTTCAACGGCAAAAACTACCAACATTGGAGGATGCAGATTGAAGACTATCTCTACCAGAAGGACCTCTATTTGCCACTAGGCGGTCTTGCGAAGAAGCCCGCAACAATGGCAGATGAAGCATGGATTGTCCTTGATCGAAAGGCACTGGGAACAATCCGGTTAAGCTTGGGGTCAACGGTGGCCTTCAATGTTTCGGAGATGAAGACCACGGAGGACTTGATGAAGTCACTTGACGACTTCTACGAGAAACCATCGGCATCCAATAAGGTATTTCTTATGAAGCGCTTGTTCAATCTAAAGATGGCAGAGAATGGTTCAGTTGCAGAACACCTAAATGACTTTAACACAAACATAAGTCAACTTCGATCAGTGAAAATCAATTTCGATGACGAAGTGCGAGCTCTCCTTATACTATCATCTCTACCGGATAGTTGGGACAACCTTGTGATGACTGTAAGTAATTCTATCTCTGGCACAAATACTCTTAAGTTTGATGATGTTGTGGGTGTTCTCCTAAGCGAGGAAATGCGAAGGAGAAGCACAGGAGAATCATCAAGTGCTGCACTATCAGTGGAAACAAGAGGAAGGCTTAAGGAGAGGTTCAAAAACCAAAAGGGTCGTGATCGCTCAAGGCGGAGCAAGTCATGCACAAAGTCAGTTCTTGAATGTTGGAACTGCGGCAAGAAGGGCCACGTCAAGAAGGATTGCTGGTCCAAGAAGAAGAAGGAGACCGAGTCTCAAGACAACAAGCCAACATCGGAGGCCAATGTGGCAGGTAAAGTAGAGCAAGATGCTCTAATTCTCTCATTAGACAATGTGTCTAATTCCTGGATAGTAGATTCCGGGGCTTCATTCCATGCGACACCACACAAGCAACATTTCCAAGACTACACCAAAGGTAATTTTGGGTATGTATACTTGGGAGATGATGAAGCTTGTGAAATTGTCGGCAAAGGTACAGTTTCTGTCAAAACTGCTAACGGAAATGAATGGAAGCTTAAAGATGTTAGGCATGTTCCTTCTCTTCGCAAAAATTTGATCTCTACAGGACAATTGGACGATGAAGGTCACAACATTGCATTCGGAAACAAACGGTGGAAGATCTCAAAGGGATCTTTGGTGATTGCCAAGGGTGAAAAAGTCGGTACACTTTACTTGTGTACTGTTAGCACGCAACCTTCAGCTTGTGCAGCAACTACAGAAGTTGACAGTGCGGTGTGGCACTACCGACTTGGGCATATGAGTGCCAAAGGAATGCAAATCCTTCAAACAAAGAAGCTTCTACCAGGTTTGAAACAAGTGGACTTAGAGTTCTGTGAAGATTGTGTTTATGGTAAACAAAAGAGGGTAAAATTTCAAAAATCAAGAAATGAAAGAAAAAATAAAAAACTTGAGTTGGTTCATTCTGATGTTTGGGGTCCTGCAAGTACACCATCACTTGGTGGCTCATTGTACTATGTAACATTCATAGACGATGCGACTAGAAAAACATGGGTTTATGTCATGAAGAATAAATCCGATGTATTTTCCATATTTCAAAGGTGGAAAGCCTTTGTGGAGAATGAAACAGGTACCAAGGTTAAATGCCTCAGATCCGATAATGGAGGCGAATATTGCAGCCAAGCTTTTGAAAGCTTTTGTGCTAGCAATGGCATTCGGAGGCAAAGGACAACCCCAAGGACACCTCAACAAAATGGGATTTCGAAAAGGATGAACAGGACAATCATGGAACGAGCACGAAGCATGCGGCTACATGCATGCCTACCGCTTGAGCTTTGGGCAAAAGCTGTAAGTACGTCTGTGTACTTAATCAATCGGTCACCCTCAACAGCATTGGATGGGGGAGTTCCAGAAGAGGCATGGACAGGTAAACCGGTGAATTATGCATTTCTCAAAGTGTTTGGGTGTGAGGCTTTCATGCACATAGATAGAAGCCTAAGATCAAAGTTAGATGCAAAGTCCAAAAAGTGTTTCTTCATTGGCTATGGAGAAGGAGACTTTGGGTATCGCCTATGGAATCCTGAAGATGGTAAAATCTTAAGGAGTAGGGATGTAATTTTTAACGAACAAAATATGTACAAAGATTACTTGGAAAGAAAACAAACAAAAGAAACATGTGATGAGTACATGGAGCTTGAGGACGGTGAAGACTCAAGGACTGCAAACGGTGACAATGTGCAACAACGTCAACCAAATGAGGAGCCTCAACCTATTCCCCGAAGATCTACAAGAGCAAGTAGACCTCCAGAAAGGTTTGTTCCTTCCTTCAACCATCTCTTGATCTCAGATTCTGGAGAGCCGGAATCATATGAAGAAGCTATGCAACATGAATCCAAAGAAGAATGGACGAAGAGCATGCAAGTGGAGATGGACTCACTACATCGCAACCAAACATGGGAGTTGGTTGAGTTGCCTAAAGGTAAGCGGGCACTTCAAAACAAATGGGTGTACAAGCTAAAGGAAGAAGAAGGTGGGAAGAAAAGGTACAAGTCTAGGCTTGTGGTAAAAGGTTTTTCTCAAAAGAAAGGTATTGACTTCAATGAAATATTTTCTCCTGTTGTAAAAATGAACTCAATTAGGCTTGTCTTAAGCCGTGTGGCTGCTCATGATCTAAATCTCGAGCAAATGGATGTAAATACGGCATTCCCTCACGGTGACTTAGAGGAGGAAATCTACATGCTTCAACCAAAGGGGTATGAAGTAAAAGGTAAGGAGAAAATGGTTTGCAGATTAAAGAAGAGCTTGTATGGTTTAAAGCAAGCATCAAGACAATGGTACTTGAAGTTTGATCGATGGATGTTGGATCATCGATTCACAAGATGCAACTCGGATCACTGCGTCTACATGGAGAATTTGGGAGATGGGAAATTCATCATCCTAATGTTGTATGTTGATGACATGTTGATTGCAAGTGCTAACATGCAGGACATCAAAGACCTAAAAGAGGAGCTGTCCAAATCTTTTTCAATGAAAGATTTAGGTGCTGCAAAGAGGATACTTGGTATGAAAATATCAAGGGACAGGACGAAGAAGACAATAAAGCTATCTCAAGAAGATTACATCAAGAAGGTACTAGAAAGGTTTGCAATGCAAAATGCAAAACCAGTTTCTACACCTTTGGCTGGTCATTTTAAACTAACGAAGGATATGTGTCCAAAGACACAAGAGGAGATAGCCTATATGTCTAAAGTTCCATATGTTGCAACAGTAGGTTCTCTAATGTATGCTATGGTCTGGACAAGGCCAGACATTGCACATGCAGTGGGAGTTGTGAGTAGGTTCATGGACAACCCAGGTAAAGAGCATTGGCAAGCTGTGAAGTGGATACTTAGGTATCTAAAAGGGACAACAACAAATGCTTTGTATTTTGGAGGAACTGATATTTTTCTAGAAGGGTATGCTGATGCAGATATGGCAGGTGACAAAGATACTTGAAGGAGCACTACTGGCTATGTGTTCACAGTTGGAGGCACAGCAGTAAGCTGGGCTTCAAAGCTGCAGAAAGTGGTTTCACTTTCTACCACGGAAGCAGAGTATGTAGCAATGACGGAGGCAAGCAAAGAAATTCTGTGGCTTCACAGATTCTTAGAAGAGCTTGGATTCAAACAAGACAATTGTGTCTTGTACAGTGATAGCCAAAGCGCTATCCATCTTGCGAAGAACTCAGCCTTTCATTCAAGGACAAAGCACATTGAGGTGAGATATCACTTCATACGCCCTCTTTTGGAAGAGGGACAACTAAAGCTAGGAAAGGTGCATACAAGTGAAAATCCTGCAGACATGTTTACAAAGGTGGTCAACAAGGAGAAGTTGAGCTTTTGCTCATCTTCAATTGGCATTCAAGAATAAGAAGCCAGAATGGAAAGCAGTCACAGGTTTGGTTTGGAGATCAGTCTCCAAGTGGGAGATTGTTAAGTATGGAGCCTGATTTACCCTTGTAATTTTTTGTGGTAAAAGCGCACATTTGTAAGGCCCCCATTATGAGGAGAAGCCATCGTGCGTGAAGGAAAATCACTCACCGGAAACCAAAATTTTCACGGACAAGAATCAGGGGCAACTTTAAAGGCCTCGGGGGCGGAGGCCCCCGAGACTTTTTTTTTCGCCGGAATATTATGGCCGGACGGTGGCCGGAAAGTGGTTGGAAAACAACCGGTCGGTTGGCCGGTGGCCGGTAGTCAATGGCCGGTGGTCGGAAGTCAATGGCCGGTGGCCGATGGCCGAATTCAAAAGCAGACTTGTCTTCTCAAGGGCGGCCACACATGGGCGGATTGGAGGGTCCGATTTGGACTTATTCGCACAAGGGCGGCTACACATGGCTGTCTCTCATAAGAGAGGGCAGCCCTTTTGGCCTATAAAAGGAGGCCATTTCTACACACATTTCATAGTGTGAAGTTGATGCAACAAGGTGAGTGTGAGGTGGTGAGAGTGAAGCAAGGCGGGAGCTCCATTAAGGGTATAATCCCTTTGTAAACTACTTCTTGTTTTGAAGTACTAAAGCCATTGAGTGGCTGCTTTCCCGTGGACGTAGCCCACATTGGGTGAACCACGTATATCGTGTGTACTCTCTCTCTCTCTCTCTCTCTCTCTCTCTCTCTCTCTCTCTCTCTCTCTCTCTCTACTCTATAATCTCGTGTATATAAATCTGTCTCTCTCCATTAAGTAATCTACTCAATTATCTATTTAGCTACGTCTTATTTCCTAACAATATTTCCAAAAAAACCATAATGGAATTCCTCCAAGGCTCAGCATGCTTGATCAAAACAGTAGTATAAGCCAAAAAGCCCATATTGGTCTAAAAAACCTACCAGCATAACAAAATCGAGCAGAGTCAACACACTAGAAGGGAAATATCTTACCAAGTCAACATGATAGTGAATACAGCCAGAATCATCTAGGATTATCACTAATTGACAACCCAAGTTCAACTTAGAACTATCAAAATAAGCACAGCTAGTTCTTGCCATACCTTCCAATAAACAAATAAATACATTCAATTAAGAGTCAAAAACCAACTAAAGAGTCAATAAGAGTATAATATGTATGTAAGAATATGGTATTCATTAGTTAAAAAAGACGCCAGACATCAAGAACCAGAAGGCAATGAGTAATCCAATAATCTGCAACAAGCGTGTACATTCATCAACACCACACTAAGTACCATAAAGAAGTCCCCTTGGAATCAAAGTAACAGTTGAACTAACCGCCCAGAGAAGTATCAACCAAAGCCAAAAAAAAAAAAGTGGAGCCATTTTTTCATATTTTTTATTTAAAAATGGTAAACCTCTTAGACAAAGGTAGTGAGCATGACACCTCTTTAATTCATTTTCAATATAAATTACACCCCAAGTATTGTAACAGAGATATCAAAGTTTAGATTAATAAACTCTCAAGCTCAGTGAGTGGGCCAAGAGTCCAACAATCTATATTAGCCAGAGGACCAATAGTAATCAGAGAGAAAAAAGTCTATATTATTTTGTGCTCAAGCCATCTTACTCATAGTTACTCAATATTTTACTCAGGCTAAACAACAGAGACAGAGCTCCCCTCCTTTTGCAGACCAGCATATCAAAAATAAATTCAAAAATATTCAGTAAAACCACAACCCCCTAAGTGCTGAAGATAATTGAATGCCTATTAATAGGAGATGTCACCATATAGTCCAGTGCCTAACACAACCATGATTAGACGTCCGATGGGCAAACCATAAATCCAAAAAAAGTAGTGTGCCTCGAGTGACCTAAGAAGATTTCTAAAACTGACTTTTGAGTGAAATATAGAACCTGTGGACTTGAACCATTCCAAATGATCACCAAAGTGCCCGGGGAAATTCAAAGCCAAGCACATTTCCATTCACTCTGTCTCTCTCTCCCTCTTTTCAAAAAAAACCAAAACCAAGTCTAAGTGAGAGAACACACATCCCTCACCTATATATGTAGGGGTTGAAGGAAACCATGCTGAGTTGTATCCCACTGCCCTGCCAGTTTGTAAAGCAAGGGGCTAGATGCTGAAATGATTGATTGAAGGGGGTATTGAGTTCATATGTCCACAACGAGGCAAATCATATCCTGCAAAGGAGAGCCACTTGAAGGAACAATGAGTTCAAGTATTCACCAAGGCACGAGACATAGCGTTGTACACCCGATAGATGGGGAAAGGGTTTTGCAGAGGAATCAAGGGAGATAGCTAGGCAGTTGATCATCATGACGAGGGCAGGGCGCCATGTCTTAGGTATCCCGACCAAATTGGAAGCCCTGATTCTCGCCAAGGAATGAAGAAAATTGGGGTTTAAAAACCCTAGTGAGAGTCATATTAAGGGGTTCAACTTATTGGGTAAGCATGGTAAGCAATGGTGAGGGGTACACCAGATACAATCTTATGGTAGACAGCTATAATCATCCATTATATTTTATGCATAGCAAAATTTAGGAATTATCATTAAGGGAGGTGCACCGTAAAGACTAAGGTAATCTCCCACAAGGCACCAATTAAATCAGCAACTCAAGTTAAAACAAGTGTGTATAATTGGATGTAACTATACCAGCCAGATAAAGTGATCTAGAACACAATCAAAATCACCTCCATATGAAATGCTAAAGCAAACACAGCCCGATGAAGTGCCATATCAAAAGTTTTTAGGGGAACCAAAGTAAAAATGCACAACCAGAATGTAAGTGTGTGTGTGAGTAGTTGGATGAAGTAGTTAATGTTAGATGAAGTGACAAAGAGTGTGTGTGTGTGTGTGTGTGTGTGTGTACACGCGCGCTTGAGTGTGTACATGTGTATGAGAGCATGTGTGTCTATGCACATATGTAGACCTAGTGCCAACAATTTCATGTAGATACATGTGTGTGCGGGCGCGGGCGTGCATACTTGAATGTGTACATGTGTATGTGAGCATGTGTGTCTTGCACATATGTAGACCTAGTGCCAAAAGTTTCATGTAGATACGTGTGTGTGTGTGTGTATGTGTGTGCACGCGTGTGCATGCAGGATTTGTACATGTGTATGTGAGCATGTGTGTCTATGCTAGCAATATGGCTTACATCTTTTTTTTTAAACTATGAATTTTGTTCAATGGCCTTTTTAGTCCTATTGCACATGTCTTTTACTATAACAACACTGGGAATAGAAAGACTTTTTCAAACGTGTATTGGTGTATGTGTGAGACTTGTTTATCACAAACCTAGACACTTCAATTTATGCACATGGAGAACATATAAAGATATACTATTTGCTATATGTAGCATAATATAGCTAAAAGAGTAGAATGCAATCAACAAGAAAATAAATTAAGTGTAATAAAAGAGCACATGGATTATCAATACCTTTGTGTGATCTATATTTGAAGTATGTCTAGGGTGAAGTTATGACAACATGTGAAGACATATGAGAAAAGCAAGGGTCATCATTGGAGAAAGACAAACAATTATTTGAGTGTGTGTGCTTCCAACAAGAAGTTTATAGGTTGATGCTTTGCTTTAGCCTTTTCTTTCTCTAAGTTCCAAGTAGAGGAAGTCATGTGATGATATATTGGAAGACATCACTCTCCTTTATTCAATCATTTTATTGCTCTAATAACCAAGGAAACAACCATAACATATGGAGCTTATGCACTAACTTTTTTGAAAGAATCAATTTTGAGTGCAATGCATGTGTTATGTTTCTTACTAAATGTTTTGAATCGTAACTCGAGTTGTTTTTCCTCGATATGGAGATGTTCTTGTTCCCTTGTTGGAAAACTCTAAGAGTTGAATACCATTTTCATATGCATTTGCAATTATGTTTAGCGTGCTATGGGTTCCTTATTGGAAAGCCTTTACAGTTGTTACCAAAATTTCATCTACGAAAGATTTAGTCCAAGTCCCTTATTGGAAAGGTAATCTCTTCTTCAAAGCTTTCTTTCATAAAAGTAGCTTTTATTAGATAGAGAGAGAGAGAGAGAGAGAGAGAGAGAGAGAGAGAGAGATAGTGCGTGTGTGTGTTTTGTTTTTTGCCTATGCCAATATGACATATTGAAACGGATAAAATATTTACCATAAAATATCATGCCTTATAGAAGTTTTTTTTCAAAATCCATTTTGTAATCTTCACCACCTCAAGGCTCAACCTGAGCTTGAGACTGTTTTGTAAATTTTATGTTGTGCTTAATACAATCCACTCAAAAATTGTCAAAAATTGTCAATTGTCACAAGTTGGGCCCTAGTGCTATAAATAGCTACAAATGGCTTAAAGAATGATATTCCAAAAAAAGGGTGCAAAAAATGGTTGTTTAAATATAAATAAATGGGTAAAATGTTTGCTTGGAAAATGATATTTTAATTAGTTGGTCTTGGAAAAAGGGCAAAAAATGGTTTTTTAACCATGATAGTGACTTGAAGAAAGGAGGGGGGGCGGAGGGGGGAGGGGGGGCGGGGTTTTGTCTTGTGACAAGATGATAAAACATCATGATGTGACACATGGACATGAAATGTAAGCGACATACATGCTCGGTACACACCTTGAGAGAGAGAGAGAGAGAGAGAGAGAGAGAGAGGGTTGGTTGGAACTTAGAAGTGTGCATTATGCCTAGGCCTACAACTTAGAAGAGAGAGAAGACAAATATAAAGGCTTTTAAAGATGAGAAGGAAATGGTTGCCCAATGCCAACAACAACAAAAGCATAGGCTAGTGGGGAGAGTGTTTGAGCACCGACCTTGTGCTTGTAGCTTGTTAAAATATTATAAGGTAGGGTTGCGTGCACCATATTACAATACAAGCAAGCCTACATACAAAGCAAGACCTTCTCCCCCCCCTCCCCCCCCCCCCCACCACCACCACACACACACACACTTACACACAAGAATGAACCTTACAAAAAAGCAAAGTGCTATGCAATATACATAGCAATCCCCAACTTCCAAGTGCATATAATACGTACCCTTTTGTTCTTGAACCAAGATAAGCTGCAAGGCCCAATGGTTTACAAGATTGAAGTTGAAACCTAGAAATATTCCCATCCTTACCTTGATAGTCAATATCATGCTTACTTCACCTTTTTTAGGTTTCACTGTTTATATCTCTCTATAATTCATGGGATGCAAAATACATTATTCTATAACGTTGATGATAACAGAGGCCTCCTTAGACACATACAAGACAGGATCAAATTTATTTTTTTTGGTCTATTATTCTTGTGTTTTGCTTCTATAATTATTATCTTTTGCTTTTTGTTTGTACATTTTTTTGGGGCCCCCTTGTTGTCTCTTATTCCATAGAAAAGCCTCTTCATTTAACCTCAATATATCCTCTTTTGTTTCTTTCCAAAAAATATTTTCCGGTACCCTTCTTTATCACATAATGCTTAACAGAGGCAAAATCAATGCTTGGCTCTTTAATAAATCAATGGTGGGTGATTTGTAGTTGCGTCGCCAAAGTACATTCTAAGCATTAACTTGTAGGTAGTTAATGTGCTTGCCTTGTTGATGTCGAGGACCGAGGTTATTTTATTAGTATTAGATGACAAGATTAGAGCATCTAGGGGTTACACTGCAATGCTCAGTTCCTTTGACTTGCTTCTTTGATTACTAGTGGACATTAAGGAGAGCCTCAACATCAAATATATATATTTGATTGTTTTAAGTATTGTGTTATGACCCATAATTGATGTTGGGTATATTACTTTCTTGCATTCCATATCTTATGTAGTGGATTCATCTCCCCTTATAGCATGTTGGGACTGTCAAGGCAATAGAATACAACAGAGGAGAGAGAGGGCAGCCATGTCTGATTGACTTGTACAGAGGGATAGAATCATTTAGGGAACCATTAATATCAATTCTTGCAGGGGCATTACCAAAAAGGATGTGAACAAACTTAATGAAAGATCTGCCCAATCCCATGTCATAGAGGCTCTGTAAGACAAATTCCCATTCTGTTCTGTCATGTGCCTTATCAAAATCAATCTTGAAGAAAATATAATTCTGGTTAGACGTACTCTTTTGCATGCTTCATACCTTACTAGAGAGCAATGATGGCATCCAATATGAATCTACCTTTGATGAACCCTTTTTTTTCTTTAATATGACTTGATCCATAAGAGGACTGAGTCTTTCTAGCAAGGGCTAAAGCAAAGATCTTGTATACAGAAGTCAGACAAGTTATTGGCCTCCAGTTAAACAAGTCATCTCTTGAGTTTTTTGTATGTATTAGTTTAACAACGCCAGCATTAATGGAGGAGGAAAGAGCTCATATGGCTAAGGCTTCTTGCTAGACCAAAAGTGACAAGGGGACCAACAGCTCCTGGAGAGCAATATAAAATTCATTGGGTAGCCCATCGAGCCCAGGTGATTTACCAGTTTTAAGTTTTCCAATAGTTTCTATAATCTCCCCCTCAGAGATAGGTGAGTCCAACAACACAAAGATGTGTTTAGGAATAGTTTTTATCCTTACTTGGGCAATCTTTTCCCTTGCATTAGTTATTTCTTGATTTCTTGAGGGGAGAGTAGAAAAAATATTGGAAAAGTATTTCCTGGCAATCTCCACGTTATCTTGGTGAGAAACTGCATGCAATCCTTCTTCATTCCTTAACAAAGGAATGAAATCCCTACATTTCTTTTTTTAAGGAGGGCAAACATTTGCTTGTTGGGCTGGTCGATTTTACCTACCCAAGATTGTCTGGTCCAAGCAAGGGCACCTTGAGCTTCAAGAAGCTCCTCCCTCCTAAGCTGGTCCTTTAGGTTAATAAGCTCAAGAGATGACTTATCTAAATTAGGATTAGTTTCAAGCAGAGTAATCTGCTGGTTAATCATCATTCTTTTGTTTGATCTTGTAATTTTAGCTCTTTTCTTAAAATCAGCAAGGGATTTATGGGTACAAATGTCATTTCTATTGCTCTCTTACTCGCACCCTTTGATGAAATATCCTCCACAAGAAGGAGCTCAGCCTACAAAATTCTACCCCATTCCGCACTTAGCATTTTTCTTCCTCCAATACCTAATTGGGATCTAGGTATGAATTAACCCAGGAATCAGTTATCATCATATCATAAGTAAACTAAGATGGAAACCAAGAATCACGGCTGATTGTACCAATTCAGGACCCCATTTTAGATTGAAGAACTGCCTCTTTTGACTCATCTATACTACTTATAATGGGGGGAGGGATTCCGGGCCCCCCTCCCTGCCATGCGTCAGCAGCTGCTTCAAGCGGCGGGTGTGGCCTGCAACTCAGGGAGCAGTACAGCGATGCACAGAGAGAGAGAGAGAGAGAGAGAGAGAGAGAGAGAGAGAGAGAGACGAAGCCCATCGGCTGTACTAGTGTTACTCAAATTTCATAAGTCGAGGTTTGTGCTCCATAAAATTTAACCCAAAAAAAAACCCTTAGACACATATATATGGATGCTTGAGACACATATATGGATCATAGATACATCAAGATAGATCTCACTAATGGTTACAAAATCCTGGTTCACCAGGGGTAGCTGAGACACATAAATGGATCATAGATACATAAAGATAAATCTCACTAATGGCTATATTATCCTAGTTCACATAGGTTCACTAAGTAGATTCCTAGCTCATAAATCACAAAAACCATAAAATATTTATATTACTCTCACAACAACGAACGTGACATGCTGACAAATTGAGATTCTTCACGGTAATGGTCATCTTTAGCATCAACATGTAGCTTTCCCTTTCCTTTCTCCTTTGGGCGCTTATTTGGCATTACAAAAACACCTAAAACATGGGGGTTATCTCTTGCCACAATGCTCACAAGCTTTAATCTTGAAGCAATATTTTGGAAAATGGTTGGTTTTTGTCACAATTTATGCAAGGTCTTATTGATTTTGAGACCACACAAGCTCTTGATGAGTTTGAAGTATAATTAAATTGTGTAAAAGCCAATGCCATTGAATTAGGCTAAATCCCCCTTGCACATTATGCTTGATAGAACAATGCACACCACTTGTTTTGGGTAGTTTTGAATTGCCCCTTGCTATATATAAAAGCCAATGCATAGATTGATTTTAGGGTATATAATCAAAATATACAAACAATCAAGGCATTAAAATAAGGATGAACAAATTAACTTGAAGCTAGAGCTGACGTGATGCTTGTAAATTCATTCCAACCAAACTAAAGAGTTTGAAGACAAAAAATATCACTACATAAAGGGCCATCGATGTTCGGCAAGTAAGTAATGCCCAGGTCATGCTTTCATAGTTGCAAAGAAAAACAAGGGTCATGGTTAAACAAGAAAAACAAGCAAATAGACATTCAAGGCTAGTGATGAAAAAATTGCAACATTTGCATCATGAGTACCATCAGTCTCGGACCTTAGCTAGGACACTATCACCTTTTATGGATATTTTCATTCTAAAGGAGCAAAAAGGGTTCATCGAAGGGAAATACACTTCGAATGCTATAATAGCTATGGGGCTGTCTAGAGCACGCCAAGGAGACATGATAGAATGTTTAATTGTCTAGCACCCTTAACAAAATTTGGAGAAGACAATGGAGGGAAGAACGGTGGGAGCAAGTAATGCAGAACATCTGGAAGCCAAAATAGTGGTCGCACTATATGAAGATATTTCTATGGAAGTTATGATGTGGGGTGCTCTATTGACGGGCGTGAAGATCCAGGAGAGAGGGATTGGGTCATATTGATGCTTAGGGTGCAGGTTACCTACTGATGATCTAGCCCACCTATTCATGGAATGCCTAGCTATCAGAGGCCTCAGAGGGAAAATATGCAAGTGGATCCAAAGGACATGGCAAATTACATTCCCTTATTATAACCAATGGGTGGCGCTTTTGCTTTTGCGCAATCATGGCAAAAACCCATCATTCGAGTTGAAATCACCAATGTGTGCCCATCGAAGTGGTACCCAAGCCCTTCTTAGGCAGCCAACCACCAGATAACGAAAAGCCCAAGTAGCCACATACACAAATAATGTCCAAGAGCCCATATTGATGCCCAAAAGTCCACCAATGTCTAAATCCTTGCAAATAATGACCAAACTTTCCAAATCTTCGTCGGTAAGCTTATTAAAAAAACACCATGCCAAAGCCGTGATACACATCCCAAACATACATAAATCCCGTAAAGGCAATCCTCAAGCGAATTTCTTTTTTTTCCAAACTCACAATAGTAGGTGTATATATATTACGAAAACACAATGAAAGTCATGCTCCAACCAAGCCATGGCTTCTATTCACACCCGACCCAACCAAACCATTTGACCATCACATACAAACTTCCCATACATCGACTAACGAAGGGAGCCACCCTAAGACCATAATCAATAGTGAAAATTGTCATGGGTTTGCCCCAAGGAAAGAGCCATGTCCCTGCAACCCCTTGGCCACCACTCCCTACTGATAGCAAGAATAAAGTCATCTTCTCTTCTTCCTCTGCTTCAGGAAGCTAATAGTGCTAGTGCTGGCCTTCTTGCCCTTCACCTTAATAACATGGTTGATGAGGTCCATTTTTACTACCTGAACATCACTTGCAGAGTTAACCCCTGGCTCAAGACTATCTTGCATCTCCTTTGGTGGGCTCTTAGTCTCTTTGTTGCAAGCATGGCCTCCACGAATGGTCCGCCCTTCTCAGTTATGGTAACACAACTCTCGCAAGCTGTGAGGTTCGTAGGATGTGAGAATCCTCATGCAAAACTTAAGCACCATTTCCTTGCAATTCCATATAAAATTTATCTTTTTTCGTCTCCTCGCAACCGGCTTAGATCTAAGCTGAGATGCACTTTTTTTGAACACCGACAAAAACCCGTTATTTTTTCATTTTCCTATTGTGTATGAGAGGCATCACAACAACAGACTTTAACCTCCACGTGCGATTGATAGAAAAGTAAGGACTATACACGCGACCATTTTTGGTTGCAAGCTTGACATCAACTATGTGTGAAAGCTTCATTGTGTGTAGTTAATAGTTCTCCACAATGTTAAAATCCGGGGTCCTATGTATTTTAACCGGCTAAAATCCTAAAATCCCGATTAGATTTTGAGCTTGCCTTGAAGAAAACCGGGAAGTTTTCACAAATTTTAGTGTAATTACCGGCAAAAGCTTTGAATTTTGACCTAAAAAACGGGAGAATTTCAAGTTTGCCCTTATTTTCTTCGGTTAAGAAAAATGTATTTTTCTAGCCGTGGTTCTCCAAATGGATAACTATAAAGCACATGCCTTATGAAGTTCCAACTTCCAAGCATCCATACTAGTACCTACGTGGGTAGAAGCATGCACCAAGCCCATTCCAATCGTATACGATGTGTGACATAAAGTGTCCTAGGAGTGTTTGAATTGAGTAGAAGGGGGGGAAATTGGGCATAAAATTCAAAAAAAGATTTTAGGGGACAAAGTCTTGTTGAGATGAAAGAGGAAAGGTGAGATATCAAAGTCACAAAAGGCCCATGAGTAGTTTTAGTAAAACAAAAAAAAAATAGTAAATAACCTTTACAGTTACACAAAGGTTGGTTTCAAAGGTTTGACATTTTATCTTTTGACAGCTTAAAAAGGTGGACTCACAGCATTAGGTGAAAACCTCTTTATTCGTTTAGAAATTATTATGCCCTTTTTATTTATTGCATGTGGGAAAAAATATACCGTGCAGTACACGAGAGGTGAAAAAATTGAATACATGAAAAGGCGTGCCTTAACATTTCTTAAATTCAAGTACGCCGTACCTTATAAAAGCTATCCTAGAGAAGAGATTATTTATAAGGGAAATTAATGGCCTTGCCTGATTGGATATGCGGCCAACGTTTTCAGGACCAACCACTGGTTTTGTGCCTTGTAGCCTTTTTGTAGGCTTGTAGGATAGGAATCCACTCCACTCCAGTCCACCCCCTAATTCCATTTCAAATTTCAGAAAATAAAAATTCATAAATTTCCAGCACAAGAAAAACTCATATTTTAGTCTTGATATACCTTTTCATCTACCTAATTCTATTTAGATATTGTTTTTATTTGTTGGATATAGGGCCCGCATTGAAATGAGGCATTGAGAACTTGAGAAGCCTAGAGGCACTAGGTGACAAAACCCCGAAGCCTCATAAGTAAACCCATGGGCCATGCTCACTCACAAGTCTTCTATCCCTAATCATGATTCACTTTATGTTTAAAGCTTTATAAATATAGAAAGCTTATGTACAAAATCCAGAAAAAACTTGTTCCTATGCCTCCAGGGTATGTGGCCTTAACCTTTTTTCCATTTCCTTTTGTAAGAATAAGGCAAGATGCCATTTGAAAAGCAAAGGAAAACATTAGTGCGTGAAGGGGGAGGGGGAGGGGGAGGGGGAGGGGGAGGACGGCAAATGGAGGAGAGAGAAAAAGAGAGAGAGGCGCGAGGTTTTACAGGTGGCGCAATAGGAAAAAGTGCTTCAGCTTAATATCCAGCCATTTTCAATTTCAAAAATGGCACACGATGCAGTTTGCACTACGGAGGTATATCGCTCCCTCTCTCTCTGGCTGTGCAGGAGCGGCTCCTGCTGTCTTGCTGCCTGTGCGCGCAGATTGTCTCCGTGGCCTGTGTACAAAGGCTGTTGGGGCAGTTGCGGCTCTTGCAACCGGGCCAAGTACTAGCGTTGCTTGAGGTGGGAGCTACATCTCAGTAGCGGCGTTGATTGCAGTTCGAATGTAGACATCTCCATCACCATCTGGCGCAGCTTCTGCTAATGGGGGTTCGACTGCAGATGTCACCATCGCGAAGGGAAGAGGTAGAGACTACAGCTTCGCAGAGCAAGGCAATACGCACAGGGTGAAGCTCTCTCTGTGTGCTTTAGGCATGCTTGGCCTTGCAGGTCACAGAGCGCTCTCACAGGGGCGGTATCAATGTGGTACAGATGGGAGGTGAGCAGGGCTATGTCCAGAACAGCGACCAGCGTGGGAACAAGAGAGGGTGGGACTTTTGCCTTTGCAAAAATGGGATAAAGAGAATCTTGGCTGCTAATTAATTAATGACTTCATCGTAGATCCAAATATGTGGTCCTAACTTTCGAAAGCAGGTGAAATTAGAGGGTATCTCATGAGATACCCTCCAAAAACTAAAGCAAAAGGAAGAGAGAGAGAGAGAGAGAGAGAGAGAGAGAGAGAGACAGAGAGGGACAGAGGCCACGTGTCCGCATGTCCTTGAGAGCCGGGGTTTTTTTATTTTTGGAGGTATCGCGCAGGCGGGGAGTGCAGTCAAGCCACAAGTCAGCCCGCCCTGTGTCGCAATGCAGCGGTCAGAGCTGCATGCAAGGGAGGAGACGAAGACCAACTCTCTGTCTGTCTCCCCCCGCATCCCTTTTGCTGCAGCGTGTTCCGGCAGAGCTCGGGATGCTGGGCTGCGGAGCTTGTGAAGCCTGCATGGCGATCGACTGCAGCTCTTTCGTGTGTAGGTTTGCGAGGTAATGTAGTGGTGGGAGAGGGCGAGGCAAGGACAAGGACGATATGACACCGCTTGTGTAGGCAATGCAGGCGCATCTCTCTCTCTCTCTCTCTCTCTCTCTCTCTGTGGCCAGATCAGCGTCGCGAGGCAAGGGTTTCGAGGAGGGTTGTGTAGCGAGGAGATGAAGCGGGGACGCAGTTCGCAGAGATGGCGATGAGAGGCGGCGCATGAGAAGAAGACATGGCGCGCGCAGGAACTTGGGCCAAGAGAGACGGCTTACTTTCAGAACGATAGCAAAACTAATCTTCACTTCTAATTAATTAATAACTATGTCGAACGACCCCAATATGTGCCTACGATTTGAACAAAATAAGCTATTAGTGGGAATCGTGCAAATTATGTTTCTAATTGAAGAGGGAAAGAAAGAGCTATCAGATGATGTTGATGTGAGCATGAAGTTTTCATCCAAATGGACAATAAGAGGCTAGAGCTGCAACCCAAGGCTCATTTTTGAAGGGTGACCCTAATCATTCATTTGAAGGGTAAATTTTTACCTATCCTTCATTAAGCTATATTTAGGCAAAATTAGAAGGACTACTCAAAGATTTTTCAATATTCTATCCTTCTTTCGAAGGGTAAAAATATTTTTGCCCTTCACTAAAGGATAAAAGTGCCTCCAAAAGGAGTCGAAGCCTTCAAAAATTAGGCCTAGTGCAACCTCTTAAGATTACTAGCCTTTGTTGATTAAGAGAAATATGCACATGTTTCACATGAAGGACTATATAGTATGGAGCTTGGAAGGATCTAACATTTTAATTTCTAATGCTAATGTGAGGCTAATGTTGTGACAAAGGGCTCTGCTCTTGTTTGTAGGTATTGCAAAGCACGGTTCAACACAAGAAGTAAATGGCTTCCTCCTAGGAAACTTCTATTCTCTTTGAGCTTTTGTCTCTAGGACTCTATTTGGTTTGGCTTCCACCTTCAAGACAACCAATTACTCTCTCAAGGAGGGCACACAACTTTTACAAAGCATGTATCAGATTTTGGAAATATGTGTTCAAAGAAGGAAGATGGCTCACCGAGTTTGAGCTGCTATAAAAATATCAAATTTCAGAGGGTTGTGTAGACTTCCTTTTGGCAAAAGTGGAAGCCATGAAGCCCACCCTACAGAGATGTTCCAGATGGAATGTAGATTCTCTTGCCAATTGCAAAGTGAGTGGAGACATTTACAAATACAAAGAGAAAAAATACAAATGTGACCCTGCTTTAGATATAAATCTCAACTCCAAATGGGGGCTTTCATGGAATGCTCATCAATGGTCTTATAGATTTAAGTGCTTGTGGGCTTACCCATTATCAATCAAATAGAGTTGTGTATTGTAGCTCATACTACATTAAAGAGTTTGGATCGGGGGTAAAGACAAAACGGTTGATGTCTCAAGTGGTTTATGTGTTGGAGTTGCAATATTCATGAAGAATCCACCCATCATCTTTTTGTCAACTGTAATTGCAACTTGCATTTCAAAAGAGAGATTCCAAAAGCTAGTGGAGCTAGCCACTCTCAAATGTCTTGGAGAACTCTTATGTTGGTGAAGTTACATATATGGATATCCCCTTATGGACTTGTGGCCAATGGCTATCTCTGGACTGTATGGTTGCAAAGAAACAAAGCTTGTTTTGGTATGGCCCACAGTACTAATTCTACTCAACTTAGACTTAGATTCTTCTTCTTTTTTAGAGGAAGAGTGCTAAATTATAGAAAGGTAAAAAAGTACAAGTGCCCCTAGGGAAGGATAGGGGCCATCCATATAACTATGGTGAAAGTACAAAGGGGTAAATTTGGATCTATTTTAACTAGCCAAGAACACAAGACAAGTAATCATGTACGAGTCTAAGATCGATCATATAAACCAAGAAGGACACCTCTCCATCTCTACCATCTTAATGATTTTTTAATTTCTCAGACATCTCCTGAGCATCCCCTTGTGCAACACCTTTTACAAATGACTTAATTTTCCTCATGACATTAATTTGAGGTTGAGTTGGGTAGCAACAGTAGTGTGAGGCATACCAAACCATGCTTTATTTCTCTCCAGCCAGACACTCCAGAGATAGGCTCCTCTGAGACAAGTCCATAAGGGGATATCCATATACTTACATTCACCCAATAGATTATTTCTCCAAGACACTAGAGAAGGACCCATACCAATGGATTTTTGCATCTCTTTTTTGAAGTGTAAGTTGTGTTTGTAGCTGACAAAAAGATGATGGATGGATTCTTCATGGAGCCTGTATCTTCAACATAAACCACTTGAGACGCCAATTGTTTGATTGAAAGAGGGTAAGCCCCTAGACACTTGAACCTGTATGACCATTGCTAAGCATTCCATGACAATCCCCATCTAGAAGTTGAGCTTTGCCACTCAAGCAGGGCCACATTTGACTTTATTCTCCTTGAAGATGTGGATGCCTCTACAAACTTTGGCTAGACAAAGAATGTTCCCTTTGAACCATCTTTGAAGGATGGGTTTCATGAGTTCCATATTTTCCAAGAGAAAATATGCACATGCCTTTGAAATTTGTTAATGTTGCGGAAGCTCTCATTTAGTGATCCATCTTCATTCTTTGAAGAAATCTTTCAAAAATTTGATACTTGCTTTGTAACAGCTGTGAGCTCTCCTTGAGAGAGGCATTTGGTTGTCTTGAAGGTGGAAACCAAACCAAATAGAGTCTTGGTGATAGAAGTTTAAAGAGAGTACAACATAGGAGGAAACCATTCCCTTTTTTGTTGATCCAAGATTTCCAATACCTACAAACAAGAGCAGATCCGTTGGGCACAACATTAGCATTAGAAATTGAAATGTTGGCTCGTGTTAGACCCTTCTAAGCTCTATAATCTTTTGGGTTCTTGATTAGTAAAACCCAGTAGTTTGTAGAGGATGCAACTCCCATTATCCAAGAAGCTAGTTCGGAGGAGAGAACCTGAATGTTTAGGATTCCCATATTTCCTCTCTCTTTTTCCATGCAGCAAGTTTTCCAGCTACCTTAGGAATTTTATTCCCCATAGAAATTGTCTTGCCATAATGCAGACCTTATTCAATTGGTAATGTTATGGAATCCAACAAGACAGAAAAAAGATGGAGAAAAAAGATAATGATTAATTAAGAACAAAAACTATAGCACACCAGTTGATATTATGCCAGGCATGCAGCTTCTCCTTGAACTTGTCCACCTAGTTCCACCTTTAATTGAATGTAGCATGAAAGCCCATAGGAATTCCTAGAAGTCCAAAAAGTTTTACATCCATTATAGCTTTACATCCAGCTTGTGTGAATATTGTAGGGCATGCCCCATCTAATACTCTATATCCAATTTTGGCATGATTTATCACAGATCTGTTGGCTGAGCAAAAGGTATTTAGACATTCCCTTCTAACATTCTATTGGTTGTACATCATTTCTCACCAATGCATTAGTGTCATTTGCAAACTGTTGCAAGCATAATTGATCTACAGAACTTGTTGATGGCTCTCAATTTGCCTTGCTACATAAAACTTCTGACTAACCATCCCAATGCATCAACAAAAATGGCATACAGTGGCGACAAAGGACATCCTTGCCTGGTGGGTTCTATTAAATCACCGTTGTTAATGAAAATGGCAGAAGCATAACCAAAAAAAATATGAACATATCTTATAAATAGCCTTCCTAGCCCCATATCATATAAGAATTGCGATATGAATTCCCATTCTATCCTATCATAGGCTTCATCAAAATCAATCTTTAGAAAAATAGATTCTTGATTTGACTCAAAAGCATGTTCCATTGCTTCCCAGAGGGTAATGATAGCATCCAAAATAAACCTTCCTTTCATATAACCTTTTTGACCTTTAACACTAGGTTGGTAACCTAATAGGACATAAAAGTGTCATTTCAGGGTTTTGAAAAAAACCTCCAAAACCATAGTAGATCCACTCATTTTGTAAAATCCTTTCATGAGGTTATAGTTCAAGGCCTACTACACATGGAAAAAATAAGAAACTTGTAAAATTTGTCATCTCTTGGTCACACCAAGCCTCCAAAGTTGATGGACCAATGCATTTTCATCAAAACAGTCATTTCTTACATTTTGTTGCATAAAAATAAGATTAGGGATTTTTGTAGGACTTGAGATAAATTCCCTAGTTAACTTCAATGGGTTGGTGATCAGAACATATGATTTCTTCTCACTCACTCTTTTTTGTTTTGCCAAAATAAATAGGTACAAAAAAGTTGAATTTTTACCATTCTGCAAACCTATCATCAAAGTTTCTATAGCCACGCTCAATACAAATAATATATGCATGCTTTCTTAGTTCCCTATTGTCCTTTATGTTCATAAGGAGCCACGGAGCATGTCAAAAGAATAATACATTTCTTACCAAGGGGAATCTTGGGGACAAAGATGAAGTGTTAAATACAGCAAACATGAAAAAACTGGGTTCAACATTATGAGTTGTAGAATCCCATAGAAACTATTCAATATCTAGCCAAATTTGATCCTTATGAGTAGATATGGTTACTAACTACAAAATGAATGTAGTTGTCACAAGAAATTAACAATATTGAAAAAGATATACTTGATATACTAGAATGTTTCGTTTTCTTCTATAATTGAAAAAATCAACCATCGTTGTGTACTATGCAAAATAGGGTATTAGGTGCCCCAAAACTCAAAGAATATTAGCTTTATGTTACAATATGCGACATAGAAAAGAAAAAATGCATTTGGATATCATGAAATCCACCAAAAAAATCATAGAAGAGCTAAAATTGGCTAGAAAACAGGATTTGTCATTTTTTGTAATTTGGTCATAAATTACAACTTTAATATTTATTTCTCCCTAGAAGCATTAGGAATGTGTTGAGGACTACTAAAGATAGTTCTCTAGCATTATAGACCTCACAAACATGAATTCTAGAGTGGTATAGTTGCAAGAAGTTGAAAAAAGCCAAAAATAGGACCCGTTTTTTCACACAGTTAATTTAGGTTGTGAAATGTTGTGCAAGGACAATGTTAAAGATGGAATTGATATTTTAAAAAAATGTCGAGTTTTTTTCAGCTCATGAGACAACTTTCTAGATAGATAGCACCTCAAAATACATTTTGAAACTCTTGACATAATTCAAGGAAATTGGTCACTTAACAGGACATAAAAGTGTCCCATTACCAACCTAGTGTTAAGGATACATTGATCCATCAAAGGGTTGAGCCTTGTAGCCAAAGTTATAGGCCTCCAACTAGATAGATCCTCCCTTGAGCCTCTCTTGTGAATCAACTTAACAACCCTAGCATTTATATTGGTGGAAAGATATCCTATGTTTAAGGCTTCTTGCCAGACCATCAATATAAATGGTGTCAAAAAATCTTAATATAAAATACAGAATCCATTAGCCACTCCATCCAAGCCAGGTGTTTTGCTAGTCTTTAGGCTTCCAATAGTTTCTCTAATCTCCCCCTCCAACAAGGCTGATCCAATAGTTTTGCCAAATAAATAGGCATTGTTTTTTCCTTGGAAGAGGCTATTCGTGCCATGGCCTTAGTAATATCCACATTCTCTTTATGTGACTTGGCTTGGAGGCCATCCTTATTTTTCAAAAAAGGGTTAAAATCCTTTTACTTTTTCTGTTTCAATAGTGAGAACATTTGAGAGTTGGGCTTATCAATTTTATCTGCCCAAAACTATTTGGTCCAAGCAAGTGCACCATCTGCGTCTAGGATCTCTTCCCTTCTCGAATTCTTCCTTAAGATTTAGAAGCTCAAGGGTGGAAGGATCACTCACAGGGGCCTCTTTCTCTAGCAGAGAGATTTGTTTATTTATTGGCATACTTCTATTGGCTCTAATCTCCTCAAACTTCTTTAAGCTTAATCAATGCTATCTAGGTATTCCTGATAGCAAAGTCCATGCCTTTTTATGTCACGTGAATGCATCTTTGAAAAGGCCTTGGACTATATCTCTAACAGAATCCAATTTAAACAATGAATTATCGAAGTGAGGCCAACTAGATTTGAAGTTTTGATCTCCTTGATGATTTCAAATATCACGGGCTTATGATTAGACAATAGCAAAGAGGAGCGTGTTTTGCAGCTTACCTGCTAGTGATCTTGCATTAAGTCTCCATAGATGTAGATTCTAACAAGCCAACTGTGTAGCAATTGCCATATTGTTTATTGAACTAGGTAAATCCATACTCTTCAAAGCGAGTTCAAAGCATCTACGAGTGTGTGTTTTTCATATATCTCTTCTCTGGACTCTCTTTCTATTGTATTGAAATTCCCTATTATCAAAAAAGGATTAGCAGATATTAGATCTTTTAGAAACTGAATTAGAGGCATAAATGCAAACAATTACAATATAATTAAAAGGTTCCATCAATGAAACTGTCACCCAATGTTTCCTTTGATTGTACTGAATGTCAGTGATCAAATACTCATGCTTGGCAAGTATACCTAGCACAACACCTCCCTTAATTCCCTAAACCATGGGTGGTGGATAACCACCTATGCAAACTACTACTTCATTACATATTGAGCAACGAGGCATCCCCTGCTGCCTTAACCTCCTACAAGCATACAAATTCAAAGTGAATTAGAAGGTTAGAAAACTATCACTTGATGCAGACAACCCTGTTAGTATTAATTAGCACTTTACAATTAAGGGAGAAACCAACAATTTTGTACTTCATTTCCTAGAATTTTGGGAAGGCTTAACCAATGAGACAAAGGCTCTATTGGGATCACACGACTTTTCCTTCTTCCTCTTAGATTCGCTCCCTTGTTTTTGGGGTAAAGATTCTTCCTCTACTCGAGTCATAATGATGTCCACTGAGTTGAGGGGAGACTGAGCAAGTTTGTTGATTTCTTTCTTATCATACTCTTTCAGATCTTTGCTTAATTATTCATCAACTTTCACCTCCTTTCTCTTAGCATCTTCAAGGCCTTTAGCTTGTGTGGTTGAATGGGTTTCAGTCACATAGTTTTCGTCTTCTTCTGAGTCCTCTAAATCAGAAGACATCCCTCTTGTCTTCTCTAAGAGGGGCTATCAAGTGGGATAAGGGCTTCAATGTCCACAGATGTATTGAGGACTTTAGGGTGATTAATTTCATTATCCTTCTTAACTTCTTCCAGTGGTTGTGAGTTGGAGGCCTTGTCATCCTCTACATCTTCTCCTTCCAACATTGAGGGATCGAAACCATCATCAAGTAAAGCCCCAAATCTATTGACATATCTGTCCCCACTATTACTCGTAGGGAGTCTATTCATGTTGCTACCTCTTCCACTCACCTATTGAAAGCCCTGATTATTTTCTTTTATCTCCTTGTTTTTATCTAATTTGTTCTGCCATTGTTGAGAAATTCAAGACAGTCTTTAATCAAATGTCCATGTCTAAAACATTGAAAATAGGCATTGGGCAGGTTTCTATAAATCATTTTTTAGCACATGTCCTAGGTGGTCTTTTACAGAGATGGACACTTTAAGTGGAGTCTATATCATCTTCGATTAATAATTGAGGATCCTATTTTGGATTTATACGATTTGAGGGTTTTTGTCCTAGTACGTTGTCAACCTAAGCCCCAAACTATTTCAACCAGGGGTCAAACTCTATGGAAAAATCTAGAAAGTCTACCCACATAGGTATTTTTGAGGGTTTTTACCTTTAGGATCAAAACGTTTGTGCCATTTATACACAGACATATGGGGTATTTTTGATGCCCTCTGCTAATAACTTGCAGAGCACTAGCTACATCATCAAAAAAGGACAAATAGTAGTTATTTGGCAGGCACTACACTTGACAGGGAAATAGGTTTCTAGATTCCTATTCTTGAGTGATCAATTGCTTGAGAACTTCAACTAGATGTCGTGTGCCATGACACAGCCCAATTACAAGTCTATCTTGGAGATGTTTAAACCAGTTTTCAAGCTATGAAGCATGCACAACCACATAACCATCTTCTTGACTAGCGCCCCCATAGCAATTATCTGAATTAACGGAATCATTGGATTTTCCTTTTTTTTTCCTTCTGCAATTTCGAGTCTGCAGTATCTACTCCCCCATTAGTTTTATTTTAATGTATTGTTGTTGATCTTGCAGATTACCCACCCTCTGGGGGTAGTTGTTTGCCTTTGTCTATAGTCTCAAACTCAACTTTTTGATTATCATCAAAATAGCTATAGACATCAAAGATCATAGAGTACTAACCATGATTAAGATTTAGAGGATGTTGGGGGCTTACCTCACTGTGCTATAGATTAAAAGGCAATGAAGGTGGGATTTGAAAGTTCTTAGTATTTATATGTGCTTGAGAACTTGAATGCTCCTCGATCTGGTTTTCCATAACATGATTTATAGTCATTCCACTGCTTAGGACTCGCCTTTCTTGAAGAGCATTAGCATATGAGATGCGGCCTGCATTCTATGAGACCAAAGCTTGCATATTGTTTCCTTGCATCACTATGAATCTGGGACCATGGCCAGGGTTAGCTCCTTGGAGACAACCTTGAGTGTAGTAGGATTGACAAGCACTTCCCACTCTCCCAGACTTAGCTTCTTGAATGTCACGAGGGAAATTAAATCACATGTAAAAGATGTTGCCCAAGTGGATGTCAAAGAGATTCAGAAAACAACATGATGGGAGAAACACAGAAGCACCTTTCTTGGTTTTTATGAACCCTCCATACTCTCCCAAGTTTATGATTATTTGTATTGGGTATGTCCCCAAATGTTGTGGTTTCATTACAGTCCCTTTGTACTTTGACCACAATACTCTTGCTACGCAGGATTACCCCTACCGTTCCCTAGAGGTACTTGTATTTTTCTTCCTTTTTTTCTAATTCAATAATTTTCTTCTTAGAAAAAAAATCAACAAAAAACAAACGTGCATGCTTGAAATCTACAGGAAGAATATAAGAAATTAAATTGTTTACAAAATCTAACATTCCCTCAAGACTCGAGACAAGCTTTCGGTTCTCCGAAACTGAAAGATTGGAAGATTAAGTAAAAGATTCTTCCAAAACGAGTTCGTTGTAGGTAGGATGAGGCAAAAGAATGGAAGAGTCTTGTTTTTGAAGCAAATATCTAGCCTACCTTGGATCCGTGAATATTCTCTCTCTCTCTCTCTCTCTCTCTCTCTCTCTCTCTCCACAGGTCATGAGTTTGAAACTCGCGAGGCAAATAGAGACTTTAAGCAGTTCTTACGACGTTAAAACTTCTCTGTCCTCATTCCGTGATGTGCAGCTGCCTCTCCCTCGCTATCAAGCTGTCCGGACATGTAATGTGGGCGACTTTCTCTGTTCGGGATTAACGGGTGCTCGTGCGTGCAGGCAGGCTGGGTTAGCATTCGCCATGCATGGTGCTGACTCCTGAGGAAGGGACTAAATAGGCATGTAAACGCAGGGCAAACTCCAAAGGGGCAGCTCGTATCTTATCGAGCTCAGCCCAATTTCAGACCATGCAATAATAAAATGAATTGAAATTTTATATTTGCCTCTTTGCAATTTTAACGTGGCAGCCTCTGGCAGGAAATTGTTTTTTCTGACGGTTGAAAAAGAGGGGAGGATAAGACAACGTATTTACTGCTTCATACGTTTTCTCAAGCAAGAATGCGGCGTGCACGGCAGCCGGTAAAACCAAAAAGGGCCACGTCACCAATCACTTTTTGATTTGTATTCTTCTTGTGGATGGGGCCCACCTACCCACCTTTTATTTTATATTAAACCGATATATGATATTGTGGGCAGTAAATGCACATGCCTAGAGCCATGCATGCCTATTTAGTACCCCTACCCCTACCTAGCCTTAGGATATGCATGGCTAGAGTCTAGACTACTCATTAGAATAAATAAAGGGTAGGCCCAAATCTAGCGTCCTCTGTCCATAATAGAAGATGGGGGAGACAACGTTAAGGGGCCACTTGGATTCTGAAGGTCATCATAAGGTTCCCCAATTATACTATTTTAGTTTGCATATCATCTGGTTGTAGAAGGGAGGTAGAGGAGGGGAGATTCCTATGTGTCTTCAATTTGGCCACTGGTAGCTCTTTTGGTTTCCCATCCATCCATCCTCAGTCGCTTCCATTAGCTAGCATTCATCCTGAGAAGGCTTTCTGCGATGGACTAATAGTTTTTACATGAAAGTATGTTCGAAACAACCAAATGATGATGTAAATTGTAATCCTCTGTGCTAGAATTTCAATACACAGTAATTGTCTTATTCTGAGGAGAGATTGAGGATGTGGTAGAGCCTCTTGTAGTGCTTGCATGTGCTTCCAAGTTTACATTGTAATCTCTTGAATCTTGATTCAAAACAAAAAAAATCATGGTTGTAATTTTTTAGGAGCTTAATTGTCAAGGTTCAAAATTGGGCATTTTAGTTACAAATATGCTAAACACCTTAGATTTTGGACAAATCTCGGTTGTCACATTAATGTGACCTTAAAAGTCAATCCTAGATGATGGTTTTCTTTGAGCAATACTACTTGCCAAGACAACACGATGCAAATGCCACATGCTCCGCCTTTGCCTCATTAAAATTGAAGAAGGCTATTCCATATTTACTTGAATTAAGACGATCATGATAATTATTACATGTAGCCTTCTATATTTTAAGAGATCAACACATAATTGGATTAGAATAAGCAGAGAGAATACAAAAAGCTCAAATTTGAGGAGAGAGTAAGCCCTGTGCAACTTAAGGCTATTATAGAGAGGCTAATTTCTTGAACTTAATATGCCAAGTTGTTGGACAAGACACAATATGCCAATTAGTTGTTGGACAAGACACAATTTAGAGGTGGAAAATGCTTTCTTAATATCTTTAAGTTGCTTTGCAGCCATCTTAAAGTTTACCTCACATAGCTACAAGGATCAAAAGGGCTACCTTCAGTAGACTGGGAATGATCGTGCTAGCTAAGGTGGGTGATAGAGAAACATAGTGCAAGTGTGGGAGTGTGTGCAAGCAAGATTATCACTCAAGTGAATTAAGTTCCAAGATAGATTAGCTTAAACTCATAAACAAAATCTTGAGTATTGACTTAACTTAGCACAAGCTCACCATAGACAAGCATGTTATGCAAACTTGAACTGTGTATGTGTATTCATGAAATGAGCTGTAGCTCTACAGCTTGACTCCATTACATGTGGGATAATTCCACCTTTCTTCTCCTTGATCATACTTTTGTACTCTAGGACAAAGCTCACACGTTACAATCCTCCCCTTGAGGTTTGGACTAGGAAGAAATTGAAGAAACTGGCAACTTTGGCACACTCCAATCTAGGAGCAAAAAAGAACATCTCCAATCTAGGAAACCGTCCCCAATCAAGGAGACAAACTATCTCTAATCCAAGAGATCCTCAACACCTCCCCTATAACAAATGTATAAAACTGAGACCAATAACCTTGTTTCCTTGCAAAGATTGATTTTAATGAAACTTATGATCAAGGACAATGGGGCTTCATCCACAAATCGCTTTAGGATATAGTGATGGGGCGAAAAATTTAGGAATATGTACAAACTTTGTTGGTTATTTCTTATGCCAAAATTGTTGGAAAGGATGAATTAACCCAACCTTTAGACCTTATTACATCTACCCATCAAGATTGCCCTTTGACCGTCTTACTTTTTGCAATAGATCCATTTCGGCTTACATGTCTCCTTCAAGCCGGCAATTGAAATTAAGGGTTTCATCAAAGGTATTAAATTATTACATGTCATATGAAGTGTGGAAAGCATCTATTCAACACTTCTTTTAGTGTCATCTCTTCTTTGATTTCTGATTCGAAGCAGGACTCCAAAGGAGATGGGGTTTCTATCACATTCTAGGAACCTCTAAATTAACTTGTATTTTTCATTTTCCTTTATGCTTCTAACTTTGTCATTGACATGATTTTGATGTGGAATAGATTGACCCAAATTTCTAACCCTTTTCTTATCACTAGTGATTTTAACATGATTGAGAAAATTAATGATAGATGGAATAACATTGGACATGTCATCGCGAGGAAGAAAAAGAGGAATGGAAAATTTTTGTGGAATCTCTAAATCTAGTTGAATATTTTGCTCATATTTTGAAGACAATAGGATTACTTGGAGCAATAAGAAGATGGGTTCCTATTACCTCCCTGCTATAGAGGGTCTTGACTAGTCAAAATCCACCTATATGTTGACCTTCTTCAAGAACATTGGCAAGTTGATTCAATGCTCTTCACTTAGTTTGTTGATTATAAGCCTATTCTTTTTTTTCTTATACAAGAGTTACTCCACTTATAATCTAGATGGCCATAGGTTGACCAATCTCAATTAAAGCTTAACTTTATGGGAAGGAAAATAGAAAAAATTTATCATGGCTGTTTTGGTTAACATAAATCTAGTTTTAAGACTTGGGATCATGCAATTAGAGAGTCTCACTTGATACTTAGAAGCCTACCATTGTTTTAAAGACCCAAGCTAAAAAATACAGAAATGATGAAAAAGAAAATTTTGCTTCCAGAAGAACATATCAATTTGACAGATTCTCCTTCCCTTGAATTAGTAAATCTAAGTTTAGATAAGATGAGCTCCTAGATTCCACAATGCCTTTGTCTGTACTAGAAAGCTTTAGGCTTGCAAAATTGAGAAACCCACGAGGTTGAGCAATAGGTTGACCAATCTTAGTTAAAGCTTAACTCTATTGGAAGGAAAATAGAAAATAGAAAATATTTATCATAGTTGTTTTGGTTAACATAAATCTAGTTTTAAGACTTGGGATCATGCAATTAGAGAGTCTCACTTGATACTTAGAAGGTTATCATCGTTTTAAAGACCCGAGCTAAAAAAATTAGATCTTATACGAGAATGATGAAAAAGAAAATTTTGCTTCTAGAAGAATGACATTCTCCTTCCCTTGAATAAGTAAGTCTAAAGTTTAGATAAGATGAGCTCCTAGATTCCACAATGCCTTTGTCTATACTAGAGAGCTTTAAGTTTGCAATATTGAGAAACCCACTAAGGAGTTGTTCCAAATTGTTAGAAAGAAAAAGGATAAGGACTTTAAGCCTAAGCTGAAGGATGAAAAATGGTATTGTAGTAGCTCTTGTCAAAGATAACCTTACGATTACTTAAAATTTTTACTCTAAAGCCTTCTCTAAGATCTATGGAAGCCATTAATGTTAAAACAACAATAGCTCAAACAAGAAAAACAAGCTAGGCCCTAGCTTGGCCAAAGTTCTATACATGCATATTTCTGAGGGTGAGATTAGAGAGACTATAGATAAACTCAAGCATGGTAAGTCTCACAGTCTAGAGGGTGTTTCAATGAGTTTCACATTCTGTACCAAGACTTTTTATGGTCTTGTTTACTTAAAGTATGTCAAAAAGTAGGTGCTTTCTACTCCAGCATAATCAAGTTGGCATAATCAAGCTAGTTCATATGAAGGGGATCATAAGAAGGATCTGTGAAACTTGAGGCCTATAACATGTTTGACTTATGTTTATAAGATCTTTGCAATTGCTTTGGTGAGAAGGCTCAACTATATATCACTTGTATTATTTTATAATCAAGAATCAGATGGATTCACAAAAGGAATACTCACCTTTATCTCTTTGGGAACATATAGATTATGCTGAAAGAGTCAACTCAAAATCAATTTTTTTAGAGAGTAAAGTCAAAATCTTGTTTTTAAAAAAGCAATTGATTTTGACAAAGCTTATTTTTTGGGGTGAACTTATATGAAATTATCTTATCACGTGCATTCAAATGATATTAGAAAACCCCTATATGTACATATTGTTAGGCAATAAAATGATCCCTTTTAATGGTCTCTTAAACTTACGAGTTTTTTCTAATTTTCATGTAAACCCTTTCTATAAGTATAATAATTTAAAATAAAATAATAATCATGAAAAAAATATGCCTGCTTTTGAACGCATGTTATGCACTTAAATTTGTTCCTCAAGAGCTTATTATAAAATGAAATGGGATTTTCTACTTCAATCACTTTAAGACATGGGTATGGGTAAAAATTTTGTCTGATATGTGCATTCCCTATTTGGTAATGCAAGTGCAAGAGTGGCTATCAATTGTGAAGTCACAAAAGTTATTCCTCTTAAAGGGTCAATTAGGCAGGGCTACCATTGACCCCTTTGTTGTTTGTAGTAGCATCTAACTCCCTTAGCTAGCTTGTAAAAGATTGTCTTAAAAAGGAATAATTAATGGTATATGAGGCCTAGGTTAGGAAAAGATATTTGTTTACAATAGTTTGTTGACGACACTAATGGGTTGGTACAAAATGTGAGTATATTCAAAATTTTGGTGGTGCCTTGTTTGGTGCGTGTCTATGATCAATCACTCAAAGATAGGTTTTTGGCCTTCTACTAACAAGATCCCTAGAATAATCTAGTAAGTAAGATGCAAATAAATAAATGCTCGATCAGGTGATTGCTAGGCATTTCTATGGATTTAATGCTACTATGAATGAGAGATGAGATTGGGTCATGGACATGTTCATGACGGATTCTTTGCTTGGCACTCCATGCAACCTAGCTTGACATCAAGAGTTTTCGTTCTTAACCATTCTTTCTTCCCTTTCTTATTTTCTTTTTGGTTTATTGGAAGTGTACAAAATTTCAGCTTAACAAAGCCCTGTCTCTTGCAAAGTTTTATATGGAGATTCAATGACATTTCCAAAAGGATTTCAAAGGTTGCACGGGAAATGTGTTGCTTGCCTAAAGAGAGAGGGGCTTTGGGTATCCTCAACCTAGAGAAGTGGCTAGCAAAATTCCAACCAAATGGATTCTAAGGAGTATTGACTACTGAACTGGCATGTGTTGTTCAAAGGATCTATTTAAGGACACATGATAGGTGTCCATAAAAAATCTAATTTCTCCTTTCAATATTTCCTTTGCATGTGCTAACCTTATCTCTCTAACAAGGCTCAAAACATCTAACGTCAAGATTATGTTCTTCATGTGTCTTGGGAGACTAAGAAGCAAGGATTTACTAAAGAAACTGATCAATATTTACCTTTCAATATTTACTAAAGAAACTGATCAATATTCACTAAAGAAACTGATCAATATTTACCTTTCAAGCTTTCATACACTAAATTTTTGCATCACTTTAAAGGCCAAATTGGACAGAGAGTGGTTTGTTTCTTGTCAAGTGAAAAAAAGTGGTCCTTCATATTTAAAGCTACTGTGGCTTTTCCTCATGCAATCAATTAACATAGCTATCTTATGTATCTCATCCTCCATCAAGGATTATGGACAATTAAGAAGGCTAGGAAGACTAGGATTGGCGATGGATTTTGCCACATATGTAGGACAAAAGAGGAATGTATAATAGTTCTTTGGAATAAACGGTTCTACTCTTTATAATCAGACATCTACAACACTATACATTTTTAGAGATCCGCATGGCAAAAAATCCTTTTGAGAAAATGCCATGGCATCGATGTCCTCTTTTGGCACACAATCAATACTCTTTTTCTTTGGCACATATGATATCATAGAAATTCCTATGTCTTTTAAGTCGCCCATTGCCAATCCCATCTCATTACTCAATGTGGACCTTTCCTGGTGTTTCTCACCTCTTGGTAAGCTAATGAAAGACGCCTAGCTAGATAGCCTCACATATATATAAAGGACCTTAACATGGCATGTTTGAAAGGACAATCTAGCTAGCTTGTACTTTGTAAGTAGATTGCTGATTCTTGAGGATTCTAGGTTTCCTAACTTTGGGCTCTGTATTTGGGAACATTTCGTAGTTTTGACCCTCAAGTATTGTAATGTTCCCCTCTAGGTCTTTTTTCTTGCTGTTGTTTAGGGAATCCCCATCTTCCTTGTAACACAAATCGTGTAGACTAGCTTCTCCTTTTTTATCCAATTGCTACTTTGTTACAAGAAAACCCCCTTCATTTGGTGCTTCTCGTTACTTTCCACGATTGCAAAAAGGAAAACAATGAGCCGTACATATTGATTGAGTGTACAATTGTCCCTTTGGCATATAAAAGGTAACAAATGGACCAACCAATATTCGTGTGGCAAAGCTTGGCTCTTAATTATGCATTGTGCCCTCTCTATTAGAGATCAATTGTTGGGATAACCATAACTATTATGTATTCCACATGTTTTAGAAAGCAATAGGTTCTCTTGATAGTTCCCATTCTTACGAGTGGAATTGGTCACAATGATTGATAAACTGGCCACAAAAGCCATCTATGCAAACTTGTTCACAAGAATCGCTCCTGGGTGAATCCTCTATTTTGCATGGCTTTTATAACATTCTTTTATAGTGGAAAGGGTGCCTCTAAAAATAAGCATTGGCTTTCCATGGTTCCAAGGTTTGGCCAATGGATGTAGTTGTAACCCCCTCTTTGTTGAAAACATGGATTTGTTAACTCAACATAGTGTGGCAATCCCATGTAACCTAGCATCCTCCAATGCAAGATTTAAGTGATGTGGCATTGACGTCGCCTCTCATTAGTTGTGCTCCTCTCAAGAACTATCAGAAAGAGCCTATCTTAAAGGGGTCTACGAGGGTAAGGCTTCTCTATCTTAAAGGGGCCAATGAGGGGTAAGGCTTCTTCACAAGGATGCTCAACAAGATCTTATGTAACCACATATTTATATGTGGAACTGTGGTTCCTAGACTGACCTTAATGTGCATTACTAGTAATGTGCATTACCTTTGATCACAATTCAACATACCGTCAACCATCTTTTCTTGCCATGGTGTGTATTGTGCAAGGGCCATGAGAAAGTAGGCAATTTCACACATGTGCAAACTTTGAAGTGAGTTGGGGCATGGTCACTACGTTGATTGATGTATTCAATCAAATAGGGACGATGGTATAGGTGAAAAATTATCCCATGACTAACGTTACTAGGGGGAGGTGGAGGTAGAAGTGTGTAGTGGGGCTGTTGAGTCGGCCACATGGCAAATGGTAATTGGTTGTTTTTTCAATATTTGTGCTCTCTCTTTCTCTCTCTTGCTCTGGTTCTATATGGTAATCCCTACTTCTAGAATACCTATGTCCCCAAGTACTCCCACCCACCAAAGTCCAACCTTCCTCCAAAGTGGTGTGGGTAAACTCTACTTTTCTTGCCCGTTCTCTCTCTAGAAAAAGTTAGAAACATGATATCTTTTTGAAAGCTTTGAAAGCCAAGTCTACATCTTCTCACATCTTTTCCTCACCCTTTAGACATCTACTTCACTAGAATCTCTCTCTCTCTCTCTCTATCCCACATCATCTCTCTTTTCTCCCTTCTCTCTCTTGAGATTAGATAGGATGAAAAGGAGCAAGAGTTTACTCCGACAAGTCTCTCTCTTCAAGTCATCATCACGTTTCATCTCTCAAAGTCCCAACTTCATCATCACCTCTCTCTCTCTCTCTCTCTCTCTCACACACACTGTCACACACACAACATTGACCATGTCTCTCTCTCTCTTCCACTTGCATTATCACTTTTCATCTCTCCTTCTCTCACTATAACCCCACGGTCATCATCTCAATTCTCTGTCTTATTCAAGCTCCCTAGAGACCCACAACAGAGCTCACATACTCAAAGCTCTTAACACACATACTGTTGTGACACACACACACACTCTTGCACCCCCCCTTTTTGGGCTCTCTCTGAACCCCCTCTTTCAAATCCATATTCGCCTGCTCTTTTTCCATGGGGGCCCTCTGATGAGAGTGCAAAAACCAGGTATAGCAAGGAAAGATTTGGAGGGAGCTGTAGCAGAAAGAGAGCTTGCAGAGGAGAGAGAAGAGCTTAATTTATTTCATGCACATACAGTAGCAGCGGCAGTGGTGGGTAGTGAGAGAAACAGGAAGAGAGAGAGAGAGAGGCAGTGATTACTACTCTCATTATAGGAGAGGGTGATGGATTTGAAGCAAGCATTACAGCAGAGAGGGGGAGGCAATGCTAGCAAGAGCTCTGCCAACTCTAGTGTACAGAGTGATGGAGGAAACAACAGCAGCTGCAGCAATAACAACAGCACAAGCACCAACACAGGGGAGAGCAAGAGGGGAAGCTCCCCTGCTGCAGCCGCCCATCCCCTGCTCTCATCATACGGTGGCGGTGGCAGCAGCTCCAGCCTGCTGAACTATCGCAATTCGAATAGCACAAGTGGCATCCCCCCTGCTTCCCACCTCACCAGCGCCGCCGACCGCACGCGGTCGTCGAGCGAGCTCGACGCGGTGCACGACCCGCGGCTCCTGAAGCTTGCGCGGTTGCATCATGACCCGCCGTCCCCTCACTCTACCACCTTAGAGACACAGGTACTCTTCAATCTGAATGGAACCTTTAACAGCAACACTAACAACAGCAATACAGCTGCGAATCACCATGGGCTTTCTTCATATCTCAGCAGCAGCAATCATAGTAGTAATCATGGGAGCCCCACCTCTAACAACTATGCAGCTGCGTCAACTAGTACTTGTAGCTTGTTCAATGGGGGCTCCCCTAACAGCTCCAAATTGTACCCCTTCGCATCCCTTCAGGAGGACCCCAACAGCAGGCAACAATCGCCCTTCATACTCTCTGCTGTTCCAGCTTCCCAAGGTTCCCTCCTCTCTTCTGCCAGCATGAGGGCCCATCACACAACCTTGTCCTGCTTTAACCCAGGTACTGTTCTTTTCCTATTTAAAGTCTCCACTTTTGTTTCTCTCCCTTTTCACCTATTAGAGATTGAAGATATGCTATGTTGCTGTGGACTACTGTAGCCCTAGGAAAGCTTAATCCCTAATTTATGATTTTAGTTATACCCTGTAGCCTTACTAGCCATATCTAAAGCTTACAGGTGGTCATGCTTATTAAGATATCGAATGACTACCTTAATCATCAGATTTAGAAGGTGTTGCAGTGTTGCCCTAATTCCCCTAATGCCCGAAGAATCGCATTTTTTGCAGAGCCGGTCGTTAGCTTGTTTACACCGGAGCAGCTGCTGGAATTCACTCAACAGACTTATGTGTTCAAACATTTTGTCGCTGGCGTCACTCCTCCTCCCACTCTTTTGGTGCCCATTATCAACAGTGTGGCATCCATGGGCCGAATCGGAATGGGTTCTATGCATTATGGTGGCAATGCTGGTGAGTTGAGCTGCAGTGCATTTTGCTCACTGTTGTATCCAAGGCTTTTTCAGGATTATATACACGTATTTATGTATGCATGCATGCATCCTTGTTTGTATATCTATTCTTAGTAGCTGCTGATCATTGCTTGAAACTGAAGGTGCACATGTTGCATAGGCTTTTGCTTGGATGCTACTCACTTGTTACTAATTGGAGCCTCTGTGATAAGATTTTCATGGGCATGTGCAGGGCTATTTGGTGTTGGAGGATTGAGAGGAAATATAGATCCTGAGCCAGGCAGATGCCGTAGGACAGATGGGAAGAAATGGAGATGTGCAAGGGAAGTGGTTGCAGATCAGAAATACTGTGAAAGGCACATGCATCGAGGTCGCCATCGCGCACGAGCGAACAAGCTGGCAAATGGTGGCACCGATACCCTCAGCACTTCGACAAGTTTACCCTCAAATGCTGTCACGAACACTAGCAATTTACACTCCAGCAGTGGGATATCTGCATCAGTTACAGCTCCCTTTGTTTCATCAGCTCCGAAAGAGCCCCATCTACACTTCTCTTTGCAACCGGCTTCGGCGGTATCAACACAGCTAAATAGGTAATGTTGAGCTCAAGCCTTCTTTGGTATTTTGTCAAGTAAGAGTACTCCTATGGCACTGGTAGGAGCTAATGTGTTGCACTGCCACATCGTTTAAATGGCACTGGTACAATTATTTGTATGTATGGACACTGCAGTGAATACTTTGCTTTGTGCATACTTCCATGTTGTGTGCATTGTGTTTTTCTGGCCTCATGTGGGATGTCTACTACTTCAGCTTTGATGCTTCCACATTTCAAGCACATATGGCCTCTTGTGTCTCTTGCTGCTATGTTAAACTCTTGAGGTTCAATTACAAAATATGTGACTCATCACGGAAGAGCATCAGGGGAGTATTATAATCCTTTGCAAAACCATCTTTCAGAGAAGGGATTTGTGAAAGACCCAGATACAGTAGACTTAGACAAAGGGAATCCAAGGGGATTTCAAGCATAATAGACATGTTTGTGTTAGGTTGTGGGTTGACCTTGTTTACCTGAAGCACAAATGTTGATGTGAGCTAGCTTCATATATGATTGTTATTTTATGTGTGTGGGGTTCTTTTCTGGGAATTAATCAGGCCTCAATTGTGCTTCTGCAGTGATAAAGGCGACCGGGTAATTGTCGAGAGAGAGAGAGAGAGAGAGAGAGAGAGAGAGAGAGATGGAGGGGGGAGGTAGGTAAATAAGGCACCTGGGAGTAGAGCCTTCAATCAAGGCAACAGAGTGGTAATGAGACAAGGCACGCGTGATGGAAGCCCCCCCCCCCCCCCCCCCCCCCTTTCGCTCTACACTCCCCTACCCCAAGTACAAGGCCTCACACATCACTTCACATGGCCTTCCAATCCCCCCCCCCCCCCCCCCCTCTCTCTCTCTCTCTCTCTCTCTCTCTCTCACACACACACACACACACACACACACACATTTTCATTCTATTTGATCCTGCCTACTACACCCACATCAATCTTCCATACACACACACATATCCATTCTCCTCTTCTTCTTCACTTTTCCACCAACATCATTGTCACCCAGTGTCATAGACCCTTCTCTTTTTGTTGCAATTTACTGGAATCTATTACTACTACTAGAATTGAAAAGCCAATTTGTCAGCTTGCATTTATTATCTATTTTGAAAGGCAAAGTGTATGATCTCTCTTTTGTTGATCAGTGATCAATTGACTAATGCCTTGCTTTAAATTGATTAGTGCCTTGCTTTAAATTGACTGTCAGTTCATTGATTGCATGGACAAATCATGCTCTATTTGGGCGATCTTGGAATATGTGGAATTTTGCATTTTTCCCCTCTGATTTCTTTCTACGTTTGCAGGTCTAGTAGCAATGCAAGCGATGGCGATCAAAAGCCAGCTCTCTTACCATCATCATCCTCAGCTTCAGGAGCCGGAGGTCTGAAGCGACTCCTCGAAGCCAGCAACATTGGCGGCCCCCTGTCCAGGAGTTTAGCGGCCCAGCCCGAGACCCCGCCAAACTTAGCGGAGCTCCTAAAAGCTATCCCCACCACCACTAAAACCAACCTCACCAACCACCTACCCAAAGCCGGCCAGCACACCACCATGGGCCTCGACGCTCCTTTCCCATTCGCCTGCCACACTAGCGACAGAGATGCCGACCATTCCGAGCTGCGCCAATTTGTCGGCGATGGCGATCAGTGGCCCAGAATTAGCAGAGTTACAGATAACCCACCTTCAGGTCTTTCCTGGTTTGAGCAGCTTTCTGAAGAGCAGAACAAGCGCAGCAGGTTCAACACGGAGCTCTCCATATCCACACACAAGTCACCTCTGACAAACCTCTCAACCAAGTTTGGCGGCAGCCACCAGGAGGATTTAGTGGGCGGGGTGGACGCATCGCACTTCATGGGGCTCAGCATGGATGTAGGGGCAAAAGTTGACGGCCTGGCCAAACTAGAGGAGGATAGATATAATGGAAGGACCTCGTGGGTACCGATTGCATGGGAGAGTCCGGCACTAGGGGGCCCACTTGGGGAGGTGCTGCAGTCGAACGCCGCAAATAATGGAGGAAGTTTTGGCGGGAGTTTGGCTAACAGTGGAGGGGAAAGGTGCTTGAATTTGATAGAGGAAGAGAGCTGGGTGCATCAAGAGGGGGGCCATGTTAGCAGTCCGGCTAAAGATGGCCATAGCCCGAGCTTGGCGTCGCCAACGGGGGTGTTGCAAATGAAGGCGTCGTTTGCGTCGTATTCAGACAGTAGCAGCAGCGCTAGCAGCCCAAGATCAGCTCTGAAGTTGGAGTCTGCTAATCTTGGCATGTGATTTTTAACTACCCAGCTAACCTTAGCCACGGATTTAGCTAACCTTTGTTTTCAACTTGTCTCAATTAAATTTAATCAACACCACCATGGAAAAAAAAATTATCCTATGCTTTTATTTCTTAGAAAGTCTTCCTCCTAAGATGCCTTTTAACCCGGCTATATGCTTTTTCATTAGGAGCTCGCTCTTTCGTTCTTGCTTTCTCTGATGGGAGGAAAAAGGTGTGAGATGACATTATATGACTGCTTTTTGTCCCTCTTGCCTCATTGTACACCCTCTTAACCCACTTTTAACACTCCTTTGTACTCTCCTACCTTTGTATGTTTCATTTGCCAGAGTGGGAGTTGCAAGTGGTTTGTATCTCTCATTAACTTTATGATAATGTTCCAACTTGGGTTGAGCTTAACTTCAGTACCAATCTTGAGTTCAAAACCTTTTCGATAGGTCACAGCTTCTAAAATCACATGACCGTTTCCCTTTGCCTTGGTACCTGCCTGATTAGGTATTTTTGAAATAATTGTCTCTTGCATGGTCATGTATGTGATAGTAATTTGTCTTTTTTGCAAGACTTACAACTATTCTGATTTTAGCGTTGTCACATTAGTTATGTCCACGTGTGATCACAATTGAGTTATATCCACATGTATAATTGAAGAGGTTGATGACTCTACCAAAGTAGGCTGCGTTTCTCTTAATCAAGACTTTCCATATGTAAGCACTTTTGAGACAGATGCAAAGTGGAATGTCTGTGTTTCAATCCCTCAGAAGAAGTGCCCTCCAAGAAACCGAGGACAGCCCATCCATACTCTCTTTGTCTAAGCTCTTGTGTACTAGCTATTAAGTTAGAGTAAATATTGTGCAACCATACTCTCTTTGTTTGAGCTCTTGTGTACTAACTTTTAAAATTGAATGGCTCTTCTAATGGCTTCAAAAAATATATATTCACTATTTACACGAGTGAGACTTCCGCAGCCTCCGACGGTAGTGTTGCCAGAGAGAGAGAGAGAGAGAGAGAGAGAGAGAGAGAGAGAGCATTTCGGAGTTAAAAGATTACACACATTAATGTGCATTTTTTATATGGAACATTTTAGACGTAAATTGGTGATTCTTGAAGGTTCTTACAATGGATTCTTCCAAATTCTATAGGTTTTCTTACCTAGGTTTTAAATTGGTTGGTTATCCCCGTTTTAGACTTTATAGGTCAGATTATGTTAAACCCACATGTGATAGATTGATTATCTCCATTGCTTCTTGAATAAGAGGTCTTGAGTTTAGGAATAATCAATTAGATCTTTGAGGTCTCTTGGATGGTTTGCTACAACTTTGATTTTTCTTTTTTCTCCTTCTCTCTCTCTCTCTCTCACACACACACACACACACACACACACACACAATCAAATTGATTAAATATCAAGGAATCTTTATTTTTTGTTCTTTCTTTCTCACACAGATGCATTATACGCATATGCAAAAGCTCCCCTTGACCTATCTTGGGTACAACTACTTCCATAGGGTGATCTTCTAGTGCACAATGTCATGTGTCTCGTGAATGTTGTAGGGAGAGTTAGGTTGGTGAGCTAATGGAATGTGTTACGGCAATAAAGGAAGCTTGAGGCCACTACAAGAGTTTGCTTAAATTTTGACGTCAAATTATCGGCGTCAATGGCGGGCGTTGGTATATGTGTAGGTAAATTTTGGAGGGAGATCAATTTTTTTAAATATTTAATTTTTAAATTTTCGACGATTATATTGATGCTCATACCGGTGCGTATATTGACGCGCATACCAGTGCTCATATCGACATGTATATCGGCACCTGTACCTGCGGACCCTACAAAAAACAGAACTGCGGGTCTTTCTTGCGCATTTTCCTCTTTTCTTCTCTTCTTCGCTTGTCCTCCTCCTCGCTTGTCTGCAGATCTGCTGCCTCACGACTTGTCGGAGGTGAGACTCTCACTCGTGGACTACTCCCCATCAACAAGGTGAGATTCTTTTCAAGTTTCTTTGTAGATTTGTGCACTTTAGTGTATCTGTGTGTAACAAAGCGTGTGTTTGTACGTTTTTATAGGTTTGAGGACATTTTTTCAACTCTTTCTTGCTCAAATAGGCCACATTGTGAGTAACATTCTCTTTTGTTACATACACACACACACACACACATGCACATAAACCTGCACACAAGTAAATCAAAATGCACATTAAATAATATAAACACACTATATACAACGCAAATACATATCTTTCAATTTAGAAAAAGTACAATGTTATTTTATAAGTAATATTAATTAAAAATCATCATTAACTAAGAAAGATAACTATATTTTATTATTAAAATAAACATTTATTTTAATTTATGTTATTTTCTAATTAGTTTTGTTGTTTTTGTGTAAATTAATTTAGAAATTTGAAAAATATATTGTTATTTTTGTAATTGTGACTTATCGTAAGCTATTCGCTTAATTAGGTTTAGTCATTTAACACTAATCGATTTAGGTAATAAGTGATTTTATTGCTTAGGAGGACTGATCCCCAGTTAGACCAGTGAAGTTAGGTGTTGAATTCGAGCATGTAAATGCTTACGTATTGAATCGTTTAGCCGAGTCCGCTTAGTCTTACATGCGGCTCGGCTAGTTTCGTTATTTAGTCACTTGGTGACTTAGGGATAGTCGTATAGGTTTAATCAGTATACAAATGATTTATTAGGGTTTGTCGCTTATAGGGAACCGATTAGGTATTTAGTCGCGTACCGCTCAAGAAGGACTACTCTGTATTTAGGTTGTTGAAGGCTACACACTTAGGGCTAGCCACTTAGTGTTAGCCGCAAAAGAACTTCGACAAATGAAGTAAACTAACGCAATTAGACTTCAATAGCGCACACAGACTACAAAAACTTATTAGGCAAAGTTTGGACTCACAAAGGGACGCTTTAGGGAGTTTGACTTTACCTCTCTCTACCAAAACGGGCGCATGGATAAATTTTTGCAAATAAACTCCAAAGTTGGCGGAGGTTTGACAGTTAGAATGGCCTCTTCGAGCTCTATCTATTGATATATAGCACGCCATGAGATTCCTCATATTTTAGAAGAAGTTGCTGCTGTGAAGCGCTCTCCGTCATGCCGAGAGGAGAAGTATGGGTATAAGCATGGACTTGTAGCCCTTTTGACCCAACTGCAAGAGGAGGGAGATACCGTCGAGACTGGGAGGCATTACCATGAGGGTGACATCCTCTATATATGTTTTTTTTTTGTAGCTGTGGTCTTCTTGATACAATTGTACTCATTGTATACATGTATAGTTTCACACTTATGTTTATGGTTTTGCCTTTCTTTTACGATTATGATTGTGGTATGACAATCAAGTTATGGTTATGATTTTGCAATTATGGTATAGCACATAGGTTATGGTTAATGGTTTGGCAATCAACTTATGGTTATGGTTTTGCAATAATGGTATGGCAATCATGTTATGGTTATGGTTTGGCAATCATGTTATGGTTATAGTTGTGGTATTGCAATGATGGTATGGTTGCTATGGTTATGGTATGATAAACAGGTTATGGTTATGCTTATGGTATGGCAAGTGGGTTATGTTTATGGTTTTGCGGTTTTCAAGTCGATGTTATGGTTTTACTTTTGAGAACTTGTCACGATTAAACTTTTGATTTTGTGGTTTTGTTTTTTTTACAATTTTGCTAATTTGTATATACTCGCTCTTTAACGTCAAATTGTAGGTGGAGTGCGGCTGCTGGTGCACTCTTCCTTTGGATAGAGAGGGATGTTTTCTACTGCTGCAGTACATGCAACATTAATTCCCAGCCCTTTCTGTCCATTTTTTCTCGCAGGTTTTGCCATCTGTACAGAATTTGGTATAGACGCTGGAATAAGCCTCAATACAAAAACATTAGATACCCACGTGTATTACGACAAATATACCGACGTAAGTTCCATTGCTTATTTCGACGCGTAAAATACCGGTGTATATACCGATGATACCATTTTGACGGTCATTTCGATGCGTATTCCAAGGCTTTTTGCTTTTGAAACCAGCTTTGAGTTGTCGATATCCGTGTCGATTGTCACGCTGTCGTGACGTAGCACGTACATAGTGTGAAATAAAAACATTCACCTCACTTTTGACACTTCTCGATGCATGAAAAAAAAAGCAAAAATGTAAATATTGTGATATATGCTAAAGCGGCTACTGCGGTCGCTATCATGTACATACCTACCCGAGGAGTCGTGGCCTTGGATGTGTTCCATTTGCGTGATTTTTCACTTGATAAGATGTCTAATTTGGTTTGACAATGTACATAGTCCAAGTGTTTCATGGTGGCACACTCATCTCGCCTACAAAGACTGATGCGGGCAAAAACTGCCAAAAATAGCAGCTAACAGGTGCCGTTGTAGAATTGCATGGAAAGTGACCCAAAATGATATATTGATGAAAAAAGATGCTTATCTATGCTTTTTAATGCTGATGCGACTGATCCCATAAATTTAGGGATTTTTCTGACTCCGTTTGGGATTTTTCGCATCAAAAATGATATTTTTTGGGTAAAAAATGAGTTGAAAATGGCCTAGTTTTGGTCCAAAGTGGCAAAATGGCCCAAAAATTGACGCATCAGCTCATATTGCCGTGGGGAAGAGAGAGAAGGGGGCTTTTTACAGAAAAAACCTGCAATTTATCACTAATGTGTAATGGCTTCCATGGTTGCTCAATCTATGTGTAGGGCAGTCCCGCCTCTTCGCAATCTTGTATCTGAGCTTGTGAATGAGTGAATTAGGGTTTTCCCTTATCAAAATGGTGTCTGAGATTCACTTTAGAAGCTCATAAATCTCTGCAAAATCAAAAAATTGTCGTTGTGAAGGTGGAAGCTCGAGCATTCCTTTCAACTGTTTGATGCTACGACTATGTAATTGGGGACGAGGCTACATGATACCATGAAAGAGGTTTGGGTTTTGATTGAAAGTTGTGCTTGTATGAGCAGGTTTCATGGCTGAAACTTTAGTTTTTTCAAATGGTCTTTTAAAGTGAAATTGAATGTGATTTGATGATCCTCTTATCATAATCTCAACTACGAAAACAAGCAATTTCCAAGCACGATAGGAAAGAGGGTTTGTGACTTTGCTGTCACGAACGCTCTTAGATCCTCTGTCACCCTTAAAAAGAGGGTTGGTGATTCTCCACAAACGCTTTTTCACAATGTGTTTGTGACTCTCATCACGAACTCTCACAGCCAGAGGTTTTGCATCTTCCCAGCTAGACTGCACACATTCTGACATTTCTGGTGAACACGACACGAAGTTGCTGGGGTGGGAGTTTGTGAAGTGATCTAGAAACTTTGTTAGCCATAGATGAAAATCAAGAGACACATGGGATGCACTTTGTTTCTGCAGTCACGCAGATGTTTCAAGCATTTGCCATGTACATGCAGCAACAAAACAAGCAGTAGAAAGAAGCGAGATTTCAACCACAAAAGCACTACAGTCCATTGTGAAGAGAATTGACCAGTTTGATGGCAAGGACATCACAAAGTATCTACGAGATTATATGAAGGAAATGGAGTTGAATCGAGTGTTTGAGGAAGACATGGTTCGAAGTTTTGAGCTAGTTTGTGTCCTAGAGATCAGAGACCGTATTAGGGCAATTCAAAATGCTCATAGAAGAAATTGGGAGGAATTCAAGCTTGCTCTAAAAGAAAACTACTTTATGGAGGACTCTGAGAGGGTGACCAAAAGAACTTTCTTAGATTGGGTTGCAAAGCCTAAAGAAGGGATTTCTGCTACAGAACTTCTCAGAGAGTTTGAGCGATGCTATGCTCAACTATCACAAACTGAACAAGCTTCCTTGGATAGGGAGAAGGTAGAACTTTTCCTACAAGCAGCGGGCAAAGAAATTGAAGAAAATTTAGAGCTTCTCTTGGAAGACAAAGATGCAGAGCAAGGTTTGAAGACAAGGTGGAATGATGTACAAGATGCAGTCTCCCTGTTGGAAAAAAGACAACGCAGAAGAGACAAGATGGTGGTGAACAATGGTGCTCCAGTTCCTGCTATTACTGAGAAGCAGCCAAAACCTGCTATTGTAGCTTCTAAGGATGATGGGTCTATGCTTGAAGAACTTGTGAAGGGCATACGCGAGCTGAAATTAAAGCTAGCAAGGCTTGAAGAAAAGGGGCAAAAATCTGGACAGTCATCAAGTCAAAGACCTCAAAACAGAGAGGGATTTGTAAATAGGTGCATCTGGTGTGACAGCCCATACCATCCAAGAAGGGACTGTGAAAGCTTCAAAGATGCCTTGGGTAAAGATCTTGTCTTCTTCAAAGAAGGAAAGATACATCTTAGTGAAACAGGCGACCAACTTTGGCAAAGGAAGGATGAAAAAGCTAGTTGAGGACATGGAAACTAGTCATGCTATCTCAATGGTTAAAGCAACAACATTTGGCTTAAAGGCTGGTCAAGTCATGCTCAAAGGGTCAGAATATATTGAAGACGTGAGTGAGGATGGTGAAGATGTCTGGCCATCGGTGATGGAGTTAGCTATGAAGGGAAAGTTGACTAAAGAAGTCTTACATGAAGCAGGAGATTGTATTCGTCTTGAGACTGGGTGGAATGAACCTGTAGATGCTTTGTCAATGCATGCCTACATTGCAAAGTGTCGAGGAAACAAGGCACTTGTTGAAGAAAAACGCAGGAGAGAAAATGGGGATGAAGGCCCCTCAAAGAGGGCTACTAGAGGTGGAGAGAGAAAGGGATCTGAGTCCCTCTCAAGAGCCCATGGCAAGGGAGCCTCCATCACAAGAAGTATCAATGAGAGATGTTGCATTAAAGGAGAAGCAAGATAAAGAAAAGTGCAAGGGAAAAAGCCCATCATACAAGCTACAATCATATATTGAAGCTGCCGAAGATTTAAAGAAAGTTTTAGAGGAAAGAATCTTAAATAGCAAGGTGGAGTTTACATTGGGAGAAGTCCTTGGCATTGCAAAAAGAGAGTTCCACGAGGAAATCATTGATATCATAAGAAGGAAGCGACAAGCTTTAACGGAGTCTATCCAATCAGAGGCTGAAGAGAGTGCTTCAAAGACACATGTGATACAAGTACAACAAATAGATGAAGATGAGAATTTTGTAAGCTGCTACCAATCTTCGGGCGGTAGAAATGGGCATGTTAAATTTGAAGATGAAGATGAAGACGAAGCCACTCATAAGAGCCACTATTCTAGAAACCATTGGGCAAGGGCTACAACAGAAACCTTGGTTAAGGTGGGAGATCTTGAGGAGCCTTATGTGGCCTTGATAGACCATGGTTTGGAGATTAACCTCATGTCCAAGAGTCTCTATATGAAGGGAAAGTGGCCAATTGATACTGACCATGAGTGGATTATTAGGGCTGCAAACAACTCATTCGGGGAGCTCTATGGTGCTTGTCCAAATGTTAATGTAACCATAGGGGATGTGAAAGGTGAGCAAAATTTCTTTGTTCAAGAGATATCAAGCTATCCTCTAATCCTTGGACAACCATACATCACCGCAATGCGAATGGAGACAAAAGTATTGGATGATGGATCTGCCTATGCCAGGGTCAAAAGCAAAGATGGAAAACGAGCTGTTCAATTCTTGACAGTTTGCGTTGACCATGAGCGAAATCGTGACAGCTAAGGGACCATTCTCTACCAAAACCAAGCAAGGAGTTTCGAGATCAAAGGGAGATGAGGGGTTTTGGCCGAGTACCATTGTAAAGCGGGAGTGCAATGGTACAGAAAGAAAAAGGTTCTCGCCTGATCCAAAGGGATATGAAGCTTTTTCTACAGGTGCCTTAGTAGCAAAGGACGGATTGGTATCTTTCACAAAGCTTGGAGATTTAAAGAAAGGACAAAAACAATATGTAAATAGTGTACATAGAAAATACAAAAACCATAATTTGCTAGATGAAGACGAGTACATTTCAGGTGTTTTTGAGGAGGTTTGTTTTGTAGATACTATTGGTGATCTCAATTAGTATAACAAGTTCTAGTTTTCAACAAGGAAATGACCTAGTAAAATTAGCTTCTATGGACATGTATAGAATCATTGAGTCTTTCAAAGATGAGGAGTTCTTCAATGTGCAAAAAGATATAGAAGTGCGAGTGGAGACGAAGTACAAAACTATAGAAAAGAAGGTGAAACCAGTGGCATTGCCTTTGCCTACAGATTGCAAGAAAACGATGGATTAGGCTTCTTTGCAGCGTAGTCTCCGAGATCCAAAAAGAATTGGACACCAGTTTACGCAAGAGTCATTGATGATGTTAAAAGTTGGAGGCAATGGCTCCTTGACAGAGATTGAAGGAAAATTCTTTGAACAGACACTCTCCAAACATGGAAAAGCTTTTGCATTTGAGCCGCATGAGATAGGGTGTGTGGATCCATCTATAGTCGAACCAATGGTAATATTCACTGTATCTCATGTGCCTTGGAATCTACGACCAATTCCAGTGCCAAAAGCAATCTTGCCAAAGCTTATAGATTTACTCAATGCAAAGATAAAGATGGGGATTTTGGAACCTTCATGTGCCCCCTACTCAAGCAGATGGTTCACAGTACCAAAGAAAAATGGAGCTCTATGATTCATTCAAGACATGCAGCCTGCCAACAAAGTCACAATTAGGAATATGGGTACATGGCCAATTGTAGATGAGTTTGCAGAAGCATTTGCAGGAAGGGCAATATATTCTATGCGGGATTTGTACTCAGGGTATGATTAATTCCAACTAGCAATGGAAAGCAGGGACTTGACTACCATGAGAACACCCTTGGGTTTGGTAAGGATGTGCACCTTACCGCAAGGAGCAACCAACTCGGTTGCGCACATGATGAATGGTATGAAAAAATTCCTTTGTGAATTCATACCTCAAATTACAATGCCTTTTCTTGATGACGTTCCAATCAAAGGATGCAACTTAGCTAAAAAAGATGAGGCTCTGGATTCGAGGGGGTGCCGTAAATATGTAGCAAACCACATCAATGATTGTGATAGAATTTTAACAAGGCTGGAATAAGTGAACCTTACATTATCTGGGCAAAAGTCAGTGTTTGGGGTTGAAGAAATATTGATAGTGGGACATCTTTGTAATCCTCATGGCCGCCGACCTTGTCCAACTAAAGTGGATGCAATACAAAGGATGAAGGAAGTATGCGTAAATATCACGGAGGTGAGAAGGTTTCTAGGTGCATGTGTCTTCTATCTCATACGGATTCCACATTATGCACATGTTGTAGATCCTCTTTATCAATTGCTAAGGAAGAACCAAAGGTTTCAATGGAATGATGTACATGTAAAAGCTATGAGGAAGTTGAAGCAATTGTTGCTGTCTTCACCAACTTTGAGGAAGATCGACTATGAGTGTGGAAGGCCGGTGATTGTGACAGTGGACACTAGTCCCATGGGAATTGGATGGGCAGTAGGACAAGACAATGAAGAGAAACACAGGTATGTGGTGAGGTTTGGGACCAAGGTTCTAAGCTCTCACCAAAGAGCATATCCACAGGTAAAAAGGGAGTTATGGGGGGTGGTTACAGCATTAAAGTGTGACAAAGAGTACTTCATTGGAGCATCTGTAGTTTTGGAGACTGATTGCTTACCACTTCTGGGGATGATTGCAAGCTGCTCTAGTCCTGATATTGCTATGCTTAGGTGGATTGCTTATATAAAGTCCTTGAACCCAGAATTGAATCACATTGCAGGAGAAGATAATGCAATGGCAGATATGCTTTCAAGGGCAAGGTATGAAGATGAGGATGATATGATTGATGAGGAAGAAGATGTGGGCACAAAATTAAGTGATGATATATGCATTGTATCTTCACTTTAATCCTTTTCAGAGGAGTTCTATGCGGATGAATGGTTTCTCATAGGTCGCTACCTGAGTACTTTACAAAAGAAATATGATTGGAGCGAGTCAGAATTCAAAAGGATCAGAAAGAAAGCATATGGATTCTTCTTGAGGGATGGCTATTTATGGAAACATCCTAAAAGAAGAGACGGGACTCCATTACGAGTAGTATGTGATAAGCCTACTCAGCTCAAAGTTATCAAAGAGCTTCATGAAAGCCTATATGCTGGACATCGAGGTGTATGGGCTACTTTTTTCAAAGTGAAAGAGAGATATTGGTGGAAAGGCATGTATAAGGATGTAGAGGATTTTGTGGAGTCTTGTGTCACATGCCAAATGTATTTCAATGTACGTCATCGTGATGGATTGCATCCTACATACCCATTAGCCATGCACTATAAATGGGTTTTTGATCAAGTCACAATGCCTTTAGGACTTTGGAAAATGAGATACTTGGTACTTGCACAAAAGACTTGACAAACCAAGTGAAAGGGCGTGCATTGAGGACAAAAACTACAGAAGCTGTTTGTAAATTTTTGCCTGAAGATGTAATTTGTCGCTATGGCTGTGTGGGAAAGATAGTTGGTGATAGAGGTGAGTTAGATGCAAATGAAGCAAAGGGATATCTTTACAAGGATTGGTATCAAGCTAGCCCTGATTGGTGCTTATAATCCAGAGGGAAATGGGAAAAGTAAAAGAGGACATCCTCCTATTGTCAAAGCTTTGGCTAAGGCATGCAAAGGTAGAATGTGTGAGTGGCCAAGGTTGCTACCATATGCTTTGTGGGCTGATCGTACAACTCATAGTTCAGTGACTGGTTACATGCCTACTGAATTGATGTATGGTCAGAAGCTAGTCATGCCAATTGAGGATGTAGTTCCTACTTGGAACATGTTACCTTGGGAACATCGTGTAAGTAGGGAAAATATACTTGCTTTGCGCATAAGGCAATTGGAAAGAAGACAGGAAGACATAGACATTGCTAAAGCTCGATTAAAGGATGCAAGACTAAAGAATAAAGATTATAGGTTTGATAAAAGACATAGGCTTCGACCAAAGCCTATTGAAGATGGTGATTGGGTCCTAATGTATGATAGTAGCCTTGACAACCAACACACCACACAAAGAAAACTTGCAAAAAGGTGGTTTGGTCCCTATGTTGTCAAACATGTGCATGGAAATGCTACATATACTTTGAGGGAGCTCGATGGGACATAGCTTAAAATTCCCATAGCGGGCAAAAGAATCAAGATGTTCAAGAGGAGACATGATAATGATCCTTTTGATTCACAACAAGATGATGATGAAGAACCTAATGACATTGCTACAGATGAGGATGAAAAAGTAGAGGATGATTTTCCAGACTTTGCAGAAAATGAAAATGACATCCAAATATTTGTGGATCTTAATGAAGATTAAACCTATATAGGAAAAATGTTGGCACATGCCGGAGGATGTGCAGGTTCAGAGGGGGTGGATGTCGTGACGTGGCACGTACATAGTGTGAAATAAAAAAATTCACCTCGCTTTTGACACTTCTCGATGCATGAAAAAAAAGCAATAATGTACATATCGTGATATATGCTAAAGCGGCTAGTGCGGTTGCTATCATGTACATACCTATCCGGGGAGTCATGGCCCTAGATGTGGCCCATTTGTGTGCTTTTTCACTTGATAAGATGCTTAATTTGGCTTGACAATGTACATAGTCCAAAACTGCCAAAAATAGCAGCTAATAGGCACCGTTGTAGAATTGCATGGAAAGTGACCCAAAATGGTATATTGATGAAAAATGATGCTTATCTATGCTTTTTATGCTTATGCGAGCGATCCCACAAATTTAGGGATTTTCTTGACTTCGTTTGGGATTTTCGCATAAAAAATGACATTTTTTGGGTAAAAAATGACATTTTTTGGGTAAAAAATGACATTTTTTGGGTAAAAAATGACATTTTTTGGGTAAAAAATGAGCTGAAAATGGCTCAGTTTTGGTCCAAAGTGGCAAAATGGCCCAAAAATTGACACATCAGCTCACATTTCTGTGGGGAAGAGAGGGAAGGGGGCTTTCTACAAAAAAAAACCCTGCAATTTATCGCTACTGTGTAATGGCTTCCATGGTTGCTCAATCTATGTGTAGAGAAGTCCCACCTCTTCGCAATCTTGTATCTACGCTTATGAGGGAGGGAATTAGGGTTTCCCCTTATCAAAATGGTGCGTGGGCTTCACTTTAGAAGCTCATAAATCTTTGCAAAATCAGAAAATTGTCATCGTGAAGGTGGAAGCTCGAGCATTCCTTTCAACTGTTTGATGCTACGACTATGTAATTGGGGGCGAGGCTACATGATACCATGAAAGAGGTTTGGGTTTTGATTGAGAATTGTGCTTGTATGAGCATTGATGTTTCATGGCTGAAACTTTAGTGTTTACAAATGGTTTTTTAAAGTGAAATTGAATGTGATTTGACGATCCTCTTATCATAATCTCAACTACAAAAACAAGCAATTTCCAAGCACGATAGGAAAGAGGGTTTGTGACTTTGCTGTCACAAACGCTCTTAGATCCTCTGTCACCCTTAGAAGGAGGGTTGGTGATTCCCCACAAACGCTTTTTCACAAAGTGTTTGTGACTCTCATCACGAACTCTCACAGCCAGAGGTTTTGCACCTTCCCAGCTAGACCGCACACATTCCGACAATGTGGCATGTTGTAGTGCCGATGGCCAATGCAATATTGCAAGTTCTCTCTTGTTGTGGGGAGGTGCTCACTGCTAATACAAAGGTGACACCTACAATATCACCAGCAAAGGAAATGAAAGCATGCTAAAAGTTTAAACATGTGTGTGTGTGTGTGTGTGTGATAGAGAGAGAGAGAGAGAGAGAGAGAGAGAGAGAGAGAGAGAGAGAGAGAGAGAGAGAGAGAGAGAGAGAGAGAGAGAGGTCTCATCTCCTTAGCTTCCTCTCTCTCGAAGAGGGAAGACTTGGTCATAACACACATACACACACACACACACATGCACACACACATGTATCACTATCTTCTACAATTGGATACCTCTACGATCACTCTCACTAAAAAAAATCCTCTATCTCTAGACAATTGTTTGCCACTTAGGACCCTACACCTAATCTATGCCTTGGCTAAATACATACCTTGCAGTATAAACATACTTATACAAGCATCTTCTTTGTTTTATAACCCCGAGCATTTTTCTGGAAAATTTGTGGATAATTAAACCCTAAGCTTGACCTCGAACATATGCTATTTCTATGGTTCTCCCCCAGTTTTGTTGAGGTATAAGCAACCCCCTTAAAGTTTGGGTCATATCCGCTCGTACCATTGTGGGAACATCTACCCATTTGGTGCCTTTTGTGTATGCATCCCCTATGCCCATCGTGGGATGGGGTCCCTTATTGGGCGTCTATTATTTAATTCTCTCTGGCTTAATCATGGGATGTTGCAATTAGAGATCTTACTTGCCACCAGGAGGATGGGATAATTATCGCACTTTGTCTGCCTTACTTCACGCTCCTCCTGCGCTCCCGTTCTTCCCACCCTGTCTCCCATTTTGGAACATGCAGATGTTCTTGCTTAAAACCATACCCTTCTTATCTCACTCCTGTACCTATGCTCCTATTATCTAACCTGGGCGGCGTGATTGTGTAACTATGTGCCTTGGAACGTGAACCTGTAGAGTATGCAGATCCGGTGGGATTGGCCTTGCTGTGCAAAAATGGCTCAACCTTTGGGATACTACTATATATTGAGGTGAGGGTTGCTTTGGCCCCTCACTTAGCTATCTTACATATGCTCTCTTTTAATGACCGGGACAAAATTTTGGCTACTTTAGACAAGATACCACTACTGGCATAGCTATGATCTCTCAGTACACTACCCAATTACATGTATTTGCCTTACAATACAATCAGGAACTGGATCAATTTTATTTATTTTGGTGCTAAGCTCTCTAATTTTCTCAAGAAATTATGTGGCCTCAATCCCACTTTTATTAGTACCCCTACTATCCCTATTATCCTACAATCTGGTGGCATCTTTTGTAGAGACAGTGCTCTACTTGAAGCTATCAAAGAATTTCAAAACAATCTTTGCTCCCTCAATGCCTCTAATCTGTTAGAGGTGGTTCCCAAAGTCTTCCCTTTTCTTCCAGCTAGACAAATTGAAGTGGAATACTTTGGAGTAGACCATCAGCTTTGGGTCCTTTCCAACAAAGCCTTTATGGCACCTATCCTAAGTGAAACATGGGTATATCTAGCCAGCCTCCTTGCTTCCACCGTGGAGGACTACATACTCAAAGTACTTAAAGGAGGATAGTTCTTGAACAAAGGGGAGCTCATTAAGGCCCCTTTTAACCTCAATTTACTGATCACTCTAAATGTTCATCAAATGCTGGCCTATATATACGCATGAAAAGAAATATGGAGTTTGCCAAGAGCAATCTGGACTTCTACACTGAGTCTATTTGGAATGTCTTTCGACCATACTTAAAATGTGCTTGCAAATTTATTGAACCAAAATCCTCGTGTGATTCTAGTATTATGTGGTTTGACCATGCTATTTGGTTCATACTCAATCACTTGGAACAACTCTTCTTGGAGAAACCTATGGACTTTCACTTATCCCTTATTTTCTCCTGGCTAGGTGGGCAAGATAAACCCTTGGTTATTGCTCAGATTGCTTTTAACACCGTTCGCTTATCTCACCACATATGCCAACTACAAGGGGGTTAAATTTCTACTAGATTACTCAAACCCTGCATTGAAGATGACGTTTCTCCCTCATGAAAAGACCTAACTCATTAACCACCCCAAATAACTCTTTCACATCTTTCCTAACACCTGGCACTTCTTCTAGCTTTATTAGGGGAAAATCTCTAGAGCTAGAGGAAGAAACACACCTATCTGGCATCTCCTTGACATGTAACCTTTTCTACCATGCATGTGATTTTGGCCCTTGTGTATGGAAGCGTCTTTCAAAAAAGACTTTAAAGGCAAAGCATATCTATGTTCACTCTTTGTACCAGATGAACTCCCAGATTGGTTTTCACCCAAGTCTATGTTTTGTGAGTGTTTTGATATACTTTTTGGTAGCCATAACATTTTTGATAAGGTCTTAATTGGCTTGACATATCATCAACCTATTAAAAGTTTAGTCTACATGAATGACTTTCTACGCCACAATACTGTCCATCATTGTCCTTGTGAAAATTTTGATGCTTTTTGTAAAGACTTGGTAATTTAGGCAGACATGTTTGCACTTGTGATCTTAGAAAAGCTAATAAATGTGCAGTCCAAAGGATTATTGCCAAAGGACTAAATCACATTCCTACTTTTCCAAGAACCCACATCTTTCCCTCTCAGCTGTTGGATTCAAGCCCTCGTTTAATTTTGGTATCAACCCGTGGGAAACCCTTGGAGCATGCAATGAAGCTTCGGTTACTTTTAAAGGTATGCATGACACTTTTGCTATATATATATTGTAAGGCTGTTTTACAAAGAAAATATAATCAACATAGTGTGTCTTTTCTTTCATACTGTGTCGACTCTCTATGCTCTTTCTCGCTTCCGTTCATCTCCTTGCCTTGCACCTACACGCCATGGCTACACCAAGGTTGCACCCACCATAGCTGCTCCTAACATCTGGTATCAAAGCCCATGACGTAGGAGTGGTGGGCAAGCATCTCAAGACGCTCGCATTTTGATGGGCGTTCGCTGTAGGGAGACATGCAAGGCATAGACAGAGCGTTTTCAAACGTCGTCGCTACCAAATCCCTAGGCCCTCCAAGTTAGCATTCTAAAACGCAGTCAAAATTCGTAGTCGCAGAAGCATCTCGAAACGCTGCAGAGCCCAAGGCGCAGGTGGTTGGCAGTTCTGCAACATATCAAAATGCAGCTGGTGCAGAGGGGAGCGCAGGCAGGTAGAGCTTCTAATCGTCTGCAAAGGGCAGTTGTGAAGCATACCTTCCAAAACGCTGCTGGTGGTTGGCAGTTTGCTCAAGACCTTCTCTTAGCATGTAAACACATTGTAAGGAGAAAAGCGAGGCTCAATAAGGTGAGGGCTTCTCAAAACGCTCTAAGCTGCAGCTATTGGTGGTGCCACTAGGCAATTTTTCCAAGGCATATCAAAACGCCTCTAGATGACATGCAGTGGATGATGCTTGTGAGCAATTTTTGTAAGAGCATAGTATTTGTAGCATCTTAAAAAGCTGCCAAAACCCTTTCGTTCCTCATATACTGCATAGAGTTTTTGGGCGAGTTCGTGATGTATATCCACCGAGATACTATCGCATTGGAAATCTACGAGGTTTTTGGATTTGTGCAATACTTAGATCCTCTTGATGCTACTATTATTTGCCAAAGACTCGGTACATCACCACAAAGTATACAAAGCTTTTTTTTTCTTCTCTTGGATATGCATGCCAAATATGCTAGATTATTGGCTCGAATACACCCAACAATGAGGCAAGTGATTCAGAATATGAAGAAGTACTTAACCACGGAGTTTTAGGAGCTTCGCATAATCAAGATTAGCTCCATGGAATTGATCAAATATAGATTTTTCAACAATTTTGCTTTGAGAATGTGGTACTGGACTGTGCAAATTGCTTCTATTAGTCAAGTGTCATAGAGAAGTTTTTGTCTTTTCTCAACAAAATTATCTTTTTCAATCAAAGCCTCTTTTGGTTTATCTGTTGTCAATCATGCCATGACACTACCACACATGAGCGGTAAGACCTCCCAAAATATCAGTTTTTTGTTCAAGTCCTATTTTGTTCTGCTTGTCATGAGGTTATTGGGTACACCTTAAACCCTAGGTTTGGCATTGAACCAACAACTCCATTTTTTGTTAGCTAATTGCTTGACCTACAGCCTATCTGTTCAAGGGGGGGGTTTTACTATCATAGCACCAGGTTATGGATACACCAGAAATCCTTGGTTGTGAGAGAACCTAAAACTCACGGTTGACGAGTACACCAAAAACTCGCAATATCATGAGAGTGGTTTGTCTAGTTTGGGCTTGAGGGGGGGATTGTTGGATTCAGGCCCTCGTTTAATTTTGGTATCAACACGTGGGAAACCCTTGGGGCATGCAAATGAAGCTTCGATTACTTTTAGAAGTATGCATGACACTTTTGCTTTATATATTGTAAGGCTGTTTTACAAAGAAAATATAATCAACATAGCGTGTCTTTTCTTTCATACTGTGTCGACTCTCTATGATCTTTCTCGCTTCCGTTCATCTCCTTGCCTTGCACCTGCACGACATGGCTACACTAAGGTTGCACCCACCATAGCTGCTCCTAACATCAGCTTTACTTAGCTGTTTGATTGAGCTAGTTAATACTCTCCGACTAGAGAAGATAGTCCTATTGGACACCAAATTGGCTCAACAATGCTTTTATAAAAAAGCGGCTCTTTTACCACATAACTGGTTATCCACTGATAGCACTTGGATCACATCTGACCTTGGCATGAAATTCAAAAACTCGCAAAGAATTGGTTTATTGTTGATCTTGATAAACTCACCATTTTTCCTACTCTTATTTGCAAAAAACTTACATGGAAAGCTGCTCACTTACGACTGATAGGGGAAGAGTTTGCTTTACTTAACTTTTCTCCTATTGAAGTTACTAATATTATTTCAAAACAATGTAGTAATCTTGGATATTCTCTAGAGACTGTCAAGTTACCTGTGTTATTCCCTACCTATAAATGTCATCACAAACACAAATTCTAATGGATTTTTGATGCCTCAAATGGGATCTTTACTGATATCACTAGAGACACTACTTTATGCCTTAACCTTATATTCATTGAGTTTGAATCAGCCTGTGTAGTGAAACAAAAGACATGTTTAGATTTTCTCAAAATCCACTACAAACCATTTTGGCTTGTTAAAAGCTTTACAAAGGTTACTCTCAACCTCCCCAGCATTAGGAGAAATATGAACCTTGCATGGGCCTTGTAAGGAATCCTAATTTTTAGGGATTAAGGCTAATGGTGTGCAGGGTTAAGGGGACAAGGGCATTCAAGAAGCTAGTTTTGAGTAGGCTTTTCTAGCCTTTTTTTTAGACACATGTAGGATGTGGACCTATGAGGTCACCTTCTCTCTCTAGCTTTTTGAAAGTGAAGGGAGTAAAGAGGTGTGGCCACATCATCAAAAACGTGGATCACTAAGAGCAAAAATTTGACTTTTAAAAAAAAAGTTAGTTTTACTTATTTTTGACTTAAAACTCCCCCCCAATATATATCCATATCAAAAAAGTAAATTTTGACCTTTTTTTAAACTTACAAGCACTAAAAGTCTAATTTTTCAAAAAAAAACTCCCCCCCAAAAAAAATTTATTTTTTCTCTCTTCCTCCTCCCTCCTTTCTCCCTCTCCTCTCCCTCCCTGCCCCCTTCTCTCCTCCTCCTCCCCTCTCTCCCTCTCCCCCACTGTCCCCTTCTCTCCTCCCATGTTCCTCCCTCTCCCTCCCTGCCCCCTTCTCTCCTCCTTCTCCACTCTCTCTCTCTCTCTCTCTCTCTCTCTCCCCACTACCCCCTTGTCTTCTCCCATGTTCCTCTCTCTCCCTCCCCCCTTGTCTTCTCCCATGTTCCTTTCTCTCCCTCCCCCCTCTGTCTTTTCATCCTTTGCTTCCTCATGCAACAGCTACCATGGTGCTCAAGGACATCACAAATCGTATGCATACATATTTGCTTGTTTGCAACGTTTGCACCGAAGGTCGCACGTGAGGATGAGAAATCCCAGGAACTTCGTACCATCGGTGAGATGAATATTGACGATTCTTCAATATCTTGCTAATACCATCACATATTTGAATAAAACACCCCTTTATGCAAGGTAACAATATACTTCTTACTTTTGATTGTGTTCTTCTTATCATAAACTTTGAAGTCTAAGGTGTTGCCTCTACTTGTTTTGTAGTGCTTGGCACAAAAGTTGCTTTTATGCACAAATAGTGAAAGGCTATAGGTTAGAGAGGCTAAGTGTCACCACTTTTCCTCTAAAACAGTCTTCTTTGTTACATCTTGCAAGTAGGTGCTTCAAATCCATGCTTATTAGGGGTGGTAATCTCATCCTAATGTATATTTTTGTATTGTTTATTCCCAGTTAGATAGAAATACTTGCAAATTTGTACAACATATACTTAACAAGTGTCTTCATTACATAGCTTGCAAATGTTGAATTCATATATATTTTTGTTACAAGGTGACCTCTTGCTATGCTAGTTGAGTGGCATTGTTTGCAAGAATGGCTCAAGGAACTGGCATAACATGAAGCTTTTACGGTGGCACAAAGCTCTCCTCAGCGGCAATGTGGCTCCCACTACACCAAAAATCATTATGCTAACATGGAGAGATCCCTAGTAGGACAATGCAAAAACTTTTCATCAGCAGCAACACACCCTTTCCTAACATGAGGGCACTCCTACCAAAGATATTTTTATGTGATAGGTCACCCCAGGAGCATACCATGTCATGGAATGGATGTAAGAACTATGACCGCACTACTCCTTGGAAGTTGTTCACAGATGTATGTTTATCAAAGTTAATGAGAAGAAATTTGGACTTTTTTGTTTGTTGACGTGTAAGAGCACTCTAGGTCTACCATATTTTAGATTGTTTGATAAGTTAAATAAAATTTGTAGTCATTTAAAGTGTAAGTTTGTTTTTGTTTGGTAAGATTATACATGAGAAGAAATAATAAAGTATAAGAGATCTTGACGGAATAAGCCTCGATTAGATTCCTATCATGCACTTGTGACACCAGACCTCTCCTTGAACCCTTTGATTTCTATCATTGTGGGAAGTCCAAAGGTGGTCTATTTTCAAATTTTTAGCAATAACCTTTTTCAAAAGGAAATTTTGGTTATTTTAAAGTTTGTACATAGTCTAGGAGTTCATTCTGATAGTTTTCCTTCAGTTTCAATTTTTGATCGAGGGCACTCCTTGGAAGCCACTTTTGAAGGTGTTAGGGTGAGATTTTGAGAAAGTTTTGTATGTAGGAAATGCAGTCCTTAACACAATAAAAAAAATTGGTTCTCTGAGTATTTTCAGATTCCATGGTTTTAATTCCCGTTCGAGCCCGTAGATTAAGGAGAAAGTAAGAAATGTCTGTTTTACATCAATTTTTAAGAAATTGCCAACTTGCACGTTGATTTTTGGAAAATCCGAGTAGGATATGATTTTTTTGCATCACACGATGGTCGAAGAGCGCGACGAGATGAACAAATTTATGTGAGACAAGCCCAGAAAGATTCGGAGCCAATTGAACACTAGAAGCTCTTGAAAACAGCCTAAAAGTTCAACACTTGAAAAAAAATAAAAATCTGACCACTTGAATTATGGCCATGTATAAAAAAAAATCTTGTACTTGAATTTTTGGATGGCCAGTTTGCGCGCCCTTGTGGCCCCTCTTGTTGAGGGTCCCTGGGGCCCTAAAATGACAAGTACAAGATTTTCTTAATGCATGGCCATGAGATAGAATTGGGCAGTTTAATGTGTTCATAGCAACCCCTCCCCCCCAAATGGCACATACCTAAACCTTGTATCATGCTTATCAACCATTTTTTACTTCCTTGTGTCCATCCCCTGTTCTTGGAAATATCTTGGTTCCTATTTGTGCCTGGATGGGCATTCTACGCGCCGTTGTGGTCCCTCTTGTTGAGGTTCCCTGGGGCTTCAAAATGACAAATAGGGGCTTTGTTTTAATGTATGGCCATGAGATAGAGTTGTAGTGTTTGATGTCCGGAGTATTCACTATGTGCGTTCACCACAATGGATTGAAAGTAGCCCTTATAGGCCTTACCTACACATGTTTCTGTAACTTTACAAGAATATAAATTCCCTTCTGTTGAACACATATGCTATGTTACATATACTTTAGTGAACTCCCAAGGTCAAAGGCCTCACAAATTTTGTGCACTCAGAACATTTAGCACTAGAAATCAACCAAACAAGGAGCCAATTTTTACTTCCTTGTGTTCACCTCGTGTTCTTGGGAATGTTTTGGTTAAGCCATTTCTTTGGTATTTAAAACCACATGTGACCCCTATTGTTATAGTATCCAACCAAAGGTTTCTTGATTAGCAGTTATATAGGTTCGAGTGATACATATCTTCTATGTTAACAATGCATGTATCTATAATTTATATTTACACTTTCTCTATCCAAATGAGCTACATAGTAAAAATCAAATCCGCAATTCAACAATTAAGTTCACAAGGTGATAGCTATTGGTATGATCTTTAGCAATACCAAATAAATCGCTACCAATAGCGAATGAATAGGGATATTTAAGAAGATTTGATACCAAAAACTTGTCAACACTACTCAAAAAGGTGGAAACTCAAAGGCTTTATAATATATACTATGAAACAAGAATCAATAATAAGTCACCCCTATATATCTACACCTCCATCTCAAGTTGTCATTTCTCTAAGTCAAGCTTGGTATAGGCATAGTATGGAAACAATAACATTTTGGAAAGCAAGAATTTAGCTTTCTCAACTTTTGAAATGTTGCTATTGATATATATTCAACATCCCCAAATGAGGACATCTTGACAAAGGTTATGATCCACTTAATAAGAATAACCATTAGTGATTAAAATGAAATCAAAATATTGGATGAATTTCTTCATGGTGGAATGATTAAGACTTGAAACTTCAAACATCTTACAGGCAAATCAGAATATCCATAAAAATCAACAATATTTCTCAAATCTATATGAAACTCCAGTAATCTAAATTAAATACTCTCACTCAGTGCGACACCATTTAGCAAAAAGAAATATTTATATTGCATTTATAGAGGAATCCAGCCTCATAAAAATAATTACAAATGGAGACAATGTTGTTGCTGTTAGGCTTCTCTTACGAGTATTTGTCTTTCTCATCTAGAGATTCATATACACGAGTATTTGTGTGTCTATGACACTAGGAAAGATAGTAGTACTATAGGGATGGCTTTTCTAAGAGCTCCTAGAGAGTACCTATTGGTTCAAGATTCTACAAAAATCCTACTATTTTTATCAAAATCTTTTAACACGGTAGTGAAAGGTTCCTCACGGAACAAAAATAGGGTGATTTTCATATCTGCACATGGTTGCTTGCTCATGTCCTTTCAAAACAAGTTGACTCTTTAAGTAAACAACAGATTATGTGAGCACAAAGTTATAAAGTACAAAATGATATCATTCTAATAATCTAATGACAACTATACAAAGAATAAATTATAAGAAAAATCTTTGATGACTCTCCATAGATAACACAACTTACTTACATTGTGAGACTCAATCACATGCTACAAAACTATAGATGGCGCATCAAAGCCATCAACAAAATAGCACCACCCAATGTTATGAGGTGTGAAGCCTAAATATTGAAAGCCATAAAGAGGTTAATTCCCTCCAGCATGATAAACTTAAAGATGGAGATGATCTTAAGCTCTGAATGTAAGCTACAAGGGTAGTTTTCTCACCATTCTATCTTTATGTTGGAGATGAATCCTTGCAATGCCCATGCACTATTCACACCTCCTGTTCTTGTGGTATGCAAGTCATGTGAGTTGATGCTTTTTCCACTTTCGGGGGTAGAGGTTTCCATGTAGTGCGAGTGAATGAAAGTAGAAGGAGGAGAATCTTGTTTCATGTTGTAATGGAGGTGAGAGAAGGGAGAAGAGCTAGCTTGGTGTGGAACTATGTGGTGGGCAAGGGGAAAAGATGGGGGAGAAGCTTGCTTGGTGCTACAATGGAGATGGGAGAAAGCTAGTAGAGAGATAATGTTGGACTATAGGGGATGCATGTGGTTGTTGCAGCCATGGAGAGCTTGGAAAAGGGTTTGTAGAGAGAGAAAATCACTTTTTAGCTATAGAATAGGTTTGGAAAGACTTTGGAGGGTGGAAAATGATGTTTTGAATTTTTTTGAAAAAATTTAATTTTTTGGAAATTTTTAGTGCACGTTTTTGACTTTTGGAGGTCAAAATTTTTTTTGATCATGAAATAGGTTAGGGGACCTTTTAAGGAGGGAAAACTTGAAATTTGAAATTTTTTGAAACTTTGAAATTTTTAGTGTATTTTTAAATCCGGGCCAAAAAGTGGGGGAAAAAAGGTCAAAGTGGTCCCCGCCCCCTCCCTTTCCCCTAGCCACCTCCCTTACCTTCTCACTAGGTAAGAGGCCATTAAGAGGTGTAAGGTTACCTTGTCCCCCTACGTTGTTGAGGGTATAGAGTGTGTCCACCACCCTCTTTCTATTGGCTGGCCTCTAATTAACCTTAATCCCAAAGGGCCCCTAGAGGGTTCATATTTTTTCTAATGGTCAGATCTTTCATCTTTTTTCTGCCGACATCAATCAATGTGAAGAAAACATTCCCCTCAATGGGGATACAAGGCCGAAAAACATTATGAAGATAATGTCTTAAGATTGCGTTTTGTAATACTTGGCTAAGAGGTCTTTCCCACATTTCTCTCATTAACAAACCTAGATGGATTAAAAAATCTAACTCGTCACATACTTCCCACTTTGACGAGAATAAGCCGTGTGATGTCATTTCATGGCTTCTTTTGATAATTGTTCGGTACATTTTGGTGGCCATTGCTATAACCAAAGCTTTGGTATTCCAATGGGCTTTTCTTGCTCACCCCTTATGTGCAACCTATACCTAGCCATTTTTGAATATAAATTGTTTCTTGAAACCATGAAAGATAAAAGTATCTGCCATAAACTTTCCCTTTTTAATCATACCTATAGATACATGGATGATATCCTTAGCCTCTATAACAAATCCTTTCTCAACAAAATCATGGTAATATATGCAAACTACCTAAAAATCGAGCCAACCTATGGAAACGGTTTTGAAACTTCTTTAGGGTTCTTTTCCACCTCTATACAATTCCTGAACTTCTCAATCAAGCTAATCCCTGTAAAGGTAACTTTGACCTTCGTTTCATTTGAAAGAGGGACAATCTAAAAATCTCTTCTATAAAATTTATCAAAAAAATGAGTAACCATCCACATAAAGCAGCACTGAACACACGTATTAGTTTACTATACATGATCTTATATTATTCTTCTGACTGCTTCTCTGTTGAAGATGATAAAACAGGAAACAGAAGGAATACAACAACTCAGAGTAGGAAGAAGATGGAGAAGGAGAAGACACAGAGCTTGCGTACTAGATCTCTGTAGTCTGTCTCTCTGTATTAGAATAATAGTGTATATAAACTCAGAGCTACAAAGTTTATATGAAACCCTAAGAGATAAGGTGTCCTTTCACACCGGATGTCCAGGGGGAAAAACCCAGTGGGAGAAAAGTGCCCCTGGTGAAGCGCGTATACACACTAACACTACTACATGTCTATAAATCCCCACTGTAGTGATAGTGTGAATCCGTACAAGGTAGCAGATCATCATGTGTATGAGAGTAAGCCCAAAGCTTTTCGGAAAGCTTCAAACTTTTCTCGTGATAACGCCTTCGTAAATAAATCTGCAATGTTATCCTGTGTAGGACAGTAAGTTAGTGTGATCTCCCTTGCATGTAGCCTTTCCCTGACATAGTGGTAGTGAACCTCTATGTGCTTTGTTCTTGCATGAAATACTGGATTCCTTGCAACTGCCATAGCACTCTGACTGTCAGTGAAAATGGTAGTGGGTGCCTGTTGACACTCACAAAGATCTGCCAATAACCTGCGTATCCATACACAATCAACTGTTGCCGTGAAAGCTGCCCTGTACTCAGCTTCACAAGTTGATGTAGCCACTATGGGTTGCTTCTTGCTTAGCCAAGATATACATGCATTTCCCAAGAAAAAACAATTCCCACTTGTGGAATGTCGTGTGTCAAAATCACCAGCCCAATCTGAATCGCTGTAACCAAGAAGCTGCATAGAACTGTGCTTTCCATACATATCCCCCCTTGGAAAGAACATGGCAAGATTAGGGGTACCTGAAAGGTAACGAAGTATGCGCTTCACAGTCTGCCAATGATGCATACCTGGGCTGTGCATAAATCTGCTTGCTTGTGAAACCCCAAATTGAATGTCTGGACGAGTGTTGCCTGCCAAATATATCAAGCAACCAACCGCTGCTGCATAAGTATGTACATCAAAAGGTTCTCCAGCATCGTGCATGCTCAACTTTGATCCAGTTTCTACGGGTGTAGAGATTGGTTTACAATTTTGCATACCAAACTTGTCCAAAATTTTATGCAAATATTTTGCCTGCAACATGTATATGCCATCCTCTGATTGCACAAACTGAATACCCAAGTAATAATGTAGCAAACCAAGATCAGACATCTCAAAGGTTTTTCTCAAAGCATCTTTAAACGCTTCAATTTCATCTGCAGTATTGCCTGCAAGAAGCATATCATCCACATAAAGTGTTAGCATAATGAGAACTCCATCTCTCTTTTTGACATACAAAGTACTTTCTGTTGGACTATTCTGAAATCCCTGGCCAATCAAATAAGTATGTATCTTCTCATACCATGCTCTTGGAGCCTGTTTGAGACCATACAAAGCTTTACGCAATCTACATACCTTTTGCTCTTGACCTTTTACAACAAAACCACTTGGTTGAATTACATAAAATTCTTCCTGCAAATCACCATTCAAAAAAGCATTTTTGATATCCAACTGATGCACTTTTCAACCATGATGAGCAGCAATTGCAACTAGTGATCTAACTATGGACGCACGAGAAGTAGGAGCAAAGGTTTCATCATAATCTATGCCTTTCTGTTGCGCATAGCCTTTTGCCACAAGCCTTGCTTTGTACCTGTCAACAGTACCATCTTGTTTCCTTTTACCTTAAAAACCCACTTTGTACCAATAGGCTTTTTACCTGTAGGCAAGTCCACTATATCCCATGTATGATTCTTATGAATAGAATTAATTTCTTGCTGCATAGCATCTTTCCACTAAACACACTCTAAAGCTTGTTCAAATGAATCAGGCTCATCTGCATCACAAAGAGTGCTAAAGCAAGCCAAATCTACTTTCTCTCTGCCAAAAGTAGTACCAGCACGTGTTTTTCGTGGCAACGGTGCATCCAACTTGCTATCCTGCAAAGTTTTCTGAACCCATTTAGGCAAGGTTCTTTCTTCCCTGAGAACTTCTTGCTCTTCACGCACAATTTCCTCTACATCATGAGGTGTCACATGCTGATCAAAAGATTGATCAAGATTATCAACCTGTTATGATTCTTGATTCTCCACAAAAGAAGGAAGCAAACCTTCAAATACATCATGTGTCTGCATATGAGGTACATCAAAAGAAACCATAGGTTGCGCAATAGTTTCTGCAAAAATTACATCACGACTTTCAAAAATCTTGTTTGTAGCAGGATTGTAAAGTCTATAACCTTTACTTCCACTACTGTACCCCACAAATATACATTTGATTGCCTTATCATCAAGCTTCCCACGTAACTGCTGAGGGATGCGTAAGCAAGACAACCAAAAACACGAAGATAACTGACTGAAGGTTTTCTGTCATACCAAGCTTCATATGGAGTAATGGTCTTCAAGGCACGAGTAGGACACCTGTTCAAAACATGTGCTGCACAAGCAACTGCCTCCATCCATAGCTTATGAGGCAAACTCTTAGCCTTGAGCATACATCTAGCCGTCTCCATTAAAGACCTGTTCTTCCTTTCTGCAACACCATTCTGTTGTGGTGTGTATGGCATAGTGCATTGGTGTTTAATGCCTTTCTTTCCCAAAAAATCCTTAAATGCACCTGACATGTATTCACCTCCTCGATCGGTACGAAGAGTCTGTACTTTGCAACCTGTTTTATTTTCAACCATGGCGACATAATGTTGAAAAACTGCAAACACATCTGACTTTGCTTTGAGTGGATACACCCAACAAAACCTGGAAAAGTCATCAATGAAGGTCACAAAATAAAGGCTGTTTCCTATAGATGGTGTACTCATAGGACCACATACATCACTGTGTACAAGCTGCAACTTTCGTGTCGCTCTAACTGAACCATCCTGCGAAAATGCAAATTTGTGCATCTTTCCAAGAACGCAACCTTCACATACATGTCTTGGTGGAATCTCCAATAAAGACAAATCATGCACCATATTATGACGTTGTAAAGTCATCAAACTGCCATAACTAACATGCCCAAATCTAGCATGCCACAACTCAGCATCCTGCATGGCCTGAGTCTTTGTTTCTGCAATACATACCTGAATCTGCTTTTCATAACGATCTAGCACAAATAGTCCATTTTCCAGCCTACCTGTAGTGATAAGAGAATAACCATTCTCTCGATCTCGTACAACACATTTGTCATCCTCAAAAATGACCCGAAGACCATTTTTTGCAAGAGAGGATACAGACAACAAATTCTTCTTGATCCCTGGAACATATAAGACATCTGGCAAGCATAAATCTGAACCATCTGAAATGGTAATCAAAATCTTACCAACGCCTTTGATTGGATAAGAAGCATTATTTGCACATGTCACCTTCTTTCCTGTTGGAGTTGCATCCAATGAACAAAACAAATCCTTCCTTGAAGTAATATGCCTGGATGCACCACTATCAAAGTACCAAATCATTTGTGTCTTGTCAACACTGTAATCAGAAAAATCTGAACATACTACAAAAGCATAAGAATCCTGCACAAAGTTTGCAGACTCTTCTTTAGCTGTAGAAGAATCACCAGAAGCTGAAACAACCAAACTTGACTCTTTCTTGTTTTCTTTAGCAATTCGCTTTTTACACTCACTAATGTAGTGACCAGGTTTCTTGCAGTAGTGACATTTACCTTTCTTCTTGGACTTGTCGGAATCACCTTTAGACTTCTTTGAAGATTGTCCTGCACTAGACTTGGAGTAATGAGCACTCTCTTTACCCTTGTTTTTGTTATGTACAACAAGAGCATGATCCATACCATCCACCTGTAAAGACTTGTTCTTACGTGATTGATCCTCCTGCAATAGCAAAGCCACTAACTCTTCAAAATGAAGAGGCTCAGGATTAGCTCGCAAAGACAGAGTCAAAGAAGTCTGAAAAGTCAAATAAGATGGTGGTAGTGAATTGAGTGTTTTGGAAACCAAGTCCTTCTCTGGAATCACTTCATCAATGCTAAGAAATTGCTCTTTAAGATCCCTGATTTTTGTAAGATGCTCGACAATATCGTCACCTTCGTCCATCTGTATTTTGTCAAGTTGTTTCTTCAAAAACTCTATTCTGGCAGCGTTTCTTCCTCCAAACATAGCTTGCAGAGTCTTCCAAGCATCCTCAAAAGTTCTGCAAGATCTGATATGTGGTGTGATTGTCCTCTTTATGGTTAAGGCAATCACAGCCATAGCCTGTGCATCTTTAGTATCCCAGCTCTTTTGCTCTGGAGTGACTTGTGAGGGTCGTGCACCAACAGCGGCACCACGACCAGGCGTGGCAGGTGCAATGCTACCTGGACGAACTTCATCTCCAGATACATAATCCCACAATCCTTTACCAACCAAAACATTTTTGGCCATAAAAGACCAAAGAGAATAGTTGGTACCATCCAATTTGTCTTCGGATGTAAACGCACCAAAAATCTCTTTCTCCGTAGATTGAGCCATACTGTGGATGCACACAAGAGAGCAAAAGAACCTCCAAGAGATTCACAAATCTCCTCTCCAATCCAAGCAAAAATCTACACAAAATCTCAGCACAAAGCTAAGACAAGATGCTTCCCAAAAGAACTGTTTACCTAAAGAAAATCTGTCAAAAAGCACACCCTCTTGATCTAAACGCCTCTGAAAAGTAACTTCTGCTATGCTGCTCAGAACAAAATTCTGAGGGCTCGAATGGCTTCGAAAGGGGGGTAAAACCCCAGGTCACCTATTCATAATACTCCCGGAACGTCGAGGATGCTCCCACGTATCTTGGGATGGAACAACTATTTTATTGTTTAAAAGCTATTGCCTGGACATAACATTGGCAAAAGAGTAAAGATGCTTTCTCAGTTGTTTTTCTAGGAATGGTTGTAGTAACCCATTCTTTCATCTCAAAATGATCCTTTACTTTGTTATCAATCAAGTAACCTGAGAGTCATGTACACTTTTTGGAAGTATTGCAAAGGAAGAGTTGGTGAAAATGCTATAAAATGTGCCATTGTCTGGCACCCATCGTTGGTATGGGTTTCAAGAAACTTAATGTGACTAAATTGAACAAAAACTAAAAAGAAGAACACACCTTAAAATAAAGCATTGGCTTTACAGTATAAAGAAAACAAACAAAACCATAAGTCACATATAATTTTGATAGTTGGTTAAAGTTCAAAAATGTTGTAAGATGGACATGGATAACAACTGGTAGGGTCCATCGACACCTGTAATACATATTCAAGGCTAACGTATCTATTGTCTTGTTTGCATGGATGCAGGTGAGGACTCTATCCTTTCTTGGAATTTTTTTGGTCTTAGCTGCTATCCGTCACTAAGGTACCTAACTCTTGACACATTTTAGTACAACCATTACAGATCTCCCCATGTAAAAAATCACCAAAATGAGACCTCATTCTTATATCTATGAGTTGTTTTTGTACTATTCCTTGTCCCTTGTTTAAAGCTAGCTGCCTTTTGAACTATTATGTTCTTTTGTGTATATGTATTGATTTAAAATATCACACACACACACACACACACACACACACACACACACACACACACACACACACACACACACACACACACACACACACACACACACACACACACACACACACACACACACACAATAGCATGAGGTCTTTCTTCTGACTCTTCTATTACAAGGGACAAAAAGAAGCAGGACCGATAAGTATTTTGAGAGCACCTCATCTACATCTCTATTAAACCGCCCATTATGTGATCACACAAACAGCTATTGCAGTAAAAGCAGGTGTTTGGACGCTCTGCTAAAGGCAAGATATGAGTCGCCAAGACTAACCCATACTCCCGGGTGCGTGGAGTACAGTTAAAATACCCTCTTAATTGATGACCATAACTACGATACAAAAAGATCTTTTGAGATGGAAGGAATTGGGCTAGTAGGTATAACCACTCTGAAAAACGTGGCTTCATTGAATGTTCTATGTAATAATACTGTGGCCCTAGGCCTAGAGCCTCTGTAACCATCGCCAATCTGATATTGTTCCTAAAATGCTCTCGACCCCAAAGGGTTACACGAGTCCCTCGATTTTGGCATGACCACCATTTAGTCTGGGAAACAGAGGTTCCTAATTGCGGGAATAGATATAGTTCATAATGGAGTAATGTAGCTCTCCGTGTAGAGTCACCTGATTGACAAAGGTGTGCTTTTGCTATGGAAAAAACCAGTTCTTGATGGTAGGCCATTTTTTAACACACCTGAGGAGCAAATATAAGGATATGTATATTACCTGAGTACAGTTACTCCCTACTGTTACCTTGGATTGGTTTATATATTAGTGTCGTCGGGCTTTTATAAACTCACATTTTGACCTTCAGTCGGAATTGGAAGTAATAATTAATCACAAAAAAGTGTTGTTGTTATGCAGTGAATCGTACACGGTTAAGATCCTTGCTGGTATACTGTACCCCAGTTGATGGATGCATGACTTAAGCCGAGTATAAGGGTTAGTTGATTTTGTAATGGGATGTGTGGGATAAACTTGAGCCAGGTTCAAAAAGCTCGATAGTTGATTCGAACCGGGTATCGACGGCATTTGTTTTTCTAGTTGGTATACATTATGAGACTATATATTTTTTGACTTGAACTTGCTTTAAGGTTAATAACATCTCTCTCTCTATATACACTCAGTAGCGTATTTTTTAATTACTTCTCTGTTGTGTCGGGCTGCCTGCAACACGCTTTTGCCTATGCTAGGGTTGAGGTGGCAGGTGAGTGTAGTAGCAAATGCTGGGGTGAGTTAATCATGGTCTGACCAGATCCTCAGCTGGGATAATCCCTGAGTATCTGGCCCGTATGGGTGTTGTCTAACACTGTAGCTGGTCCGAGTCAGAGGTGGATTTGCTTCAGCAAAGTATAAATGCCCCTTTAAAATGTGAGTACCCTTACTCACTTGGCATCGTGCTGTTTGTATTCACTTGTGTGCATTCTATACTGTGTGGGTTAGTAGATATTTTCTACTGTGTGCTCAATCATGCCGAAAAAGAATGGGAAGGAGACTGTGGACGCTTCGTCGTCTCCCAATCTACAGGTTAAACAAAATTTCTGTCTTGCTTTATAGAATCTCTATAAATTACTGTGTAGCTTTGCTGAGACTGGTTTTTGGAAAATTTTTTAATAATAAACCAGGTAATTTGTTTCCGGTTACTAAGCCTTTCTTGTGTAAAAGGTGTAAGAGGAAATGTAAGACTAGTCTGTGTCTCCTAATCTACAGGTCAAACATATAATATCTCTTACTCTAGAGACTGACAAGTGTCATTCTGAAGCTTTACTGAAAAAAAATATTTGAAAGGCTCTAAAAAAACCCAGTAATATTGGTTTAGGTATAATGGAAAATTGTTCCGGAAACTGTACGTACAAGATTATGGGAGTAATTTGAGTGGGAGTACATGTCTGCTCTGTGACAGTTTGGAATTTGTATACCTCTGTGACTAATGATGGTTGTTTTCGTAAAATAAACAAAAAAAAGAGTTATAACCTGGTTCTAAAAACTGAGTGAATGGCTCAATTAAACTAAGAACTGCCTGGATTTTTTTGAATGATGGTAGTAGTATGTCTGGTTGCCGTATAAAGTACTGTAAAACTGGTTTTCTGAGAAAAAGTCTATGTTTGTTTAAAAAAATAGGGAAACTTCCAGGCATGAGGGAGTTTTTCTACTGAGGAAAGAGTACTGTATGGTACTTATAAGAAAGGAATTGTATATTGGGGTGATGATGTTATGATTCGGTTAAAAAATTGCTCAATAGATGTAATGAACTCTGAAAAAAGAAAAAACCCAGAAATTCACAAAAAAAATAAGCTGTAATGATCTTATAGTTTGGTTTATGGTAACACTACTTTACTGAGGTCCTTTGTGTAAGATGACAGTCCCTTGTACGATATACTCTCTAGTTCTGGTACCTTTTCTATTAGATCAGCTATAGATTTTTTTGAGGGCACTTAATACTAGTTTCGGAAATGGTGTCCTGCCTTCTGATATTTGGTTGGTAGTGAAGGAGTACGAGCGGAAGTGCGACGCGAGAGAGAGTGCGAGAAGAAGAGCACGACGATATGGTGAACTCGCTCTACTGTAATGTGTAGAGCATAGCGAGTTCTTATTACGTTTTTACAAAAGAATATGTGTACATACCTGGCGGCCCGCCCACTTACCTGGGCGACCACATTGGGCTTTATACCCCAACAACCTCCCACTTAAAGTCCAATGTGGTACTTTAAGTGTGAGAGAAGCTACTATACAAGCTAATATACAAGAGATGTAGAGAAGTGATGTACTACCCTACACCTAACTGCTTGCGAAAATGAGCAAAGCTCTCTGAGGGAAGTCCTTTTGTAAGTAGATCAGCAGGATTTTCTGTGGTGTGAACTTTGACAAGCTGAAGTTGCTTATCCTCGAGCATTTCCCTGATGAAATGATACTTCACATCCACATGCTTTGTCTTTGAGTGATAAACTGGATTGCGAGCCAATTGTATAGCACTTTGACTATCACAATATAACACAGGAATCTCTTCTTTGATTCCCAAATCTGTTACTAGTCGATTAAGCCAAATTGATTCTTTGCATGCCTCTGATGCTGCAACATATTCAGCCTCTGTAGTAGACTGAGTAACACAATCTTGTAATCTAGAACGCCATGATACTGCTCCACCAGCCAATGTAAAGACATACCCTGACGTAGACCTTTGGTTGTCTAAGTCACCTTCATAATCTCAGTCTGTAAAACCCTTTACACTTAGCTCCTGACTCCCATAGCATATACGCATAATCTTTGTAGCTTTCAGGTATCTCAATATTCCTTTCACTGCCTCCCAATGTTTCTTGCCTGGGTTTGACATGTATCGACTTACTACTCCCACTGCAAATGCAATGTTTGGGCGAGTAGCAATCATTGCATACATCAAACTACCCACTGCAGATGCATATGGAATCTTATCCATTTCAGCCTTTTCTTCCTCAGACACAGGACAATCTTGTTTGCTAAGTTTCACATATGGTGGCAATGGAACACTCAATGCCTTTCCCTTCTCCATATTGAAACGTTGCAAAACCTTGTCAATATACTCTGTTTGAGATAACCAAATCAACTTCTTTGATCTGTCTCTCTCAATGCGCATACCAAGTATATGACTTGCCTCACCCATGTCTTTCATGTCAAACGATTTTGCCATCTTTGACTTTAAAGCTGAAATTTCTTCCAAGTGTTTGCCAGCAATCAACATGTCATCCACGTACAAAATAAGGATCAGCCAACTACCATCCTTAGCCTTCTTTGTATATAGACAGTGATCGAACTCACTACGTTTTTAGCCTTGAGAAAGCATAAACTTGTGGAATTTATGGTACCATGCCCTCGGTGATTGTTTTAAGCCATAAAGACTCTTTAACAACTGGCATACCCAATCTTCCTTGCCTTTCTCAACAAACCCTTCTGGCTGCTGCATGTAAATTTCCACATCTAAATCACCATGCAAGAACGCTGTCTTGACATCCATTTGGTGCAACACCAAATCTAATATGGCAACCAATGCAAGAAAGCATCTCAATGTAGTCATCTTGACCACCGGAGAGAAGACTTCATCAAAGTCAATGCCTTGTTCTTGCTTAAAGCCCTTGGCAACAAGCCTTGCTTTGTACTTTGGTTGACTATCATGAGCGGTGATCTTATACCTGTAAACCCATTTACAAGGTAGAGCCTTTTTGCCCTGTGGTAATTTAACTAACTTCCATGTCTTGTTTTTATGCAGAGCTGTCATCTCTGATTGCATGGCCAATCGCCAATTCCCGGAGTCCTTCATTTGCACTGCTTCCTTGTAACATGAAGGCTCATTGCAATTAGTCAACATGACATAGTTCATAGATGGAGCAAACCTATCAAGAGGTCGCGTGACACGTCCAGATCTACGCACAATAGGTGGCTCAGGATCAGCCACAACCTGTGGTTACACTCTATCCTGTCCTTGCTCCTCTTGAGCCTTGACATTTTGTCTTGCACGTGCAGGTCCATCTTCTTGGAAGACAACTCTTCTAATCTCCTCAACCCTCTCTAGTTTAGAATGATATTTGGATTCATTAAAGTGAACATCATTGCTGCGGACAACCTTTCTGGATTCGGGATCCCAAAGTCTGTACCCCATCTCACTAGAATTACCATAGCCTAGAAAGATGCACTTTCTACTCTTTGGCTCAAGTTTGTTCCTAAATTCCTTTGGAACGTGAGTATATGCCTCACAGCCAAAGACTCTAAGATGCTTGTATGAGGGCATTTTGCCTGACCATACCATCTCTGGCACTCAATCCTTCTGCAAAACCTTGCTAGGAGATCTATTTACAAGATGAACAACTGTTGATACAGCTTCAGCCCAAAACCCATTTGGCAGCTGTGCATTAGACAACATACTTCTGACCTTCTCTTGTATGGTCCTATTCATCCTCTCAGCAACACCATTTTGAGGAGGATTGTAAGGAGCAGTAAGTTCACATTTTATACCTTTTGACTCACAAAAGTCTTGAAAGGCCTTTGAAACATACTCTCCACCATTGTCAGTGCGTAAGCCTTTAAGCTTCTTGCCACTCTGGTTCTCCACAAGTGTCACAAACGTTTTGAAAACACTAAACGCTTCATCCTTGTGCTTGAGAAAGTAAACCCATACTTTCCTCGAGTAATCATCTATAAATGTCATAAAGTAAGAAGCTCCCCCTAGAGATAGATTAGGCATAGGTCCACACAAATCACTATGAACAAGTGCCAATTGTGTATCTCTTCTACTGCTTCTATGCTTATGTGGCTGCTGTGTTTGCTTACCATACAGACAATGTTCACAGAATTCAAAATCATTAAATGAAAAGCCAGGCAAATAACCAGAACGAGACAAGATTTCCATTCCCTTCTTGGACATATGTCCTAACCGGCTATGCCACAAAGAAACGTTCGGCTGCTTGGTTACATTGATTACATTTTTAGAGACATTTGATACATAAATCATGTAAAGTCCTCCAGACTTTACTCCATGTGCTACTGTCATAGAACCCTTGGATATCTTCCACATGTTCTGTCCAAAAGTGGTGACGTAGCCAGCATCATCAAGTAAACCTGTGCTGATCAAGCTCTTTGTAATTGCGGGAACATGTCTCACATTCTTCAGCTTGAAAGAAGAGCCATTTTGAAACTTCAATTGAACATCTCCAACACCTAAGATCTCACATGTCTGCCCATTGCCTGGCCGAACATGATCTTTAGTGGTCACATAAGAAGTAAACCACTCCTTGTTTGGAGACACATGAAGTGTGCCCCTGAGTCTATAATCCAGTCACTCAGTGCATTTCCATCAGATGCTGTAAGAAGAGCTGAGTCCATTGTATTCTTCAAGAAGTAGATGTCTCCTGACACTAGACTGTCATCCTCTGCAACAGTGTTTGTCACATTTATTTCTTGAATCTTCACTGAGGACTTGTTCTTCTCACCATGGTATTCAACTTTCGCTTTGCCTTTTTCTGCTTTCCATTCTCTGCAGTCTCTTTTCATGTGACCCTTCTTGCCACAATGGTAGCATTCTATGTCACTCTTGCCTTTAGCACTGCGGGACTTGCTACGAGATTGATTCCTCTTTCCACCTTTGTACTTTTCTTTGGTCCTTCCCCTGACAACTAAGGCTGTTCCTTTGCCTTTGTCCATTGTCTTTCTATTGGTTTCTTCAGTAAGCAGACTTCCTTCTACACGTGCTATGTTCAAACCATCTGGAGGTGCAGAATTACTCAAAGCTGTGCGAAAAGTGTCCCAACTTTCCGGCAATGTGATCAACAGGAACATAGCTCTAACAGGTTCATCAAACTTGACACCTTGAGGTGACAACTGACTATAGATTGTGTTGAATTCATTCAGATGATTAGACATAGGTGTCCCTTCTTTCATCTTCAAGTCAACAAGCTTCTTAAGCCACTATACCTGTGAAGCTGCACTCTGCTTCTCATAAAGATCACTCAGCTTTAACCATGCTTGATAAGCCGACATCTCGTCTACTACATTGAATTAAACGCTTTCTGCCAAAGTCAGCATAATGGTAGAAAGTGCCAATTCATCCATTTCGCTCCATTCATCTTCATCCATATCTTCTGGTTTTATCCCCTCGAGATTTATAGGTTTTATCTGCTTCTTTTGTACCAACACGTGCCAAATCTGCTGCTTCCACAATGGGAAATTGGTTCCATCTAGCTTCTTGATATTGTAAAGAGCAGTGTCCTGTGATCCAGCCATAGCTACGCTTCACAGTAGTTTACTTTCCTGGGAAAAATTTGGCAGAGTTTCCCCTGTAAACTGACCTCTGAACCAATATCAACCTGTCAAATGAACCAAGAAAGCTTCAGATTCTGCATAAATTTCGGCAGAGTCTCCTTTGTAAAATGGCTATGGTGTACTAAAAATTAGACCAAAAAACAGCTCAAAAAACACTGTCTCTCTGACACTGTAAGCTGTGGGTAAACCTGTCCTGCACCTGTACTGTCTCTGACTGTCCTGTCACTGTCCTGTAAGCATAGACTGTGACAATGCCTCAACGGCAGTAAAGCAAAGATGCAATCCCAAATGTCTATCTCACAGTCAATACATCCTAGTTGCCTATCTAAGGGTGCTCGAGGGATCGCTCCAAGACCTGTATCACCGAAAGGATCTCAACATTCGAGAATCCCCCAGCTCAATAAAACCTCACTCGACCCTCAACAAAGGCTGCAATAAATCTGACAGTACATAGGCTTCCCACAAAGTCATACATCCACAAATTTCCCACTGTATGCTGTAACCGCTGCGGCGGTTGTTTGCTGCGTGACTCACAGCCAGCAAACCCTCAACAGACATACATCATCTCTGACAATACATCCCATGTGGAAGAACCTGCAATTTCAGGATGAAATCTGGAATATCAAGCAGCAAACACAAGCTACCTGATGAACTAGTGGATGTTGCCTACAGTTTGTGTGTAGATGCGCCCGTGTCGTATGTGACACGCTTCCAAGAACTGTGAGCCGTCCTTCGATGTGTAGACAGCCACAAATCAACACTTTGGGAGTGTCGATATCCTCAGCACCTGCAGTCGTAGGCCGAAAACCCCAAATTTGCAGAGTCGGATGTGCACCCGTCGAGACCATGTAGTCAAAAATGGCATGCGCAGAACTTTGTCGAAGCCGAACGGTAACCGAGATGACCTCAGAATGAAATTCTGAGCACACCAAGCCCTTTGGGCCGTCCCAGGAGATTTGGGGCCGTGTCTTCGCCTGTCGAATTTCACTCCAATCTGAGTTGGTGACTCTAGCCTCCTGCAGTGTTGCCCCGAGCCTCGATCTGAGCTCTGATACCGGTTGAAGGAGTACGAGCGGAAGTGCGACGCGAGAGAGAGTGCGAGAAGAAGAGCACGACGATATGGTGAACTCGCTCTACTGTAATGTGTAGAGCATAGTGAGTTCTTATTAGGTTTTTACAAAAGAATATGTGTACATACCTGGCGGCCCGCCCACTTACCTGGGCGACCACATTGGGCTTTATACCCCAACAAGTATGTATTATCTCATAACCACGTGTAGGAGTAAATTTTTGGTTTTGCAAATTGACTTAACCTTGTTTACCATATTACATCTCCTACTTGTAAGATCGAATTTGTTTTTTAGAGCTGATGCTTATCTCACCGAATCGTCTAAAAGCTATTTTTACTTAGTACTAGCTTTTGTTATGTTGCTCTTTCTCTTATTCGTTATAATTCTTAGAGTTGCAACACAGACGGTATGGATTAAGAGTGGCAACACCTACCGGATTGTCTACGGAGCTAAAGTGTGGCAACACATACCGGATTGATTAAGCTGGTTCCAAGATACTTGGTTTTTTTACTATGATGTTTAATGATAGTTTTTGGTGACTTACCATTAATTTAACATGGTGATTGAGTTCTGAAGGGCTTGGCTGGTTTTTGAACCTCGGCTATTCTATAAAATATGCTGGTCTTCATTTGCTGGATTCCTAATTTCACTCAAAAATATATATGAACTGACTCTTACCTAGCATCTTGTAGTATATTCTAAAAGAAAGCTTCTAGAAGTTGGTTTTAAAGGCCTTAGTATTATAAGGAAAGTCATATAATTCCCTTTAAACTGATCTTTGCTGGTTAATCTTTTGTCGTATCTTTCTCGGACCAGGTCTGAGTCTGATTGAAGGACTGACTCATCTAAGGGCTTTATGTTAAAAAAAAAAAACAGTTTATATCTGGCTTGGGATACAGTATGACAGACATGACATGACATGATCTTTTTTAATGATATCTCAGGGTGATTATAAAATGGGTTCTTATAGTAGGATCTGTTCAAAAAGATTGTTTTTTTATATATATACTTCAAACCACAAGGATGAGGTTGTCCTTAATCGAGCAGGGTTTTTGGCTTGAGATTAACCTTGCCTACCGATATTGAGTGAATTTCTCTCCAATCAGATTAAAAAAGAAGTTTTTATTTTTACCTAAAAACTTAAGTGTAGCAAAGAATGTTTTAAAAAAAAGAAATATATATATATATATATATATATATATATATATATAAAATTGAGGAATAAACAGATACATAGTTGCTTTATGGGTGTTCACTTTCCTTTATCAGATTGGCAAAAATGCCAAAGAATGGTTTTTTCAAAAATAAAGAAAATACTAGTTAAGAACTATGTTTTTTTAAAGGTGACATGGATAACAACTGGGATGCCCTGCATCACCTGCGTACAGTCACGTGCTAACGAATAGTTTTCTTGTGGCTATGGGTGCAGGTGAGGGCTACCTTCCTTGATTAAAATGTCCAGTTCTTAACAAATGGAGGTTCTCTTAGAGTGACGCAAATTATCCCAGACTTTGCGTTTATGGATTCTTGAACTATATCTTGTTATCTTCATTACCTTGTACAAAATTTATTTTCAACCGCAAATAAATTATTGTGCAATGCCACTGTACTTTTCTAGAATTGTTAGTCTGTGAACAATTAGTGTTCGTTTGCGTATATTTATATAGATTTAAAACTGCTACACACACACACACACACACACACACACACACACACGCATGTGCATGCATGCATGCGTGCACGCACGCGCGCGCGCGCGCACACACACACACACACACACACACACACACACACACACACACACACACACACACACACACACACACACACACACACACACACACACACACACACACACACACACACACACACACACACACAAAAACACAAAACCTATAGAATCATGGGTAGACAATACCCCGCTGGCGCTCTCAACATGTGGCCAAAAGATAGATCAGGAGGTTCTCTCAACATGCACGAGGGAAAAAGAGAGCTGCCCTAGCCATGTGTAGTGGATATGCCTTGATGGACGGGGCTACTTGTTGAATTGTGGGATACTATCAAGCTAGTCCACGTGTGTTTCCAGGTCAGAGTCTGTCGCTCCACGTATGCAAGAGTCCGCCAGTCCATGTATGCAGGACCGCATTGTTGGACCTTAGGAGGCCAGCCCACATGGAGATAGTGCACAAAAGGCTCAACTCCCCCTCCATTGTGGGTGCATGAAGAAGCAGCCATCCGGTGTCAAGAAGTGCGGAGTGCAGCGTCGGGCCTCTGACTGTGAGAGTTCGCAGCAAAATCAAGCAAGTCGTAGAAGATTTGAAGCTAAAAACACACTCGAAAAGAAAAAAACTCCAGCACCATGAAAGCTTTACTTTGAAAACGAGCCAAGATCAACTCAAACTCTTGTGTGTGTGATTATTTGGTGTAGCCTAAGTGCCAATTTCACAGTTGCAGTGCTCTTTTGCCCTGATAAAACCCTAAACAAATGCTTCAATTCTCCGTTGTATCCATTTATGGAAGCTTCAAAACTTCATTATACATTCCCAAGAAGGTATTTGAAGAGGGGAAACCCTAATTGGAGGTCTCACAGCCTCGAATACAAGGTTGGAATAGCACGTGAGTGCACTAGCAGACCATAGGTGCATGCTTTGTATCGCTTCACAGAGGAGCTCAAAGTGTTGACATTGATTTTATAAAATGTTCCTTAAAATCTCATAGTCACATCACCGCGAGTGATGTGGAATTTTAAGCCACATTTGACCATTTTTGGGTCATTTTTGACCAATTTATGACCTGTAAAAAGCCCAAACGAGCTGGGAAAAATCCCTAAAATTGTGGAAAAATACCATTGGTCTTGAATTTCATCTTGAACCTCATTTTACACTTGGTAGGTACTCTGGATGCATCTCTTATGCCCATGTATAAAACCTGCTATTTTTTAGCAGAGGTCGCACACATTAACTTTTCTAGGAAAAACGAGCGTGCCACTTCGAAACAAGACATTTGTACATTTCTATAGCAAACAAAGCATGTTTTAATGTCATAAAATACGCGTCAATGCCACGTCCAGGGCCTCACTTGTTCAACAAGGGATGTACACGATTGCAACAATGGCATCTATTTATGCATATATCACACTATGTACATTATAGCATTCGATCCCACACAACAAAAGCATTGAGAGTGAGGTAGATATTTTGGTTTCACATTATGCATGTGCCACGACACAACATCCACCCCCTCTAAACCTGCACATCCTTTGGCATGTGCCACTCATATCTTTTGCAGGTTCAATCTTCATTTAAGTCAACATATAGATCGACTTCATCATCACTTGCAATGAAGTCTAGTGCACCACCATCTCTTTCTTCATCCTCATCCATAACATGTTCATCAGAGTCTTCATTTTGACTTTCTTGTGAAACAAAGGGATCTATATCACCTCTTCTTTTGAAGAGATTGATTATTTTCCTTGCAATGGGAATCTTCATTTCTATCCCATCTAGCTCATGCAAGGTATAAGTTGCATTACCATGTACATGTTTAACCACATAAGGATCAAACCATCTCTTTGAAATATTTCTTATTGTTGAATGTTGGCAATCAAGACTATTGTCATACACCAACACCGAATCACCTTCCTCAATAGCTCTAGGTCTGAGCTTGTGCCTTTTATCAAATCTGTCCTTATTCATCAACCTTGCATCTTTTAATTGTGCTACTGAAATCTCGATATCTCGAGGCCTTCTTTCCAATTGTTTCCATGTGGGAATTACATCCTCAATTGGCATTATAGGTTTTTGATCGTACATCAACTCAAAAGGCATTAAGCAACTCAATGAGTTTGGCAAATGAGCCTTTGTAACAGGAATAGGCCGCAAGTTCCAAGGTACATGATGAGGGATAGTGAAGATTAACTTTGGAGCAACAATCATGAAGGATCAACACTGTGATGTATGGCTGCTCAATGATAAGAGGGTATGTAGACATCTCCTGGATAATTTTTTTTTGGTCATCTTTCACATCCCCTATAGTCACCCTTACATTTGGACAAGCTCCATATAGCTCCCTTGATGAGTTGTTTGCTTCACGGATCATCCATCCATGATTTATATTGATTGGACATTTATAGACTCTTTGACATAAGATTAATTTTTGACCCTGATCTATTAGCGCAATGTATGGATCTTCTAAGTCTCCCACTTTCACGAGGGTATTTGTAGTCACTCTTGCCCAATGACTCTTGGAGCAATAACTCTTGTGAATGGTCTCGACTTCATCTTCATCATCCAAGAAGTGAACCTGTTTTACTCCTCCCCCTAGCCTTGTAGCATCCAAAAATAGTTTCATCACCTTGCTTGCCATAGACCTGTACTCCAAGCTATATTTTATTAAAAACCTCCTTATTCTTCCAATTGAAATTAGATAGTCTCAAGCGGTTGTTAAACCTCTCTTGGATCTAGAGCTATTAGATCAGGATGAGAAACATGATCTAGGTTTCAGAGATGAACCCACTTTACAAAAAATAGAAAGATCTATGCCTAGGAATTTTTTCAAAATTATTTTGCTTCTCCCTCCTAGGCAAATTGAGTTGTATGCCATCTGTCTGCAAAATAAACTCTCGAACTTTGAGATCTTGAATCAATGTTACCCCTCTAGTAAATACTCATGAATAGCACAAAATACCACAGCTGCATGTCGAACGTCAATGGGAAAACAAGTTGCCCAGCTGATGAAAGCATAGACATGTGCTAGTCCAGAAGAGAAAGGAAAAAAACTTGGAATATTCTTAAAGACAAACCAAAGAAGGTGGTCAAACCATATGATCGTTGAGGGAAAACTGAAGGTTGGGTTTCGTTTGTAGTTACACTTTATAAAGGGCCTGTAAGTATTCCATTAGTTTTTTAGGAACTTTTAGATGTCGTTTTCTTTATCATTGAGTGATAGTCCCTTTGTACAGGCTACCACTGATCATTGGAGCACTTCTTGTTATCAATGTCTGATAACTCAATCTGCTTCAATGTAAAAGCTTTATCCTGTGACAACAACTACTACTTAGACTGCAGGGCTAAAGTTTTGCATTATTTTACAACCTTCAAGGGAAGACTGCAAAGTAGAGCTAAAGATTTAATGGTGAAGGGGGACATCATTTCTTCCTCGAGTACAACACCACCCACTTGGATAGACTATTGACACTATTTTCAAGCCTTCTAAGAGTAAAGAACATGCGAAAAGAATCGCAAACACACCAGGAAATATGGCATCATCTTCGAAACAACCAAGACAGTTCTGTGGATTGGAGGATTCTGGAGACACTCCAAGGACTCTAGGATACAACACAGAGGACATGGTAAGACATCTATCCACTTGAACCAATGGCTTACACTGATTTAAACAAGCTAATAAGGTAAATAATTGGTTCATTCATTTTTATTTTGCAATAAGTTTATGGATTTCATACACCCATGTTCATTCTTTGACCAATTGTTGAAAGATCTGGGTTCATAAAAAACCTAGATTAGTTTTGTATTATTTTTGATACGTACAACTACAATATTCAAGATTTGTTTGAGTGTTTGTAATTTTTGTTGATTTTCAAAAAAGACTACATCTGGCATAACATTCCATTTTATTCTTCCTCGGATGAAGAAACTGCAAACTTATGTGTACTAATGACTCTGGTTTGTGACTATATGGTTTGTATAAAGCCTTGGTTATAACCTTACAAGATGTAAAATTTGTAAACTCATCTATTTTGATTTCTTTAAGGTTTAATGAATATGGTTTGATCTGGCTCAGCATTAATCAATCCCATGGGAAACGGTTTCACATTTGTATATATGGCAGTTTCAAGTCTGTAGCAAGGAACTAGTCCACTTGATGGACTATTTCCAAACACCAAAGAAGTTATCTTTGATGAGAAAAAGGTCTTCTCTCCTCTCTCTCTCTCTCTCTCTCTCTCTCTCTCTCTCTCTCTCTCTCTCTCTCTCTCTCTCTCCCTCTCTCTCTCTCTCTCTCTCTTTTGCTCTCTAGGTTTTCAAGGGTTAATCCAAACCAAAAAATGCAGTAACTTTGTATGAGTTAAATATTTCACAGTATTGGTAGGGGATATGTCCACTTAATGGACTATCCCCCACCAAGTGGGCTTATCCTAGGGTTGGGGTGGGCCTCTCTCTCTCTCTCTCTCTCTCTCTCTCTCTCTCTCTCTCTCTCTCTCTCTCTCTCTCTCTCTCTCTCTCTCTCTCTCTCTCTCTCTCTTCTCCCTCTCTTTTGCTCTCTAGGTTTTCAAGGGTTAATCCAAAACAAAAAATGCAGTAACTCTGTATGAGTTAAATATTTCACAATATTGGTAGGGGATATGTCCACTTAATGGACTATCCCCCACCAAGTGGGCTTATCCTAGGGTTGGGGTGGGCCTCTCTCTCTCTCTCTCTCTCTCTCTCTCTCTCTCTCTCTCTCTCTCTCTCTCTCTCTCTCTCTCTCTCTCTCTCTTTTCTACAAGATGATGAAACATGGCTTTAGCCAACCATGGAATTACAATAAGTCTGGATTTCAACTCTGCCCTCGTCAAATAGATCTTTAAGGTCTCTTGGGATAGTTTCCTATGACATTAAAACTCTCTTCTTCTTCTTCTTCTTATTCTTCTTCTTCTTCTTCTTCTTCTTCTCTCTCTCTCTCTCTCTCTCTCTCTCTCTCTCTCTCTCTCTCTCTCTCTCTCTCTCTCTCTCTCTCTCTCTCTCCAAGTGACACATCCTCAAAATCTTTCTAGAAACCTTAGCGAGCTAACGCACATGCTCTCCTTCAAGCACCCAAACCCACTTTTAGTAAATAGAATTGGCATGCATCTCTCCTCTTTTGTATCGAAAGATGCTATGCGCTTCCTCTCACTACGCTTTACCTTCATCTACACAGTACACCCTCACACACACACACACACACACACACACACACACACACACACACACACACACACACACACACACACACACACACACACACACACACACACACACACACACACACACACACACACACACACACACACACACACACACACACACACACACACACACACACACACACACACACACACACAACTGCCAGCCTCGTTGTGAGCTTTTACAGGCAGATCCACTCAACACACACACACACACACACACACACACACACACACACACACACACACACACACACACACACACACACACACACACACACACACACACACACACACACACACACAAACACATACACATACACATACACATACACACAAACACACACAGATTGTACAGTTCTTTTCATTGTTGAATACTAGTAAAGAGAATACAATCTATGGCGATTGCTCATATTTTTTGATATAAACATACACCTGATTGACTCAGACAAAGAAATATACGAAGTGTGTATGCAAGTAGAGAAGTCTCATCGGCTCAATAAACAAAGTAGGAACGCATCTGGAAGTAGATGGAAGCACACACTGAACCTGATCTCATCAAAAGTTGGTTTTGAAGATATCTACTATAACAAAATTTGATTTTCAAAACAGAAAATCCATCAGGTAGGTGCTCTCATACCTACTTAGAACAACTAGTACTGGTGCTTATGTGTTCAAAACTATATGCTCGATTGTTGTTTATTTGGTTAATCTATATATGCATGGAAGAATATTGGAATGAATACTGGTAATGAAGAACATGATCTTAATTCATAATATTTACAGTTGCATAGAGGGTATCATTTGGCTGGGAAGCCTTAAACATCCTGTTAAGGGTGTCGTGAGAGACGCCATATTTCAACAGGAACTCATGGATTTAATTTTGAGCAAGGGAATATAAATTTTGAGTTGTATGATATTTAAAGCATTTTGGTAAGGTGATTTTGAACATGGAATGCAGACATTGAGTCAGATGATATGTAGTTTGATCTTAATCCTTCTGTGAGGGTCTCTAAGTGAGATGGCATAAAACTATTGGATTTGTTTTGAAATTTTATTCAAAATACAGGGGAGCTGCTGTTGAAATTTTGCTAATCCAAGTAAATAACAACCTTTATGTATGTCAGATACTAGGACATATGCCTAGCTATCATATGAGTAGATGATTATCGGCAAAATATATTTTAGGAAACTTCTCATTTGTATATACTTGATATGCTGATACCTTTTAAAATTCATTTGTCACATTATTTTTTGACATGTTGCTACTTCATGAGTAACTTATAAGATGATCTATTCACCAAAGAAAGACTTGAGAATAATCTTATCTTTATATCTTAAAAGATAAGTTACTATCCAAGGTAAGAGATAGTAATTGCTTTTACGGTATAGACATTTCATTCATATTCTTGCATGGTAATTGACATTACGTAAGCTGAAAAATTGCTGGTACTGGTGGGTTGGTGACTATTGACTCTCATGTATGATTGAAAATATATGGCGAAATGTCAAAAAGAAATTATTTGCGTTTGGAGGATGCTACCAAATGTTTGAGCTAGAAACATGTGAGACACTGCTAGGTTTTGATACATGAGATATATTATAGTTATTGAAGCCGTAAACCTCTTATGGAGGGTCTCGTTGGGAGATGGCATAAACTGAGTTTTGTGAAATACTACTCAAAGTACTCAAAGTACAAAGGAAGTGCTTTCCGATTTTTTCCAGGTGGTCTACATTAATCTTTAAACCAAAATTACATAATTACTTGCATCATATATGGTAATAGACACTAGTAGTTTTTTGAGAGAACAGAGTGATTATTGGGATACACATGACTCTACATTCAAAGGTTATCTTACTTAAAATCTTAAACTTAATAGTCAATCCTAAGGGTAAGCTGTAAACTAGGTATACAGATGCGACATGGATGACAACTGGATTTAGTGTTGACACCTGCAAAACGCACAATCATAGCTAGTTCTAACTGAATGTTTTTGTATGGATGCAGGTAACAACTGGATCCTTCTCCATGTAGATTTCGTGGAAGCTCAACTCAAAAAAGGGTGGACACACAAAGATACAACATTAAGATATCAATTTGTAATAATCAAAGATCAATTTTTTGATCTAAATGATTGTATTATCCATTGGATACAGAATGTTGTATTGGTGTATATGAAATGTTAATTGAGTTTTATGACATCTTGTTTCAAATATTGTTATTTAATACAATTGTGTAAGTATGGTTCAATTATGAGGGGATTTTCATACTTAAACACACACACACACACACACACACACACACACACACACACACACACACACACACACACACACACACACACACACACCCAACTCACCTTCTGCATGTAGTCATAGAAGTAGCTCTCTCTCTCTCTCTCTCTCTCTCTCTCTCTCTCTCTCTCTCCCCCCCCTTCCTTCCTTCCTTACATGATCAAATTGGCCCTACTATTTGAACCCAACCATCAGGTGTGTTACTTCTTATCATTGTGCAGACATTGCGAAGAGGGCGTGGGACAGCCTCAACTCTGATCTGGGCGTGCTCTCTCTCTCTCTCTCTGTCTCTCTATCTCTTTCTGTCAAGCACTCAAATTTACTCTCAGTTTTGGTTGTGTGTGTGTGTGTGTGTGTGTGTGTGTGTGTGAGAGAGAGAGAGAGAGAGAGAGAGAGAGAGAGAGAGAGAGAGAGAGAGAGAGAGAGAGACTTGAGTTTTGGGAAGGCAAAAAGGAAGCAAAGAGGAAGAAGAGAGATTGAGAAGAAACACCTTCTGTGCATTCACGAGGAAGAGAGGAAGGAGTTGTAGATAAAATCTAGGGTTTCCCCTCTTCCCCATTTTGCAGGATTCGCTACTTCTGATAGCAAAAACCTCCCTTATTCTATTGCATGTGAATCGGAGAAATGTTTCGTATTTGGTGGTGCTTTGTTCAATATGGTAGACCAAGAGCTGAGAGCTGATCACGATAGAGGGATCCTACTCTTGAGTTTGGGTAGCGAGTAATCAAAAGGGTGCTCCTCTTCTCGAACCATGGCCACCCACTAAGACGGGCCAATTCCCTCGAGCTACGAGAAGGAACTCCTGTAATTTACGTGACTTTGCGGGAAGGAACTGCTATCATTTGCATGACTTTGGAGTGTGCGTGTTAACATGGCTTGGGTGCACTTGGGAGTTGGAAAGCTTCTTGGCAAGGACTTCTCAATCGTGGTGGCATGGAGAAGCAACCACCTGGAGGCTACAACTCTCTTTGTAATATAAGCATAAGATAGTACAAGGACACTCTAAAGAACTCTAAAGCGAAGAAAACGCTAAAGAGAAAATAAGCAAAGAAAAACAGAAATGGACCAAGTAGTGACCTCTTTATATGGGCACAAAAAGTCTTTTGACCTTCCACCTTCACGTGTCTTTTCATTTCGTGAACTCACCCTTCACTTATCCACTTAAGATGTTTTGAATTGGTTTTTATTTTTTTGAGATTGGGGAGAACTATTAAGTTAAGTCTTAAATAATTTGATATATACACTATAAGAGGAAAACTCATGAACCGCTTGTATTGCCACGATTTAACAAAAGAAAATAGAGAGAGAACTTTTTGGATGTGCAGTAATAGCAACGGGAATGATTGCAGTAATGGTTTATCAATAATATGCGTGGTGATAGCTATGGTAATATATCTGCGACTATTATTGCACTTATTACCATGCACATTACCTCGCTTATCACCACCATACAACTTTTCAAAAATAAAGATGCTCATTTGGGCCACCCAAAATTGGGTGGCCCAAATGAGCTTCTTTATATTTGATCTACATAAAACATATGAAATATCAATTGTATTTTGAAAAGTGTAAAAAAAAAACTTTCAAATTACAACTTATACCCTATCATTATAAATTGAGGCGACAAAGAGCAATACTTTGAAAACATTACAAACAAAGCCAAATTTTCAAATGAGCTTTATATACAAAATATGAATTTTTTTGTGCCACATTTGCACTTGTAAAAGAGGAGTACACAACAAATCTTTAATTATCCTAATCCTCCTCATCCTTGTCCTTGTCCTCGTCTTGAGCTGCATACATTGGATCCGCTTGACTCTACACCAACCAAAAACAAATTAGATAGATCAATAACCCAAATTAACTTTTAATATAAATTCATTGTCTACACTTACCACTTTATATACAAAATATGATTTTTTTTGTGCCACATTTGCACTTGTAAAAGAGGAGTACACAACAAATCTTTATTTATCCTAATCCTCCTCATCCTTGTCCTTGTCCTCGTCTTGAGTTGCATACATTGGATCGCCTTGACTCTACACCAACCAAAAACAAATTAGATAGATCAATAACCCAAATTAACTTTTAATATAAATTCATTTTCTACACTTACCGCTTGTAGTGTTTTGACAATTGAGTCAAATTGTTTGTGAGAGATATGGGCCGAAAGCAAGGGACGGTGGTACAAAATTGGTTGTCCTTGACACCACCTAGGTTTGGTGGGTGTGGTAAGGAGAATCAGACCCAAGTAAAAGATGCAAAATTGAACAAAAAGGAGAAAAAATAAAATCAATTTCTTGGAGGCTTTATAATTTACTCTACTTTATTCTTTTTTCCCAAAATGGGTTATAACAGATAAACGACGTGGGTGCCAGAAGTGGGTAAGGAGGTTTGGCTAGCTCGCTCTCTCTCTCTCTCTCTCTCTCTCTCTCTCTCTCTCTCACACTCACACACACTCATTCTCTATTTTGTTCTCTGTGGAGCACCCACCCTTCCCGCTCACCCCCTCTCTTTCTCTCTCTCTCTCTCTCTCTCTCTCTCTCTCTCTCTCTTTCTCTCTCTCTCTCTCTCTCTCTCTCTCTCTTTCTCTCTCTCTCTCTCTCTCTCTCTTCTCTCTCTCTCTCTCTCTCTCTCTCTCTCTCTCTCTCTCTCTCTCTCTCTCTCTCTCTCTCTCTCTCTCTCTCTCCAGCTCCCACCATATAGCCATGGCAGCTCATGTCAGCTCTTCAAAGATGACGATGGATACTGAGCGTGATTCCTTCACCTATCTCGAGTCAGGGGTACCTGCATCTACAGAGGGTGCTTTGATGGAAACCACAAGCATTCATGAACCTGTTAGCAACCAAGTATTTTTGCGGGACTATTGGGCACAAAAGAAGCATGAGCAATGACACAAGGAGCACAACCCTGCTAAGAGAGCTGAACTTGCTACAACCAGATCAAGGAACAATATATGCAAATCCATGGCTAGATGTTGGCGTCGGTAGACCCAAGGACTAACAACACGAGAACAACAAGAAATTCTAGAGCAGCTCATGCATCATCAACCATTTTCCAAGTTGAGGAGTTCGGATGTGCAATCAAGTCTTCTTTCCGGCGTTCGCAACACATTGACTCAGCTGAAAGTGCCCCACTCTTCATCTGAGCTTTTTGTGAAGAGAACCTCTTTGACGATGATACTAAACAATGGTAATCAGAGCATAACCACTATGAACCAGTCCAAAATTGCTGCTGCCTTGGGTGTTCATCGACGTAATATAGCGGCAACAAGCAGTCGACTGGGAATGAAAGATGAGGATGAAGTGTTGCCACTTAGTGCTTGTCACAGACAAATACCACTGCATACAAGTATCACAATCAAAACTAGAGATTTGGTGGCCGCTTTCGGGAAATCTGAGACAAGAGTTTCTCCTAACAAAAAGGATATCTGTAAGCACAAGATCGAGGAAAAATGTGTCATAAAAAATCCCATACATCTTCTAGATGATTCTCACGTAATATGTGTTGCCCACACTGTAATCCTTGCTCGCCTTTTTACTCTTGGATTAACACAGAATACCACAACTTGTTATCCAACAATCATTGTACGAATACTCAGCTCCATGGTACCATTTTCAGCATGCCAAAATTTGACCAATTCCTAGCATGCCAAACCTAGTATTTTGGTACCAATTCCTACCTCAGTAGTACCCAATTTGAAGCTTCTCTAGATTTTGAATAGTACCAAACAGATGCATAGTACCATTGTCTGGTAGAAATGCTCCAAAGTAAAGATGCACAGTCCCAATTAGGTACTTTTTGTATCTGGAAAGTTGTTATTTTGGAACTATGGATCCATTTTGTAGCTTTGCAGTATACAAAAAAGTACCCAAATTGGTACTAGGTTTCCAAATTGGTACTATGCAGGGTACAGACATGTACCCACTTTGGTACTAGGGATCCTGTTTGATATTGTGAATTTAGGTTGGTACTATGCAATGTACAGAGTTTGGTACTAGGGATATTGTTTGATACTATGAATTCAGGCTGGTACTGTGCAATGTACAGGATTTGGTACTAGGGATCCTTTTTGGTACTATGAATTCAAGCTAGTACTATGCAATGTATAGGATTTGGTACTAGGGATCCTTTTTGGTACTATGAATTCAAGCTAGTACTATGCAATGTACAGGATTTGGTACTAGGGATCCTTTTTGGTACTATGAATTCAAGCTAGTACTATGCAATGTACAGTATTTGGTACTAATGATCCTTTTGGGTACTATGAATTTAGGCTGGTACCATGCAATGTAGAGAATTTGGTACTGGGGGTCATGTTTGGTACTATGAATTCAGGTTGGTACCATGCAATGTTCAGAATTTGGTATTAGGGATCCTGTTTGGTACTAGGTTTGGCACTATGAATTCAGGCTGGTACCATGCAACGTATAGAATTTGGTACTAGAGATTCTGCTTGGTAATATGAACTCAAGCTAGTACCATGCAATGTACAAAACTTGGAACTAGGGATCCTTTTTGGTACTCTAAATTCAGGTTGGTACCATGCAATGTACAGAATTTGGTAGTAGGGACCCTGTTTTGTACGGTACTATGCAATGTACATAATTTGGTACTATGGACCTTGCTTGGTCCTATGAATACAGATTGGTTCTATGCAATATACATAAATGTACCCACTTTGGTACTATGAATCCAGTTTGGTGCTTTTCTGTACTTAATTTGGTACTATAGCTTGAATCTGGCAATACAGTGCCAAATTTGGTATTTTAGAATGAGTTGGTGGTTTACATTGTTAATTTTGGTACTGTAAACTACTTTGGTGCTTTGCTGTTTTATAGTAATATTCTGAGCTCTAATGTGGATCAAATTTTGTATATAGGTTGAGCTCTATAGAAGAGTCAAAAGCACGTATCCTCCAGTGGAGTTGTCACTTAGGTCCTTTGAGACACTCAAGCCATTCTTTGCCCGAAAATTAAAGGAGCGTTATACTTGCTGCTCTATTTACCATATCCAAATGGTATACTTCAGGGATGCTTTCAATCAAATGCGCCAAAACAAGTTTGGGCATCACGCAAAGGAACATCCATGTACATGCTCCATTTGTGGTACACAGTGTGAAGTAGGTGAGTGTTCTGCAAACCAGGCAGTTTTTCAACACATAAGTATCTTGCTGGATTTCATATTGTGCCCTCGCCCTAAGGATCATGAATATCATGCACATAGATGCTTGCTGGGAGAGTGCCCTAGATGTGGTGTAAGGAAGTTGTCATTTTGCCCAGATGAGATTGCAGCAGATAGGAGGGAGGTGATTGTTAAGATATTTAAGGATGTGGATATTGGACAGGTTAAAGCTGAAGGAAATGAGAAGAAGAGAAAGGAGTTAGTCATGGAAAGGATGAAAAGTGCAACTTTCATTCATCTTTTTTCAGATCATCTGAAAAGCTTTGTCAAGCACAACTTTGTTTTTAGGTGGCAGGCCCAGCAATTTAAAGACTGCTTGCTAAAGTTTCCAAGCAACGTTGTGGTTTCTGTTGTTGATTTTGCAGAGAATTACAGCTTTAAAGTGCAAAATGAGATTCAGTCCATGCATTGGTGGTCATCACAGGTCACAATACTGGTGCACATCTCTTATATCAGAAATTCAGTAGGAGCCATTGAGAAGACTCTGCATTTTTACATATCAGACGATAAGCTCCATGACACGCTCTTTGTTCAACATTGTTTTCTCTTGCATGACAGTTGGATGAAACAACAAGGATAGTTTCCGTTATCATTGGGTTTGGTCAGATGGTGCTGCTTCACAGTTCAAGGCACGATGACCATACTATTTTGTAGCCAGGTATTATCAGTTGTGACAGGATTGCATATGATGCACAACTTCTCCGCTTCAGGACATGGAAAAGGAGAGCATGATGGTGCATGTGCTGTTATCAAGAGAACCTTGACGCATGAGGAGCTAAAGCCTGATGGCTGGCCCATGAAGTGTGCGGCTGATGTGGTCAATTTTCTAAACGCGAGGTTTAACATAGCGAGGGAAGGTGGGGGTGCCAGCACAAGAAGGGTCTTCTGGTTGGTTTCATCGAATGATGTGTTGCGTTCTCCACTATGGGACTGCAAACCAATTGGAGGGTCTCACTCATTCCATTGTGTTGACGGCTACTCAACACACAATCCATGTGATGTGCGTTTTCGGACGCTGGCTTGCTTTTGTGATCCTTGTGTGAATGGGAAATGGAGGAGATGCAATAATAAACAGCACACTGAAGAATGGAAATATCTCTCCATTCAGCCATTGACAGAGTCTGTACAAGTAGGTAGTGATGAGGATGAGGATGATGAGGAGAACTACAATGATCTGCTTTCCTCCCAAGTGAGTGTGGATTTAACCATGCCTATGTATGAAGGAGACCCTAAGGTGCTAAGCCAATTACTGTACATTGGGGATAACTTTGCAGTGAAAGCAACTGAGGAGAAAGAGGACTTCTACCTTCTAAAGTGAAGCAAAATCATGTACCAGGCACCAAGAGTACTGAAGGACCTTTGGCATAACAAGATCGTAAAGGGTGTAATTCTGGTTGACGGTTTGTACTATGCCCTGGTTGAGGGAAAAGTTGATACTTATACCCTATTGAATGAGAAACCACCGAGCATGATCTACTCCCATCTTGTTAGAGCCATACAATTCCCCATGGAGGTCAAACCGGGCCTGCATAACCATTTTAAACTATCCTCAGAGATAAATGAAAATATCTACAAGAGTATGCCATATGACCAAGGGAGTGACCACGAGGGGATCCATACAGCGTAAACCCCAACTACAAGTCTAGCCACTGGCAGCAACAGTTGTAATTCTCTTGAATAGAATCTTACTTGTGATCAGTAGTGTGTACTTGCTAATTTGTTTTCAGCTGACTCTTGTAGTACCAAATTTGATAGCCAGAGTGCTTAATCCTTGTTTGATAGCAGGATACTTTAATATGGTTGAAAATATCTTAGGCAGGTGCAAGAATCCGGGTTTAGTTATCAATGGGACATAAATTAAGTGGGAAGGAGTAATCAATGCTCGTGGGTTATTTGACATTTTTGCTGATTCAAGCTTCACATGCAAATAGCAACAGAAAAATTACCAAAGAAGTGGCAAGAAAAAGATCACGTGCAGAAAAATGAAGTGCATGTGTAAAACTTTTGCAGACGAAGGTTCATGCCCATCAATAATTTCTTATTACACGAAAATGCCAGTCTTTTACAGAATCTTTTACACATCAGGGGGGTCAAACCGATACAAGTACCCTTCCAAAGATACAAAGTAATCAGCAACATACAGGGAGATGTCGTCCTCTACATCAAACAGGGGTGTGCCCCGGCTATAAGCAGTGGGGAACTTCTCATCTAGCCATCCTATGATCCATGGGAGAATGACATCCATGAGATACTTCGGCTTGCTCGGATCATAATAGTTTGGCTCACATGTCCGAATGAAGCAGCATGACTCATAATCATTCTTCAATGATTTGTATCTTGTGTCGTCCACAAGGAGTGTGTTGGCTTCATTAAATTGAGGATGCTTGCGCCAAACTGTTCACAGGAGCTTCAGGAAAATGGGCTCGTCGCCGAACTGTCCCAAAAGGCCTGCCACATCCTTCATAGAGGAAGCCCATTTTTCACAATGGGACTGGTAAAAAATATCTGTGTCAAGTAAACTAAGTTGTTAGAGTAGGTATACAGTTCAGAATACCAAAGTCTAAAAAACAGCAACAAGTTCTGTACATAACAGTACCAAAGCACCAAAGTACCAAAGTACCAAAAGTACCGAAGGACTTAATCACCAAAGTCTGAAAAACAACAAGTTCTGTACATAACAGCACCAAAGTACCAAAGGACTTAAATCACCAAAAAAAGAAAAACAGCAAGTTCTCTACATATCAGTACCAAAGTACCAAAGTACCAAAGGACTTAAATCACCACAGTCTGAAAAAAAACAAGTTCTGTACATAACAGTACCAAAGTACCAAAGGACTTAAATCACCAAAAAAAGAAAAACAACAAGTTCTGTACATAACAGTACCAAAGTACCAAAGTAAGTTGTGCAAATAGTACCAGGTTGTATGGACAATATCAAGTTGTGTAAACAGTACCAAATGTACCAAAGGACCAAAATGAATAAAAATAACCAAAAAGAACCAAAAGAAACAAATAGTACCCAATTGTGCAAACAATACCAAATTGTTCTAAAATTACCAAAATTGTGTGGACATTATCAATTTGTACAAACATTATCAAATCCTATACACGATAGTACCAAATAGTACAAAAAGAACCAATAGTACGAGAATATGTACAAATCAGTAGCAAAGGTAGATACAATACCAAAATCAGCCAAACTAGTTTGGAAGTTAAGGGATTCATACCTAAAAAGAGACTTTGCATCTTCATCAACTTAGGGAAGCAAGCATGCAGTATGATCATCAGATTGTGTCTTTGGCTGCACAACCAAAGCATCACGTAGCATCGCCTCCTCAGGCTAAGGATGAAATCCTCCGCATCAGGTCTGACCACACAGTATTTGTGCCGGGAGACCTATACGCAACGGGGCCTACATCCCTCTGGAAATGGGATACGCCACAAATCTTTGGGTTCTTCATGACAATCCTTCAACAGAACTCCATTCACATCCAGAATGACAAGGCGCTGAGTGCTCACCTTTACGTCCAGCTGCATTGATGTATCCGGTCGCTTTTCATTCAGCCACCACCTGTCCCTCACTGAAGTACCATGAAGCAAAATGAGTAAAGGAACACCCAGCCTTTTGGCAATAGAAAGTGTGGACATTTAGCACCATTAAAGTTTACCAATTGTTGACAGCATGACATAACAAGGAACGGACACATTAACATGTGACTGACATGACACCAAACATTGACAAATGAAAAATGGGATCATATTTCATGATAAGCCAGAAGCAAGTACAAAATGCTGTTAAATAGCTAATTCTTGGAGGTTCGTGGCTTGAGACCACATCCTTTGGGGCGCTTTTTACATTTCATAAGGAAGAGTTCGGAGAGTGTGGCACAGTCAATGCTATAACCTGTTTCTAAGGTTGTCACCTGCTCCGCACCTTCGGCCTCCTCCATGGCTTTTGTCTCCTCCACAACATAAGCTGCCTCCTCCGTGCCATACTCTTTCGTAGCCTCCTTCGCACCCTCAGTAGGTTCCGCCTCCTTAGCAAGTTCCACCTCACTCTTTGCTTGCTGCCTCGTCTTTCTGCCTGCCTTCTCTTCTACATACTTTGGAGTTGCATCCAAACACTCGGCCGCCGAGGGAACTTCCACTGCCACCCTCATCAGCCAAAATTTCTGCGTTGTTCTTCTTGCCTAGCCCTATCTCTATGTCATCAACTTCCTCAATCGATTCTCTTTCCTGTTTATCCTTCTCCTGCACTTTAGTTTTCAGTTTAGCTTCTACCATACCATAGCCCACACCAGCCTCAGACCCTTTCCCTTCCACTGTGCTGGCATTAGGGTCTTGATGGCTTTCCTGCACTTTGGCTTTAGTGTTATCTTCCTCCAAACTGGAGTCTAGAGTAGGCTCACCCTTTTTGCCTTCCATCGTGTTGGCACCAATGTCATGCAATACTTCATGCACTGACTTATAAGGATATTCCTAGAACATGTGACTGGCATCTGACTTGCTGTATCCAGGATGATCCTTCCGATCCACAGGGGTGTTGGTGTTGTCATGGGTGTCCGCACCGAAAGATCCTCTCCTTGCATATACACAAAAATGAAAGATAAGATTAGATCATAAATTCAACTGATATTATAAGCATGTAGTGTCCAACACAAACACCCCACTTACTCTTCAATAATGACCTCCTTGAAATCCAGGCCTTTGCCTCTGAAGGGATTGCAGTGTTGCAAAGTGCCTTCACGTATGTATCTTCCATTCTCAATACACCTGCAAAACATAGTGGATGGTACTAATGCCTGCAGGGAAGCATGAAGGTACCAACCACATAAGAAGCCTCCAAAGCCTCCCCACAGGCAACACAAGAATCAAACACATGTATTGTGTTTTCAGGGTCCACAACATGAGGCCTTGGAGTCAACGTGGTCCCTCTCTTCACATCAGCAGAGAGCTTGCTTACAAATTCGTACTGGTTTTGGGTTTCCAGGGACTCGTTGTAGAGCCTGGCATACTCTCTCTACAAAACAGAATGCTCTCGTAATTTACTTACCAAAACAACCAAGATGCATGGAAGAACACATGCAATAGTAAAAAATTATTGAAAGAGTACCAAAATAGAACAAAACAGTACCCCAATAGGCACCAAAACAGTACCAAAATTGACTGCTAGCAAGGAATAACACATGCAGTACCAAAATATTATTGCAACAGTTACAAAATAGAACCAAGACAGTACCAAATCAAACAATTAGCAAAGAAAACATTATTAGAAGAAAATACCAATGTAGTATCAAGGTACTAGAAATACCAGAAGTACCAAAAGTACCTAAAGTACCAGAAGTTTCAAGAGTACCAGAGCAGTTTCAAGCACCAAAAGTACCCAAGTCATACTCAACATTACAGTATAAGACAGTAACTAGAAAGTACCAAAATAAGTAATCAGACTACCCAAAGAGAAGATAAATGTCCAGAGTACCAAGGATTGTGCCACATAGCACTCAACTCAAATCTGTAAACTATACGAGTACCAAAATTCTCAAGGCAGTGCCAAAATGGTCAAACAGAGAACCAAATAAAATAAATAAGCACAAAAGGTTACAAGAAAAGTACCAAAAGTACCAAAATAGGTTGAAGTACCAAATGTTTCAACAGTACCAAATCACTATCAAGCACCAAAAGTACCCAAGTCATACTCACCATTACAGTATAAGACTGTAACTAGAAAAGTACCAAAATAAGTAATCAGACTACCCAATGAATAGATAAGCACCCAGAGTACCAAAGATTGTGCCACTTAGTACCCAAGGCAAATCTGTAGACTATATGAGTACTAAAAATTCTCAAGGTAGTACCAAAATGGTCAAAGAGAGAACCAAATAAAATAAAGAAGCACAAAAGGTTACAAGGGAAGTACCAAAAGTACCAAAATAGGTTGAAGTACCAAATGTTTCAAGAGTACCAAAGCAGTATCAAGCACCAAAAGTACCCAAGTCAAAGTCAACATTACAGTATAAGACTGTAACTAGAAATTTCCAAAATAAGTAATAAGAGTACCCAATGAACAGAAAAGCACCCAGAGTACCAAATATTGTGCCACATAGCACCCAAGACAATATCTATAAACTATATGAGTACCAAAAATTCTCAAGCCAATACGAGAATGATCGAAGAGAGAACCAATTAAAATAATTAACCATCAAAAGGCTACAAGGGAAGTACGAACATAGCAGTTAGTGTTCGATTAAATACCCAAATCAGTTTAAAAAGTACCAAAATAGTCCAAAACTAAGCAAACCGCTTTCAAATTTTTTTTGGAAAGTAGCAAGACATTTAAAGAAGATACCAAAGCACTAAGCAGCATGTACCATAGCAATCCCAAAATAGAATTGAAAAAGACCAAATGATCAGAAAATCACCAAAAGTACCATGGATTGTGCCATTATAGAATCCAAGACAAAACAAATAGTACAGTGTAAGACTTAAAAATTAGAAACAAGGAAGTACCAATATAGTACCAAGTAGTTCAAATGAGTACCAAATGAAATGAAGTAGCAGCATAAAGTACTAAGGAAAGTTCCAGCACTGCCCTTAGTGTTAAATAAAAGTACCAAAACAGTTAGAGAGAGTACCAAACCAGTCCAAGATAGTACTAAAACCCATAAAAATGTAAGCAAATAAACCAGTCAAGAAGTGAAATATGCCAAATCACCAAACCTTGTGCAGAATAAAAACTTTCAACAGTCGTACACAATGCAATAAGCCAGAAATACAATACCTCCTACTGTTCAAACTCAGCTTGGAGCTTCTTGATATTTTCGGAAACCCCATGCCGTCGTAACAAGCGCCGACTTGCTCCTAGCTCAGCCTCCACCTCTCTGATCTCTTCATCAGGGATAGGTATTTGCTGCCGTAGCAGACCGATGCGCGCCTCCAGGGTATCAATATCCTCCATCAAACTTTTTGTCATGCCCTCTTTACCCTCATATACTAGTAGTTGGTCCTTGTTTTCTTGAATAGAGGCCTTCGGGTCTGTTAGTTTTGATGACCTTGGATGTGACACCTGCTTTTGGAGTCTTTGGAGCAATGCCTCTAAGTTAGGTAGGTAGTCAGCCACTGCCCCTCTGACACCTTGCTCTGGTTCTGTGCAGATGTTGCTGCCACTTTGAGTCATGCGGGCCTTCTTAATTGACTGCGGGACAGTTCCAGGGGACGAAGCATTTTGCTTCCTCCATGTCTCAACTTGATAGTCCATTGCTGTAAACCAGTCCTAAATGATATCATTTAAGTGAAGGATTTCTTATCATTCTCCCTGATAAACTTTGGACAATAGAAATCTGCACTAGATGTGGCTGCAAATGATTTAAATAAATTTTGATGTTCTTTTGGAACTTGTACTTGAAAAAAGATAACCACTGCTCGGATGGCAAGTCCTCATCAGTCAGGTCCTTAGGGAGTTTGCCTTCTAGACTAAGGCCATACTCCTTATGCAAGTCCTCTGCTGTATAACAGAACTTGGTTTGTTGAGGGTACTCCTCCATTTTATTCTTACCTGAAATGTCAAACAAATCAGAAATTATTGTGAAACAAATCCAAAGTACCTCATTTGTTACTGTACATTTAATAACTAATAACTAATGTGTTTACAGTATGACTCTATTTCCACGAAACTTCAACAATAGTCTGCAATAACTTCAGTTTTAATCCTTAGCATATGATATACAAAGCTCTAACATGAAGCAGGGAAACTATAGAATCATGTACATTGTCTCAGCTAAACCTTTCTATCCACAAACATTGAAGCTCCACAACCACTTTTCTAGAATATCCTAGAAAAATACACTTAATACTATAGAGCAAGCTGGATAATTAGCATGGTCCAAGTCAATTTTCTAATTTTTCTCTCATATGCATATGGATTACAAATGCGATGCTCCAAGGTATCAAATTTTACACTGAACATTTAAATTCAAAATTTTACACCATCTGATTAACACAAGCCTGATTCCAATGAATAGCTTACCACGTCTTGACTTGTTGGCAGATTTTGATTCATCCTCATCAACACGGTGTGAGGTCCGTTCGGAGTCGATTTCAGAAGCCTTGAACTGTTTTGCACTAGCCCTTGTGTTGGGACTGCTTTTGTTCTCCAACTATGTTTGTTGAGAGGTGGGGGTGGAAGAACCTTTGTTGTTGCTTCTCCCATGGGTGGGAATTCCCTCCTTGGCCTTCCCTTTCTATTTGCATGTTGAAGGTGATGCTCTGCTAGAAGTAGCTCCCTTGGCCTTTGGGGTCCTCATGGTTGGAGAACTCACACGATAGCAGCTCTGCTACAATGCTGAGAGAGAGAGAGACAGAGTAGCTCTGCTATGAGTCTGAGGGGGGGGGGGGGGGGGGGGGGGGGGAGAGAGAGCCCAAGCGCTGGCAGAGAGCGCTCAATTCAAATGGACACAGTTCGGACCACTAAATCCACTAATTACACCATTACTCTCACACGGGCTGGCCCATTGTGAAACTGCACGACTTGTATTTTTGAGATACAATTATAGCTAAAAAATACAAATTCCAAAACTTTTGGGCCTCAAAACTTTCCCTCCAAAGGACCAAACAGGTAGAAAAAAAATTGGCCCTTTTTTTGTACCACCATCCTTTGCTTTCAGCCTATGATGATTTTCTAACAACCATCACCAAGTATCGAACTCTCTCTCTCTCTCTCTCTCTCTCTCTCTCTCTATACTTGACCATCTCTCTAGTAGGACGTCTCAGAGTGATATTTTCCTAAGTTAACAATAACCAAAAAAGTTCAATAAGCTAAAACACCTTCTTATCCAAATTTGCACAATTGAAAATGGCTTAAATATTTATCGTTTCAGGCCGTTTTGTCGCTCGAACCATAGTGAGTAGAAGTTTCTCTATCTCAAGCTACGCGTTGTTGATTGTGGGAGAAGCCCCTTACAACTTGCTCATACTTTTCTTGCATTGCCCACTCCCATTCTGGATCTCCCATGTTCTCACCAAGATAGATCTTGTTTAGATTTGCGACCTAGTTGGCCACTTTGAGCCATATACTTGATTACTTATTTTTTACAAATGTTTTGATATACCCCTCCAAGTAATGTGCTGAGAAACACTGGTCAGGGACATTTGGAAATCGAGCATGCAATGCATCCTTGACATAGCCACATGATCGGGCACTTGGTCATTGAATTTAATAAAGCAATTTTTATACAATGAGTGTATAATAATCTAAAGATGGCACCGAAATGCTCTACCTTGTGCAGTCCCAAAGTCCATCTTGCCACCATACTTTACCATGTAGTATTGTTCATGCGTGTCTAGCATGGGTGTGTCAGTGTTCTTGTCCTCTACAATTGGAATGGCACGCTCCAAAATAGGTGAGTATGTTGCCTCTCCACCACCAAAACAAGTGTCCCAATAGGAGTCCCGCCACTCCGTCTACGCTCACTACCCTAAGACAAATGCCATTGTGCACTGCTAGAAGATGCTCGTTGACCACCTGTGGCCTGCGACGAGGCTTGGGCAAAGCAGTAGTCAAATTGATTGCTGTGGCCTGTGATACAAGGGAGGTGGGTCGGTAAGAAGGGAGGGTAGAAGGAGGTGCCATTGATGGAACACTCTAGGGGACGTATGGAGTCCCTCTTGGCTCCCTCACGGTGTGGTCTGCTATGAAAGACCATAGGCTACAAATTGTTATAGAGTGTAGCAGTCAAACAATTTCTGCGTCAAATGTAGATACTCATCACGTAAAGACAATGCGCACTGTAGATCCGGATCTACCATCGGTAGAGGAACTTGGGTAGATGGACCGGCACCTCCAAATCCATAAGAGGGCCATGCCTGTAAATAACAGATAGAAATATACACTTATGCTCACAAAAAACTAGCTATAGATAAAGCTAAATCTAGAGTTTGAATGTACCACCTCAAGACTTGGGTCCTCTGGAGGCGATGTCTACCCTAGATGGACGCCCACCTAGGGCGTGAACCATCCAAAGGAAGAGTGCGATGGTTGGTACCCACTTGAAGATCTCTCATCCCACATCTACAAGAGATAGGTTGAAAACTATTAGGACCTAGCCAGTTTTTACTCTCCCTATACCTTATCTATATACCTAGCATATATACACGCAAGATCTATCATATATATACACACACATATATCTATGTACATATACACACACACACTCACATAGATATGTATATGCAAGCATACTTAGTGCTACATACATGTATACACACACATACACACTTGCACATATATATACATACACACTCACTCACATAGATATGTATCTACATGCATACACATATACTATCAGACTTAAGTAGGGGATAGTAGTGCCAAAATTCTAGTGGCACCCCTTTAGATATCATCACAATCTCAATCGTGGTAAAACCAAGGGTATGTTGCGGTAATCCATAAATAAGTGGATCAAAGAATGCAACGCCATGATTAAAAAGAGACTATATCAAGAGGAAGCATTCAACCATTGAGTGCTATTCTCCCTTGCTTAGTGCCTACATACAAGCATATACACATATATACACATGTATACATAACTACATATATATATATATATATATATATATATATATATGCATGCATGTGGTGCATGCATGCACACACACACACATAAATCTATCTCTCCCTCTTTCTGTCTTTCTCTCTCTCTCTCTCTCTCTCTCTCCTATCTCTCTCTACCTCTCTTCTCTCCCCTTTCTCTCTTCTCTATCTCTCTCTCCATTTCTCTTTCTCTCTCTCTCTCTCTCTCTCTCTCTCTCTCTCTATTCCTCTCTTTCCCTATATCTCTCTAGCTCTCTATCTCTCTCTCTCTCCCTCTCTTTCTCTCTCTATCCCCTCTCTCTCTCTCTATACCTCTCTCTCTCTATACCTCTCTCTATATCTTTTCATTTTTTAATAAAATGGTTGATTTTTTAAAAACATTCATTTAACATCACTTTACAGTCATTTTTTATTTAAAAAAAATTAAACCTACTTATTTTCACTCATTCACTTAATTAACACTGAGACCTAATATAATCATACATTTTTCTTGTCTCTTTTTTCATCTCCCTCTCTCATACATTACTTAGTCAAACATTCTTTTCTCCCTCTCACACACACTACTTACCTCCCTCTCATTTCCTCTCTCGCTCACTCGAAGCCAATGCCAAGCACAAATCAATTGGGGGTAGCAAAAGGGCACATAATACAAGAAAATCAATGCAAACAAATTGATCGGGGAGAAAACAAAAGAGAGCATAATGAAAATGGTGAGCATTTCAAACAATCTATATGTGTGTGCATTCCAAACAATGTGCATTTGTGTGTGTGCGTGTGCCTATCTTTGTGCATGTGCACATTTCAACATAGGGTGGGGGGACTAAAAAAATCAGCCTTAATCTACTCCACTCCTTGTAGTCGAGCTTTTGGACATGCTATAGTGTCCTCCCTTCGTTGCACCACGGATTCGACGAACGGACATCGAAAAATGACCTAAAAAACAACGGTGAGAGCTACTGAGCGAAGGCATGGTGCATGGTGATTGTGGCACTAGCTCTACTTTGAGAGCTCCTCCACATGGATCCCATGACATTTCGAGCTTGAGGACAAGCACATGTTCAACATGGTGGATGAATTTTTGGCACATGAAGCCAACATGTGCGAGAAGGATTGTACACTTTGCACTAAACAAGTGAGGACAGGTTGCTATAGAGTGCCCGAACACCTCTTTACAATGGTGCCCAATACTCGGTACTCTAAGCATTGTTGGAGCTCCTCAACTTGCATGCAAAATTTGGTTGGAGCAATGCAAGTGTAAATACGCTTCTCCAGTAATTTGTATTGATGTTTTTTTTTCTAAATTACAGTCTCTTGTTGGCCCCCCCTTGCGTTTATACTAAACTTTTTCTTCATTGTAGTTTGATGGGAAAAATTACTTCCAAAAGAGCACCACATGCCTTTGGATTTTCAACAAGAAAGGCCGTATATCATCAGATTTGGCATGGAGTATGAGCGCATCCATGCTTGAATCAACAAATGCATACTATATTGCAATGTACATGAACATGCTACCTCATGTCCCATGTGCGTAGAGTCATGCTACAAGACCAGTGTGAGTGGGGCTCACCTACCCTGCAAGGTATTGATGTAATTTTCACTTATCCCTCAAATTTAGCAGATGTTTAAAAGTAGGTCTTTAGTGGAGCTTCTCACATGGAATGCCAACCACCACTCAAATGATGGGATGATGTGTATCCCTGGCAATTCACCTGCATGGAGACACATTGAGACTCATTGGCCAGAGTTTGGGCTAGAGCCTTGACACTTGAGGCTTCGGTTGGCAAGTGATGGTGTCAATCCCTTTGGCACCAAGTCTACATCATGGAGGACTTGGTCCATGGTGATCATCAACTACGATATTCCACCATGGAGACTACCAATAAGGGCAATACACTTCTGTCTTTGCTTGTTCCAGGGAAGTACAAAAAGTGGCAAATATTGATTTCTACCTCGAATCCCTCATCGAGGAGTCGGAGGAGTTATGGAAGGGCATCCCCGTTGTTGATGTTTCACTTCCAAAGGAGAGGAGAGAGGCCATTGTGAGGGGTATCCTTATGTGGACCATGCACAATTATCTTGGTCTTGGAGAGAATGTTGGTATGCTATGTTCATTCTTCTCTCTCTCTCTTTACCATTTAAAGTTTGAAGCGTTTCGCTAATGATATGACATGAGTGCAGGGTTGTCCACAGCAAGTCACAATGCCTATCCTACATGTGGGCCATCATTGGTGACGGAGCGGCCAAAAGCCTTACACAAGAAGGTAATCTATCCAAACAACCACGATTTCCTGCCCCAAAGTCACACCAAATACAATGCTCCAACAAATGGGAAGAAGCCTCTAAAGTTAACAATGGCAGATTGGGAAACCATTTGGAAAGATCACTACAATAGTGATCCACCTTCATCTACTCCACCAAAAGGTATGCCAAGGTACTCCATACGTTAAAGGCTTCCATATTGGAAGGACATAAAAATACAACATCTCTTGGATCCCATGCACATATTCAAGAATATTGCTCACACCCTATGGGACCACATTACAGGCAAAGAGGACTCTTTGGGGGATAGGGAGGATTTGAGGTCCTCAAAACGTCACCTTGCCTTTGTCACTTCATGTCGAGTCCCAAATGAAAATATTGTACTTACTAAAGCCCCATGGAGTCTAACAAGAGATGAGGGTTTGCTACACCCTTCTCCCTGATTTTGAAGATATACATGATTTTCAAGTGTGTTAATTTCCTTGGTTTTGCATGAGCTATCCAAAACAAATTTGTTATGTTAATTTCCTCCCAACAATTAACTCCTAATCTATCGTTATCAGTCAATAGGTGTGCTTTAAGGGTTTCACATCAACCTGATCATACCCTTCTAATTCTAACATTGGTGGTCTCTCTTTGGTGGCTATGTTTGGAATCAATGTATAAACTTACAGTCCGCATTTGTCCACAATTTAGGATCTACAATCTTTAGATACAAAATTCTATTTTGGTCCATGTAGAAGGTTTTCTTTTATTAGCTCTAACCGTTTCTTTGAATTATACAATATGGTCATTAACTCTAACCACATACTCCTCATTGGGATCTAGATAAATCCGAGCCCCATGTTTGTTGGTCTTATAGAAGGTCAATATATGATTGAACCTAAGTGAGGTTCTAGTACCCAAATGAGTAGAAAAGGAAGACATCTTTGGACTAGACTCAGAGTAATGCCTTGCAGCTCTTCAAATACGGTCTCTAATAGTCCTCCGATTTACACTCTCTTTAGTAGAAACTCTGCTCTTGATCTCTCTTTTAAATCCCTGCTTTGCTAGTATAAAACGTAATCTAAGGTACATAAAGACCAATAATGCTCAATGAAATTGAATACTTGGCCTTTAGAACCAATACCAATCTATTTTAATTATCGCAATTCCAAACTGGATATGGACTCAAGCTTGATCTCAATCAATCTTGTAAAATTCACAATATACAAGTTAGTTTATTAGGTACAAATATGTACAATGATTCCTTATCAAAAAAATTTTGCATCACTTTTGCAAAAGTAGCCAAAAGACCAATCTGCAACCTTCAAATTCTAAACACTCAGTTTCTAGTAGCGATCGGTGTTCAAATGACTCCAAATTTCTCAAGCTATCTATATGATAGGTCTTGTACCCTTGGCATCCAAAAAGTTTCAAAATTGAGCTCTATGGCTAGATAGGCATGCTTATAATCTATTGGCTCAAAAAAGAATATTTTTTTACTTTTAGTGATTCCCATTGGTTAAGAGTATGCTCAATAAGCACTGAATCAATTTTCTATAATTTTTGGGTGAGTTTAGCTCAATTTCCTAGTACTTTCAATGTCTTGCAATTTTTGATGCAATTCAAGTGGCTATCCAAGTTAAAACTTTTCCAAATCACTTGAAATTTCACACAAGCACTCTTTTACTACCCTGGATCATTTTCAAAAAGTTGAATTTTTAGGGTAAGAGAGAATAAGGGCGCTTATTATCTCTCAAGTCAAAACATTGAAGGGATGAAGTTTGGTTCACTTTTTAAGTTTCTAAGCCCAACTGAATTTTGGTTTAGGTTTCAAGTTTTTAGGCCATATTTTGTGTATGTCTATTGGTTTTCAATGAAATCTAGGCCCGATTAACACTTTACAACTCCAACTGACTTCAAACTTGAATGAATGTCTCAACACCACTATGTTCTAGCATGTGGTATTGCCAAATGATGAAAAGTTTGCACTTCCAAGTTAGAAGATAACAAACGTACATATTATCTTGAGGTTTAGATTTGCAAACTTTTCAATTTTTTACAACTAATATAGTTAGTACAAGGCTATATAAGACCTACAAGAGGTCCCATCCAATTTGGAACAGATTTGGGTATGCTCACCATTAGTAACCTATTGATCAAAGGTAGAAGTTGATCTGCCTTGAATTCCACGGTCAAATGAATTCAAAACTCCCAGATATTTCATAAGAGTGTTTATACTTCACTTAGACAAGATGTACTTGAACTAAAAGTCCAATTTCAAGCCTTTAAAAAAAATAAGTGGTTCAAATTTGGGGTCAAAATCTCTCCAAACATGGATCGCGATCCATGTACCTTTCCCAAATTTTAAAATTAGAAGTTAGCCATTGTGTTCTATATGCTATTTCTAACCTAGCACTAGAGTTTTATCTCATTTGGACATCAAAATCCTAACCAAAATCCCAAAACTACCAAGTACTCTGAGGATGTATAAGAATTGACCTAACTTCCAATCTTGAGGTCACCAAAAAAGTTTGATACCATAGCATCTACTAATCATCCTGATCCTAATGTTACCAAGAAAAGTCAATTTGGCCTCCAAACATGGATTGCGATCCATGTACCCATTATGACAGATTGAACTCCAAATCAAGTGTGGTAAATCCAAGAAGAAAGATTGCGAGCAATAGGTTGTAGAGCTAAATTTTTTAGGGTACTCAAGACTTGTTTTCATAGACCAAAGGATCACAAAGTACTATGTTTTGAGAGACCTGACCTAGGCAAAAAGGGATAAGTTGCACTAAGCCAAGGTGGGCCTATCCAAGACTATCTTGAGAGTATTGAGTGAGCCTTAACCATGAAAAATAATCCACCACCATGGTTTTCTACTCCAATGCCATGCAAACCACAAGAAATTTTGAAACATCTTTGAGAGTGAGAATCAAGAAAGACCTAGAGGAGAGGCATCCATTAATCAACAAACCCAACGTGAGATTCATAAAAAATAGTGAAGCCTTGATAGTTCTAACATATTATGATCATTAGTTCTTGTATAGATTCACAAATAGGGATCCACATAAATGTACAAGTGTGTAGAACCCTATGTTGACACACTGGTCATTAGTACACCATAACTCAACAAAGCCTTATTTCTTGAGAGTTATGAAATGATGCAGACTATGTTTACAAACATCATTTTTAATGAGTAGCTAGTCTAGTTGCAGAAGCCAGGGTGCAATGGCACTTCCAGATTGTAGATAGAAAGCCATTTGACCCATTGAACTCTGTTTTAGGTTTAATCTATGGTAGCCTTAGTATATAAGGTACCTAGGTCATTTTGTAAAAAGAACTTTATCATAATCAAAGTTTTGAGCTATCCTTGATTGTGTGTGTGAGAGAAAGAGAGAGAGCATGAGCTTCATTCTCACGCTTATTATTTCTCGCTCATCACATTGGAGGTATGACTGCACCATCGTAATAGGCTCGGAGAGATCTACGCAACAACGTCAAGCATTCCACGCAAAGCAAGGCACACGTGCTAACGCATCTACAAGCTATTTGTGGCTATACTTGTATCAAACAATGTTTGTTTATTGCGTGCAAGTAGTCATTAGAATTGTGGCAGTATAAAAGCTTTGCATAGGTACTCATAGATTTCATTTTTGGGCACTTCCAAAATTTTGCTTTGTTTTCATACGCGTTTTTCGTAGATGGGTCTAGCATGAGGGTTTGAGTGTAGAGTCTTTGGGACATGTGTATCCTAGTGAGGGGATGGTGTTACTTAAGTTTCATATGATTCTGGTATGGTTTGGTGAGTTTCCTTTTGTTTGTGTGTATGTGGGTTGGGTGGTGTAGATGAGAGTAGTGAGATTCTTGATTTTGATTTAGTTAGCCTTCCAGAGTATTGTATGTGTGGGATGGTCTCAGCCTGACAAGCTAAAGAGATTGCCTCCGTGCGCCTATCGTGTCATTTGTGTCCTTGATTGACATTATGTTGATCTAGGTAGTGTTCCATGCACATTATGGGTGGTGTGATTTGCTCCCGCAACATTGACGCCATTGCCGGGGACACAAGGACTTGAGTAGGTGATCCTACTAACACTTGTGTGATGGCTAGTTGCTTTAGTTTCGGAAATGAAAAAAAGAGAAACTTGTGATTATGAGCATATTTTTGCATGATAATTGGTAAAAGTGCTTGAAAACCAGCACTGGCGACTTGGGAATGCTTGTAACTAAATTCTGGCAAAAAATCCACCAGCAGACATCATACACCTATGATGTATGAAGTTTAATTATGGCAACAAAAGTGAACTTTTGACATTATATCCATCTTTCATAAGTTGTGTTGAGCACATAAACTAAGTTTCACTTTATTTAATTTTGACATCCAAAAATTTATGTGAGCACATGTGTATTTTGTACACATCAAGGGGCACCTGGGGAAGAACAAAAGTCCATTTTAACTAGATAGACATCATACATGTAAGATGTCCTAGAGGCTAGATTTGAGGTCAAAAGATACATTTGAGTGCACCCTTGTGATCTAGAGCATGTCAGAAGCAAATAGGCAAAATCCATTGAATTTGAAGCATTTTTGGGCTTGGAAAGGCCACAAGATGGATCTAGGAAAAGTGAATACTTGAATTAATCATAACTTGCACAAAAAGTGTTGGATTTGAATTCTGAAATTTGTTGTGGGTTACCAGTGTAGTGAGGACCTCTGGAGTGAATTTCACTTCATTCTGACTAGTTAGACATCATACGCATATGATGTCTAAAGGGAAATTTTAGGGACCAAAGTTGACATCAAAGCATACCAAGGTGTTTAGCACCACAAGACAAGCTTATAGACCAAGTTTCATCCAATTCTGAGCACATAGACATCATACCTGTATGATGCCTCAGTTCAAGATCTGAAAGTCCAATTGCACTTCTGACCACATAGTAGGTTTGGAAATGATGTGATAAGCTTGTTTGCAAAATTTCATCTCATTTGGACACATATCTTTGAATTTAAGAGGATTCTTGAAATTCCAAGAAGGTAAAGGTGAAAAACTAGTGATTTTGAGCAATTTTGGACCACAGAGTAGGTTTGGAAATGATGTGATAAGCTTGTTTGCAAAATTTCATCTCATTTGGACATATCTTTGAATTTAAGAGGATTCTTGAAATTCCAAGAAGATAAAGGTGAAAAACTAGTGATTTTGAGCAATTTCGACATCCATTTTTTTTTGGTGAGAACATATTCTTGTTGTATGCATCAATGAGCACCTTGGGTAGAAGCATAAGTGAAATCTGAGCCCAAAGACTTCATACCCATATGATGTCCTAGAGGTCAGATCTGGGTCAACTCAAACATTTGAGTAAACCATAGTGTCCTAAAGCATAAAAAAATTCCTTAGCCAAAATTTCATTGCATTAGGAGCACATTTGGGCTAAAAAGTGCTGAAAGATAGAAATTGGAGATTTATGCTTGTATTGTCCATAACTTGCACAAAAAGTGTTAAAATTGAATTCTGAAAGTTGCTTGAGTGATAAAGAGTCTTTGGGATAAAAGTCACTTCATTTTGCTACAAAAGACATCATATGCGTATGATGTCTCAAGTGCCAAAGTAGAGGTCAAAACTTCCATTTGAGCTTACATAAGTGTTTTCCATCATAAAATAAGCCTTCAATTTGGATCACTTTTGGCTTATCTAACCTCCTAGGGAAGTTGCAAGCAACCAAGCAGAAAAAGGAGTGATAGACCTGACTAAAAGTGTCAGAATCACAAACTGAGACTTGGAGTGGTTAGATTACATTGAGGAGAGTCTACAATCAAATTTTGGAGCAATTTTGAGTCAAGAGACATCATACGAGTATGAATTCTCCAGGCACAAGTTGAGGCCATACAGGAACTTTGACCAGTCAAAGGCCTTCCTTTTGACCCTAGAATTCCAAATATCATTCCAAAAACAAGTTTGGACACCTATAAGTGGATCAAAGCATGCATCTAGTGTTGACACTTTGAAATTGCCAGAATTGACCTACAGGAGGATTGAATATGATAGAAGACTGTTTTGGCCATAACTTGAGCTCCTGATATCGGATTCAGAAACTTTTTTGTAATCAAAATGAAGCTCTAGAGTAGCTTGGAAGAAATCTTAAGAGCAATAGGATTTAGAGCTAAATTGTTTGGGGTATACAAGACTTGTTTCCATAGACCGATGGATCACAAAGTCCTATCTTTTGAGACACCTGACCTAGGCGAAAAGGGATAAGTTGCACTAAGCCAAGGTGGGCCTATCCAAGACTATCTTGAGAGTATTGAGTGAGCCTTAACCATGAAAAATCATCCACCACCATGGTTTTCTACTCAACACACATGCAAACCATAAGAAATGTTGAAACATCTTCGAGAGTGAGAATCAACGTAGACCTAGAGGAGAGGCATCCAAACCCAATGTGAGATTCATCAAAAGCAATGTAGACTTGGGAGTTCTAACAGATTATGATCATTAGGGCTTGTATAGATTCAAAAATGGGGATCCACATACATCTACAAGTATGTAGAACCCTATGTTGACCCACAAGTCAACACTACCACATAACTCAACAAAGCCTTATTTTTGAGAGTTATGAAATGATGCGGACTATGGTTATAAACATCATTTGGATCGAGACCTCAATCATTTTTCTATAGATCATAGTGTAGCAAAGTAAATACAAAAACCAATATAGACCTGGCACAACCCCCTAGGGTTCAACTCGGATGCGGGTTGAACCCTAGGGTGAACCCGGATGCGGGGTATTTTTTGTGACCCCAAAAACATGGTGCAACAACCCCCTGCATAATATCATGTGAGCCATCATTAGTGAATTATACATACCTGCTTCAATTCTTCTAATTTCCCATTCTGGCTATGCATATCCTTTCCAACCAATGGGTTCAATGACTGTAACAGACTCAAGCTTATAGATATCCTCCTCCAATACCACACTTACATCCACAAAGATTAGCCTCTTGTTCTTCACAACTTTCTCTCTTATATTTGACTTGTTCATCTCTTGAATTTGCAAACCCATTGTTGCAATCGAGATAAATTTTCATATTTTTACACCATTTTTGTAAAAATTGAAGTGGGACTTTTCCTTCTCCTCTTGCTCTCAAGCGGCATTTTTAGCTTTAAGGACTTTCCACAATGTGTGTGTGTGTGTGTGTGTGTGTGTGTGTGTGTGAGAGAGAGAGAGAGAGAGAGAGAGAGAGAGAGAGAGAGAGAGAGAGAGAGAGAGAGACTATGAGGCACAATAAGCTGAGTACAAATCTGATGATGTGATTCCATTCAAGAGGTAGAGTGGTGAAGTGGTTTGCATCTTAGATTCCAAAGAATCTAAGGGAAAAATGGAATTTCTTCTAAATGTTGCGGAATATGTCCTCACGACTCAATGGAAATCATTAAAAGGCAGAATCTTGTGTATGCCTTTGTGAACATTAATGTGCCACTTGCTCCCGCTGCCTGTATTTTATATAGCCACTCATGCATGGTCCACGCTTATACCGACACCTATGTTTTATATAACAACTCTCTCTCTCTCTCTCTCTCTCTCTCTCTCTCTCTGATTGATGTATGCAGAGCAACAAAACCCATGACTAGTTGCAGAGAGCATTCCTTTTTTGAGACCAGTGTTTCAAAAAAATCATCTTTCCAAACATATAAAATTCCTTTCCTTTTCCCCTTGCCCTCAACTGGCAATTTTGAAATTGAAAATGGGATGATATTAAGTTGAAACACATATTTTCCAAACACTACTCCAAATGGAGTCGCCTATGCTCTCACATGAAGCCCTGGAAGTGAGCCACATTGCAATGTGCGACATCAATGCTTGTGAGGCCCAATGTTGTGCGACATTGCAAAGGAAGACAACACTTGAGCACCTTTCACTTATACATGGAATGAAATGTAAAATTAAGAGTAAACAAAGCACAACATGGGTAGATGCCATCTAGATATTTGCTCAGGTTTTAGCTCGCTTGAGAAATCTTGCTCGTGTTTTGGTAAGACTCATTGTAGAAGCCGGGGTGCAATGGCACTTCTAGATTGTAAATACAAATCCATTTTACCCATTGAACTCTATTTTAGGTTTAACCTATGGTAGCCTTAGTATATAAGGTACCTAGGTCATTTTGTAAAAATGAACTTTATCATAATCAAAGTTTTGAGCTGCTGTTGACTGTGTGTGAGAGAGAAAGAGAGAGAGCATGAGCTTCATCCTGGCGCTAATTCTTACTCGCTCATCACATTGGAGATTTGATTACACCATTGCGATAGGCTTGTAGAGAGCTACACAACAATGCCAAGCATTCCATGCGAAGCGGAGCACACGTGCTAATGCAGCTACGAGCTATTTGTGATCGTAAGTGTATCAAATGATGTTTATTTTTTGCGTTCAAGTAGTCATTAGAATCATGGCGACATAAGCTATGCATAGGTACTCAAACATTTGAATTTTGAGCACTTTGAAAATTTTGCACTGTCTTCATATGCGGTTTTGATGAGTTTCCTTGCATTTGTGTGTATGTGGGTTGGGTGGTGTAGTTGAGAGCAGTGATATTCTTGATTTTGTTTTAGTTAGCCTTTAAGAGTGTTGTATGTGTTGTATGGTCTCAGCCCGAGAAGCTAAAGAGATTGCCTCCGTGCCCCTATCATATCATCTGTGTCCTTGATTGAAATTATGTTGATCTAGGTAGCTTTTCATGTAGTTTATAGGTGGTGTGATTCGCTCCTGCAACACCCTATGTTGAGACCAAAAGAATCTCTATGCATTCACGTATACATGTCCAAGGAGTGCAATTTTTGATGGTAGATAAGTATGGACGAGAGTAAAAACTTGTTGATCCAATTGACCTAGAAAGGTATACACACAAGGGTGCTCCGATCCCTACTTACTTTCAACAAAAAATGATGCCAGAGCACACATCAAACATGATTCCACCAAGATTTTCTCCAAGACAAGAAGAGATAGTGTGAGACATCTTTCCAAGAGACCACAAATTGGTCAGAGTAGTGACTAAACCACAAAAAATGAGACCATCTCTCAAGTGGCCAAATGTGTCAAAATTATGTACGCTAGGTTAGGGGATCCATATGCTCATGTCTCACTCTTCAAACAAGTCTTGAGAGCTGAGAATATTGTAAAGTTCCACACACAGTACGAAGGTTTTGGGTTGACATTGGAAGGAATAGCCTTGATGTGGATTTAATCATTGAACAAAGATGATTTTCCACACATAGAAAAACTCTTATATGAATTTATAGAGGGGTTCTCTAAAAGGGGTATCAAGCACAACACAATGTCACAGATCTATGCTTTAGCAAAGAGAGAACGAGAAGGTGAAGGAATCTTTGCTTCACTTCAAATGATACATAGAGAGGTGTCCTGTGAGAGAGTTACCACAACATAAGAGATTATTAGTTCTCTTCATTGAGGGATTGAGGAACAAGACTCTAAAAAATAACCTTCATTTGAAAGCATGCACAACATTTGAGCAACTCACTAGAGAAGCTCTATATCTAGTTGACAGTTGTAAGACCTACAAAGAGGTGACAAATGATGCAAACAATAGTACCTCTTCTATGATGAGCGAATACAATGAAACGAGATCTTCAAAATTATATCGTACCAAGTATTGATCAATTGGTCGAAGGAATGGTAAGGAGAATGAACCAAGCCTGTAGACAAAACCCAAATATACGACAACAAAAAATGAGAAAGTGTGACAATTGTGGAGGGGATCATCCCACCCCATGGTGTAATAGACAGCCAAGATTGCAACGTATACTAGGGAAACAACCACCTCTTCTGAATGATAGTAGAATAGTAGTCAACTACACCAACCAAGATATGTGCCACAACCCATGAGAAATCATTACTTCATGGATGCAAAGCCCTTAATATTCATGACCAAAAAAGAGTATGGATCCAAGACCATCTTAGCAAGAAAGAATAACCATTGGCTACACCATCATCTATGCAACAAATAGGACCATGCTATGAGTGTGGAGATAACCATTGACCAAGAAATTGTCCTCATCAAGCAAAGAATGTAGAGATATTTGGATACTATTTAGAATGTGCTATTACAAAGCTCATTCCTAATTGTCCAAAACATCCAAACAATAAGGGGAAAGCAACAATGAACATTGTAGGAGTGATACCTTTATCAAGTCAATCTGAGGTAGAACCCATGGTTCCTATGAATGTGGTGACTTGAGCTCAAGCTCAAGAAGCTTCCAAAAATGCACTTGTCGAGGAGGAAGAGAGAAAATTGCCTATTCAAACAAAAATTAAAATCTTATTGGTGAGAAATCAACAAAAATTGTGGAAGGCTAAATGAGACAAAATGAAAGCAAAAGTATGAAAGACAAAACCACCTTAGAAATCAAGCTCTAACAAACAAATGAGTAGCTAAAACAAGAAAAGAAAGATAGAGAACGAATAAAGAAAGAAAAATAATCTTAAATATTATTGCTCGAGAGGCTCAGTCTTGATAGATAAGGTTAATGAACATGTGGATGCTTAGTTGCAAGTCTACAAGGCAAGACTAAAGAACAATGAGACATTGAACTAGAGAGGGTTGAGGTATCTGCATCCTAGATTTGAAACAAAGAGACTAAAAATGTGTAATAGGCTCAAAGAGTCTACTCATGCTCTATTGGAGACAGAGAAATTAAACATCCCTAAACAAACATTGCCAATCCATGAGAGGTACACGGAAATTGAACACAAAAGAGACGAAACAAACAATCACATGAGGCTTGAGATAGAAACACCCTGGGTTACAAGGGTAGTAGTTAGCTAACAACACAACAAATGAGGCCAAGTCTCAAGAGATATAGCCTATTTTAAAAATTAAAGAACCATGTCCACAATGCTTGAGGGAAACAATTAAAAACCACAAAGATGACAATCCTACTTTATAGTCAGCACGTCGATCCTAGAAATCAACATGGAACATGTGTTTTTCTCAGGAGATATAAAATCTCTATACGGAGATGCTAGGTCTATAGCATTTGAAGAGAGCAAACCACACTCTCTACAGACTTTGGCATCTTTCATAGGAGAACATGAAACAAAATCCAAGGTAAGAGTGGTACCTTCTCAGTGGAAAGCCACACCAAGAATGATGGATACTAAAGCCTTGCACAAATTGATGTATTCTCTTACACAATGCACTCTTTCTCTCTCAGAGTTATTGAAAATAAAACCACATATATAAAGAGAAGTGGGAAAATAATTAGAGGAGAGGGAATTGAAAATTCCTCATCGAGACATCTCCTTAGATGAACACATGGGTAAAGTGACACAAGAGAAATCACATGCCAAACCAATACCTTTAAACAAGGTGGGAGATTATTGTGAAGGTGAAGAAGGAAACACCACCTTATCATTGGAACACAAAGTGATCAAAACCATTGCTACACTTGATAGCATGGCTCATTAGAAAAAAAATGAACCCCAAAAGGGCCTTGTAAGAGCAACCAATCTAATTTCACCCAACAATAAGACATAAAAGAGGGTCATGGATAGCCCACATCTACGTACCTCAAAACTATATCATGTAACATATCTATGGAAAGAGCTTGGCAATGCGCTCCAAATGCACTATTGTCCCCAACAAATTTGAAGTTAAAATAATCAAGTTATGGGCATTTAAAAAAAAAAACAAAAATTGGTCGACCATGGCCACAAGCCCATTCTCATTGGTCTAGAGATTATATTCCAAAAGCATCTTTGACCCTAAAGTGCCCTTTTGGGATTCATATTTTCTCTAATGCTGGAGCGGGCATTGCCACCAAAGAAATTTGGGAAAAATATGGAAGACCAGCTCTCAAAAAAAACACGAATGAAACTGCAACTTGTAGATGGATTTGTAGAAATACCTTTGGGTATGCTGGAACATATCATAGTATCGTTATGTGGAATTGAGTATGAGCATAACTTTGCAATACTGGATTTTGGAAAGAGAAATAACTTTGACGTCACTTTGGGGTGACCATTCTTGCGTCAACTCAAAATGGTGCAAGATTGGGGCTATGACCACCTCTACTTGTGGCAAAGTCTACCTGTGGAAGACTTTGACTCAACTACGGTCCATGAAAATGAATAACCTGTACGGTTGCATGACAAAGCACATATTTTGATTTCTGGAGAGCGTCCAAATGTGGAAGTCTAAGGAAAGAAGATTGCATCCTAGAGATATCAGTAGAGGATAAGGACTACATTCAAGAGCCATTTTCAAAAGATTTTTTTGAACCTTTTGGTTGGGACTAGATACTAGCTACTCTAGGTGTGTGTGTGTAAACAAAACAACACCTACAAAGTTTTGTGATGAGGATGGCTTTGACATAGCTCCCTATTTATGATAAGTGTATTGAAGGAAGCTAATGAAACTTGTGAGCATGAAAGCAAAATAGGTGAGACAAACAATTTCATGAACCACGTACAAAAGAAAAAACAAAGGAAAGCAACCACGAGACTATGTCATCATTGACATACTTGAAGAATCAACAAAATTTGCTTCAAAGAAGCCAACTTAGAAAAAGCACAATTGAGAGCAGATGAAGGAGCAAAGTTTCCAAGTTTGATAGCATATGGATCAAGAGAAGGACACGGATAAAGTAGAAGAAGGATTGTCTCCTACAGTGATCAAACTCAGCATATGTGGAGGAATAGGACTCATACTCACATGTTGAGCTTTGATAGATCCTTATGTGACAAGTAATCTAATGTCTTATGGAACATGGATAATGATGGGAAAGCTGCCAATAAAAGAGCTAGAAGAAACAATGTATACAAGTTTCAAAACGCCAATTTTTAGCTTTGGATTGACTGAAGCTGTACTCAAGTTGAGTACCTGGGAGTTCATGGACATCTTCTATCACAGCACATCAAATAAATTTTGGCCCTGACAAAAAGGTAGATGAACATAAATTTTGGTCTTGACAAAAAGCTAGATGAACATCTTCTTTTGACAACAACAAAAAGCTTCAACAACAACAAAGGTCCCAAAAGCATCTCAAGTTCATGCATAGGAAAAAAAAACCAACCATTACGGGAAAAAGTAAATTTAAAGCAAACACAATAGCAAATCAAGCTCACAAGTCAACTTTACCCTCAACAAGCCGCCATCAAACTTCTTGCATAGCCTATACATTGAAATACAAGCCATTAACAATGCAATGGAAACCTAAGCCAAAAGTTAATTAACCAAAGTTTCCATCACAAAGAAGTCTCTAGAAGAAGCCAAAAATCCAAGGAGAACATCAAAGTCAAAGATCCAGTTTGGATACACCACTCACAAGTTCAGCCTCAACAACCAAAGGTCATAGGGTGGGTAGCATCAAATCTACTTTCAAGGAAACAGTAATGTTTGGGCCAAAAAGCCTAAAGTCATAGCTTGGACCTACTTACCTCAAGAAAATATTTCTACAAAGAGAAAGCCAAGCTATCAACAAAAAAAGAACACCTCAACCAAGAGAAAGAACAACCACGAAAGAAAAAAGAGAAGACCTTGAAAGAAACAAGCAATGCGAAAAGTATGGGTACCAATTTCAAACTCCAATGGAGCTACCCAACAAATTTAGGTGAAGTAACAAATGATTCAAATCAAGTACTTGAAGCACAATTATTTAATGAAGGTAACTCTCAAATCTGGTTACGAAAAGTAGCAGTTGAACTTGAACCAACAAAGATCAGTCATGTAGCACAAGGCTCCACCCAAAGGTAATAAATCACAAGTAGTAACCAACCAAAGTGAATGACAATCAAGGATGATTATACCTCCAGATAGATAGCTTGTCTTCTGCTACAAAAGCAAGGCTTTTAGAACGGTAATATTAGCCAGATATGGATACCAAAGTCTAGTGTCCATCAAGTGGTAGAGAAAAAAAAGGAAATGCAAAAGATAGCCAAACATAGACCAACAACAATATGGGTTTTGAAATTTCTATTTGAAACTCAAACATGGAGCACCCAAAAATATCTACAACTGATTTTGATGGGAGATAAAGGAAATCGTCCATCAACCCCTACTACAATAGTAGAACCTATTTCACAAAGCAGTACAAATCAAGAGGAGCCAAAGTATGCCAACCTACTGGAAAAATTGGCGGCATCCAAAGACCAGCACAGTGAAAGAGGCATAAATCTCAAGAACGTATGGATTGGGTTTCTGGCCTTGAGCAGGTACGTCCAAGTCGCCATTAAAAATACATGTCATAAGAGTTAGATTTGGGCAGCTAATGCTCTAAATGACTGAGGTATTATTCCCAAATCTCAAAGTAATATTCTTTGTGGTCTATGCATCTTAGCAATTCTAGGTACTACTCAAGTTGGAAGAATTGAGTATATCTATATTGTGTTGCTCATGATGGTATAGATGAGCATAAGAGTTGAAGTCTATGTATTTTAAGTCTGGTGAAGTAAAGGAGGAAGTCCAAAAGACACTCACATATTGAGCATCGATAGGTATAAATGGAGAAGCTTCTACTTTGAAAAGCCTACTTGGAAACGTGGACGCTATTGCAACGTCCTTTGATGTCACCACAAAGAGGGGAGCCCTCAATCTCCATCACCTACCATGCTTGAAATTGGGAGGCCAAAAAAAGAGCATCTGTCATCACGATACACAGACTGCACCAGAGTGAGCCACACACTAGATCATTCACCACCAACACCTCAAACCATGGGCCACCACAGGACGAGGGTGCCACCAAGAGACCCCAACTACCACCACATGGATGCCTACCCTAGAGCCATGGCAACCAGCAAACCAAATAGGCAGTGCGAGCTAGGTTTACCCCCACATGAGGGAAGGGTTTCTGCCAACAAACCTGCATGAACAAAAAATTGTTGTGGAACGGAGCTACAAGCAAAGCAAGGAAGAGAATGGCTAGGGCCAACAACCCCGGGGAGATCCTCCACTCCTCTGCACTGCAGATCCCAGCTTTCTAGACGGCGATGCCACCATGCCCAACAACCACCAAAGACCCCCCCCCCCCCGGCCCCCAAGAAAAAAAAAATAAAAAAATTCCCATACCACTGTTGCTCGGAGCCCTTCTTGGCTCATGCATACGAGGCAGAGCTGATAGAAAATGTAGGACACCTAAGATTCCATCTTGACGATCACATTGAAGACCTTTTAAAATTAAAATTATAACAAAGCCTCCTTAAAGGATCACTACAAAAAAGAGAGAGTTCTAAAAATAAGAAAAAGCCTCCCCACTAAGGATTCACTAAAACAAGAGAGTTAAAAAAAAAAAGAGTCTTCTAAAGGATCTACAGTGAGGCGATCAAGATCCTGTAGGAGGCTTTGGTTTTCTTTAATAAAAAAACTCTCTTTTTGTAGTGAATCCTTTAAGGAGGCTCTGTTTTTTTTAGACTTTCTTTTTAGAATGAATACAAAAAGTGAATATGTTGCTATGATTTTGGATGGTTCACATACACATGGCACGCAATCTCTCTCCCTCCCTCCCTCTCTCTCTCTCTCTCATTCTCATGCTTGTGGAGGCATAGAACCTTGCACCTGGGTAGGATGCAAATGTAGAAGGTAGATCAAGAGTTATTCCAAATGGAAAAGGGGGGATCCAAAGAATCCAAAAAGATTCCTATAAATTCAAGTGGAATGAAGCAAATAAGTAGGGCTGAACCCATTTTGATTTAATGGGAATCACCAAAAGATACCTTGGAATGAAATGAAAAAGAAAAGGCTTGCTTGGGAAGCTAATGAATTGGAATGATAAGGAGAAACTCTTTGCAAAACTAGGAGTAGCGTGTCACGAGGCTAGAAGCAACGTGGAGGCAGGTGGTAGAGTCTTATAGATAGAGGGTAGAGGTGAGGGAATAGGTGGCATCGAAGCCCAAACGTGGCAGAGGACTTGCGGAAGCATGCCTTTTTTTAATATAATAGATACATCATTGGATGTAATCAAGGTGGAGTGGTTAGCTGAAATGATCGATTCTACATGAGTTTGATGGCGAGCTAACAAGTGATACTTTTACTCCAGAATTGAAAGCGGAAAAACACTCTTGAGGGAATCTTATATGTGGGCTCAATTTTGAAAGCAATTGTTCAAGTGGAATCAAGGAAGGTCCTTTGGAGGGTTTGCTAGTGAAAAGGGGAATGAAAAGGAAATGGGCGGGCAAAAGGAGGCACATGCCGAGCATGTTAGCCCAACAAACGGACACAAGGAGCCGGCTAGGGATCATGCCAGATAGGAAGACTAGGAGAGTGAGGAGGAGCAAGGCAAGTGAGGGGGGCCCCCTCTTTGCTAGAGCTACACATACGACATTGTTTTCTACATTTAAATTTTTGCTCTCTCTTTCTCTCTCTTGATGTAGTTCTTGCTTTTCTCACTCTCTCTCACTCTTGGCTATGTGTGTTTTGATAAAGTGCCCCTCATTAGCTCGCTCAATTTTATCATCACTCAAAAAAATTCACTCGAAGTTTGGGATTCCTACTGAGATGAAATTGGACAAAACTTGGACCAATTGATATTGAATTTAAATAGCTGATACCAAAGTCTGGGATCAAATTTCCCAAAGCTTCAAGTAATACTCTTTGTGGTCTAAGCGTCTTAGCTCTTCAGGTACTACTCAAGCTGGAAGAGTTGAGCATCTTTACATTGTGTCAAAGTCAATCTATTCTAAGTCTAGTGAAGAGAAGGAGGAAGTAAAAAATACACTCACACACTAAGTCTAGTTGAGCATATTTACCTTGTGTTAAAGTCTATGTATTCTAAGTCTAGTGAAGAGAAGGAGGAATTCAAAAAGACACTCACACACTAAGCACAGTGAGATATGAGTGGAGAAGCTTCTACATCTTTGCATATAGAGTGTCCCATAAATACACTTGCATTAGACACTCTTCCTTTGTGTCTCCCAAGCACTCACCTTGCATGAATAAGTACTTAAAATCCAACTTCTCAACTCCAATAAGAGCATATCCCAAAGGCACTTTTTCCCCACCGGGATTTTGTACTTTGGTCATTCAAGTTCTAGACCCTAATACTCATCACTATCTTCTTGCATATGTTCCTTCTACATTGCTACCCATATTATTCACCAATTATTCATCAAAGAATCAGAGCAACATGTGTAGGTCTCAACTACGTTTGTCTTCAAGGACAAAAAACACAGCTCCATACAATGGGAAGTTGATGAATGTCATACACGAATATTGGGCATGCAAGGACAAATTTAGCAAGAAAGCTATCTAGGAAAATCATAAGGAGCTCTTATAGTGCTTCAAGTTGGTGAATTATTATAGAGGATTTGCATTGCCATGGAACCCAAGGGTAACATCCATCAGAAAGTCAACAACACAAAGAGTCTAGTCAACACCAATAGCCATCTTCACTACCCAAAGTAGCAACAAAAAGAAGAATGTGCAACCAAATGCAAAGTAGCCTCGACAGTAGAATCCCAACTCACGTATTGGCCAGCATGCAATAGATATAAATCACTCAAGGAGGGGGGGAGTGTCATCAACTACAAAGTAATTTCAAAGCTAAAGACCAGCCTTGAAGAAAAATGTGAAGATCACCCTAATGAACAAATTGCACATGGTCATGTCAAGGGATGCTGTGAGCTAGGAAGGGGGAATGTTTGACAAATGTTTTGCCATTTTCTCATATGGGCACCCACCTAGCCATACATCATGTTTTTAATGTATTTGTACTCTATTATTTTTTTGAGCTAGTGTAGGCACACTAGGTGTGAATTTGATTTTAGAGTATCAAGTTGATTCCCTATTAGCGAGTCACCGCGATGGACGTCTGTAGCATAGCTTTTTGGTACTAACATAAGGTCAATACTCAGGGAAGTGACTCAGTTGAGGCATGGAGACTCTTTGAGATTGTCAATCTCAAGAAGTGAACCTTAACAAGAAAACACAACAACTCTACAAGCAAACCAACACTCAATGATCATGGAAATTTGCCTATGTCCTTTTTCATAGCTCTAGGTCATCACGCCATTTTGGCACTTGAAAAGACTCGAAATGCAATGAAACTTTGGGAGGAGGTCTAGGACACCTAGGGGCACTATCCTACCAAGTCTGGTTGCAATCAAACAAGATACCAAAATCACGATCCATCATGAAAAAGGTCCTAAAACCTGCAACAAAACATGCCAGAAATGTCGCCCTACGGTCTAGGAACACTCTCCTATGGTCAAAACAACTAAAAACAATGATTTAAGCACTCAAATATGCAAGTAAGACTCAGAGATGCATAGTCGCGAACCACAACAAAAACGACAATTCTTACACTTGAATGAAAGAGCAAAGAGAGAGGAACAAAATGCAAGTTTCAAAACTGAAAATGGATTACCCAATCATTAGTTGCAATGATTACAGGTTGGAGTAGCTTCATAGCTCGAGCGTACGTATAGCTGAGCTCTCTCTTTTCTAAATATAAGCCTCTTTTTCACATTAAGGTTATTGACATTTATACCTAGGTCATTCTAAATGGCCAGTGATGATCGGCTCACACGGACCTTTACAATTATCATGACATCATTACAACTTAGGGAATTGACCTGCTACTCTGGAATCAAGATTTACCCAGAGTATCACTACACTAGCTTGGCAAAATAATTGACTACAAATGTGGTGTCCGGCTATGTGTTCGGCCAGGTGGACGTCCATTCAATCTGTCTCTTAACATTCCCCCCTTCCTAATTCATGTCGTCCCTTGACACAACCTTGTTCAGTCTTGTCATAGGATTGTCTTCAGCTTTGTCTTCAAGGTTGGACTTCAGCTTAGGAAGTGCTTTGTCATTGATGACGCTCCCCCCTTCCTTGAGTTACTCATATCTGCCATGAAGAGTTCTTTTAATGTTTCTGTCTTTGTCATTGACTTGCAATACTTCACTAGATTTAGCACTATGAAACTCCTTATGTTTTTTTGTTGGGAGATTTTTTGTTAAAGTTATCATTATTTGTGGGTTGTCTTTGTATGACATTTTTCATCTTTCCATTGATCGTTGAATCTCTGTCTTGAAGGTTGGTCTTTAGCTTCGGAAGAGCTTTGGCATTGATGACACTCCCCTAGCCAAAAATCCCAATCCTCAAGGATTAGTCTCGGTCACCTACCTAAGGTTTTCGTCCCCGGCAGCGGCGCCAATGTTGGACAGGTACGCCGCGACGGACGTCAGCACAACGAGAACTCACCTAACAAGTAATGTCAGCTAAGGACGAAGCGCGACCCACAGGCGTGTGGAAGCAAGCATAAGGTGTCAACCTACACTCGACCGACTCCTAACTAATTCCTATAGAGGTCTCTACCAATTGTCTAAGTCATAGCCTTCAAGAGTACAAAATAGGAAACTTCCTACGGCGCTTGCTAGAGCCGAACACCCATCAAACACTTTCGAAACACCATAGAATGTGAAGGAGACCATACTAATACCTGTAGGCCGCTCTCTCTAAGGTCTATGAACCAAAATCACGACCCAAAACACCCGGTGCAGAAACACGTAGGATGTCTGGTCGAAATCTGCAGGTCTTAGTTTCCGAAATCTGAAGTGCCTAATGTGTAGTTCTACTCAATGTGAACGTGTGGATATGCTGCAATGCGAAATCAGATAGCGTATGCTCACCCAAACAACCAATGAAGCTCGTAGAAGGAGCTCTCAAATCCGGGACCGTACGCGTGCAATGTTGGTATCGGCGCGTAGCTCTAGTCGGGGGCAACACGCTGCACTTCTCCGCACTCGATTCCGACCACCGTAGCACACGTAGCGTCAAGACGAAGCTCACACTCTCTCTCTTGTACACAGTACGCTCACTCACAGACTTCAAACTTCCTTTTTAAAAAATGAAAAAAGGTCCTTCATTAAGGTCAAAAAGTGGTATATATACCTTACAACTTCTCAAACCCTAAAGTTCCAAAATCAACCATCTATTCAATCTAACTATCAAAACTGGAATACAATCTGGAAACTTCTGTAAGTCCCAATATTTACAAGGTGAAAAATCGAGTTTTCCTCAATGAATGAATAATTACAAAAATAATAGTCCGCCGAGTAGTTAGATGCCGTGGGGTGTGTCTAGCTTCTAACAGAGGCCAAAAACGACTGAGAATGGTCATTAAACTCTAGGATGGACTACAAGGACAAAGAAAGTTGGTGATGCGACTAAAAGCACCCATCAAGTGAAAATTTTCCTATCAGACACTTCATGTGACTACAAGGCCGTATACAAGAAGTAGGTCTTTATACTGTAAATCTTCTATCTTGTATGTGACTTAATGAAGCCTAACAAAAAAAAGGGACTAACCATATTTAAAAGAAAAAAAGGGGCAAAAATGGTAGTTCAGTCATCTTTTGTGATAGATATCCGCAAGAGCAACCAGGGATCAAGGAAAATTATGGTCATCAGCATTGGTTCTACACGTGTTTTGCAGTCAGAAGGTGCCAAAGATGGCTATCATCCATTCTCAAGATTGAAATCCAAAAACTTAGCTTTTGTAAAGCCAAATGCAAGTCCAAATCAAGCTAAAGTTTGTTAGGAGGCTACAAATAGAGAATACAAGCTGAAGGGTTTTTTTTTAAAAACAACCCTTGCTAGCCAAAGATACAACTTTTCCAAAGCTGAAGTGATGATAGCCAACTACATACCATGTACATCATGTATATGAGCTTTGGGGACAAATGGACAATGATAGCTCATAGATGGTCATCTATCGGAAATGGTGTCGGATAAGGCCCTTTTGAAGCAATTTACTAACTTGGGGAATTAATTGGGGTTTGTTAGGATTTAATTAAGTCATGTATCAAGTAGAAGCATTATAATGATTTACACATCACACAAAAGCTAACATTGGCAAATGCAACTTTGATCACCTTGATGCAGGAATAAAGGAGTCACTTACGAAGAAGAGCATGCACAAATGATAGACAAACCAACCTTTGCAAGGTTACATATCTTATCGTTGATGAGGTGGATCGAATGTTGGACATGGGTGTTGAACCTCAAATCAAAAGAATTATCTCCCAGATTCGGCTTGACAGACAGATTTTGTATTGGAGTGTAACTTGGCCTAAAGAAGTTGAAGATTTAGACAGACAATTTCTATAGAATCCTTAAAAGTTGTCGTTGGCTCACAAGATTTGAAAGCCAATCATTCAATTTTACAGATTGTAGAAGTTGTTTCTGAGAACGAGAAATACTCAAATTTGACAGAGTTACTGGAGCAATTGATGGATGGAGCTTTATCTATCCATGATGATAAGAGTCAAGCTGAACAAGATTGGGTACTTTTTTAATTTAGATCTGGCAATAGCCCTATAATGACAGCAGCAGATGTTGAAGCTAGTGGCTTGGATGTGAAGGACATAAAGTTTGTCATCAATAATGATTTTCGTGGATCATAGTACTTGTTGTGGTTTGACAAAAGTACAATCAATGGAGCAAACAAAAGCAAAAATGACAACAAAGATTGCACCGACATTGACAACTAGGTCATGTCTGGGAGAACATGAATTTGAAGGGGGGTACTATTGACCTGTGGGTCAACAACACGACATAAACTCAAAAAAGCCTTTTTTCTAAGAGTTATGAAATGATGCAGATTATGGTTAAAAACATCATTTGTAATGAGTAGTTAGTCTAGTTGCAGAAGTCTGGATCCAATGGCACTTCCATACTGTACATACAAATCCATTTTACGCCTTGAAATATATTTTAGGTTAACCTATGGTAGCCTTAGTATATAAGGTACCTAGGTCATTTTGTAAAAAAACCTTTTATCATAATCAAGTTTTGAAGCTGTCGTCAAATGTGTGTGAGAGAGAAAGAGAGAATGTGAGCTTCATCCTAGTGCTACTTCCTGCTTGCTCATTGCATTGGAGATTCAACTGCACCATCACAATAGGATTGGAGAGAGCTACGCATCAATGCTAAGCATTCCATCGTGAGACAGAGCATGCACGCTAACACATCTATGAGCTATTTATGGCCGTAAGTGTATCAAAACGATGTCTGTTTTTTGCATGTAAGTAGTCATTAAAATTGTGGAAACATAAGCTACGCATAGGTACTCTAGATTTTAGTTTCTATAACTTTCAAAATGCTACTCTGTCTTTATACATGTTTTTTGCAGATGGGTCTAGAGTGAGGGTTTTGAGTGTAGAGGCTTTGGGAGAAGTGTATCCTAGTGAGGGGATGGTGTTCCTTAAGTTTTGTACAATTTTGGTATGGTTTGGTGAGTTTCCTTTTGTTGTATGTATGTGGGTTGCGTGGTGTAGTTGAGTAGTGAGATTCTTGATTGTGGTTTAGTTAACCTTTCAGAGTGTTGTATGTATGGGATGGTCTCAGCCTAACAAGCTAAAGAGATTGCCTTCATGCACCTATCATGTCATTTGTGTCCTCAATTCAGTTATACAAAAAATCATGATGCTCAGCCAAAAAACCATTGGTGAACATGGGGAAAAACTCTCCCATTCACAACAATCACAAAAGGCTTTCACTGTTGCCAAACCTAAGTAGGTGACACTCACATACAAGAGAGCTCTACATCACATAGCTTCCATCACCAAAAGAAAGAAGAGGGGTGAAATTTCATAGGTCACCACCCATGTTCATGGAATTATTTATTAGAGACACAGTCTCCAATCAAGGCTCCATAACCTTCCACACACACACATAGGCACCTCGACTACACAATCCCCATGCACCATTGTAGGCTGCAACAAAACGGAGGCTTTCTTCTTCACAGCTGAAAACCCCAACTCACTCACACCCCAAGCTGATAAAATTTCAGTTTTTCTTCATAATTTTAAAGCACTTACATACTCTTTGAAGTCTCGAGACTTCTATGTACAAAAACAGCAAAAATATGTATCCTGCACAGCTAGTGCGCATGCGTAGAGATAGCTGCCACACACCACCTTTGTACACTTTGTACAAGCATGCTTTATCTACATACAAAGGTCCCAAAAGCATAAAAGAACACTTATTAAATTCTTTGGGTAGATTGCATCATTCCTAAAAAACACGTCACAGATTGCCTCCCCCCCCCTCCCCCCCCCCCCCCCCCCCCCCCCCCCCAAGCATGGAACACTTTCAAGTGTTTCATGCTTACAGTGCAACTTCTCATAAGCACCTTCATAGCTTACAATGTATTCAAGAGAATATGCACATAAAGAGAGATAGAATCAAGTTATATTCTCTTATTAACCACATCCAAATTTCATCTAGCATCCAACCACACAAAATAAACCCTTCAAAGGCTCTTGTCAACCCAAAATGCCAAAAGGCTAGCACATGAGAGACTTGCAGCTTATCCTTGTCATACACATAAAATTTAATTCCCTCATTTGCAAAAGAACTATTCTCAAACTCATGAAGATTAGCATGGTACTACCATACACTTCATCATAAAAGAGAGACCGTACAACCATTTTGCTACCATGTCCATAACAATGCCAGTCAAAGCTATTCATCTCCCACAAACTATTGGCCTCATGATCATAAACATATCGTAAATATGCATTAGAATATTTTTCAAAGGTACCCAATATCATCATCACATATGCATCAAGGAATCTCTCACTCGTGACAAAATACATATCATCCTTCCTTGCCATAGCTTCAGACAAACTATCATCAAAGCCTTGATTGTCTCCAACCACGACAACATCGTACCTCATAGCATCCTTTTTATTTGTTTGCATCTCCAAAATTATCATAAGAGGCTTATGACCAGACACCATATCAGAATCTTCAAGGGGTACACACTTTTCATTTCTATTCTCAATATCGTTGAAAAAAATTTATGCCTCATCAAACATGAAAAATGTAGACACATAATCCTTTTATGACACCACATTGATGGGAATGGGATCATGCTAACTAAGGGGATGAAAGAGAAACATCATGCACACAAGTGAGTGTGTGTAGGCTAGATTATCACTCAAGCAAATTAGGTTCCAAGATGAATTAACTTGGACTCATGAACATGATCTTGAGTAGTTGCTAAGCCATCACAAGGTCACCATAAATAAGAGAGATGTAATGAAAAATTGAATGTACTTTTTAATTCATGAAATGATCTTTAAGTAGCTCTATAACCTTGCACCGATACATGTGGGATAATTCCACCTTCTCTCCTTGACTCATGCTCTAGTACTCTAGGACAAAATTCGAACCTTACAATCCTCCCCTTGAGGTTTGGACTAGGAAGAAATTGAAGAAGCTGACATATTTGGCACACTATGATTGAGGAGCAAAAAGAACATATCCAATCTAGGAGACAAACTATCTCGAATCCATGAGATACTCAACATCTTCTCTCAAACAGATGTATAGAATTGAGACCAAGCTAGTCCAAGATATCTCTAAACAAACACAAATGAAGGGGAAAGGCCAAAACAAAAGGTAGAAAATCTCATTGTAGACTAGAAGGCTATTATCTCCTTCTAGGCTTCATCTTCATCTTTTTCTTCTTTTGCCAAATATACTTTGGGCCTTGGATTTTTGTTGATGCTTCCTCTATCCTTTTTAAAACACTTCGAAAGAAGGTGACCCTTCTTCCCGCAAATGTTGCAAGCTCGATGCTAAACAACCCTTTGCTATGTGCCCTTCTTTGCCACACTTGAAACAAGTTTTAATACTAGAGCTAATTGCAAAAGCTCCTCTCCCTAAAGTAGCATTCATCCCTTGCTTCTTATCCTCAAACATTAAAGATTTGAATACATTTTGATAATATGGTGTTGGATCCTTCTCCTCAATGATGGTCATTATCTAGTCAAAGCTAGGTGGTAAGGCTGCTAGAAGAACTACAATTTTGTCCTCCTTTGGTACTGCCTTGTTTACATATGTAACATTTAATGGTCTAGTAACTTGTGTGTAGTGGAAAACAGCATGAACATAGTGAGCATTTCATTAGAATAGCTTCCTAATGCGAATAACAAGAGTTCTTGGGTGGAGAGAGAAACAAAAAGTATAACACCTAGTTAGATAGCATGAACAATACTTCAAAAGAGACAGAAATTAAGCAATTGACAATAGTTGAGGACCGGACTTGCATGGAGCCCGTCCCCCCTCCAAAAGGCTTTGTATTATGGTTTACCATCAAGAGAGATACTTTACAATACAATCCTTTGTGCTCCTTCAATACTAGCTAGTGCAATGAAGATGGAAACTTCATGCACTAAGCAAAACACTTATCAAACACAACATCAATTCCCTCACGGTCTCAAACCCAAGACCTCACACACATTCAAAGATGGTGAGAGCTAGCGGGGTACGAGAGTAGATTGAGAGGAAGAAGGAGTATTCTTACAAAAATAATGTACATTTCCTCACATAATCACTCATCTTAGCATAGCTGAGCTTAGTAATTAGCATGGTAGAGGATATGAGCATGCATTGAAGCTTGGCTCTTGGTTGGATTTGCATCACAAAGCCAAGATTTGTTGGTGTAGGCCTCCCTTTTCACAAGCTTGGAGTAGGTGGTAAGCTTTCCATTAATGCGTGAGAAGGAGAGAGAGTCTTATTTGCTTCACACATGAGATTGTGTGAGTGTGTGTGTGATAATGCCTTGCAAAAATCAGTCCCCTCTCTCTCTTGGTCGACCCCTCTTGCTAGCATCCTATTGGACCTCCCCAGGCTTAGCCAATGGTAATTAAGCAGCATAAGTGATAGCCCGCTGACATGTGTCCCCCTTCCCCTTTTGTGAGAGATTTAGGTAATTATTTAATTCAACTAAATTCTCATTGGACCCCTTTGCCTCCTGGCCAATAGGAATCAGGCAAGCCATTGGGCTGATGAATGCTCATTGGACCCCTTGGGAGACTGCCCAATAGTCTTCTAGAGAGCTTAATTCTTATTGGTTATTTCATTAAGTGTTTTTAAATTAATTAAACTAGATTTACTATAGCTTAATTCTCATTGGTCCACCTCCAAGGGCATCCAATAGGAATTGAGTACACCTTATGGGCATCTAGGCTAGGGAGCTGACATGTGTCCCTCATTCCCTTTGTGTAAAGGGAGCTTGTGTGTGTGTGTGTGTGTGTGAGTTTCTCTCTCATCTCCTACTTCTAGGGCTCTCCCCCTCCTATGTAAGGATGGGTGAAGACTTTTGTGACACACACTAAGCATCCAATTTCCCTAGGCTTTTGACCTTTGGACACAACCTTTGAATTTTGGAACCTTAGCATTTTGGAAGTCTTAATGGGCTGAACCTTAGGCTAAGCCCATTGGTGCACATTGCTCTTTTGCAAATGGCCCCCCTTTTGGATCCCTATTTTCCCTCCTTTGGATCCCTATTGTGGTTGATCTGCTAGCCTAACAAATATTCTAGCTTTTTCTCCCCTAGCACTTCCCCATATTAAATGATCAGTTTAACATGAGAAAATCATTTAGGAGAATTAGATATTGATTATTATGACATTACCTCTCTCTTGAAATCATAGTCGTCCTCGACTATAGAGTAGAGAAGATAAAGCATATTCATTAGTCCTTTTTCCTAGCAGGTAGAGGATCCCTATGTTACCCTACCACATCATTCCAGAATGGATGACTAGTCCATTTGGTGCTTGAGAGCCTAAGCTGCCGCAAGCATGTCTGCATATTAGTCCTATCAATCTTCCTAGTAGAGTGACAAGCTCTACTTGGAGTTTGGGAGACGTCGTCTCCACAAACTTGATCTAAGCATGCATACTACTTCAGTTTTGTGCCCAATAAAGAAAAAGAGAGTCTTGTAAGACAAAAACTTTGTTCATTTTTAACATTTGTACATTTCCTTACTCTAGGGAATCATTGTAAGCATTGACAAGGTTTGGGTTATCCTTTACTTGAATGCCTTGCATCCAACTAGCATCTTCAAAAGGATAATTCTTAAACTTAATAAGATATCGTTAGATAGTCTTACCGCCTCTTAGTACCTTGTCTTCATGTCGGAGAATAGACTCGGGCTGCAGCACCTCTTCTTGGTCCTCAATCTCCGGTGGGTCTTCAATAGTAGTTTCTTGAGGTGGCTCTCCTTTGTAAGGCTATAATAGGCTCACATGAAAAGCACTATGCATGAGACAATGACTGGGCAACTTGAGTTGATAGGCCATCTCATTGATTGGCCTAAGAATCTGGAAGGGACCATAGTACCTTTTTGCTAACTTAGCATAGTAATTTTGGTGTCCCGTAGGATTCTTGCCTATTGTGTGCCTTAATCGAGCCTTGGAAAATTTTAATAAAACCCAATCATTTTGTTTAAAGTCTTGGGCTCTTTTGTCCCTGTCAAGAGCAGCCTTTTGCCTTTGCTGTGAGATAGAGATAGCATCCTTAATCCTATGGAAAGATTCTTGTAGGTCTCGGCTATACTCATCTGTAGCAAAGATCTTCCCATGTACCTTATGTAGCAAGGGACTTTTTCATCTTCCCTCAATTACCTGAAAAGGTGCTTTTCCTGTGGAAGTATGTACAATGTTATTGTAGGCATACTCCACTAAGGGTAAGTAAGTACTTCTCCCATTGGGACCTTTGATCTACTTCCGTTACATAGGCTTTTAGTAGATCAAGAATTGTTAGGTTAGCTATTTCACTTTGGCCATCCGTTTGCGGGTGATAGGCCGAAGAGAAGTTTAGCCTTGTTCCTAAATTCTCAAAGAGACCCTTCCAAAAATTACTGGTCATTCTAGAATCTCTATCTGACACTATGGACATTGGCAAGCCATGGTACTTGAAGATTTGTGAAATGAAGAGGGTTGCCATTTGATGGGCTTTGATAGTGTTTTTGACAGGTATAAAATGAGCTTGTTTACTGAACCTATCTACTATCATCCATATTCTCGTATTTCCATGGATATAATTAGGCAATCCAAAGATAAAATCCATGGATATGCTCTCCCATGGTGAATTAGGGATTGGCAAAGGTTGAAGAAATCCGGGTTGCTTCCCTCTGTCAAACTTCGTCTTTTGGCATACCACACATTTAGAAACATACTCTTGTATGTTTGCTTTCATGGTAGGCCAATAAAAATATGGTTCAATCCCCTTTAGGGTAGACTGAATCCCTCTATGCCCTGCATAAGGAGGAGCATAAGATTCATACATTACTTTCTCACGTAGTGAGCTAGTAACGCATAGTCTATTGCCATAGAGAAGATAACCATCTTGTAAAGTAAATGGCTCCTCTTTCTTCCCTAGTGCAAGGGCTAAAATCACATCTCTAAAATTGGGATCAATAGCATACTCATCTATCATAGAAGATAGATCATTGTGAGTTGCTATGGAAACCGCATGTGACTCTCGGCCGTCTTGAGAGTGCATCAGCTACTTGATTATGCTTTCCAGCACAATGTGAGCAATATGAAAATGAAATTTCCAAAGAGAGTTTTCCCACCTCATTTGTTTGTCAGAGAGCTTTGTATGCGTCATGAAGTACTTAAGCCTTTGGTGATCCGTTTGCAGAATGAAAGGAGTCCCCAATAAATAGTGCTTCCATGAGTCTAAGCCATGTAGAACTGCGAGGAGTTCCTTTTCATATATGCCTAGAGCTTGCTCAACAGGGTCGAGCCTTTGACTTTCATAGCCTATGGTGTGCCCTTCTTGAAGCAAAACAGCTCCAAGGCAATCACCACAAGCATCACATTGGACCTCAAACGGCTTTGAGAGATTCGATAGCGTAAGCACAGGTTGAGAGATAAGCTTTTCTTTAAGCTTTTTGAAAGCATTGTTCTCCTTGGTAGACCATGTATAGATAACGTTTTTCTTTGTTAGGTCATGTAATGGTCCTGCTATTAGTGAGAACTTTTCTATGAAGCGTCTATAGTATGCACACATACCTATAAAGCTTCTTAACTCATGAAGATTCCTTTGTTTAGGCCATCCTTTTATTACCTCTAACTTTGATGGATCCATTTGGATGCCATCTTGAGAGATAATGTAACCTAAATATTGAATTTCTTGTAAGAAAATTTCACTTTTCTTTCGATTAACATAAAGTTTATTCTCTCTTAAAACTTGAAATATTATCTAGAGGTGTTGCTTGTGTTCGTCTAATGAATTAGAGTAGATAAAGATATCATCAAAGAACACTCCAATAAACGTTCGGTGAGGCCTGAATAGCTTCTCCATCAAGCGGTTGAATGTGGCTGGTGCATTGGTCAAGCCAAAAGGCATGACAATGTATTCGTAAAGACCAAACATAGTGCAAAATCCGGGCTTTACAATGTCTTGATCAACTATCCTTATTTGACGAGCCACTTTTAGGTCAATCCTATTGAAGTAGGTGGACCCTTGTAGCTTATCAAATTGGTCTTCTACCCATGGAATGGGAAACCTATTCTTGATAGTGATCCTATTTAGTGCTCTATAGTCGACACACATACGATATGTGCCATCTTTCTTTTGCACTAGTAGCACAAGAGAACAAAATGGAGATGAGCTAGGCCTAACCATGCCCTTCTCAACTAACTCATGCACTTGCCGCATAATCTCCTCTTGTTGAGCTTGAGAAACTCTATAAGGAGGTTTGTTAGAAGGTGAACTTCCTGGAAGAAGTTCAATTGCATGGTCATCATTGCGTCGTTTAGGAGGTAGATCACAAGGGATGTCGTCAATAAAGACATCTTGAAACCCCTTGAGAAAATTGGATAACTCTAATTCCTTTTGATTGTGTATAATTTCTTTTGCTAAAACATTAGGTTCATTTCAAGAATCTTTAACAAAAATCATGTACACAGAAATAGAGTTCTTTATTGACTTGTTGAAAGCTTGTGTATGTACAATGGCTATAGTGTTACCCATTTCCTTAGCATCTATATACATATCTTTTTCCCTGAACTTAAAGGAGATTCTCCTTTCAGGGAATTTAACATTGGTAGGCATGCGATCAAACCATAGTGCCCCTAGGATTACAGCCTCATGCTTGAGAGGAGAGATAAATGATTCCTCTTTGTCCACATAGCTTTAGACATGGAGCCTCAATTTCCCGATTACGGGAGTGACCGAAGCTTCTTGCCCCTCATCCTGCGGGTAGGACATCTCCCATCTCATATGCTTGTATGCCTAGCTTGGTGGCCAACTCTATAGATATAAAATTGTGAGTAGAACCATGGTCAAAGAGAATAAAAGCATCATGTTCTCTTAACTTTCCCAAAGCATGGCATAGAGGAGATCCTTTGTGGTGAATTTCCTCCTCTTGGACTTTGACCAATGTAGCTCTAGGAGGTTCATGGCGGGTGTTCTTTTGGGAACAAGCACGGTAGGCATGCCCTTGCTCCCCGCCCTTGAAACAACGGTTATCCTTGCGATAACGCTCAAGCTCTTCATGAGAGAGTTTATTTTTGCCTTTCTTCTCTTTAGCTTTGTTGGAGTTTCCCTTAGGAGACTTTTGGACATTGTCATTCCCCTTAGGCTCATTGGAACCCTTTTTTTCCGTGGGCTTAGAATTTATTTTAGCCCCCATTTGTAAATTGATTTGAGATGCCACCATAGTATGGTGAATAATTGCCGATATGGTGCGTGGCCTTTGGGAGTTGACATACTCTACCATTTCTTCAGCTAAGCCCGCACAAAATTGTCGCTTTTGCTCTCCAAAATCCAAATTCTTGAAGACAGTGGCTTTGAGTTGTAAATCCCAAAACTTGTCTACATATTTGTGAATGGATTCGTAGGGAGAGAGCTTCAAGATTCACCATTCGGTGAGTACTTTGTCTTTGGCATCGGTGGCCAAAAACTGCTTCATAATGGAAGCTCTTAAAGCTTTCCATGTTCGTGGAGCTTCACCGTTGGCCTGTAGGCTAGACCACCATTGCCTGGCGGACTTTTGAAAGTGCATAGCTACATGGCATAGCTTAGAGGACTCCATGAAGCCCTCATCTCCAAACGCCGCATCGAATTGTTAGATAAAGGCCAAGACTTTGTCTGTAGCACCAAAAGTGCCATCATAGGCTAGGAAAGAGATGCTCTTTCCTCCCTCTTTGAATTTTTTTATCTTGGACGACCTCTTCCACGCGGCATAGGATTTTCTATGGCCTCTTCTTTTTTATGGTTCAAAGGGTTCACCATCACTTTCTTCAGAAGATGAAGAATTTGAGGAAGATGGAAAAGAGGGTGACCTCTTTCTTGCCTTTTTCTTTACTTGATCTTCTTTGTCTTCACCATCACTTTCATAAGAGGAAGAGGATGAAGAATGTGGAGAAGAGGGTGTCCTCTTTCTCGCCTTTTTCTTCTCTTGCTTTTTGTCATCCCTCTTTGAAGTATGGTGTGACGAAGTATGCGATATTCTTCTCCGTTTTGGAGGTGATGGAGAGCGTTTAGCCCACCTTCTTCGTGGAGCCATCTCCGTCGAGGTGGCAAGAGACTCACTTCTTTCTCGTTCCTTCAGTGAAGGCTCTTGAATTCTCCTTTGAGAAGGAATGCATCATCAAGGAGAAAATTTCTGAGCCCTTTATATGGATCCTCTTCTTCTTCCCGAATCGGAGAGAGGCCTCTTTTGGAAGTCTCGCAAGGAGACTTCCTAGGTGCTCTCTCGTCATGGTGGGGAGCTTGGACAATCCCATGAGCACGAAGCTGCCATTGCACTTCACTTTGGAGGGATGGATTGCCCATGGCTTGTTGAAGCCTAGAAACAAGATAGTTAACAAGCATTGGGGCATCATTAGTAGCTTGCTCATTAGCAAAATCAAAGTTATCAACATTAATTTCACTCTCTTTCTACTATTGTCAGCCATTCTAACAACGTTTAGGTGTACTTTGGCACTTCAAGCCCTAGTTGCTACTCCTCTTACCCCTTTAGAAAAATCACTCAAGCTACTGTACCCGTGGCTCAAATACCATTGATTGCAAGGAATAGAAGAGAGGGTCGTTCAACACCAAAACAGCACCGGCTCCTGTCAAGCTTCTAATAGCTCAATAGTGGTTAAGCTATAGGCAAGCCCCGTAGGACTCCACTATTAAGACCATAGCTCTCGACGGTGATGCCCCATTAACTGCACAAAGGCAAGCGCACTGCAAGGCTGAAAAATCCCTATTCTACTTACTCACATGCAATTAATAGTACCAACCATTTATAGCTAGCTTGAGGAGGTCCTCCCTTCTTGAGCAAGAAAAGAGAAACCTTGTGCTCTGATACCAATGTGACATTTAATGGTCTAGTAACTTGTGTGTAGCGGAAAATAGCATGAACATAGTGAGCATTTCATTAGAATGAGAATAACAAGAGTGCTTGGGTGGAGAGAGCAACAAAACGTCTACCACCTAGTTAGATAGCATGAACAATACTTCAAAAGAGAGAGAAATTAAGCAATTGACAACAATTGAGGACTGGATTTGCATGGAGCTGGTCCCCCTCCAAAAGGCTTTGTATTATGGTTTCTCCCATCAAGAGAGACATTTTACAATACAATCCTTTGTGTTCCTTCAATACTAGCTAGTGCAATGAAGATGGAAACTTCATGCACTAAGCAAAACACTTATCAAACACAACATCGATTCCCTCACGGTCTCATACCCAAGACCTCACACACCTTTGAAGATGGTGAGAGCTATCGGTGTATGAGAGTAGATTGAGAGGAAGAAGGAGTATTCTTACAAGAATCACTCATATAATCACATAATCTCCTCACATCTCCTCATATAATCACTCATATAATCACATCTCCTCACATAATCACTCATATAATCACATCTCCTCACATAATCACTCATATAATCACATCTCCTCACATAATCACTCATATTAGCATAGCTTAGCTTAGTAATTAGCATGTTAGAGGAGATGAGCATGCATTGAAGCTTGGATCTTGGTTGGATTTGCATCACAAAGCCAAGAGTTGTTGGTGTAGGCCTGTCTTCTCACAAGCTTGGAGTAGGTGGTAAGCTTTCCATTAAAGCTTGAGAAGGAGAGAGAGTCTTCTTTGCTTCACACATGAGATTGTGTGAGTGTGTGTGTGTGACAGTGCCTTGCAAAAATCAGCCCCCTCTCTCTCTTGGTCGACCCCTTTTGCTATTTGCTCATCTTCACACCTCATTGGACCTCCCCAGGCCTAGCCAATGGAAATTAAGCAAGATAAGTGATAGTCTTCTGACATGTCTCCCCCTTTCCCCTTATGTGAGAGCTTAGGTAATTAATTAATTCAACCAAACTCTCATTCGCCCCCTTTGCCTCCTGGCCAATAGGAATCAGGCAAGCCATTGGGTTGTTGAATGCTCATTGGACCCCTTGGGATATTTTCCAATAGTCTTCTAGAGAGCTTAATTCTTATTGGTTTTTTTATTAAGTGTTTTTAAATTAATTAAACTAGATTCACTCTAGCTTAATTCTCATTGGTCCACCTCCAAGGTCGTCCAATAGGAATTGAGTACACCTTGTGGGCATCTGGGCTAGGGAGCTGACATGTGTCCCTCATTCCCTTTGTGTAAAGGGAGCTTGTGTGTGTGTGTGAGAGAGAGAGGGAGAGAGAGAGAGAGAGAGAGTTCCTCTCTCATTTCCTACTTCTAGGGCTCGCCCCCTCCTATGTAGGGATGGTTGAAGACTTTTGGGACACACACAAAGCATCCAATTTCCCTATGCTTTTGACCTTTGGACACATTCTTTGAATTTTGGAACCTTATCATTTTGGGAGTCTTAATGGGCTGAACCTTAGGGTCTTTTAAGCCCATTGGTGCAATTGCTCTTTTGCAGATGGCCCCCCTTTTGGATCCGAGTCCTACCGTATGGCGAGAGAATATTTTCGAGCAAGGAGAAAAGCGAACGAGGAGAGAGAGAGAGAGAGAGAGAGAGAGAGAGAGAGAGAGAGAGAGAGAGAGAGAGAGAGAGAGAGATGTGTCTAGTTGGATGAGTGGATACCGCTTGATTTTGAGTTTCTACTTTCAAGGATAAGTAAGTGGATACCAAGACTCTCTGCCTCAACAATATTTCTTGCTTCACATATCAACTCAAAAGTTCATGCATTGCAAAGTAAAAGAATTTCAATTTTGGTCCAATTATAATGGTGGAAATCACCCTCCAATTTTTTCATCCATAATACTAGAGAAGCTTTTTTTAATCATTGTTCACCAAGAAATAGTCCTATTATTAGCATCCAAGTTATAGATTATGTTTTTGGCCAAGGCTTGCAATGGAGGTTTATACATGAGCTTAAACTCCAATGCTTTTTTAGCATCAATCCATATTGGATTTAAGTTGACCATTAACTTATTTAAGCCAACATGAAAGTGATCGTTTCGATTAAAATACATTTTTTTCATATCTTAAACCCGGAATATTGTTAGGCATGCAACAACCTACATGCCCATATGAATTGCATAACCCAAATAAATTCTAATCTTTCTATTACTTGTAGGTATGCGTGCCAACACGGATGGGTACATGCAAAGAAGGTGGAAAAAAGGGAAATTCCATAAGCACTAGCTTTGGTTTTTGGGTAAACAGGATTTGGCAACATGGATGGCTACATGAAATTCGTTGTGAAAAAAGCATGCCATACGAGGTCAAGTTAAGTCATTAAAATTAGGTCTAATTTGTAGCTTTTGGTGTGTCAATTGATTAAATTGCTATTTGTCATAATAATCAATATCTAATTCTCCTAAATGATTTTCTCATATTAAACTGATCATTTAATGTGGGGAAGGCCAGGGGAGAAAAAGCTAGAATATTGGTTAAGCTAGCAGACCGGCCACAGTAGGGATCCAAAGGAGGGAAAATAGGGATCCAAAGGGGGGGGCCATCTGCAAAAGAGCCATGTGTACAATGGGCTAAAAAGACCCTAAGGTTCAGCCCATTAAGACTTCCAAAATGCTAAGGTTCCAAAATTCAAAGGTTGTGTCCAAAGGTCAACCCTAGGGAAAATTGGATGCTTTGTGTGTGCCCTAAAAGTCTTTGCACATCCCTACATGGGAGGGGGCGAGCCCTAAAGGTAGGGGATGAGAGAGAAAGCCACACACACACACACACAGGCTCCCTTTACACAAAGGGAATGAGGGACACATGTCAGCTCCCTAGGCCAGATGCCCACAGGGTGTGTCCAATTTCTATTGGATGACCCTTGAAGTGGACCAATGAGAATTAAGCTAGTTTAATTAATTTGAAAACATTTAATAAAAGAAACCAATGAGAATTAAGTCTCCTAGAAGACTATTGGGCAGTCTCCCAAGGGGTCCAATGAGCATTCAGGAGCCCCATGGCTTGCCTGATTCCTATTGGCCAGGAGGCAAAGGGGTCCAATGAGAGTTTAGTTTAATTATTTAATTACCTAAAGCTCTCACAAAAGGGGAAAGGGGGACACATGTCAGAAGGCTATCACTTATGCTACTTAATTGTAATTGGCTTGACTTGGGGAGGGCCAATGAGGCTTCAGCAAGAGCAATTAGCAAGAGGGGTCGACCAAGAGAGAGAGGGGGCTGATTTTTGCAAGGCATTATCACACACACACTCACACAAGCTCATGTGTGAAGAAAGAGAAGACTATCTCTTCCCAAGCTTTAATGGAGAACTCATCACCTACTCGAAGCTTGTGAGATAGAAGCCTACATCAACACACTCTTGGCATGTGGATGCAAATCCAACCAAGAGCCAAGCTTCAATGCATGCTCATCTCCTCTACCAAGCTAATTACTAAGATAAAGCTATGCTAATATGAGTGATTATGTGAGGAGATGTACATCTTTCTCGTAAGATACTCCTTCTTCCTCTCAATCTACTCTCATACCCTGCTAGCTCTCACCATCTTCGAAGGTGTGTGAGGTCTTGGGTCTGAGAACGGGGATAATTAAAGTTGTTTTTGTTAAGTGTTTTGCTTAGTGCATGAAGCTTTCATCTTCATTGCACTAGCTAGTCTTGAAGGAACACAAAGAATTGTATTGTACAATGTCTCTCTTGATGGGAGAAACCATAATACAAAGCCTTTTGGAGGGGGGACCGGCTCCATGAAAATCCGGTCCTCAACTGTTGTCAATAGCTTAATTTCTCTCTCTTTTGAAAGTATTGTTGATGCTATCTAACTAGGTGCTATGCTTTTTGTTTCTCTCTCCACCCAAGCACTCTTGTAATTCTCATTAGGAATCTATTCTAATGAAATGCCCACTATGTTCATGCTAATTTTCCGCTACACATAAGTTATTAGGCCATTAAATGTTACACTATTTATTTAGTGTAAGTGCTCTCAATGATACTTGCAAATGTTGTGTCTCTAGCCATCAACTAAGTTGACATTGTGGGGTACAAATAAATTCTTAGTAAGCAAGTACATTAGAATAGCAACAAGACATCTATCATCATTCAAATGATGTGAGTGAAAGATTGTGGGTCGTATCAGATATGTCTGCTCCTTGGACATGTCCAATTTTACGTTTGTGCACAACTTGTGGCAAGAAGCTACATTGCAAGAGACTTCTGTTGTTCAGGGCAACCTCCCCAAGAAGAAAAGGACATTCCTTTTATTAGAGGCAAGAACGACACTTAAATGTCTTGAACTTTAGATTCCAAGGAGGCATCGTGAACACTTTATAGTCAGATGAGACCTTCATTTTCTTCGTCTCACTGTCTATGTGTGTTAGCAAGGGTGTTCAACTTGCCTTGTCAGAGTACCCACATGTGAAAAGAAAATTATTTGGTACATAATGGAAGTGTCTGTAGCCATCTGTGCCGGCGTGGATGGCTACATGCAAGTTTCTAATGAAAATCTTTACCTATGAGTTTCTACAGGTAGCTAGCGGGGGTGTTTCATTTGCCTTGTATGAGCACCACATGTAACAAGGGAATTATTTGGTGCATAATGGAATTTCCTATAGACATCCACGCCAGCGTGGAATGGAAATCTTTACCCGTCACTCCTGCAAACATTGGCACGATCATTCAAAAAATGAAGGGAAAATTACTAAAATACCCCTCTAATTTGTGGAAATTCCCAAAATATCCCTCAAATTTCAAAAATTCTCAAGATACCCTTGCATCTATTTTAGTTGGATAGTTCACGATTTCCTAATCTTTATTCTTTTTTGACAATGGGAATCGGTTTTTAGTACTTAGCATGTAATTTGTCACAAATTACCTCCCAGAAAAAGACAATTATGTCTAAAAATAAAGAAGCAATTCTTCTCCAAAGCCTACATAACTAGCTCAAATTCTAGTTTAAGTATCTTGTGTTGATAGAGAATCAAAGGCTTCTTATGAAAATCTACAGGTAGGGAGGCGGGGTGTACCCTTGGGCCACAAGTAGTTGGAGAATTGGAAGGCGTCGCGCGGGGTCTGCAGCTTGGTGGAGGCAAACGTATTCCTCCACACGCCGCCTACCCCCACCCGAGCTTGCAACACCACACACTCCACGCCATGTTGCAGTAGGTGCTTGCAGGCACAGAGGCCCGTGACCCCGGCCCCCACTATGCACACTCTAGTAGGGGGGACCCAATCTCATTTAATGTTTTATTAAAGAGAATGATGGAAGATCCCATTTGGCAAACGGGAAGGAAAGGAATGGGTGCCACAGAAGAATCAACGAAATCCACGCTAGCAAAGCTAAGGGTTGCGGAGCAGAAGGGTGCCGCAGTGCAATGATTGCTCGCAAGCAAGTGAAGACCCGTGACGGGGGAGGTGAGGCCTTGAGAGCGAAGAGGTGGCAACAATTGACGAACACCAATAAGGCACGACCAGATATTTGAGGTTTTTTTAATAAAACAAAGTGAAGCAGCAATAGCAACTTCGTGTGCCAGCTTGAGTGGTTACGAAATTGTTCTTGGAATCCTCATCTAAAGGAGTTGGGCTCGAAAGCTGTCTTCTACTTTTGAAAGATAGGAGATGACGCATTCCCATTTCGGAAAGGTAGGAGATGATGATGGGAGGAATATTGAATGTAATGGAATAAAATGGAGGAGTCGCCAAGTAGTATATTGGGAATTTTTTACATCTGAAAGGTATTTTGAGAATTTCCACAGATGAGGGGTATTTTGGTAATTTTCCCAAAAATAAACTGCCTGTAGCTATCCACGCCGGCGTGGATGGCTACAGGCAGTTTCAAGTCACTGTTTCTTGCCTAATCCCATGCTAGACAAAAGGCTAGGCTTGCTGCGAGTGAATCCACTTCCCTCCATGGCAACGACGAAAAGGAAATGACTGTGCCAACTAAAATATTGCCTGCAAGCCTGCAAAGCCAGAACCTCTACCACCCTACGTTGCTACGTACATGACAAAAATCAGCAATTTAACACTCACAGTTCACTGCGAGATTTTCAAAAGTGTGTCTGCTCTTATATAAAACCAAAGCACGAGGTTGGAGCAGCAGGTCTGGAGATGTAGGCACAGTTAGATAGAGGCAGAGGCCAGATGGCCTGCTAGAATGCTCCATGGAACCTCTCATCCCCTCCACTCAGTTGGTTCTTTGCGGCACCCATCATTGGGTAAGGTTGTGTTTTTGCACACTTGGTTTCAGGTAACGTTTGATCCTTTTCCAAAATTCCATGTCCGAGGCTTGGTTACCTCTGTGCCGGCCATCAATCCCAATGATCGGCAGCCTCTGGCATAGCCCTTACGCTCTCCGCCACCGACAGGCAGCCCTGCATGGCCACCGAAGCTCAATCCTAGCGCCAAAGGGTCTCCTCGCAGCCAAGAATGGCGCATGCATGCTAAAAACAACAACAACAAAAAAAATGGCATGCATGCATAAAGACGATGAGAGTGCCCTCAGCAAAGATGAACCCCTTCCCCTGCCCATGGCTTACCTAGACTCCGGCCCTTATAATCCTCAGGAGGTGGAGGAAATGAAGATCTCTGACGCTGAAAAAAAGGTGCTCATTATTCATACGCATTGCTCATTATTCATATGCATGACTAGAATATTCATGCTCGTGGTTAATGTCAAAACCTGGTTTCAGGATTGCAAAGATGTTCTTTACCAATGGGTTGGAAAGTGTTCAAGGTGTCAAGGAACTCGAGAAGTAAGCTATTTTCCAAAGAAGGGTCGAGAGGTCATATGCGAGGGTATCCCTTGTATGGGGTTAGGTAAGTCTTGTCTAAACTTGAAAAAGATCATTGCGCAGAGTCTCTTTGTTATGAATATAAACTTAAGTCTTGTCAATCTCATAGACCTTGGCAATGTTTTTTTGCGATGAGCTCATGGACATTGAGCTCGAGTGAGAATAGCTAAAGACAATTCAATACTATGTCTGGGCAAAGGTGACCTTTGAATGAATGTGAAGATGAGGTAGCATTGTGAGGCCATTGTTATGAAAAATCAATAATGTGTATTGGCTAGGAGCCCACAGCAAAGGCATTGCAGCAAATCTAGTAGCTTCCATAGCACCGATAGCAAAGGAAACCAAGGCTTTGCCCCCACTTGATGTTGATATTTCATTCAATTTTAGAGCTTGAGCGGCTTATCGATCAATGCCACCATATATAAATCCCATCGTTCGGCCCCTCGCTCCCAAAATCAATCTAATATGCAGTTGTCAAAGATTGGCAAGCGATCGAGCCTTGTTTTTCCCCATAATTTCCGTGTTTTCTCTACAGTTTTCCGACTCTCTTGCCTTACGATATGTCTGCACCCGATCCTAATCTTGAGTTTGAGCTCCCATCACTTGAGCTCCCGTCACCCTCACTTTAAGCATTGGCTCAAAGAGTAATATAGCGAAAAGGCAGTGACGCGAAAGAGTGCTTCATAATCACTACACGATTCCAAATTTGATGTATCCATAATCCTATTGTCGCTTGCATTTGTAGCAAATGAGTTGGCTAAACCATTCAAGTCCTCCATGGACGCACTAGTAGGGGAGCCTTTTCCTGCATGATAATTAGCCAGAGATGTTTTTCTTTCAATCCTAGTAACCAAAGGTGTTTTGTCATTTCAAGGTCTCTGCCAGTGATCATCAGCCCTACGAGATTCTTCCTGAAAGGGTACAACTTTTGTAGCTTCAGACAACCTACTAGGAGGCATGGCTGAATGGTACCTCATCAGAAATCTAGCAGCAGAACTTGAAAGACCGACACTATCAGGAGTCCCTCGTGAAATGTTCGTTGAACACTAGAAAGGTGGATAAGGTCAGGCTTCTAGCTTCCTTTGCAAATCTGAGAGAGAGAGAGAGAGAGAGAGAGAGAGAGAGAGAGAGAGAGAGAGAGAGAGAGAGAGAGAGAGAGAGAGAGAGAGAGAGAGAGAGACGGTGGCGAATAGTGAGTGTCACCTTGAGTGAAGTCCATGGTTTCTCTCAAGCTGCAAAAATGCATGGTAGCCAGCATTCTCAAATGTGCGTTGGCCCAATCCCAATGAGGTCAATGAGATTTCCATGGCCAATTCACTTTCAGTATGGCAGGACATCACCAAGATCATCAAAGAAGGTTTTGTAATTTGGAAGATAACCAATATTTACTATAAGCCAAGAATGAAGTGTGGTTCCATCCAAGGTCTTGTGGCTGAGATGCATGTGTGTTCTACATTGACTTCTTTGTGGAGAGTATCCACACTTCAAAGGCTAAAAAGGCACGCAAGAATACATTTTGAAATCAATTTCAATCTCAGAGAGCCCAAGGAAAGTCTATTTGTTAGAGAAAGGGTGCAAGAAGGGAAGAGCTATTGGTGTTGAAGCTGCTCTAGTTATAGTCACGTTCAGCAAGACCACAAAGATATCCAAGAACTAAGCGATATTTTTTAGGACTTCAATTTTGTAGGGATTTTACATTTATACTCGCATGTGTCTATCATCAATGCAAATAACAATTGAGTCTTTGACTACGAGAGAGAGAGAGAGAGAGAGAGAGAGAGAGAGAGAGAGAGAGAGAGAGAGAGAGAGAGAGAGAGAGAGAGAGAGAGAGAGAGAGAGAGAGAGAGAGAGAAGAAGAAGAAGAAGAAGAAGAAGAAGATAATTTTAACATCAACATCAACACCATGCCAAAATCAACATACTTATACTATTAACCCCTTCCTTACTTTGATGAGGATCGTTGCAAGCAACTTTTAGCACATATGGACCAAGCAAAGATGAGAAGGTAGTGGGAACTAGATGCTATCACCTATATTATGCACACAATTGACCTCCATGTGGCGGTCGATGTAGGGAAATGTGATTTTAGTTAATATGCTTGAACACGACATGAAGCACTACTTCCCTTTGTAATTAATGCTAGGCATTATCACCTTAGTTATCATTTATGAATAACTAGGTGATCTCACTTTACCATCACCTAAACAACCACCGCCAAAAAAGACTTCCATTAACCCAAAGAAAAATGAAGGTTGTGTGCACAAGTTTTGTATGGATGGTATGGAAGGACGCTCCACCGTGATGCATCACTATGTGTCACCTATGGACTTTGGAATTTCCCCTTGAGAGTCATCTAACTCTCTCTTTACAAAAGTTTTGCTTTAAGTGCTCACAAGCTTTCTTCCTTAGCTTCTCTATAATAGACACTAGTACCCTACGTCCCTCTCCAACTTTTGCAAGAAAATAGATTTCCATGGATATGCATATCCCTATCTTTAGTCCTCTTCCTAGCCATGAGGTTATGTTGATGTTAGAATGTAGAATGCTTGAGATCAAGGTTATTCTTTGAAAGAGAATTTTGAGCCTATGGGAGACCATGTATCTTTGCGTCCATTGACATTTTGAAAGTAGAAGTGATGTTTGGAGGCCGTAACCATAGATGATGGAGAAGATGCATATGTGAAGTTGAAAATCGTAAAAATGTACTTTTGAATATGCTTTCTTACTTGATCATGAGTTGCATCAATTTTACAACATGGATATGTTCAAGGTGCTTTGCTAGATGTCGCTCGATTTTGTATTACCTCGGAAACACTTGCTCGGAGTTTGGGATTCCTCTTGGATCCCTATTTTCCCTCCTTTGGATCCCCACTGTGGCCGGTCTGCTACCTTAGCCAATATTCTAGCTTTTTCTCCCCTGGCACTTGCCCATATTAAATTATCAGTTTAACATGAGAAAATCAGTTAGGATAATTAGATATTGATTATTATGACAACATAAGCTAGTTGTGTGGTCATGCTTTTAAGGCAATTGACCAAGCTTGCAATAACTTTGTTATGTTCCATTTTTTAATTGTATAGATCCTTCTTTAAGCTCAATTTTCTCTTATTTTTCCTGGCTCCAAATTTTTTTTCTAATACTTTCCATGCAGCAGATGAGGTTTCACAATCATCAATAAAGTGTACATAATTGTCATGTAGTGTAGTGATTACGATTCCTTATGTCTACTCGTCCTTGGCTTGATTTTGTGTGCTCATAGCTTGTGTCTGTTTGTATGCTCCATCAATGGATGACAGATCAAGAATTGTTGGATTGACTATTCCCCACAAGTGATTTTTCATTAAGTAACCTTTCAACTTGGTTTGACAACTGTGCAAACCCTCCCGTTAAATTTTCTAAGCCCTTTCTCTTTCATTGCGCTAATAGAGGGGTCTTAGCTTAGGAGACTCTCCTAGCCAGTGTCTACCTCTTTACACAAGCACAAATACCCCTTAGGAGATGATATAAATTTATTTGCAAGTTATTGTGCTTGGCTACAAGATTTTGATGTTTTAGAGAGAGAGAGAGAGAGAGAGAGAGAGAGAGAGAGAGAGAGAGAGAGAGAGAGAGAGAGAGAGAGAGAGAGAGAGAGAGAGAAAATTCCTTTTTGTGAAGCTCTACTTCTTTTGTGAAGCTCCTCTTCACTATCAATGAAGCCCCTCTTTACAATCTTTGGTTGTTTTGGAGTGCAAAGTTTCATAAAGATCTCCTTTGCTATTGGTCGAAGGAGCCCAATCAATTCTTGAGAAAGTCCTTGAAGTTTGATGCCCTTTCTTGAAGATTTGAAACCTTTTATGCACCCTTGTGAATCTCTCTAAAATCTTTGATGAAGGCCTTTTAGTGGCCTTGATGTAGCTGCGGGTTCTCTACGGGAGGGAGCATGGACGCAAACCCTTGAAAGGGCTCTGATCCTTGGGAAATTACTTTGTGGGAAGGTGCTCCTTGCTTGGCTCAGAGATTTAGAGGCTATAGGCCTTGTGTGTCAATATTATCTATGGGAAGAGGGGCTTGGTTAAGGCGGACCCAAAGCGCGCATGTAGAGTAGTTCACCCACAATAGAGATCCACCACTAGTCGGTCAATTGGAGTAGATGAGGTGTCATTTGCGGTCGGAGGCACAAGTGGGGAGCGCAAGGCATATGTCTTCTCATGTGGGCCTACAAAAAAGGTGGTGACCTCCACAGTTAGGTAGATCCCTCAAAAGGGGTTTGAGCATTAAACGCTCTCCACACACACACAAACTTCTCAATTTGAGGATCTGTAGTAGAAAATCTATAAAGCAAGCTTGATGAAGCAAAACTCAATTGGAACATTGATCCTTGAGATCTAGATCAATTTTGGCATACATAGGCTCAAATAAAAGCTCTTGGGATAGGCTATGCACACACACCAATTGCAAGTGCTATTTTTTATAAAGTGAGGAGCAGCTTTTGATGCAAGATGAGCAGAAGTAGGCTTGAATGCAATCTAAAATGCAAATGCAAGTTGCTAATGATAGATTAATGAACTCTAATGCTAATTAGGCTTCCATAAAGCTAGTGGAATAGTGTCCCAAGAGTGTTTGACTCAAGAAGATACTCATGCTAGCCAATGGAATACTAATTATGCATGAGATATGCAATAGGAGAGTAAACCTAATGATCTTGCTAATGATAATTATGGAATGCTAATCATACTAACACACAAATGCATAATGACAAACCTAGCTAGCATAACCTATTGCTTTGATACCACTTTATGGGAATGGGATCATGCTAGCTAGGGTGGATGAAAGAGAAACATCATGCACACAAGTGAGTGTATGTAGACTAGATTATCACTCAAGCGAATTAGGTTCCAAGATTAATTAACTTGGACTCATAAGCATGATCTTGAGTAGTTGCTAAGCCATCACAAGCTCACCATAAACAAGAGAGATGTAATGAAAAATTTAATGTATTTTTTATTCATTAAATAACCTTTAAGTATCTCTAAAACCTTGCACCAATACATGTGGGATAATTCCACCTTTTCTCTCCTTGACTCATGCTCTAGTACTCTAGGACAAAGCTCACACCTTATACAAATCATGCATAAAAGTGGGATTTCTATAATCATGAAAGACCTCTGATTTTGCATCTTCAAAAGATACACAAGACAACAAAGAATTATGCATAGCACAAGCACTCTCATCACTAGTGACAACCATCGGTAGGTCATCAAATAGACCATACGTTGAGATATAGTCTTCATCCATTATAGCATCAATCATAAGATTCTTCTAAAGCATGAAGGACATCAAAATCAGCATCCTTAGACTTAAGACGAGATTCTAAACAGTTCACAAAATGAGCATCAATTGTAGCATATTCTTTGACAACCTCAGTTTTTCTAACATTGTCATCAAATACGTAACATGTAGATACATAGTCTTCTTCCATCTCAACCTCGTGCACATCAATAGAGTACAATCCATAATCAAGATAATCACAATTGACACATTCATGCTTAACAAAAGAACCCTTAGAAACATCTACAACCTTCACATCCTCACAACAAACATTCACTCCATCTATGGTGTCATCTTCTACACAATCACATGCTACTTCATTATCATGGTTCATTGTCTGCTCACAAGAACCTACCTCCAGCTTACATAATTCATAATACACCATAGTCTTACCAAAATGAGCTTCTTCATATTGAAATTTCAAATTAACAAGGCCAATCACCTCATCTACTTTGCATGTGATGTCAAAAAGAAAATGTCTTTCTTATCCCATAGAGATGCATATCCATTAGGAAGAGAACGGGGTCTAGGAGGGCCTCTTTATTTGGCAGTTTAAGGAATTCAAACCTTTAGTATTAAGAAAGTTTTCAAAGGACAACTTTTGAATTCAAACAGGCAAAATGGCTAGTTTATTTGAATTCAAAGTTTTCCCCCAAAATAGAAGTTAAAATCTAGGGGGTAAAACCATATCATGTAGCATATCTATCTAGAAAGATCTCAATGTGTAGATTTGTGCGCTCCTTGCCGCACTGTCGAAGCAAGGGACTTGCCTAACACTGTGTGCGAGCCATAGACGGCTCCAAGCACACAACTAGCTTAACTAGTAAGCTCAAAAGAGGGCAATGGTGTGTCACTCACCGCTCTATGCTCCTGTCGTGGAGGATTCCTGCCGCGAAGAAGAAGGAGACGCCGCTACGTCACGCTCAACCGCTTCACCGCCGTCGTGCCGCCGCAATGCTCGATCGCGCTCTCTCTCTCTCTCTCTCTCTCACACACACACACACACACACACACACACACACACACACACACACACACACACACACACACACACACACACACACACACACACACATACATACACACACACACAAGGAGGTGAAGAAGAAGAAGATGGAGATGGAGATGGAGCAAGAGCACTCTTCTATTGCACAAATGAGAGAATGAGTGAATTTTAGGTTTAGTTGGCTTTTATATGAGCTCACCCCATTCACACTTGGGCACCCATGCTTAGCCAACTAATCCCTTGAATGTCCCAGTTAGAGTGCGCCTCTCATCGGCGATCACTCTTACCCTTTTCCTATTGGTCCGACAAGCCCAGTACCTGACTCTACCAAATACATAATACACATCCGTCGTAGGTGATGGGGTGTCCATGAGCCGTGAGGGTTAACATGCCCCCCTTCCTGATGTAGATTCCGTCCTCGGAAGCTATTGAGTTGAAGCTCGTTCGTTGAGGTGGAAGAGCATTTGGGATGAATGTTATTAGCCTTCTTCAGTCACTGCAAAATCAAACAACATTGGCATAGTAATTGCATTCTCATAAGTGATTAAAAAGCATATGCAGTTTTAGGTAGACAAATTGATTGGTAAAAGAATTTCTAACAATTTGTCAGCAATGAACATTAAATTGCAATGTAATCAAATGCATAAATAGATGTAAAGGTAAAAAATTAAACAAGTCTGGGGTCGCTAATTTGACGGTCGAAAGGCACTAGAGATCGAATATTAATACCATGGGTAAGCTTCTTAATTTTCTGTGGTCAGTTAAGTTGTTTAATCGTGAGAGCCAAGTATTCATGTTCGAGGGCTGACTAGAGGCTATATCTAGAAGACCTTGTAGTTAAGCTACCATAAAAGGAATTTCTCATGAAATCATCGCCTGACTGATTACTTTTTCTTTGACCCCCCAAAGTCTTTTCACAGTGATTCAATTTGATGTGTGTGCTTATTTTGTATGCCTTGGGTTTTTTGCTTTTCAAGGAAAAGCGCCCACACTGGGAACCTCTAGGGCTCTAGTACCATAGGCAATACATGTGAGTGAAGTACCAAATCAAGCTAAGATTTCTCTTCCAGCTTAAGATTTTACAGTGTGGCACTTTGATTTTTTGTTTGTTCATTTTCAGCATTTTAATTTTGTAACTTTGGGGGGTCATATAACACTGATACACCTCCTCAGGCTCATCACACTAGTAAAATCCCTTTATAATACTTAAGCTAAAGGTCAATAGGGTCAAGCCCACTAGAAAGATGGTATTAAGAGAAGATCTCTAACACCTAACTTGGTCAAACTAGCTTAGTCGGACTGCTTGATTTTTAAACCTAGACAAGTGATTATGACAAAAAATTACATTGAATTAAATGTTTGTTATTAAGCAAATGTGCTGGATATTATCCTACCAATCACAATTAAAGCAGACAATCATAGATGCAAAAAAGATAAGGGGCAATGCTAATGGACAAGAAACACCTGTTTGTGTCGATGGTCGCGCTTGATTTGAAGAGTGAGTTGAGATAAAGATTCCATGAAGGTCCAAATCCTATCAATAGCAACACGCTCCTTTACACAAGAGGAAACAAAAGGAATACCTCCAGGAGGCATATTAGTGGGAAAAGGTACCAACACTTATTGGACACAACAAAAAACATAAGGAACCCTAACCTAATTATTTGCACTCCCCTAGAGAGTCAAGGGAATAGGATATTGTAGAGGTTGGGGGAAAACCCTAAGGCTAAACCCCTATCCTGGTCGTCGAGATAAACAAAGTCATCATCCATGAGACCATATGTGCCATCCGTGTAGTCCTGTAAATTTTCTTCTTCATCATAGGTGCCCATGTTTACTAAGAAGGTCACTAGATGCCTATAGTCATCTTGGTCAAAAGGGTAGGCTCGTGCAATGGGAGAAACGCTCTCTACTAAGTATGGATCAGACGTGGTCAAGAGACATACGAGCCATTCTAACTCCTCAAAATTCCTCTCACATGCTAGCGTACCTATCAAATCCCATTCACATGCAAGCACTGGAAAGACCATGTGAAATATTTGTGAAAAGTAACGAGGGGTACCTCTCACCCAAGGCAGGAGTGGATGAATCTAGCGTACTAGCCATATCTGTACACGCAAATAGATGATGGTTAGAGTGCAAATATTACAAGGGTCGTGTTCTTGTGCATAATTTGTTTTTATGATTTTGTGTTATGGCTCTTTCTCTTTTACTTTTTTATCTTGTTTTTGTGAGTATAAGGCTTTATATATACATTCCCTAAGATTGGAGATTAAGGGGTCAGGGGGAAAGGTTGAGAGGAAAGTGAGTGAGTGATGATTGTCAGCAAACACTCCCCCCTTCCTTGGGTAGATCACACCATTTGAAATGAGCTCGTCACCCTTTGAAACCAATTTTTCTAGTTGGTAATAGGTGAGGATTTTTTCCAATAGTTTTCTATTACCCTAGGTGCCTCGTCAAGTTGCAAGGGTGGTAAGGTACTCTCCCAGGATCGAACTTGAAGTGGTTCATCAGGTGATTCTTGAACACTGGGAGGTGTGGATTCTTTTGTAGCTTCATGGAGGTCCACTAATATAGATGGAGGCTGTGTAGAAGCTTTTACCTCTATGGATGTATTACATGAGGAGCTAGAAGCTTCATGGAACTCCCCCCTTCCTGAGCTAGGTGGAATAAATTGGTTTTGCCTTGGAGCCCAAACTAGCTCTGGACTAGGTGTGTAGCATTCTGTGATCTTTCCCTTCCCACGGTCTGCCATTGGCTTTAGCGTTACATTGTTTGACTCATATGGGTTTGTTGTCGATAGGGAAGGGTACATTTTACGTTTAGGTACCCAAATTTGCTCATTTCCATCATAGTAGCCTTGGGCTTCTAATAGTCGTTTTGGAATCCATCGTGATTTGGTCTTGAATCTCCTAGAGCGCGCTCTTGGTTCTCCAGGGAAATTTTTTCTTGAAATGGATGGGAGGGTTGAGTTAGTTGGAAGTAAGGCCTTGGGGACCCATTGATATGTACTCTTAGGTCATGCAGGTTGAGTACTTGCAATATTACTGCTTGCTGCAACTACAAGTGTTGAAGTGCTAGGTTCATGGGTAGCCGGCAAAGATGAGTTAACCACCTTGGCTTGTGAATGTTGGCTATCCTTCAACTTTGCTAGAGTTTGCAACGTAGGTGACTTTGCTTGAATGATAGGGGTAAGAGTCGGTGGTCGCGTCGTGACACTACCAATATCCCAATCAATAGTGCATTTGGTTGCCAACATCCACGTGCGTCCCAGGTTTACGTTGCCTTCCATAGCTCCCGCGGACATGACTAGAAACCTCTGCACTATGCTTCCATTGTCATAGACAACAGGGGTCTGAAGGACTCCAAGAATAGCAGTTTTCTTTTTATTAATGCCCTTGACTTGCATCGTACTCGGGGATAGGGTCGGTTTCCCTAATTGACACCAAACTCCATAGGATAACAAATTGTGTTTAGCTCCCGTATCTAATAAGGCATTGTATAGTACTTTCCCATAGGGGCTATTTAGCTCAATTGGGTATCATAGCGGTGGCTCAGATTCTAATGAGTCGTCATCTGTGTCCTCCAAAAATGATTGCGTGATTTCCATATTAGCCTCTCGTTGGCATCTAAGACGTTGTTGTCGTTCTCGAGCCTCAACTCTTGCTTGGATTTTTCTAAGCTCTGCTTGTTCCTTGGCAGCCTTCTTTTGATGGATGGCTTGCAACTCTTCCTGGCTTAGAGGATCATAATATCTTTTGAATTTACTCCCATTAAGGAATCCAATGGTTTCAACTCCATCTAGAGTCTCCACACGAATGGTCCCTTGCGGGGTAATTTCACACACTCGATATGGTCCCTTACCAGCATATTTCAATTTCTTCTTTTCATTACGTACCCCGTACATAAGAACTTTATCACCAACCTTGATGTCTTTATCCTTTAAATGTCTATCAAACCACTTATTTCTCCTATCCTTCTCCACTAGAGCATTTCGCACAGCTAATTGCCTTTCTTCATCTAGCCTTTCCAAGATATATAATCGCTCCACTAAGGGGTTACCATCCCAACCTTCTTGAGAAGCTACTTGAATACTAGGAATGACAAACTTCCATGGCATAACTGCTTCTTGGCCATACACCATCTTAAACGGTGTGAAATTAATAACAACTTTATACGCAGTACAATAAGCCCATAAAGCTGATGTAAGCTTTAGGTCCCAATCAGTACGATTAGCCTCAACTGTCTTTATCAAAATGGAGATGAGAGTTTTGTTGGTACTCTCAGCTTGGCCATTTGCTTGGGGATAATAGGGTGTAGACTTGTGGTGAGATATCATGAAGTTTGATGTGAGTTCTTTTATTACTTCATTTATAAAATGAGTTCCATTGTCACTCACAAGTTCAAAGGGGCATCCAAAACGTGTGATAATGTTCTCAAAGAGGAACTTAGCTGTTGTTTTTGCATCCGCCTTTCGTGTTGCTTTTGCTTCAGCCCATTTGGTTACATAGTCGGTAGCCATAATGATATATCGTGATTGCGTGTTACGTGCAGCCGGACTAACCGGTCCTACAAAGTCTAAGCCCCACTTTTCACATGGTTGGGTTACCTTGATGGGATGTAGAGGCATCCTATCACTTCTTTGTGGCTTCTTGAAGCGTTGGCATTCATCACATCCCTTTGCAAAAAGTGATGCATCCTTAAACAGAGTGGGCCACCAATAGCCTAACTGTAAGATCTTTCGGGCAGTCAACTTTCCTGAAAAGTGACCACCAGCTACGCCCATGTGTGCCTCTTGTAGAATATATAAATAATCATCCGCGCGGGCACAGCGTCTAAGAACATCATCTTTTCCTCTCTTATAGAGAGTTCCAGCCAGTAAGCAATAGGGTTCGCATTCCTTGATTAATTTTCGAGCTATATCTTTTCACAGCTCTTTGGGTGGAAAACCATTAACTAAGAAGTTAACAATCTTTTCACTCCATTCAGGCATTGTCTCAACAATGAACAAAGCCAACAACGGTGAAGTCAAACTCAAGAAGAATTAACAACCATCGTGTAATTCGACCTGTGGAACACGGCTTGTTTACCAAATATAGCAATGCTTGATGATCAACATAAAACAAAAACTTGGTAGCAAGAAGGTAATAGCGAAATTTCTATACTGCGTAAATCATAGCTAGACCTTCGCGCTCTGTAGTAGTGTAGTTCATCTCGGCATCATTTAATTGGCGACTTGCAAAGCTAATAGGGTAGTCCAATTTATGTTCTCCTGGTTGAGTTAGAACACACCCAATAGCAAAATTTGATGCATCAATATGCACATGAAAAGGCACATTCCAATCAGGTGTTCGCAGGATTGGAGCACTTGTTAGGGCCTTCTTTAATAACTCATAAGATTGATGACATTCTTCCGTCCAGTGAAACTCGATAAGAAGCTTGTACAATGGACGCGCTATCTCGGTAAAGTTTAAAATAAACCCTCGATAATAACCAACATGGCCCATAAATCTTTGAACTCCTTTATAGTTAGTAGGTGGTGGCAAATCGGCAATGGCTTTAATCTTACTCTCATCTGTGGATATCCCGTTCTTGGACACTATATGCCCTAGAATGACTCCATGCTTAACCCAAAATTGGCATTTGAAAGGGTTCAATGAGATGCGATAAAATCTGCACCTTTCAAATATTTTTCGTAGATATAACAAATGCTTCTCCCAAGAAGAATAAACACAAAGGTCGTCTAGGAAAGCTTCACAAAACTCCCTTAGAAATTCTTTAAACGCAGTGTTTATTAATCGTTGGAATGTAGCAGGGGCATTCGTTAAGCCAAAAGCCATAACACGAAATGGAAAAACCCCAAACTCTGTGATAAAAGCAGTTTTAACTTGGTCCTCTAATGCAATTGTGATTTGATTGTAACCAGAGTACCCATCTAAAAAGCTATAAGCTTCCTTGCCCGCAACTCTTTCAAGAACATGTTCTGAATATGGCAAGGGATAATGATCTCTCCTAGTGGCTGCATTAACTTTCTTGAGGTCCACGCACACCCTTAGTTTCCCATTCTTTTTTGGCACAATGACTATTGGAGAAACCCATTGTGAGTGCTCAATAGGGTATATGAATCCACATTGGATAAGTTTTTCAATCTCCTCTTGTACAATTTTGGCGTACTTAGGATTCATTGGATAGGGTCATTGCTGGACGGGTTTAGCAGTGTTGATCATGGGAATTGTATGTTGCACAACAGAAGGTGGAATGCCCTTCATGTCATGATATGTCCAAGAAAAGAGTCCTTGTATTCCTTGAGGAGCTCATTAAGTACAACCTCTTCAGTTTCGGTAAGGTCTTGAGCAATAAAGACTGGTTTAGACTCCTCACCTGGTTATGCTAATTCTATCTCTTTAACTACCGTTGGACCATCATAGACTCCACTGCTTCCATTGGTAGGTATTCGTTGGGCTTTGGCATACACAACCCAGTTTCTATACTTGGTTCACTCGATGTTTCCTCAGGTTCTGAATCCATTTCTTCCTGAGATTCTATTTCTGATGTGTATTGGCCTGAAGCCTTTGAGGAATCATCAGTTTCACTCTCAGGTAGGTTTGCCTCTTTCCTCTCATCGGATGTTACATGCGCTACACCTAACATGTTTACTGGTGCAATGTGTGGTATCTCTTCCCCATCTGGTGTTACCCAGGCTGTTCCTCTAGCTCCCCATGTATCTATAGTTGCCGCTAGGTGTACCCAATCGACATTGTCTGACTCATCCATTCCGGGTAGGATATCCATATAAGGAGAGTTCTCCCCAATATCCGTGTCTTTGTTACACGTGTAACAATACTGTAATGGAGCTGAGTGAATTGTTGTGTCTGATCGATTATCAATGATGAATTTATTTCCTAGAGGATGCGTTCGACCACTTAAAAGATCAACTCGAATGACTGAGTCTTGGAACTGTAAGTAGACGTGGTTTTTGGACCAGTCATGCACCCTTTTTGCTTCCCTCATGAATGGACGCCCTAAGATCATCTCAAATGACATAAGATGCTTGGAAAAATCCATAACAATGAAAGTATGCCTTACCTTGTGTCCCAAGACCTTGATCCTCAGATCCTTTAGCATTCCAATAGGCGTAACAATAGATCCATTAGCCATTTTTACCACTACGCTTCTGGCTTCAAGGTGAGGTCGCCCCATAGACTCCCAACAACTCTTTGTCACCATGCTGACTCCCGCACCACCATCAAGGACCCCCTTTAAAGTTAATCCTTTAGTAGTGATTGGTAGAGTAGCATTAGATTCATCACCTTCAAAGTATTGCCCCAACTTGTTAACGGGTACTTCAATTACAGATTCATGTCCCGCTAGGTCAGATGGTGGTGCTAAATGTTCCTCATCATTCATTACCAAGTCAGGTTTGTTCATATGTGCAAATTGTGGTAATCCGGCCTGTAATTCTCCATTGAGGAAGGATCGAAGAGCTGCGACTAGCTCGGAGTCTTTATATAGTTTGGACATGATGGTGGTTCTAACTTTTGAAGACATGAAATGCATCAATTTGGAAACATTTAATGGCATCTTGTGGGACGTAGGACCCTGACAAGAGAATGGTGAAGATGGAATCTCCACTTCCTCAAGGGGGTCGGGCATTCCCTCACCAAACATTCTCTCTAGTAGGAAAGGTGTGTGTCCACTTTCAGATGTACTACCCTCACTCTCTTCCCGAATGATACTGGGTATAGCTAACGGCCTGTAGTTCTTGTGAGGTTGAACTTGTGTGGGAAACACTGTGTCCGACATCTGGATATGTTTGGGTTCAGGTTCTAATGTTCGTTGAGTTTCTTCCACCAAACCCCTCAGTTGTTGGACTCGTTCAATTTCCACTGTTGGGTTTGGATAGGTTCCAATCTTTCTCTTGCAATCCTCATTTTTTGTCTCTCGTGGCTTATCTTGGGGGTTCGCAACTGGGTGGTTTAACTTTGAATACTCTTTTGGTGTTCGTCGTAATTCCCTCTCGTGATCCTCCTCACTGGCTTTTTCCTTTGTAGTAATAGTTTTGGTCTCCGTGGTCTCTATCGAATCTGAGTCATCCTCAGGGTCATTCATATACACGGGATCCTCTCCTGTCCCTATGTTAGTCTTTGAACTAGGTTTTGAGCTAGAAGCATTAAGGGATTTCTTTCTTCGTGTTTTCTTCTTTCTCGCTCGGCCAATGGATGCAGCATCTCTCTCTTCGAGGATGTAATTTTGCTTTTGGAGCATCGACCGTGTGAGTGCATTCATTGGTGCTATGTTTATAGTTGGTGGTGTCCCATCAACAATCTCTATTATGTTCAATGGTGTGATTTTTGGTGCGTTTGGATTGTTAGGACACTGTGCGATCAAATGATCTATGCCACAACGATTACAAGTGAGTATTGGCATTGCCAATGCACTCCCTTGACTTGTTTGCATTAGTGCAGCATTCTTTTGCATTCTAATGGGGCACTCAGCTACTCGATGTGGTCCACCACATTCATAGCACTGAAGAGGTGGTCTCGTGGCAAAACTATTAATGTTTTGGCCTCTTGCTGCTAGCGCAGTAGCTTGATATACCGGTTTGATTTGTCCCCAATGGTCTTCCATATAGTATATGGGACACTCCTCAAGCATGTCGACTCCATAGGTGATACTAGAGTCTATGTCCTCTTCACAATCTACATAAGTACTAGATGACTCGCAACCTATTTGGTTCATAGGTGTAACTCTTGGATGAGGGGGTTGCGGTCCTAGCACTGGAGTTGGCAACGGCGTGGTTTGGACCACATTTTGGGTTCTAGGGACCATGTGCTATAATGGCAACTGTTGCTCCATGGGTGGGGTAGGCATCAATGCAGGAACTCAAGGTGAGTCTGCCCAAGCTATAGGCGGTCTATTTTCCATGATGCGTTTAAGCATTAGGCAATCCTTCGCTTGATGTCCATACCTACCACATGCGTTACAAGTCCCGTTAAACTTTACTCTGAAAGTAGGGCATTCACTCGTGGTATGTGGGCCCAAGCAAATTGAGAACCATTGTTGCTCCCTTCTTGGATACATATGAGTGTTTTGTGGAGCACGATTACCCCTAAGGCTTTCTTGGATGGCCTTGGTGAGATCTGCCAAAGTCATCTCAGATATCGTTTGCTCTTTCACGATTGGCTTTATCTTCATTGGCTCATGCCCTGACGCTTGCGAGCTACTAGACTTCGGCTCGGCAGACACTCTTTCTCCTGCAATCATTAAATTATCCTCCAATTAGATTGCATTCATGGTGACTGATTCCCAAGTAGTGATACCTCTAATGACAAGGCCATTATAGATACTTTCATGTCGTAGTCCCCTAATGAATCTATCGAGCAATTGGTTGTTGTTGAATCGCTCGTTTGGATTGCATCGAGAATTCAAACTCTTTAGGCGACTAATGAAGTCTCTCACGGATTCACCTTCTTCTCGTTGGGCTTTCTGGAGCTGAGAGGCTACACCCCAAAGTACTCCCTCTCGTATGTATTATTTTAAGAACAGTCTCCTAAGAGTAGAGTAGATCGTTTTCTCTTCTACTCTTAAGGTTCTATACCAATCTCCAGCCTTTCCGCTTAGGGTCAAACTCAAAGCCTTACACTTATGTAGCTCATTGTGCTCTTCCAAGGAATCGCACACATGTTCAAAGACTTCCATATGCTTTCTAGCATCTCCGTCTCCACTGAATTTTTGTGTGAGCTTAGCTACTTGAACTCCCTTGCTCCTAGGCTCTCTATCAGGTGCACTACGCATGTTTTCCGCAATAGAGCGACCGATAGTTTGAGCAAATGCTGCCAAATCTCCTATTTGAGCAGGTATAATGGGTATATGTGCTCCTGGAACCACATGTGAGATGGGAGTTGGCCTTGACCTTGGCCTTGGCCTTGGCCTTGGCATACGTGCGGCTCTTGGGTCCCATATTTTGTATGGTGGTGTACCAAACGGTGGTCCAAAGTTTACAGGCGTGGCCCTAGGCATAGGGGGTGCCTGATATGGCATGTTATTATTAAATGGCATGTCTCCACTTGTATAAGAGCTTAGATAATTCCATTGTGGATTGTAAGCTCTTGGAATAATCAGAGGTGTAGGAGCTACATGAGGCTGAGGTATGACAGGTGCACACGATTGATACATACATGTAGGTATAGTTGGGGGCACTGTGCTACTAGGCATCGGCGCAGTGTTAACAAATGAACTCCATGGTGTACTTCTTTTCATGCTCACCACTGGGATATGCATGGTAGCCGTAGTGTCATTAAGAGAAAGATGAGCTAGATCTGGGAAGGTAAAGCTGCCACTTGTGGGCTCAGATTGTACTGAGGCTCCTGGCGAAACAACATATGGAGGATCAATGGGGCTCACTGAGGGAGTCTCCATTTGTGATAGGGTTGGTTGGTTGGACTTTCTCGTATCCAAGAATCTCATTAGGCCTGTTGAAGGCATGTTGATCCCTGTGTTCTGTCTTTCTAACTCGACAATCCTATGGAGGACATCACAGACTTTCTATTGTTGCTCATCTATGCTAGTAGCACCCGATGTGGATTGTAGAACATCTAACCAACCCACATGATAGGTGTGTCTTGTGTAACGATCAGTTAAAGCTTCTACTTGTAGGTCATACTCCCAATTTTCGTTTAGGAATATCCCATCTAGGCCTAGCGTGCTGGAGGTTTCCCTCGAAGTGGAAGCATTATTGCTCCCCATCGCTTGCCCCTCCGTGACTGCTACCTTGGGAGCACTCGGTTGCTCGGCTGGCATGATTGTTGTCATAGGAGCCTTTTCTTTCAGGGCTCAACTTTGTTCTAGCCTTCGTAGGTTCTCAATTTCCCTCTCCCTTGTTGCTTGCATATAGCGTTCGATCTCTTGCACTTCGGCAAGACTCCTACCATCGGGTAGTAGAACCTCAGAGGGAGATAGTCCTAAAGGATCAGGAGGTGCAGTGGATGGAACATTCACATGCACACTCTCAAGAATCATAGGGTCTATTTTAGGCATGAATGACGAATTTACTTCCCCACTCCCTTCATTTATTTCATTAACCGCATGTTCGGAGCGAGTAGCTCTACTAAGGGTCTCTTTTAAGCGGCTAAACACGTTGGACCCGGGCCGTGGGCCCATGGCATGCATGTCTTGACTTGAACTATCAGGGTTTGGTGTAGGATACCCCTCCATGACTTTGTAGTCAGAGGAAGAATCACTAGATGCGATATGAGGATCTTGGGTCGCGCTACCTTGAGTCCTGGCCGAAGGTCCAGAACCTAGGGTGGAGGAATAATGGGTGCCCGCGTAAATGGAGGCACTACCAATATGCTCGTGCTCTAACACTCGTCCAGAGCGTAGGTTCATATGACTTGGATCCCCTAGAAGTGTCAGTAAGTGCCCGTGAAGGCTGCTCACCTAGTATTTTTGGGTGTTTTGCAACCCAAGTCTTTTCTTAAATTTTTTTTATTTTTTGATTTTTTGGTCCTTTTTTTTCTGACCCAGCTATAGAATAGAACATATGATAGCTCAAAATGAGCGTCTCGATCAGAGGGACGTGACGTGCTTTATAGCCCTCCGTTTGGTCACTTTATGCCCTCGGAATCCCTAAAACCGTCAATTTCTAGTAGGGAACTAGGCCCAAATTAGAAAGTCTAAGGGTGCAAGTGGGAAGAGAAGGGAGGAGAGTGGAGGACTTGCCCCACATGCTCTCATTCCCTCTTGAGGGGGTAGGGTATATATATAAGAGTGAGTCTAGTATATATCATAAGACTGAGGACTGAGGCCTGGGCTTGGGCTTGGGCTTGGGCTTGGGCTTGGGCTTATGATCCCGATCAAAATTTTAGTGTAGCCCCCCAGTCACTCACGCTTAAATATTTTCGGTTTTTTTTTTTTGGGCGACAACTACGTGCGGTTTAGGTGACCCTTTCTTGGCCACACACACTGTCACCACCTACCTAACCTCTCTGTCAGCAGCTCACAGACAGCTCACTACCTTATCTAATTACTAACAGTGTTTCTAACCACTAACTAATCTGTTAACCACTCTGCTAACTACTTACTGACAGTGGGCTAACTATCCACCTACTTCCTCTCTCACTACCTTACTGTGCAAAGACTGTGTGCATGCAAACCTTGACAGAAAACTGTGTGCAAACAGAAATTGCTAACTGTCTACCTACTTATTCATTCACTGCGAACAAGCTAACGACTACTAATTGTGCAAAGACTGTGTGCGAACAGAAAACACAACATTATGCAGAAATCACAGAAATTGCAGACAATACAGAAATTAACAACTTGCAGAAAAATAACTCATTCCTTTTCCTCTTCCTCTTCTTTCCTACTACAAACAACTCATAGGAGAAGCACAAAGTGCCTCTTGGGCTTAGTGCAAGGCGATTCCCCGGTAGCGGCGCCAAAAATGTGCGCTCCTTGCCGCACTGTCAAAGCAAGGGACTTGCCTAACACTGTGTGCGAGCCATAGACGGCTCCAAGCACACAACTAGCTTAACTAGTAAGCTCAAAAGAGGGCAATGGTGTATCACTGACCGCTCTATGCTCCTGCCGTGGAGGATTCCTCGCCGCGAAGAAGAAGGAGACGCCGCTACGTCGCGCTCAACCGCTTCACCGCCGTCGTGCCGCCGTAATGCTCGATCGCTCTCTCTCTCTCTCTCTCTCACACACACACACACACACACACACACACAAGGAGGTGAAGAAGAAGAAGATGGAGATGGAGATGGAGATGGAGCAACAACACTCTTCTATTGCACAAATGAGAGAATGAGTGAATTTTAGGTTTAGTTGGCTTTTATATGAGCTCACCCCATTCACACTTGGGTGCCCATGCTTAGCCAACTAATCCCTTGAATGTCCCAGTTAGAGTGCGCCTCTCATTGGCGATCACTCTTACCCTTTTCCTATTGGTCCGACAAGCCCAGTACCTGACTCTACCAAATACATAATACACGTCCGTCGTAGGTGATGGGGTGTCCGTGAGCCATGAGGGTTAACAAGATTGCAGATCTATGTTCTCTGCTCAAATTAGAGATCATATGTGGGAGTTATGAAATCCTAAAAATCATAAAATTGTCCACCTTCTTTTTAGGGGAAAAAGTGCATCCTTTGACCACTCTTACACTTTTCTTACACACCCACCATTGTTGCACACATGGAGTACACCTATTCGTCAAAATAGTAATCACCTCCATAAGATCATGGCAAATAAAGAGGCCCTCCTACACCCCATCCTCTTCCTAATGCATCAACATGACTTGATTCTCCACTTGCAAGACCTTTTCCAAAATCCAAGAGACATATTTGTCCAACTACCACATGTGTCATACATAGCATCATCCATAACAAACTTCTAAAGTACCTACAAGGACTCAAAGTGCATATATTGGCAAGGCAAGAAGAAGAGAAAATCCTACTTATAGTCATCAAGGTGTCCAGAAAGCTCAAATACATTGTCACAAGTCTTTAAGTGCCTTCTCAAGGGCTTAAAATATTGCAAAATCATCTTCAAGACAAGAATACACAAGGCCTTGAGTTGACCTACAAATGGACTCCAATAATCTGTGGATCAAAACCCTCTCAAAAGGACTTGGGGGCAATAGTTTATGTGAAGGATTGGGGGGTTGGCCTCTACAACACCTCAAACCAGCACAAAGAATAGAGGATGAAGAGAATATATTTCTCAAGATAATAAAAGCCTCACTCACACTCAACCTCAACTAGCCCCAACTAGCTTCCCTCTAAACTGTTGTAGCTCCCACTATACTTGGATGCACCAAAGGAAGCAAAGGGAAAAGTAAAACCAAAGAAAAAAACTGGAAAAAAAACAATGGAAGTATCTGCACTTTTTCTTATAAAACCAAAGATGTCACTTCTTTTCAAATGCCCTTCCATGTGCTAGTGGTCATGCCATAGGCGATCCCATACATACACATAGTTTGATCAAAACCCATCCAAATCAATCCCAACTTGAAAACCCATTAATTTCAAAACAAAATTTTTAAGAAAAGTGATTAAAAATGGGGAAAATCATTCCCTTTTGCATAGGTACAAGCAAGGAATTGTAGCCAATAGTCTACCCTCGACTAGCTACACCACAGGGAACTGCATACAATATAGCTTCCATACCTCAAACCAAGATGATGAGAGGTCGATATGAAAATATAAGCACCCACTTTCATCAGCCCATTTAGAGGAGACACACTCTCAAATCACCATGCCAGGTTCTTGCAAGGCAAGAGGGGAACCCCTACATCAAAACCTTCACAATTCACCCCATGTTGTATTTAGCAACATGAGCTTTCCTCTTCACAGATCTGAAAAAATATCTTCACTCATGGCCCCAAGCTAATAAAAGTTCCATTTTTCTTCATATTATTAATACATTCTCACTCTTTGAAGCCTCATCAATTCTATATACAAAAACAACAAAACTATACACCCCGCACAATTGGCCCACATGCATAGAGATAGTTGGCATGCACCACCTTTGTACACTTTGTACAAGCATGATTTATTTACATCTTAGGTTCCTAAAAGCATAAAAGAACACTTATTAAAGCTTTGGGATGGATTGCATCATTCCTCAAAAACACGTCACAATTTGTAGTCAACGAACCACAAGGAATTTGCAACGCTTGCACTTAATTGAAAGAGCATGGAAAGAGGAACAAAATGCAAGTTTCAAAATTGAAAACGGATTGCCCAATTGTTAGAAAAATTTATTACAAGTTGGAGTTGCTTGGCTGCTTGAGCATACGTACACAAATCTCTTTCTTCTCCCAAAAATTAAGCCTCCCTTTTACACTAAATTTATTGCCTTTATACCTAGGGCTTTCTAAATGGCTAGTGGTTGGCTCACATGGGCCTTTACACATATCATGATAGAATTAACTTGGATAATGTTAAGAGAAATCAAACGGGTGTCCACTTGGCTGGACACATAGTCGGACACCACATTTGTAGTCAATTATTTTGTCGAGCTAGTGTAGTGATACTCTAGGTAAATCTTGATTCCAGAGTAGCAGGTCAATTCAATGAGTTGTAATGATGTCATGATAATTGTAAAGGTTTGTAAGAGCCGGCCAAAGCCCAGTTATAATGTCCTAGGTATAAATGTTGGAATTAGGGTTGCAGAGAAACACACACAGCTTGGAGAAGACGAAGGAAGCTCAAGGCACACAATAGAGAGTGTGTTACTTAGTGTGCAATGGAAAGATAGATAGCCCTAGAGTGATGGGCGTATATACAATGCACGGGGGAAAAAACCTCCTAAAGAGGGAAAAAATGCCCCGGCGGTCCTAGTGTGTTCACACACATCACTACCACATGTATATGGTAACAAATCCCCCCTGGAGTGATGCGGTGAACGAGAGCTGGCACATGAGTAAAGGGAAGTGCCATGCCCTGAGGACAGGATCAGTCCACAAAGGGGGGTAAGCCCAAAGCTTTGCGGAAAGCTTCAAGCTTCTCACGAGACAATGCCTTTGTGAAAAGATCTGCAAGGTTGTCCTGTGTTGGCACATAAGCCAAGCTGATATCTCCTGCTGAGAGCCTCTCCCTGACATAGTGGTAATGCACCTCAATGTGCTTTGTGCGAGCATGAAAAACTGGGTTCCTCGCAACTGCCAATGCGCTCTGACTGTCAGTGTAGATAGTGTTGGCACTGTCCTGTCCAACACCCAAGTCAGCCATAAGGCGTCTGAGCCATACACACTCAACTGTAGCTGTGAAGACTGCCCTGTACTCAGCCTCACAACTCGAAGTGGCCATAGTAGGTTGCTTCTTTCTCAACCATGATATACATGAACTGCCAAGCATGAAACAAAAACCACTTGTGGACACTCGCGTGTCAAAACAACCAGCCCAATCTGAGTCCGAAAAAGCATGTAAGTCTGGCGGCAATGATCCCCCCTTGGGATAAAACAAGCCAAGATGTAAAGTACCACTAAGGTAGCGGAAAATCCTCTTGACAGCCTGCCAATGCTTAGACCCTGGGCTATGCATAAATCTTATGACCTGCGAGACTGCAAACTGAATATCTGGCCTCGTGTTGCATACATAAATGAGGCAGCCAACAGCAGTTTGGTAAAGAGTGACATCAGCAGGATCGCCAGCATCATGTAGACTCAACTTCAAACCTGTTTCCATGGGAGTGGCAATAGGTTTGCAATCCTCAAGTCCAAACTTACATAGCAATGTCTCTATGTAACTTTTTTGACACAAGGCAATACCACCATCACACTGCTTAAACTGTATACCCAAGTAATGATGCAACAACCCCAAATCTTTCATCTTGAAAGTAGCATTCAAATCAGCCTTAAATTCAGCAATATGTCTCTCATTTGGTCCAGTGATCAGCAAATCATCAACATAAAGAACCACAATGAGAAATACATCATCCTCACGCTTTACATACAATGTGCTTTCTGTTGGACTGTTACGAAAGCCTCGTTTAACCAAATGAGTGTCAGCTTTCTCATACCAAGCACGAGGAGATTGCTTCAACCCATACAAAGCCTTCTTACATTTGCACACTTTGTCCTCTTGTCCTTTTATGACAAAACCGCGAGGCTGCGTTACATAAACTTCCTCAAATATGTCACCATTCAAGAAAGCAGTAACAATGTCTGATTGATGTACATCCCAACCAAAATGAGCTGCCAATGCACATAGAAAACGCACAGTAGTCATACGACAAGTGGGAGCAAAATTCTCTTCATAATCTATGCCTTTTTTTGTGCATAACCCTTTGCAACAAGTCGAGCCTTATGGCGATCGATCTCACCATCCGGCTTGCGTTTCAACTTGTAAACCCACTTCGTACCAATGGCCTTTTTGCCAGGAGGCAAATCTCATAAAGTCCATGTGTCATTCTCTATAAGTGCATCATATTCTGATTTCATGGCAGCAATCCAATTTTTTGAATTCCGTGCTTCATCAAAAGACAGAGGCTCCTCAACATCATGTAAACTAGACACAGCCAAAGCATAACAATCTGATGCATAAGATGCATGGCGAGAGCCTGAACGAGTACGACTAGATAAAGGTGCATCCAATTTACTGTCACGCAAAGTGTGCACCAGCCATTTTGGCATACCTCTAGCCTGCTCATTTTCAGCCCTTTCCTCATCAAGTACATCATGTACATCTGCATCAGTAATAGGCTGTTCTAAAACATTTTCAGAAACCCCCATAGGCTGTACATTTGCCTCATTGCAACTTACATTCGTATTTCCATCACTGAAAAGAGGCAACAAAGTGTCATAAATGTGCTGTGAGCTTACATTACTGTCTCTAGTACATGACAGCAAGGGCTGAACAGAGTCTTCCACAAACACTACATCCCGTGAAACCAGAATACATTTTGTTTGCGGATGATACAACCTATAACCTTTGCTTTCAGCACTATAACCAACAAAAATACATTTGACAGCCTTCTCATCCAATTTTCTGCGCTACACTTGTGGCACCAAAGCATATGCCAAACATCCAAAAACACGCATGTGCTCAATAGAAGGTTTTCTATCATGCCATGCTTCATATGGAGTAATAGACTGCAAAGCTTTCGTAGGACACCTGTTAAGTACATAAGTGGCACACATGATGGCCTCAAGCCAAAAAGAATGCGGCAAAGCTTGACTTTTGACCATACATCGTGCCATTTCCGTTAGTGACCTATTTTTCCTCTCAGCAACACCATTTTGCTGAGGTGTATAAGGCACTGTACATTGGTGTTTTATCCCACGACTAGCCAGAAATGCATTAAATTCATGAGACATATACTCCCCTCCTCGATTTGAACGGAGGGTGCCCATAGTACATTTTGAGACATTTTCAGCCATAGCCAAAAATTGTTTGAAGCACATAAAAACTTCGGACTTCGCTTTAAGCGGAAATACCCATGCATGCCTGGAGTAATCATCAATGAAAGTCACGAAGTACAGGTAATTGCCCAAGGACGGAGTTTGCATGGGCCCACAAACATCACTATGCACAAGCTGCAACCTGCATGTGGCCCTAACTGAACCATCCTTTGGAAACTTAGAACGCTGCATTTTACCCAAAATACAGCCTTCACAAACATGTTTGACAGGTGCTTCAAGAGGCGGCAAAGAAGCAACCATATCAGATTTCTGCAAACGCAGCAAACTGGCAAAATTCAGATGACCAAAACGTGCATGCCAAAGTTTTGCATCTGAAATAGCCCTTGAATCTGCAACAGCATTTGCAAAATTTTGTCCACACTTGTCATACAAAGTGAGCTTATACAGCCCACGGCACAAAAGCCCAGATGCAACAATTTCATCACCAAAACTGAGATCATGAACTGTACATCTGTCATCCACAAATTTGACTACAAGTCCAAGTCTAGCAAGTGCGGATACAGACAAGAGATTCTTCTTGATCTCAGGTACATAAAGTGCATCAACAAGTGTGAAGGAACTGCCATTAGCAGCAGTGAGCACAATCTTTCCAACTCCCTGAACTGGATAAGAGGCGTTGTTGGCACAAGTGACTGAATTCCCATGAGGGACAGACTCGAGAGAGGTAAACAATTCACGATGTGAGGTAATGTGCTTTGTAGCACCACTGTCGAAATACCACACATGTGAATCTGCAGCAACTGACAAGCATGCATCATGGACAACAGGATTGTAAGTGCACTCTGCGCTAAAATCCCATTCTGCATCAACATCAGCATCACAATCTCCTTTCACAGAAGACTCAACAATGGCTGCATTTGTAGTGGAACCAGCATTTGCAGTGGAACCAACCTCTTTCTTCTTAGCCTCTTTGGCCTTCAACTTAGGACACGACTTGATCAAGTGATCATTGGGTTTACAATAATGGCAACGCATCTTCTTTTTGCCCTTATCACCAGAATTGCCAGACGAAGTGCTGCCACCAGAAGCATTAGGAACAGAATTTTTGCCACTCACAGCAGAACCATAAGAAGTGGCTGCATTACTGTTACCACCCTTTCTTTGAGAAGCAATAAAAGCCTGTTCAACTGCACGCTGCCTAGTCCTGTTTTTTCTAGAAAGTGACTCTTGCAACAACAATGTGCATAATGCATCAAACTTGACAACTTCAGGATTTCCTTGGGTCATGAGTCTCCAAGTACTAGCAAAAGTCTGGTAGGAATCTGGTAAGGCATCAAGAACAGTCTGCACAAGGGAACTGTCCGAAATGACTTCACCTACAGAAATGAGTTGCTCATTGATATTCTTGACACTAGCAAGGAAAGTGTCCATATCATCTTACTCATGCATAATCTTCGACTCTAGCTCTTTACGCAGCAAAGCAATTTTAGCCTCATTGCGGCTTGCATAAAGACCTGCTAGAATATCCCAAGCCTGTTTTGCAGATTTTGCTGAACGGATGTGAGGAATAATGGTGCGTTTCACAGACAACGCAATCAATGCATGAGCCTGCGCATCCTTAACATCCCAACGAGCTTGTTCTGCCGTAGGCAAAACAACTCTAACAGCTGCAATCCTTGCAGCAAGACCTGCAACATCCTCAACATCGCCTACATCTTCAGAACCAGGATGTACATCAATGCCCTGCACAATGTTCCAGACACCTTTTGACACAAGAACATGTTGCATCATATAAGCCCACATAGGGTAGTTGTCCCCATCCAACCTGTCCTCAGCAGCAAACATCTTGAACACATCTGTGTTGTTGTTGTCAGCGATGGTAAATGCTGCACCGATGTGAAAACTGCCCGAAAATAGGAGAAATGGAGCGGGAACAACTTGTGCTATATAGCACAAACCGTAGAAGACTATAAGGCACCTGTTATGCAGAAAACGGCACTGACAGAAAATCTGCACAAAATGACGAAATAGCCTGTGCAGTACTGCTCGTAGTGGAAACGGAGGCCGAAATGAGCCCAAATCAAAATTCTGAGCAGACCAAGCCATTAGAGCACCCCAAAATATTTGTCGACCTGCGAACGCTTGCCAAAGCTCACTGAAATCGGAGAAAGTGAGCAGGCGTGTGCTGGAGCAGCTGGCGACTAAGCCCGGGAGGACGTGACCTGCTCTGATACCAATTGTTGGAATTAGGGTTGCAGAGAAACACACACATCTTGGAGAAGACGAAGGAAGCTCAAGGCACACAATAGAGAGTGTGTTACTTAGTGTGCAATGGAAAGATAGATAGCCCTAGAGTGATGGGCGTATATACAATGCACGGGGGAAAGAGGGAAAAAATGCCCCGGCGGTCCTAGTGTGTTCACACACATCACTACCACATGTATATGGTAACAATAAATTTCAATAACCTTAATGTGAAAAGGAGGCTTATTTTTAGAGAAGAGAGAGCTCTGTTGTACGTACGCTCGAGCTATGAAGCTGCTCCAACTTGTAATCATCGCAACTAATAATTGGGTAATACATTTTCAGTTTTGAAACTTCCATTGTGTTCCTCTCTCTTTGCTCTTTCATTTAAGTATAAGCATTGTCAGTTTTGTTGTGGTTCGTGACTACACGTATGTGAACCTCAATTGATGATTTGAGTGCTTAAATCATTGTTTTTAGTCGTTTTGATCATAGGAGAGTGTTCCTAGACCATAGGGCGACATTTTTGCCATGATCTGTTGCAATTTTCATGGCCTTTTTCATGATGGATTGTGATTTTGGTACCTTGTTGAATTGCAACCAGACTTGGTACGATAGTGCCCCTAGGTGTCCTAGACCTCCTTCGAAAGTTTCGTTGCATTTCGAGTCCGTTTGAGTGTCGAAATGGCATGATGACCTAGAGTTGTGAGAAAGGACATAGGCAGATTTCCCTTATCACTGAGTGTTGGTTTGCTTGTAGAGTTGTTATGTTTGCTTGTTAAGGTTCACTTCTTGAGATTGACAATCTCAAAGAGTCTCCGTGCCCCATCTGAGTCACTTCCCTGAGTATTGACATTATGTTAGTACCGAAAAGCTATGTTGCAGACGTCCATCGCGGTGACCCGCTAACATTGGCGTCGTTGTCGGGGATATGATCCTTAGATGGTGAGTGACCTAGTGCGTATTTAGAGCACTCTTTTTTGAAGATTTGCATCTCCATTCCATTTACACCTTAGCAATGAAGCAACTAGACACAAGGTTTAGTGCTTGATAGAGTCTAGAAGTTGAGGACTCGCTAGATTTTTTCTCGAGAGGTAAAGAGGGTAGTGAGTGAGATAGCCAAAAGAATTTCATTCTTTGATTTTCTCACTACTTTCAGAGTGCTGTTCCGTTTTCCGTTTTGACTTTATTTTGTACCGTTTTGTTTGTTTTTGTTTCATGTTTCATTTCAGTACTTAGGAGTGGGGTCAGTAGAAACTACCACCATCAAATTTGGGCTAGTAGATTGAGGAAACAAAGGGTGAAAACCATATTTAACCAAAATTACCATAACTCTGAAATTATGAAAATTTGTGGAGCAAGGGCATTAACAGACTCTCTAGAAGCAGTCTAGAACGTGGATCGCGATGCATGACCTAAAGAACATTTTTGCAAAAAAGTAACCACTTACAGTGAGCATAAGTGGGGCATTGCTCTCATCAAGTTTGCTTGAAACAAAAACTCAAAAATCACATCAAAATTGATTGTTAGGGAAAAAACAGCAAGACAGGCATTTCGGACACAAAATTTGGGTTTTTTCAACTTTTTGGGATCCAAATTCAGAAAGGGGTGAGTTTTGGCTACTACAGGGCATAAAGAACCAACCTAACATAATTCATGAAAAAAATGTTGCCAAACATGGATCACAATCCATGTACCTTTTGACATTTTGGGTTGATATTTGACAAGTACATCCCTGATAACTAGTGGAACAGCTTTGCCAAAAGGGACCACGTCAAAAATTTGAAAAAAGTTAAGCAAAACACTAAAATTCTCCCAAATAGCCAAAAACCGCAAGATAGACAGAAAAACTCACTTTTGACTAGGAAAAAGTTGTTCAAATTCAAAAAGATTTGGGGAAGAGTATCACCATAACATGGACTATAAGATGACCAAGTTTCATGTCAAAATGAGGTCAAACATGGATCACGATCCATGTACCTCATAAAAAACTTTGGCTGAGATTTGGGCAGCAGGTAGGTGAGACATAGACAAACAACTTTCCCAAAAGAATTATATGCAAAAAAGTTGCAAAAAGTGGTCAAAAGAGCCAAAAACAGTTCATTGTCAAAACTATCACAGTAGACTATAGAAGTTAGTTTTGCTTAGGCAAAATTGATTAAAAAATTCAAAAAGATTTGTGGAGCAAGCTACAAACATCACAATCTATCACCAGACCAAAAATTCAGATCCAAAAGTGGTGGAACATGGATCGGGATCCATGTACCCCTGAGAAATTTTTTGGCAGAAACTTCTCCATCCTGTAGTAGAGACCATTGTGAACAAAAGTCCCCGAAGAATTTGCGTCAAAAAAGTTCAAAAAGTGGGTGAAAATTGCCAAAAACTATTCAAAGAGAAAAACCCAAAACAGACTTAGGGAATGACTTTTGCTTGACCTAAAGTGATCCAAATCACATAAAAACCATATAGCAAGGACCAGTGGACCAAGGGGAAGCTGTGTGCCAAGTTTCAGTCACATGGATCGTGATCCATGTTCCTTTGTCACAGACTGATACTATATTTGCACCATAGCTAGAGGACATCACAAGGAGTCTATTGGTCTTTTCAAGATTGACTTTTTCTTGATCTAAAGTCATCCAAATCACATAAAAACCATATAGCAAGGACCAGTGGACCAAGGGGAAGCTTTGTGCAAAGTTTCAGTACACATGGATCGTGATCCATGTTCCTTTGTCACAGACTGATACTATATTTGCACCATAGCTAGAGGACATCACAAGGAGTCTAGTGGTCTTTTCGAGATTGAATTTGGATATCGAAAACCAAACCAAAAGCCCTGAACTGCCAAGTACTCAAACAAAGTACTAGAACTGGCCTACCTTTCAATCCAGGAGTCCATTTTCAAAAACTTTGATACCATAGGACCTACTAATTATGCTGAATCTGATGGTACCAAGAGAAGTCAATTTGGGCTCCAAACATGGATCACGACCCATGTACCCATAGTGACAACTTAACCTAAAACTATCCAGATCAGTAGTGCATACACAAGGAAACATATCCCCAAGTCCAATTTTGAAAAAAAATTAAGTAAATTTGGGTCAAAAGGAAAAAAATAGGTGAGAATGAAAACCACAGTGTAGACCTTGTATTGGGCATTTGACATGTTGTCAAAACAAGTCCAAATCCAAAAAGATTTGATATTTAGCTTGTGGACTTAGAGTGCAACAAGATGCCAAGAGATCAAGTTTAGATGTGGTTGAACATGGATCGCGATCCATGTACCTCAACCTCAGAATTTGATGAAAATTAGTATAGAGCTTGCATATGACGTTGTCTACACACAGTCAAAATTTGGGAAAATTTGGAGAAAAAAATTTGACAAAGGAACATGGATCGCAATCCATGTACCTCATTATAGTGGGAGCATCTGACGTTGTGATCTTGTAGACATACTTGAGAACATCCTAAATCTCAAGTTTGAGCTAAAAATACTTTCGGGAGGCCAAAATACAAGCCAAAGTTCCCGTGTTCTGGTCCTGAAACTGTTTTGAGTGCAATTCACCAAAATTGCTCTAACTTTTGATAGACAACTCCAAATTGAGTCAGGTAAAGCCAAGAACAAAGCTTGTGGGCGATAAGATACCAAGTTTTAGAGGTGAATTTTACCAGGTGTAAATCCAAACTTTTAGGGTACCCTAGGACCAATTTCCAGAGACCAAAAAGTCACAAATTCTTGACTTTTGAGAGACCTGATCAGGGGCAAAAAGGGATAAGTTGCACTAAGCCAAAGTAGGCTTGTCAAGGACTATCTTGAGAGTTTTGAGTGAGCCTTAACCATGACTATTGGACGGATACGCCGTGACGGACGTCAGCATAGCGAGAACTCACCTAACATATAATGTCAACTGAGGACGGAGCTCGACCCGCAGGCACGTGGAAGCAAGCATAAGGTGTCAATCTACACTCGACCGACTCCTGACTAATTCCTACAGAGGTTTCTACCCAATGTCTAAGCTACAGCCTTCAAGAGTGCTTAAGAAGAGATTTCCTACAACGCTTACAAGAGCCAAACACCCATCAAACAGTCTTGAAACTCCACAGAATTTGAAGAAGACCCTACTAACACCAATAAGTCGCTCTCCCTAAGGTCCATGAACCAAAATCTCAACCCAAAACACCGGGTGAAAAATCGCGTAGGATGTCTGGCCGAAATTTGCAGATCGTCGTTTCCAAAAACTAAAGTGCCTTAGAAAACCTAATGTCCGACCAAAATGACCTTATTTGTCCCTAGGCTTCTATAGAGCTTAATTACAACACCGTGAGCTGGCTTTGCTCATCCAACAAGCATCTGTGGCCAAAATACAATTGCTGACTTAAAATAAGAAGTTTCCGTAAACATTACAAAAGTGGTCGTAATGGCTCAAAATAATAACAACGGGATATTCGATGATGTCCATGAGCTTGTATCTTCACATTACAACATCCATCTTTGTCTTCATCACTTCATCAACATCTTTATTTGGAATCTTTGAGGAATCTTCATGGAATCTTTGTGGAAGCGTTGTTGAAAGGTTGACCTGTCAACACTCTCCCCCTCCGAAGTCTTGTCGTCCCTGACAAGACCCTATGTCTGCAGTGGCCTTGACGAGTGCTTCATGTTTTGGTGTTGGTTGAAGCTTTTGTTGTTGTAGTTGCTTCTATTAGATGCTTTGTATGTTGTAGAGTTACCTTTTTCTTGTACATGTAGTGTAGTTGAAGCCATAGTTCTCCCCCTCCGATTGGTTGTTGTAGCGTTAATAGGTTAAGTGAGGCTTGTTGTTGCAGCAAGTCATTATCTTTGCAGCTCTGTATTGTTTGTTCTTTGGGTGTCATCCTACATGTGTACCTGTAATCTTGAAGCCTTTTTGAATTTTTTCTGGGCCATTCCCCTATGATCTTCTAGTTGATGAGCATGTAGTTGTTTGGGGATGTCGTTGGTCTGCTTTTCTATGTTTTTATAAGAAAAATAAAATGTGGCATAAATTAAAAAATGAAGGTCTTGGATACCTGGATAGGACTAAAGGGAAAAACCGAGTGGGAAAAAAATGCCTTTAGTCACAATTAAATGTGAGGCTATATGTATTTATGTTTTGATGTGACCGAGTTTTGTTGAGTTAAAGTACTTATGGCCGTATGGCTACTATTATTGACTAGATATACATTGGATAAGTGTTAGTAGCTTGAAGTCAGAGTCATTGTTGTTGAGAAAATGCTCATGAACCTGTTACCGCTTCGTCATCGTCATTTTGTTGTGTAAGTGCATGGGTGGAACACAAATCGTGTCAAATGCAAATGTCCAATGATGGGACATTGTATATGATTTCACAGATAGATGCATGGGAAACAATATGTTGTGCGAGAAGAGTTTGAATGGGTGCTTCCAGGAGTGAACGTAGCTAGAGAAGCAAAAATATATTTGACTTCAAGAGCTACCGTTATTCACAAGAAGGGTTTTGGTCAACGAGGTTTTTTAAACTCTCCTCACTGAGTTTATGTGCATGAGTGTTTTCTGGACTACTCTATCACTCCACCATTTAAAATAGTAGACTTTGACTCTTATGCTCACCTCTTCCAGCTGAGTGACATGACTTTATGTATGCTCAACTCTCTAGCTTGAGCTTATATCTATTAGCTAGATTCATAGACCACAGAGAAAATATTAGACTTGAAGCTTGGGTCTGACACTTTGCTCATTTAGTGGCTCAACTGCCCGACTCTAGACTCTTATGCCATGTATTTTTAATGGCGACTTGGACTTACCTGATCATGTCATGAAATCCAATTCCATATTCTATTGAGGTTTAGGCCATTCTCTTTGGTTTGGTTTTGTGATGCCATTTTGTCAAATACATTGACAAATACCTGCTCTTCATGCTTTGGTAGCACACTGATGTTGCGTGGTGAGATAGGTTTTGAGGTTGAAGCAATGGTTGATGAAGTCTTCTTCCAGACCGTGTTCTTTAAAACTATGACTTCTTCTTGTATCCTTGCTTTACCTTTGTTGATAAGAGGCTGTAGACTAGTTGTGGGCCTCTGTTGTTGAGTTCCAGCTATAGGTTTTGGAATCCAAGTTGTCCTTGGTCCTTGTGTGACCTGATTTTCCACTTGCCTTGTTGCTTGTTTGACTTGATGGTCCTTTGGCTTCAGTGTCCAAATATTGTTGTTACCTTTGTTAAAGCCTTGCTCCTGTAGTAAATGACGAGGGATCCACCTTGGAGTTGTAGCACTCATGGTTGCGTATTTGGGTTGTCGTTGTTGGGCATGTTGTGCTACATGAGTTTTCTTCATGATCTCAGGGGAAGCTTTAATCTTTGGCAACCAAATTTGAGTGTTACCTGTATAGTATCCTTGTGCTTCCATTAGCTTGACTGGGATCATTCGTTGCACTGCTTGCTGTGTGACCTTAGCTTGACTTTGTGGGGTATTTTCACTGCAGAGCTCTGACTTTGGTACCCACAACTGCTTCAATGTTTGTTGCTTGGAAGGTCTTTGCTTCTTCTTACTGTACCTATTTTTACTCATGTATGAACATTTAGACCTGCGCTTGATGCCCTGTTGATCTTTTTGTGAAGAGATACCACATATTGTTGATCTTGTTGTGAAGAGATATCACATACTGGGTATGTCCAAGCTGTTACCTTTGGTTTTTTGACCCATACTTTGATGTCTCGTCATAGTAGTCTTGAGCAGTGATTGAACTGTTTGCTATCCAACCTGTGACTTTTGCTTGTCATGGTTCTTTTGATGCTGGTACACAAATTGGATCTTTGTCCTTGATGTACTCCTTGGATACTAACACTTGGTTGACCTGTTTCTTTCTTTTGTGGAGGCTTTTGATGCTGGTACACAAATTGGATCTTTGTCCTTGATGTACTCCTTGGATACTAACACTTGGTTGACCTGTTTCTTTCTTTTGTGGAGGCTTTGTTGCGATGGAAACTTTGGTTGATAGAATTTGTGCTTTGGTTTCCATTGTGTTTTCAAGGGTTTGGCTTTTGATGTAGAGGCTTCTGCGTGTACATGAATTGGCTGGGCTAAAGACTTGGACTGAAGTGAAGGATTTGGGTTGCAAAACACTGTTTCACTTGCTTTAGCTTTTCCTTTGTCGATAGTGGCCGAAGATCTTTGAGTTGTCGTAGGCTTAACCACTGTTAAGGATTTAGGTGCTTCTTCAAACATTTTCGCCCATTGCTTGGACAAAATCAAGTGTGTACTCATTTTTTGAGAGTCCACCACTAGGAATTTGTCTTTGATTACCTTTGACCATAGTGTAAGGGTAGCTTTTGCAATCCCTAAACTTGTGACGGCTATTCCATGTGATATAGGAACCTGTACCTGAATTTCATACAGTTCTGGTTTATCTAGAAGTAACCACAGCTCATAAGACATGACATTAGTCCTGGTAGTGCAATCTATGTCTGCTGTAAAATTGAATTTCAGTTTCTCATGCACATCCAACGAGAACTTAATCTTCTTGTTGGCTGCCAAGTAACTGATGTCCTCTTTGCTTTTGGTACTTTTCTTGGACTTTTGTGCCTTGGAAGCTTTGTCATCCTCTTGTATGTTGAACTTCTTTATCATTTGAGTGGTTGTAGAATGTCCCAAGTGCTTACTATCTTCTGATCTATAGCTTTGGGGAAGGTCTATAGCCTGAGCAGCTTGTTGGTCTTCATTGCTAGTTTCTGACTGTGACACCTTGACTCTTGATTTCAGAAGCTCTCTGTCACTATTTACTGCTTATAACACTTGAGGTAATTCAATGGTGACTTTTCTTCTTGGAAATCTTTTGAAGTTTGTGTAGTAGGATGTTGAGGTTGACTCTATTCTTCTGATGCAATGGTCGCCGTGGCCTTTGGTTTCCATTGTTCCATGGGTTTTTGTAGAGTCTCTTCTCGAAAATATTCATTCATATCCTGTATTGCTTGTCCTTGGTAGTCAATCTTGGACTCAGTCATTTCCTGTTCTTCTGTGCATTCTATGTCTTCAGTTACATCTTCTTTTAGCTTCTCATACTCTTTGATTTGTTCAATCACCAATGAAGAGTCCACAATAGAGAATTTATTTGGTAGGCGTTCAACTTCATCCATTGATTCTATTTGCATGTCTTCCACTTGTAACGTGGCACTAAATTTTTTTGTTACCACTACCACCTCTTCTTGTGTTGGCTCACTATCGTCAGAATCTTGGCTTCTTTTTCTCTCGACCCTTGAACTGTGAGCTTCATCTTCATCACCTTGTGGATGCTTTGACTTGTCCTCACTGAGGTTCTTCAAGCGATCTTGAATCAGCTGATTCAATTGATATTTTTTGAAAGCCTGATTCTCTATGATAATGTCGTTGACACCCTTGATTTCAAGCAACTGTGTCTTGAGCCTATCTTTTGTGCTCTACAACAAGATCTTCTTCTTTTCAAGAGATCTCGTTGGGGATTCTTGCTTTCGTTCCCTTGTTGTCACTGTCTGAACTTTGCTTTTGGCTTGTTGCTTCTTCTTTTCCATGTAGAGCTTTGTTGGGAAGTCCTTCACTAAATGACCAATGGCACATTGGTTGCAATATGTCGCTATCTAAACATGTGCACCCTTTGGACGAGGCAGCTCTCCATAATACTGTTGATAATGGTTTCCTGTGGTATCTAGATACAGATATGACCTCTTCTTTGCATGAATGAACCTGTAGATTACTATTGACTTAGGTGTATCCACTGACTTTGTCTCTTTATCCTTCATTGTCTTGTCCTTGAGAAGCTGAAAATAGCTTCCATACAAGATCAAATCACTATCCATGCTTTCTAGCAGTTGTAATGCTAATTCTTCCATCAATATATGGTCTTTGTCGTGGGGCTTCTACATAGCCTTAGGGCTATGTTTCCGAGTTGATTTTGGCGAGGTTTGCACCGAGGGTGAAGATCGAACCGAATCTTTGTTTTTCGTTTCCCTGGATGGTGCTTTTGGACGGGGTCCAAGTATGTGACTTACAGGTTGCCCACAAATTCTAAACTCATCCATATTTTTCTCATCGGCTATTTCATAGTGCCTATCGTATTTGTCGACCACAATGACATCTTGACCTTACCTTCTACATTGGGCATTGTGAATTTCCGGTGGTTTCTCCTCTGGCTCGGCATCTTTCGATGCTTCTTGAAATTCCACTTGGGTTCCTAAAAAGGACACTGCTTCTTGTAAATCTGGACTTCTTAATCCCACTCTTGAAGATATATGGTCTCTTTGTTGAGTTTGAACTCCCCCCATCCGAGAGGGTTCCATATCTAATGTTGGCATCTGTTCAATGCCTGATGATATGACTTGTTGTGCTCTGTTAAGTAGCTCTTGAGACCGAGCTAGCTCTTTTTGAAGTTGTGCTATCTTCATAGCTGGTACTTCCGGCGTATTCCCTGTTTGTGCAATTTGGTGTGTTTGTGCTTTGTCTTGTGCTGGTGCGGTGCACGAGATTTGTGTAGTGTCTTTCCATGTCGTGCCACCCATTTGTGCAGTGACATCTGTAGTTGTTAACTCTTCTAGTTGCGTATCAAGAGGTAAATCCATGACTAGATGATAAACATTACCACCTTCAGATTTGTAGTCTTCCCCTCTTGATCCAAATATTTTAGCTGCACAATATTGGTTACTCTCTGCAGGAACTTCATGATTTGTGGCAACTTTGTAGTAGCGACCGTCCTCATCTACATAAAGGGTACCAATTTGCCATTTCCCATCTTGAGCTTTGTACAGAAAAATACTTGGAGGATATGTGTAGAGTTCTGTAAGTTGATCCTTTTGCAACATTTCTATCTCATTGTCGATGTATTTTCCGTGCCTCATGTAAATTGATCCCAGACAGTCTTCCATGAAATCTGGATGTGGGTGTAGTACATTCTTCGCTGTTTCAACTTCCACATATTGAGATGTCCGAGTTTCCTCTGTATCTTTCTTTGTCTTGATGTACAAATTCCGATTTATATCCTCATAGCATGGCAGTCCTTTGTAATGGCCAATTAAATAGAGCCCACTTTTCTCTCTTGTAATTTCTGTCGATGTACTTGAAGCTTTGTCTCGGTAGGTCTGGTTCCTTTGAGACGCCGTTTATTTCGTCTTGACTCCCTTGTTGTACCTGTTCAGTGATAGCTCTTATAGCTTGCCTCAAAGCTAATAAAAATTATTAGCACCCTTGTGTCGGTCTTTTTCGCTTGAGATCCTTCAGCTTTTGTGGATGCCTTAATCTCTGAGTTTTTTGAACTGGGCTTTGCTTGAACTTCTTAGCTCCCTTGCTTGCCAAGGCTGATACTGTCTTGTCTGGCTGCTTGCTTTGCCTAGAGCTTTTTAGAAGGCCTCAATCTATTGGAAGCACTGTGATAAGTTATGCAACTTACCACTATACTGCAACGACTGCTCCCTTCGTAGCGATTCTTGATTCAAGCTAACCTGTGTTCACTTTAGCACACAATCTGCAAAATTCTATTTAGCTGGCAAACTTTTCACAATGAATGTAAAAATTATTGATGTGCCTTTGACGACCACACTTGTTCCGTGGGCTCGGAAGTGACTTCCAAGTTCGCTTTTAGCTGAACTAAACTTAAGCTAGCACAAGAGAATTATGCACAAGTTGCAGTGATTTGCTAGCAAAAATCTTGTGTTAAAGTTCTCCAAAACTTGTGAGACTGTTGTTGCAAAATCAAGAGTCCTTGTGTATGTTCTTACTTCTACCATATTTGTGTATGGACGTACACTAGGCCGTAGTTAACTTTTACACCTTTCCGCGGGTGACCAATGGTTTTCCCAAAAGATAATTTCAATCTGCTAACGTAGCAGTCTTCAATACCGTTACCGTTTTCTCACAATTCTTTCGAATTATCAGTTTTAGACACTCCTGACCTCCGTATGCATTTTGAGGCCTTAAACGATGTTTTTTTCAAAGTTGACCTAAAAGGTTGCCGCTGGCATGCATTTAGTTCAAGTTTTTCTCTAAGATCTATAGAGTCGCTCTCAGGCTACGTTTTGATATAAAAACTTTTCCGATCCGATACCGTTTGTGAAAGTTATGGCCAAAATAGTGAAATGCAGTTTAGAATGGTCAAAATGAGTCCAAATTCAATTTTCAAAGAAGATTTGGGATCTCTGTGACACTATGAACACTCTTGTATGGTCAAAATTACAGTTGGACCCTAAAACTGGCCTAAAGACATCCTACACGTAGGATGTCTATATGCTCAAATTTTAACAAAATTTGGTCTAGAGACTCCCCTTAGGTCCAGCAACACAATGGTATGATCAAAATTTCATTTGGACGTCAAAATGGCCTTGAGACATCCTACGCGTAGGATCGCGTAGGATGTCTTTTTGCTCAGAATGACTTGAAATTTTCACCCTAGCTTCTCCTTGATGTGTTGATCATAGTGGTGTGCTCATAGGTTGGTTTGAAGTCCTAAACCAAGCTGGAGACATCATATGCGTAGGATGTCTAACTGCTCAGATTTTGTCCAAAATTGATCCCAAGATTCTCCTAGTGCTCAACAACCCAATGGTATGCTTAGAATTGAATTTGGATGCCAATAGGTCAAGATTTGGGCTGCATAAGCTTCTAGTGCACTCCAAGAGTAGGATGTCTGACAATTCTTGTCTTTGCTTGGTAAATAGGACAAACAAAGTCCAAATTCACTTTTGAAAAAAGATATGGAATCCTTGAGACACTTAGAACCTCCCTATATGGCTACAATAGAATTTTGACCACTTTATGACCCTGGAGACATCCTATGCGTAGGATGTCTTTTTGCTCTGTTTCAGCTCAAACTTGCACTGTAGCTTCCCCTTGATGTGCTAAACTCACAGCTATTTTTACTTTTTGATTCTGACACCTATAGGTTGGTCAAATGATCAAGAATCTGATCCAAAAGCCTGATGTCTGTTTTGATGAATTCCCAAGTCAAATCAATTCCAAATTGGACCAAATTTGACTAGGAGGCTTATCTAAGGCTATATGACAGCATTGTATGGTCACATGAGAATTTTGGTCCCAGAATCATGCAGTAGACATCCTACACGTAGGATGTCGTTTTGCTCATAATGAACCCAAACTTGGACTAAAGATTCCCCTAGTCTTCAGCAACCCACTGGTATGCTTAGATTTGAGTTTGGATGTCAAAAGACCCCAAAACTAGCTATTCTTGCCTTTTGTCGATCCAAAAATGCTAAAGTTGTTGGGGTATAGGCGCCTGTGCCTTGCCCGGCCGCCCAGAGTCTGGGTGTCCACTGACTTGTATACCTTATACATAGCATAAGTGTATAGGGGGCTACTCACTCTTTGGAGTCTCCCCACCCATATCTGTGTCGTGTGTCTCCTTCTCTCTCTCACTCTCCGTCTGTGGTGCTCCCCGATCCCCTTCAATTGGTATTAGAGCATAGGTGCGTAGGGAGCGTGTGTGTGCACAGTCACGACGACAGCGGAGAGCCAGTTTCATTCCCAAAATCGCGTTCGCGCGCGCGCACTTTTAAGAGTGCAAACAGGGTTTCGACTTCGGCATCGGCAAATTCAGCTTTTCGAGAGCGTTTCTATCAGACATTCTGGCGTTTTACTCCCCTTTAGAAGCCATTCGAGCCATCAAAAACTTCATTCAAGCTACGGTTGAGGAGCTGCATTTTTCAGCCCTCTTTTGGCAGTTTATGCTGCGTTTTTGGGTCGAAATGGAGGTTTTTGGCATAGCTTTCACACCCGGACTCGGATACATGTGATCCAGGAGTCTAGATCAGGGTTTTGGCACGCTCCGGATGTGATGGTGATGTCTATTTGCTGAAATTATGCTTTGAATTACAGAAGGTACAGCAGCAAGTTTATTTGTGCACTTTCGGGTCCCAAAAACACTGTTTTTGGTATATCTCACACACACAAAGTATTTTTTGCAGCAACCAGCAAATTCATAGGTGTACACAGGTTTTTGGATATGCATTTTTCCAGAGATCCACTCATGCGAGAGTGAGCTATGTTGCCATGGTCTTGGCGCTTTATGTATGCCATATATGGATTTGTGTATTTGTTTGTGGCTGAGATTATTTGAGATTTGGCTCAATTTATAGAAGAAACTCTGTTGGATTTTATCCAAGTTCTTGCCATAGCTTCTACGTATCCGTAGGTTGCTCTTTGACAGTTTAGTGGTTGAGTTTACTCCCACTTTGACAGGTGATTTTCAGTCATCATTTGGTTGGAGTTTGGAGTCACTTGTGTATGCCCTTGTGTGCCGTATTTCGCATTGCGCATAGCGACAGATCTTGCAAGGTTTTGCGAAATGTTTCTATAGTTATCTGGCAGACATTTGGTCATCAATTGAAAGGTATTTTGGCAGCAATCATCACTCACATGTATGTCATTCGAGGTGTCGTTGAGTGGTACTCCGACAGGAGCGGTTTTCTCTCGCCTTTTGTAGTCTTTAGACTAGGTTCTCTTGCTTAAAGGCACAGTCGCCTTTAAGTGGGAGGTTGTTGGGGTATAGGCTCCTGTGCCTTGCTCGACCACCCAGAGTCTGGGCGCCCACTGACTTGTATACCTTATACATAGCATAAGTGTATAGGGGGCTGCTCACTCTTTGGAGTCTCCCCACCCATATCTGTGTCGTGTGTCTCCTTCTCTCTCTCACTCTCCGTCTGTGGTGCTCCCCGATCCCCTTCAAAAGTCTATTCAATCTTCACTTTCACTGACCCAAATGAGATGAAATTTATCACATGCACTCAATACAACATTTAGAACATGCCTATGGAGTCATCCTATGGTTTGGTCTCAAAATTAGGCCTTGGACACAATTTGGGTAGGATATCTGGCAATTCTCATATTTTGCCTTTAATGTGTCAAAGTTTGGTCAAATTTCCACTTTCCAGGTGAAAATAGGGTAGAACCTACCTTCTAAACACACTGGTAACCTCAGTTTTTCCAAAAAGTGCCCAGATCACCCTGTAGACATCCTATGCGTAGGATGTCTACTGCTTATTTTTCAGACTGAAGTGTCTCTGATGCTTCCTTATGCTCTCAGCAAGTGCAAGTATGCTTCACATTTGCAAAAAAAATGCAAAAATCACTTAATTTAAGCCTTTTCTGAAATTTAACGTTTTCTGACTCCGCCTTTTTGCTTTTGGTCAACAAAAATAGGGAAAAACACTCAAGTCAATATGTTTCTAGGGTAAAACCTACCCTTTGAACCCACTGGTAACCTCAGTTTCCCCAAATTCCCTTCCAAAAGTGCCCTAGAGACATCCTACGCGTAGGATGTCTACTGTCTTAAAATACAATTTTACTAAGCTAGGGAGATCCAGACGCCCATGACTGCGGAGGCCAAACTACACAACATCGACAGAGGCTGCATCAAAGGATCCATGTCATTTTGGCTCAACATGCACAACGCCCGGTCAAACTACTGACCATGGAGGAGATTGATGAGGTCCACCAAGACAGATGATGGATCTCCTATGATCTACCTATCCCAGTTAGCTGTTTTAGCTGCTTAGTCCACACCCAGCAGTTTAGGATTCCATAATATTTTATTTTGTCATTTTGTCATCTTGTTATTCTGACTTTGTATCAGATCCACCACATTGTAACTTTCTGGTCTCATGGGTCACTTTGGCCTTTTGAAGACGTTAATATAACATTTCATTTCATTTCTTTCTTTAATTTTAATTTCCTACGCATACATTAATTCTCTCTCTCTCTCTAGTTTTAATTTCCTACGCGTACATTTTTCTCTCTCTTTAATTTCCTACACACACACACACACACACTTCTCTCTCTCTCTCTCTCTCTCTCTCTCTCTCTCTCTCTCTCTCTCTCTCTCTTTCCTACACAAACACACACACACCACTCTCTCTCTCTCTCTCTTTCCTACACACACACACACACCGCTCTCTCTCTCTCTTTCCTACACACACACACACGATGTATAGAGAGAGAGGGGTTGGGGGGGGGGAAAGAGTGCCATAATACCTACGCAGCAGGTTTCGGCCAAGATCTGAGCGCTCGCGTTGAAGGCGAAAATGGCCCCTGTTCGTGGGTTCCCCTTTTTTCCCCAATTTTTTAGCGTCAAAAAGTGCGTCGATATATGCGTTGAAATAGTTGTCGATATACACGTGGAAAATCATGCCTTTCCACGCGTATTTCCACGCGCATATCGACGGCTATTTTTATGCGTATATCGACGGGGTAAAAGAACGTCGATATCCGCGTGGAAAGGTACCGGCGTCGATATATAGGGCATCGATAACTTTGGGTTATGTTGTAGTGCAAGCGGACAAAAACATGGATGACACCTTGCTTAAGAAGCCACAAACAAAGCCAATACCAGTAAATAAGGTGTGTGACTACTGTGAAGGAGAAGAAGGAAACACCACCCTACCACTTGAGTACAAAGGAGTAAAGACGGTTGGTATATTAGATAGTGGGGCAGGAATTTCCATTGCAACCAAAGAGAAATGGAAAAAATGGGGAAATCCTGCTCTTACAAAAACTCAAATGAAACTGCAATTAGCGGATGGATACATGGAGAAACTGATAGTAATATTAGAATAAATCATTATATCCTTGTGTGGCATTGAGTATGAGCGCAACTTTGCCATAATGAATTTTGAACAAATCATTGTATCCTTGTGTGGCATTGAGTATGAGCACACCTTTGCCATAATGAATTTTGACAAGAGCAGCAACTTTGATATCGTATTGGGCAGACCATTCATGCATCAGCTCAAAATGGTACAAGATTAGGGCTATGACTACATATACCTAAGACACAAGGATGTCACTACGAAGATCAGTGTCACGGACCATAGTTATAGAGATGTGGAACAAACCCCTGGAGAGGAATTAAACTCCACAACTGACCAAGAAGGAGATACCTGCTTGGTTGTAAAACTAAGCTCACAATTGGACATGTGGATCTTGTGAGGGTAGTAGTTTGAAAAAAGAAGATTGCATTGATGATAGGTCAGTACAAAACGAGGCATATGTACCAGAGCCTTTTCTAGAAGAGATGTTTGAACCTTTTGGATGGCAACAGATATTGGCCACTCTTGATGTGTGTGTAAATGAGGTGACCAACACCAAATTTTTCAATGAAGATGGCTATGATATAACTCCCTTATTTACGATAAAGGTGTTGAAGGAAGCTAACGAGGTTTGTGAGTGTGAAAGCAGAAAATGTCAGACAGATGGCTACGTCTCGGAACATAAATCCAAAGTGTAAATGAAGGAAGCAAAGCAACCACAAGAATATGTCATCATTGACATACCAGAAGAATCGACAAAATCTGTTTCAAAGAAGCCGACTCCACAAAGAGTGCAAATGAAAGAAGATGAAGAAGCAAAGTTTCCAAGTTCATCAAATGTTCAGCAAATGCAAGATCAAAAGAAGAACAAGGACAAGGAAGAAGATCGATTGTCTCCTATGATGATCAAGTTCAGCATATGCAGAGAAACAGGACTCAAAATCACATGTTCAGCTGTGATAGATCCATAAGCAACAAAGAATCTTATGACTTATGCAACATGGATTATGATGGGAAAGCCACAAATCACCAAGCTAGAGGAGATAGTGTTCACAAGTTCTAAAACGACAATTTCTAGCTTTGGCATGGCAGAAGCCGTACTCAAATTGAGTACCGGGGAATATAAAGATACTTTCCACATAATTGACTCCCATCATATCACAGAGAGTCTGATCCTGACAAAAATTTGGAGGAACATCTTCTTTCAACCACAAGGAAAATCTTCAACAACAACGCCATCAAAAGCCCCAAAAGCACCTCAAGTCAATGCAAAAAAGGAGCAACCAAGCATAGAAAAAAAGAGTAAAGCTAAGGTACACTCTAAAGTATATCAACCTTGCAAGATGACTTTATCTTCGATGAGCTTCATTCAAACTTCCCACGAAGCCTCTACATCAAGAGCCAAACCATCAAAAATGCAATGGAAACCAAAACAAAAATCTATCAACCAAAGTTTCCATGACATCAAAGCATTAGGAAGAAGCCAAAGAGAATCAACCAAGTGTATCCAAAGAGCACATCCAAGCAAAAGACCCAGTTTGTATACATGAAGCTCAAGTTCAACATCAACAACCAAAGGTCATGGGGTGGGTAGCATCAAATGAGTCAATCACTTCTCAGGACTATTTCCAAGGAAACGCTAATGTTTGGACCAAAAAGCCTAAAGTAATAGCCTGGACTTACCCACCTCAACCAGCGAGCTCTACAAAGAACAAGACACACTATCAACACAAGGCAAACAACTCAAGCACAAGAAAGAACAACATCAGACAACATCAAAAGAAAAGATTGAAGAAGCAAACAATGCGACAAGTTTGGGTACCAAAGTCAATTGCTAGTCAAATTACCCAAGAAAGACAGGTGAAGCAGCGGATGATTCCAGTCAAGCTACTCAAAGCACAAGGATTTTATGAAGATCAATCAAGAAGCACAAGGCTCCACCCAAAGGCACACAATCAAGAGGAAGAGCTAACAGCCAGTCACCACTGATAGTGCTAAGAACTCTAGATGGATACCTCGTCTTCAACTGCAAAAGCAAGGCTTCTACAATGGAAAACATCAAGTTTGGATATCAAAGCCTAGTGTCCATCAAATTATAGAAGAATATAAGATGTCAAAGATGGTCACACAAGGACAAAAAACAAGATAGATTCCAAAATCGCTAATAGAAACTCAATCACAAAGAACCCACACCCAAATTCAACCGCTTCTCATGAGAGATAAAGCAAAGACTCCATCAGTCTCTACAGCAGCTGAAGAACTTGTTTCACAAAGCAATGTGAGCATATGATACGAAAGTCAAGAGAAGCCAAAATTTACCAACCTTCGTGGAATCCAAAGACCAACACAATGGAAGAGGCCTAAATTTCCAAAACTTATGGGATTGGGTTTCTAGCCTTGAACAGGTAAGTCCAAGCTGCCATTAAAAATACATGGCATAAAAGTCAAAATCGGGAAGCTAAGCCACTAAATGAGCGAGGTGTTAGTCCCAAAACTTCATGTAATATTCTCTATGGTCTAAGCGTCTTAGTTATTCTAGGTACTGCTCAAGCTGGAAGAGTTGAGCATAATATAGGTGAGCATAATAGTCAAAGTCGTTGTAGTATAGTGGTAAGTGAAGGAAGAAGTTCAAAAGACACTCACACACTCAACACAGTGAGGTATGAGTAGAGAATCTTCTACATCAAAAAACCTTCTTGCAAACGTGAATCTATTGAGACGTCCTTTGATGTCACATGTGCTACATTTGTTCCTTGAAGCACCCATCAACTCCATCTCTTACACTACATGCTTTTGTTTGAGAAATTTCTTGTATGCATATAGAGTGTCCCATAATTGGAACTTGCATTATGCACTCTTTCTTTGTTTCTCCCAAGCACTCACCTTGCATGACAGGTACTTCATGTAACATTTAATGGTCTAGTAACTTGTGTGTAGAGGAAAATAGCATGAACATAGTGAGCATTTCATTAGAATAGCTTCCTAATGAGAATAACAAGAGTGCTTGGGTGGAGAGAGCAACAAAAAGCATAACACCTAGTTAGATAGCATGAACAATACTTCAAAAGAGAGAGAAACTGATCAATTGACAATAGTTGAGGACCGGATTTGCACGGAGCCGCGGTCCCCCCTCGAAAAGGCTTTGTATTATGGTTTCTCCCATCAAGAGAGACATTTTACAATACAATTTCTTGTGTTCCTTCAATACTAGCTAGTGCAATGAAGATGGAAACTTCATGCATTATGCAAAACACTTATCAAACACAACATCAATACCCTCATGGTCTTAGACCCAAGACCTCACACACCTTCGAAAATGGTGAGAGCTAGCGGTGTATGAGAGTAGATTGAGAGAAAGAAGGAGTATTCTTACAAGAAAGATGTACATCTCCTCACATAATCACTCATATTATCATAGCTTAGCTTAGTAATTAGCATGGTAGAGGAGATGAGCATGCATTGAATCTTGGCTCTTGGTTGGATTTGCATCACAAAGCCAAGAGTCGTTGGTGTAGGCCTCCCTTCTCACAAGCTTGGAGTAGGTGATAAGCTTTCCATTAAATCTTGAGAAGGAGAGAAAGTCTTCTTTGCTTCACACATGAGATTGTGTGAGTGTGTGTGTGATAATGCCTTGCAAAAATCAGCCCCCTCTCTCTATTGGTCGACCCCTCTTGCTATTTGCTCTTGCTAGCATCCTATTGGACCTCCCCAGGCTTAGCCAATGGTAATTAAGCAGCATAAGTGATAGCCTTCTGACATGTGTCCACCTTTCCCCTTTTGTGAGAGCTTTAGGTAATTATTTAATTCAACTAAACTCTCATTGGACCCCTTTGCCTCCTGGCCAATAGGAATCAGGCAAGACATTGGGCTGTTGAATGCTCATTGGTCCCCTTGGGAGACTATCCAATAGTATTCTAGAGAGATTAATTCTTATTGTTTCTTTTATTAAGTGTTTTTAAATTAATTAAACTAGATATATTCTAGCTTAATTCTCATTGGTCCACCTCCAAGGACATCCAATAGTAATTGGGTACACCTTGTGAGCATCTGGGCTAGGGAGCTGACATGTGTACCTCATTCCCTTTGTGTAAAGGGATCTTGTGTGTGTGTGTGTGTGTGTGTGTGTGTGTGTGTGTGTGTGTGTGTGTGTGTGTGTGTGTGTGTGAGTTTATCTCTCATCCCCTACTTGCAAGGCTGGCCCCCTCCTATGTAGGGATTGACAAAGACTTTTTGTGACACACACTAAGCATCCAATTTCCCTAGTGTTTGGCCTTTGGACACAACCTTTGAATTTTGGAACCTTAGCATTTTGGAAGTCTTAATGGGCTGAACCTTAGGGTCTTTTAAGCCCATTGTTGCACATTGCTCTTTTGCAGATGGCCCACCCTTTGGATCCCTATTTTCCCTCCTTTGGATCCCTACTGTGGCCGGTCTGCTAGCTTAACCAATGTTCTAGTTTTTTCTCCCCTAGCACTTCCACATATTCAATTATCAGTTTAACCATTTAGGAGAATTAGATATTTACTATTATGACATTACCTCTCTCTTGAAATCATAGTTGTCCTTGACTATGGGGTAGAGAAGATAAAGCATATTCATTAGTCCTTTTCCTAGAGGGTAGAGGATCCCTATGTTACCCTACGACATCATTTCACAATGGATGACTAGTCCATTTGGCGCTTGAGAGCGTGAGGCTTCCGCAAGCATGTCTGCATATTAGTCCTATCATCTTCCATAGTAGAGTGACAAGCTCTACTTGGTGTTCGGGAGACGTCGTCTACGCAAACTTGATCTAAGCATGCATACTACTTCATTTTTGTGCACAATAAAGAAAAAGAGAGTCTTATAAGGCAAAAATTTTGTTCATTTTTAACATTTGTACATTTGCTTACTCTTGGGAAGCATTGTAAGCATTGACAAGGTTTAGGTTATCCTTTAATTGTATGCCTTGCATCCATCTAGCATCTTCAAAAGGATAATTCTTAAACTTAATAAGATATTGTCGGATAGTCTTACCACCTCTTAGTACCTTGTCTTCATGTCGGAGAATGGACTCGGGTTGTAGCACCTCTTCTTGGTCTTCAATCTCCGGTGGGTCTTCAATAGTTGGTTCCTGAGGTGGCTCTCCTTTGTAAGGCTTTAGTAGGCTCACATGGAAAGCATTGTGTATGAGCCAATGGTTGGGAAACTTGAGTTGATAGGCCATCTCATTGATTGGCCTAAGAAATTGAAAGCGACCATAGTACCTTTTTGCTAACTTAGCATAGTACTTTTGGTCTCCTTAGGATTCTTGCCCGCCGTGTGCCTTAATCGAGCCTTGGGAAATTTGAGTAAGACCCAATCATTTTTTTAAAGGCTTGGGCTCTTCTGTGCTTGTCAGCAGCAGCCTTTTGCCTTTGCTATGAGATAGAGATAGTATCCTTAATCTTTTGGAAAGATTCTTGTAGGTCTCGGCTATACTCATCTACAACGAAGATCTTCTCATGTACCTTAAGTAGTAAGGGACTTTTTTATCTACCCTCAATTACCTCAAAAGGTGCTTTATCCATGGAATTATGTACAATGTTATTGTAGTACTCCACTAAGAGTAAGTACTTCTCCCATTGGGATCTTTGATCTACTTCCGTTACATAGGCTTTTAATAGATCAAGAATTTTTAGGTTAGCTATTTCACTTTGGCCATCCGTTTGTGGGTGATAGGCCGAAGAGAAGTTTAGCCTTGTTCCTAAATTCTCAAAGAGACCCTTCCAAAAACTATTGGTCATTCTAGGATCTCTATTCGATACTATGGACATTGGCAAGCCATGGTACTTGAAGATTTCTGAAATGAAGAGGGTTGCCATTTGATGGGCTTTTATAGTCTTTTTGACAGGTTTAAAATGAGCTTGTTTACTGAACCTGTCTACTATCATCCATATTCCTGTGTTCCCATGAATAGACTTAGGAAATCCAAAGATAAAATCCATGGATATGCTCTCCCATTGTGAATTATGGATTGGCAAAGGTTGAAGCAATCCAAGTTGCTTCCCTCTATCAAACTTCTTCTTTTGGCATACCACACATTTAGAAACATACTCTTGTATGTTTGCTTTCATGGTAGGCCAATAGAAATATGTTTCAATCCCCTTTAGGGTAGACTGAATCCCTCTATGCCGTGCATAAGGAGGAGCATGAGATTCATACATTTCTTTCTCGCATAGTGAGCGAGCTAGTAATGCATAGCCTATTGCCATAGAGAATCCAACCATCTTGTAAAGTAAATGGTTCCTCTTTCTTCCCTAGTGCACGGACTAAAATCACATCTCTAAAATCGGGATGAATAGCATACTCATCTGTCATAGAAGATAGATCATAGTGAGCTGCTATGGAAACCGCATTCACTCTCGGCCGTCTTGAGAGTGCATCAGCTACTTGATTATGCTTGCCAGCAATGTGAGCAATATGAAAATGAAATTGCGAAAGGAAATTTGCCCACCTTATTTGTTTGTTGGAGAGATTGGTCTGCGTCATGAACTACTTCAGACTTTGGTGATCCGTTCCCAGAATGAAAAGAATCCCCAATAAATAGTGCTTCCATGAGTTTAAGGCATGTAGAGCTGCAAGGAGTTCCTTTTCATATATACCTAGATCTTGCTCAACAGGGTCGAGCCTTCAACTTTCATAGCCTATGGCGTGCCCTTCTTGAAGCAAAACAGCTCCAAAGTAATCATCACAAGCATCACATTTGACCTCAAATGGCTTTGAGAGATCCAGTAGTGTAAGCACAGGTTGAGAGATAAGTTTTTCTTTAAGATTTTCAAAAGCATTGTTCTCCTTGACAGATCATGTGTACCTAACATTTTTCTTTGTTAGGTCATGTAATGGCCTTTCTATTAGAGAGAACTTTTCTATGAAGCATCTATAGTATGCGCACATACCTATAAAGCTTCTTAACTCATGAATATTCCTTGGTTTAGGCCATCCTTTTATTACCTCTAACTTTGATGATCCATTTAGATGCCATCTTGAGAGATAATGTGACCTAAATATTGAATCTCTTGTAAGAAAAATTTCTTTCGATTAACATAAAGTTTATTCTCTCTTAGAACTTGATATATTACCTGGAGGTGTCGCTTGTGTTTGTCTAATGAATTAGAGTAGATGATGATATCATCAAAGAACACTCCAGTAAAGGTTTGGTGAGGCTTGAATAGCTTCTCCATCAAGCGGTTGAATGTGGCTGGTGCATTGGTCAAGCCAAAAGGCATGACAATCTATTCGTAAAGACCAAAAGTAGTGCGAAATGCGATCTTTACAATGCCTTGATCAACTATCCTTATTTGATGATAGCCACTTTTTAGGTCAATCCTACTGAAGTAGGTGGACCCTTGTAGCTTATCAAATAGGTCTTCTACTCGTGGAACGGGAATCCTATTTTTGATAGCGATCCTATTTAGTGCTCTATAGTTGACACACATACAATATGTGTTGTCTTTCTTTTGCACTAGTAGCACAAGAGATCAAAATGGAGATGAGCTAGGCCTAACCATGCCCTTCTCAACTAACTCATGCACTTGCCACATAATCTCCTCTTGTTGAGCTTGAGAGACTCTATAAGGAGGTTTGTTAGGCGGTGAACTTCCTGGAAGAAGTTCAATTGCATGGTCATCATTGCCTCGTTTAGGAGGTAGCTCACAAGGGATGTCGTCAATAAAGGCATATTTAAACCCCTTGAGAAAATTGGATAGCTCTAATTCCTTTTGATTGTGTATATTTTCTTTTGCTAAAACATTAGGTCATTTTGAGAATCTTTAACAAAAAACACGTACATGGAAATAGAGCTTTTTATTGACTTGTTGAAAGCTTGTGTATGTACAATGGGTATAGTGCTACCCATTTCCTTAGCATCTATATACATTTCGTTTTCCTTGAACTTAAAGGAGATTCTTCTTTTAGGGAATTTAACATTGGCAGCCATGCGATCAAACCATGGTGCCCCTAGGATTACATCCTCATGCTTGAGAGGAGAGATAAAGAAATCCTCTTTGTCCACATACCTTTGGACATGGAGCCTCAATCTCCCGATTAAGAGAGTAACTGAAGCTTCTTGCCCCTTGAAAGCACCGCCTGCAGGTAGGACATCTCCCATCTCGTAGGCTTGTATGCCTAGCTTGGTGGCCTACTCTATAGATATAAAATTGTGAGTGGAACCAGGGTCAAAGAGAATAAAAGCATCATGTTCTCTTACCTTTCCCCAAGCATGGCATAGAGGAGATCCTTTGTGGTGAGTTTCCTCCTCTTAGATTTTGACCAAGATAGCTCTAGGAGGATCATGGCGGTTGTTTTTCTGGGGGCAAGCACGGTACACATGTCCTTGTTTGCCTCACTTGAAACACCGGTTATCCTTGCGATAATGCTCAAGCTCTTCAAGAGAGAGTTTATTTTTGCCTTTGTAAACTCCCTTCTCCTTAGCTTTGTTGGAATTGCCCTTAGGAGACGTTTGGACATTGTCCTTCCCCTTAGGCTCATTGGAACCCTTGTTTTTAGGGGGCTTAGAATTCCTCTTAGCCCCTGTTTGGAAATTGATTTGAGAGGCCACCATAGTATGATGTATTACCGCCGATATGGTGTGTGGCCTTTGGGAGTTGACATACTCCGCCATTTCTTCGGTTAAGCCTGCACAAAATTGCTGCTTTTTCTCTCCAAAATCCAACTTTTTGAAGATAGTGGCTTTGAGTTGTAGGTCCCAAAACTTGTCTACATATTTGTAGATGGATTCATAGGGAGAGAGCTTCAAGCTTCGCCATTCGGTGAGTACTTTGTCTTTGGCATCGGTGGCCAAAAACTGCTTCATAATGGAAGCTCTTAAAGCTTTCCATGTTCGTGGAGCTTCATCGTTAGCCCATAGGCTAGACCACCATTGTCTAGCAGACTTTTGAAAGTGCATAGCTACATGGTGTAGCTTAGAGGACTCCGTGAATCCCTCATCTCCAAACGCCACATTGAATTGTTGGATAAAGGCCAAGACTTTGTCCGTAGCACCAAAAGTGCCATCGTAGGTAAGGAAAAAAATACTCTTCCCTCCCTCTTTGAACTTCTTGAGCCTTCCACGTGGCATAGGATTTCATATGGCCTCTTCTTTTTGATGGTTCAAAGGTTGCACCATCACTTTCTTCGGAAGATGAATAATTTGAGGAAGATGGAGAAGAGGGTGACCCCTTTCTCGCATTTTTCTTGCCTTGATCTTTGTTGTCTTCACCATCACTTTCATAAGAGGAAGAGGATGAAGAATATGGAGAAGATGGTGTCCTCTTTCTCGCCTTTTTCTTCTCTTGCTTTTTGTCATCCCACTTTGAAACATGGTGTGGAGAAGTATGCGATGGTCTTCTCCCTTTTGAAGGTGATGGAGAGCGTTTAGCCCGCCGTCTTCATGGAGCCATTTCCGCTGAGGTGGCGGGAGACTCACTTCTTTCTTGTTCCTTTGGTGGAGGCTCTTGAATTCTCCTTTGAGAAGGAGATACGTCATCAAGGAGAAAATATATGAGCCCTTCATAAGGATCCTCTTCTTCTTTCCAAATCGGAGGGAGACCTCTTTTGGAAGTCTCGGAAGGAGGCTTCCTAGGTGTTCTCTCGTCATGGTGAGGAACTTGGAGAATCCCATGAGCACGAAGCTACCGTTGCACTTCACTTTGGAGGGATCGATTGCCCATGGCTTGTTGAAGCCTAGAAACAAGATAGTTAACAAGCATCAGGGCATCATTAGTAGCTTGCTCATTAGCAAAATCAAAGTTATCAACATTAATTTCACTCTCTTTACTATTGTCAAAACCATTCTAACAACTTTTAGGTGTAAACTCTTTAGGTGTACTTTGGCACTTCAACCCCTAGTTTCTACTCCTCTTTACCCCTTTAGAAAAAGCACTCAAGCTATTGTACCCGTGGCTCAAATACCACTGATTGCAAGGAATAGAAGAGAGGGTCGTTCAACACCAAAACAGCACCGGCTCCTGTCAAGCTTCTAATAGCTCAATAGTGGTTAAGCCATAGGCAAGCCTCGAAGGACTCCACTATTAAGACCATAGCTCTCGACGGTGATGCCCCGCTAACTGCACAAAGGCAGATGCACTGCAAGGCTGAAAAAACCATATTCTACTTACTCACATGCAATTAATAGTACCGACCAGGTATAGCTAGCTTGAGGACCTCCCTTCTTAAGCAAGAAAAGAGAAACCTTGTGCTCTGATACCAATGTAACATTTAATGGTCTAGTAACTTGTGTGTAGCGGAAAATAGCATGAACATAGTGAGCATTTCATTAGAATGAGAATAACAAGAGTGCTTGGGTGGAGAGAGCAACAAAAAGCATAACACCTAGTTAGATAGCATGAACAATACTTCAAAACAGAGAGAAATTAAGCAATTGAAAATAGTTGAGGACCGGATTTGCATGGAGCCGGTCTCCCCTCCAAAAGGCTTTGTATTATTGTTTCTCCCATCAAGAGAGACATTTTAAAATACAATTTCTTGTGTTCCTTCAATACTAGCTAGTGCAATCAAGATGGAAACTTCATGTACTACGCAAAACACTTATCAAACACAATATCAATTGCCTCACGGTCTCAAACCCAAGACCTCACACACCTTCGAAGATGGTGAGAGCTAGCAGGGTATGAGAGTAGATTGACAGGAAGAAGGAGTATTCTTACGAGAAAGATGTACATCTCCTCACGTAATCACTCATATTATCATAGCTTAGCTTAGTAATTAGCATGGTAGAGGAGATGAGTATGCATTGAAGCTTGGCTCTTGGTTGGATTTGCATCACAAAGCCAAGAGTCGTTGGTGTAGGCCTCCCTTCTCACAAGCTTGGAGTAGGTGATAAGCTTTCCATTAAAGCTTGAGAAGGAGAGAAAGTCTTCTTTGCTTCACACATGAGATTGTGTGAGTGTGTGTGTGATAATGCCTTGCAAAAATCAGCCCCCTCTCTCTATTGGTCGACCCCTCTTGCTAGCATCCTATTGGACCTCCCCAGGCTTAGCCAATGGTAATTAAGCAGCATAAGTGATAGCCTTCTGACATGTGTCCACCTTTCCCCTTTTGTGAGAGATTTAGGTAATTTTTAATTCAACTAAACTCTCATTGGACCCCTTTTCCTCCTGGCCAATAGGAATCAGGCAAGCCATTGGGCTGTTGAATGCTCATTGGTCCCCTTGGGAGACTGTCCAATAGTCTTCTAGAGAGCTTTGTTCTTATTGGTTCTTGTATTAAGTGTTTTTAAATCAAGTAAACTAGATTTACTCTAGCCTAATTCTCATTGGTCCACCTCCAAGGTCATCCAATAGGAACTGGGTACACCTTGTGGGCATCTGGGCTAGGGAGCTGACATGTGTCCCTCGTTCCCTTTGTGTAAAGGGAGCTTGTGTGTGTGTGTGTGTGTGTGTGTGTGTGTGTGTGAGTTTCTCTCTCATCCCCTACTTGCAAGGCTAGCCCCCTCCTATGTAGGGATTGACAAAGACTTTTTGTGACACACACTAAGCATCCAATTTCCCTAGTGTTTGGCCTTTGGACACAACCTTTGAATTTTGGAACCTTAGCATTTTGGAAGTCTTAATGGGCTGAACCTTAGGGTCTTTTAAGCCCATTGTTGCACATTGCTCTTTTGCAGATGGCCCCAGGCTTTGGATCCCTATTTTCCCTCCTTTGGATCCCTATTGTGGTCGGTCTGCTAGCTTAACCAAATATTCTAGCTTTTTCTCCCCTGGCACTTCCCCATATTAAATGATCAATTTAACATGAGAAAATCATTTAGGAGAATTAGATATTGATTATTATGACACTTCAAGTCCAAATACTGAACTCCAATAAGAGCATATACCAAAGGAACTTTTTTCCCACCGGGTTTTTTTCCTTTGGTCATCCAGGTTTTAAGACCCTAATCTAGAAACCCTCATCATTGACTTCTTGTATATATTCCTTCTACATCAACAATAAGGAAATGTCTACCCAAATCAATCGACAACGACTTGGAGAAAAAATTGCAGGTCTCCATATACTTATCAAGAGAATCTTTTATCTCCAAGGTTGACAACAATGCTCCATCAAACAATGGCAAGTCAAAGAATGGCCTACAACGACAAGCAGTGAAGAATTCTGCAAGAGAGTCATTAACAACAATCAAAGTTAGCTCACACAGTGCCTCAACATTGGTGACCTATTGCAGAAAACTCAAATTACAGTGGACATGGAAAGCATACCCATCATAAATTCCACGCCACAAAGAGGATTGGTTCTATAAACTCAAAAACATTAAAATCCTTCTTCATGGTGGCCAAGACTGGAAACAAAGAGAAGACTGCACAATGAGAAGAAAAGTTATCTTTGGCCATATCTTGACAGGATAACGCCAGATAGACTGAAATTGCTAGACATCCTACCCAAATAGTGCCAAAACACTAACTTGAGACCAAAACCATAAGATGGCTGCATGAGTGTGTCTTGCATGATATATTGAGTGACTGAAAGGGGTTTCACCTCATTTGGGTAAGAAAATTGGGTTCAAAGTGGACTTTAGCACTTTCGACTGAAAAAACAAAAACAGCTGAAGTTTGGGACTTTTGACATCCAAATCAAAATCTAAGCATACCATTGGAATACTGACATCAAGGGGAAACAGTGGGACAAATAGGGGGTCAAACAGGCCAAAAAGACATCCTACGCGTAGGATGTCTTCTGAGTGATTTGGGACTCCAAACTGAATTCTGAGTATACCAAAGTGATCAGCAACTTGAGGGGAGCTTAAGAATTGAGTTTAAAGCCATTCTGAAGAAAAAGACATCCTATGCGTAGGATGTATAATGCAAGAAAATGAAGCCAGACTTTGACTTTGGGCATTTCAAGGTGTTATATAGCCTAAAGCAAGCCTGCTAGTCAATTTTGGTTCAATTTGGAGTTGATTAGACTGATCAATACCATCAACAGGCCGTCAGAACGATTTCTGACTCATTGACCAGCTAATAAGTGTCCAAATCAAAAAGTAAAAGCAGCTGTAAGCTCAGCACAACAAAGGGAAACAAGAGTGCAAAAATCCAGGCAAAACACAACAGGAGACATCCTACGCATAGGATGTCTATTGGGACATACTACAGAGAAAATTTGACCTGGCCTAGACAGTGAGGTTCCATTTGGCTTAAGGGTTCTAGAACTTTTTTCAGAAGTGAATTTGGACCTTGTTTGCCCATTTGACAAAGCAAAGACTGAATTCAGACTTTTTCGTGTAAATCGGCCAACGTCAAAGGGAAGTATTGTTCCAGATTAGCAAACCTAACCCAAAACATCAGCAGTGTTTAAAATACAGTAGTGGTTGAGATTAAATCTCCAGTTATACCAATCATTACTAAGATAACCTCTAGCAGATAAATGCTTTGATTCAATTGCCGAAATTAAAATGCTTGTGTACAGGTATATTCAGCAACAGGGCAAGAAGTTGTGCAGAAAATGACCCATTGCCAGGTGAGTGGTTGAATTTGTGATAAATTTCATTGATAAGTTTGATGAATTTAAGATCAGGAAGATACATTGTTAGAGACCGGAAGGTGGCAGGTGACCAAGGTAGCTTAGTGTGCACCAAAGAGAGTGTAACTCAGGCAAGGCTAGATCCGCTAGCATCGATTATTGAGGAAGGTAGTGATACTGACACTTCATCAGGCAAATCTTTCTTCATGATGGGTAGTCAACAGCCAGGATGTTTCACCTATGATGGACCTATGCGAGGAGGAAGCACCTCCCAAAATCCTTTGAATGATTCCAGGCTCACGGTGATCTTCTTAGAGGGAACAAACTCAAGAGGAGCCCTAGTCTATTCTGACTATCGAGGCCGCAAGTTCATTTGTATCGAAGAGAGGCCAGCACAAAGATTGGAGATAATCCGAGTGTATGATGATGGAGATAGATTCCGAGACGAAAAGGGGAACCACTATTTAATAGTTAGCAACCCTGAAGATTACAACAGATATGGAGATAACGTGACAAAAGGGAAAATGGTTTCAGAAACTCAAGAACCGCCACCAAACATTGATCGGCCCGGAAATATTTTTATGTATGATAAGAAAACAACCAAGATTCCAACTTATAACAAGAATGTGGGAATCTACAAACATGAGAGTGAGGGTATTGTCTCTTACTTTCGCAGCAAAGAACCATATGTAAACGAACTAAGCAAAGACAAGGTTCTCTACTTATTATCTTATGAAACTGCTACGGGGAAGGGCATAGTTTTTGTTGATATATAAGGGCAAGAATACCAGCGTATTCTCCCAAAGGAAGTAGAAAGAGCAACAGGTCCAGGAGCATCAGCATATGCCCCTGAGGAAATGCCGAGAGCAGTCCACACCCCTAGCAAGTCAACAAATCGATTTTCAGATGAGTATGACACTACCTCACATTCCACCAGACCGCAAGCATTCAACAACCAAGACCAACCAGCAAACCAGCCATCATTGCAGGCATGGCTTCGACAGAGTGTAACAATGGAACCAGACCAAAATCGAGACGGTTATCAAGCCGCACGAGGGCTCAGAGATTTGCAAGAACCACCACACTATTCAAGGTATCAAGTAGAGAGTAAGACACAAGGGTCGACCAAGCTTGGAGGACCACCCATGGAACGAGTTCGAAGAGATGAACCACCTCCAACAAGAACAGTTAGAAATTATGTCTTAGGAGCACCGTTGGGAGAGGAATCAGCCTATTACAGAAGGCCTGAGGAGGTGTATCGACTTTGTGAGGTCCCCACCCCGTCGTATCAGACAACGGATCTGATGGTAAACCTGGTGGCCACTAGATCTATAGCGGAAGAAAACAAAATGGTTCAGGGTTCAACTAGCGGACGATCTCTCATCACAAAGTGAGTCGAGTTCGAGCCTACTAGCAACGAGATCTAGCTCCACCTCGCAGGGGAAGCGTACTTAACTATCTAGCGATCCTAAGACCCACCTTCCAAGAGGAGAGAAACCCCGAGTGCCTTTTTCCCCATGTTTCAGAGGCACGTACTCTCGAGGATTCGCCACTCTAGGGGCAATGAGTATTACTAATATCGAAGTAAGCACAATGGGGACAGAGAGTTCCCGACCAATCGGGACCACCCATCTCGTAGGCATTGGCAACTTGAGCCAAGCCCCCACTTTCCACCCCCACACTCACACTTCCTTGTGTGACCTAATTACTACCACAAAGGTTGTTCAACATAAAGATTCCTTGTTTAATTCCGAATCACATTGTTTGTTAATACAGCCCTTCAACCAGTATTGCAAACAACACCAAGACAGAATTCTAGTAAAAATTCTACTCAAACTTATTCATAAAAATTCCAATGTTCTGGAGGTACAACATCCCCCCTCCAGCGAGAGTTTACTCCTCCCGTTGTTGCCTAGCTGCCCATACAACTAGGTATGTCCACCGCATAGAAAGCACGTCATGGACATTCCCACCGCATAGAAAGCAAGACGTGGGTTCCCACCGCTTAACCAGCAGTCGTGGGTATCCACCGCTTAACCAGCAGCCGTGGATTCAAGAGCCCTTAACCAAGAACTCTGCCCCTGTGATCAGGAGGGGGTTCATGACTAATTCAACATTGGAAATAGAATGAACATACCGAGCTAAATTTTCCCTAGCAGACATTCTTTCCGATTGCAAACAACATTCCCATCAATCATTTCCTTCCTACTTTAGAACTTAATGTACAATGCTTTCAATGTCGAGGTTTCCGTCCGATTTCTCCAACATGTTTGGGGATATGAGCATTCCTAACTAGCGTATGTAATGTTAGTTTAAACAACTTGAATAAAAATATGATCTACCTCTTCCCCTTCTTCATCGATGGCCCGTGAGATGGCTGGTATTTGCTCGTCCATGGGAGCCTTTCCTTTTCCGTTGACATTGCTTGTTCCCGCCTCGCGATCGTGGGCACCACCGAAGCGAGTCCTCTTAACCGGGGCCATTTCTCACTACTTTAAATGATTAGCTTGGAGAAAGAGCTAAGGTTCGCAAGCATCATAACAGTCCAATGGGTAGATTAGTGACATTAATTAATCCCTCCTATATGATAGATCTAGATTTTTCATAAAGCAATCATTAAGGATGGCACATAATCCTATGGGAACCGGCTCTAAAGATAATTACTCGGCTTACATGATTAAGAATAATAGGATTTCACTAATGGAATTATCAGAGAGATGAATTAAGTATGATTAATCTCTTTCCTAGCAATTAGAGGGTGCAGAGTCACCGCATGCATATGTGTGAGAAAAACCATCTCTTAGAGACTTAATGACAGATTAATCTTACCTTAATTATATCTAATTGCATAACAGAGATGAATCTAAATCAGCTACAATATTAATGCGTGATAGAAAGAGTGGTTCTCATCAATCTACACAATTACTAGCTTACCGATTAATTACTATACTGCCTAGAGAGAGAAAATTCTGGTAATTATTCTGTAATCATTAATTGAGAGTGATGAATGGCTGATAATTCAGCTATGGGATGATGATTACATAATAGAATATGGTTAATGAGAATTTAGAGAGTAATTATAGAGAATTACGACTAGGAATAAGCATAATAGACGAGAAATTTAGGCGGTAATGAAAAGGATTTGTAGAAAGCATTAATAAAACCGTGGTTACCGTGATTAAGGGCTGATAATCCTCTCGATTCTCTGATCTAATCGAGCTTCTTGAGGCGAGAATTCGACAGCACCTCCCTCCTTGCTTCTCCTTCAAAAGGTGTGTGTTCCGGCAGCACCTTCCCAGAGTGTGTGTAGGTGTGTGTGTGAGCATATATCTGTGTGTGTGTGTGTGTGTGTGTGTGTGTGTGTGTGTGTGTGTGTGTGTGTGTGTGTGTGTGTGTGTGTGTGTGTGTGTGCAGGTCTTTAAATAGGCCTCCTCAAGCTGAAAATCGATCTGGGTTGCTAAATGCATCTGGGAGCTTCTCCAGTTAAGCATGGCAAGTCCAGTTCCCTGCCCACCAAGTGTCCAGTTGGCTCAGTAAACTGACTCTCACACTGAGTTGCAGGCTTGGCAGCTTCCCCAAGACTCCCACAAAGCAAGAGGGTGCCCCCTAGCTGCTAAAGATGATCTGGAGTGGCCTGGGACCTGTTCCCACACAGTTCCGGGCCCCCGGTGCTTCCCGGACAATTTTGTGAAAAATTGGTTTTAAGCTAAAACGGGTCATACGAGTCGGATTTTGATGCCGAAAATTGCTATACGAAGCTCTAACTAAGACGTACTGGCTCGAGTACCTGCCATATTTAGCAGCCCCCGAGGTTCGAAAATGCATTTTTTTCAAATTCGGGGTACAGGTGCAGATTTTCGAGACGGTCAAAACTAGACGGGTCGGGTGACCAAAAACTTACTATATTTGGAAAATTTTCACAAAAATTATTTTAATTCACATTTCGAAGCTTTATGAAATTTTAAACAAAATGGCACTGACAGAATTCGGAAAACTGCTAAAAATAGTAACTTTTTTCCATTATGATCATTTCATGGTACAAGGGTGCTCTTTTTGGTTGGGGTCAGAGACCTTACAGACTTGGACGGGGTGATCCAATGATGAGGTTTGTAGACCATCGCAGAATTAGACCTTCTCAAGTGCAAAAATGGGTAAACAAGAAATACACAGGAAACAGAGACCCAAGAGATCATGTAGCAGCCTTTGTGCGTGTAATTAGAGCCGAAGAGGTGTTAGATTTTCCTACCCAATTTGTGGGGTTTGGACTAACCCTAGAGGATGATGCTGCAACTTGGTTTGACTCTGTGGAGCGTAGAGACTTTGAGTCGATGGAGGAAGTGTTTGACGAGTTTATTGAGGAATTCTCTCAAAGGGGAATAGCTCATAATACCGTCTCACAAATCCATAAATTCAAACAAAAAGATGGAGAATCTGTACGGAAGACAGCCCTAAGACTAAAAAGATATGTTAAGTTCTGTCCTATTGAAGAACTGCCAACTCAGTCCAGACTTATGCTGATATTCATCCAAGGACTAAGGAATGCAGATCTCCAGAAAGACTTACATATGAAGAGGAGCACGGCGTTGAATGAGTTGACCAAGGAGGCTCTGTACCTTGTGGACAATTGTGCAGTCTACAAAAAAGGGGAGTTCAAGGACCTTGATGACGATTCATGTTTGCAGCAAAGTGGGAGCAAGTCTTCCAAGACAACACTGAAAGGAGAAATAGCGGTAAACCAAGAGCAGCTCGTAGATGAAGTGCTAAAAACGATCAACTTGTACGCCAAACCCCAGGCTAAACAGCCCAAGTGGTGTGCTAATGAACAAAAATGGACAAACCATGGGACCGAGGAATGTTATTATAACAAGGGATATGTGAGAGAGAGACCTTACGCTCCCCAAGCTCCAGTAGCTTCCCCTCAAGTACCACCGATGCCCAGATATCAAGCAGGCAACTTACCAGGACCTGTAGGTGTAGAAAGACCACAACCGGTGTTGGGGCAACAACCACCCATACCAGGTTTACGACCAGTTGGTATAAGATACACACCAACGGTAACTGAATCAGAAGAAAAGGCTTTGGTGCCTATGCATGCATATTATGAAGATCCCAATGGATATGCGGCAAATCCTGTCTACTATCCACCGGAAGAATCCTCGACACCAGAACCATGGAGCATGATAGGGAATCAAGGACCGCCAACTGCTGCACAGGCCAGAGGAGAAGGAAGATATAGCTTAGATGAACGAACATTGTTGTTCATAGCCAATGGAGGCATGGGCGGACAGAGACAAGCTTACCAGTAAAGAGGGGCTCAAGAAGCACCTCAACAACCCAAGGGACCCTGTTACAAGTGTGGCGGAGACCATTGGCTGAGAGACTGTCCTCATGATGAAATCATTAGAGTCAATGCGTATTGCCCAAAATGTGGAATTACTCATTTGATTCCCGATTGCCCTAAAAACCCGAGCAAAGGAGCAAAAACCACCTTGAACCTATTAGGAACAATATCTTCTAGTGGAGGATCGGAAAATGAAACAATCATACCTATTCAGGCAGTAACACGAGCCCAAGCCCAAAGAAGGATGAACGAACCCATAGTAGAAGAACAAAAAACCGATGCCCAAAGTTTAGAAATGAAAAATCAGAGAAGCACTTGGAAAGCTAGAAAGGCGCGTAGGAAAGCCAGGAAAGAATGAGAGCAAGCAGCCCTATCCGATGAATTGAAACATACAAAGAACAGATTGGAGCGGTTAGAGGATCTAGCTAGCTTAAGCTCACACACCACAGCAGCCATAACATCCAAGGAAATAGAAGAGCCCAAAAGTGGAGGATCAGGAGGATTTGTACTGCCAGACAAGGTAAACGAGCAGCTGGATGCGCTTCTAAAAGCTTATGAAGCTCGACTTAAAAAGAACCAAACCCAGGAGCAAAGGTGGATGACTTATACAGAAATAGAAAAACAGAGGTTGGATATGTGTAAAAGATGATCCAGATGGCTCAATCATTGATGGAAGACCCGTTGGGTAAACCAGCAAATTGTCATGACGCACCAGCTCCAACCCCTATCCAAACAACATTAGAGAAACATGAAGAAACAAAGGAAAGACTCACTAATGATTATGAGTCCAGAGGAGAGCCTATCATAGTGCCAAATACCACCGATGGGGCAAGTGACGGGGTCCATCCTAAAATATTGGCAGAAATGGGTAAGGACGGTAACGGTTTAGATGATCTGTGGAAGCAAATCCGAGAGGCCAACGAGGCTAATATGATGAGTAACCACATGAATAGCATGAGAGAAGAAAAGAACGTGATCTTACCTCCTATTGAAGAATTTGAGGCAAGATCACAAATGAACTTAGAGATACATTCACAAGGGGGAGACCAAGGATCTATTAGTTCGGGGCACAGCCAACCAGACTCTTCGAGAACTTTACCCTCTTACCTGGGAGAATATGAAGCTAAGTCGGAAGTGAGAGCAATCCCATCTCAAAGACTTTCTTCTAACAAGGTGATGGATTCACAAGGATTGATTGAGTTGTTATCCACCCCGGTGGCATGCACAATCACGTTAGCAGAACTCCTAAGGTTAAGACCAAACATGTGGACCACAGTAGAAAAATGCCTAGAAAAATTTGGAGTGAAAGACCCCACCTTGAAGCTCCAAGAAGGAATCAGGGAGTTGGACAGACCTAACCTAAACACTAGGCCGGTACCATTGAATAAGGTTGGAGAATATTGCAAGGGAGAAGACGGAAACACGACGCTACCGGTAGAATTCCAAGGAGTAATTTCCAAAGCTATTCTTGACAGTGGAGCGGGAGTTGCTATCGCCACCAAGGAAATTTGGAGAAAATGGGGAAAACTAGCTTTGAGGGCTACCAGAATGAAGCTGCAGTTGGCAGATGGGTTCATGGAGAAGCCTCTAGGACTCTTAGAAAAAGTAATTGTCACTTCGTGCGGAATCGAGTATGAGCATACATTTGCAATAGTCGATTTTGACAAAAAGAAAAATTATGAGATAATCTTGGGATGACCATTCATGCGACAACTGAAGATGGTCCAAGATTGGGGTTATGACCACATATACCTCAAACATGACGAGACGACAACTAAAATACACCTGAAAGACCATAGTTACAAAGATGTAAACCAAACACCAGTAGAAGAGTTTGATTCGGCTACAGTAGCAGGATCGGAACTACCAACATGGTTAGGGCAACCAAAAGAGCTATGGATGTGCGGAGCTTCACATTGTGGAAGTTTAACAAAAGAGGAACGCGTCTTAGAAAGAGCAATTGAAGACAAATAGTATATTCAGGAACCTTTCCCTGAAGATGCCTTGGACCCTCTAGAATGGGAACACATACTGGCAACATTGGATGTTTGTACCATTACTGACAATCCAACAACAAAATTTTACGATAAGGATGGCTATGATGTGCTACCCTATTACATGGTAAGCATTGTACCGGAAAAAGAGACGGTAGAACCTCCAGAACAAGAAGAGTTTTACAACTCCTCTGAACATTTAGAAGTAACTGATGATGCAGATAATGAGTGTTCAGACACCTCAAGTGAGCGTGGAAATGAATCCAAGAATATCAAGTTTTTTGATTTTGCTAATCAACACCCTAGACGCCAAGAACGCTATAAGAGAAAAAGAGCAGGAAACAAAGTGAGAGAGAACCTGATGCCCAGGATAAAAGGTAAAGTTCACTATTTGATGCTTGTAAAAGCTGAGGATTGTGTAAAAAATCAAATATCAGGAAAATTCTCAGAAAATCGAAAAGAAAGAACGCGAGGAGAAATAAAACAGGTAAGAAAAGCTAAAACCGAAACAAAATCACAAAAATCTGAAAAATAAAAAAAAGAAGCAACAAAAGACCAAGAGTGGACCAAACTGGAGCGTAAACAGAAATATCAAGAACTGAAATGGTCTTTGAGAGAGATATGGACTACTGAAGAAGATAGTGATGGAAAAAGGGAGTCAGAAAAGGGAAACATGAACGTACCAGCACACTATTGGAAATTTACTATCCAAGATAGAAAAATCATTATGACACCATCAATCAGGGAGAGAACCAACCAAGAATCTTACAATGGGCCTGAAAATGCAAAAAAGATAGACCTTGTAGAACCAGGTGAAAAGCCTCAGCCGGTCTATATAGCTAACAATTTAGAGCCTGAGGAGGAAGTGCAACTAACACAACTTCTCAAGAAGTATAAAGATGTGTTCGCTTGGTCCTACAAAGACCTCAAAGGAGTTGATCCATTGATATGCCAACATACAATTCCTTTGAAATCGGATGCAAAACCTAGCAAATGACGTCCTTATACATATAATGACACATTTGCTAAACGAATCAAGGAAGCGATTGATAAACTGATGGAAGCGGAATTTATTTATGAGATTGAACATACAAATTGGGTGTCACCAATTGTGGTAGTTCCCAAAAAGAATGGAAAACTGAGGGTGTGTGTAAACCTCAAGAAGGTGAATGCAACAACCATAAGGGATAATTATCCCTTGCCAATCACAGAACATGTACTGGAGCGAATGGCCAGGAAACAGGCTTATTCCTTTCTAGATGGGTTTTCAGGATACAACCAACTGGCAATAGCAAGGGAGGATCAACACAAAATAGCGTTTGCCATAGAATGGGGGATTTATGCATATCGAGTTATGCCATTTGGCTTAACAAATGCACCAGCCACTTTCGAGAGGTTAATGACTCACGCTTTCAAGGAATACCTAAGAATATTCTTAGAAATTTACATGGATGACCTGTGTGTACACTCTCTTCTGCGAGAGGAACATATTGACCATTTGCAAAAGGTCTTTGAAAAGTGCAGAACATATTGAATGTGTCTAAACCCGGAAAAGTGTGTATTTATGGTTAAGCAAGGACGAATCTGACACATTGTCTCACGAAACGGCATAACCACAGACCTAGACAAAGTCAAAGTCATTGTGGACCTGCCCAGGCCTACTAATGCGAAACAAGTGCAATCCTTCATGGGGCACTGCAGATATTATCGAAGATTCATATACATGTATGCTGTTATCGCACAACCTCTGTATCGGTTGCTAGTCAATTACGAATGGACTGAGGAGTGTGAGACCTCATTCTAAAAGCTGAAGGAAAATCTTATATCAGCACCTGTACTAAAGGCACCAGATTGGGAAAAGATATTCCATGTGCACATTGATGCTTCAGCATATGCCATTGGAAGTATTCTAGCTCAACCTGGAGACAGAACAATGGATTTTCCGGTTTGCTATGCGAGCCGACAGTTAAACAGTGCAGAAAAGAACTACACAACCACCGAGAGGGAAGGATTAGGAATGATTTATGCTGTAAAGAAATTTTGGCATTATCTACTTGCAAACAAATTTGTGTTCTTTACAGATCATCAAGCTCTTTTGTACCTAGTAAATAAACCTTGCAATACAGGGAGAATCGTGCGCTGGTTTATTATATTGCTAGAATTTGACTTCACAGTGGTGGTCAAAAAGGGTAAAACCCACCTGCGAGTAGATCATCTTTCAAGAATACACAACGGGGAAGCTACAGAAGGGGTAGATGATGACATACCAGATGCTTATCTTTTCAACATTGAAATGGTACCCAAATGGTCTCAGGAAATAGTTAGCATTCTCTCCTTCGGACACGAGTTTGATAATACGGAGTGCAGATCCAAACAGAAAACAATTCGACAAACAAAGAACTTCCAGTTGATAGCAGGACAGCTCTATCATCTTGAATCTGACCTAATCCTACGATTATGTATAAATCCGGAAGAATTCGAGTGCTACCTTGAAGAGGCACATGTCCAGGGATGTGCTTTTCACTATTCAACAGTGAAAACACACCAGAGACTGAAACAGTTAGGGGTTTATTGGCCAACTATGTATGCGGATACACATTCTTATATTACCAATTGTACAGTATGTAGTGCCAAACGACCAGTGGATCACACAACCTTGTTTCAGGTGAACATAGCACCTGAATGGAGTCAATATATCATTGACTTCTTAACCACTAGGACGTTCCCTGAGAACATTACAAGAGCATGGGAAAGAGCTATAGAGTGGGAAGCTCGTGACTTTCAGTTAATTGGGAATCAACTCTATAAGCGGGGAAAGGTCAATCAACTTAGAATCTGTGCAAGTGAAAGCGAATACCTGCTGATTTTAGAACATGCACATAGCGTAATAAGTGGAGGACATTTTTTGGGCAATAGGATGGCCAAAATTGTCTTAACCGCAAGAATTTGGTGGCCTACATCGCACATGGATGCCGACGAGTTTGTAAAGTGTTGTGATGCGTGTCAACGCACCAAGATACCACTAAACCGAGATGAGATGCCATTAAGGCTAATGATGGGGGCAAGGGAATTTGCAAAATAGGGCATTGATTTTGTGGGACCTATATCACCCCTTGCATATCGCACCCATACCCAATATATCATTGTGGCTACGGACTATCTCACAAAATGGGTCGAAGGCAAAGCAACACAAAAAGGGCTATAAACACACACCTAGGGGCGTGATTTGGCGTTTGGCCTCCTATACTTGTAGCTTCATGTTGTATAAGGGTATATATACTTGGTTACTTCAAAAAAAAATTCAATCAAACAACAGCCCTTAAAATAGTCGAAAATCATGCCCTTTTTTGCTGTTTCGGTCATTGGTTCCGCATTTGAGAATGCCTCACCACAGAAGTACAGGATGCCGCCAAGTGCAATTTCCACAACGTTTACTTGGGAAATGGCACCCAAAAGATAATCAACTATGCAGCTTACATACATGACAGCTTGGTAAAAATGGGCAACAAAAAGCCAACCTACATAGTGCCAGGAGAAATGATAACCAAGGTGGTTTATGCAGCACTACACGCTAAAGGAAAGTGGCCTGATCCCCCATCTCAGAATGATTGGCTAAGGGTAAAAGAACACAAGGAAGATGAGCCACAAAGAGCACCAAGGGTGGCTACAAGGTTGAAGAGACGTCTAGGGCCAGTTGCAGAGGAGCAACCTGAGCAGAAGAAAGGAAAAAAGGAGTCTGCTCAAGTGCCAGCCAAAGAGACAAGGTCACAAAAAGCGGCAAGACTGGAGAGGCTGATGGAGAGTTTTCTAGCAAAAAGAGCCCTCAAGGGTGATTTAAACGAACTTTGGAAGCCATCTCTCGAATCTATGTCCGGATCATCCAGAAGAGTGCAGAGGGACCGCTTTGAAGATTACATCAAGAATTTTGAGATTCTTGATGCTGCAGCAGAAAACATTCCCCATGTCCCTTTCACCGAGGAGGAAATGGAGCAGATAAGGCAGACATTGCTAGATGAGCAAGAAAGCCAAGAAAGGGAAAGGAAAACAAAATCAGACAGGGACATAAAAGGCAAACCTGCAGCAACAAGCAAAAGCAGAAAGCTCAGGGCCAGCTGCCAATGAGGGCATCGACCTCGACAATGTGGCAGATCCTGTGGACACACCGATGCCAGAGGAAAGCATAGCAGGATCCTCTCAAGAGCCACAGGATCTAACACAAGCTTTTGTCCTCTACCAAGGGTTAGGACGTGGAAGGCACAAGAAATCTTGCAAAGAAGCCAACCCACTTGGCTGAACTACCCAAAGTTTCCGGGCGTAAAGGCAGGTGAGAGAATAAGTGTACAATACATGGTGAAAACCCTAACGGGCGCCATAAAGTTTTTCACTGGCTCACTTGACCTTACATGCATTATGATGAGAAAAATCTGCAGAAGTGTTCGAGACCTTCAAGCCAGGGCAGATGACCGACAACATATTCTTCTTCCAAGATACATACAGATGTGCTTATGATCAGTCAGGTCAGCCTTCCAAGGAGGTGATACATGCGTTGTATCAAAGAATTATTTTTCTACCATCCTATCACCTCCAGGCTTTTGAAGAAGCATTCTACACGGGATTCTTCACCATGCATACAAATATCTTTGGCCCAACAATGCTGAATCTACATGCAAGGTACGAATCACTGCTAAAGATGCGGGAGACCATAAGATGAAGCACTGGATCAAGGCCATGTCGAGGACGACATGAACGAGGAGGGGGGGGGGGGGTGTGTGTGCTAATTACAGACAGCTAAAGTCACCGGCCACAATGCAAAAATCTAGGCTACCAAAACAAGGTAAACACGTATGGATGCGAAAGGATATAAATGCAATGGCGGAAAAAAAACAATGTAACAACCGGATTACAAAGACGGTGCAACCCAAAACCAAGGTCATAAAACAGATATGGATCCCAAAGAAAATGCTTAGCTATAACTCAAAAGTCACTCACATTTGGATACCAAAGCAAAATCCAAAGGAACTCCTTATGGTACAAGCAACAATGGAAAGCAGACATCTGCATGTCAACCAGGAGAACCGATATATGTGGATGCCGATGAAAGACAAACCAGTGGCAAACAAGAAAGTTCCAAACCATCTACAAAAGTCGGCAGCAACAAAATACCAATGGAAAGCCAAGGCCATAAGGCCCATAGATATTACATTCCAGCCAATTCTATCCTCAGAAACAGCTACGACTCCATCAACAGCGTCGACAAAGCAATTGCCTCTTGCCAAAAGGACAATTAAACAGAGAGCAGTAGAGTTATAGCTGCTACTTGAAAAGAAAACAGGAAGCCTCGACGGCGAGTGCCAATAAGCATCTTGCTTATTCCCTTCTCTTGCACAACATCAATTTTTCCATGCATTGACCGAGTATGCATAAAATAGGGCCATATTAATCGGCCAGGCATTAGCACAACTTTTTCAACCTATGCACGACACATACTCCGAGGTGAAACCTTGTCTTCGGGGAGGACTCCGACTAGGAGGGGGGGAGGCATTCTAGAGGCATTCTCAAATGCGGAACCAATGACCGAAACAACAAAAAAGGGCATGATTTTTGACTATTTTAAGGGTTGTTGTTTGATTGCAAAATTTTTTGAAGTAACCAAGTATATATGCCCTTATACAACATGAAGCTACAGACATAGGGGGCCAAACGCCAAATCAAGCCCCTAGGTGTGTGTATATAGCCATTTTTCAGGCAAAATATTGGTAAAACAAAGAAATCCGGCCATAAAAATTGCATATGAGTGTATATAATGTGTTGAGGTGATTTTTGTGATCTATTATGATTTTTGGGGATTTTCTGGGTATGATTTGCTATTTTCGTTTTAATTTTGCTAATTTTCGGCAGAAAAACTTCAAAAATACAAAAAGCAGGTGAAAAACAGTCGTAATGAAAATCAAAAAATATGGAGATGACCAGTGACTAAAGGAAAACCTATGGTACAGTGGGGGTGCAATTATGAGACTGGAGCGGAAAGCGTGTTTTGGTCAGGTTTTGACCGAAATGACAAATTTCTGGTAAACAAAGCAAATGGAGTCCAAATCAAGAAATTTTTGAGCCTAAACCGCATCTCGCAGGAAAATAGGAGCACATGTCAAATTTCATGAAAACTGGTTCGGGGACCTCCATTATAAGAAATTTTCACCCCATTTTTAGCTCATTCTCACTATTGACTTTGTGGAGAGAGCTTCTGCCACCTAGAGCGGATCGACCTTCCAGCAGCTTCTATGACGCGCACGTCTACCCGACCAGCTCCAGACATGAGAGGTAGGCTCACCACCTTGAGCTTTTCGCTCATGTTTGTCATTATGTCGCGAAAACTAGCGTAGAGGTCACACACAAAGCGAGCGGTAGAGACCTGCAAGTAGAGACAGCGGGCTAACGGCTAACCCGAAAGCAACAAGACTTCATCGGTAGCTTACCCTAGTCTAGGAGACCAGTCCTGGATAGCCAAAGGCAGTGGGAAACCATCGGGAAAAAACCTAAGTCCCAGAAACCCGCAAGAGGCCACCAAATGGGAAATCGGCGAAACGCCGACCAAATGCTACCAAAATTTATGGGTAGGAGCATCTCGACATTCTCGACAAGTCCATATGACCCGCATGACCAAAAAGTGACCCGAAGCGGCACTAAACCTCAGAAACGGAATCAGACACACAAAGCGTCAAAATGCACTTGCGGCCAAACCGCAAGTCCGTTTGCCACCAAACTTCACGAGCGGCTTTCCTAGACCATCAACAACCAAGTCCTATGGTGGTAGACCACCAAAAATCATCAAAGATATGTAAACGCAACCACGGGTTCTTCTAGAACGACAAATTGCCAAATGGAGCTCCGGTGAAGCCAAAGTCGACAAAAACCATACGCCGAGGATCCCCAAGGGATTGGGAAGCCATGGAGACCAACATCGAGAAATTTCATCGCCAAAAAGCACTCCAAAAGTCAGAAATGGCTAGGAGGCTCTGAAGTCCACACAAGGAGTTATACTCTATCCATTTGACTTTTTTGTTGAAATTAGGCTCAAAAGGGACTTAGGGGGGCAAAGGGCAAGCACTGGGAGCACTAGCACTGAAAAAATCACCAAGAGACATCCTACGCGTAGGATGTCTCAAGGGCACTTTTTGGCACAAACCTCATCAATTTTTGTCATGCACATGTTCTGAATGACATTTACAAGCCATACACCAAGTTTCATCACGTTTGGACCAGATTTGACCTCATATGCATGGAAAAACTCAAAGTTAGACAATAGAGGCAATAATGGGCCATTGACCTACCAAATCTTGTCCAAAGCTCATGAAACTTGCACAACACATTCACATACACATCAGCAAACAATTTGTGTGGTCAGGGAGTCAAAATGATGAAAAAGACATCCTACGCGTAGGATGTCTAATGGACCTTTTTGGCATGGAAGGGATGTTTTGTCATTTCAGATCTAATTACCTCATCGTCAAGAGCCCATATGTCAAGTTTGAAGCCATTCTAATCACTTTTGACCCCCAACACCTTCAAGATACACTTTTTGAGCCCAAAAACACCTCATAGAGCCCTACAAGCATCAAATCTTATCCAAATTCAAATCCAAGAGCATGGCCATGTTCCATAGGCCAAGGACAACCCACAGAACAAGTTTCATGCAATTCTGATGAAAAATACATCCTACGCGTAGGATGTCTTCAGCATAAATTTAGCCTTCTATGCAAGGAATGGCATCACAGGAGCCACTACCATGGTGCAATGATCTCATATACCAATTTTCAACCCATTTGGACATCAATTGCTACCTATGATGGACATTCTACCTAAATTGTGACCTAAAGCCTAAATCAGCCCAAAAATCCACTTTTTGATATTTAAATTCAAATCCAAGCCTATAACCATGCTCCATGAGCCTTACACTACCTGCATGTCAAGGATGAACCAATTCTGAAGAAAAAGACATCCTACGCGTACGATGTCTAGATGGAAATTTTTGGCCAGATTTTCACTGTGAGCACATGCACAGCTTCACAAGTTCCTTTTAAGCTATAATTCCAATTTTCAAGTCATTTGGATGAGTAAAACTCAATTTCGCAGCTAATATGGAAAAAAACGCTAACTTTGGATTATTGAGTGCAACAGGATCTATGGCAGCCTCGAAGTCACCGGAAAAGAAGAAAAGAATGACAATCAAAGATTATCTGGACGAGGTGGAACCTTTTTTCATTCCAGAGGGAACACTAAAGCCCACCAACACCTGGATACAGGAAGATCTGTTAAAGTCAAACGACCTAAAGATCTACCAGGGAGTGTTCAAAGACAATGAAGGCAATGTAATAGAGCTACCAATGCTGCCAAGAGAGCTCAATAAATTTGTACGAAGCAAAATGGCCGGCTACTTGGAGAAAATTGACCTCCATAACTATTTCGAAGCAATACCAGCAGGGGTGGACGTCAAAAGAGTATGGGAGTTTGTAACTAGCATCAAAGAGGATGGAGTGGCCAAGGTGACAGATTTGCAAGGCAGACCCAATACAAAGATCATCATCACCGAGCGGGTTGTAGCCCATGCACTAGATCTCTCCAATCAGGGAGACAGTGTGACAAAAAGAAGGGATGAAGTCAAGGTGTACAAAGAGAAAAAGGCAAATTACACCTTTGAAGACATTGCCAACCCAAAGGTGGCAATCATGAGCCAATTGTACAACCAGTACTTCCACATGTGCACGAAGAGGCCACAGAAGTACATGATGCCGCCAGGTGCAATTGCCACAACCTTTACTTGGGCAATGACAAAAGGCACCCCAAAGATAATCAACTATGCGGCTTACATACATGACAGCTTGGTAAAAATGGGCAACAAAAAGCCAGCCTACATAGTGCCAGGAGAAATGATAACCAAGGTGGTTTATGCAGGACTACACGCTAAAGGAAGGTGGCCTGATCCCCCATCTCAGAATGATTGGCTAAGGGTAAAAGAAGACAAGGAAGATGAGCCACAAAGAGCACCAAGGGTGGCTACAACTCAGGCATTTTCATGTACCTTCTTCTCTTTGTACAACTCAGGCATCTCTTCAGTCTTTCATGTACCTTCTTCTCTTTGTACAACTCAGGCATCTCTTCAGTCTTTTCTTCATTTGGATTACATATTTTTTCCTTAAAACATTAATAAATAAAAATCTCAAAAATACCTAAATAAAACCAAAAATCAACTCATCAAAAAACAAAATCATTTAGCTAGAATTCTAAACGCTATGTACACTGTACACATGTTCCTAGGGACTCATATATTGTAAGGTCTCTACTTTCGAATTTCACACATGTTCTATCACGCATTTGAATATTTTTTAACCATCACTCATTATTTAAAATATTCAAGTTCAAATTATGAATCGTAGGCTGAGAAAACCTAGAATTTAAAATTTACGCTACAAAATTTTGACATGTTTAGCTATATGAATCACTAATTAACTTATTGTAAGACTTATTTACTGATTGTAGAATTTTCTTCTACTGTTGTAAAGTTAATATAAGAATGTAAAGTTTAACTTAAAAATGTAAAGTAAATTATCATTAAGGAAATAAAAAAATAATTATAAAGACAAAAGAATACACAGGGATGACAAATGAAGGCACATGGACTCACTTGGACTCACATAGGAGGGGACAAAGTGGGACACACTGTCACATGAAAAGAAGAGGATAGTCTTGACTAATCTTAATGAGGGGGGGGGGGGGGGGGGGGGTGTGTGTGGCCTTATCTTTTGATGATAATGACAAAGTGGTCAAGTTGATGGGTACCACAAGGGTACCAAAAACGCGGGTATGATTTTTGGAAAAAAAAATTATTTTTTTTTCGGAAAAAAAGTTGGACGTTTTCTTTTCTGCTATAAATAGAGCAACCATGCTCACACTTTAGACATAGAGATTGCCTCTATAGCGCTCACAAAGTGCTGCCACTTCTTTTAGAGAGAAGGCATCCACAAACCACTAAGAGAGAAAAAACTCTAGTGGACTAATAAGGTGCGTATTAATTGAGCATTCAATCAACTTTAGGAATGATGTATGTGTGCTATCTCTTACTCTAATCTCTCTAATAGATTAGTAATATTCAATTAGCTATGTGTGCGTGTGTGTGTGATATCTCTTACTCTAATCTCTCTAATAGATTAGTAAGATTCAATTAGCTATGTGTGTGTGTGTGCTATCTCCTACTCTAATCTCTCTAATAGATTAGTAAGATTCAATTAGCTATGTGTGTGTGTGTGCGTGCTATCTCTTACTCTAATTTCTCTAATAGATTAGTAAGATTCAATTAGTTTTGAGAAGGATATGTGTGCGTGTGTGCTATCTCTTACTCTAATCTCTCTAATAGATTGGTGAGATTCAATTAGCTTTAGAAAAGGATGTGTGTGTGTTCTCTTTTACTCTAATCTTCTAATGGATTAGTAAGATTCAATTAACTTTAGAAAAGATGTGTGTGTACGTTTTCTCTTACTCTAATCTCTCTAAGTATACCTACTCTCTCTAGTTAGTACATCTTCACTATTAACTTATGCATAGTTAATTGAAAGTTAATACATAAGAGAACTCATCATATTCTTATTATACATGATGAAATTCTCATTCACCAATGTTATTGTCAATTAGATTAAGTAGAATTTTGAATAATACATTGAAGTTAGAATTGGATTAGAAATGTCATGCATAAAAGTAATGCAGTCCTAAACTTTCACTCGTAGTTTACACACTTAATTTTTGATTAATTACGATTAGCAAATATTTGATGTATAGAAATTAGATGTAGAACAACAACACTAAGTGTGAATCCGAGTTGGCGAGGATTCAAATTACAGACTCTCTTTGGAAACAAGGAGATTACTAGGGAAATTGACCAATTTAATGTTCTAAGTGTATAACATAAGTGTAGTACAAAAAAATGGCTCCAAAGCGTGCTCGAACACAAGGCGCTAATGATTATGAAGCCGGTACAAGAAACGGGGGAACTCCTGCGGAACATGCTATGTCTCCACCAATCAGACCAATCGGAGCTATGGTACAGGTTAGTATTGCAGTTTCAAGTTATGCATCATTGCATATGCGAGACCATAGAAATATAATATTTACCTTATGAAAAGAAAACACGGACCGAAACCACGGGGCTTAACCCCAAGAAACTCGGCATATGTTTGACAAGTAGAAAAGATTGTCTAGTTAAACTGGTTGCTATAGGAAAGAATGTTTGTCCAAAACCTTCGGTATGGTTTCTCTCAAGTATCTCTACTTATTAGCGCTGGCATTATGTGGCAGTTTCCGAGGCGTGAGATGACGCCCAGGATGGCACCGCTGATGTTGTGGTGGGAGTACACCCAAATTAGCCTAGCTGGATATTGCAATTTTGTTTTGCCGTGGCGTGAGGATGACGCTCAGATTGGCACCATTGTTGCTATGGCGGGAGTACGTCCAGATTAGCACAACGAGTACTTGTCGAGTGGTATGGGATGCTCATGAGGACAAGGGTTTTTATAAATAATGTATATACCGATCGGACATAAAAGCGCCAGTAGAGATTCTTGAGTGAACTTAATCCAAGAGTTGTTGGTTTAAAATTGGACGACTTCTTGTTTGACTATTGTTTGAAGGGCTGTTTTAACGAACTAGTATCATAAATAAAGTAAAGGAACATGTATGTTTAAACAGTGTGGTAGTAAGTAGATAGAAAAAGAAGGGTGAGTGTGGTGTGGAAAGTGGGAGAATGATACCCGGACGGTATCATTCTATGGACGGGTGGACCCGATGAGTCGGATAACTTTCCAACGCTAGGATTTTTTTTTATTAGTCATAAATGGTAAAAGAGACAAACCTTGGCGGCTGTGCTTCTGAAACATGGGGAAAAAAGCGCACAGGTTGGTTACTCTAAGATTTATACTTTTAGGTATAATTGATTATAGATAGTTTTTAGATAGGGTTATGGTTGTCACGCTCCGCCATAGCGAGATAGGGCCAATCCTTCACTAACGGTTCATGCCTGTGGCTACGTAGTAGCTAAGGCAATGTCCGTTGGTTTTTCTTTTTCATGATTGGAGACCTATCAAAGGTACTCCGCTCCTCTCAACAAGGGGCAGGGACTTCACACTGGTATCAGAGCCTAGGTCAAAGCTTGGGGAGATTTTTAGATTGATGTTTGGATATTGAAGGATGCGAATGTTTGAAATAATAGAAGAACCTAGAAAAAATGTTTTGAGTTTTTATATGGTATTGAAGATTGAACTTTCCTGGTACAGGAAAATGTTCATTCAGCCTACCAGAAATTCCAGGTGTTCACCATCATGTTTGAAAATGCATGCCAATCACCAAATCATCAATTTTGAAAAAGGGTGATGATGATTTTGGATAGGGTGTTTGCACCACCTATCCCAAGGGTGCATAGAGTATGGGGCATCAACTAGAGTCCATCTGGAGGAATCTATACCATTGATGCTGACAAGATATGGTGCATGGATACCAACCTCAAGAAACTTCGATGGGCAGAGGAGTTAAAAGTCATCGAAGTTTATCTTTTCATTGGTACTAAGAATCCAGATGCTACCATTACCTTGGGAGGAGAAAAGATATCTTAGACTCAATGGGTCTATAACCAAGTTACAAAAGTTATCCATGGTGGTAGGATTCGACCCATATGTGTATCTCGTAGCTTTCAAGGGTCAAAAGAAACTTATTATTTTGATCCTCTAGCCTATCCTTTTGTAGTCACTAACTCAAAATATAGAGACATTACAATTCTTGTACCTAAAGACTACCAACCTTGGTAGCAAATAATGTGTATATAAATAAAGTTTGGATTAATATTATCTTTTGTTTGTATTATTGTCTGATCAAGTCTTGCCTTAAAGTGAATTAAAGTTAGAGTATCCAATAAAGTTTCACTTAATCTATATTGCACAGAGTGCGGTGTACACATCTCTTCAAGAGAAAAAGCTACTTCTCAAGCAAGCTAAACTTCCCTCTTTCAAAGGGGAATGAGCCCTAGTTGAGCGTGATACAGAAGTGTGGCTCGAAGAGATGGAGGATTATTTTGTTGCTGCTGGTACTACTCCCGATAACCAAGCAATGTTGGCTATGTTTCGTCTCACTGGGGATGCCAAGCTTTGGTGCAAACAACATTGCAAAGATAATCAAGTAGCTCAAAACACTCAAACTTGGGAAGATATTAAGTATGCTGTCAAAGGACGTTATCTTCCACCTGCACACGAATCCCTTAAGATGAATGAATTCTTCAACTTACGTCAGTTTCATCTTACAGTGGAAGAATACTACTCCAAATTTGTAACTCTTAGGCGCTATGCTCTGCCAATGACCGCAGATAAACAAGTAGCCCGTTTCTGCCAAGGGCTAAATGCTCCTTTAATACACGTCTAGAAGCCATGAGGCCTGTAAATTTTCAAGATGCTCTTTTAAGAGCTAAACACTTAGCTAAAGAGATGTCAAACTCTCAAAGGGTGCGAAATGGAAATATAAGGAATGTTGGAAGAAGAGGACGGCCTATGATGTGGAACCAAAGACAAGTTCACCCAGTTCACCAAACTCATCCAATAGTTGCAGCTTCAGCAAATGGAGCTCAAAATGCAGATCTTAGATGCTATGAATGCCACGAGCTAGGACATTTCAGGAATGTATGTCCTAGACGAGTCTCTGCAACAAATACACCTAATCGATCTAGAGGACAAGGCCAAATAATAAATCGTGGAGGAAGAAATGGAGGACGAGGTCGAGGGCGCGGAATGGCTGCCAGAGTCAATACTATCATAGGAGAACATACATTGGGAGAAGAACAAGAGGAAAGAGCAACTCTACATGCTGCAATTGATAACCCAAGAGCAAGACAACAATATGCTTTCATTCAAACACCTGCAAATCACCAAGGTGAAAAATTTGAGCTTCTTATTGATTGTGGCAGTACTCATTCTTTCTTGTCACATAAATGCTTAAGGAGGTTAGGACTTAATCAACACCCTGTAAGAAAGATGAGAGTTGAATTAGCCAATGGAAGGGAGGTGTTATATCAGTACACTATGGGAAAAATAGATTTCAAGTTGGAAGAATACTCTAGTTCTGCTACTTTTCGAACCTTACCCATAGAAATCTATGATGGAATTCTTGGAATGGATTGGTTAGCCAGTCATAATGCCAATATCCATTGTGCCCAAGGAAGTGTTACTTTTGTGGACAACCAAGGTCAAGAAGTCACTATTCAAGGTCAGAATGGACGACCAAAAGCTTACTTGGTCAAAGCTAATCGTCCTTTGAAAGGGTTACGCAAGGGTCAACAAATTTTTTTAGTCAAGCTAAACAAAGTAGAAAAATCTTCTTTCAACCCTGAACCAATGTGGCTAGAAGAATTTTCGGATGTTTTCCCCACTGAACTTTCTGAACTACCACCACCTAGGGAGGTAGACCATGAAATCAAAATTTTTCCAAGTAGTGAACTAGCCTCAAGAGCGTTGTACCAGATGTCACTTCCAGAGGCTATAGAACTCAAGGATCAGCTCAAGCAGTTGATTGAGCAAGGGTTTATCCGACCTAGTACATCTCCATGGGGTGCACCTGTTCTCTTCCAAAAGAAAAAGGATAGCTTTCTTCGACCTTGCATAGATTATAGGGGCTTAAATCAGGTTACCATCAAGAATAAATATCCAATTCCTCGTATTGATGAGATGCTGGACAGATTACATGGAGCCAAAATATTCACGAAGATTGATCTTCAATCTAGCTATCATCAAATTCGAATCCAGGAGGCTGATATCTCCAAAACAGCTTTCAACACTCGTTATGGTCATTACGAATTTACAGTGATGGCTTTCGGACTTACGAATGCTCCTGCAACTTTCAAACGTCTGATGCACAATATCTTTAGAGAATTCTTGGACGATTTTGTCCTAGTATTCTTTGACGATATCTTAATTTATTCCAAATCAGAGGAAGAGCATGAAGGACATGTTAGGAAAGTGTTAAAGCTTTTACGCCGAAATAAGCTGTATGCAAAGAAAAGAAAATGTACCTTCTTTACCCCTAAGGTCTGTTACTTAGGGTTTATCATTTTACCTGAAGGAGTCTCTGTTGACCCTGACAAAATCAAGGATATTGTGGAATGGCCTCAACCCACTTCACAAACCGAAGTCAGAGGGTTCTTAGGTATCACAAGGTGGTATAGGATCTTTGTAAAGGACTATGCTCTTAAAGCTGCAATAGTAACCGAATTGCTAAAGAAAGGAGCTACGATACTTTGGAAAGAAAAACATGAATCTTGCTTCAAACAGCTTAAGGAGTATCTTGCTTCAGAACCTCTCTTAAAACTTCCAAATTTCACCCAAGAATTCGAGGTGATCACAGATGCTAGTAACCTTGCATTAGGAGGAGTCCTTACTCAAGAAGGAAGGCCTGTAGCTTATACTTCTTGGAAGCTTAGGATTCATGAAGTGAATTATGCTACACATGATTTAGAATTGCTAGCAGTTATTCACGCTCTCAAGCTATGGAGACATTATCTATTGGGACGCAAATTCCAATTGGTAACAAATCACAAGAGCCTTAAGTGGATTTTTACCCAACCTAACCTTAACATGAGACAGAGGAGGTGGATAGAGCTCATGCACAAATATGATTTTGATATTAAATGTAGACCAGGTAAGGATAATGTTGTGGCAGATGCCCTAAGCCGTAAAGCTTTTCTGGGGGCAATTTCCATGGCTAACAACCCTATTTTAGACAAGGTCTCGGATGCTGCCATTAGAGATGCAGACTACCAAATGCTTGCTAGTATCCTACGTGAAGAGAGGGTATCATCAAATCATCCTAAATCTCTACATTACTCCTTAGAAGATGGAAAAATTTACTATAGGAATCGACTATGCATACCTAAGGATTCTACCCTAAGGAATGCTATCCTATATGAAGCACATGATGGCCCAACTTCAGGACATCCAGGTTATGCCAAAACCATCAATGCAATTTGCAGAAGTTACTATTGGCAAGGTATGAAGGGTGATGTCCTTCGCTATGTCAAGCAGTGTTTGTCTTGTCAAAGGATTAAGGCAGAGAGACTAAAGATGCCAGGTAAATTACATCCTTTAGATATTCCCCAAATGAAATGGGAATGTATTAGCATGGACTTTATCATCGGGTTTCCTTCTGTTCAAGGTGGCTATGATTCAATCATGGTCATAGTCGACTTGCTTACTAAAGTGGCTCACTTAATCCCAGTCAAGACAACCTTTACAGCTTCAGATATTGCTCGTCTGTTTGTGAAGGAGGTTTTCAGATTTCATGGTTTACCCAAGAGGATTGTCAGCTATCGTGATGCCAAGTTTACTTCAAAGTTTTCGGTATCATTGTTTCAAGCTATTGGAACCCAGTTATGTTTTAGTACTGCTTATCATCCTCAAACTGAAGGCCAAACTGAAAGAGTTAATCAAGTAATTGAAGACATCCTCAAAGCCTACTGCAATAGAGAACCTCGCAAGTGGATTCAATACCTACCCTTGGTAGAATATGCATACAATTCCTCTACTCATAGAAGTATTGGAATGACACCTTTTAATGCTCTTTATGGTCAAGAATGTTTATCACCTCTTAACTTTTTTGACCCCACTATAAGAGTAGAAGCCTCAAAGAAAATGCTTGAATAAATGGAAGCTCAAATCAAAGCTATTCGAAGGGATATTCAAGCGGCTCAAGATCGACAAAATAAGTACGCCGACTTAAAAAGATCTGATTGGATTTTGAAAGAAGGTGACAAAGTTTTCTTACGAGTAAACCCCAAAAAGAGAAATCTGTCTCTCGGAAGGTATAAGAAGCTTAGCTACCGATATTGTGGACCTTACAAAATAATCAAGGTTGTAAGTGGTCAAGCTTATAGACTAAAACTCCCTTCTCATCTCAAAGTGCATGATGTATTTCATGTAAGTCTGTTAAAACCTTATGTATATAACCCTTACCATGTCCTTGATGATGAGCAAATCATTTCACCTGCTCAAGATGTTCTACAACTCCAACCTGATACTATCCTAGCAACTCGGGAGAGAAAGCTTAGGAATAGATCCATCAAAGAACATCTTATCTTATGGAAGGATTTCCCTATAGAAGATGCTACTTGGGAAGATGAGACATCCCTTTTTAAGGATTACCCTTCACTGTTCTTGAGATGAGGGCATCTCAAATTCTAATTTGGGGAGATTGTAAGGTCTCTACTTTCGAATTTCACACAAGTTCTATTACGCATTTGAATATTTTTTAACCATCACTCATTATTTAAGATATTCAAGTTCAAATTATGAATCGTAGGCTGAGAAAACCTAGAATTTAAAATTTACGCTACAAAATTTTGACATGTTTAGCTATATGAATCACTAATTAACTTATTGTAAGACTTATTTACCGATTGTAGAATTTTCTTTTACTGTTGTAAAGTTAATATAAGACTGTAAAGTTTAACTTAAAAATGTAAAGTAAATTATCATTAAGGAAAAAAATAAAATAATTATAAAGACAAAAGAAAACACAGGGATGACAAATGAAGGCACATGGACTCACTTGGACTCACATAGGAGGGGACAAAGTGGGACACACTGTCACATGAAAAGAAGAGGCTAGTCTTGACTAATCTTAATGAGGGGGGGGCTCTGTGGCCTTATCTTTTGATGATAATGACAAAGTGGTCAAGCTGATGGGTACCACAAGGGTACCAAAAACGCGGGTATGATTTTTTGGAAAAAAAATAATTTTTTTTGGGAAAAAAAGTTGGACGTTTTCTTTTCTGCTATAAATAGAGCATTCATGCTCACACATTAGACATAGAGATTGCCTCTATAGCGCTCACGAAGTGCTGCCACTTCTCTTAGAGAGAAGGCATCCACAAACCACTAAGAGAGCAAAAACTCTAGTGGACTAATAAGGTGCGTATTAATTGAGCATTCAATTAATTTTAGAAATGATGTATGTGTGCTATCTCTTACTCTAATCTCTCTAATAGATTAGTAATATTCAATTAGCTATGTGTGCGTGTGTGTGTGTGATATCTCTTACTCTAATCTCTCTAATAGATTAGTAAGATTCAATTAGCTATGTGTGTGTGTGTGCTATCTCCTACTCTAATCTCTCTAATAGATTAGTAAGATTCAATTAGCTATGTGTGTGTGCGTGCTATCTCTTACTCTAATTTCTCTAATAGATTAGTAAGATTTAATTAGTTTTAAGAAGGATATGTGTGCGTATGTGCTATCTCTTACTCTAATCTCTCTAATAGATTGGTGAGATTCAATTAGCTTTAGAAAAGGATGTGTGTGTGTTCTCTTTTACTCTAATCTTCTAATGGATTAGTAAGATTCAATTAACTTTAGAAAAGATGTGTGTGTACGTTTTCTCTTACTCTAATCTCTCTAAGTATACCTACTCTCTCTAGTTAGTACATCTTCACTATTAACTTATGCATAGTTAATTGAAAGTTAATACATAAGAGAACTCATCATATTCTTATTATACATGATGAAATTCTCATTCACCAATGTTATTGTCAATTAGATTAAGTAGAATTTTGAATAATACTAAAAATTGATTTAGTTGAAGTATAGAAATGGAAGTTAGAATTGGATTAGAAATGTCATGCATAAAAGTAATGCAGTCCTAAACTTTCACTCGTAGTTTACACACTTAATTTTTCATTAATTACGATTAGCAAATATTTGAGGTATAGAAATTAGATGTAGAACAACAACACTCAGTGTGAATCCGAGTTGGCGAGGATTCAAATTACAGACTCTCTTTGGAAACAAGGAGATTACTAGGGAAATTGATCAATTTAATGTTCTAAGTGTATAACATAAGTGTAGTACAAAAAAATGGCTCCAAAGCGTGCTCGAACACAAGGCGCTAATGATCATGAAGCCGGTACAAGCAACGGGGGAACTCCTGCAGAACATGCTATGTCTCCACCAATCGGACCAATGTGAGCTATGGTAGAGGTTAGTATTGCAGTTTCAAGTTATGCATCATTGCATATGCGAGACCGTAGAAATATAATATTTACCTTATGAAAAGAAAACACGGACCGAAACCACGGGGCTTAACCCCAAGAAACTCGGCATATGTTTGACAAGTAGAAAAGATTGTCTGGTTAAACTGGTTGCTATAGGAAAGAATGTTTATCCAAAACCTCCGGTATGGTTTCTCTCAAGTCTCTCTACTTATTAGCGCTGGCATTATGTGGCAGTTTCCGAGGCGTGAGATGACGCCCAGGATGGCACCGCTGATGCTATGGTGGGAGTACACCCAAATTAGCCTAGCTGGATATTGCAATTTTGTTTTGCCGTGGCGTGAGGATGACGCCCAGATTGGCACCATTGTTGCTGTGGCGGGAGTACGTCCAGATTAGCACAACGAGTACTTGTCGAGCGGTATGGGACGCTCATGAGGACAAGGGTTTTTACAAATAATGTATATACCGAGCGGACATAATAGCACCAGTAGAGATTCTTGAGTGAACCTAATCCAAGGGTTGTTGGTTTAAAATTGGATGACTTCTTGTTTGACTATTGTTTGTAATATTGTTTAAAGGGCTGTTTTAACGAACCAGTATCATAAATAAAGTAAAGGAACATGTATGTTTAAACAGTGTGGTAGTAATTAGATAAAAAAAGAAGGGTGAGTGTGGTGTGGAAAGTGGGAGAATGATACCCGGACGGTATCATTCTATGGACGGGTGGACCCGATGAGTCGGGTAACTTTCCAACGCTAGAATTTTTTTATTAGTCATAAATCTTAAAAGAGACAAACCTTGGCGGCTGTGCTTCTGAAACATGGGGAAAAAAGCGCACAGGTTGGTCACTCTAAGATTTATACTTTTAGGTATAATTGATTATAGATAGTTTTTAGATAGGGTTATGGTGGTCACGCTCCGCCATAGCAAGATAGGACCAATCCTTCAATAACGGTTCATGCCCGTGGCTAAGGCAATGTCCGTTGGTTTTTCTTTTTCATGATTGGAGACCTATCAAAGGTACTCCGCTCCTCTCGACAAGGGGCAGGGACCTCACATATATGGCTTTTTTCTCCGTATTCCTCTTGTAATGCTATTATAAGGGCATATACTTTGATTTTGTCAAAACATCATCACAATAAAAAGAAAATTCAATACAACTCACAAAACATTGCCCTTTTATATTCATAATATTAGGTTTGCATTTAGAATGCCTCCCTCTCTCCTTTTGAAGTCCTCCTTGATGCCATGGTATCGTCAAGGGTATGTGATGTGCTTGGGCAATTAAAAATTGTGCCTATGAAGGGCTTGTAATGTAGCCCTATTATGCATACATAGTAAATGCATGGAAAAAATTTATGGTGTGCAAGATATGGGTATAAGCAATTTTCTTATTGGCATTGGGTATAAGAAGTTTTCTTATTGGCATTGGTTGGCGAGGCTTCCTATTCTAAATAATGTGATGGTCTTTAAAACTTTTGTGCCGTTTTCTTGATTGAAGGTTGTAGAGAGATTTGGTGATCTCTTTTGACTGTACTATAACCGTAGGAGGAATTGAAAGAAGTCAAGCAGCGATGCAGTGATAGTAGTTTTATTGGTTTCCTTTGGGGCCCACTTCTTTGTGATTATTTTCTATTTTGTTGATGATGTTTGTTTGGGAACCCATACTTGTCCCTGCTTTGTTTGTGTTTGAAGAGACTTCTTTGGGATCCACCTTGTCTTTGTGTGAGTCAGTAGTGGTCTTTGCTCTATCCCTTGTATGCTTGGTTGATGACGAGATTCAAACTTTGGGAGTTGATACTTTACCTATTTTGGAATCCAAATAAACTCATGACCTCTTTGCTCTTGAATCAACATTTTTGGAACCGAAATATGAGTGGCGAAATCTTGTGACTTTGTGATTTTCTTAGCCATTCTTACATACTTTGGTTGGTTTACTTTTGATGTTGGATCTTGTGGTTCTTCATAAGAGATCTTCATCTTTTTGATCCATACCTATTTTTGGGTAAGCTAGCTCTTTGGTAACCAAATTTATCAAACTTTTTGGTTATGACTTGTTTTTCATTGCTTTTGGCCTTTGTTGGTTGATATGGAAGCTACTAGTGATCGTGATGACCTAAGTTTCTTGTAGGGTAAGAATGATCACTATCGCTACTATCCTCAACAAGGTTGATATCTGGTACTTTCCCTTGGTGGTTTGGCTGGTTATGGATAGCTACTATTTGTTTTCTCTTGGATTGGTGTTTTTGGTATGACTTTTCTATCCAATTGATTAGAGCGTTGCTAGCCCGTTCTGGTAGCCCTGATTGCTGGTTTTCACCATTTTTCCAACTTTTTTTTGTTGCAATGGAAACACCAGCTCCACTGTCAAGGATTGCCATGGTTTTTATGCCTTGGAATTCCATAGGAAGAGTGGTGTTCCCATATTCTCCCTCATAGTACTTGCCTACCTTGTTTAATGGCACTGACCTAGTATTAAGCTAATGCATTTCAAGCTCTTTGACCCTTCCTCAATTTGAGTCATTGGAATTTCTCTAGGTATTTTCCCACAGTGGTGCACATGTTTGATCTTATTCTGAGCAACTCGGATAACATTATTGTACATGTGACTGGAGTTGATAAAATTTCTATCAACCCTTTTGAATTGATGGCATTGTTGGAAGATAGTCTCTATGATGAGACTGCAATAACATTTGACTTGGCCTTGTGCTCTCCTGTATAGGACGGTAATGTTCTTAGGCGAATGGGGTTGATTGTCCATAGACTGTACAAATCCTTTGTCTCCCCAATGCAATTCCACTTCTAGATTCATTCGAGATCCAACCTCATATTTCTCTATTGGTGGAAGAGACACTGCTCTCCCATCACCCGTGTGGTTTACTTGTCTACTTAGCTCACTGGCTTCATTGGCCTCTCTGACTTGTTTCTACAATTTGTGAAGACCATCTATTTCTTTACAACTCTAAGTTATAGCTAGGTTAAATCCCTTGGAAGAGTTATCTATGGTATTCAACGCTATCCTTGGTTCTAATGATGGGTCCTTGAGATTTGGTATGTGCTTGACTGGAATCTGGCTTTATTCATTTCTCATTTGGTGGGATTATTGGTGTAGAGGTGGTACAAGGATCACATTCTTAGGTTTTCCAACTGGTGATTCTAGTAATTTTTTGGCTGTTTGCATCATTTTTTGGCACACTTCAAGCCTTTGCTTTTCTAGTTCCACATATGGATATGTCATCCACCTCTGTTCTTGGGTTTGGTTGTTTTTGAGCTGTGTTTCATAGGCTTTAAGAGGTTATCTAATGGATCATTAACCTTTGCAACCAGCATTGATCCTCTTGAACTAGCATTTCTTTGTTTCTCCTTTGTGGATGGTTCTTCTAGAGATTGAGATGTTTGTATAAGAGAAAGTGCAACTCTTTTCTCATGTTGTCTTATCTTCCATTTAGCTTGGATAAGATCCTCATCTAGGGATTTCTTCTCTTGTTTCCTACGTGCTTTCATCCTAGCCTTTCTAGCTTTCCAACTATTCTATTTGCTCTTGGTTTTTTTATTAGGTGAGTCGAAATCCATCTCCAGAGGCATGTTTGTTTCCATTTTCTCTGTCTCTAGGTTATCATCAGCTTTCTTTTGATCTTTCTCTTTTGTAACTACTTGAATTGGTATGATGTTTTGATTTTTTGAGCTACTGGGTAGCTGAACTATTCTTGAGACTTTGTTGTGATCTTTCTGATTCGATTTGGGTTTTTTGGACAATCGAGGATCAAGTGAATGACACCACAGTCAAGACAATAGGCATTTACTTGAGTGATCTCTCTCTGAGAACATTGTTTGACCAAGTGGTTGTCACAGCTTTTTTGACAATCTGTCACTAGTTGAGAAGCCTCTTCTTGTATTTCATCTTGGCTGTAAGCATACTCAGACCTAGCTAAGCCTCTATTCACAATGAACTGCAATGTCCTTTCGTCCATCTCTTACCTTCTTTCTTCAGTTTGAAATGCAGGAGGTGGAGGTTGTACCAGCCTCACCACTCTATATGTCTCTCATCTTTTGTTGCTTTCAAAGGGAAATACCCACTTTGATTGTTATACTACATTGTAGTTGGTACTAGTGCTTGTTTATTAGATCTAGAACTTGGCAGTGGAGGTTGTTGTCCTAAGACAGGTTGTGGCCTTGAAACTCCTATTGGATGTGGCACATTTCCCATACCGTCTCTAGGTGGAGGAGGTGCTACTGGAATAGGTTGTACATACCTTTCCCTAGCATATTCCATGTTATAGTAACACTCTTCCCTTGTATGGTTTGTCTGTTTTCTCTCAATTTTGCACCACTTAAGCTTCCTAGGATCACACTATACAAGAGGAGTTGACCTCTTGACCATGTTGTTGATAAAATTTTCTTGATTGATAGGTGCAATTGGTTTTGTAATAGACTCAATCAGATGTGAAGCACTGGTTTTGCAATGGACTTAGTTATTTGTGAATCACTGTGTGGAGAGGATGTGTCATCCTCTTGACTTTTCAATCCTTTTCTTTATGTTCCTCACAATTATCCACTAGATAAAGAGCTTCTCCAATCAATTCATTTAGCATCAGGATTCTTATCATATGAAAATCCTTCTGAAGACCCCCATGTCTCATTCCCTAGACATGCTTGCATAGGTAGTTCCACTCTTGGACAGAACATGACATATCTCTTGAGCCGTAGTGCCACTTTACGTACTAATTTACCCTCTTTCTTATTGAATTTGTGAGTTTGTGAGACAGTATTGTGAGCTATGACTTTCTGCAAGAATTCTTTGATAAACTTTTCAAATAGCTCATATAGAGTCTCAAAATCATGTCTTTCCCCCACTGAGTCAAACCATGTAGCCGCATCATCTTCCAGAATCAATCCAAATCCTGCAAACTGTGTTGTAAAATACAAAACTTCCTCTGATCTAATTACTCTTCAAAAGCCTTTATGTGATCTCTCAGATCTTTATCTTTTGAGTATTTCCTATTTACCATTTTTGGATTTGGGATGGTCTAACTCACCGATTGTCTACAAGTCTAACCATAGGCTCTCCCAATCCTTTTCTTGCTTTAGGCCTTCTACCATGCCTAGGTTCTTCTTTGAAGGGATTGGTCGTTTTGTTGGAGATTGGTCCATTGGGGAGATTCACTTGAGAAGCCATGTCTGTGATCATTTCTTCTCTAGTTTTCTTGTTTCTCGAGGCTGCCATGCCGAGACAGCTGTAGTCAAGGTTTCATGGTGTTTGTAGAGAGGTTTTTTTGCAATAACTGATGCAAACCATGTCAAATTCTTGTGCCGTTTCTTCCCCCTTTTCCCCTTATTCTCTTTGCTCTGTTCGAACTGAGTGGTACCGATGATTGAGATGTGTGTGCCTCACTGGGACTTTGTGTGTGTGAGAGAGAAAGAGAGAGTGGTGTGTGCTATGGCACGGTCGTAAACAGGTAAAATCAATTTTGGTCGGCTATCAATTGTGTGAGTTTTGAAGGTAAACTCTAGTGGATTGGGGTGCAGTGATTATCCTGGGCTATAGAGAGGCAATGTGTTTGGGTTCTGGGTGTGTTCCCCTTTACCCCTATCCAGTGCTTCCTGGCTATCCACTTGATGTCGGAATAACCTCTTTTAGATCCACTTAAGAAAAATGCTTTCTATAGCCAAAATCAAAGCAAGAAACCATCACACGAGTGCTAGTAGGATCACCTACTCAAGTCCTTGTGTCCCTGCCAATGTTGCGAGAGCGAATCACACCACCCATAAAGTGCATGGAACACTACCTAGATCAACATATATTCAATCAAGGACACAGATGACAGGATAGGCACACATATGCAATCTCTTTAGCTTGTCAGGGTAGAGATCATCCCACACATACAACACTTTGGAAGGCCGACTAAACCACAATCAAGAATCTCACTACTCTCAACTATACCACCCAACCCACATACACACAAACGGAAGGAAACTCACCAAACCATACAGAAATTGTACAAAACTTAAGGAACACCATCCCCTCACTAGGATACACCTGTGCCAAAGCCTCTACACTCAAAACCCTCACTCTAGACCCATCTGTGGAAAACATGTATGAAGATAGAGCTGCATTTTGAAAGTGCCCAAAACTGAAATCTAGAGGACCTATGCATAGCTTATGTCGCCATGATTATAATGACTCTTTGCACGCAAAAAATAGACATCGTTTGATACACTTACAACCACAAATAGCTCATTGATGCATTAACACGCATGCTCCGTCTTGTGTGGAATGCTTGGCGTTGATGCGTAGCTCTCTCCAAGCCTATCGCAATGGTACATTCAAATCTCCGATGCGATAAGCGAAGAAGAAGTAGTTCTAGGATGAAGCTTACACTCTCTCTCTCTTTGTCTCTCACACACAATTGACGACAACTTCAAAACTTGATTATGAGATCAAAGTTTTTTTACAAAATGACTTAGGTACCTTATATACTAAGGCTATTCAAGGTTAAACCTAAAATAGAGTTCGAGGGGTAAATGGCTTTGTATGTACAATCTGGAAGTGTCATTGCACCCCGACTTCTCTGCAACTAGATTAACTACTCATTACAAATGATGTTTTTACCCATAATCCGTAGCATTTCATAACTCTCAGAAAATAAGGCTTTATCGAGTTATGTCATGTTGTTGACCCGCGGGTCAACACTCATGATTGGCATGGCTTTTGATGGGCTTATGGACCATGGGCATGGTTGGGAGCGTCTATGGAGCCCCATCTCGCATATGCAAGGACTATTGAGATGGTGTGAGGCTATGGTTTTTATGGTAAAAAGTGCAAAGATTTTTCTAGGTTTTAATTTGTTTCTTTTTCCAAAATTTAGTGGTTTTTTTTCTTTCTTGAGGCCAATTGATCATAGTTGGGGATATGAAAATGTAGAGGGAAGCTAGTCGGAGCTAGTCAAAATTTAGCGTGTGTGAGACTATGAAAGCAAGGATCAACCCATATTACCTTGAGACAACTATTCTCTTCATCCTCTTTTATTTGTGGTGGTTTGAGGTGTTGTAGAGGTCAACCCCCCAATCCTTCACAATGTGTACGAGTCTAATCTTCAAATTTAAGTGCTTAAATAACGTCTTTTTGACATTTTGACCTTAGGAGAGTGTTATTAGACCTTAGGATGACCTGTTTGGCCTTGATCTGTTGCAACTTTTGTGACTTGGATGTTGATGGATGATGATCCATGTCATAAAATCTAATATCTAACCAAACCAAATAATTTTATCATATTAAACTGATCATTTACTGTGGGATAAGAAACGGGAACAAGCGTCAGAATATAGACATGTGCTTATGGATCTATCTCAACATAGGGCCAAGTTAAAGGGTCCAAATGAGAAATGGTATGTCAAAGAGAAATTCTAGCTAATGGAGCTTAAAGAACTTAGGGTTAGCTTCATTAAAGACCTCCAAGGGCTAGTGTTAAAAGTCCTTTGACCTTAGGCAAGCTAGGGTTGTGCTTGAGGTGGAAACCCGGCCCAAGCTTGAGGTGCTTGTCGTGCTTTTGCTGACTAAGGTGCTTGAGGGGCTTGAGGTGTTCCACAAAGTCAAAGCACATCCCTAGTCAAGGGGGGGAAATCCCTCATTGTAGCAGCTAGAGAGAGAACACACACACCCTCACACAAGTCAAGCCCTGCCTAATGAAGCAACATGGACACATGTCAAGTTCCTCTCTATGTTGCCCTCATAAGGTGCCTAAAGCCTATTTCATGGCCTCTCAAGGGGTCCAATGATAATTTAGCTAATTTAATTAATTGCGTATGCATTTATTAAGTCCTCTCTCTCAAAGGGGAAGGGGGACACTTGTCCCAAGGCTAGCATGGTTGCTTGATATGCATGTGATTGGCCAAGCTTGAAGGGGTCCAATGAGCTTCCATCATGATCTAGAATAGGGGGTCAACCAAGGAAGGTGGGGGCTTGCTTGCAGGGTATACTTCCCCCCCCAACACACACACACTCTCATTGTGTGAAGTGAAAAGTGCAAGAGCTCCATCTCCTTCTCCAAGCTTGTGTAGAAGTTGAGAGTCTACACCAACACTCTTATCTATGGAATGCAAGTCCAACCAAGAGCCATTCTTCAATGCTTAAGCTTGCCATCTTCCACATCTTCGTTACTATGCTATTATGTATTCTAAGAAAGAAGAGTTATGATAAGTGAGGATCTATTTCTTTCTCCTATGAATGTTTCTTCTTCCTCTTCCCTATACTCATTCCCCACTAGCTCTCTCCACCTTTGAAGATGTTCGAGGCCTTGGGACTAAGGTCGGAGATGGTTAATGCTTTTTCAAAGATTATGTTATGCTCCTAATGCATGAAGCTTTTCATCTTCATTGCATCACCTAGGTCACAAGGAACACAAAAATTTTATTGTACCAAATCTCTCTTGATGGGAGAATCTATAATACAAAAGCCTATTGGAGAGGGGACCGGTTCTACATAAATCCGGTCCTCAACTATTGTCAAGTTCTCTAAACTCTCTCTCTTGCAAAAGTTAATTAAGTATTATGGTTATGTTGATACTGCTAATCAAGTTCACCCTCTATGTTCTTAAAGCAGTCTCACAAAAATGCTCACTCTATTCTCTTAATTCCGCGATTATAAAGTTCATAGGCCATTTCCATTACATTGGTATCAAATCTATTGGTTTCTCTTTTCTTGCTTAAAAAGAGAGGTCCTTAAGTTTTCCATGAAAGGATGGGCCTATTCATTGCAACAGGGTAAGTGGGACAGGGATCTTTTATCTTGGTTGAGAAGGACTTAGTTCAAGGTACACCGTTGGGAACTATAGTCTTAATTATGGAGCCTTTTGCCTATGGATTAACCATTATTGAGCTACGAGCAAGCTCATTAGGAACCATAATCAACCGAGCAATGTTAGACCCTCTCCACTAGTCTTTGCAATCAACAGTGTCTAAACCACAGGTGTGGCTACTTGAGAACTAATTTTCAAAGGTAAAGAAGCGTAGTGACTAAGGTTTTTGAGGATATCAAAGCACAAAGTAATCTATACATAAGTTTAATTAGCATAGCTGATTATAACAAAGAGAGTAGAATGAACATTGATTACTTTGATTTTACACATGAAGCTGCTATTGATGATGCCCCATGTTTGTTAATTATCTTGTTACTAGGTTGCATCAAGCTATGGGCAACCCTACTTTGCAAGCCAAAGTTACTTAACAATTTCATGCTTATGGGATTTCCCTTCCTCTCTAAGAGAAGAGAGAGCTTAGGAGGCCTCTTGATGAGACTCCCAAAAGAAGACTCTCTCCCATATGAGAGGAGGCATCCAAAGAACTAGAAAGAAATGAATCCCTAAGTTCCTTTGAAGATGTGGCTCCACAAAGATGGCGGTCTAGACGGTCGTCAACTCCTCCCAAGAGGAAATGGCCAACCCATAGTCCCTCTCCTCGTCACTCCAAAAGGGAAGAGAGCAAACAAAGGAAGAAAAGGGCAAGAAAGACATCACCCTCTTCTCATTCTTCTTCGCCTTCCTCCTCTTATGATGAAAGCAATAGCTATTCTCCTAGAGAATACAAGAGGAGAGGACATTGCAAATCTTACCCTGCATGGAGAAGGTCCCAAAAGGTCAAGAAGTTGAAAGAGGGAGGAAAGGTTATGTCTTTTCTCACCTATAAAGGCACCTTTGGTGCCACCGACAAAGTATTGGCCTTCATCCAGTAGTTTGATACGGCCTTTGGAGACAAGGACTTCACAAAGTCCTCCAAACTACTCCATGTAGCTATGCAATTCCAAAAATCGGATCGTCTATGGTGGGCTAGCCTTCGTGGCAACGGCAAAGCCCCAAAGACATGGAAAACTCTACGAGTTTCCATCATGAAGAAAATTTTGGCAAGCAATGCAAATGACAAAGTGCTTACCAAATGGAGAAGCTTGAAGCTTCTCTCCCAGGAGTCTACAAGTTTTGGGATTTACATCTCAAGGATATTGTCTTTCAAAAGATAAAATTCACTGAGAAAAGGCAATAACTCTGTGCGAGATTAGCTGAAGAGATGTCCGAGTATGTTAACTCCCAATAGCTTGGTTCTATTACCGAAGTAATCCACCACACTATGGTTGCTTCATGCATCAATTTCCAATAAGGGGCTAAAAGGAATACTAAGTCCATGGAAAGCAAAGAAAAATGCCCAAAATTCTTCCTAAGATAGTTCCAACAACAACAACAACAACAATCGGTCCAAGGAGAAGGGAGTTTACAAAGGTAAAAATAAACTCTCTTCTGAAGAGCTTGAAGCTTTTCGTAAGGACCACAATGTTTTAAATGTGGGGAGAAAGGACATGGCTATCGTTCTTGCCCCAAGAGAAATGGCCGCAATGAGACTCCTAGAGCTTCCACAAGAAAAGCTCCAAAAGAGGATGCTCATTGCAAAGGATCACCTCTCTCCTATGCTTGGGGGAAGGTATTCCTTCATCTTTTTTGATCCTGGCTCTACTCACAACTTCATATCAACGAACTTGTCCACTAAGTTGGGCATTCAAGCTTTCAAGATGGGAGATATTGTAACTACGATATGGAGCTTTCAAGGGACAACAAGCCTTTTTTACTCCCTTGATTGGGAAGTTGAGTCTTCATGTCCAAAGCTACGTCGACAAAGAAGAGTTTTTCATCTCCCCTCTCCAACATGAGGGGTTATCCTAGGGGCACCATGGTTTAACCGCATGGCTGCCAACATGAACTTCCCTGGAAGGAGAATTTACTTCACCTACAGGGAAAAGAGCATGTATGTAGATGCTAGTGAGTTCAGTCGTACTATATCACTTGTAAATTCTCCTACTTTTGATAAATCAATGAAAAGCTCAGTTTTTGCGTACATGATTTTTGTCAAAGAGTCCCTAAAAGGTCCTACTGTTTCAGTAAATGCAAATGAGAGGAATGAAGAAGAGTTAGACTTGTCTAATTTTCTAAAAGGATTCCAAGATGTGTTCATCGATGATGTCCCTATGGACTTACCTCCAGCACGAGGGGATGATGACCATCGAAATTGAGCTCCTACCAAGAAGCTCACCACCTAACAATCCTCCTTATTGAGTTTCCCAATCTCAACAAGAGAAGATCATGAGGCAAGTACAAGAATTGGTAGACAAAGGGATGGTGAGGCCTAGCTCCTCTCTCTTTTTCTCTCCAATCCTTTTAGTGCAAAAGAAAGATGGTGCATACCACATGTGTGTATACTATCGAGTGCTAAACCATTTCACTATTAAAAACAAATTTCCCATACCGCAGGTAGAAGATCTGTTGATAAGCTACAAGGCTTGACCTACTTCAGTAGGATTGACCTTAAAAGTGGCTACCATCAAATAAGGATAATGAATGAAGATAACCTAAAGACCACGTTCCAAACTATGTTTGGTCTTTAAGAATATCTAGTCATGCCTTTTGGATTGACTAATGCACCAGCCATGTTCAATCGTTTAGTGGAGAAAATCTTTAGACCCTACCACAAATTCACTGGTGTTCTTGGATGATATCATCATCTACTCCAAGTCTTTGGAGAAACACAAACAACACCTCCAGGTAATTTTTCAAGCTTTAAGGGAGAACAAGCTTTGTATCAATCAAAAGAAGAGCGAATTTTTCCTTCAAGAGATTCAATAGTTAGGTCATATTATCTCTAAAGATGGTATTTGTATGGATCCATCAAAGCTAGAGGTAATAAAAGCATGGCCTAATCCAAGGAATCTACATGAGCTAAGAAGCTTTATTGGTAGATGTGCATACTATGGACGCTTCATAGAAAAATTCTCTCAAATAGCAGGACCATTGCATGACTTTACAAAGAAGAACGTTAGGTACTTATGGACTGCTAAGGAACAAAATGCTTTTGACAAACTCAAAGAGAATCTTACCCTCCCAACCAGTCCTTATGATTCCAGATCTTTCAAAGTCATTTGAGGTCCAATGTGATGCTTGTGGTGATTGCCTTGGAGCAGTCTTGCTTCAAGAAGGGCATGCCATAGCATATGAGAGCCAAAGACTTAATGCCGATGAACGATTCTTGGGAATATACAAAAAAGAGCTTTTAGATGTTCTACATGTCCTAGACACATGGAAACGCTATTTATTGGGGACTCCATTCATTTTGCAAACAGACCACCAAAGTCTCAAGTACTTCATGATGCAAACCAAGCTTTTCGACAAACAAATGAGGTGGGAAAATTTTCTTTCACAATTTTATTTTCATATTGTTGATGGTAAGCATAATCAAGTGGCCGATGCACTTTCACAACGACCAAACGTCAATGCGGTGTCTATAGCAACTCACAATGATCTATCTTCTATGATAGATGAGTATGCTATTGACCCTGAATTTAAAGATATAATGTCATCCCTTGCCTTGGGGAAGAAAGTGGAACCATTCACATTGCAAGATGGTTATCCTCTCCATGGAAATAGGCTATGTGTTACCGACTCCCTTCATGAAAAAGTTATGTATGAATCCCATGCTCCTCCCTATGTGGGGCATAGAGGTATCCAACCTACTCTTCAAGGAGTAGAGACATACTTCTATTGGCCTATCATGAAAGCGGACATACAAGAGTATGTTTCAAAATGTGTGGTATGCCAAAAGACCAAGTATGATAGAGGGAAGCAACTTGGATTACTCCAGACATTTCCAATTCCTAATTCACCATGGGAGAGTATATCCATGGATTTTATCTTTGGATTACCCAAGTCTATCCATGGAAATATGAGAATTTGGACAATAGTCGACAGGTTTAGCAAGCAAGCACACTTTATTCTTGTCACAAAGACTATTATGGCACACCAAATGGAAACTCTTTTCATATCTCAAATTTTCAAACACCATGGATTGCCAACATCCATCGTGCCAAATAGAGACCCTAGAATGACGAGTATTTTTTGGAAAGGTCTCTTTGGAAATCTAGGTACAAGATTGAATTTCTCTTCGGTTTATCACCCACAAACGGATGGCCAAAGTGAGATAGCCAATCTTACAATCCTCTATCTACTAAAGACTTATGTTATAGAAGTATATCAATGCTCACAATGGGAGGAGTACTTACCTCTTTTAGAGTATTCGTACAATAATACTATCCATACTTCTACGAAAAAAGAACCTTTTGAAATCATAGAGGGAAGACCTAAAAGTCCCTTGCTACTTAAAGTACATGGGAAGAACTTCACTGCCGATGAGTATAGCCGTGACCTACAAGAATCTTTCAAAAATATTAAGGAGGCTATATCCATCTCAACAAAGGCAAAAAGATGTTGCTGACAAGCATAGAAGAGCCTTAACGTTCAAAGAAAATGATTGGGTCTTACTTATGTTTCCCAAGGCTTGATTGAGGCAAATGACAGAAAAAAATCCTACGGGCCATCAAAAGTATTATGCTATAAAGATAGTATTGTCCGTTTCAAATCTTGAAGCCAATCAATGAGATGTATTATCAACTCAAGCTGCCCAACCATTGGCTCAGAGGAAACCCCCACATTGTGTTGTCTTAACCGACCACTCACTTCACTCCCTACCCATATCCTACACAAACCAAGCTAGTTGCTTAGCCCACATCTAGCAGCTTAGGATTCTGTAGTACTTTTATTTTGGTACATAGATTTTGTATCAGGTCCACCACATTGTAACTTTCTGGTCTCATAGGTCACTTTGGCCTTTTGAAGACGCTAATATAACATTTCATTTCATTTCTCTCTCTCTCTCTCTCTCTCTCTCTCTCTCTCTCTCTCTCTCTCTCTCTCTCTCTCTCTCTCTCTCTCTCTCTCTCTTCTTGTGTGTGTTACGGGTCCTAAAGACACGAGAAAGGTAAAAGAAGAAGTGCAAGAGCTCTTGAAGCACATGGGTATTTTTGAACCCACACATACAAGTGCTTGGAGAGTTTGCAAGAAGGGAAGTGATGAGAAAGGAAGGCCCAAGGAAAAAGGCACTCATTATACGTTTCCCTACACTGGAAGCTAGGAAGAAATTACCGAAGGAGAGACCAACACTAAAGCAAACTGGGATATTTTTGGGTGATGACCTCACTCTAACACAGGTAGCACACATGCAAGAGCTGATGCCAGAGGGAGAAAGGAAAAATTGCTTTCTACAGGGGAGGGAGAGAAGTGGTGTTGGAAAAATGCATTGCATGACGGTGCCATGTGAGCCTACTTAAGCCCTACAAAGGAGAGTCCCCAAGTGAACCAATTTATTGAGGACCCAACTCAAATGATTTTCTCATATTAAACTAATCATTCAATGTGGGAGAATAAACCAGAACAAGGGTTATAATATAGACATGTGCTTATGGATCTATCTCAATACGGGGACAAGTTAAAGGGTCCAAGTGAGAGATGGTCTGTCAAAGAGAAATTCTAGCTAATGGAGCTTAAATACCTTAGGGTTAGCTTCATTAAATACCTCCAAAGGTTAGTGTTAATAGTCCTTTGACCTTAGGCAAGCTAGGGTTGTGATTGAGGTGGGAACCCTCCCCGAGATTGAGGTGCTTGTTGTGCTTGTTGACTAAGGTGCTTGAGGTGCTTGTAGGTGTTCCACAAAGTCAAAGCACATACGTACACAAGGGGGGGCAAGCCCTCATTGTAGGATCTAGAGAGAGAACACACACACACCCTCACACAAGTCAAGCCTTGCCTAATGAAGCAACAAGGACATATGTCAAGTTCCTCTCCATGTTTCCCTCATAAGGTGCCTAAAGCCTATTAGTTGGCCTCTCAAGGGGTCCAATGATAATTTAGCTAATTTACTTAATTGTGTATGCATTTATCAAGTCCTCTCTCTCAAAGGGAAAAGTGGGACACTTGTCCTAAGGCTAGCATGCTTTCTTGATATGCACTCTACATGTGATTGGCGAGAGGCTTGAAGGGGTCCAATGAACTTCCATCATGAGCTAGAAGAGGGGGTCGATCAAGGAAATCTGGGGGCTTGCATGCAAGGTATACACATGCGTGCGCGGACACACACACACACTCATTGTATGAAGTGCAAAGTGCAAGAGCTCCATCCTTCTCCAAGATTATGGAGAAGTTGAGAGCCTACACCAACACTCTTGGCTATGGAATGAAAATCCAACCAAGAGCCATGCTTCAATGCTTAAGCTTGCCATCTTCCCCATCGTCATTACTATGCTATTATGTATGCTAAGCAAGAAGAGTTATGAGAAGTGAGGATCTATTTCTTTCTCCTATGAATTTTTCTTCTTCCTCTTCCCTATCATCATTCCCCACTAGCTCTCTCCACCTTTGAAGGTGTTTGAGGCCTTGGGACTAAGGTCGGGGATGGTTGATGCTTTTCAAATATTATGTTATGCTTGTGATGCATGAATCTTTTCATCTTCATTGCATCACCTAGGTCACAAGGAACACAAAGATTGTATTGTGGAAAGATGATTAGGTACTATTCATGCTCTGTAAATTATCTTAGAGGCGTTAGGCTCACATGGAGGTGCTACCAAAAGGTTTTGTTGATGCTTCAAGAAGCTGAAATCTACAATGAGAGACTTTACATTTTCATGCAATTGGTTCATGTAGTTTGTGAACATATCTTTTACTCATGCTAGATGCAATGCTCTAAATACCCATCACCATCTTGAGGTTGTGTGGATGAAAAAGTAATGGGTTTAAGGGTATAATGAGTAGTGTTAGGGTGTGTGGAGGTGGAGCCAATGGAACAAAATGTGTCATAGGCAAGGATGCAAGGTGCATAGCTTATTGGTTCACAATGGGTGGATAGGTACAATAGCTTGTTGGTTCGCAATGGGCAACATAAGAGGGACCAAGAATCAATGGTTGAGATTGAGGTAGATAAGGTGGATTGGGAACTTGGGGTTATCCTTGTGGTGGGTAAATAGCAGGTTGTAAAAGACGATTGTAAAGATGGGGCATAGGAGAAGGGTGGAGGTATCATAGTTGGTGTGGGTTGGGTTGATAAACCAAAAATAATAAATGGTGTATTTACTCCCATGTCCTATTGGATCAAAAGTGTAGCAGAAATAATTTTTCACATTTATTCCCAAGCTGATAGCGACATCTAAATATATAGGCATCTGAGCTCACACTAAGATTTAAATATTATAATGTATGACCATGGAGGGACCAAGCATCAATGGTTGTGATTTAGGTAGATAAGGTGGATTGGGAACTTGGGGTTACCCTTGCGGTGGGTAAATAGCAGATTGTGAAAATACGATTGTAAGATGGGGCATATGAGATGGGTGGAGTGAGTTGGGATGATAACGAAAGATAATAAGTGGTGGATCAACTCCTATGTACTATTGGATCAAAAGTGTAGCAAAAAGAATTTTCCACATTCATTCCCAAGGTGATAGCGACATCCAAATCTATAGGCATTTGAGCTCACACTAATATTTGTATATTATAATGTATGTACATGAGAAAAGATTCCAAAATCATTTGTGGATCAATAGCAAAGGTGGTGGAATAATGCTTAACAAATCTCTTTAAACACTTACTACACTATTCAACACTCTCCATGGGTTTCTGCCTAAAAGAATTCAACTATTCATAGAATAAATAAGCGTTGGGCGACTTACAAAACTTAGCTAAGAATTTTTTCTAAAAATCATCAAAGTTAGTCATGGATTAGGTGGCAAGTCCATTAAACCATGTAGCCACTTCACCCATCAAGGTAGTGCTCCAATAATTCATGAGATGCCCCTCTTCAAGGATATGTCATGTTACCATATACTTGTGGTAGTGATGTGTGTGAACACACTTAGGACTGCTGGGGCATTTTCTCCCTCACTACTAGGAGGTTTTTCCCCCCGTGCGTTGTATATAACCCCATCACTCTAGGGCTATCTAATCTTTCCATTTCACACTAAGTAATACACTCTCTGTTTTTTTCCTTGAGCTTCCTTTGTCTTCTCCAAGATGTGTGTGTTTTCTTGCAACCCTAATTCCAACAATTGGTTTCAGAGCAAGTTGCATCCTCCTAGGCTTAATTGCCAGTAGCTCAACCACATGCCTGCTCACTTTCTCTGAATTTTGTGAGCTTTGGAAAGTGTCAGCAGGTTGACAAATACTTTAGGACAGCTCGTAGAGCTTGGTCTACTCAGAATTTTCATTTGGGATCAATGCGACCTCCATTTCCACTACATGCAGTAATGCTTTGCTAGATTCCTACCATAATTTTTCTAGTACTTGGAGACTTACGACCCAAGGAAATCCAGAAGTTGTCAAGTTGATGCATTATGTACAATGTTGTTGCAAGAGTCACTTAAATGTAAAAACAGGGCTAAATACTGTGCAGTTGAACATGCCTTTATTGCTGCTCAAAGAAAAGGTGGTAATAGCAATGTAACAACTTCTCATGGTTCTTCAACGAGTGGTAAATCACCTATTTCCAATGCTTCTGCTGGAAACACCTTGTCTAGGAATTCTGGTGAAAAGGGAAAAACGAATATGCATTGCCATTATTATAAAGCTAATGATCAAGAGATTTCAGAAATTGAAGGCTAAAGAGGCTAAGAAGAAAGAGGCTAGTTACACTACAAATGCATCTACTGTTGAGTCTTCTATGAAAGGAGATTGTGATGCTAATGTTGATACAAAATGGGATTTTAGTGCAGAGTGTACTTATGATCCTTCTATCCATGATGCATTTATGTCAGTTATTACTGCAGATGCTCATGTGTGGTACTTTGATAGTGGTGCTACAAAGCACATTACCTCTCATCCTGACTTGTTTACCTCTCTCAAGGATGTTCCTCATGAGAATTCTGTCACTTGTGCCAACAATGCCTCTTATTTGGTCAAGGGAGTTGGAAAGATTGTGCTCAATGCTAAAAATGGAAGTTCTTTCACTCTTGTTGATGCATTGTATGTACCTAGGATCAAGAAGAACCTTTTTTCTGTATCTGCACTTGCTAGACTTGGTCTTGTAGTCAAATTTGCGGATGGAAGATGTACAATACATGATCTCAGTTTTTGTGATGAGATTTTTGCATCTGGAATTTTATGTCGTGGGTTGTATAAGCTCACTTTGTATGACAAGTTTAAATAAAATTTTGCAAATGCTGTTGTGGATTCAAAGGTTGTGTAGATGCAAAACTTTGGCATGCACGTTTTGGGCATCTGAATTTTGCCAATTTGCTATGTTTGCAAAAATCTGATATGGTTGCTTCTTTGTCTCCTCTTGAAGCACCTCTTAAGCATGTTTGTGAAGGCTGTATTTTGGGTAAGATGCAGTGTCCAAAGTTTCCAAAGGATGGTTCAGTTAGGGCTACATGCAGGTTGCAGCTTGCGCATAGTGAGGTTTGTGGGCCCATGCAAACCCCATCCTTGGGAAATTACCTTTACTTCGTGACTTTCATTGATGATTACTCCAGGCATGCATGGGTATATCTGCTTAAAGTGAAGTACGAAGTGTTTATGTGCTTCAAGAAATTTCTAGCTATGGCTGAGAATGTCTCAAAATGTACTATGGGCATCCTTCGTTCGGATCAACGGGGGGGAGTATATGTCTCATGGAAGTACACAGAGTCTGCAAGTTGTGAGAAAACATTGGACCTAGCTTTGGCATCAAGAATTTTCCACTATGTATCCATGTACCATCGTCCTCTACGTAGTCAAAGAGTGACTCCAGTTGACCTTTTTGGATTAAGATGTCCTTAATTTACTCTTTCTGTCCGAAAAATTTTGTGCCATTGAACTTCCTTATGTTGTAATTATCTTTCTTAGAAGAAGAGGCCATAACTGCAAGAGTTGAACACTATGGTGAGAATCCTAGGGAATCTTTTGTAGAATCTCCTTTTTTACAATAGAAAAATATCAACTCAAAACACGGCTCAAAATGCCAAGAAACACGTGGGTTAGACTTGTGAGAGAAATTCAACAAAGTCTCATACGTATGGGGAGCAAGAAACCCAAATAGCACATAAAATCAACCAAATACTAACAAGAGGATAAAAATTTTCATAAACCAAGTCAAAATTGACCCAGTATAGACCGCCAACTCTATACATAACCTATGGGGAGTCCCCATAACATGGGTGCTCCAAAAAATCTGTACCGCCAAAGGCATCTCAAAATTTGAGAATATCTCATCTCAAAGAAAACTTCACCACCATGAATCTTTAAAGACTCAGCAAACACAACAACTATAGTCGAGTCTCAAAAAGGAGTATATTTTGGACCTAGTGAGTCTCAAAAATGGATGTGTAACTACCAAAATACAAGCCGGAAACTGGCACCACAACAACGTACAATAGGTGGTGTCCGCAACTCAACATACATGAGTGTGTAAAACCACTAGAAGATGTAGTGTATGAGGTCAAATAGGCACTAAATGAATGCAAGCAGTAAACTATAATCCCTACAAGTATACAATTATCAAAAGACCTCACTAGCACTCCAAGTGCTCACAAAAAATGCTACGTCAATGCATAGATCATCCCATATTGAAACTGCTACACACGTCATTGCTAAAGTACTTGCAAAAGTCCTATAATTGTATCTAGCAAGAAACCTATAAATATGTGCCTGTAATATAAGACAGCGAGGCGGTCCAGGGCGAGCAACAAGAAGAGCGGCCTCTAAACACCCTTCGAGGCTCCCGTGCTGCTCAATTGGGGCTGGGGCAAGCACAATCAGAGACAACAACAACCCACAGCCAGAAACCAAACAAGAAAGGGGGCACCACCTAGTTGTAGATGCGAACTAGGATGCACGTGATATCTCCTTGTACTCAAACGCACAAAGAGAGGGGAATGCAAGATAGCCACACACACCAAACACAAACATTCACCACGCCAGAGAGAGGTAAAGAGCACAAATCAACTTGAGCAACTCAGTCTTAGCCTTAAAGACTAGATGCACACAAAGCTTGATGAGAAATAGAGAGACAACACAAAACTTGACCTTGTTGCCAATACACAAATTGTCTTATGGTCACGAGAGCCCTCTCACCGAGCACCCTCTTACAATTTACCTTTTAGGCAAACAATTCAACAAGCCCTCAAACCACCAAGCATGAAATGGCACAACAAACTTCAAGGACAATATACCTTCAACCACCTGATGAGCCAACTTATCAAGTCAATTTGGAGAGAAGAGTCTTTGTTGCAGCATACAATTGCACCCAAAACTATGAATCTTATTTATGGACAAGAGTAGGCTACAAGTGTGATTGCAGAGTATAGTATCACTCCACTCCTCTAGATGGCATAACTAACTTCAAGCTTCTCCATGCACCTATGTGTAGTGATGGAATAGAGCACTCACAATGCACACACTCTACACAACTAGGCTTGAAGAGTGGTGTGTTATGTGTTGAGAATGGTGTGGTGTAGTGTGATCATGTGATGATTTACAAGGGAGAGAAGGGCTCTATTTATAGGTTTTAGAAGCCCCGATTAGGATTAGGCCTAATCAAGTTTATTTGAAGGAATAAAATATTATGCATATTTATATATATATTTTTAATGAGGGTGGGTCTCTCTTGTCCTTTGAGTCACATGGATGTGGGCTCAAGGGAAGAGAATTATTGAGGATGAAAGGAGAGAGGATTGAGTGAATAATTTGGGAGTGCCTACTCTAGTAGAGGATGCATTTTACAATAAGGTTAGTGGTTAGTAGTTAGTAATTATCACTACAAAATATTTACAAAATCATTCACCAAATGGTGAGATATATGATGAGAAAAGTTAGAGAAGGGATGAGCTTGTAAAGAGAGGTTGAAGCTTTGGAGAAGTTGACATTCACCTCTTTACAGCACCGATAGAAGAAGTGGTCAGCATGGCAAAGTAGCGCGTGTCGATGAAGCTATGTTATCTCCAAACCTTGGAAAATTCATGATAAAACCTTCATTTGCAGAGATTATCCTTGGATTTTTGCTGATTTTTTGAAGTTCTTTACAAAGCTGAAGAGAGTATGGTAATATGGACATATATGTAGAGAGAAAGGGGGACACATAGGGTGTAGAAATGGAGGATGAAGGCTATGGAGGTGTGAGAGATGTGGCAATGGTGAAAAGGGTGAATTAGGACATGGGAGTTGCAGGTTTGGGAGTGGGAAGGAGAGAGAGGAGTGTGTGTGAAATGAGGAAAATGATAAAGTGGAAGAGGGAGTGTGGCTGCATAGCATGGGCAAACTTGGGTCCACCAATAAAATCATAGCTCACAGCTCGTAGCTTAAAAAAATATGAAAAATTTTGAAGTAAAATTTCAGCTCACGAGCTACAACTTTTGTTTGTATCACCTTTTCAAATTCGGGGAGCATGTGATCTTTAAAAATTCAGCAAAACCGACTGTTTTTTCCACTGCACAAGGTCCTTGTGAGGTCCTTCTTTGGATGATTCTTTTGAATACCTCCAAGAGTGAGCTCCCCATGGTGCATGCATGCATGCCACATACCCTTGACCTTATTTGGCAGGTCTATAATTGAAGATATTGTTGAGATCATGATATAAGTGAATAGTATAACTAAGAAAATCAAATATTGAGGAGTCTAAAAAAATATGTACATGTCAAATATAAATAATATAGGTGGAAAAAATATAAAGGGGTCAAAATAAATCTCTCATTATAAGTCTACCATAAAAAGATGAATATTTTTGGTGGTTGAATTTATGAGAGTAATAGAGAATAGATGTAAGAAGGAAAAAATCACAATAGTGAAAAAATATACACATAAATAGAAATAGTTTTTTTGGATTTTTGTTGGGATGGAGTTACACCAAAAATAAGAGAATCTTGGATGAAATTATTTTTATATGGAATAAAGAGTATGCAAAATGGTAAGAAAAAATATGGTAATGGTGAGTCAATGTACATAGCATAAATAACACACACCTAAGTATAAATATTTAAATAAATACCCAAAAAATCCTTTTATTTAGGCCCTATATTCAATGAAATATTTACACACAAATGGGCCATAATATATTTTATTTTTTTGATTTTATTTAGTTTTTTGGCTCAACTAGCCCAGTGACTAGCTAATTGAGGGTTTTTAAGAAAATATGGAGAAAGTCCCCTAACTCACACACGCCTATGTACAGTGAAATGGTAGGGATAACCAAAATGTTTGAGTGATTTGATAGGGTGAGGTAGCTTACTATGGCAATTATGGAAAGCCGAAAAACGACTATCAACAGCTACGATATATGCAAGAGAATAAGAGACCAAACCTAACCAAGTAGCCACAAGTGTATACATGATGACAAACATAGAAATCAAACTTACAAAAAAACATTGCATAAACATCTATCAAGTCACAAACATGGAGAAATATAGAGGACATCCTTGAAAAAATGCTACACTTGTAGTGTCGTCACTAAAAAACTATGCCTCATCTAGAAAGCGGTCCTAGGTTGGTGATCCAATGCTCTCCACCTACAACACCGATGCCAAGAACTACACCTCTAAGTAGGGGTGTTCTTGGGAACTGGTCTTGCCAAAAACTATTGATGCCATGCCTCTGTCACCAGACAAAGATGCCACCTCTAGGAAAAAAAATTCTCATCGTGTGCAAGAGGAGATATTGAAGACCCCATCAATGATTGATTTATTATCATAAAGCTTGAGATTAATCATTTAAACCACAAAAATCTTCCATAGAAATCACTAGAAAATGTATTGAACCATGAAGTACATTGTACCCCATCCTATTGTGCAAATCATGTTGTACTAGACAATTTTTTATTATTGTAGATTCCATGATACATAAGGTAATAAAGGCCTTTAACCCTTGCATGACTTAAACAAATTCATAATATACAAAACATGGTTCATAAAACTCCAGCTAGTATCCCTTAGAATAGTCAGAACAAAGCAAATAGCAATAGCTATATGAGGGTTCAAGTAGAGTAAGTATTAGTAAGAAGTAATCAACTAGGCACTTCAAATTGTAGAAAAGTTCTAATCCATAGCATTATCAAAGAAAAATAGTGATACTAGAAAGAAGGAAAGCCAGTAATTAAAGTTAGCAAAATGGGGAAGTGGATATGCTCCAACTAGATCCCTTGTTATAAAATGAAGGAGTCATAGGTATTATTCAAGCTTAAAATTCAACAAGAGAAAGAACACAAGTTCAAAGTAAGTGTGAGGTAGCCAAAAAAACCGTGATTCAAATGAAATTAGTAGGCTTTCTACATGTTGAAAGGTCAACCTTTCAACAACGCTTCCACAAATATTCCATAAATATTCCTCAAAGATTCTCTAAAGATTCCAAATAAAGATGTTGATGAAGTGATGAAGACGAAGATGGATGCTGTAATGTGAAGATACAAGCTCATGGAAATCATCGAATATCCCGTTATTATTATTTTGAGCCATTACGGCCACTTTTGTAATGTTTACGGGAACTTCATATTTTAAGTCGGCAATTGTATTTAGGCCACAGATGCTTGTTGGATGAGCAAAGCCAGCTCACTGTGTTGTAATAAAGCTCTATAGAAGCCTAGGGACAAATCAGGTCATTTTGGTCGGACATTAGGTTTTCTAAGGCTTAGTATATAAGCCAAAACCTAAAGCTTTGTAAGGAGACTTCTAATAAATCGGATCTTCTGTGTCGTTGGGAGACTGCGAGAGAGTGAGAGAGTGTGTGTGTGTGCTACAGGAGCTACGGTGGTCGGAATCGCAAACGGAGAGCAGCATTGAGTTGCCCACGAGGAGAGCTACGTGTTGATGCTTACATCACACGCGTTCGTCTGTGTTTTGGCAGATTCACCCGTGAGCTACTTTTGGAGTTTCGTTGAGTAACTGTGATCCGTTTTTGCATTTCAGCATATCCACGCGATCAGAGCGAGTAGAGCTACACATTAGGCACTTTAGTTTTTGGAAACGTCGACCTGTAAAAACGGGTCAGACATCCTACACGTTTTCTGCACGGAGGGTATTGAGTAGGTTTTTTTGGTCACGGACCTTAGGGAGAGTGGCCTATTGGTGTTGATAGGATATCCCTCAAGTTTTGTAACGTTTCGAGAACATCTAATGGGCTTTTGGCTTTCGGTAGCATCATAGGAGACTCTCACATTCACAGAACCGATGGCATGTAGAGTTGATATCTCTGTAGGAAGTAGTCATTAGTCGGTCGAGTAGAGGTTGACACCCTTTGCTTGCTTCCATGCGCCTGCGGGTCGAGCTTCGTCCTCAGTTGACATTATATGTTAGGTGAGTTCTCGCTATGCTGATGTTCGTCACGGCGTATCCGTCCAACACTACATCTATGAAATAGAACTAAAGCCCATTATGAGATTAGGAAGTGGGAAATTTCTTCTTAAGAACACTAATGTTTTCCCAAGTGGCACATTACTCAAGTATGTATTTCCACTTGACTAATGCTTGTTGATGCACATGATGCCAAGTATGTAGATCATGATAGTCAAGAATGCGCTCAATTGGGTTGGAGGTTCAATGAAATCAACCAAAATTTGATGGTCAATGACATTGTTGTCCCTATGCAAGCATTTATGAAAATGACTTACTTGAAAATTGGATGAATACAAGAGTTGACATGTAATAATAAGAGTTTGTAAGCCATATCTCCAACTCACTTGAGTATTTTAAAAGTCCCAATATATTGTGTATATAATTCAAGGGTTGGCCCAATTTTTAGGCTTTTTTAATGTTCAAGCACATGTAAAAAGACCTCTTCCCCTTCCATGAAGGTTACTTACCGACATTTCCCATCAGCATACTTTTTGTATTTCCCATCAGTTCTCGCTATGCTGACGTCCGTCACGGTGTATCCGTCCAACATTGGCACCGTTGCCATGGACGAGAGTCCTAAGTAGGTGACCGAGACTAGTCCTTGAGGATAGAGGTCCCTCTGGCTTGCCTGAGTACTATTCTACATTTAGATAGGATCAGAGGGTGGTGGACTCTCTAGGTCTTAGGAGGAATCTAGGGAGCGTGTTTCTAGCTTGGATCTTCCGTCTTAGGTAGTATTAGGTAGTAGTAGGTTGTGGTGTAGAGAGTAGGAGTTGGAGTGGTAGATGTGGTGGTAGGTTGACTTGAGAGTCCGTGTGAGGCCAGGAAGCAACCAAGACATCAAAATCACCATCTCACATTGATGAGTAGGAGTAGGGTAAGTAGGATATCTTGATTGCTGATCTAGAGTACTTTATGCATGTCTTATTTGCTGCTAGGCTCATCGAAGAAGTGGGAAACGCTAAGTAGGAAAGACGGTAAATTGTGTTTGGAAGCTGATTTGAAGTCCAAAATTTTCTGTGATTATTGCCGAGAGCTCTACAGAGCATAGAGAGTACTACTGCCAGAAAAAAATTTGCATTTTAAGACAGTAAACATCCTACGCGTAGGATGTCTCCAGGGCACTTTTAGCAGGGAATTTGGGGAAACTGAGGTTACCAGTGGGTTTAGAGGGTGGGTTTTACCCTAGTAACATATTGACTTGAGTGTTTTTCCCTATTTTTGTTGACCAAAAGCCAAAAGGCGGAGTCAAAAAACGTAAAATTTCAGCAAAGGCTTAACTGAGTGATTTTTCCATGTTTTTGCAATTGTGAAGCATACTTGCACTTGCTGAGAGCATAAGGAAGCATCAGGGACACTTCAATCTCAAAAACTCAGCAGTAGACATCCTATGCGTAGGATGTCTACAGGGTGATCTGGTGGAAATTTTGAAATTCTGAGTTGACTAGTGTGTTCAGAAGGTAGGTTTTACCCTATTTTCACCTGGAAAGTGGAAATTTGACCATATCCTGACAGGATAAGGCCAGATAGATTGAAATTGCCAGACATCCTACCCAAATTGTGCCAAGGCATTATTCCAAGACCAAAACCAAAGGATGGCTGCAGGAGCATGATCTCCATGATATGTTGAGTGACACTGAGAGTTTTCAGCTCATTTGGGTGAGAAAATTGGGTTTTAAGCTAACTTTAGCACTTTTGATTAAAAAAGACTAGAACAGCTAAAATTGGGATCTTTTGAAATCCAAACCAAAATCTGAGCATACCATTGGGTTGCTGACATCAAGGGGAAGCTTTAGGTCAAGTCTGGGGTCAAACAGGCCAAAAAGACATCCTACGCGTAGTATGTCTTCTGTGTGATTTTGGACTCTAAACAAAAATCTATCTGAGCATACCATAGTGATCAGCACCTTAAGGAGAGTCTGTGGTTCAAATTTGGGGCAATTCTGAGCAGTTAGACATCCTACGCGTAGGATGTCTAAGGCATGATTTAGAGGCTAAATTCAAGCTATGGACATAGTAGGGTGTCATATAGCCTTAGGCAAGCCTCCTAGTCAAATTTGGTCCAATTTGGAGCTGATTTGACTTGGAAATTCATCAGAACAGACATCTGGGTTTTGGAGCAGATTCTTGATCATTTGACCAACCTATAGGTGTCAGAATCAAAAAGTAAAAATAGCACTGAGTTTAGCACATCAAGGGGAAGCTACAGTGCAAGTTTGAGTTGAAACAGAGCAAAAAGACATCCTACGCGTAGGATGTCTTCAACTTGATTTAGGACTCCAAACCAACCTATGAGCACACCACTGTGATCAGCACATCAAGGAGAATCTAGGGTGAAAATTTCATGGAATTTTGAGCAAAAAGACATCCTACGTGTAGTATGTCTCAAGGCCATTTTTAGGTCCAAATGAAATTCTGAGCATACCATTGTGTTGCTGGACTTAAGGGGAGTCTCTGGACCAAATTTTGTTAAATTTTGAGCATATAGACATACTACGCGTAGGATGTCTCTAGGCCAGTTTTAGGGTCCAACTGTAACTTTGACCATACAGGAGTGTTCACAGTGTCACAGAGATCCCAAATCTTTTTTCCAAAATTGAATTTGGACTCATTTTGACCATTCTAATCTGCAATTCACTATTTTGGCCATAACTTTCACAAACGGTATCGGATTGGAAAAGTTTTTATATCAAAACGTAGCTTGGGAGCGGCTCTACAGATCTTAGAGCAGAACTTGAACTAAATGTATGCCAACGGCAACCATTTAGTTAAACTTCGACAAGACTTAGGAGGGGGAGAGTGTTGAAAGGTCAACCTTTCAACAACGCTTCCACAAAGATTCCATGAATATTCCTCAAATATTCTCTAAAGATTTCAAATAAAGATGCTGATGAAGTGATGAAGACGAAGATGGATGCTGTAATGTGAAGATACAAGCTCATGGAAATCATCGAATCTCCCGTTATTATTATTTTGAGCCATTACGGCCACTTTTGTAATGTTTACGGGAACTTCATATTTTAAGTCGGCAATTGTATTTAGGCCACAGATGCTTGTTGGATGAGCAAAGCCAGCTCACTGTGTTGTAATAAAGCTCTATAGAAGCCTAGGGACAAATCAGGTCATTTTGGTCGGACATTAGGTTTTCTAAGGCTTAGTATATAAGACAAAACCTAAAGCTTTGTAAGGAGACTTCTAATAAATCGGATCTTCTGTGTCGTTGGGAGACTGCGAGAGAGTGAGAGAGTGTGTGTGTGTGCTACAAGAGCTACAGTGGTCGGAATCGCAAACGGAGAGCAGCAGTGTTGATGCTTACATCACACGCGTTCGTCTGTGTTTTGGCAGATTCACCCGCGAGCTACTTTTGGAGTTTCGGTGAGTAACTGTTGTCCGTTTTTGCATTTCAGCATATCCACGCGATCAGAGCGAGTAGAGCTACACATTAGGCACTTTAGTTTTTGGAAACGTCGACCTGTAAAAACCGGCCAGACATCCTACGCGTTTTCTGCACGGAGGGTATTGAGTAGGTTTTTTTGGTCACGGACCTTAGGGAGAGTGGCCTATTGGTGTTGATAGGATACCCTCAAGTTTTGTAACGTTTCGAGAACGTCTAATGGGCTTTTGTCTTGCGATAGCATCATAGGAGACTCTCACATTCACAAAACCGATGGCATGTAGAGTTGATATCTCTGTAGGAAGTAGTCATTAGTCGGTCGAGTAGAGGTTGACACCCTTTGCTTGCTTCCACGCGCCTGCGGGTCGAGCTTCATCCTCAGTTGACATTATATGTTAGGTGAGTTCTCGCTATGCTGACGTCTGTTGCAGCGTATCCGTCCAACACTACATCTATGAAATAGAACTAAAGCCCATTATGAGACTAGGAAGTGGGAAATTTCTTCTTAAGAACACTAATGTTTTCCCAAGTGGCACATTACTCAGGTATGTATTTCCACTTGACTAATGCTTGTTGATGCACATGATGCCAAGTATGTAGATCATGATAGTCAAGAATGCGCTCAATTGGGTTGGAGGTTCAATGAAATCAACCAAAATTTGATGGTCAATGACATTGTTGTCCCTATGCAAGCATTTCTGAAAATGACTTACTTGAAAATTGGATGAATACAAGAGTTGACATGTAATAATAATAGTTTGTAAGCCATATCTCCAACTCACTTGAGTATTTTAAAAGTCCCAATATATTGTGTATATAATTCAAGGGTTGGCCCAATTTTTAGACTTTTTGAATGTTCAAGCACATGTAAAAAGACATCTTTCCCTTCCGTGAAGGTTACTTACCGTCATTTCCCATCAGCATACTTTTTGTATTTGTCTTGTGCTTATCAAACATTTTGATGGGCTAGTTTTAACATATCCATGTCATCTCAATTTCCAACCCCACCGTAATTAGTGATGAAGATTAAAAACCATACATAAGCATGAAAGGACTTATAAAACCAATCATGACATGATTTGTACTATTATAAGAAAATTTAAAAATAGGAAGATAATCCTCCAATCTAAATGTTTTTTACTAGGATTTTCTCTTAGCATATCGTCTAGCACATGATTAACACATTCAATCCGTCTATCCATTTGTGGATGATTTGTAGAACTGATGTTAATTTGTGTACCCAATCATTTGAAGAAAGCCCTCTAGAAGTGATTGTTAAATGTGGGATCACAATCACTCACAATATTGTTAGGCTGACCGTAGAGTCTATACAGATGGTCAACAATTAACTTAGCTAACTTTGGAGCTTTAATTATTTATTGGGTTGGAATAAATTTGCGAAGTTTTTATAAGGTCTCCACCTTTCTAGTAGTTGTAGGAATGAATTCAAAGCTTTAGAAGAAAGCATTGGACATACAAATAGGTAAAACACTATCTCAAAAGCAATGAAAAATGGTATTTTTGGAATCTTAAGCACAACAAATCCAGGGCTAGAAATTATCAAAATTAAGTTTGGACAAAAACTGACCCCGCTAATCCCTTTGGAAGATTCAATGTAAATTAATTTGCTAAGATAAATTGGATGGTTGCAGTAATCATTGAAGCATAGACTTTTACTAAGGCCTCCCAAATCTTTTACAAATATTTACCAATTAAGCAAAAAATAGGTCAAAATTTAGCAGATTTGATTTTTAAAGCTGCCAGATGATGGGAGGGGTCATCACTAACCTACCAGGGATAGGAATAGCAACAAGGGATGCTAGGAGAGCTGTAGGATGCCTTGGGATGCAAGTTACTGCCATTTCCAGCCTGTGAGTGCCAGAAACCTATAAATAGGACCCCCTTGCTTCACAATTTCACTCAGACTCGAAGACCTGGCCTTTTCTCTCTCACATAGAGAGAAACACTACTCAAAAATCACTAGAGAACAAGAACTATAGCTAATTATCAATGGTAATTAGCTTAATCTCTTTTTAATTAGTAAAATTATGCTAAATTATCTCTATTTTCTTAATTAATCTAATTAATTAGAAATATTAAACCTCTTTACATTATAAATTACTCTCTTACCTCTTAATATTTCACTTAGATTAAGATCAAAAATATTTATTTAATTAATTATTAAGCCATATTAGGATTGAAATTAATCTTTTAAATCTTAAATTAAGGGTAAATATATTAATTAATCTTAGATAGTACAAGATAATTATCACACCTTGACTAGATTGCTAAGAAGCTAAGAGAATTATATCATAATTTTTTGTTTAGTCTATCATTATTTAAGAAAAAATTAACTATTTTTGATCAAAAAATAATAAAAAAACCTATTTATTTACTCAAATATTCCTAAGTTAATAATTATAGTTAGAAAACACTATTAGAAATAGGAGGTAACTACCTCATTAATAGAAAATTAGTTTAAGTATTTAATTAAGCCAAAGCAGATTGATTTTAGTTAAAAACAAATACAGAAAATTATCTAATCAAGGTAGATAATTATATGCTATTTATCAAAGTTAATGTACATCATAGGTAAGCCGTGATAATTAGCTTAAGGTCAACGAGTTGATTTAGCTATTTAATTAAGACAAAATAAACTAATTTTAGCTAAAAATAAAAGAGGGAAATTTGCTAATCAAATTATATAATTATGTACTATCTATGAGAGTTAGTATACATCATAAGTAATAGGTGATAATTGACTTAAGGTCAAAAAGTTATTCTAGCTATTTAATTAAGACAAAATAGATTGATCTTAGTTAAAAATAAAAAAAGAAAATTAATTAATCACGTTAGATAATTATGTGCTATTTATCAAAGTTAGTATACGTTTTTTGTAAGCAAAGATAATTAGCTTAAGATCAAAAAGTTAATCTAGGTATTTAATTAAGCTAAAAGAGATTAATTTTAGCTAAAAATAAAAGAAAAAAATTAGATAACTAATTTGGATAATTAGAAGTAATTAAAAGACTTAGAAATTATCATTATCTACTTGTGATAATTATAACATAATTAGTTAGTTATTTTAAGTAATATAATTGATCAAAAGCCCTACTTTTATCTAAAGATTAATTAGGATAAATAGAACATATTGTCAAAAGTCTCTAGGAGAATTACAAAAAGTGTAAACCATTGACATAAAGCTCAGGAAATGCAATCTTTAAGAGGAAATGAATATAATAAAGATTAATCTTAAAATAAGCAGGTTTCAAGCTTAATAAAGATTAGAAAATTAGGAAAAAGAGGTAGAAATTTATAAGAAAATTCAAAGAGCTTAGAAAACCCTTAAGAAAGGTACAATAAAGTTATGTCACCCATATATGCAGATAAAAATTACCAGGTCATGAAATTACCATCTAGGACTACAAATTTAATCATAGTTGGGTTAAAAAGAGGATTTAGATTGAATACGAAGGTTAAGTCATGTTTTTGAATGATTTGTCTAATAAATAGACGTCCTTTTCTATAAGGATAAGAAGTCATGGCACCAAAAAGGACCCGAGCCAATCCTTAATTTCATGATGAGGGTAGTGTTCCTAAAAGAGCTAGAGCGTCGCACGACGACGAGGTTGGGCCTGGTAGTAGGATCTACTGATGAGAGCATTCAAGCCCCAACACTACAACAAATGTCCAACCAGTCCCAGGTGGCCGGTATTCATTATAGTGTAAGTTTTAAATAATTCAAGTTTTTCTAAAAATATTAATATTGCATATGTAAAAGAGGGAGTAAGGAATTATAAAAAGTAAAATCTAGCTGAAAACGAGAGACATCTTCCAAGAAACAAACGTGCATTTGTTTGTAAATTAGGAATGAATAGTTTGGGATAAGAGTGGTTGAATTAGAAAAGATATGATCAATCATCCTTAAGAGATCTTGTCTCAAGAAACCTCCGACTCCTTGGTATATTTTGATGAATAATGATGGCTTTCTAGCCACACGGATAAGTCGATTACCTCCATGAATGATGAGTTTCTACTGCGTGTTATGTCCTGATGTTTCAACATAAGTTAGGATACCGGTTTTATCCTAGGGGAGCGCCCGGCTGTATGGACAACTGGTTTGGTGTATGGGCACCCCGAACCTTTGGTGGGGGTTTATCCACCCCGAATTGTGAAACAAGGAATGGGTGCAGTTTTTCACCCTTAGGTGGTCTTGAGACAAGAAGAGTATTGGTCATGGTTATTATGGACAATGTTTTGATTGACAGTACCTTGTCTTAAGTTTAAAGATGTCTATTTGCTAAAAGAATGCTTTTCAATGCTTTCTTTAATACTTGATTGAAGGAATCACTGTGACAAAAAGTTAAAAGAAACCATTATTTTAAATGTTAAAACAATGTGATAGTAATTAGAAAACAAAAGAATCATGTGTGAGTGTGGGGTGGTAAGTGGGGATTGACTAAGGTTGTCAATCATGGACGAGTGGACCTGATTAGTCAGGTAACTATCCATCCCCACACACTAAAAACATTTAGAAAACTTCTCCAATTGGAAGAGGAGTTGCCACTAGGGGTTGTGCCCTCTTATCTGCTAGGGGGGGAAAAGCGTTGGTTGAGGATAGCTTAGCCCAATTTGTGGAAGTTATAGGCTAAAACAGTTTTGGATTTTTTAAAGATGTTGTCTTGTTTCCACTGTGAGACAGGACTAAATCTTCTTCTAGGGCTATAGACCCAAGCCATTGTCAATGGTAAAGGTCTATTCCCTGGATTTTTCTTGTTTAGAGACTCTAATTTTTATTAGGCCTAGAGATCTCTGAAGTATCCCATCCAGATCTTGGTATTGGCGGGTTGGGGATCTCACAAGTGGTATTAGAGCGTGTGTTAATTAAAGTCTTGGACCTATGGAAAAGTTTAAGATATTACGTTAAAATAAGTGATTGCTGACCAATTCAATTAAAGGAGTATTTAATTGAAAAGAGGGAGAGAAACGAAGAGATAGAATTGTCCCCATCTTTGAAGGAAGATTTCCATCAGGCCTACGGTAAATTCTTGGGTTTCAGCATGAGGTTTATGAGGGCTTTCCTATCTCGATGCTATTCAATGGGAAAAAGCATAATGAAATGGCTAGACAGGAGATTTTTTCCTCCCACTTGGAGGATCAGATGGTCAGGATTTGGTGGGATTTTCTACATTAATACTGGAAAGTTGGAAGGTTTAGCACTAAATATGAAGAGACTCAAATGGGATGAATATCCTTAAGTGATTGAAGTATACTTTTTCATGGGGACAGAGAATCCAGAGGAAACCTTTGTAGTGGATGGTCCCCAAGTATCACAGAATTAGTGGGTGCTTGATCAGGTGTCTAAAGTAATATACCCAGGTAGAACTAGGCCCATAGTTGTAGGCCCTAGTTTTAGTGAACCAAAAGATGTTGTATATTTTGATCCTATATCTGATCCTCCCAAAGTCCACAAGATTCTTGTATAGGACTATTGTCACCCTTGTATATAATAGGATCTTTATGGATTGTATTAACTCTTATACATACTATGGTTCTCATGGGTATGCTATAAGCAGTTTTGTTTATGGTTTGGCAATTGTCTTCATCCTATGTGAATTATTTTTTAAGTATGAGATAAGTTAAAATCATAAGGAAGGGATATTTTCATTTAGTTCCAAATTCCACTAATTCAATCCCAGGATAATACACACATAAATAGCCTTTACATTGTTACTCAAGAGAAAAAATTACTACTAAAGCAAGTCCAAGTCCCTACCTTCAAGGGAGAGGGACCCAATTTAGAGCGAGATGTCGAAGAATGGTTAGATGCTATGGACAACTATTTCAAAGCTACAGGAACTGCTCATGAAAACTAAACAATGCTAGGTATGTTCCGTCCCAGTGGAGATGCCAAATCTTGGTGGAAGCAACACTACAGAGATAATCTCACAAGTAGTCTAACTTGGGAGAAAATGAAGAACACAATCAAAGAACGCTATCTCCCTCCTGCACATCAGGCTATCAAGATGAACAAATTATTTAGTTTACGCCAGCTAGGACTCTCTTTGGAGGAGTACTACACAAAATTTGTGTCTTTACAACACTATGCTCCCCAGATGACAATGGAACAGCAGATTGACCGCTTTTATCAACCAAGGACTCAATAAACCCTTGAGTACACGTATCCAAGCCATGAAGCCTACATCAATTCAGGATGCCCTTCTCATGGCCAAGCCTCTCGCATCTGAAGGAACCAACTCTACAAGGAACTATAATGGATTTGATAACTTTAGAGAAGAGCCAGGGGAACTTTCAACCAAGGATATAAAAAACATGGAGTAGCTGCATCAAAACAAACTTGGACCATACCTTCCTAAACTTTAGGTGCTATGGATGTAATCAAATGGGGCACTATAGAAATAACTGCCCAGAAGAGAAAAGCCCTCCAATTACTACTAGATCCATTCCTCAAAATCAAAAAGACAATCTAAGAGGAGGTAGAAATGGAGGATGAGGTAGAGGAAGAGCTAGAGGAACCAGAGCTTATGCAATCATGGGAACACCAACCTTAATGAATGAGGAAGATGAAAGAGCCACTTGTTTGGCCACAATTAGCAATCCTAGAGCTCAGCAACAATAGAAAATTTTGTAAACCACTAAATCGATAATGAAAAACTTTGAGTTATATATGAGAATGGTATACATTAATTTTTCTTAAGATGGGATCAAAACTAAGAGTTTCTTGGAGAAAATTGAGTGTTTCTTGGAAAAATTTGAGTAGCAACAAGTAATTAGTAAGGAATTGGGGAAACTCCAACCAAATTGTATTCTTGAAACTAGAAATAACTCTTAGAGTAATCAAGAGCACTTGATAAAGTGGAAAGATTACCCTACCAAAGGTGCCACTTGAAAAAATGAAACCTCTTTTCTCAAAGACTTTCCCAATTTCGGTTGAGATGAGGGCATCTCAAATTCTTAAGTTGGGGTGATTGTAAGGTCTCCACCTTTCTAGATGTAGAGGAATGAACTCAAAGCTTTAGGAGAAAGCATTGGATATACAAATAGGTAAAACACTATCTCAAAAGCAATGAAAAATGGTATTTTTGGAATCTTAAGCACAACAAACTCAGGGCTAGAAATTTTCAGAATTAAGTTTGGACAAAAACTAACCTCGCTAGTCTTTTCTGGAAGATTCAATGTAAATTAATTTGCTAAGAAAAATTGGATGGTTGCAGTTATCATTTAGGCATAGAATTTTACTAAGGCCTCCCATATATTTTACAGATATTTGCCAGATATTTATCGGATATTTATCATTTAAGCAAAAAGTAGGTCAAAATTTAGCAGATTTGATTTTTAAAGCTGGCAGGTGATGGGAGGAGTCATCACTGATCTAGGAGAGCTGTAGGGATGCCTCGGGATGCAAGTTACCCCCATTTCCATCTTGTGAGTGCCAAAAACCTACAAACAGGACTCCCTTGCTTCACAATTTCACTCAGACTCGGAGACCTGGCCGTTTCTCTCTCACATAGAGAGAAACTCTCCTCAAAAATCACTAGAGAACAAGAACTCTAGCTGATTATCAATGATAATTAGACTAATCTCTTTTCAATTAGAAAAATTATACTAAATTATCTTTATTTTCTTAACAAATCTAATTAAGTAAGAAGATTAAACCTCTTTATATGTCTCTTGGATGAAATTCCTACAATAAAAATAAAAAACTAAACAGTCACCACAGAAGTGACTTCTTACTTGTAGGAAATACAATAGGGTATTCCAAAATGCACCTTGTGGCTGTAACTCTTCTCTTTCAAGAAAAATATTTAGGAGCAAGAATCTCTATGTCTGAGAAGCTCTTCTTATGCTCCCTCGCACCTAAAGGCATCTCTTTCAAACTCAATATGGTACCCTCAAGATTTGGAATCTTACCATGCTTCTCTTCCACATGTTGGTGAAGAGTTTGTGCTTCTTTCTCCACATGAATGGTCCTTTGTTGCAAACTAGCAGTGTTATGAATGAGAACTTGGAGTTGATGCATCCACCATTGCACACTATGAGCTCCGATAGTGGTTACAGTAGCCAAGCATACCTTGCTCCCCTCTACCTACATATTGCAAGAAGGTAGGGAGACTATTAGGTGTTGGATACACATCAACCAAAGGGTCATTGGGTAGATGCAACCATCCACCCAAAGGTCCACATTGGTGTGACTTACATTGCAGCATTTTTGTGTTGTATGCAAGTCATAGCGCTTGGAGGGTGCAAACTCTTTTGCAATCAGATATATATGCTTTCCATTTTTTACCGTGACGATCGTGTTGTGGATCGGAGGTTTGTAATTTCATTTAGCTCCATAGCATGGAGAGATGCGTTTGTATAGCATAGAACGAAGGAGGTAGAGAGGGCCCAAGTCAAAGATTATGGGTTGTATATTATGACCTTCTATAGAAAGGATTAAAGAGTTAACATTAGGACATGAGTTGTAGGATGAGAGGGGGAGGCGAGAGATTAAAATGGTTGACTATGATGAAAGTAAGGGAGAGATATGAGAGAGGGAGAGGAACAAGGATAAGTGTGTCGTAAAGTGAGAGAGAGAAAGGGGGAGAGATAAAGCTAGTGTATTGAAAAATTAACCATGAAAAATGTTTTTTTATGTATATACATGTGTTGAATAGTAGTTTTAAGTAGAAATGGGGTCTATTTAAGAGTTTTTTTAAAAAGTGATTTTTTGGGTTAAGATTATGGACGTTTTGATGATGTGGCAGGGATGGAGAGGGAGGGAGCTGGAGATTTGGAGGGAGATTCAAAAAGAGTCAAAAAATATATTTCAAGCTGTTGTATTGAGAAAATGACCAAGAATTTGTTTTTTTATATATACATATATGTTAGAGAGTAGTTTTAGGTAGAAATGGGGTTTATTGAGAGTTTTGAAAAAGTGACTTTTTGTGCTAGGGTTATGCATGTTTTTTATGTGGCAAGGATGTGGATGGGGGGGTATGTGGGATGGGTGTCTAACCTCACTCCTATCTTATTGCAGATTTAGTGAGAACCACGATTAAATTGTCAATCCATGGGACGAAGCTGACTCGACTAGTGCATAGAGGCTACAAGAGGTTGTCAATCTCTCGAAAAACAACAACAACTCACATTTAACTCAAGCTACACTCAAGTGACTGAAATCACCAAAAGCCAATCGCTCATCGGCAAACAAATCACATCTGTTACAGCATCAAATGACATCCAAATGTAACGAAACTTTTATAACAAGTTTATAAGACCTAAGCAGTACACATGCTTATGGTCTCATATCCCACTTTAGGTCAAGTGCAAAAATCGCGATTATTAACAGCAATGGATTTTTGACCTAGTCATTTTCGACCCACAATGCATCTAAATGTTTAGTAGTGATGCCCCAATATCCCGCCTATACTTAGTTTTCGATTTTGAAGTGTAAATTCCTACTTATGAGATGAAATTAGGCCGCGGTCGATGACACCAAAAGCTACAAAATACCGTGAAATGCTTACGTCAATGCGTAGAGCTCTTATCTGCGGTTGCAATGCAATAGACGCGACTGTAATGTGACAACCGAGGAGGGAGTAGGAAGCGCGAGAGGGAGAGAAGTGAGTGCCATTAGCTCACGCTATGTATTTCATTATCCAAAACTTGAAATTAACTTACAAAAATTGGCTTTTATATACCTTAGCCAAGGTTTTTGGTGGTCAAAAATAATAATCTAGGAACTCTAGACTAAGACAGGTAAAGACAGGTTGATATAATCTAAAAGCTTGTAGCCCCGGCTCATCAATTACAAGGTGAGTTACAATATTCTCGATTTATCAAAATAATAAGTGTTTTTACAATCAGAGCTTCAAAAAATGGTATCCAAGTTAGTTTGTTGCTAACATTTCCCCCTCCTTGCCTTTGTCATCCCTTGACACAGCTTTATGGGCTGAAATAATCTTCATATTGATGGCTGGGCAAGGCGGTCTTTAAGTGCATGTAGAGCCTTTTCATATTTGATCTTTCTCTCCTTGTCTGGCACCTGCAAAAACTGCATAGTGACTCTGTTTTTAAGCTCAACTACGGAGTAGCCTACAAATCTTGAAGTCAGGTTGCTGATCATTGGCCCAAAAATCTTCGTTCTCCAAGTGAAAAATTCTGTGTAGGACGCCTCCTCAAACACCAACATATTATGAGATGGCAAGAACATGCAGCGTACGTAGAAGCCATAGAGGACTTCTTTGAAATGTTGGCCACTGAGGTCGTAGCATAAACCCTTATTTCCCTCAAGGAAGGACATCCACGGGGCTCCTGCTTTCTCTGGCTCATGAAAAACTTCAATGCAAGTGAGCAACATTCGGCAAATTTTGTAAAGCACAACACATGAAAGATCAGGTAGACTTTTGAAGAATGACATGGCACCCGTTAGGGTTTTCACCATGTATTCTTCTGTCGGCGATCCCTTTTTTGGAGCCGGCAATCTCGGATAATTCAGCCATGTAGGCCGCTTCTTTGTGATTGCCTCATGTGCTTGCCATGTCCTTACTCTTGGTACATGACAAAAAGTTGGATCCTTTTGAAGTGCCACAGGTGCTCTTGTGAATAGAATCAGGTATCTAGGATTCTTGTTCAACAAGCTCTTTCTCCACTTGGGGTGGACTTCATGTGTGCCTTCTATTTGCATTTCTTTATAAAGTTTTCCTTGACCTCAAGAGCTCTCTCGGGATATGACAGTGATTGATGATTCCATTGTGCATTGATTTGATTGGGAGTGAGTTGAGTAACATTGACAGAGTGAAGAACTCTCAACTCCCAATCCATCGCTGCTTTCCACTGCTCATCCGCCTCCTAAATAACCTTTTTTTAAAGTGCATCTTCCTCAACTTTTGACAGCTGGACCATTGGCACTTCATTAGCTTTTGTTAATGCTACTTGGAAATCTTCTTCACCACCTAGCCCTTCTGATGGCTGTGTTTCCATCTCAATGAAAGAGACTGAGGGAATATCAATATGTGGCTGATTTGACGTACCTGCTTCTTGTTGCATCTCTTGTTGTCCATCTCGCAGTAGCTGGTTGATTCTTTTCAGCTCGGCTATTTCCTTGAGCAGCTCTTCTTCTCGTTGTACCCGCATTAATGCCAGGTCTCTGCGTTGTGGCTGCTCCATCTTTAGCTCTAGCTCCAGATCTTTATTCTTTTTCTCTAGTGCTTTGTACACTTTGTCTATACCTTTGATCGAGGCAACTACGGGATTTTCTCTTATCTATCACAAAAAGGTTGCCTAATCGTTGATCCTCTGCTCTAAATATTGTAATGAGACGTTTGCTACATCTAGCTATACTTGGATCTTTTGAAGTGACAGAGTTGTAGTCAATAGTTTTTAAGTAACCTTTGTCAGTTGTTCGTCTTTGGTTTTACAGGCATCTGTTAACTTCATGAGAAGTTCGCCTAACTCTTCCATTTCCTTTTGCTGCTTGTCTCTTGCTAGCTTATATTGTTCAGATTCAAATTTCAATTCTTGGACTTGTTTTGGCAGATCAATGTGAGGACATTTAATTTGTCCTCTAACTCTCCTTGGAGAGCGTTGATCACCATCTCCAATTCTTCCATAGATCGGAGTTTTTCTATCATATCCTGCATTTTCCTTGCATATTCATTGACTTGGAGAATTACCTCATCATTGGTCAGCCAGTATTCATTTCTTGTGAGCTGCCTAGACGTTTCGGCAGTCTCTTGTGATTCTCTTGGTGGGGTTGTGGTGCCTGTTTGTGGTAGCAGTCGGGTTTGTTCTTCCCCTTGAGGCTGTGCTTGGGCCTCTTCTGCTTTGTTTGCTTGAGGCTTCATGGATGTCTCAGCCGTTTCTTGCTGGGTGGTGGTAGACGGGGTTTCCTCTGTTTCTTGTTCCTTTGTTTGCTTAAACCTTGTTGACTCCTCTGGTGCAGGACTTGCTGCCCTTTTCGGCTCTGGTTCTTTTGCTTTAACTTGGTCAGAAGTAGTTGTTGCTTATTATGAAAAATCTACTGTATCTTGTGGTTCAAGCTCCTTTTCTTTGGTTGTCTCGCCCTCTGTGGTTCTATCTATTGGTGACGGTGGTGGGCTTGGCATGGGATGGTCGTGTTGTTCCATAGCAGGTGAAGATGGTCGCGGAGACATGTCACTTTGTTCATGTTGGGTCTCTCCTTGTGCGGTTGCTTCTTTTGCTTGTTTTTCTTGCTCGGATGCATCTGCTCTAGATTTTCTTTCTGCTTCTTGAGCTTCTTTTAACTTTAATGTCTCCACATCTTGATACATTCTTTCCAATAAATCCTTTGGATCTTCTGTTTCTCTCCATGAAGGGTGCTTTGTTCTTGGTCCTTTTACTTCTATAGGTACCCACTTTGCAGGATCCTTACCTTGAGCTTGGTGGCTTTGTTCATAAGAGTGTTTCTCTCTCTAAAACCTTGCCTGCTTCTGTTGAGGCTCCTCTTGATGTGCTGCCATTGCTTTTCTTTTCATCTCTTCAATGAGGGCTCTTCTTTCCTCATTGTTTGAGCTTTCGCTGCTATGCCCTTCTAGAGGGCTCTCGGTAGAATCCTCATTGGATTTGTAAGTTCTTTTGGTGAACCTTGTGGCTCGAGGGGATGGTTATGCAGACACGATCCATGTGTTTTGATCTGGGACAGGTGGCTGCCATGCCGATAGCATGGTAGGATATTCTTGTGAGTACCTCAGGTGCTCCCAAATATGTTATCTTACCCTCTTTCTTTGTACCCTTCAGTGTGGACAGAACATATTGTGCGTGGTCGATGGGTTGCTTGGTTGTCGTCTTTAACACTTGTGTAAATGTAGTCGCAACTGCATGATTGGGTGTTGTGTATCTTGGCGGTCTCTTTGCAAGAAAGTAGAAGTGTTGATGATATAATCTTGTTGGTTCTTCCACTTGCTTCTGGATAAGATCGGCAAATGTTGCAGCAGCGGTTTCCTTGGTGAAGGTACGTGCCATCTTTCTATCTCTAGCTCTCATGGTCATCCCTTCTATCAACAATTTGAGAGCTTCGGCCACTATCTCTTTCGTAACTACCACTTTGACCTTGTTTCCTTGTTGGTCAGAGATCTGGGCTGTTCCATCTTCCTGGATTGTGGACAGGAGCTCATAAGCTTTCTAAAAATCTACTCCACATGGCTCTTGGTCATAGAACTCTCTGAGCCCAAGCCTTCTGGTAGCCTCTTTTGTGTCGGGCTTTGCTACGATATCATAGACCTCTTTTGGCAGAAGTTGTAGTTCTACCTGATGTCCTTCTTTAATTTTGAATCTACCAGTGAAAACTGTTGTGTTATTCCCCTCAAGCTGTTCTTTTGACAGATAGGTCGCTTTGGCCGTCTTTACTGAATTGGGGTCTAGTTGGTATGGTGGTAGCTCTTACAAATTCTCCTTTTGAGAGACCCTCTTCTTGGCCTTCTCTGCAGCTTGCATGGCTCCTGCTAAGTGAATAGAATGTCAAAGTTAGAAAATTTGGTAGTTCCACTTTGAAATGTCCTTTAGTCTGAATTGCTGACAAATTTAGTCCAATTTGCTTCAAATCAATTTTTGAGCATGCATAGATGCATAAAAACATGTAAAGATCAAAATCATGGAGTCCAAACAAAAAATTGCAACAAAAGTAAATAATCGTTTGCGATTATTTACAAGTGAGTAATTTTGTCAACTTTTGGAAATTTTGGCACCATATGCTTGAAGTATATATCAATTAGATACTCTGAGTGAAGTGTGGGCTCGTTTGGGTGCACAGGGTGAAAATGGTGCCAAATTTGGACTTTAGGTCTCTGAAACAGTAGATGTAAAAGAATTTTGCAATTTTGAGCTCCAAATTGGTTCAAACTAGGTTAGTGGGCTTAGGACATCATGTACTTTGGTCCCATGATGGCAAAGTTGCAATTTTTTTCCATTTTGGCAAAGAAGTAAATAATTGCGATTATTAACTTTTTTATCAAAATGAACAGTTTTTGGTGCAACTTGGTTCTAGGCATGGTGTAGATCCTGTGTATGTGCTATGAGGTGATCTGGATCAAAAAATGTGACTCATAACTCAGAAATTGGTTTGCAAGGATTTCTTTGCCTTTTTTGGCAATTTTCCAAGTTATAATTGATCATTTTGGCTCATACTTGAAATGTGGCATGTAATAGGTGTGTACAAGTGATAGGTGAGGTGATGATACCATTTTCAAACCAAAATATTGCAAAAGTAAATAATCGCAATTATTTACAACAATCAACTTTTTCTTGCAAAACTTAAAAATTTTGACCTAAACATATTCTATACACCTAAAACAAGCCCTAAATTGGATTTGGTACAATTTGGTCTTGCTGGCATCACTTCGTGCTTTGTCGACTCTTAAATCACTGATTTTTGTGACTACATGGCCTGTAGAGTTGGTTAGTCACTTTTGAGGCTATGGATTTGTCCGCTACATAGTCCTGAAGCAATTTTGACCCATTTGGAGTCAGTTTGACAAATTTGACACTTTGTAGCCTTCGAGCCGTTTTCTTCTTTTCAAGGGCTTGGCTTGATTGATTTTATGAAACCAATCATATACATTGTATATAGACCTCGTATATAAGCTGTCTGTGGAGTCAGAATCCAATTCTGGCATCTGCCAGCAACCTAGCTTTTCTACTTGGGACCCCCTCGACCCTTGCCGAATGATCAACTGTTGATATAGAAGTGTTCTATTATTTTGGGGCATGCTACAGTTCAAGTCTCATCTGATTTGGTTGAGTTGACAGGCCGCTATGGTTGATTTTCGATCGTAGGTCTTCATGCGCTGCTCGGATTCTAGGGTTTTTTTCCAGGGGTTTAGACTAGCTACCGGCCATATAGAATGGATCATTGATAAGTATAGAACTTACCCCTCATGTGTAGTGTGAGACAGCGTTGAAAATAGGCAACTGTGGACTCCAAAAAATGCGCACGAAGAAGGTCGAAAAGCTCTCTCTCCAAAGGCAACAAGTGGAAATGAGGTGATTTTAGCATACCTTGGGTATCTATACTCGGACTTCCCGAACCATTTTTCTCCAAATTTCTCTGTTAGTCCTACTAGGCCATGAAATCTATGTTAGACTCAAAAAATTCTCCCAATCGGAGTCCTGTAGCTCATTCTGTAAGAATTCTGCAAAAGTAGGTATGGCCGCCTAAATTTAGGCTTTCCGCTTCCATCTGTCGGTTTGATTGAAATTTTTTGTGCATGTTCGCCTTGTCTTTCGGATCTTCAACATATCTTTTGTTTTCCATATGAGCTCCTTTGCTATTTATTATTAAATTTTAACCTATTTATTAGAAAAATCAAAGAAAATAACAAAATGCGCTAAAAAGCAAAGTAAAAATCCAATAATTAAGAAAATCCATTGGAAAATACATCTTGACTGTTTTTTGTTGGATTTCTCCATTTCTTAAGTCTCAATATCAAGAAAAATGATGAAAAATAACCAAAAAGGACTATTTTTTTTATAGTATATACACTATTTACACTCATCGCGGAGACATTATCGGCTAAATTCCCTTGTTGATGATTTATAAGGGCATTATTAGGTAATTTTGCAAAAAATCACACGTTAACATCAAACTTTTTCCTCCCTCTTCAAACATTGCCCTTAACTACTTAGTGTCCTTCCACCCCTCCTAGATGGCGTACTCCGAGACGACTGTGTGCATGGGTTGAACAATCGTGTCTATGCATAGCCTTGGTTAGCTCTACCATGCTTTGATGATCTATGCAGTTCAAACCATTATGTTGTGCAAGAGTTGGGTCTTGAGTAATTAACTCAAGGGTTTTTGATGTCGAGGTTTTCTAATGTTGTCTTCCAAAGAGAAAATCTTGTAGCTTGTGTTCTCTTTGCTTGATTGTACCATCGGGATGCTTTAGCACGCTGATTGCCTAAGCTGTTGGTATCACTTTTGACTGTTGTTGAGCTTTTACCCGTCATTGATATCTTGGTTTGTCTTGGTCAGAATGGTGTGGTTGAGTTTTCTGAGACTTAACTCTTTATTGCTTGATCGGTTTTCCAATTTGCGGAGAAGATAAGTGCTCATTTTTCTTCCAAATCCATTTCGTGTTAGGTTCCTTGCTCAGAGATTCTCGTCTTTGTGCTGTGATCTTCGGAACCATTTTCGATAGTGTCGATGATGTTTTGGGCACCCAGATTTGAATCGGCTTGTCCTTAAGCTGTGCTTTTGGTACCCAAATTTGTCTGACTCCTTGCATGCTACTTGGAGCATTTACTTGTCGATAGGATGGAGAAGATTGATTGCTTTGTGGTTTGCTCTGCTGATTACTCTCTTTCCACTGCTCCTTGCTTGGTGCAATTGGAACAATGAGTTGTCCACCTGTAGGTGATAGATTGAGCTGATTTGTATCCCAATCTGGTACTGCCTTGTATGTCCGCATCCATGAGATTCTAAGAATCATTGTCTCATTCATGTGTTCATCTGGTAAGCATAAAAATTGATGAGGACATGAACATCCATGTAGTATCACATTTAAGTTGACTACTCCCAAAGTTGGTGTTGGGTTCTTGTTGCATCCTTTGATAGTCGCTATTCCTGTTATCAAAGACTGATTGGTTTCTTTCTTGCATGTGGAATAACTGATTTCATTTACTCGAGCTCCTGTATCGATCAATGCATTTGTGCTATGATTGTTCAGCTATACTTTGATGCGAAGGTCCATTCCATCTAACCATTCATCATCTGTTGACACAACATCTTTCGGTAATTGTCGGTCATCTATTTCCAGAGTGTTGATGGGAATAGGTATTTGTTGATTCTTGAGAGCAGCTTTCCTTTTGAGTACTTGAAGCTGAACTTCCTCCCGGGATTCATCAATAACTTGCTGTCGTTTTATCTTTCTTTGCTTAGCTGCATGCATTCTTTTTAGCAATTCATTGGTTAGTGGCAAATTGTACTTCTTTAAATGACATCCACTAATCCAATTAGCCATCGGTTCACCATCTAGGGTGGATACCTTAACTGCTCGACTTGGAGATACATCTTCAATGATAAACGGTCCGTTTTCCTTTTTCTTAAACTTAGGAATGTGTTGCTTAAGGGGATAGACTAAAACTAAATCCCTTTTTTGAAGATTTTTGTAATTAGATGGGTCTGCTCTTTGATGAGTAGTGCCCTTTTTCACAACTACAGTGAAATCAAATTCCAGAAGAATGATGAACCATCTCACTATTCTTCTTGTGTTGCATTGCTTTTTGACCAAGTACAATAAGGCTTGGTGGTCCACAAAGAACACAAACTTGTTTGCTAATAGGTAATGTCTATACTTTTTTATGGCATAGATCATTCCTAGTCCTTCCCTTTCGGTGATGGTATAATTTTTTTCTGCCATATTCAACTGTCGGCTAGCATAAGAGATAGGAGAATCAATTTTTTCGTCTCCTGGTTGAGCTAGTATACACCCGATGGAAAAATTGGAAGCATCTACATGTATGTGAAATATCTTATTCCAATCTGGTGTTCTCAATATTGGAGTTGAAGTTAGAGCTTGCTTAAGCTTCATGGAGAATTCTTCACACACCTCAGTCCATTCAAAGTGTGTAATCAAGTTATACATGGGTTTTGCAATTATAGCGTACATATAAATGAACCGTCTTTAATATCCACAATGCCCCATGAAGGCTTGAACCCCTTGACTGTTGTCCGTCTAGGCAAATCAGCAAACAATAACATCAATTTTGTCCATATCAATAGCTATGCCTTTTTTAGACACTATATGTCCAATATTTTTTCCTTGTCTACCCATGAATGTGCACTTCTCAGGATTTAAGCAAATCCTTTAAAGTCTACATTTTTTGAATACCTTTCTGAGGTGTTCAAATGATAATTTCGGATTAATGAATGTATGCATAGATCATTGTTGTGGGTTAGGTCAACACATGAACATCATGCACAACAAGAATGACAATCTACTCCACCATGCTTCATCAACAACAATTCAGACACAGTAAACATAACTACTCAAAGAATATCAGAGTAAGCAGAGACAATACACTGAATAGTTACTGCACTGCACCATCATCATCACATTCATATCAGAGAACAGATACATCGTGCGCAGATACATTCCCCACTTATATAGATAAATCCGACTTAACTACCAGGTCACAAGACATTCAGCAGACTGCAACTGAAAGACAGTTACATCCGACTTGGCAAAATACAACTCAGTAAATATCCAATAAGTCAAAATCCGACTTAGCTATTCAGAGTCAGTTTCTAACATGTGCCTCTCAACACATGGCACGTCCCGGTGGTAGATTTCGCAGAAATCTGACCCGGATCCACAGATCCCTTGATCAGGAATCCACTCTCTGCTGCACAGCTTCTTCCTTACTCTGGTCCTCAACATTCACTTTATGATCCACCAGCTCTGCTTCCTTTACTGCATCTGACTCTGCTGCATCAGCTTTTCCCATTTCCACCTCTTGTGCTATATCTGCAATCACAGTATCAATCTGCTCTTCTGCAACTTTCTCCTCAGCTACATCCTGCATCAAAAAACTATTAGTAAAATTCTCCTCTTTCTTTTCTGCCTCTGCAAGCTGCTGTCTCTGATTCTCTTCCATCTGCTGAACTTGCTGCTTCAAACAGTCTCTCTCCTTTTGCAATTCCTCCACTTCCTTCAACAATTGTGCTTCTACCTCATGCACTAACCCTGCCTTTATCACCTCATATGGATACTTAATGACAAAGCTCATTCTCTCCTTGGTCTTTTGCCACATCTCCTGTGCAACCAAAGCTAACTGCTGCTTGAGGATAGACACTTCTCCTTCTTTCATTAATACTACACTCAAGCTAATTTCCTCCTGTGCCAACATCTGTTGCTCTAGTACCTGCAAAGGTTCCAATCTCAACCTCTGCATCTCCACAGTGACCTGTAACTCTGCATTCCTCTTTGCCATGTCTTCCAACTCCAAAGCAACAGCTGCCTCTACTTTCTCAGTCCATTGCTTAAACTCCCCCAATGATCTCTTCACTTTTGCTAACTCCATCTTCTATTTCCCCACTGTTTCCTCCATATCCTGCTCATACTTTACTTTCATCATAACTATCTGCTCTTCAAACTCTTTCACCTGTCACACCTGTCCTTTAAACTCCATCAACTTTTTTGCATTCCTTTCAGCTTGCATACTCTGAACCTTCAGCATATTATTCTGCTGCCTCACAAATTCCTGCACCTACTGCAGCATCTGAACTAATTTATCACTGTCCAATTTCCCAGTATCTACTGATACTCCAGAGACTTCCTCAACACTGAAATCTAATCTAGAAAACACTCTGCTGACTGGTTCAGACTTCTTCCTCTTGTTGGATAGTGTGAAAGCCTTACCAAGCTTTATTGGTGTTTCCTCTGCTTTTACCTGCATTGGTGAATCAACATCCATGGTGCCAAAATCTGCAAACTGCATTTTTGCTGTGGTTTCTTCAAAGGCCTCTCCTGGAGTATATTTGGCTTTCACCAAATCCTCATAAGCCTCCATATGCTTGGCATTAATCTTCACAAATCCTAACTTTTTAGAATGCACCATGATAGGCTGCTCAATCTGAATTGGCTGCTGCTTCTCTTGCACCAGTTTTTCTGCTTTCACAGGCCAGCTTGCTTCACCACTCTGTACTCTCTGTGCAAAAAAGAACAATGCTGACAAGTAACCACATAACCTGCTATTTGCCTGTGTCTTCCTTTTGTCTGAGGAATGAATCTCTGCTGCCAACTTTTCATACACCCAGTGGGCCCAGCTCACTTCTCCTCCTTGCTCTGCATAGCTCAATGGAGCAAAGTTTTCTTTTGACATATAGTCAAACTTCACAATAAAGCATAGCCTCTCCAAGTACCACTTAAGCTGCTCTCTCCTAGCATATGCCACATTCTTTAACATGTAATACTGCCTGCCTCCTTCTCTTGGACCAAACTCCTTTTTCAGTGCTTCCTCTGAACACTTTGGAATAGGTGTATTGGGATACAAAGGCAGCTTGAACACCTCAGACACCAACTCCACACTGAGTATCACATGCGGTGACACTCTCCCCTTAGTCTTCCTAAGTATTTCCAACTGAGACTTTGCATACACATTGTTTCTACATTCTTCCCAAGGCAGAATCGCAAACTCATACAATCCTACCTGCTGCAACCATATGGCGTTGCGCTCTGCCTGACAATCTATGTCAACTTTGAAGTCCATAAAAGGGTCCATTAATGCTTGCATCACCTTACCTTCAGACACAGGAGTCGGCGTTGGCGTTTCCTCTTCTGCAGAGTCACTGTTTTCGTCTGCATTGCTTACGTCAAGCCGCATTGGCAAAGCTTTGCTTCTCAAACGTCGCCCCGAAACTTCGGGCTGCTCCTCATCAGGCTGTGGTTGCATGGCCACCAATTGCTTTGCTTTCGGCATGGCAGGACTGAATAAGGCTTCTTCAAGCGAAAACCCGAATCCTCTGCGCTGCTGCATGTGAACTGGACGTACTGAACTTTTGTTGCATGTATGATTATACTCTCTGCACCATGCACACATATCTCCACCCGGTATCCTTGAAGTGCTACGAAACTTCTTTTCAGCACGCTCCCCGAGGCTATTAATCGGGCCTAATAATTTCTTATTAAAAATTTCGACTTGGTCAGTTCCGACACAGGTACTCTTCCAACATCTACAATGCTGAATCGGATGTGCACTTTGGAACTGCCTGCTTCCTCCAACCTGTGAATTATATGGGATACTATGAAAAGACCTCCTAAAATCCATGCAAGCCAACATTTTGCCTTTTCCTTTTGCTGATTCTGAATCTCCTGGCTGTAGGGGTATTACAGTCATACAGGCTACACTTGGCCAGTCCAAATGAGGTGGCTTTCCCTGAAATTTCTTCAGCCTGAAACCATTAACTGCCTTTTCCACTCTTGTACCAAACACATCAACTATGATGAATGTCCCTTGTCCTTTATCCTGCACAATCTGATATGGTCCCTGATATCTCAATGGCAATTTACCAGGATGTGGTCCCAGCTTAGAGTTGTACAACATTACCCAATCTCCAACCTGAAAGATCTTGAACTTCACATTCTTGGTCACCCATGCTTGTCTTCTTCTTTGTATGACTTCAGTAATGTAAGAGCTTACCAACCTATCCTCCTCCAGCTGCATCAGATATTTGTTCCTGTGTAGTACTGACAACTTTGGAGACTGCTTCTCTGCTGAGACTCTTAAACTTGGTACCACAAACTTCATAGGCACCACAACTTCCAGCCCATACACCAGCTTGAATGGTGTCATACCAGTAGTGACTTTGAAAGCTGTTCTAAAGGACCATAAGGCAGAATCCAACTTATCATCCCAATCCTTCTGATTCTCTGTCACAATCTTTTTCAAAATCCTTATCAGTGTTTTGTTGGAGCTCTCAGCCTGACCATTAGCCTGTGGATGATATGCTGTAGACTTCTTGTGCATAATCATATGTGTCCTTGTTAGCTCTGAAATTACTTCATTCAGAAAATGAGCTCCTCTGTCACTTACCAGCTCCACTGGACACCCAAACCTGGTCATAATGTTATGATAAAGAAATCTGGCCACACTTGAAGCTTTATTATCCTTCAATGCTACTGCTTCTACCCACTTAGTGCAATAGTCTGTAGCCACTAAAATGTATCTGCATCCCCTCTTGGAAGTTGGTTTAACAGGTCCTACAAAGTCCAAACCCCACTTTTGAAAAGGTTCCAAAGGCAAAATAGGATGATCCCCCATCCTATCCCTGTTTGAATCAGGTTGACCTGTTTTCTGACAAATTACACATCTTTTGGCATAATCATGTGCATCCTTTAAAATTGTGGGCCACCATAATCCAGCCTGCAAAATCTTCTTCCCTGTAATATCTCCAGAGAAATGCCCTCCTGCTGTGCCTGAATGTGCTTCCTGCAAGATTGCACTTTGCTCAAATTCTGGCACACATCTTCTTATCACTTGATCAATTCCTTTCTTATATAGTGCCCCTGCAATAACTAAATAGGGTCTGGTTTTCAGTGCAAATTTTCTTCTCTGATCAGCATTGAACTCCCTTGGTATAGTTCCATCAGTCAAAAACATCAGCAGCTGATCATACCAACAATCAGTCACAGCAGTCTGCACATCAAACAACTGAGCATCAGGAAGTGCATCATCTACCCCAGTAGGTGCTTCACCTGTTTCAATCCTGCTTAGATAATCTGCAATTACATGCTCCTTCCCAGGAGTATGCTCAATTTGAAAGTCAAACTTCTGCAACAACAACATCCATCTTGCAAGCCTTCCAGTAAGAAGTGGCTTCTTGATCAAATACAACAAGGCCTGATGATCAACATGAAAAACTATCTTGTTCCCCAACAAGTAATGCCTGAACTTATTCAATGCATATACCATCCCTAAAGCTTCTCTTTCTGTCACAGGATAGTTTCTTTCTGCACCTGTGAGAACCCTGCTTGCATAATACACAGGTCTGAACCATCCCTTCTCCTTCTCCTGCATCAGTACAGCTCCTATTGCTATATCTGAGGCATCAACAAACACATGAAAAGGCAATGACCAATCAGGTGGCTGCAAAATTGGTGCTACTGATATCATTCTCTTCAACATCTGAAATGATTTCTGCTGAGGCTCATCCCATACAAATGCCACATCCTTCTTTGTTAATTGAGTTAATGGCAAGCATACATTAGACAAATACCTCAAATATCTGGAGTGCCACTTTGTCTGTCCAACAAACCTCATTAATTCTTTAACATTGGTAGGAACTGGTGCTGCTTGAATGGCTTCTATTTTCTTGACATCTATGGCCATTCCTGCTTCTGACACCACATGTCCTAAAAGTATTCCACTCCTCACAGCAATTACACTTTTATAAGGGTTCAAAGCCATCCTGAATTGTCTGCATCTTTCAAAACAGAGCTTCAGATGTAGCAGATGTTTATCCTTCTTTCCAAACACTGAGAAATCATCCACAAAGACTCTCATAAAGTCCTGTAAGTAAGGTTCAAACACCTTATGAGCAACAAAATTAAATGACGGTGGTCCATTGGTTAACCCAAAACTCATCACTGTGTAGGCAAAGGCTCCCCATTCAGTTATAAAAGCTGTTTTATGCTGATCCGACTCAGCAACACTAATCTGATTATAACCAGAAAAACCATCCAGAAAGCTGTACATTTCATGACCAGCTACTGCATCCAACACAGCATCACAAAATGGCATAGGAAAGGGATCAGTAATGGTTGTTGCATTCAATTTTCTATAATCCACACATACTCTTAAGGCTCCATTTTTCTTTGGCACAACCAGTATGGGAGACAACCATGATACTTCATGTACAGGTTTAATGAACCCTACTGCCAGGAGCTTATCAAGCTCCTCCTTCACCTATTTGGCAAAGTTAGGATTCATTCTATATCTTTGTTGCACAGGTGAAGGAGGAGCTTATCAAGCTCCTCCTTCACCTGTTTGGCAAAGTTAGGATTCATTCTATATCTTTGCTGCACCCTCTTTCAAATTAATCCTATGCTGATGTAGTGCTGGGTCAATGCCTCTCACCTGAGAATAATCCCAAGCAAACACATCCTTATAATCAACCAATAATTGCAACAGCTGTGCCAGGAATTCCCCTTGAATGTGTGCACTCACTTTGACCATTCTTGGTTCTGCCTCTGTTCCTAAATTCAGCTCCTGAAGTTCATCCTTTTCTACCCTGCTAGATGCCCCAAACTTCTTTTCATAAATTTTCTCAGCCATATCCCTGGCCTCCTTTTCTTCCTGCTGAATCTGTTCCTTATCAGACATAGCATATTTCTGGTCCACCAACTGTAACAGTTCCTTACCCTGCACTGTCTGTCCTGGTGCTAAACCTGTATCTGGCTCATCCTGTTCCTTACCTTGCTGTAACATGCTTTCCACATCTACTTCAAACACAGGTACAACAGTTGGATTGGCCTTCAAGAACTCTTCCTCTTGGTCATCTGTGACCTCATCAGCAAAATTAATAGTCTGAGCAAACAATGGTTTCTCACTTAATGGAACCATCTTCCTTCCCCTCATAGGTATGGTTACTTTCTTTTTCCCTTTTTTCAATATGACAACATTTTCTCCCCAGTCCTGTCTTACTTTAGCCAATCTGAACCAAGGCCTTCCTAACAGCATTTCATATGCAGCTGCTAAGTCTGACATTCTGAGTACCACAAAATTAACAAAAAAGGATAATCCTGACACCTGAATTTCCTGTGATTTGAGAATTCCGAAAGGTTGTACCCTAGATTGGTCTGCCATTTTCACCTGAAAAGGTGCTGGAGCCAGAGCTCCCAACTCCATTCTTTTGTACACTGCCTCTGGTAAAATATTCACCCCAGAGCCTCCATCCAATAACACATCATCAAAATTTTCTCCAAGAAAGTGTACTTTAATAACTGGTACCACAAAGTCCACATCTGCTGGATCAATTCTATTTGCTACTGCTGGAGAAAACTGCCTGTCCATTGTGCCAAGTCCATTCAGGTTCTGCAGCTTTCTGAACAATCTGTCTTTGAAAGATGGAACCAATTGCAACAACTGATCCAAAGATAATTGAAGAGGTGAGCTAATAAGTATTTCAAACCAATCCTTATCCTGTTTATTCTCCACCTCATTGCTCCCATTATTCTGCTCTTCCTTCTCTTTTGGGTCATCCTCAATATCCACCTGCTTTGCCTGGTGTTTGGCAATCCTTTTTGTAACCTGGTCTCTTACCCCTTTTTGCTCCTTCCAATCCAAAGGTGCTTTATCCTTAGACCTAGTCACTGCTAGAACTTCAACATGATCCTCCTGCACACATTGGTTGCGGTCACAAGCCCATTGATGTTCCTCTTCATTCCCTTGCTGCTCCTGTTCTTGGTCAGTATCTTGAATCTGCTCATCCTGAGAAAACACATCAAACAAGATTACATTTGCCTGAACTGCTGGCTGGTTTTGCTGCTGCTGCTGTTGCTGATTTCCAGGTTGATTGGACAGATTGTACCTTACAATGGGCATTCCCCTTTCTTCCCTATGCTTCACCCATAAAGCACAATTGGGACCTACCCAGTGATCTGGTGCACCACAGTACACACAGGGTCTCCTATTATTATTGTTCTCCTGCTCTCTCCAAAGAGGTCTAGGAGGTCTTGCCCTCTGAAATGGTGGTCTTTCCCTAAATGGTACTGCTTGATTTGCTCCAATTTCTGGTCTTCCTCTTCCTATGTTAGGTGTTGTCTGCCCTCTATTCTTTGGATTATACCAACAGCTAGCAGTGCTATGTCCATCCCTTTCACAAATGTGACAATACACTTTTTCTTTAGGTGCTACAACAGAATAACCAAACTTTTTAAGTTTGCCTACCAAATCTTTCTCAATGCTCTGCTTTTGCTTGACTTTCTTCTTCTTACTGCTCTGTTTCTTCTTTCTTTTTTCTGTTTCCTCATCACTGTCTGATTGTGAGTCTGAATCTGAGTTCCCACTAGAATCTGTGTCTTCAGATGCTTCATCTGAATCTGAGTCACTGTCTTCTTTTCCTTTTGCCTTGGTCATGCCAAGTCTCTTCTCCACCCTTGCAGCAGCAGTAACAAGGTCATCCAGACCTCCAGCAATATCAATGCTAGCTACTGCTCCCTTTAAGCTGCTTCTCAATCCTTTAGAAAAATAACCTGCTAACATTTCATTAGTGGGTCTTTCATTCCCCTGCAATCTTTCTACTAAAATTCTGAACTTCTGTGCATAGTCTTCAACCAGCATCTTATTTTGCTTAATGTCTCTGAGTTTTCTCAGAACATCAGTCGGAGTCTTCTCCTTTCTAAATCTCTGCAGAAATGCCTGCTTCAAAGCATTATAAGTAGCAAAATGTGCAATGCCATATTGGCTGAACCAACTCATGGCTTTTCCTTCCAATGTGGCAGCAAACTGTTCCATCTTAACTCCATCAGCATACATCACCTGATAGCCACTTTCCTGCCACTTAGTTTCAAACTGTGCCACATGAGAGTCAGCATCTTCCTTACTCCCTGCTCTAAACTTGGCTGCCTTGACCTTTGGGTTGGGTGGTGGTTGAGCCATTGGAATGGGTTGTGGTGGTCTCCTAGGTCTTTGCCTGGTAGCCCCCTGAAGTGGGTCAAACTGGATCCTTCTCCTGGTGGTTCTTCCTGCCAGGAATAAAGCTCCAATAAATTGCCTCACTCTCCCTTCTCCTGCTGCTCCTGATCCTACCCCTCCTTGGTCTACAGGTTACTGCCCCTGAGCATCGGGTGATTGCTGATTGTCATGATCATAGTTAAATGGATCAATGTTTCCAGCCTGTGCTTGAGCCCTTGTGTAGTACACTCTTCCTACTCTCCTGTCTCCCTCTGACATGCATCATTACTTGAAAATAAACGTTAACCCAGTGGGATCGCCAAATGTGTTGTGGGTTAGGTCAACACATGAACATCATGCACAACAAGAATGACAATCTACTCCACCATGCTTCATCAACAACAATTCAGACACAGTAAACATAACTACTCAAAGAATATCAGAGTAAGCAGAGACAATACACTGAATAGTTACTGCACTGCACCATCATCATCACATTCATATCAGAGAACAGATACATCGTGCGCAGATACATTCCCCACTTATATAGATAAATCCGACTTAACTACCAGGTCACAAGACATTCAGCAGACTGCAACTGAAAGACAGTTACATCCGACTTGGCAAAATACAACTCAGTAAATATCCAATAAGTCAAAATCCGACTTAGCTATTCAGAGTCAGTTTCTAACATGTGCCTCTCAACAATCATCCATATATACTTCCAATAATTTCCTAAGATATTCCTTAAAAGCATGGCTCATCAATCTTTGAAAGGTGACAAGGGCATTAGTTAACCCTAAAGACATCACCGGGTAGGTAAAAATACCCCATTCCGTTGCAAAGGTAGTTTTATGCTAATCTTTTGGGTCAACCAAAAGTTGATTGTATTCCGAAAAGCCATCTAAAAAGTTGTAAGCTTCTTTTCCTGCAACTCGTTCTAAAACATGCTCAGTGATTAGAAGAGGAAAGTTGTCTCTAATGGTACCTGCATTCACTTTCTTGAGGTTGACACACACTTATAATTTTCCATTTTTCTTGGGTACTACCACAATTGGAGACACCCAATCTGTGTGTTCAATTTCATAAATGAATTCAGCCTCCCTTAGCTTTTCAATCTCTTCCTTGATCATCCTATAAAATGTTTCATTGTTTGTGTATGGCCTTTGTCTACCTTGGTTTTGCATCATCTCTCATGGGTATGGTATAATGACAGATTTTTGGGTCAACACCCTTGAGATCCTTGTAAGACCAAGCAAAGATATCTCGGTATTCTTTTAGTAAGATTTAAAAAAGCCCTTCTTCTTCTTCCGAAAGGTCATTTGCAGTGTAGGCTAGTCTGCTCTTCTCCTGGTTCGGCCAAATTTAATTTTTTTGCGTTTTCAAGCCCTTCATAGGACTCGCTCTGTTTTTGTAGTTCTCTAACAGGTTGTTTAACTATGATTTTTTAATCTTGGAGAGTATATTTCTTGTAATGGGATGGAACACTCATTACATCTTTACCCTCTTCTTCAATGGTTTCCATTTCAATTGTATATATCTCTTTTAGAGTTTTTTTCAACTCTTGGTATTTCTTTTTTCGTTCGACTCGTGTCATGGTTGAATCCTTGTCGTGGTTTTTAGGGTTTTCTTGAGTTTCCTTTCTCGTTTTTTTTAACGTCTTTGTCATTTCATGTTCTTCTTCTAAAGGATGTCTGCCATTGATTTTTTCCTTGACACAATAATGTGTATCTATCTGCATCAGGAACTATGTTCTACTAGAGACTGATGGCATATGTCTAGCTTTCAAATTTCTACTGTCTCTTTTTCGTGTATACCATTTTTGTCTTCTCGGTTTCTGGTTAGGAAAGTCAAAAAAAAATTCCTCCCCTCCTTTCATGAGTAGCTTAGCTCTCACATGTTCTTTTTTCGACCCCGAATCATTTAAAGTAACTAAGTGTTCTCTATCTCATTGTTGCATCATAGTAGAGGTCTAAAAATACTTGTTGAGCTTTCATCAAGTCAATGGATTCCAAAAAAATTTCTTCAATGTGGAGGGTTGAGATCATTTGTATGGGAATTATGTCATAGCCGTCTTCATTGCAAAATTGAGTAGGCGTAGACGGGGAATTTCAAACTCCGAGCAAACTTTTTTGAGCAATCATAAAAACGAGCAAAATCCATCAAGACTCCATATAGAACTTAAATCATAATAGAAAACATTTAGCATCAAATTACATATCATCTATTTATCATTGTCCCTAAACACCTCAAGCATTTCACATGGAGACTTGAATCATCTACCCTTATATTAACTCCTTAATAGGAAACATTTAGCATCAAAATACATACCATTGTATCTATAAAACTCCTTATATTATCTATCTACCATTGTCTCTAAACACCTCAAGCATTCCTCATGGAAACTTCAATCACCCACTCTTATATTAACTCCTTGATTATCCAACGGTATGCTCCCTCCTCCGAAGCACGGCTCATGGTCATAGATAGTCAGACCATGGTAAATGCTTAGACAAGTGCGTGTGTGTGTGTGTTGCACGCGTGCTCTCTCTCTCTCTCTCTCTCTCTCTCTCTCTCTCTCTCTCTCTCTCTCTCTCTCTCTCTCTCTCTCTCTCTCTCTCTCGTGGAATGAAGAGAGGGGTTTCTCAATACATAATCATATGGCAAGTGGTTGTAGGGAGAGAGACTTGTTTATTTTTTCAATATTGTCAAGAAATGCTTAGTTTAGGGAATTTATTGAAGAAGTAGGTTTGCTAGAGTTTATTGGTAGGTTGGAGTTGGTAGAGTTTACTGGTAGGTTGGAGTTGGTAGAGTTTATTGGTAGGTTGGAGTTGGTAGAGTAGGTTGGAGTTAACAATGAACAATGTATATTTGCAATCTTCTAAATTGTATCTTATTGAAATTGGAGATAAATCATTTTTGGTCGGTGGCTTTATTTTTTCTAGCTCTCAAAAAAAATGTTTCAGCTTACAATCATGACACTTGTCAAACCAAGAGGAAAATGAAAATATCCTCCACACACTTGAAAAGAATAGTGTGAAAGCATTCAAGAAATCCTTAAATTTCAAGTCTTTTATAAATTTCATTGAAAGTTGAACACTTAGTTGTAGTCAAACTCTTTTTGAATAGATGCAATAGTAGCCAAAAGACATATATACTTCTACAAAGAACCTCACAAATCTAAGTACACGTAGGTAAAGTGATTATTTCCTATATAGCCAAAATAGAATGTAATAATGAGATGATGCAAAATTCACGATGTTGGTTACATTTTTTAGCTCTCTTGTGCTTGTTCTTATAATTATAACATTTAAACAATTCATTCTTCTCCCCCGCTCTCTCTCTCAATCATGCTTTGATTAATTTAAAATAAACTATCCTAATATAAGGTGACTTCCACATCATTCCATCTACCCATGCATGTAGTAATCATCGGCTCAGGTTGAAGGAATGGAAGAGCGCCACATTTTTTTTTAATACCACATGAAGATTTTGATATACTACAAAAGTGAACAAAGAGGCTCTCCTTCAGCAGTATCACCAATGCACATGCAGTGCATGCGATCAAGAGGTTCAAAGAGCTGGATATAGGAGCAATCATGGTAATTCGATCGATAGATTCACCATCGTCAACATCTCTACCTTTTCGATTGTAGGATTATCTGCCATGCACAGAGGGCTTCAACATCTTCCCCTCCCTTCTTGTGAGACTCTTATAAGATTGCCACAGTGTATGCAACAACTTCTCTCCGCTCCTACAGATTTCTTTTGACATGTCCATTGTGTAATCATGTTGGAGCCTCTCCACTACCTTGTGGAGTTGTCCCACCCCTAGTAGTTGTGCTATGTTTTGTAGAATCTGAACAAAGTGAAATCCCACTAAGCATCTATATGAGCACTTACCCTAGAGGGTACCCCCTCCAAGGGCTCAATAGGTTTTAGTCGTTATACAACCAACAACTCCAACACAATGGTGTTGGCTAAGAATGAAAAATATCAGGGTCCATATTCATTTAAGCTTGTTAAAGGCACACAAGGTGAGGCGAGAAGGTCAACCATCTTCATTTTGACTAGTGGCCAAATATAAACAAAGCCCTCAAAAAAAAATCTATGATTGAGTTGGCACTGACACAGACTCTTTTTGAGAAATTCCAGAGGACGGCAGACTCTTTCACAATCCTCTTTTTTAGTTTTCAGGGCGAGCTACAAAAGAGGAGACCAAGGTTATTAAGGAGGATTTAATGGGACAGGGCGGATGAGGTGATGAAGATCATGGAGGAATTGTTGACATGAAGGGTAAAGATGGGGTTTGTCTTCCACAGCTGCATGTTCACAAAAGGCAATCCATCCCCCTTCTCCTCCTGCTTATGGAATGGAGCATAGTCAACTCTTTTACTAAGAAAGATCAAGGACTGATGCATTTTGGGTCCCGACTCCGCCTGGATATGGGGTGGAAAGGTGTAGGAATAGCAAGCAAGGGAGTTGGCTTGGTATTAGTTAATGTAGAGGGGTTTTCACACTTTGATGCTCCTTTGATGCCCTTGTTTACCTAGCAACCTCTTCACCTCCACAACATCGAAGACTCAGCGCCTCTCTTTGTCGTTAAGTGAGTTACTCAAGCCAATCGATGGCTATATGTGTATTGAAAACCACAATGGCATAATCATGTTGACCTTTAGTGTTTCCTCTTGCTACCTTCTATTTGCTACTCGTTCTCTTCCAAAACCACCAATGCTATTGCACCTGCAGATGATACCAACAACATGAGGAGTGCCTATTTTTCTTTTGCTTGTTGTCCCTTCTTTGCAGACGATGCAACAACATGAGGAGTGAAATGATTTTATTTTGCTTGTTGTCCCTTCTTTGCAGACACACACACGCATTTGCTCGCCAGTATGAGAGAGAGAGAGAGAGAGAGAGAGAGAGGGAGTGTTGGGCTTTGCAACAGCGTGAAGGAGCTCTTTCTATACATTGCTCATACAAAAAAGCCGCAATATAGGTAGATTATTAATGACTAGGAGAATGAGTTTTGTATGCCTCTCTCTCTCTCTCTCTCTCTCTCTCTCTCTCTCTCTCTCTCTCTCTCTCTCTCTCTCTCTCTCTCTCTCTCTCTCTCTCACACACACACACACACACACACACACACACACACACAGGGCACTGATCTCAATATAGAGGAGCACACCACCTCTCAACCCACGTTGTCATGCAAGAGGTTCAGCCCCCTCATGCCAGCCAGCTACGCGACGTCATTCCCACTGAGAAAAATGCAGTGCGGAGATGGATATAATAAGGGCTAGCAAGGTATCATTAACAGAGTTCCTCCTGCTCAGCCGCACCCACCAACACAATATCGTCAGAAACGGACCCTCTCTCCCTCTCTCTCTCTCTCTCAAAACTATCTGAAAGAGCATGCGCCGGCACGCGCTCTTTCAGATAGTTTTGAGAGAGAGAGAGAGAGAGAGAGAGAGAGAGAGAGAGAGAGAGAGAGAGAGAGAGAGAGAGAGAGAGAGAGAGAGAGAGAGAGAGAGAGAGAGAGAGAGAGAGATTTCTCTCTAAGATCCCCGAGCAGGTGCCAATGATTGAATTGGTGCCCGTGATGGCGAGCATGTCTTTGGAGTTGCGCTTATCTTTGCCTCATTCAATGAAACCTTTGTGCATGTCACTGATCTGTCTGGCAAGGAGACACTTGCTGGCATGAAGGTGAAAGCTGACAGAGACGAGTCTTGCTGCTCAGGAGTGCAAGGAGTTGGGGATAACAGCTCTGCACATCAAGCTGAGGGCAACTGGTTGGAATAAGACCAAGACACCCGGGCTTGGTGCACAGTCATCATTGAGAGCACTTGCTCGTTTTGGCATGAGGATCGGACGCATTGAGGATGTCACCCCTATTAAGACAGACAACACACGAAGGAAAGGTGGTCGGAGAGGTCGCAGGCTATAAGACTAGCCACCACAGGACTGTTTGGCCGTCAACAAAGCGAGGAAAGATGTGGATGTTCTAGCTCCAATGGTGCTTGTCACTATTATTATTGGATTATTGAAATTGCAAGTTTTCTTTGTGTTGTAACTTGTGGCTCAGGAGCTTTGCTGGATTAGGTTCTAAATTAGTCACTATTTTTTCCACAAAAAAAAAAGAGAGGGAGGGAGAGAGAGAGAAGGTTTACATGCTTCAAATTTCAATTAGTGTGCCAACGTTTTTTTTTAAAAAGGCAACATGAGAATCTTTGACAAATTCCGATTGCGGAGCTAGAAAGAAAAAGGAATGAAGCACAGCTTGTAGGCGTCACATGAGGAGAGGGAGGCGAGGGGAGAGACCAACAAATCACACGAGACAGGGGAGCATCAAGAAGGGTCTTGCAAGGTGGGGGGAAGATCAACAGAGGCTAGTGCTTTGGAGCACATACGGAGCTGGCAGGTGCAGAGAGGTTTCTTTAAAGTTTATGGTTCGCTATGGAACACAGCTCCATGCGTCAGCTGATGTGGTTAGATAGTGATGTCGCGACTATATACTCTTAGGGGTAGGAGATCAAATCCTGGTCCTAAACTTTTGGAGCGTAACACAAAGGGTAAGATTGGAAGGGTTGGATCCAAGAGGAATCTACCGTAGAAATGAATATAATTTAGAATGAACCAGTAGTGGTTTCGAGTCGAGAAAATCAATTTCACAAATATACAAAATCCCCTATACGGTAGATCCAAAGAGGAAATTTTTCAAAATAACCGCCATTCTTTTCAATTTAACTCTAATCCTTCTTTCCCTCCAGTCTCAACACAATCAGCATTCAGGATTCTGAGTCGAGAATATCAACTTTAAAAATATACAAAATCCCCTATACGGTAGCCATTCTTTTTTATTTAACTCTAATCCTTCTTTCCCTCCAGTCAACACAATGTTTTAATTTTCAACAGGCTCAGTTCTAAGCTGAGGCACACTTTCCCCAAGAAGTGGCTTCAATGGTTGTCAATTTGTGCGTAACCTATAACCGGTTGTGCTATCTTCTTGTGAGGACTACGAGCAATTGTGTAATTAATTAGATATAGGACTTAAATTTTATGAGAGCCTGAAAAAGTACATCACAAGTGTCACTTTGCTTGTTGTGATCTACCATTCCCAATGCCTAGGAGCACGAAGGGTGCAACTTGTTGCCAACTAGTTGCACCCGCACCCTTTCTTTTTCCATCACAAGTCACATTCATTATCGTGGTCTGTCGTTTCCAACTTGCTCCACCCTTGCGCCTAGGAGTAGAGAGGGTGGACCTGGTTGCCAACTAGTTGTGCCCCCTTTTTTTTCAATTTCCCATGACCTGGCCTAGAGAACTGTGAAACTCAAAGAGCTCTCTCTACAAAAAACTCACTAAATGAGTTCACACTGGCACGAATTCTTTCAGAGAGGCTTTTTGAGTGAGAGAGAGAGAGAGAGAGAGAGAGAGAGAGAGATCTTGGAAGTAGTTTGGTTGATTTCATGTATTCGCGTGGTTTTCATGATGGCTAAGAATTAAGTGGGAGAATGCACAAGCTGACAAAAAGAGAAGAAAGAATAGGGAAAGATTGAAGTATATTTAGTCATCTTTCACTACAAGAGGCTATTCATATTAGCGACGCTCAAAAAAAAAATTCCCGGCGTCGCTATGAGCGTCGCAAATTTCTTTGTAAATTTGCGATGCTCATAGCGACGCCGACTGGGCTAAAAAAATAGCAGAGAGCGCCCAAAAACTCAGATCTCATATCTGAGTTTTTTGGCGCCCTCAAGCAAGGAGCAGGTAACGCTCTCTCCCTTTCTCTCTCTCTCTCTCTCTTTCTTCTCCACACACACACACACACACACACACACACACACACACGAGGAGAGGAAGGAGAGCCAGGTATGCTCCTTCCCTCTCCTCACTCTCATGTTCCCTTCCCCTCTTTCTCTCTCCCTCTCTCTCTCTCTCACACACACACACATACACACACACACATACATAAACAAAGAATGCACACACACATTGAGAGAGGAAAACAGAGAGAGAGCATGCATAAACAAAAAACGCACACATTGAGAGAGGAAAAGAGAGAGAGAACATGCATAAACAAAAAACGCACACATTGAGAGAGGAAAGGAGAGAGAAAACATGCATAAACAAAAAAACGCACACACATTGAGAGAGAAAGAGAGAGAAACTAATTTAACGTCGTAGGAAACTAATTAAAATTAAAAGACCTAAAGATCTAGCTGACGAGGAGTTGAACTCAAGACCTATTATTCAAGAGGGAAATGGCATAACCAATCTATCATACTTGGCATGGGTGATAGAAAGGTTATACCATTTATCTCTTTTTATTGGCACACACATCCACACACGCGCACACACACAAGAAGAAGAGAGTTATAACGTCGTAGGAAACTATCCTAAAATACGTTAAAGATTAGGTTAGATGTAGACTTACGTTAAATTAGATTTGGGTTTATTTAAGTTAAATTAGATTAGATTTAGGTTTATTTTTAATTAGATTTACATTTATTTACGCTAGATTTAGATTTACGTTATATTAGATTAGATTTAGGTCTCCATAGACTGCGATGCCTGCATGAAGCGGGTGAGGAAAGCCCTCAATGGAATATAGGGTATTGCTGCCTTCACTCATGGTGGGCTCCGTCGATCCAAAAGTACTGGTGAAATGTCTTCAGAAGATAGGGAAGAAGGTGGATCTTCAGGGCGGCAAGAGTCACTACATCCCCGACACAATGACCATCTAGACAACCTCTAGTCATTCAACAGCAACTTCAAAGTTAGTAACAAGAGCAACAACGGTCTAAAGGGCCAATTGTTGTCGTCAGATGTGGATATGAGCCGACACACAGGACGACGGAATGCTTTGATCAGAGGCATTCTAATGTGGACCATGCATGACTATCCCGGGCTAACAGAATGCTCAGGTGATCTATTGACACTCCTCACTCAGACACTGTAAAACTTGTTTTTTCCCATAGTTGATCTATTATCATGTGTATACATGCAGGGCTTCAAACAAGCGGATACGGAGCATGTGTCACATGTGGACCTAGACTAAATGCACGTAGGGCGCCCTCACTGAAGAAGCAAATCTACGAAGGTCATCAAGCGTATCTTCCAAAGAATCATGTGTTACGCGACGGCTTTTTGGGAAGAGAGCCACCAAGGATGTCTGCACAAGCATGGTTAGAGAAAAAGGAGATGTGCGATGACGGATTGCCTCCAGGGATGAAGAGACTATCTCTATGGTACGAGTTACCATACTGGCCCCGACTCATGATCAATCACTTGCTCGATCCAATGCACATATTCAAGAATGTGGGTAATCTACTATGGGACCATCTGACCGGTAAGAAAGATACTTTGGGAGCCAGAGTTGACCTTAGAAATGTGGATCGTATGGAGCAATATTGGCCGCAAATAGCGTCTGATGGATTGATAAAACTCCCTAAAGCACCATGGATTTTCACAGGAGCCCAAGAACGCAAAGTAAAAGAGACCATTCGATCTTTGCAGACCCCCACTGGCGTAATGCACTCGCTCTGAACGTGTTTTACTAAAGAAGGAAAGCTTACCGGTTTGAAGTCACACGATTGGCATAAAATGTGTCAGGTACGTTCATAGTGGACTTTAATATCATTGCATAAAATGTGGACTTTAATATCATTGCTGCACATACTTTACAGTTTATTTTACCGGTTGCCATTGAGGGATGTTTGTCTCTCGACATCCGTAACACAATCTACAAACTTGCAAAGCTGGTGCAATGGATCTCACAAAAGGAGATCAACGTAGACTCCATACCATTCGCCAAACTAAATGCTGTGGAGCTTGTGTGCATGTTTGAGAAACATTTTCCTACTACCATGCTAACCATTCAGGTGCATCTTCTTGTTCACATAGTTGATGAGGTGGAAATAGCTGGCACAGTTCATTCCAGATGGATGTTCTTCTTAGAACGTTTCATGAAAACGCTTAAGGGATATGTGGGTCAAAAGGCACGTCCGGAGGGTAGCATGGCAGAAGGTAGTGTTTAAACGGAGAGCTCTATATAGATATAGGAAGTTATGCTGAGTTATGCGAGGATGAGAGAGAGATCTCTTAAAGCCACAAATATTGTATTTGAACAATTTTGCTCCGTGTTGTAAAAGCTCTGGCTCTCTAAGTACCTTCCATGGTGTATAACGCTCTTTTCTACTCGCGCTCACATCTTTTGATTGAAAATTCTGAGTTTTCGACTTGCCTCTTCTATCACTCAATTCATTGCGTCATTGTATTTATATGTGTCATTACGTCATTGTATTTAATGGTCTTTGCGTCATTGTCTACTCTATTCATTCAATATTAAGTTTAAATATATGTGTGTTTAATGCAGGTATGGATGATGAGGAGTTTCTTTCTTCTTTGTCACCGCAGCAGAGACAGTGGTATGTGGAGCGTCATTGCTCTGGCGCATCATCGCGCGTTCCTACTCCATCCGCATCTCCCTCTATTTCGGAGCATTCGGCGCGCTCCGAAGCTTCGGCGTCGACGAAACGAGCTTCACACTCGTCTAGACACCAGCGCTCTAATGGTGGCGGTGGCGGTTGTTGTGGGGATTCCGCCACCGATGCCTCCACACTGCCTCGTGTTCGACGAGGCTCTTTACCCTCCCCTTCTTTGCCCGCCCCCACACCAGCCACAGCATCGCCATCTACGCCAGGTTTTGCACGGCTGACTGTTCCTAGCAGCTACACATCTCTACCTACTCCGCCAGGAACCACCCACTCGACACTCCTCGCTTCGGGGCCCAGACGCCGGTGGAGACACCTGACGTCCGTACCCCCATCGACACGCCGCTAGAGACCCCTGCCGGGACACCCAGGTTCACGCGTCACCGGCCAGAGGGCTTGCCTTACTCTGTCGACTTCAGCAGCGGCATCATCATGGATGATGACGGCAAGAAGGTGATCTCGCGCATGCGTGGTCTTTGCTCTCAGCTGTTTAGACACTACATACTAAACAAATGGAGTGAAGTACCAAGTGATTTAAAAAACAGAGTCATCAGCATACTTCATGATGAGTTTCCCGTTCCAACACGGGATCAGCGCTTCAATGAAGACCTAATGAAGATTCGAATGTGCGAATACTGCAAACACAAGCGTTCCGAAGTGCAAAAAGCAATCAAGCATGGGTGGAACAGGCCAGATTGGCTAGCCAAAGAAGTTTGGAAGAATGCGAAGAAAGCAGCGCGCGAGAATCCCGACAAGTGGAAGCAACAAAAGGATGCAGCCAGAGCGCGAGTAGAGGCAGGGAGCTCGCACCACTTGGGGAGCGGTGGATGGGCATCATTTGAGGCCGATTTTGTAAGTGTTTTCGCATTGCTCTTTATGTTCGATAGTTTAGGGTTTATGAGTTTTTTAATTCTAACATAATGAATTCTTTGTATGTTTTGACAGTGGTCGATGACAGGACGTGATCCCACACCGTACGAGCGCGAGTACGTAGGCAAGAAGGGCTTAAACGCCTTGATGGACATTCTCAGTTCTCGCGGCGGCATGGTTAGTATTAGGTTTACTCTTTTCTATTTTTTGTATTGTTTTATAAATGTCGTTATATGTTTATACTTACTGAAAGCTGTCTTATTGTCTTTTTTTGCAGAATCCGACAGATACGCCGCTTGGACGCGATGAGACGTCTGACTAGAGGACGTCAGTTTAGCCGTAGCTAGATAGCATTAGTTTAGGGTTTCTCATAGCTTATGTATCATGAGACGGATTTTATACGTCTTTTTGAACCATGTATATTATTACATTTGTCACCGCAGTTCATTTTGCCAATCAATTCTTTATGCCTATGATCTTGTACAATTGTCATTATTACATTTGCCAATCAATTCATTTTGCCTATGATGTGTACAATTGTCAATTTTACGCTTGTCAATTTTGCAAACAATGCGTCTTGTGGGTGACTATTTTGGGTCTATTATCTACCCTTGCACTTTTTTTAAAAAGTGAATCAAGTACAATATGGTTGATGGGTGGCAGGGCATTCAATGCCCTGTCACCAAAAAAAAATTCTCTTGGGCGTCGCTATAACCGTCGCTATTTATGGCTCTGGAGCGTCGCTATAAGCGTCGCTATAGACTTCTGTGTAACCGTCGCTATAACCGTCGCTATGAGCGTCTCTATATAGAGACGCATATAGCGACGCTCTCGTAGCGATGGTTTTAGCAACGCCGGGGGTTATAAAAACCCAGTGTATTTCCGTCCCTAACAGCGTCACAAGAGCACAGAACCTCTTGTAGTGTTTGGTTTCTTAGAGTGCAACGAATTTTTCTTGGAGATTCTCTAGGCGCGACATTTTGTTGTAAAGACGTTTTGTATCTGCTAAAAACATGTGCCCTATTGTCCCAATGATAGTGATATTGTTCTTCATTTTTATTTTTTTATTTAGAGAGAGAGAGAGAGAGAGAGAGAGAGAGAGAGAGAGAGAGAGAGAGATCCTACAAAGTAGTTTGGTTGTTTTCATGTATTTACATGGTTTTTATGAGGGCTAAGACTTAAGTAGGAGAATCCGCAGGCTGAGTTCACAGAAAGAGAAGAAAGATTAGGGAAGTATCGAAGTAGACCTAGTCAGCTTTGGTCTCTTAGATTGTAAATACTTTTTCTTGAAGATTCTCTAGGCTTGACATTTTGTTGTAAATACGTTTTGCATTTATTGAAAATAGATTACTTATTGTCCAAATGATAGTGATAATGTTTCTCTTTCTCATTTTTTTCTTTTTTTTTTGTGTGTGTGTGTGTGTGTGTGTGTGTGTGTGTGTGTGAGAGAGAGAGAGAGAGAGAGAGAGAATCTAAGCATCTTCTTAGCGTTCTTCCCCATGGATAGGCATGACAACTCTTGGTTTGGAAAGTCCCTATCATCTGCAAAACATTGTGTTATCAATATGATGCAACCCTTTCCCTTATCTACCTAGCAAGATTTCCATATCACCTTCTCTAAGCAGACAGAAGCTCAAAACAGATTAAATTTTATCAAGAATAAATTATGGCCTTCCTCATATCTGCCTCTTTATGAGTTTCGAGAAATCTCTCTCTCTCTCTAGAGAGAGAGAATAAGTATCCATATACTTAAGCAACTCACTTAATAACTTTTCTCGGTTTTGAGCTTGCTCGGACAAGTTTGCTCGATGTTTGGTAGAACTTGGCATAGACATATTTACACATACATCCCATTGTCGCTAAAATTTGAGTCCACTCAAATGGCTCAAACAAATGCTCTCAAAAGGGTTCAGGTACATAAGCTTCTTCTGTGCAATCCCTTTCTAAGATACATTCTTCTCTTTTTAAACTCCCATTTTCTGAAGCTCCGCACATCCAAATAGGAGTTCTTTGTTCAACCAAGATGGAAGCTTAGTTTTCGCTGAAGAGACTAAAGCGAATTCTAATATGGGTGTTTTCATGACATCCCTATAAGTGTGATCTTTTAGATTAACCCTGGTTATTGATCCCACTTGCTTCAAGTACACATAATTGTTCCCCCAATATTGAATGAGTTGTACTTGTCACATGAAAGGTCTTTCCAATATGATTTTGTAATTGAGTTTCTTTCCAAAGTCTACTATGGCAAAAGTGTATAGATATTCAATTCCACAGGAATTAACTATCACTTTTTCAAGCAGTCCTAATGGTCTTTCAATGTGTCCATCAGCCAATTACAATTTCATTCGAGTTTTTCTAATGGCTGGTTGTCCCCAGGATTCCCATACTGCTTTCATGGCTATGGCTATGCCTGCTCCACTATCCAGTATTGCCATCGTTTCTATGTCATTATATTTCACTGGTAGGGTTGTGTTTCCTTCTTCCCCTTCGTAGTATTCTCCAACTTTATTCACTGGAATAGATCGAATCTCTTTGTTGTCCATTTCGTGTTTCAATTTTCCCAAATTTTTTGCGATTAGTCCCGTTATTCCGAGGAATTCCAAACTCCGAGAGAACCACTCCGAGCTAACACAAAACCGAGCAATTTTTGGCAAAGCACCTTGAATATAACCATGTTGTATAATTGATGCAATTTAGGATTAAGTCAGAAATCATCATCTCCATCATCTATTTCTATGCCTCCAACTTCATCTATGCATCTTCTCCATCATCTATTTTTATAGCATCCAAACTTCACGTGTGCTTCCAAAACGTCAATGGATGCAAAGATGTATGGTCTGCAAGGGCCATAAAATGTTCTTTCAAAAAGAAAACTTGATCTCAAACATTCTACATTCCAACATCAAAGGACCAAGGATAATGATATGCATACACTCCCTTGACCAGATGTTTATCTTATACTCCCTTGCCCAACACCTAGAAGTCCTACGGTCTATTGTAAAAGCGGCAATGATGATGATGAGGCCACGTGAGTGGTAGCCTCCTTGACAGCGGCCTTAGCACAGACAATGACCTTCATCTTGGTTGGGATGACAACACACTGGAGGAGAGGTATTAATGGCATCAGGGATGAGACGAGGAGGGTGAGGGCCACAATGTCACCAAATGCAAGCTTGTAGGCACTCACAATTGACATCCATCCAGATCCAGTGATGCGATCACCAGTCCGACTCACCACGCTCCTACTTGCGCCATCTCACCATCTACTCGAGTTGCCCCTCCTCCGATGATCCCAATATTACATGGATAATTTCATGCTCAATTAATATGTACACCATTGCATGCTTCCATGATGAAGGAGAGGAGTGTCTTTGAGGGCCACAACATCACCACATCATGCAAGCTTGTAGGCAGTTTTACCGATGACATCTCGCCAGAACAATGATGCAGTCACCACACCCTTATAGCTTGCGTCCACTCCACCGTCTCACCATCCACACCTGGCCGCCTCCCATTACACACATACCTGCATGCTCAGATCACTCCTTCTACAAGACTTGCCAGCTATCATTCTTATGAGCTTCCCCCTAATGGCACATCTATCATTCTTGTTCTCAAAGCCACCTTCCTCACTCAAGAATTACTCCATGCACCCCTTTCACAGCGCACGTCAATTGATCAGGCCCCCTACAAGCTCGAAGTGTCCTCGAGTTGCATGTAATTGGTTGCCCATGCTAGCTGGGCGAGATTTCTCCTCTTTGCACCATCTAAACCTCCCTTATCCTCCAACGAATTTCTGTAGTTCCCATTTCTTTATAATATGGTGGCTCCTAAGGCTTCCCTTCACAATCTCCTCTTTAGTGCTACTTCCCTCCTGTCGGTTGCCTTCCCCCATAGCTAGCTCTCAGTGCTCCAACCCTCAGATCTCTTCACATACCAGTGTGTCTTTTCTTTTGCTGGCTCATGATGCCAAAGCCTTATAGCTACGAGTTTTTGTGCTTATGAGCTACCTCACCCTCACCTCTTGCTGTAGAATTTAGAGAGAGAGAGAGAGAGAGAGAGAGAGAGATCAGCCAGACATTGCTTCCGATGGCATGGTTAATGCATTGCTTGCAATTAGTAGAGGCCAAAATGTTGGGGAGCGCAGCGATCGCGAGCATGCATGGCCGGGCACAAAGCAAGGCTCCTATTTGTATGTTGCGAGGTTGACATGGCCTTCGTACACAAAGACGCGTTCGTAATATTTAAAACGACATTTTATTAGATTCGTTTGTTGAACTTATATTGTGAATGTAATTTACAAAAGAAACCTAGCTATATGTGCCCACGATTTTTGAAAAAGATAACCGTGGCAAATCTTGGCAAATGCAGGCAGAAAGAAAACCGGGTTGGAGCTTGGAGTTCCCGACTGCAGTACTCGCGGAGAGAGAGAGAGAGAGAGAGAGAGAGAGAGAGAGAGAGAGAGAGAGGGGCGCTGTAGGGAGATGCGAGCACTTTTGCTGGGGCGCAGAAGAGATAAAGAGTTTTTTTTTTAAATTTGTCCAACCTGGAGATCGCGACTGCAATACTCACGGAGAGAGAGAGAGAGAGAGAAAGAGAAGTGGAGCGCTGCAGGGAGATGTGAGCGCGTTTTCTGGGGCGTAGAAGAGATAAAGAGTCTTTTTTAAATGTGTGGGAGGACGCTCACGTCAATGACGTCGGCTGGATGTAAAGCTGGCTACAAGAGCTACGGTTGAGGCGATCAATCATACATTGCGAGCAAATTCCTCTCTCACCTTTTACAAGGGATGATAGAGATCCTAGCATTGAGATTTAAAGGAAAGTATTGTAGGAGGTAATGAATATAATGTAAGATGAAACTGCCTATAGCCATCCACGCCGGCGTGGATGGCTACAGGCAATTTCATTTTCTACAAAAGAAGGAAGTACCCATTGCCCAATGATGAAAAATCAAAAATTGATTGTAGATACGCATGCGGCATGCCTTTTGATAACTATCAAATACGCAGGGGCAGAGCAAGGGCAAGGGCAAGGGGGGCGAGGTTGGGTGAGAGGAGGGCAGGGCGAGGGTAGGGCGGGCGGGAGCAAAGCAAGGTCAGCTACAGGGGCGGGTCACAGGACAGAGCTGGGTGCAAGTGCAAAGGCAAAAAGGCAGAGGCAGAGGCAGGGTGCGCAGAGGAGGGGCTGCGGAGGGGGGCAAAAGGGGTCAGGCGGGGTGCAGAGCCGTGTAGAGGGGGTGCAGTACGCAGACCTCTATCCAAGCTCTACGACACTGTATGAGGCTAGGTTGACCAGTACCACCTACTGACGCCATGCCGTTGTTGTAGCTACAACTCAGTCCCGTGAATAGAAACTCTGCTCACTATTCCAGATCCATTGAGGTGGCAGCTCAACTCCCACTCTTTCCGCTATAGATTTCGTACGATCCAGCCAACTGTACTGCGTTACCTACCGACATATCTATGCCAAGCTGAAGACGACGACATTGGTGACTCCAAGCACCTCAAGATGGCGTTAATGCCTCTGCTCCTAATATCAACATCAACCACCATAGTCACCTTTTCCACCCTCCATTGCCATTAATGGACCTACGCCTGCCAATGTTCTCTCTCTCTCTCTCTCTCTCTCTCTCTCTCTCTCTCTCTCTCTCTCTCTCTCTCTCTCTCTACCCATCCCCGCCGAGGCCGGGCCGGCGTGGATGAGGGGGAGAGGGAAACTCTGAGAAAAAGAACAATAGACGAAGAAGAAATGCTTCCCAGTGCGGATTGGTAGAGGTAGAGAGAGAGAGAGAGAGAGAGAGAGAGAGAGAGAGATAAGAGAAATTTAAAACCCTAACCCTCCATTAATGCCTCCAATGCTCTCGCTCACAAAAAATTTAGAACAATAGCTGGAAATTTCATGGAAAAAATAGAGGACATGATTAATTCCTTAAAGGATTAATGTGTTTTGCAGTACGGTCTACTCAGTTCATGTTGTATCTGTTCGGCATTACAACCAATGTTATATTGTCATAGGAATTATAGTTATGTTATGTCTGATCGGAAATACAGTCAAGTCGGTTTTTGTAACAAGGGAGAGTCTCCCTGGGGAATCACTCGGTCATGTGATGGATCATGGCACTGATGTAATTTTTGTCTTCTCTCCTCTTCTGTTAATATAAGGTTCACTGCTTTGTTGGCAAAAGAAAAAAAGGAAAATTTAGAACAATAACCTCCATTAATGTGACCAACAATCTACTCGCTCCTCTTTTATTTTAGTCATTATTACTGCTGAGATGCTGCGTGCGATTCCTTACTCGCTCCTCTCAAGTGAAATCTTCACTAGCCTTACAAAAGGGTTTTCCAGTTTTGAACCTCTACGAATCCACCAAATACCCTACTCTTGTTCCCGTAGCCACTTCAGCGCCCGACTTCCCTGCTCCAGAGGGCCTGGAGTATAATTAAAAAAAACAAATCTTGCTTTCGTCGGCTCCGCATGTTGCATCCTGCCACTTGTTGAGTTTGCGCATCCGCCATGGACTCCAAGCGATGACGCCATGAAAGCACTTGCGCACTCTCTCTCTCTCTCTCTCTCTCTCTCTCTCTCTCTCTCTCTCTCTCTCTCGTCTTGAGTTCAACTCCTCGTCGGCTAGAACTTTAAGGTCTCTTGGGATAGTTTCCTACGACGTTAAAACTCTCTTCTTCTTCTTATTCTTCTTCTTCTTCTTCTTCTCGACATATGGGAGGCTACCAAGGCGGGGTAGCGCAGAGGTGGATAGCGCAAAAAGCTCAACACAAAAGCCACCACATGATTTTTTTGTAGATACAAGGCTGCATCAACTCGTTGGTACTCCTGGCTCCTCGGCTTCAAGTCCCAATACTGTAGTGATCTTTTGTTCGAGTTGAAGGATTGATGATAATCATCAAATGAAACTTAAAGGGATCTATAAAAGATTCTAGGTAATATAATAACGAGGCTACCAGTATAGAGTTATGAGATTCAAATGATGACAGATTTAAGGAATTTTTTAGTGCATGGCAACTTTTGTGTACTTAATCCCTTTGAGCACTTTCACATGCAACAAGAGTAACATTTTTGCTTACTTGATCAATCGCGAACGGTCTTAGTTGGCTTTTGTAAAGTGCCCTACAAAAATGCATAGAGAGAGGACAGAGTTTTGCAAACTCTATCCACACTGATGGCTAAAGAAATAGCAATGGAGGAAAATATTATTAATGCACACCAAAAATTATAAATTATACTAAATCTCATTGCCTTAGATGGCCCTCTTTGACCATAAAGAATTGCACATATATATCCATGCTACCTTGAATGGCTGCAAGTCCTCTGCACCTAGAAACCAAAGCTAGTGCTCACAATCTCCTTTCTTTGTCACCTTCCATTGCATGCACCCATTTGTGTCACCGCAGATAGCTACAAACAATACAAAGAGATGGATATATTATTATTTTTGAAATATACACGAGAGACTACACATTGTTTCTCCCCAATTTCGAGATACAGAAACGTAACATGATCTCCTTTCATTGTAAAAAACACACTAGAGATGGGAAAGAAAATAATTGGAGAGAAAATTCAATCAACATCACGGATATAAAGCGTTTCAAGCCATGGTCATTGTTTTCGTGATTATCGTGCAAATATTTTATGATCTTCAAGGGGTATAAGAGAGGTGCGAGTCCAATTGAGGAGAGGAAGCAACTTTTCTAGAGCAAGTATGACCAATTGATTCATTTATGTGACACCAAATGCTTAGTTTGGCTATGACTATACATGTTTTCTTTAGGGAGTCACGGACCAACTCACTCTCTCTCTCTCTCTCTCTCTCTCTCTCTCTCTCTCTCTCTCTCTCTCTCTCTCTCTTAGATTGTTCGCTCGGTTATTTCCTTGCTCGAAAATATTCGCTCGCCATATGGTAGGACTCCGTTATTCCCACTTTTGTAGATCATTCCATAGATATGTCCTGATTTTCAATAGTTCTCCCAAAGTAAAAGTGCATTGGATGGGTGTAGACATGATTGAATGAATGTTGTCTACTTCTAGGGTCTGTTTCGCTCTTTTAACTTGAGTGGTTTTACACACTATGGATTCGTCATCGTTATCTCCCAAGTAAGAGGGTAGTGTTTTCAAGGTCAATGGTTTAGACATCCTTGAAGCTTCATATCCGCAAACCCCATACAAGGATTGTACATCCATGTCCATATCAAGAGGTAGATTGTCTAACCAAAATTCCTCTATAGGAGCTAACTTCAGAGTTAGGCTCCGATCATTGATCTCTCTAACTTTTTCCATAAGTGTCCTGGCTAGTCTTCTTCTACGAATGGAATTCCATCTAAAGCATCTCCGTTGTATGGCACTATAAGTTCTGGCTCTTTTGTTTCAAGGTGGGGTTCTACCACCACTTCAAATTTTTCTTTATTGTCTCTTACCACAAGGTCCTCAGGTTTTGCCATACTTTCAAGCTTGGGTTTTTGTTTTTCCATCATCTCTTGGGTGATTCTTACCAATTTTTGATAAGATTCAAGCTTAGCTTCTTCCATGTCTGGAGAAGGATAGTTTTTCCATTTGTTTTCCATGTTTTGGCCTGCTTTAAGTCCCGCTTGGTAGGCTTTTAAAGCTGCATTAGTAGGCTTAAAAAAAACTTCATCCAAAATTGATCCTCCAGATTTCACGGTGGTCTCCTTGATTTCGCTTCTAGTTTCTTTCACCTTTTTTTGTAATAGCTTCTTTGCTTTCTCCTTGATTTCAGCCCTTTGTTTCTATTTCCTCATCTCATACTTTTTGTTTCTACTTCATTTGGTCTTTTGAGAGGAAATTTTTGTCTTTTCCAAATCATCAGAGGAGTTATGTTTCTTTTTCTTATCCTGAGCTCTGGTGATTACCTTGATTGGAACAATCGGTTCACTCTCAGATGAGCTACTATGTATCACTTGGACTACATTCACTACTGTTTTACCCTTGTTTAAAGGATTTTTTGGACAATATTCCGGGAAGTGTCTTCCCTTTTTGCAACATTGTATGCAATAAGCTTCAACTAGCTTGAGGTTCTTGTTAGGCTCTGGGCATTCATTTCTCCAATGATCATCTACACCATAGTTATGAAAGTTTCCAGTTCTTGGCTTAATCATGGGTCTTACCATAGGAGGTCTGACACCTTGATTAGCCACATAGTACATTGGTGCAAGATCTAGTGTAGCATAAGTTACAGGTTCTTCCATTGGTGGTGGATGTGAATTATACCAATCTCCTTCTACCATTACTGTAGATGGACTAGGCTCAGCATAGGGTGTAACAGGCACTAGTGCTTGTCATCTATGACTCCCTCTGAATGCATGTACTTTACAAGCATTGCATTATGTCTCGGATATGAAGGTTGTTGACCCAACACGGGTTGAGGTATTTTCATACCCATCGGTGGTCTTTGAGTTGGGACCATATTAGGCTGATATCTATACATGGGTTGTCCTTGTGGCCTCATACGCATGTATTGAACATTCCCATCATACTTTGGTCAGTAATAGCACTCATTGGTCTTATGGTTGGTCCATTTACCCTCGATTGCACACCATTTTTGTGGCCTAATTGGTTGTCCTTGTTCAGGTATCCCTTGTCCTGGTCCTCTCATAGGTGCTTTTTGCATGTTATTCATCATGTCATTCATCCTTTTGAGCATGTATTCTATGGCTGAAAGCGGTGCTGCAGCAGTTGTTCCCACTTGAGCTAGTTTAATGGATGTTGTTTTCTCACTTTGGTTATCCTCAAGGACATCTTTTGCATTGAAAATATCACAATTGTCTCCTAAGTCAATAGCGTTTGACACACACTCTTCTAGGGTTGTATGCTTCTTGCTATAGAGTATAGCATGAAGTTCTTTGTTTAGCAATATCTCTAGAAACAATGATACTAGTCATTCTTCTGTAGGTATCTATAGCTCTAGGCATCTGGCAATATATTGTGTCATTCGAGTTGCACAATCTCTAACGAACTCACCTTGTTTTTATTTAAAGTTGTAGATTTAAGTAACTGTATTGTGTTTGATCCCCGTTTTGCAATAAGAAGCTACAAATCCTTGAGCTAATGTATTTAAATCCATGATCGACCTTGGTGGAATGTTTTGGAACCATGTTAATGCTTTTCTTTCTAGTGTCATTCCAAACCCCTCGAATTGAGTATGGAAATCGAATATGCGTTTTGCTCTTAGCACGTGCTTAAAGCTTGCGAAGTGGTGATAGGGATCCCTAGATCCAATATATTTTTTGATCCATTTTTGAAAATCGGCTGGTCTGACACGTCTATTTGGTTCAACTCCTGGTCTCCTAACAATTGGTCCCGTTCTCAATCCTTCAAACCAGTGTGTTGAAAATAGTGACTCATGTAGTCCTGGACTGGCTTTAGTGTCACCCGGTTTTCTTTGTGATGAGGTGTTTTTTGGTTTCTTAGCATTACTTTCAAAAGATCTCTCATGGTGTTCATCTCTTGAAATAGTTTCTGGTCCTTGGCCCAATATCCAATCCCTTATGGAGTACCCTTGGTATTTGGTTTATTCCACTTCCTCAGGAGTCATCATAACAATGTTGTTGTTATAACAATCCCTAAACATGTAGGTTGGTAGATCTACTGAACCCTTATCTTTGATCTTGAAGATATAGATGATCTTCATGGGTGTTAGCTGTCATGATTTGACATGCGAAGTCCATAGAAGATCTTTGACGTTTTTATCCTCCCAACAATAGACTCCGATCCTAGGACTGTCTGCACTAAGCCGTTTCAAAGGCTTTAAGTCAACTTAATCATATCCCTTGAATTCTAAAGTTGGTGGTCCTTCTTTAGCTAGAATATCTAGAATTATGGTGTTTACTTCTAACCCCCATTTTTCTATCATGTTAGGGTTTTTGACTTGTAAATACTGATTTCCATTTCTATCCATGTATATTTTTCCTTGTTTGTTTGCCTTAATCTCCTCTTCAAACTCAATACCATGGTCATCAATGCGAATAGCATACTCTTCATTGGGGTCCAGGTAAACCTGAGCTCCATGGCGATTAGTCTACTAAAAAGAGAGTATATGCTTATAGCGCACTATCGTTCCGGTTTTTGAGTGAGTCGAATAGGAAGACATTTCAGATGTTAAATCTTAAAAAGTGTCTGAAACTTCTTCAAGGATAGTGTACAAGGTATTGCCTTGATTCACACTCTCTTTAGTGGATACTCTACTGGAGGTTTCTCCAAATATGCCTTGGTTTCCTAATTAGAGTACTTACCGTCGGATTGACTTGTTATCAATTTTTTCCACTTGACTTGATTCCAACTTCTGTCAAGCTACCGATTCATTGCTACAATCTGATTCCTGTATCAATTTTGATCAAGGTAGCTATTCTTTCACAAAGACCATGTAGTTTTTGCTAAATATTGTGATTGGTTTATGTGGATCACTTCAAATCAAGCTATGGGAGTCAGCAATTGAGACTTTCAAATTTCCCTTTTGCAAAAAAATCAAAGAACTGATATGCAATCTGAAAACTGAGTGAACATGTACCAATTTGGATTCGATTGAACCCAAAAATTCTTGGTGGCCTTGTATTATGTTGGTCTAACACTGTACAAGTTCAAAAGTAAAATTGGTGGCTCTGTGTAGCAGTAGTAAATAATCGTGATTATTTACTTTTCTCAAATTTTTACACTTTTTTGGCTTGATTTGCCAAGTGTACAACCTGTTAAGGTCTCTAGACAAGTTTCACTAAATTTGAAGAAAATTTGTTCAAGTTTATCAACTATTTCATGTCCGCATACTCTGATTTCAAGAATCTAGCTTAAGTCTCACTTTTGTGATCCAAATTTCACCAAAATTGATTTCTGTTGTCTACTTGATATGCTTGACCTTGTGATATACTTAAATGTGCAAGATTATCAATTTTTAAACGAGATATAAATAATCATGATTATTTACTCCAACTAATTTTTTACAAGTTTCTATCCCAATCTTGACACAAATCTGTTAAGCACCCTAGCCAAGTTTCATCAAGTTTGTTCAAATGGTTATCAATTTTGTGTCCGCAGACTAACTTTGCAAATTTGATCACAATTTTCAATCCAATGATCCAAATCTTACCAAATTTGGTTTGTGAGATTATTACAACATGATAAAGCTATTGGTATGCTAATTTGGTCAAAAAAGTTGAAAAATGGAGCAAAAGTAAATAATCGTGATTATTTACATCTGACAAATTTTTGCATCTTTTTGGTCAACTGAGCATATACACATGTCTATCACATCAATATAAGTCTATGAATCAAGTTTCATTGAGTTTGAACAAATTTTTCCCAAATTTACACTCAAGTTTCCGAAAGTCAGTACAAATTTTAGTTTTTGCCCAGCTTTTGGTCAATTTGGTGATCCAAATTCTATGTGCCTTTAAAAAAGTTGTTTGTACACATGCAATGAGTCACTGATATCAAGCTTAATCAATTTTGAGTTAAAAGTAAATAGTCGCGATTATTTAATTTAGATCCAAAATGAACACTTTTTTTCACTTTTTCAATGGATAGTATTTTCATGAGCTATTTTAAGCAAGTCGAAACTTAATTTGGACTAAAATGTCAAGAAAAAGTAAAGAATCTTAGTTTTTGCAAACTCTTGAAATTTTTACCTCTTTGTGTCCTTGAGCTTACCCACATGTTCATACAACTTTTAAGCATACTCTCTAGTCGGATTGAGTGATTTGGAGTCTTTTCATGCTATTTATAACCATAGACCTCAAATTTTGCAACTTCAATCAACAACTCACAATTGATTCTTTCGGAGAGAGAAATGTTTTGAAATGCACCTCGGATCCTACTTACCCTACTCTTAGGTTCTAATGCAATGGGCTTGTGGAAAGTATCCACATACACTCGTTTTCTTGTTTTTTATGGTTTTTGGAGCCTTGATCTTATGACTTGTTTCGTCCATCAATCATTCTTAAAATCCTAATCTAGTTCTACCATCCTAAAGGCACTTAGCAAGTACAATTACTTCCAAGCTACCTCTACACAACACAAGACAACAATCATAAGCTATGCGGTTTCTAAAAAGAAAGTTTCTACTCTAGGAGATCCTAGAGGAAGCCCGTGGGATTCATTATTAGTAATGGGGGGATGTCACCTTCGTGTATTAAAATTAGAGAAACCTCCCTATGTACAATATCTTACATGCTAACCTACCCCCTACATACAGACAAGATACGAACGTTCTTGCAATGAGCCATCCCCCTCATATAGATTTCATACGGAATGTAATGACCCTCTATTTTATGTATAATAGTAACATAACAATTTTATAAGCACATGCTTTTGCAAAAATACATGTTGAACTGCAAATGAACAGAAGTGTACATTGTAATGTGTTTTCATTTGCAATAGATGTTAATAGAAAAAAACATGAAAAACAACAAATATAATGAATACTAAATTAAAATAAACCAATCTTTTCAATGTAATTTTTCAAAAGACGAATAACATTTGCCTTGTAAACTGATACAAATCTCAAACTCAAAACATATGATACTAACCACCTACTTAGTAGGCTTCCCACATGGGATTTAAGGCACACATATGAAATGGATTATTCTTTAAGAAACAAATAATGTATACTCTTAAACAACCATGAGACTATATTTGTAATTATATGCAAAATAATGACATTGTGTATGTATAATAATGACATTGTGTATGTGTAACACACAAACCCAAGGTATACTAGACATGTCTTGGCAAGAAACTATAGCTCAAGATCAACACACCCGGTCAAGCCATATGACCATGTGAGAAATTGAGACTATAGAATTTGTAACTACAAAGAAAAGAAACTAACAATCTCAAAATCTATAACACTTTATATTGTAAAAAGAGACACAACATTTGGTAAGAATAGATAGCTCAAGAGACCCGGTCAAGCTTTATGGATAGCTAGAAGAACTGAAGGTAAAAATCGACAGCTCAAGATGGCACACTTGGTCAAGCCATATGACCATGTGAAAAATTGAGACTATATTTGCAATTATATACAAAATAAAGACACTGTCTATGTGTCATACACATACCCAAGTTATACTAGACATGGCTTGGCAAGATAGCTCAAGATGGCACACCCAGTCAAGCCATATGACGATGTGACAAATTGAGACACAACCAGTCAAACCATATGACCATGCGATGAATTGAGATTATTTTAATTGTAAATCCATTCCAATTTTGGGTTGTCCAATAATCTACATGTACAATAGGTAATTGTTGCTAATAGCTAAGGCAACTCTTTACAAGAAGAAACTCTTTAGACATTAATACATTTTGGTCTACACACAGAACGACCGCTTCTGCTACTTCAAGAAAACTTGAAAAGACAAGATCTTTGAATCTTTGAAAAAAAAACATACGATATCACACACCCAGCTTGAACATACAATGTCTCATTCCTTCTTTTTTGAACACCTAGTCCTACATAATACAAACTCTATACTTAGCTAGATAAATATTGAATCTTTCACTAAGAGTCAAGAGTCTTTCACTATGATAGATGAAGTCGTTATTTAACAAAAAATCAACATACATTATATGTACATAGTCCACATTTTTGTGGAGAGTTGAACTCTTTAATGGACATTAAAAATTGAAATAACGCATTCTAATTTCTATAGATTACCACTGACTTGAAAAATCTCGGCTAGGTTTCGAGCTAGCCATGATAAAAGTTGACAAAATCTAGCAAGATTTAATGTAGTTACCGATAGATACTTCAAACTGTGATCTAAAAACGGGAATAGTTTTAAGTTTATTATTTTTCTCTATTTTCTTCGGATAGGAAAAATGATTATGGCAAACTCTACAATGTGCACCAACCCTTAAGGGTGATTCAACTTTGATGTAACTACAGTTTTACTCCTAACTTAACAGTGTTAGAAACTTTTCGAGACTCTGTGTATTTTAACTGGCTAATATTGTGAAATCCCTGTTAGATTTTGAGCTTGCCTTGAAGAGAACCAAGAGATTTACAAAAGTTTTAATGTATATACAGGACAAACCCTTCAAATTTTGACCTAGAAATAGAAGAATTCCAACTTGCTCTGATTTTCTTTTGGTTGGAAAAATACAAAGAGTCACGACTCCCAATTTCCCACAGCCTACAGTGCCACAAACTAACTATGGTCTTCACAATCAATTACAATGCACATTGCACATTAAAGTTTAAACTTTAGAGAATCTAAAAATAGAGAGAAAATGAATTAAACAACAAGAAAATTACCTCACGGGCAGAAAGACTCCTTAGACTTGGAAGTTGGACGAGTTTTGTTTTTGGCTACAGCACGCGCAAGTGGCAGAAGCTCCAAAGGCGCAGCAGCAATGGCTGTTGCATATTCCCTTAAGTCTGAGATTAACATGAGCACAAATTCATTATTTGATAGGCTAGGTGTCGAAATCCTTGCATATTATACCAATCATGGCACAAGATTTTTGGTCACAAATTAAGCAGAAACTCTTGAAGTGGTACAGCAACCGTGGGCTCTTTGGTGCAATGGATCTCTCTATGCGATATGCACAAGCCTCGCTAAATCAAAGACAATGTGAACACGAATAGTAATAGCAATGAACTGGAATATCACTAAACTGCAAGATGATACAAGGTAGCACACAAGACTATAATTTAGATGGGAGCAGTAAACGAATCGCAATCCCAAAATCTGGTACAACAATGAACTCACTATCAGCACAACCTGCTCCAGACAAAGGGCTAGTGAGTTCAAAACAAAAGGGATGTTGACCCTCAGCTAACATTGTTCATCAAGATGGTGCATTGTAAACTGTGTTGATGAGGACTTTGCTAGAATGACATGAGGTCATAACATATGCTATGAGATATCTCAACCCATGCCATACACCATTACTAAAGCGGAAAATAGCAAATGCAAGTGGTACCCAAGCCCTTGGAGGGAAAAGGACCGCCAAAACCAATCTGATGAAAGCAAATAGCAACCCAACTGATGAAGATACTCTGAAGAAAACAAAAATGATGAAAGGAGACACTATCAAATAGAGCACCAGGCAGCAACAAGTCTCGTAAAGCCAGCCTTCACTCAGATCCTGAGAAAAAACTAGAGCTAGAATTCAAGAGCGATTTCAACGCAGTGAAATGAACATTGGAATTTGAATGTATTGTGCTAACGCAAGAGCTGATCAGATTGCAGGGCTGGAAAGAACATGAGACCAGAATACTCTACAAGTAACATCCACCAAATATTTTTACGTACGGAGAAGTTTGCACCATTTGGGCTCCTCAAGGTCTCCAGAGTTTCACCTAGTTTGGCCCTCGTTCTAGAGCTATCAGCAGCAAAACTTCGCGCACTGAGTAGGTGGTAGCATTGAGAACCTACGGCAAAACTGCTACTCAACTAGGCAACTCGTGCCTCGAACCCGACAACGAGCAGGTCGGAGACTTAGAGTCCGGACTCGTCACTCCATAGCTAAGCTTAGAGCAGGCAAAGGCAAAGACGAAGGCACTTGGGAGTCGGGAGCATGTAAAAGTTTGCTAAGATGAAATGTTGGAACTTTGAAAATTAGGGGTTGTAATTTCTATATACTTTCAAACCTTACACGGCCATGGACATTGGACAAAACCTAAGGGCCAACACCCGTCGCCTAGACTGCAAGATTCAAGAGTTGATCTTCCTTAAGAAAAATACCCCTCAAATTTCAAAAATTCGCAAAATATTCCCAATATTTTTTAGTTCATTTGATGCTGGTTTTTGAAGAGAAATTGGATGGCTAGCCTTCTAATGACAGATTGGACAAATTACCTTCCTTCTGAGTTGAAGGGAAACTTCAATTTGATCCCTTCAACTACAGGGTTTTTCACCAGACGACCCTTCCTACGCAAGGTTTGAAGGGCAGAAGGGTGTCAAAAACTATTGCCGACGCTAATGCCCACTCATGTCCTCTCTCTCTCTCTCTCTCTCTCTCTCTCTCTCTCTCTCTCTCTCTCTCTCTCTCTCTCTCTCTCTCTCTCTCTCTCGTCTCTCTAACCTGTTGCAAGTGCTTGCGAGCATGTCTCTAGTGCAAGTGCTTGTCTAGGCTATGTGTGAAGTTGCGCTCTCTCTAGTGCCTACTTTGCTAACCACCCAATAGCAGCCTGTGACACTGTGTGCGTGTGTAAATAATTCTCTCTACTCATACAAAGCCTCTTCACTGTCTGCAACAAAGGACCAACATTTGGAAATGCTCAAAAGTTGGGAAAAAAAATCGTTGCTAGGTCAAATATGCATGAATATTTCTAGACGTAGGCTAGATTCACACGATGCAACCAAAAAAGAGGGCTAGAGGTGACTTTGACCTTCTCTATGTTCACATCGTGCACTTGAGAGATGCTTGGATTAATCTTGTGCTGCCCCCATATTCAAATGGCGGTGATAGAAAAGATTGATCTCGTGCATCCCCTATTGTTGGAGGAGCGACTCACACACCCATGAAGTGCATGCAAACACTACCTAGATCAACATAATGTCAATCGAGGACACAGATGACACGATAGGCACACGGAGGAAATCTCTTTAGCTTGTCAGGCTGAGACCATCCTACACATACAACACTCTGGAAGGCCAACTATACCACAATCAAGAACCTCACTGCTCTCAACCACACCACCTAGCCACATACACACATGTTGGAATTAGGGTTGCAGAGAAACACACACAGCTTGGAGAAGACGAAGGAAGCTCAAGGAACACAATAGAGAGTTTTTTACTTAGTGCGCAATGGAAAGATTGATAGCCCTAGAGTGATGGGCGTATATACAATGCACGGGGGAAAAAACCTCCTAAAGAGGGGAAAAATGCCCCGGCGGTCCTAGTGTGTTCACACACATCACTACCACATGTATATGGTAACAAATACCCCCTGGAGTGATGCAGTGAACGAGAGCTGGCACATGAGTAAAGGGAAGTGCCATGCCCTCAGGACAGGATCAGTCCACAAAGGGGAGTAAGCCCAAAGCTTTGCGGAAAGCTTCAAGCTTCTCACGAGACAATGCCTTTGTGAAAAGATCTACAAGGTTGTCCTGTGTTGGCACAAAAGCCAAGCTGATCTCTCTTGTTGAGAGCCTCTCCTTGACATAGTGGTAATGCACCTCAATGTGCTTTGTGCGAGCATGAAAAACTGGGTCCTCGCAACTGCCAATGCGCTCTGACTGTCAGTGTAGATAGTGTTGGCAGTGTCCTGTCCAACACCCAAATCAGCCATAAGGCATCTGAGCCATACACACTCAACCGTAGCTATGAAGACTGCCCTGTACTCAACCTCACAACTTTAAGTGGCCACAGTAGGTTGCTTCTTGATCAACCATGATATACATGAACTGCCAAGCATGAAACAAAAACTACTTGTGGAGCGTGTCAAAACAACCAGCCCAATCTGAGTCCGAAAAAGCATGTAAGTATGGCAGCAATGATCCTCCCTTGGGATAAAACAAGCCAAGATGTAAAGTGCCACTAAGGTAACGGAAAATCCTCTTGACTGCTTGCCAATGCTTAGACCCTGGGCTATGCATAAATCTGCTAGCCTGTGAGACTGCAAATTGAATATCCGGCCTCGTGTTGCATACATAAATGAGGCAACCAACAGCAGCTTGGTAAAGAGTGACATCAGCAGGATCGCCAGCATCATGTAGACTCAACTTCAAACCTGTTTCCATGGGAGTGGCAATAGGTTTGCAATCCTCAAGTCCAAACTTACATAGCAAAGTCTCTATGTAACTTTTCTGACACAAGGCAATACCAGCATCACACTGCTTAAACTATATACCCAAGTAATGATGCAACAGCCACAAATCTTTCATCTTGAAAGTAGCATTCAAATCAGCCTTAAATTCAGCAATATGTCTCTCATTTGGTCTAGTGATCATCAAATCATCAACATAAAGAACCACAATGAGAAGTACATTACCCTCACACTTTACATACAATGTGCTTTCTGTTGGACTATTACGAAAGCCTTGTTTGACCAAATGAGTGTCAGCTTTCTCATACCAAGCACGAGGAGATTGCTTCAACCCATACAAAGCCTTGTTACATTTGCACACTTTGTCCTCTTGTCCTTTTATGACAAAACCGCCAGGCTGCGTTACATAAACTTTCTCAAATATGTCACCATTCAAGAAAGCAGTAACAATGTCTGATTGATGTACATCCCAACCAAAATGAGCTGCCAATGCACATAGAAAACGCACAGTATTCATACGACAAGTGGGAGCAAAAGTCTCTTCATAATCTATGACTTTTTGCTGTGCATAACCCTTTGCAACAAGTCGAGCCTTATGGCGATCGATCTCACCATCCGGCTTTCGTTTCAACTTGTAAACCCACTTCGTACCAATGGCCTTTTTTCCAGGAGGCAAATCACATAAAGTCCATGTGTCATTCTCTATAAGTGCATCATATTCTGATTGCATGGCAGCCATCCAATTTTCTGAATTCTGTGCTTCATCAAAGGATAGAGGCTCCTTAACATCATGTAAACTAGACACAGCCAAAGCATAACAATCTGATGCATAATATGCATGGCGAGAGCTTGAACGAGTACGATTAGACAAAGGTGCATCCAATTTACTGTCACGCAAAGTGTGCACCAGCCATTTTGGCATACCTCTAGCCTACTCATTTTCAGTCGTTTCCTCATCAAGTACATCATGTACATCTGCATCAGTAATAGGCTGATCTAAACAATTTTCAGAAACCCCCATAGGATGTACATTTGCCTCATTGGAACTTACATTCGTATTTACACCACTGAAAAGAGGCAACAAAGTGTCATAAATGTCCTGTGAGCTTACATTACTGTCTCTGGTACATGACAGCAAGGGTTGAACAGAATCTTCCACAAACACTACATCCCGTGAAACCAGAATACGTTTTGTTTGCGGATGATACAACCTGTAACCTTTGCTTTCAGCACTATAACCAACAAAAATACATTTGACAGCCTTATCATCCAATTTTCTGCGCTGCACTTGTGGCACCAAAGCATATGCCAAACAGCCAAAAACACGCATGTGCTCAATAGAAGGCTTTCTATCATGCCATACTTCATATGGAGTAATAGACTGCAAAGCTTTCATAGGACACCTATTAAGCACATAAGTGGCACACATGATGGCCTCAAGCCAAAAAGAATGCGGTAAAGCTTGACTTTTGACCATACATCATGCCATTTCCATCAGTGACCTGTTTTTCCTCTCAGCAACACCATTTTGCTGAGTTGTATAAGGCACTGTACATTGGTGTTTTATCCCACAACTAGCCAGAAATGCATTAAATTCATGAGACATATACTCCCCCCCTCGATCAGAACGAAGGGTGCCCATAGTACATTTCGCATTTTCAGCCATAGCCAGAAATTGTTTGAAGCACATAAAAACTTTGGGCTTCGCTTTAAGCGGAAATACCCATGCATGCCTGGAGTAATCATCAATGAAAGTCACGAAGTACTGGTAATTGCCCAAGGATGGAGTTTGCATGGGCCCACAAACATCACCATGCACAAACTGCAACCTGCATGAGGCCCGAACTGAACCATCCTTTGGAAATTTAGAACGCTGCATCTTACCCAAAATACAAGCTTCACAAACATGTTTGACAGGTGCTTCAAGAGGCGGCAAAGAAGCAACCATATCAAATTTCTGCAAACGCAGCAAACTGGCAAAATTCAGATGACCAAAACGTGCATGCCAAAGTTTTGCATCTGAAATAGCCCTTGAATCTGCAACAGCATTTGCAAAATTTTGTCCACACTTGTCAGACAAAGTGAGCTTATACATCCCACGACACAAAAGCCCAGATGCAACAATTTCATCACCAAAAATGAGATCATGAATTGTACATCTGTCATCCACAATTTTGACTACAATTCCAAGTCTAACAAGTGCGGATACAGACAAGAGATTCTTCTTGATCCTAGGTACATTAAGTGCATCAACAAGTGTGAAGGAACTGCCATTAGCAGCAGTGAGCACAATCTTTCCAACTCCCTGAACTGGATAAGAGGCGTTGTTGGCACAAGTGACTGAATTCCCATGAGGGACTGACTCGAGAGAGGTAAACAATTCACGATGTGAGGTAATGTGCTTTGTAGCACCACTGTCAAAATACCACACATGTGAATCTATAGCAACTGACAAGCATGCATCATGGACAGCAGGATTGTAAGTGCACTCTGCGCTAAATGCCCATTCTCCATCAACATCAGCAACACAGTCTCCTTTCACAGAAGACTCAACAATGGTTGCATTTGTAGTGGAACTAGCATTTGCAGTGGAACCACCCTCTTTCTTCTTAGCCTCTTTGGCCTTCAACTTAGGACACGACTTGATCAAGTGATCATTGGCTTTACAATAATAGCAACGCATATTCTTTTTACCCTTATCACCAGAATTGCCAGACGAAGTACTGCTAGTAGAAGCATAAGGAACAGAATTTTTGCCACTCGCAGCAGAACCATAAGAAGTGGCTGCATTACTGTTACCACCCTTTCTTTGAGAAGCAATGAAAGCATGTTCAACTGCACGCTGCCTAGTCCTGTTTTTTCTAGAAAGTGACTCTTACAACAGCAATGTGCATAATGCATCAAACTTGACAACTTCAGGATTTCCTTGGGTCATCAGTCTCCAAGTACTAGCAAAAGTCTGGTAGGAATCTGGTAAGGCATCAAGAACAGTCTACACAAGGGAACTGTCTAAAATGACTTCACCTGCAGAAATAAGCTGCTCATTGATATCCTTGACACTAGAAAGGAAAGTGTCCATATCATCTTCCTCATGCATAATCTTCGACTCCAGCTCTTTACGCAACAAAGAAATTTTAGCCTCATTGCGGCTTGCATAAAGACCTGCTAAAATATCCCAAGCCTGTTTTGTAGATTTTGTTGAACGGATGTGAGGAACAATGGTGCACTTCACAGACAACGCAATCAATGCATGAGCCTGCCCATCCTTAACATCCCAACGAGCTTGTTCTGCTGTAGGCAAAACAACTCTAACAGCTGCAATCCTTGCAGCAAGACCTGCAACGTCCTCAACATCGCCTACATCCTCAGAACCAGGACGTACATCAATGCCCTGCACAATGTTCCAGACACCCTTTGACACAAGAACATGTTGCATCATATAAGCCCACATAGGGTAGTTGTCCCCATCCAACCTGTCCTCAGCAGCAAACATCTTGAACACATCTGTGTTGTTGTTGTCAGCCATGGTAAATGCTGCACCTGATGTGAAAACTGCCCGAAAATAGGAGAAACGGAGCGGGAACAACCTGTGCTATATAGCACAAAATGTAGAAGACTATAAGGCACCTGTTATGCAGAAAACGGCACTGACAAAAATTTTGCACAAAATGACGAAATAGCCTGTGCAGTACTGCCTGTAGTGGAAACAGAGGCCGAAATGAGCCCAAATCAAAATTTTGAGCAGACCAAGCTCTTTGAGTTATCCCAAAATTTTTGTCGACTTGCGATCGCTCGCCAAAGCTCACTGAAAATCGGAGAAAGTGGGCAGGCGTGTGCTGGAGCAGCTGGCGACTAAGCTCGGGAGGACGTGACCTGCTTTGATACCAATTGTTGGAACTAGGGTTGCAGAGAAACACACACAGCTTGGAGAAGACGAAGGAAGCTCAAGGCACACAATAGAGAGTTTGTTACTTAGTGTGCAATGGAAAGATCGATAGCCCTAGAGTGATGGGCGTATATACAATGCACGGGGGAAAAAACCTCCTAAAGAGGGAAAAAATGCCCCGGCGGTCTAGTGTGTTCACACACATCACTACCACATGCATATGGTAACAACACATACGAAAGGTAACTCACCTAATCATGTCAGAATCGTACGAAACTTAAGGAACACCATTCCCTCACTAGGATACACCTGTCCCTAAGCTTCTACACTCAAAACCTTCACTCTAAACCCATCTGCGGAAAACGCGTAGGATGACAGAGCATAATTTTTAAAGTGCCCGAAACTGAAATTTATGAGTACCTATGCATAGCTTATGTCGCCACGATTCTATAGACTACTAGCACGCAGAAAACAGACATCGTTTGATACACTTACGACCACAAATAGCTTGTAGATGCGTCGGCGTGTGCGCTTAGTCTCGCGTGGAATGCTTGGCGTTGTCGCGTAGCTCTCCTCGAGCCTACAACAATGGTGCAGTCGGATCTCTAATGTGTTGAGAGAACCGGGCGTAGCTAGAGGATAAAGCTCACACTCACTCTCTTTCTCTCTCACACACAGTAGACGGCAGCGCTAAAGTTTTGATTATGATAAAAGTCTCCTTTACAAAATGACCTAGGTACCTTATATACTAAGGCTACCTTAGGTTTAACCAAAAATGGGGTTGAAAGGGTCAAATGGTTTTGTATTTACAATCTGGAAGTGCCATTGCACCCCGGCTTCTGAAACTAGAATAACTACTCATTACAAATGACGTTTATAGCCATAATCCGCAGCATTTCATAACTCGCAAAAGATAAGACTTTGGTACGAAACTTGAGTTATGTTGTGTTGTTGACCCAGCGGTCAACACCTATGTTCAAATAGTGCAGGTAGACGATGCTTGAACACCATCATGTTGCCATGAAAGGTGGTGAAACAATGTGTCATTTCTACATTTGAAGTAGCATAATAAATACCAGCTTTAACATTCTCCATCCCTCTCTCTCTCTCTCTCTCTCTCTCTCTCTCTCTCTCTCTCTCTCTCTCTCTCTCTCTCTCTCTCTCTCTCGAATAACCAGTCTTGAGTTCAACTCTCCTCATCGGCTAGATCTTTAAGGTATCTTGGGATAGTTTCCTACGACGTTAAAACTCTCTACTTCTTCTTCTTCTTCTTCTTCTTGTCTCTCTCTCTAGCCAATGTTTGGCAGGACAGAGAGGAATTAGGATGTATTGTTGTTCTTCAATGATTGACATTTTGTTGATGACTACACTTATGTGTTATCTTTATAGACATAATCACTTGTTTTGTGAGGTAATATGTGACAATTTACATGATAACCACTCAAAAATGCATCTCAATTGTCAAAAAGGAATAAAAATTAGAAAAGCTTGATCAATCCGACAAGAATAGATACATGGGTACTTTGGGAATTTTAACAATTTGAAGGGTATTTTGGGAATTTTGACAAATTAGAGGGGTTTGAGCTTGGCTGTGTGAAAACGAGGAAATTTGCATAAGTTTTAATGTAATTACCGACAAAAGCTTCTAAGTTTGACCAAAAAAATGAGAGAATTTCAAGTTTGCCCTTACTTTCACCATACCAGAAAAGTATTCATCGATGAGAGAGAGAGAGAGAGAGAGAGAGAGAGAGAGAGAGAGAGAGAGAGGCTTACTAATGTATTTAAGGTGGCTTAGGTATTTGAATGTAGCCCCAATAATGTAACCACCCCCCGCCCCCCCATTGTGTACAGTATGAGTATGAAATAATGAGGGGCTACCCCTATTGTATATGCTTATGTGCAAAATCCAAAAAAAACCCCTATTGTACACTCACGTGGTACCGTACGAAAAAACATAGTGAATCCCTTGGGAGAGGAAGTTAAGGATAACTTCACAAGATGCTTGTGTTTTTCCCTAGTTTAGGTCTCTTCGATCCTCAACAGTGGCACCAAATGTGGGATGGGTGTATTGCAGATTTAGCGAGAACCACGATTAAATTGTCAATCCATGGGATGAAGCTGACTCAACTAGTGCATAGAGGCTACAAGAGGCTGTCAATCTCTCGGAAAACAACAAACAACTCACATCTAACTCAAGCCACACTCAAGTGACTGAAATCACCAAAAGCCAATCACTCATCAGCAAACAAATCACATCCGTCACAACATCAAATGACATCCAAATGTAACAAAACTTCTAGGACAAGTTTATAGGACCTAAGCATATGCTTATGGTCTCATATCCCACTTTAGGTCAAGTGCAAAAATTGCGATTATTAACAACAATGGATTTTTGACCTAGTTATTTTCAACCCAGAATGCATCTAAATGCTTAGCAATGATGCCCCAATACCCCACCTATACTTAGTTTTTGATTTTGAAGTGTAAATTACTACTTATGATGAAATTAGTCCGTGGGTCGACGAGGCCAAAAGCTACGAAATACCGTGAAATTCTTACTTCAATGTGTAGAGCTCCTACTTGCGGTTGCAAGGCAACAGAGGTGACTGCGATGTAACAATCGGGGAGGGAGTAGGAAGCGCGAGAGGGGGAGAAGTGAGTGTCGTTAGCTCATGCTGTGTATTTTATTATCCAAAACTTGAAATTAACTTACAAAAATTGGCTTTTATACCTTAGCCAAGGTTTTTGGTGGTCAAAACTAATAATTTGGGAGCTCTAACTAAAGATAGGCAAAGACAAGTTAATACAATCTGGAAGCTTGTAGCCCCGGCTCATCAATTACAAGGTTTATCCAAAAAATAGGAGTTACAATATGCCCAATTTATCAAAATAATAAGTGTTTTTACAATGAGAGCTCCAATATGGTATCCGAGTTACCTTGCTGCTAACAAGGTAGTTATTGTCATATCCCCACTCTCCCTTGTCATATCTGAAAAGGTAGAGAGAGAGTGACTAGTCTCTATTTAAGTCTAGAAAAAACCTATGAGGGCCTTTAAAAAAGCCTTTAAAGCTACCCTCACTTATTGCCCTTGTCTCATTAACCACACAATTTTAAGCTTTAAACCTTTAAAATTAAGTATCCTTATAAGGTCCTTTTGGGGTTCATATTTCTCCTAATAAACTCAAGCAACCATTGCTTATCTAATGATTCATATACGTTGTCCATTGGATGATGCTTTACTAACTTTAGTTGTGCTGGATATGCTATTACTGATGTTGAAGCATGTCCATGAAGAGGAGTTGACTTGGGAGTATGATCATTTGCTTGCGTAGCCACCTGCTCCATTCCCTTATTGGCACCATACAGTTCAACATTCGTTGCAACTTGTTTGGCAGCAACACGTTACTTTTTAGCTGCAATGATTTTCTCTCTATGCAAGCGTACTTCGGTAATCTAGCATGAATATCTCTTGGTGGAGCTATACACTCTAACACATTACGAAGGACTTTAAACAGATGCTCTTTGATTTTGGTCGCATTACCACTAAACTCGTGGTCATAGGTCTTGCATTCCAAATAAGATCTATTCTTTATGGCACGCAGCTCATGGACGTAACTCCACTCATGTCCTTTCACCATGCTGACATATGAATTTAATCTGCTAGCAACAACAAATCTAGCTCAATTTTGAGGACAAAAATAATTTCAAGCAACAAACTACAGAAGCAATGCTCTATCAATCAATCTAGTGATCAAAATATGTCCAAATTATCAATTAGACTCAGGCTACATTATCAATTAACAATAAGCAATGATAGTCTTATCTTTATTCATGTATTAACTCATGTCAATCAAATTATCTTTTCAAATTCAAAATAACCTTATCACTTAAAACAAAACATTCAATCGCGATGCTCACATTGCACTACATCAATTTATCTAAAGTGCAAACTTTTGGCTTTCACACATTATGATAATTGATAATTTTAATCACTTATTAAAAACAATACAAATAAAATGCATCATCACATTGCACTATATTGATTTATCTAAAGTGCAAGCTTACGGCTTTCACATTACAATAATTGATTATATTAATCAAATCTTGCAATTGCTTCTCATTGTAACATGAGGGTTAATTGCAAACCTTGACGATTGTTATATGTATCTGAAGTGCGAACATGAAGTTCTCACACTCCACGGTAGATCTTTGAGCACTTATCTATCTGCAGTTGATGCACGTGTACAATCACACAGTACGATAGACGTAGCAATCCAAATAAAGATAATTAAATAGCAATGTATTTGGACATGAGATTCCTAAATTTTAATTCCCAGTGAGAGCATAGTGTGATGGCTCCATACAGGATACAAAAATTTCTACCCTTGTCCACTTTGAGGTGAGAAATATATGCACGTCAAAATCAAATAGACCTAAATAAAATTGACCTCTGTTCTGTTATATTTTGCAGACTAATTACCTTATCTGAGAGTACACTCTGCACACAACGACAAGTTCTAAATTATATCACTAATTCACTTCCACATGTCAGTAAATTGAGCACATAGCAATTGACTCCTATAAAAAAAACACCTTGTATGAATGAGAGTTTGAGCTCTACACAACATACAAAGCTTACACAATTTGACCCTTTTAAAAATATCAATCAAATTTTAATAAAAAATAAATTCATCTTAAACAAAAGTAATCTAAACAATTCTAGACTTAAAATGATTTTTGAATCATTAAAAAAATTTACTTTTTTCTCTGTTTATGACATAGAGTACCATTTTTTATTTATAATGGTACTCTACAAGGCGCGATGCCACTATATATAGTTTTTTTTAAATCACTGTTATCTTCATTGAAAAATAATTTGTACAAAGTAATTTTTTATCAAAAATATTTTGGATCAAAATTCTTTTAGATCAAAAAACCAAGAAAATGTACGGTTGTCCGTTTTTGCGGACGTGGCATCATATAATATGCCCGTATAATATGGGGTAATGTATAGTACTCCCGTATATGGAGTATCATACATATCTTGTATAACGTATAATGCAACCTAGATGGAGAGCAAGCACTATAAATTTGGCTTATAAAACCACATTTTGGTATCATCACTGCAGCTCATCATATAGGTAGCAACTTTATTTCTAAGCCCAAATTAACCCATATTTAGCATACATTTCAGTCATCATGCTATCATACTAGATCCTGGAATTACTAATAAGTTTGGCAAGACTTGAAAATGCATGCAAAATCATGTCTTTCATCCTGTGCCCAAAAACCGGCACGACATTCACCCCCTCTAAACCTACACATCCTCCGATATGTGCAGACCATTATTGCAAATTGCAAGCAAAGCGGCACGACATCCACACCCTCTAAACCTACACATCCTCCGATATTTGTAAAATGTTATTCCAAACTGTAAGCAAAGACCTGTAATTTGGTAACAACTACCCACTCTAAGAATATCATCCACAATCTATCAATTTATAGCTTCAAGTGTACTTATCCTCCTCCAAGATCATAATACAAGAATTTCCTAGCAATAGAGTATAAACATGAATAAACCCATAAACCATCATGAACCCCACCTGGATCATATGGCATATAAGTCAACCGCCCAAACCATGAACATATACATATCCACCCTGATCAAATGGCATATCGATCAATTTCCCTAGACCTTGCATAAAATCGTCTACTCTTGGATCAAAAGCTAGCAAAAAATCCACTTCATCATAGGGTAAAATCAAATCCCATATAGCATCAGGTATCACTAGATAATTCCATATCCCTTGTGCAACTTGATTAGTTGATTGTTGATCATCTATCATCACAGGAAGGATTATTTGTAGTGCAACTTCACCCCCTCTAGCATTAGAATTCTAGTCTTGCATATCTGTGCCGTGGCAAAACTCTCTTTATTGGGCTTCCAAGATGCACCAAAAATCATTTTCCTAGTTTGTGCATGCCAAAAATTGAGTAGAGCCTCGTCTAATAACTGCATAAGATCATCATCAACCACATCTGGATAAACTTGCTTATACATGAAACTAGATTTCTCGATACAATTTACATTCATAATTGAGAAGCCTTTCAAATATTCATCCAATAATAATATTAGCTTTGGGTCCACCATTTCGAAAGAATTCTATATCTTTCACATCTCAGACTGCAACTAGGCTTTCCACATATGACATGCATATTAAACACATCTACTGTATACTGATCTTCAATTTTCTCTCCCTCAGCCAGATATCTTTGAACTTCTGTAGCACAAAGTTTAGCATGCATATCAAAAATTGCATCTACTTCCCTGTCCATATCCTCAACACAATGAACCCAATCAAATGCATCACCAAGAAATTGCACTTTATTATTCACTCTCTCTGAATAACCATCATGAATTTCATGATCACTTTGCCATATTGGGGGTTCTACATCACAAAATATTGATAAGAAGGAGTATGCACCCCCTCTAAATCATCACCTTGTATATCTTCAAGTATATTGTCTTGCGCACTTAAGCCCTCAAAATCTAGTGTATCTGAAGACTGTAAATATGATATACCCAAGTCCTATAGATGCTCATGTATATCCACACCATGTGAATCCTCACATGTGAACAGACCCTGTAAATCTATATGCCTTTCTTGAACCCGTAAGTCCTCAACTTCAACGTTTAGCAAGGAATCTACAACTCCAAGATTTGCATCGACAACTTAAACAACCTCTTCATCATCTTTATCTTGTAATAGCCTATCAGCCTCAAGAAATCATTCATCAATAGCAGTTTCAAGCTTAGTCATAATCTTCTTGCAAACTCTTCATAGGTAGGCACATTAATGTAATCCTCATCATCTTCATACATGCTTGGATCCCATCGTTCTCAAATGACTGCAACTTTAAAATTGCTCCAACTATGCATATTCTATTGTTGAAGCTCTTGAGCTTGCTCAATGAAATTTGGGATCACAATCCTGTCAAACTTTAAAATCCATATCTCTTTCGGCACCCCATGAAACTCCAGCTCCTCTTCATAGAAATCCAAGTAACTTGCTTGGCTCATAACCATAAAAAATGCTCCGCTAATCAAAAACTGAGCGTTTGGCATTTTTGAGAGCCAATTCTGTAACATTTCTTGCTTCCAGTCTTTTAGCTCTTCAAATTCTCTATGTCCCATTGCTGACTCTGATACTTGAAATTTTTTTGTGTTATTTTCTTTTAAAATCCACATAATTCACTTTTTGCAAATTGCTACAATGTTCAGTTCTCAGTTTTCAAATTGGTACCCACATTTTGATTCATATTATGCACTTTATTTGAATAATGTGGCTACAAAATTGCAGCCATAAGCCCCATAATCTACTGCATGTATTTTTCTTGGCCTATCCACATGACTAGTTCCATCTAGACCGGTCAATTTGCATCGGGTTCACCAAAATGTTAGAATGTGCAAATCTCTAGGGTCAATTGGGAAAGCGTCGGGATTTTGGCTATCAAAGGATAGTCAGTGTAGCCTCAAACCAAGGGAAACCAGTGTAGATAGGGAGAATTTAAGGGTGAATAAGAGCGTTTAGAGAGTAATTTTAGAGAGACAATCACAATTGGGAACACAACTTATGGTTTAAAGAAATTGAAAGAAGATAAGAACACTTAATTGATACTGGCAACCAATAGATGCTTCCAATAATTTGATATCTGAAACCCTGATACAAATTGATTGCACACGCCATCATTGGTATGCATGTTGATTTGAAAATCCCTAATTAGAAATCCCCAACCCGATGGAAGCATTCTGTAATTGCTAGGTAGACCCCACCCATTACAACTCTCTTGCTCTTCAGTTCCCAAAACTTCCCCTTACGTCTTTTGCTTGATTGATTTTTGCCTTCTCTCTAACTTGAAGTACACATCCCCACTGCACTTCTTGATTTCCATGGCTATAGACGCCTCCAAGAGATTATTTGCTTCAAGTACCCTTCTGAGAGAGCAAAAATCCCCATTTCCTCCTCCCTCCTTTGTGGCTCCTCTCTCCAAGGTCGATAGAGAAAGAGATCGAAGCTTGTTGAGGTTGAATGAGGGGAGGAGAGTCCTTTCTTTAGTTGGGAGAGAGAGAAATCCTTTATTTTCTTACCTTCTCTTGCCAAGATCGAGAGCGAAGGGGATTGATGCCTTGCCTTCTCCTCCTTTGAGGTCAAAAGCAAGTAAACCCCGCTTGATGGAGCAAAATTCCCACCTCTTGATCTTTGAGTTTCCCCCATTCTTCCATGCTTCACAATAATGCCCTCTTTTCCCTTTTCTACCCTTGCACGCTAAGAAAAACTTCTAAATATAGCCCCTCCCTAAGCAGCAAAGTCATCATTGTTTCTAGGGCCATGGGAATCAAGGATAATGACATGGCATGGCAAGTTGCGAGGAGCACCTAATCACCCGTGACTAGCACCGAATAGGGTTCCTTGGCCACTTGTTTCGTTTCTCTTTCATGGAAAAACCCATTCAAGGCCCCCACAGCTTGCTGCAAGCACCCCTTCTTCTTCATGAGCCTCCTTGCTTGCTCTGCTGCCCAACACTCCTCCCTTCTTTTTTTTCCTTCAATTCCCATTATGCCCCTCCCTATTGGGTGGCCAAGTTGTTATTTGGGCGGCTGTTGGTTTCCACCATACTTGTCATACATATCGACCAAGGAATTTCCAACACAACATGGCTCTCCAAAATCCACCTTAATGGCATACATAATCAACCAAAGCATCGCATGGCAAACCATCCTAACGGCCTTCCCATGGCCATGTTGGGAATTCCCTGCAGTCAATAATCACCAAGAGACAACCTTTTTGAGAGCTCATCAAGAACTTTATGTGCTTCCGTAAGGGCACCACATTTGCCTTTTATATCGACCAAGGCATTGCCTAGAATATCATGTGTCGCCATTAGCCAAGTGGTAAGAAAATGTAGCCAAAGCATTGCCAAGCATGATATATTTTTTCTTTGACATTTTTCAACCCTACCATCTAGCAACGCATTCCAATTGATGTCATCCCAAATTGTATACCTTTGAAGAACTTTCTATGCCTTCATGAGAGCATCACATTTGGCATACTTTTCAACTAAAGCAGTGTCTAGCACAATATTTGGCATAAAAAATCAACCAATACATTGTCAAACATCCACTTTAGCAGATATCAACCACCCCTTTGTCAAGCACAAATTTAATTACATGTCCCATCAATTTTTCATGCTAATGGATGGATATCAGAAGCTGCATAGAACGTTGATCCGGCCATAAGTTGAGCGTTTACTGCCCATTTTGAGCCCTGCAAAACACATGCTGTAGCCTATGCTAGGCACTAGCAACTGGTCCCCCTATATAAACCGATCCAATTTCTTGACGCACATCTCAAGACAGGACCAAACACCATCATCAAAATCAGCCCCTAGAAAATATTGTACTACCCATATCTTTCTGGTTCGGACTCTGATTGACAAGCCGTAAAGACAGACATGGAGAGCATGTCAAGCACAACAAATTTGTCTTGTTAAACCAAATTTTTCTAGCATCACTGTATCTTGGACTATAGATAGAAACTTTATTTCTAGGCCCAAACCCCACATTTAGCATACATTTTAGTCATCTTGCTATCATATCACGTGCTGGAACTACTAATAAGTTTGGAAAAACTTGAAAATGCATGCAAAAATTATGTCTTTCATCATGTGTTCGCTAAGTGGCACGATAATGTGGAGGAGCAAGAGAGGTTTCAATGGTTCAAAAAAAGAGCCACTTGAGACCGTATGGTAGACAACAATGGGTGGCATATAGTGGTAGTGAGTGGAAAGGGTGGTGGGGGGAAAAAATCTCGCTCCAACGCTCGCTTCACAAAGATCACTAATTATTCTCCCTTGATAGTGTGTGTATTTTTCCAATGTCTTAGACTTTGCTTGAGGTGTTGATGGGGGCTTTTCACAAGCCAAGCTCCCATACCCCTCTTTTCTCGTCCCCACCCCATGAAAACCCCCTCTTAGGGAGGGAGTGATAAAAAAGCATTGGAAAAAGTAAGAAAAAAATTAAAGTATGATTATGTAAATATATAAGAAAGGTAAAATAGGCCACCTCATGCCTGCGGGGAAGCCCATCCCCACCTTGCCTCCTTTTTCTTCACTGCTGCCCCGCCGGGTGTCCCTTTTCCTCTCCTCCACTCAAAAGGTCAACCCCCTCTCTCTTCCCCTTGTCCTTTCTCCTTTCTCTCTCCCCTCAAGTGACCCCATCCCTCACCAATAATGCATTATAACTCACCAATAATGCACCCTAACTCACATGCAACTTACCCTATCTTCCAAAATAGTATACCCCACCCCCTCTTTCTCTCTCCTATCATATCCCATGACCCAAATACCCCCCTCTCTCTCTAAAGGGCGCCATGTCTCTTGTCTTGTAGCTAAATAACCTCCCCCACACTCACACACACTCAGTTTCACTGAAAAAGGTGCCCACAGACCCATCCCCACCCGGTGGTTACCTGATTTTTCTTGTGTTCACACACATCTGCACACAAATTCACCTCTAAACACACTCCCCTCTCTCCCCTCTTGTAATTACTTTATTCTCCATGTCACCTCTCACTTTTTTTCATCAACCCATCTCTCTCTATTAGTCTCTCTCTCATGAGACTGCTGTTCTGGCACATATACACACAGCCAGACAAGTGGGGCCCACAGTCACATGGCCTATGTAGATAATGATTTCTTCATTTCTAAATTCTAGAATTTCTCCCTCCTCCTCCCCTATATAAAGAGGGGTCACCATCACACTAAGGGCACACACAACATCACCAAAGAACACACTATGCACTGTGTGTGCCTAGTGCACACACACACACACACACACACCATCACCATCACCGCAATCACCATGCTTGTCTTGAGCATGACCTCTACACCCTTGGATATGGAAGATGAAGGGCAACTAAATGAAGGATGATGGCCATAATCCTCGTGCGAGTCTTCGCCATCAACTCCCACCTATCCGCCATGTGCTCTACCACTCTCTCCCTTCTCATTCCCCTACCCTATGCTCCCCATTTCATCGCCTTATTCTCTAAATAAAGCTTGAGGTTTTGTGAGTATGTTTTCTTGCAATGTTTTGCCCATGTGAGGTGTGCGGAATCGCCACCTAGTCTTGTGTTTTGGAGTGAGCTTGTGTATGTGTGAAGGGTGTGCGGATTCGCCATCCTTTTGCGGTGCCTAAGTACTAAGCCGCTATACCCCCTCCCTCACTCTCTCTCTCTCTCTCTCTCTCTCTCTCTCACTTGATCTCATTCCCTTTCCTCTTCATCATTACTCCCAAGCATCCATCTCTCTTGGATGAAAACTTTGTTATGGTGGTGTGTTGTTTGCGTCCTAGCCGCTGAAGCTAGGTGGTGCCCCCTGTTTACTTTACCATGACAGGCTCGAGGCGCGCCATTCGGTCCCCGGTGTTTTAGAGGCCGTCGGGGTTCGGGGTGCGCTTTGCTCCCGTCATTTGGTGCCCCCACTGAGGATCTTTTCATGAAACCCTTCAGTTTACAAGACTGAAACCCTTAAACTATTGTGAATGGATGAATGGCTAGCAGGATTTGCTAATTGGACGACAGAAGAAAAAGAGCTCCAAGCACAACTAGACGAACTCCGCATCTCCATCGAAGCCCGAGTGTCAGGCGTAACGGTAATCAATTTGGAGTGGGAGAGACAACCAACACGCCAAACCCAGTGGATATACATAGGCCAAGTGCCAAGAAGAAGAAGGAGAAGGTCGAAACCATGTCCGCAACCTACAACCAACCCACAACAACAAAATGGAAGGAGCTCTAAACAATAGAGAATCAACACTATTCTACTTTGAGAATCGGGTAACTCAAGTCACCGAGGTAATTATCACAGTTAGTTTTCAAGTCGCACTTGATGCTGCAGCACAGATAACGGAAGCATTGGCTCACACTCTCACTAGAGAAACTAGGGATCTACTGAGTTTGTTTCAGGAAAGAACACCACCCTCTCCCACAAGCTTGGATAGTGACTAAGCACCTCTAAGCTTCACATGAATCAGTACAACCTACCTCAAGACAGATCACACATACCAACACGTGTACACTCAATCAAGGTAATACTGGATTTGAAGGCTCACTACCAGCATGTCATTGACACCATGCCGGGTGGGGAGCGGTTTTTGGAGGTTCTGGAATCAGATCAACCATTTGTCTTACCTTTGGTATAAGGCAATGTACCGTTTGAAGTTTTAATTTATGTCCTAGTATAAGAGGGTATACACGCCTCCTTGTAAAGAAGAAAAATACTTTTGCAAGTTAAGCAGTGTGTCTTTGTAGCTCTCTCTCTGTAATCATGGCAAGTGTAGCATTTCCAACATTTAAAGGAAAGAAGGGGGAGGATTTGGTAACAGACTTCCTAGATGACTTTGAAGTAGCATGTGTAGTAAACAACAAAGATACGGATGAATCCCCGGTTAGAATCTTTAAGCATCTCATGAAGCTAGAATCTACATCATGGTACAATGCACTTCCACAAGCAACCAAGGATGACTGGGAACCCTTAAAAACCTCTTTTAAGAGGCGCTTTGGGGGAGGTACCACTTCAGAAAAGTTGTGGGACAAGTTGAGAGACTTGAAGCAGGAGGGTCTTTTAGAATATGCCACCTATGAGTCCAAATTTGTGGATTTGTGGGAACGGTGGGTTGAGTCATTGGCTAGGGGGGAAGCTGCACCCGATTTCCTAAAAAAAGATCGGTTCACGCATGGCTTATGGTCGCTTCTCAAGGAGAAGGTGAAAGCTAGATTCCCGGCTACGTACGAGTTAGCCGTTGAGATTGCTCGCCTTAAAGACAAGAAGCTGCGAATGAAAGCCAAAGAAACCGAGTCAACAGAATCAGAAACATCGTGTCGACCAGCAACTACGACAACCACCATTCCACCACCACCCCCGGCTCTTGGGGTAAGAGATGACCAACAAGATATGTTGGTCCATGTTACTGACCAACTGCAGAATTTGTCTGTCCACTTAATACAACAAGGGAGGATTCAAGAAAGAGATCAAGACCCTGGAAGAGCACGACGACAAAACAGGGAGTATCATTGCTACAACTGCGAAGAAGACGGTCACGGTATGTACTACTGTCCCAAACCACGACAAATCTATAATAGAGGAGGTAGGAGGAACCAATTGTCACCCCCTAGAGAAAGAACGCCCCCACCTCGAGCACCACCCCCACCAACACAAATTCTACGTCCACCCCAGACACCACTACAAAGCATCCATCCCACCTCTTCCACCAGCCCCACCACCTGATCACCCTGTAAACATCATAAAGCTAGAAGAGAAAGGAAAAGCCATAGTAGTGGATCCACCCAGAGCAAAGGAGAGGGACAAGGATAAGGAGAAGGTAACCTTTTTAGAACCACTTGAAGCCATGACTATGAAAAGAGCTAGGAGGGAGAAAGCTACACAATCAGATGATGAGAGAAGCATGAGAGGAGAAACTAGCAAGAGGCCATCCAGGCCACGACGGAAATTGGGCATCACCGACTTCCAGCTAGGGGAAAGTTCTAAGCCCTATGATCTAACATTGGATGTGGCACAGCAAGGACCGAAGATTACATGGCCACAACTGCTACATCTTGTACCTAAAGTAAGGCGACAATGGTCTAAAATGGTAAGTACAAGACGCTCCAAAACAAAGGTAGCCGGAGCAATTTCGGGATGCAACATGGATGACATCCTTCCAATTGTCGACGTAAACATAAAAGGAAAGAGGGTTGGAAACACCTACATTGATGGAGGTGCACAAATCTGTGTAATGAGCGAAGCTATGATGCTTCAATTAGGGCTCGAGGTTGACAGGCCTTCTCCATGCAAGGCAAAGATGGCAAACAACGCAAAAGTAAAGTGTGTGGGTGTGGTAAGTGCCGTGAAAATCAAAGCTTTCAACACTGAGGTAGAGGTAGATGTTTTTGTAATGCCTACTAAGGGGGAGGGCTATCCACTAATTTTGGGAAGGCCATGGTTGATGGCCATGAAGGCAAAACAGGACTGGGGTACTGGCCTTCTACGCATGACCGGTAAGAAAGGGGAGACAATCTACTACAACATGAGGATTGGCAAGCACAAGCAAATGAATCTGGAAACATCGGCAGATGAAACCACTAGCGAATCTTCCAGTTCTGAGGAGGAGACCACATCCACCGACGAAAGTGACAGTTCCATTGATGTGATGGGTATCATTATGAAGGATCCACAAAGGGTAAGCACAACTGGTGATCCATCACCAAAAGGGCAACCCAATGAAGAGGAGAGCAAATCACCTGGCCTAGGAGGAAGTAGGTTGAAGGGTATGTTGTCTACGGAATTAACACTTGAGGAGAAAGATAGTTTTTTGCAAATGTTGATGGGATTTCCTAACCTGTTCATTGATAACTATGAAAGAATCACATGCATTACAGTGGTGGAACATCATATTAAGCTGAAGGAAGGGGTAAAACCAGTTGTGCAAAAGCTACGACGATTGGGGGTCATACAAGACAAGGCACTCTTGGCCGAGGTAAGGAAACTGCTGGAGGCGGGATTCATCTATCCTGTAGAAAACTCAGAATGGGTGCCACCCGTAGTGGTGATGCCTAAAAAGAATGGTAAGTGGAGGGTCTGTGTTGACTACAAACCACTAAATGCAGCTACAAAGAGAGACCACTTTCCTCTCCCTTTCTTGGATGAAATTCTGAATGAAGTAGCGGGTTTTGAATGCTATACCGTTTGTGATGGTTATTCTGGATACTTTCAAATACGCATAGCCTTGGAAGATCAGCTAAAAACCACTTTTATCACGCCATGGGGTTGTTTTGCATACAGGGTTATGCCATTTGGTCTCACAAATGCACCTGCCACATTCCAAAGATATGTCACATATGTTTTTCAACTGTTCTTTGGAACATCCATAAGAGTGTTCATTGATGATTTTTGTATATATAGCTCCCGTATTTCACAGTTAGAAAAGGTAACTGTAGGTTTGGCCAGGTTGCAGAGCCTAGGTGGGCAATTAAATGTGGATAAATGCCACATTGGGGAGAGTAAAGTCATTCTACTAGGCCATGGAATTTCAGCAAAAGGTATCAATGCCACCCAAGTAAGGTGTCCGCACTCATATCCCTACCTTCACCAACGACCGCACGTCAACTGGTCTCTTTTCTACAGAAGGTGAGGTACTTAAGTAGATTCATACATCTACTATCACAACTTGTTCTACCACTGCAACAACTCACTCAAAGATCAACTTTCAATTGGGACGAGGAAAGCAAACATCACTACAACAAGGTAAAGGAGGTCTTCGCCACTCTGCCAACTATCTCACCACCTAAGTGGGATGAAAAATTCTATGTCACCTCAAGTGTTGGTGCTGACTCATTGGGGGCTGTGCTACTCCAAAATGATACGACGACATTTTTCATGAGGCCAATCTACTTCTCTAGTCGAATGATGACAGCAGGAGAGAAAGGTTTCACCCATGTGGAACACTTAGTCCTAGCTCTTAGATTTGCAACTACAAAGTTTAGGTCATATTTGCTGCCTAAGCAATTTGTGATTCTAACCACGGATGAAATATTTCCCTATGTTGTACAACACATGGATGTGTCTGCTAGAATTACTAAATGGCTAGTTCGTCTGCAAGAGTTTGACTACACGGTACAGGTAGAAAGCACGACAAGGGCAAGTTTGGGGGGACTCATGACCTACCAAGTCTTTGAAAGGAAGGAGAAGCAATCTAAGGAAGGAGATGTCCGATTACCTCCAGTACCACCTATGGTAGAAGGAGCATACTCTCTCTACTTTGATGGAGCCTACAAGCGAGCGTCCGACAAAGCAGCTGCAGGCATAGTGGTCTTTGATGACAAAGGGACAAAGGTATTTTCGTTGGGCCAATTGTTAGATTCAAATTCTAACAATGAAGCTGAGTATGCAGCACTAACCAAGGGTCTACAATGGTGCGTCTCGCAAGGTGTACAACGCCTTAATGTATTTGGGGATGCTCTACTTCTGGTAAGGCAAGTAAATGGAGCATGGACATGCAAGAATCCTAGTTTAAGGACTCACTTAAGTGGTGTAAAAACCTTGTTGGGTAAGTTTGAAGAAGTTCCAATACACCATATCCCAAGGGCTCAAAACCAAGAAGCAGATGCCCTAGCAAGTGAAAGATTACAGGAAGTGGTGGTTGGAGCAATAAAATTAAAGCTCCCTCTATTTCAAGGAAGTGATGCCTTGCCTGACATCATGCATTTTTTGGAAACAGGGGAATGCCCATCAGATTTAACAAAGGGACAGAAGCAATGGCTGACGCGGAAGGCCACAAGGTATCGACTCATCAATGACGGTTTGTACTGTTAGGGTAAGGACCAAATACTCAGGAAGGTCCCTCTCTCTCAGGAAATCACGATAGTAATTGCTAGCTGTCACGACAGGGTTTGTGGTGGTCACTTTGCCCTAGACATAACAAGTAGGAAAATCTTGCAAGCAGGCTTCATATGGCCTAGCCTCAACCGTGATGTACACCACTGGTGCAAAACATGTAAGTTGTGTCAAAAGGCCGGCACTAGGTCACTTATGCCTAAACCACAGACACCTATTCTCTCATATGGCCCATTTGAAAAATGGGGTATCGATGCCATTGGGCCATTACCTAGGGCCAACTCAAGAAAATTCTACATTATCATGGGGGTCGACTACATGACTAGATGGGCAGAGGCTACAGCCACCATTAGAATCACAGCGGTAGAGGCAGCTAAATTTATCTACGAGCACATATGTTGTAGGTTTGGCACACCTTTAGAGATCATCTCTGATAGAGGGCCAGGTTTCAGAGCAGACTTGGTAGGAGAATTAATGCAGAAACTGGGCATTACAAGGAGGCACTCTTCACCATATTACCCTCAATGTAATGGCCTAGTTGAAAAGGTAAATGGAATGGTTTCTAAAATTATTACCAAGCAGGTAAACAATCATCCTGGAGACTGGGATAAGTATCTACTACCAGCTTTATGGGCCTACAGAACTTCATTTCGTACATCCTTGGGATTCACACCGTATCATCTAGTATTTGGTAAGGAAGCAATCTTGCCCATTGAAGTGCAACTACAAAGTCTCAGAGTAATGGCAAGCCAACTTCAACAACCCAACATGCATTTGAGAGATCACATCCTCAACTTGGAAAGACTGCAGCTAGACAGAGAAGAAGCAATAAATTATTATGCAGCACAAGCAGAGCATAGACGGCTTAGCTTTAACGAGCATCTCCGGAAAAAAGAATTCAAGAAAGGAATGTTGGTGCTCCGCTACGACAATCGCTTCGACACGCGCAAGGATAAGAAACTCCTGCTCCGATGGGAAGGCCCTTTTATCATCAGGAAAAAGTATGCCAATGGAAGCTACCAGCTTATGGAGACTGATGGAAAACTTCATAAAACCATGGTAAATGGTTGGCGACTTAAACCTTATTTTCTTCCATTTGACCAGGCTCCACCAATTGACATTCCAAATGAGGACACACCATCAGCCACCATCTCTGACGATAATGATCAAACAGATGAGCTAGAGACATGAATGCCTCTAGCCAAAAGGGGAGGGCTAATGATGGGGGCTTTTCACAAGCCAAGCTCCCATACCCCTCTTCTCTCGTCCCCACCCCATGAAAACCCCCTCTTAGGGAGGGAGTGATAAAAAAGCATTGGAAAAAGTAAGAAAAAAATTAAAGTATGATTATGTAAATATATAAGAAAGGTAAAATAGGCCACCTCATGCCTGCGGGGTAGCCCATCCCCACCTTGCCTCCTTTTTCTTCACTGTTGCCCCGCCAGGTGTCCCTTTTCCTCTCCTCCACTCAAAAGGTCAACCCCCTCTCTCTTCCCCTTGTCCTTTCTCCTTTCTCTCTCCCCTCAAGCGACCCCACCTCTCACCAATAATGCATTATAACTCACCAATAATGCACCCTAATTCACATGCAACTTACCCTATCTTCCAAAATAGTATACCCCACCCCCTCTTTCTCTCTCCTATCATATCCCATGACCCAAATACCCCTCTCTCTCTCTAAAGGGCGCCATGTCTCTTGTCTTGTAGCTAAATAACCTCCCCCACACTCACACACACTCAGTTTCACTGAAAAAAGGTGCCCACAGACCCATCCCCACCCGATGGTTACATGATTTTTCTTGTGTTCACACACATCTGCACACAGATTCACCTCTGAACACACTCCCCTCTCTCCCCTCTTGTAATTACTTTATTCTCCATGTCACCTCTCACTTTTTTTCATCAACCCATCTCTCTCTCTTAGTCTCTCTCTCATGAGACTGCTGTTCTGGCACATATACACACAGCCAGACAAGTGGGGCCCACAGTCACATGGCCTATGTAGATAATGATTTCTTCATTTCTAAATTCTAGAATTTCTCCCCCCTCCTCCCCTATATAAAGAGGGGTCACCATCACACAAACGCAAACAGCATCACCAAAGAACACATTATGCACAGTGTGTGCCTAGTGCACACACACACACCCACACCATCACCATCACCGCAATCACCATGCTCGTCTTGAGCATGACCTCTACACCCTTTGGCTATGGAAGATGAAGGAAAACTAAATGAAGGATGATGGCCATAACCCTCGTGCGAGTCTTCGCCATCAACTCCCACCTATCCGCCATGTGCTCTACCACGCTCTCCCTTCTCATTCCCCTACCCTATGCTCCCCATTTCATCGCCTTATTCTCTAAATAAAGCTTGAGGTTTTGTGAGTATGTTTTCTTGCAATGTTTTTCCCATGTGAGGTGTGCGGAATCGCCACCTAGTCTGGTGTTTTTGAGTGAGCTTGTGTATGTGTGAAGGGTGTGCGGATTCGCCATCCTTTTGTGGTGCCTAAGTACTAAGCCGCTATACCCCCTCCCTCACTCTCTCTCTCTCTCTCTCTCTCTCTCTCTCTCTCTCTCACTTGATCTCATTCCCTTTCCTCTTCATCATTACTCCCAAGCATCCATCTCTCTTGGATGAAAACTTTGTTATGGTGGTGTGTTGTTTGCGTCCTAGCCGCTGAAGCTAGGTGGTGCCCCTGTTTGCTTTACCATGACAGGCTTGAGGCGCGCCATTCGGTCCCCAGTGTTTTAGAGGCCGTCGGGGTTCGGGGTTCGCTTTGCTCCCGTCAGTGTCTATGTTTGTTCCACACAAAATCAATTATGAAGAGACTTTCCATTCTATCTATTAGTCTTGAAATCCTTGTCAAAGATACTTAGGTTAGGTTAGATCTTGGACCCATTTATAAGACATGTCAAGCATATACAATCTAGGTAGTCCCACTTGTTGTGTTAGCCATTCTTCCATTATATCCTTATAGGGTCTTTAATGAAAGATATCATCCTAATAAGGATTACATCATATTTTTCTTTATCACATATTTGGGTTTGCAACTCAAGTACAAGTGTTTATCATATCTAACATATCTAACATGATTGATAGATTTTGAGTCTAGAAAGTCTTGGTAGTAGATAGAATCGTCTTTTGAGGTGACCATGGGATTGTGGTTTTCTATGTTGATTTCTAGAAAATGACTTCCATTTTCTTGGAAGTGAAAACTATTATCCTCCCCCTTGTAGGCTTTGCTTTTGGCACTTAAGGAAAAGGTTGTGTTCAATTCAAAATTTGCATATAGATATATGTGATATGACTCAATAGTCAAGGATTGTGAGGTTGACTCTTGTTCTCTCCCCATCGTGTTAGTAGTAATGATATCCATAACCCTAGACTTGAGCTACCATGAGATGCCTCATTGAAGGATGCCCTAATTTAATGTGATAATTTGGATCCCTTTCAAAGTCCACTATGGCAAAGGTGTCCATGTATTGCATCCTTCACTTGGTGACTTGAATGTTTTCCAGTAGCCCCATGTGTTTCTCAAGTTTTCCATCTACTATTTGGAGGACCATTCTAGTTTTTCTTAGGGCTAGTCTTCCGCATTTTCTCCCAAGTTATCTTTGTTCTTGTGTTCTTTTGTATGCTTACTCTTGCCTTGGTGTCCAAGATTTCCAAAACATTATGGCCTTTGTACTCCATTGATGGGGTAGCATTGCCCTCTATCGCATCATCATCCTTGTAGGCACCGGTTTTGATTTTTGTTTGGTTATTGAATTGAGGAATTATTGGTCCAATTTTTTCTCCATGAAGTAGCCTTCCACAAATCTAGGCAAACTTTTAAGCAAATTAGATAATGATCAACATATGTAATATATGCCAACATAATGTCTTGGATATTGTTACATTTCCACTCTAGTAGTTGGTTTCGATAAGAAGAAAAGTCCATGGTTGGAATTGGCATCACTTCATATTTGGTCTCAAACTCTTGGGGAGGTCACTTTATGTAAACCTTCTATACTGCATGTGCCAAGACCTTTTTGTAAAAGCCCCTTCTCTTTGAAATTTCCAAGGATATAATAAACCCTTTTCTTTGTAGATTTTTTTGAAATTTGAAAAAAATCTTCTATTATTCTATTTCTATAATTTAAAGGGATTATAATACCCTTCTATTTGAAGAATGGTGTCAAGAAAATTGTTGCACAAGGGAGATAGGGTAGGTGTTGGCGGGTAGGCATTGGAACTTTGGCTATGAAAGGAGCTTAATTAGATTAATTATAAGTGAAACATTTTTTATTAGAATACTTATCATAGATACTCAAAGAGATATAGAGAAGATTAGATAGAGAGAGAGAGAGAGAGATAGAGAGAGAGAGAGAGAGAGAGAGAGAGAGAGAGAGAGAGAGAGAGAGAGAGAAGAAATTAGAGCCAAGATATGTATATTAACTTAAAACCCAAGAATTTGGTAATCCAATCAGATCACAACAGCCTTATGCATAGAATTCAATTGTCATGCACCTTAACACATTTACCCAAATCATAAACCACGTACAATCTATATATGTAGCTCTAATCTGACTTGAAAATATCCAACGGAGAATGCCTGATTAGTTGGTTTTGATAAGAAGATGAGGCCATGGTTGGAATTGGCATCACTTCATATATGGTCTCAAACTCTTGGGGAGGTCACTTTATGTAAACCTTCTATAATGCATGTGCCAAGACTTTCTGTAAAACCCCTTCTCTTTGAATTTTCCAAGGACATAATAAATGATAGGAAATAAGACGTAGCTAAATAGATAATTGAGTAGATTACTTAATGGAGAGAGACAGATTTATATACACGAGATTATAGAGTAGAGAGAGAGAGAGAGAGTACACACGATATACGTGGTTCACCCAATGTGGGCTACGTCCACGGGAAAGCAGCCACTCAATGGCTTTAGTACTTTAAAACAAGAAGTGGTTTACAAAGGGATTATACCCTTAATGGAGCTCCCGCCTTGCTTCACTCTCACCACCTCACACTCACCTTGTTGCATCAACTTCACACTATGAAATGTGTGTAGAAATGGCCTCCTTTTATAGGCCAAAAGGGCTGCCCTCTCTTATGAGAGACAGCCATGTGTAGCCGCCCTTGTGCGAATAAGTCCAAATCGGACCCTCCAATCCGCCCATGTGTGGCCGCCCTTGAGAAGACAAGTCGCTTTTGAATTCGGCCACCGGCCATTGAATTCGGCCACCGGCCACCGGCCATTGAAGTCTTCCGACCACTGGCCACCGGCCATTGACTTCCGACCACCGGCCACCGGCCATTGACTTCCGACCACCGGCCACCGGCCATTGACTACCGGCCACCGGCCAACCAACCGGTTGTTTTCCGACCACTTTCCGGCCGCCGTCCGGCCATAATATTCCAGCGAAAAAGAATATTCTGACAAAAAGAAAAGTCTCGGGGGCCTCCGCCCCCGAGGCCTTTAAAGTTGCCCCTGATTCTTGTCCGTGAAAATTTTGGTTTCCGGTGAGTGATTTTCCTTCACGCACGATGGCTTCTCCTCATAATGGGGGCCTTACAAATGTGCGCTTTTACCACAGAAAATTACAAGGGTAAATCAGGCTCCATACTTAACAATCTCCCACTTGGAAACTGATCTCCAAACCAAAACTGTGACTGCTTTCCATTCTGTCTTCTTATCCTTGAATGCCGATTGAAGATGAGCAAAAGCTCAACTTCTCCTTGTTGACCACCTTTGTAAACATGTCTGCAGGATTCTCACTTGTATGCACCTTTCCTAGCTTTAGTTGTCCCTCTTCCAAAAGAGTGCGTATGAAGTGATATCTCACCTCAATGTGCTTTGTCCTTGAATGAAAGGCTGAGTTCTTCGCAAGATGGATAGCGCTTTGGCTATCACTGTACAAGACACAATTGTCTTGTTTGAATCCAAGCTCTTATAAGAATCTGTGAAGCCACAAAATTTCTTTGCTTGCCTCCGTCATTGCTACATACTCTGCTTCCGTGGTAGAAAGTGAAACCACTCTCTGCAGCTTTGAAACCCAGCTTACTGCTATGCCTCCAACCGTGAACACATAGCCAGTAGTGCTCCTTCGAGTATCTTTGTCACCTGCCATATTTGCATCAGCATACTCTTCTAGAAAAATATCAGTTCCTCCAAAATACAAAGCATTTGTTGTTGTCCCTTTTAGATACCTAAGTATCCACTTCACAGCTTGCCAATGCTCTTTACCTGGGTTGTCCATGAACCTACTCACAACTCCCACCGCATGTGCAATGTCTAGCCTTGTCCAGACCATAGCATACATTAGAGAACCTACCGCTGCAGCATATGGAACTTTAGACATATAGGCTATCTCCTCTTGTGTCTTTGGACACATATCCTTCATTAGTTTAAAATGACCAGCCAAAGGTGTAGAAACTGGTTTTGCATTTTGCATTGCAAACCTTTCTAGTACCTTATTGATGTAATCTTCTTGAGATAGCTTTATTGTCTTCTTTGTCCTGTCCCTTGATATTTTCATACCAAGTATCCTCTTTGCAGCACCTAAATCTTTCATTGAAAAAGATTTAGACATCTCCTCTTTTAGGTCTTTGATGTCCTGCATGTTAGCACTTGCAATCAACATGTCATCAACATACAACATTAGGATGATGAATTTCCCATCTCCCAAATTCTTCGTGTAGACGCAGTGATCCGAGTTGCATCTTGTGAATCCATGATCCAACATCCATCGATCAAACTTCAAGTACCATTGTCTTGATGCTTGCTTTAAACCATACAAGCTCTTCTTTAATCTGCAAACCATTTTCTCCTTACCTTTTACTTCATACCCCTTTGGTTGAAGCATGTAGATTTCCTCCTCTAAGTCACCGTGAGGGAATGCCCTATTTACATCCATTTGCTCGATATTTAGATCATGAGCAGCCACAAGGCCTAAGACAAGCCTAATTGAGTTCATTTTTACAACAGGAGAAAATATTTCATTGAAGTCAATACCTTTCTTTTGAGAAAAACCTTTTACCACAAGCCTAGACTTGTACCTTTTCTTCCCACCTTCTTCTTCCTTCAGCTTGTACACCCATTTGTTTTGAAGTGCCCGCTTACCTTCAGGCAACTCAACCAACTCCCATGTTTGGTTGCGATGTAGTGAGTCCATCTCCACTTGCATGCTCTTCGTCCATTCTTCTTTGGATTCATGTTGCATAGCTTCTTCGTATGATTCCGTCTCTCCAGAATCTAAGATCAAGAGATGGTTGAAGGAAGGAACAAACCTTTCTGGAGGTCTACTTGCTCTTGTAGATCTTCGGGGAATAGGTTGAGGCTCCTCATTTGGTTGACGTTGTTGCACATTGTCACCGTTTGCAGTCCTTGCGTCTTCACCGTCCTCAAGCTCCATGTACTCATCACCTGTTTCTTTTGTTTGTTTTCTTTCCAAGTAATCTTTGTACATATTTTGTTCGTTAAAAATTACATCCCTACTCCTTAAGATTTTACCATCTTCAGGATTCCATAGGCGATACCCAAAGTCTCCTTCTCCATAGCCAATGAAGAAACATTTTTTGGACTTTGCATCTAGCTTTGATCTTAGGCTTCTATCTATGTGCATGAAAGCCTCACACCCAAACACTTTGAGAAATGCATAATTCACCGGTTTACCTGTCCATGCCTCTTCTGCAACTCCCCCATCCAATGCCGTTGAGGGTGACCGATTGATTAAGTACACAGACGTACTTACAGCTTCCGCCCAAAGCTCAAGCGGTAGGCCTGCATGTAGCCGCATGCTTAGTGCTCGTTCCATGATTGTCCTGTTCATCCTTTCCGAAATCCCATTTTGTTGAGGTGTCCTTGGGGTTGTTCTTTGCCTCCGAATGCCATTGCTAGCACAAAAGCTTTCAAAAGCTTGGCTGCAATATTCGCCTCCATTGTCGGATCTGAGGCATTTAACCTTGGTACCTGTTTCATTCTCCACAAAGGCTTTCCACCTTTGAAATATGGAAAATACATCGGATTTATTCTTCATGACATAAACCCATGTTTTTCTAGTCGCATCGTCTATGAATGTTACATAGTATAATGAGCCACCAAGTGATGGTGTACTTGCAGGACCCCAAACATCAGAATGAACCAACTCAAGTTTTTTATTTTTCCTTTCATTTCCTGATTTTTGAAATTTTACCCTCTTTTGTTTACCATAAACACAATCTTCACAGAACTCTAAGTCCACTCCTTTCAAACATGGTAGAAGCTTCTTTGTTTGAAGGATTTGCATTCCTTTGGCACTCATATGCCCAAGTCGATGGTGCCACACTGCACTATCAACTTCTGTAGTTGTTGCACAAGCTGAAGGTTGCGTGCTAACAGTACACAAGTAAAGTGTACCGACTTTTTCACCCTTGGCAACCACCAAAGATCCCTTTGAGATCTTCCACCGTTTGTTTCTGAATGCAATGTTGTGACCTTCATCGTCCAATTGTCTTGTAGAGATTAAATTTTTTCGAAGAGAAGGAACATGCCTAACATCTTTAAGCTTCCATTCATTTTCGTTAGCAGTTTTAACAGAAACTGTAGCTTTGCCGACAATCTCACAAGCTTCATCATCTCCCAAGTATACATACCCAAAATTACCTTTGGTGTAGTCTTGGAAATGTTGCTTGTGTGGTGTCGCATAGAATGAAGCCCCGGAATCTACTATCCAGGAATTAGATACATTGTCTAATGAGAGAATTAGAGCATCTTGCTCTACTTTACCTGCCACATTGGCCTCGGATGTTGGCTTGTTGTCTTGAGACTTTGTCTCCTTCTTCTTCTTGGACCAGCAAACCTTCTTGACGTGGCCCTTCTTGCCGCAGTTCCAACATTCAAGAATTGACTTTGTGCGTGAATTGCTCTGCCTTGAGCGATCACGCCCCTTTTGGTTTTTGAACCTCTCCTTAAGCCTTCCTCTTGTTTCCACTGATAGTGCAGCACTTGATGATTCTCCTGTGCTTCTCCTTCGTATTTCCTCGCTTAGGAGAACACCCACAACATCATCAAACGTAAGAGTATTTGTGCCAGAGATAGAATTACTTACAGCCATCACAAGGCTGTCCCAACTATCCGGTAGCGATGATAGTATAAGGAGAGCTCTCACTTCGTCATCGAAATTGATTTTCACTGATCGAAGTTGACTTATGTTTGTGTTAAATTCATTTAGGTGTTCTGAAACTGAACCATTCTCTGCCATCTTTAGATTGAACAAGCGCTTCATAAGAAATACCTTATTGGATGCCGATGGTTTCTCGTAGAAGTCGTCAAGTGACTTCATCAAGTCCTCCGTGGTCTTCATCTCCAAAACATTGAATGCCACCGTTGACGCCAAGCTTAACCGGATTGTTCCCAGTGCCTTTCGATCAAGGACAATCCATGCTTCATCTGCCATTGTTGCGGGCTTCTTTGCAAGACCGCCTAGTGGAAAATAGAGGTCCTTCTGGTAGAGATAGTCTTCAATCTGCATCTTCCAATGTTGGTAGTTTTTGTCGTTGAACTTCTCAATCTTGAGCTTCCCTTCCTCCGCCATAACTCCCACTCAATTCAAGGAATCCTTTCCTTGAGATAATTTAGCTACGAGCAAACCTTGCTCTGATACCAGTTGATAGGAAATAAGACGTAGCTAAATAGATAATTGAGTAGATTACTTAATGGAGAGATACAGATTTATATACACGAGATTATAGAGTAGAGAGAGAGAGAGAGAGAGAGAGTACACACGATATACGTGGTTCACCCAATGTGGGCTACGTCCACGGGAAAGCAGCCACTCAATGGCTTTAGTACTTCAAAACAAGAAGTAGTTTACAAAGGGATTATACCCTTAATGGAGCTCCCGCCTTGCTTCACTCTCACCACCTCACACTCACCTTGTTGCATCAACTTCACACTATGAAATGTGTGTAGAAATGGCCTCCTTTTATAGGCCAAAAGGGCTGCCCTCTCTTATGAGAGACAGCCATGTGTAGCCGCCCTTGTGCGAATAAGTCCAAATCGGACCCTCCAATCCGCCCATGTGTGGCCGCCCTTGAGAAGACAAGTCCGCTTTTGAATTCGGCCACCCGCCATTGAATTCGGCCACCGGCCACTGGCCATTGACTTCTGACCACCGGCCACCGGCCATTGACTTCCGACCACCGGCCATCGGCCATTGACTATCGGCCACCGGCCAACCAACTAGTTGTTTTCCGAACACTTTCCGGCCCTTGATTCTTTTCCGTGAAAATTTTGGTTTCCGGTGAGTGATTTTCCTTCACGCACGATGGCTTCTCCTCATAATGGGGGCCTTTGTGAGGTCCCCACCCCGTCGTATCAGACAACGGATCTGATGGTAAACCTGGTGGCCACTAGATCTATAGCGGAAGAAAACAAAATGGTTCAGGGTTCAACTAGCGGACGATCTCTCATCACAAAGTGAGTTGAGTTCGAGCCTACTAGCAACGAGATCTAGCTCCACCTCGCAGGGGAAGCGTACTTAACTATCTAGCGATCCTAAGACCCACCTTCCAAGAGGAGAGAAACCCCGAGTGCCTTTTTCCCCATGTTTCAGAGGCACGTACTCTCGAGGATTCGCCGCTCTAGGGGCAATGAGTATTACTAATATCGAAGTAAGCACAATGGGGACAAAGAGTTCCCAACCAATTGGGACCACCCATCTCGTAGGCATTGGCAACCTGAGCCAAGCCCCCACTTTCCACCCCCACACTCACACTTCCTTGTGTGACCTAATTACTACCACAAAGGTTGTTCAACATAAAGATTTCTTGTTTAATTCCGAATCACATTGTTCGTTAATACAGCCCTTCAACCAGTATTGCAAACAACACCAAGACAGAATTCTAGTAAAAATTCTACTCAAACTTATTCATAAAAATTCCAATGTTCTAGAGGTACAACATCCCCCCTCCAGCGAGAGTTTACTCCTCTCGTTGTCGCTACCCATACAACTAGGTAAGTCCACCGCATAGAAAGCATGACATGGACATTCCCACCGCTTAACCAGCAGACGTGGGTTCCCAGCGCTTAACCAGCAGTCGTGGATTCAAGAGCCCTTAACCAGGAACTCTGCCCCTGTGATCAGAAGGGGGTTCATGACTAATTCAACATTGGAAATAGAATGAACATGCCGAGCTAAATTTTCCCTAGCAGACATTCTTTCCTATTGCAAATAGCATTCCCATCAATCATTTCCTTCCTACTTTAGAACTTAATGTACAATGCTTTCAATGTCGAGGTTTCCGTCGGATTTCTCCAACATGTTTGGGGATATGAGCATTCCTAACTAGCGTATGTAATGTTAGTTTAAACAACTTGAATAAAAATATGATCTACCTCTTCCCCTTCTTCATCGATGGCCCGTGAGATGGCCGGTATTTGCTCGTCCATGGGAGCCTTTCCTTTTCCGTTGACATTGCTTGTTCCCGCCTTGCGATCGTGGGCACCACCGAAGCGAGTCCTCTTAACCGGGGCCATTTCTCACTACTTTAAATGATTATCTTGGAGAAAGAGCTAAGGTTCGCAAGCATCATAACAGTCCAATGGGTAGATTAGTGACATTAATTAATCCCTCCTATATGATAGATCTAGATTTTTCATAAAGCAATCATTAAGGATGGCACATAATCCTATGGGAACCGGCTCTAAAGATAATTACTCGGCTTACATGATTAAGAATAATAGGATTTCACTAATGGAATTATCAGAGAGATGAATTAAGTATGATTAATCTCTTTCCTAGCAATTAGAGGGTCCTGAGTCACCGCATGCATAGGTGTGAGAAAAACCATCTCTTAGAGACTTAATGACAGATTAATCTTACCTTAATTATATCTAATTGCATAACAGAGATGACTCTAAATCAGCTACAATATTAATGCGTGATAGAAAGAGTGGTTCTCATCAATCTACACAATTACTAGCTTACCGATTAATTACTATACTGCCTAGAGAGAGAAAATTTTGGTAATTATTCTCTAATCATTAATTGAGAGTGATGAATGGCTGATAATTCAGCTATGGGATGATGATTACATAATAGAATATGCTTAATGAGAATTTAGAGAGTAATTATAGAGAATTACGACTAGGAATAAGCATAATAGACGAGAAATTTAGGCGGTAATGAAAAGGATTTGCAGAAAGCATTAATTAAACCGTGGTTACCGTGATTAAGGGCTGATAATCCTCTCGATTCTCTGATCTAATCGAGCTTCTTGAGGCGAGAATTCGACAGCACCTCCCTCCTTGCTTCTCCTTCAAAAGGTGTGTGTTTCGGCAGCACCTTCCTAGAGTGTGTGTAGGTGTGTGTGTGTGTGCACTGTGTGTGTGTGTGTGTGTGTGCAGGTCTTTAAATAGGCCTTCTCAAGCTGAAAATCGATCTGGGTTGCTAAATGCATCTTGGAGCTTCTCTAGTTAAGCATGGCAAATCCAATTCCCTGCCCACCAAGTGTCCAGTTGGCTCAGTAAACTGACTCTCACACTGAGTTGCAGGCTTGGCAGCTTCCCCAAGACTCCCACAAAGCAAGAGGGCGCCCCCTAGCTGCTAAAGCAGGTCTGGAGTGGGTTGGGACCTGTTCCCACACAGCCTCGGGCCCCTGGTGCTTCCCGGACAATTTTGTGAAAAATTGGTTTTAGGCTAAAACGGGTCATACGAGTCGGATTTTGATGCCGAAAATTGCTATACGAAGCTCTAACTAAGACGTACTGGCCCGAGTACCTGCCATATTTAGCACCCCCCGGGGTCCGAAAATGCATTTTTTTCAAATTCGGGGTACGGGTGCAGATTTTCGAGACGGTCAAAACTAGACGGGTCGGGTGACCAAAAACTTACTATATTTGGAAAATTTTCACAAAAATTATTTTAATTCCCATTTCGAAGCTTTATGACATTTTAAACATCATGGCACTGACAGAAATCGGAAAACTGCTAAAAATAGTAACTTTTTTCCATTATGATCATTTCATGGTACAAGGGTGCTCTTTTTGGTTGGGGTCTTTTTTCTATAACCAAAGATGGAGATATCTTGTCAGAGATAGGAAGATCCACTGTGCAATAGATGAAATGGAGGGGGGGGGGGGGGGGAGGGAGAGAGAGAGAGAGAGAGAGTTCTTTTAAAAAATATCAAAACACCCCCTCTGCTTCTTCACATTTCTCTTACTCAAGCACACACTAAGCATCCCCAAAACTGATAATGGAATGCCTTGAGCTTCAAGCCACCCATCCAAATTTAGTCTAATCAAGTCATCCATGATGTATGAAATACCCCAATAGGAATGGTTCCATTGCTATCAACCCCATAATCAAGAGAACCTCATTAAGGGAAGAGGCCACCCCATATGGGCTGACCATTGGCCCTCTGAAATGAAAACTTGTAGGCCCATATCCTTTCAATGACAACAAATACCGAACAACTAATAACAATGATTGCAACATCCAACACTATCCACAACAATGCCATGTGCATGCAAATGTGCCCAACAACCCGCTTGCATAGGTGCTCGCCATAGCCAGGGGCCCAAGGATCTGCCGAAGAAAGAGACCCCTTGTTGTGATGCATAGACTTCCACACTTTCCTTTGTATATACCTTGAATCTGAAGTGTTCACTAGTGCTTATGGAACTTATGGCTACCATGCCATAGACTCCCTTGGATCCTGCACTTCCACTCCAAAAATTCCCTTCGTTGACTTACCAAAAAGGTATCAAAGTGGAAATTGGCATCCATAGTGGAAGCTTTTGTCCAAATTTCCTAATAGGGATCTTCTATAGAACATCTTGAACTTTCTTATAGTCTCCACATTGACATACTTATCAATTAAATATTACTTTTTCTCAATTGAAAAAAACACCTCTTTTGGAATACATATAGCTCAATTCTTCTCCATGAGCTCATTGAATACTCATTCAAATTCATACTCGGCAAAGATATTGGAACAAACCTCCATCAACTTTGGCCGTCATTATCATAAGACAAACCATAAAAAATTTGTATCCGCTTCCCAAATTTCAACCACTACACACAAAGTGGAACAATAGGGGAGTCTGAGCTTGAAGGGTTTACCTACCAAACATGTGACTATCCATGTGGGTTGACAAGGTCTCCAACCCAATAGGTGGCATGGTAACAAGCCATCTATTGGTCACTTGCGTGTTTTTGGTTTCTTGTTGGCTTATGCTCTAGTGTCAGAACAACATCACAAAAAATTGGATAGTAAGGCTGTTAAATGTATCTTTATTGGTCACAATGGTGAGAGCAAGGGTAGGTTAAATCATCCAAAATCAAAAGTTATCTTGACTTCTAGAGATGTTGTTCTAGTAGAAGATGTCGTTTAGCCCATTTTATCATGTACTAAAGAGACAAGAGTTAGCTCATTTCACAAGACATTTTTGATACCTTGTTGGGTGAAAGTATGAACTTTACCAAAAAGCATATTCATGGATAGTGTTAGTCACCATAAAATGAAGATATCTTAATTGGATCTGATGATGGCCATATGTATATCATAATACATATGACTAACAAACTCTTGAAGCAAGGAATCTAAATCTAAAATCTTTGACAAATTACACAAATTTTACCGCATGCTCAATTTCTAAGCATAAAATTGCTAACAAGCATAAATACCATTAATGTTGATATGATTTTAGCTTGTTGCCTCTTTTCAATGGAGGAAATACAAATGTAATTCTAAATGTGGAACCTATGTTGGTTTCACGTGATGTCACATATTAGCCTATTTTTGATGCAAATGTAAATGATGCACTTGATGAGGACAAGGCTGAAAATGAGGAAGTTAGAGATGTGTCAAAATGATTCGTGCAGGCTGCAACATCTGAGAGTGTAGAAGAGAGCCCTGCAAATATTGAAAATAACATCTTGCAAAACATAAACAACAAATTTGCATACCTGGAAAATCTATAAGCACGTAATTAACACGACACATGATCTGAGAGTGAAATATAGTGAAAGAGCACTGATGGGGGCTTTTCACAAGCCAAGCTCCTATACCCCTCTTCTCGCGTCCCCACCCCATGAAAACCCCCTCTTAGGGAGGGAGTGATAAAAGGCATTGGAAAAAGTAAGAAAAAAATAAAGTATGATTATGTAAATATATAAGAAAGGTAAAATAGGCCACCTCATGCTTGCGGGGTAGCCCATCCCCACCTTGCCTCCTTTTTCTTCACTGTTGCCCCGTCGGGTGTCACTTTTCCTCTCCTCCACTCAAAAGGTCAACCCCCTCTCTCTTCCCCTTGTCCTTTCTCCTTTCTCTCTCCCCTCAAGCTACCCCACCTCTCACCAATAATGCATTATAACTCACCAATAATGCACCCTAACTCACATGCAACTTACCCTATCTTCCAAAATAGTATACCCCACCCCCTCTTTCTCTCTCCTATCATATCCCATGACCCAAATACCCCCCTCTCTCTCTAAAGGGTGCCATGTCTCTTGTTTGTAGCTAAATAACCTCCCCCACACTCACACACACTCAGTTTCACTGAAAAAGGTGCCCACAGACCCATCCCCACCCGGTGGTTACCTGATTTTTCTTGTGTTCACACACATCTGCACACAGATTCACCTCTGAACACACTCCCCTCTCTCCCCTCTTGTAATTACTTTATTCTCCATGTCACTTCTCACTTTTTTTCATCAACCCATCTCTCTCTCTTAGTCTCTCTCTCATGAGACTGCTGTTCTGGCACATATACACACAGCCAGACAAGTGGGGCCCACAGTCACATGGCCTATGTAGATAATGGTTTCTTCATTTCTAAATTCTAGAATTTCTCCCCCCTCCTCCCCTATATAAAGAGGGGTCACCATCACACAAACGCACACAAAATCACCAAAGAACACACTATGCACTGTGTGTGCCTAGTGCACACACACACACCCGCACCATCACCATCACCGCAATCACCATGCTCGTCTTGAGCATGACCTCTACACCCTTGGGCTATGGAAGATGAAGGGAAACTAAATGAAGGATGATGGCCATAACCCTCGTGCGAGTCTTCGCCATCAACTCCCACCTATCCGCCATGTGCTCTACCACGCTCTCCCTTCTCATTCCCCTACCCTATGCTCCCCATTTCATCGCCTTATTCTCTAAATAAAGCTTGAGGTTTTGTGAGTATGTTTTCTTGCAATGTTTTGCCCATGTGAGGTGTGCGGAATCGCCACCTAGTCTTGTGTTTGGAGTGAGCTTGTGTATGTGTGAAGGGTGTGCGGATTCGCCATCCTTTTGTGGTGCCTAAGTACTAAGCCGCTATACCCCCTCCCTCACCCTCTCTCTCTCTCTCTCTCTCTCACTTGATCTCATTCCCTTTCCTCTTCATCATTACTCCCAAGCATCCATCTCTCTTGGATGAAAACTTTGTTATGGTGGTGTGTTGCTGGCGTCCTAGCCGCTGAAGCTAGGTGGTGACCCTGTTTGCTTTACCATGACAGGCTCGAGGCGCGCCATTCGGTCCCCGGTGTTTTAGAGGCCGTCGGGGTTCGGAGTTCGCTTTGCTCCTGTCATTTGGTTCCCCCACGGAGGATCTTTTCATGAAACCCTTCAGTTTACAAGACTGAAACCCTTAAACTATTGTGAATGGATGAATGGCTAGCAGGATTTGCTAATTGGACGACAAAAGAAGAAGAGCTCCAAGCACAACTAGACGAACTCCGCATCTCCATCGAAGCTCGAGTGCCAGGCGTAACGGTAATCGATTTGCAGTGGGAGAGTCAACCAACACGCCAAACCTAGTGGATATACATAGGCCAAGTGCCAAGAAGAAGAAGGAGAAGGTCGAAACCGTGTCCGCAACCTACAACCAACCCACAACAACAAAATGGAAGGAGCTCTACACAATAGAGAATCAACACTGTTCTACTTTAAGAATCGGGTAACTCAAGTCACCGAGGTAATTATCACAGTTAGTTTTCAAGTCGCACCTGATGCTGCAGCACAGATAACGGAATCATTGGCTCACACTCTCACTAGAGAAACTAGGGATCTACTGAGTTTGTTTCAGGAAAGAACACCACCCCCTCCCACAAGCTTGGACAGTGACTAAGCACCTCTAAGCTTCACATGAATCAGTACAACCTACCTCAAGACAGATCACACATACCAACACGTGTACGCTCAATCAAGGTAATACTGGATTTGAAGGCTCACTACCAGCACGTCATTGACACCATGCTGGGTGGGGAGCGATTTTTTGAGGTTCTGGCATCAGATCAACCATTTGTCTTACCTTTGGTACAAGGCAATGTACCGTTTGAAGTTTTAATCTATGTCCTAGTATAAGAGGGTATACACGCCTCCTTGTAAAGAAGAAAAAAAACTTTTGCAAGTTAAACAGTGTGTCTTTCTAGCTCTCTTTCAGTAATCATGGCAAGTGTAGCATTTCCAACATTTAAAGGAAAGAAGGGGGAGGATTTGGTAACAGACTTCCTAGATGACTTTGAAGTAGCATGTGTAGTGAGCAACAAAGATACGGATGAATCTCGGGTTAGAATATTTAAGCATCTCATGAAGCTAGAAGCTAGATCATGGTACAATGCACTTCCACAAGCAACCAAGGATGACTGGGAACCCTTAAAAACCGCTTTTAAGAGGCGCTTTGGGGGAGGTACCACTTCAGAAAAGTTGTGGGACAAGTTGAGAGACTTGAAGCAGGAGGGTCTTTTAGAATATGCCACCTATGAGTCCAAATTTGTGGATTTGTGGGAACGGTGGGTTGAGTCACTGGCAAGGGGGGAAGTTGCACCCGATTTCCTAAAAAAAGATCGGTTCGCGCATGGCTTATGGCCACTTCTCAAGGAGAAGGTGAAAGGTAGATTCCCAGCTACGTACGAGTTAGCCGTTCAGATTGCTCGCCTTAAGGACAAGAAGCTGCGAATGAAAGCCAAAGAAACCTAGTCAACAGAAGCAGGAACATCGTGTCGATCAGCAACTACGACAACCACCACCACTGGCTCTTGGGGTAAGAGATGACAAACAAGATATGTTGGCCCATATTACTGACCAACTGCAGAATTTTTCTATCCACTTAATACAGCAAGGGAGGAGTCAAGAAAGAGATCAAGACCCTGGAAGAGCATGACGACAAAACAGGGAGTATCATTGCTACAACTGCGGAGAAGATGGTCACGGTATGTACTACTGTCCCAAACCATGACAAAACTATAATAGAGGAGGTAGGAGGAACCAATTGTCACCCCCTAGAGAAAGAACACCCCCACCCCGAGCACCAACCCCACCAACACAAATTCTACGTCCACCCCAGAAACCACTACAAGCATCCATTCCACCTCTTCCACCAGCCCCACCACCTGATCGCCCTGTAAACATCATAAGGCTAGAAGAGAAAGGAAAAGCCGTAGTAGTGGATGCACCCAGAGCAAAGGAGAGGGACAAGGATAAGGAGAAGGTAACCTTTTTAGAACCAGTTGAGGCCATGACTGTGAGAAGAGCTAGGAGGGAGAAGGCTACACAATCAGATGATGAGAGAAGCATGAGAGGAGAAACTAGCAAAAGGCCATCGAGGCCACGACGGAAATTGGCCATCACCGACTTCCAGCTAGGGGAAAGTTGTAAGCCCTATGATCTAACATTGGATGTGGCAGAGCAAGGACCGAAGATTACATGGCCACAGCTGCTACATCTTGTACCTAAAGTAAGGCGACAATGGTCTAAAATGATAAGTACAAGACGCTCCAAAACAAAGGTAGCCGGAGCAATTTCGAGATGCAACATGGATGACATCCTTCCAATTGTCGACGTAAACATAAAAGGAAAGAGGGTTGGAAACACCTACATTGATGGAGGTGCACAAATCTGTGTAATGAGCTAAGCTATGATGCTTCGATTAGGGCTCGAGGTTGACAGGCCTTCTCCATGCAAGGCAAACAACGCAGAAGTTAAGTATGTGGGTGTGGTAAGTGCCGTGAAAATAAAAGCTTTCAACCCTGAGGTAGAGGTAGATGTTTTTGTAATGCCTACTAAGGGGGAGGGCTATCCACTAATTTTGGGAAGGCCATGGTTGATGGCCATGAAGGCAAAACAAGACTGGGGTACTGGCCTTCTACGCATGACCGGTAAGAAAGGGGAGTCAATCTACTACGACATGAGGATTGGCAAGCAGAAGCAAATGAATCTGGAAACATCGCCAGATGAAACCACTAGCAAATCTTCCAGTTCTGAGGAGGAGACCACATCCACCGACGAAAGTGACAGTTCCATTGATGTGATGGATATCATTATGAAGGATCCACAAAGGGTAAGCACAACTGGTGATCCATCACCAAAAGGGCAACCCAATGAAGAGGAGAGCAAATCACCTGGCCCAGGAGGAAGTAGGTTGAAGGGTATGTTGTCTACGGAATTAACACTTGAGGAGAAAGATATTTTTTTGCAAATGTTGATGGGATTTCCTAACCTGTTCATTGACAACTATGAAAGAATCACAGGCATTACAGTGGTGGAACATCATATTAAGCTGAAGGAAGGGGTAAAACCAGTTGTGCAAAAGATACGACGACTGGGGGTCATACAAGAAAAGGCACTCTTGGCCGAGGTAAGGAAACTGCTGGAGGCGGGATTCATCTATCCTGTAGAAAACTCAGAATGGGTGTCACCCGTAGTGGTGACGCCTAAAAAGAATGGTAAGTGGAGGGTCTGTGTTGACTACAAACCACTAAATGCAGCTACAAAGAGAGACCACTTTCCTCTCCCTTTCTTGGATGAAATTCTGAATGAAGTAGTGGGTTTTGAATGCTATACCGTCTGTGATGGTTATTCTGGATACTTTCAAATACCCATAGCCTTGGAAGATCAGCTAAAAACCACTTTTATCATGCCATGGGGTTGTTTTGCATACAGGGTTATGCCATTTGGTCTCACAAATGCACCTCCCCCATTCCAAAGATATGTCACATATGTTTTTCAACCGTTCTTTGGAACATCCATAAGAGTGTTCATTGATGATTTTTGTATATATAGCTCCCGTATTTCACATTTAGAAAAGGTAACTGAAGGTTTGGCCAGGTTGCAGAGCTTAGGTGGGCAATTAAATGTGGATAAATGTCACATTGGGGAGAGAAAAGTCATTATACTAGGCCATGAAATTTCAGCAAGAGGTATCAACGCCGACCCAAGTAAGGTGTCCGCACTCATAGCCCTACCTTCACCAACGATCGCACGTCAACTGGTCTCTTTCCTACAGAAGGTGAGGTACTTAAGTAGATTCATACATCTACTATCACAACTTGTTCTACCACTGCAACAACTCACTCAAAGATCAACTTTCACTTGGGACGAGGAAAGCAAACATCACTACAACAAGGTAAAGGAGGTCTTAGCCACTCTGCCAACTATCTCACCACCTAAGTGGGATGAAAAATTCTATGTCACCTCAAGTGTTGGTGATGACTCATTGGGGATTGTGCTACTTGAAAAGGATACGACGACATCTTTCATGAGGCCAATCTACTTCTCTAGTCGAATGATGACAGTAGGAGAGAAAGGTTTCACCCATGTGGAACACTTAGTCCTAGCTCTTAGATTTGCGACTACAAAGATTAGGTCATATTTGGTGCCTAAGCAATTTGTGATTCTAACCACGGATGAAATATTTCCCTATGTTGTACAACACATGGATGTGTCTGCTAGAATTACTAAATGGCTAGTTCATCTGCAAGAGTTTGACTACACGGTACAGATAGAAAGCACGACAAGGGCAAGTTTGGGGGGACTCATGACCTACCAAATCTTTGAAGGGAAGGAGAAGGAATCTAAGGAAGGAGAAGTCCGATTACCTCCAGTACCACCGATGGTAGAAGGAGCATACTCTCTCTACTTTGATGGAGCCTACAAGCGAGCGTCCGACAAAGCAGCTGCAGGCATAGTGGTCTTTGATGACAAAGGGACAAAGGTATTTTCGTTGGGCCAATTGTTAAATTCAAATTCTAACAATGAAGCTGAGTATGCAGCACTAACCAAGGGTCTACAATGGTGCGTCTCACAAGGTGTACAACGCCTTAATGTATTTGGGGATGCTCTACTTCTGGTAAGGCAAGTAAATGGAGCATGGACATGCAAGAATCTTAGTTTAAGGACTCACTTAAGTGGTGTAAAAACCTTGTTGGGTAAGTTTGAAGAAGTTCAAATACACCATATCCCAAGGGCTCAAAACCAAGAAGCAGATGCCCTAGCAAGTGAAAGACTACAACAAGTGGCGGTTGGAGCAATAAAACTAAAGATCCCTCTATTTCAAGGCAATGATTCCTTTCCTAACATCATGCATTTTTTGGAAACAGGGGAATGCCCATCAGATTTAACAAAGGGACAGAAGCAATGGCTGATGCGGAAGGCCACAAGGTATCAACTCATCAATGATGGTTTGTACTGTAAGGGTAAGGATCAAATACTCAGGAAGGTCCCTCTCTCTCAGGAAATCACGGGAGTAATTGCTAGTTGTCACAACGGGGTTTGTGGTGGTCACTTTGCCCTAGACATAACAAGTAGGAAAATCTTGCAGGCAGGCTTTATATGGCCTAGCCTCAACCGTGATGTACACCACTGGTACAAAACGTGTAAGTTGTGTCAAAAGGCCGGCACTAGGTCACTTATGCCTGAACCACAGACACCTATTCTCTCATATGGCCCATTTGAAAAATGGGGTATTGATGCCATTGGGCCATTACCTAGGGCCAACTCAGGAAAATTCTATATTATCATGGGGGTCGACTACATGACTAGATGAGCAGAGCCTACACCCACCACTAGAATTACGGCAGTAGAGGTAGCTAAATTTATCTACGAGCACATATGTTGTAGGTTTGGCACACCTTTAGAGATCATCTCTGATAGAGGGCCAGGTTTCAGAGCAGACTTGGTAGGAGAATTAATGCAGAAACTGGGCATTACAAGGAGGCACTCTTCACCATATTACCCTCAATGTAATGGCCTAGTTGAAAAGGTAAATGGAATGGTTTCTAAAATTATTACCAAGCAGGTAAACAATCATCCTGGCGACTGGGATAAGTATCTACTACCACCTTTATGGGCCTATAGAACTTCATTTCGTACATCCTTGGGATTCACACCGTATCATCTAGTATTTGGTAAGGAAGCAATCTTGCCCATTGAAGTGCAACTACAAAGTCTCAGAGTAATGGCAAGCCAACTTCAACAACCCAACATGCATTTGAGAGATCACATCATCAACTTGGAAAGACTGAAGCTCGACAGAGAAGAAGCAATAAATTATTATGCAGCACAAGCAGAGCATAGACGGCTTAGCTTTAACGAGCATCTCCCAAAAAAAGAATTGAAGAAAGGAATGTTGGTGCTCCGCTACGACAATCGCTCCGACACGCGCAAGGATAAGAAACTCCTGCTCCGATGGGAAGGCCCTTTCATCATCAGGAAAAATTATGCCAATGGAAGCTACCAGCTTATGGAGGCTGATGGAAAACTTCATAAAACCAGGGTAAATGGTTCGCGACTTAAACCTTATTTTCTTCGATTTGACCAAGCTCCACCTATTGACATTCCAGATGAGGACACACCATCAGCCGCCACCTCCGATGATAATGATCAAACAAATGAGCTAGAGACATGAATGCCTCTAGCCAAAAGGGGAGGGCTAATGATGGGGGCTTTTCACAAGCCAAGCTCCCATACCCCTCTTCTCTCGTCCCCACCCCATGAAAACCCCCTCTTAGGGAGGGAGTGATAAAAGGCATTGGAAAAAGTAAGAAAAAAATAAAGTATGATTATGTAAATATATAAGAAAGGTAAAATAGGCCACCTCATGCTTGCGGGGTAGCCCATCCCCACCTTGCCTCTTTTTTCTTCACTGTTGCCCCGTCGGGTGTCACTTTTCCTCTCCTCCACTCAAAAGGTCAACCCCCTCTCTCTTCCCCTTGTCCTTTCTCCTTTCTCTCTCCCCTCAAGCTACCCCACCTCTCACCAATAATGCATTATAACTCACCAATAATGCACCCTAACTCACATGCAACTTATCCTATCTTCCAAAATAGTATACCCCACCCCCTCTTTCTCTCTCCTATCATATCCCATGACCCAAATACCCCCCTCTCTCTCTAAAGGGCGCCATGTCTCTTGTCTTGTAGCTAAATAACCTCCCCCACACTCACACACACTCAGTTTCACTGAAAAAGGTGCCCACAGACCCATCCCCACCCGGTGGTTACCTGATTTTTCTTGTGTTCACACACATCTGCACATAGATTCACCTCTGAACACACTCCCCTCTCTCCCCTCTTGTAATTACTTTATTCTCCATGTCACCTCTCACTTTTTTTCATCAACCCATCTCTCTCTCTTAGTCTCTCTCTCATGAGACTGCTGTTCTGGCACATATACACACAACCAGACAAGTGGGGCCCACAGTCACATGGCCTATGTAGATAATGATTTCTTCATTTCTAAATTTTATAATTTCTCCCCCCTCCTCCCCTATATAAAGAGGGGTCACCATCACACAAACGCACACAACATCACCAAAGAACACACTATGCACTGTGTGTGCCTAGTGCACACACACACACCCACACCATCACCATCACCGCAATCACCATGCTCGTCTTGAGCATGACCTCTACACGCTTGGGCTATGGAAGATGAAGGGAAACTAAATGAAGGATGATGGCCATAACCCTCGTGCGAGTCTTCGCCATCAACTCCCACCTATCCGCCATGTGCTCTACCACGCTCTCCCTTCTCATTCCCCTACCCTATGCTCCCCATTTCATCGCCTTATTCTCGAAATAAAGCTTGAGGTTTTGTGAGTATATTTTCTTGCAATGTTTTGCCCATGTGAGGTGTGCGGAATCGCCACCTAGTCTTGTGTTTGGAGTGAGCTTGTGTATGTGTGAAGGGTGTGCGGATTCGCCATCCTTTTGTGGTGCCTAAGTACTAAGCCGCTATACCCCCTCCCTCACCCTCTCTCTCTCTCTCTCTCTCTCTCTCTCTCACTTGATCTCATTCCCTTTCCTCTTCATCATTACTCCCAAGCATCCATCTCTCTTGGATGAAAACTTTGTTATGGTGGTGTGTTGTTTGCGTCCTAGCCGCTGAAGCTAGGTGGTGCCCCCTGTTTGCTTTACCATGACAGGCTCGAGGCGCGCCATTCGGTCCCCGGTGTTTTAGAGGCCGTCGGGGTTCGGGGTTCGCTTTGCTCCCGTCAGCACATGCAAGTGCACCTCCTAGAGCGGAGTTCTACACTGGCATGGCAAGAGTGAAGAGGTGAGAGAGGACAAGAAAGACATAGATACTGGGTGAAATACCCCTTGTGTAAGAGTGAGCATTTTCCTCTTGCACGTATATATTTATAAATTACTTGAATATTCAAAGTGAATACAGATTGTCCGCCCAGACGTACAATGACCATGGCACATAAAGAGAACTTCAATAATAAAATATTCATAAATTTTATATCCTTTTGCATAGTCCATTGATCGCTTATGCTTTTCCCACTTGTCAACTGCAATAAATAAACAGCAATTAATTTCCATTACATACCTCTGCATTAGAAATCAATTGTCCTCAGTTTCTAAGTTAAGAATCTACAGACCATACTTGTAAAAAACAACAGTTAGTATGCTGTGTCAAAAATATCACATATTGTTAAGTTAAGAATCTGCAAACCATACTTGTCCAAAATAACAATTAGTATTTTTTGTTAGAAATATCATATATTGAAAGAAAAATTTATAAATTTAAACAATGTTTGCTTATGCATTTCATTGTCTACATACTGCATATTCTAGTGTCTCATACCATTAGAATAAGCAGTATGTCTCATATGAAGATATCATTGGTGATAGTAATCAATTTTTATAAGTTCTTAGTCCAATTCCATAAACACTATCACAACAAGAAATCAAAATTAACCAAATTCAAATCTAACTACAATTCCAAATCCAAATCACTTCCAATATACATAGCCAAGTAACAAAATCATACTAAGGACGTGGTGGCCAACAATTGTATCATGGAATGAGTTGAACACTTATGAAAACTATTTAGGCTGGTCAGTTAGAGTTAGTTTCAGGAATCTGCTTGCCACTGACCTGTAGCTCAAAATTCTCATTTACATCTTCTGTCAACCGTGCACTTTTTTCATGAAGGTCTTTGACCTTGACCTCCAATCCTTCACACACTTGTTTGCTCCATGGAGAAACCTGTACGACAAAGATCCAGCGTGGTTTAGATAAATCGTTTTTGTTAGCAACAGCTAACACAGGCTACACCAATCATGCACCAAGCTATGGATGTGCTATAGTGCACAATATTTCCTTTTCATTGTATAGGGCCTTGAGCTCATTTAGGAGTTCCAAAGTTGTATAGGTATAGGCTAAAGAGCTCAAATTTATCCCATAGTTGAAGGGTTTGAGTCCCAAAGCTATAAAAGAGCCCTATGATTAATGAGAAGTCATTCTTGGATGAGTTCTTCTCTTTGTAGAGTGGATGGTCATGAGACTCAGGGGCTTTCCATGCCCATGTACCTCTTGATTTCTAATAATAAATTACACTTTCTTTCTTATTAGTTTTCTTTGTTTCATTATGTGGAGTGAGATTGTAGTAGTGTGATGGTAGATCTCTAATCCCTTTTTTGAGTTAATCTATTATATCCACACCATTGGCCATGGTGTGTGAGGGCTATGCCTTCCTTCTCTTCATCTCTCTCTACAAGGTGTGCGGTTAGTGTGTGTGCATACGTAGTCGCATTGAGGGGTTATGCCAGAATGGACACACTAATGCAGGTAGGTATGTTAATTGCATGCTTGTGTAGTTGTGTGATTAAGAGTTGTGAATAAAGTGATTGATGTGAGAGGTTAATTTCAACCACATGATTGTGTGCAAGTGATTAGTAAGTAGGAGTGTGTTGTTGATTAGAGGAAGCCCTTTCCATGGCTTCTTTCTATGATGAGTAGAAGGATCCCTTGAATCCTCTGTGTCTATACATCCTAGGCTCGTGCTTCCATGCCCTAGCCGGGTTGCCGATCCACGATTTGACAATTTTGTGGGTTGCGATTAGGTCGTGCTACAACACCTCCCTACATTGCCGGGGATCGATAACCTAAGCTAGTGAGTTTAGGATGTGTAGGATAGAGTAATTTCACTACTAATTTTGTTGGTTTTTTAGTGTGTGTAACTCATTTTTTGGTTTGATTTGATGATGTTTTGTAAGAAATTGATGTTAATGTTGAGTTATGAATACCCCAAACCCCCAATTTCACTAATTTTATGCTAACCCTTGCTAATTCTCTTCTTTCCATGCTAATTTTACTAATTTCGTGCTAATTTCTACTAATTTTGACTAACCTTGCTAACCTAACCACTAACATTTGAAGTGTAAAGTATGTGAAATGAGGTGGAATCATCACTCTAATCAAGTTAATTGTGCTAATTTATTCCTAATTTGATGATTTGAGTGTTTGATTTTGACCTACAAATGGTCAATTTTGGAACCGATTTGATGGTGCACACACTTGTGTGTGCAATGATGCGACTTCGCGTGGAGCAAAGGAATAGCTTTGAGTGTAATTATGGTGTAAGTGCACTCACTTGTTATGTCAATTCTTGAATGATTAATGTGATTCAATGTTGTTAATCATTTGCTAAAATTAGGTGTGTAACACAAATTGACCTAACTTTGCACCTAATTTCATACACTTTGAATGAAATTGATAGTCAAACTGTGACTAATGAACTTTGTGTGTATTCAAATAATGCTTAATTCTCATCAATAATTCATGTGTGTGCATAAAAATCATTGTGTGTGTGCATACACCAAAGAGGGAAAAAATTGTCAAAAATTTCAAGTGTGTGTGCACCTAATCTCGAATGTGTGCATACATAAAAATTGATGGAATTTGTGAGATCCCCAACCCGCCAATACCAAGATCGGGATGGGATCCTTGACAGGTCTCTAGGTTTGATAAAAACCAGAGTCTCTAAACAAGAAAAATCCAAGGAATAGACCTTTACCATTAACAATGGCTTGGGTCTATAGCCTTAGAAGAAGACCTAATCCTGTCTCGCAGCGAAAACGGGACAATGTATTAAAAGTCCAAAAAAACTATTTCGGCCCTATAACAGCCACAATTGGTCTAAGGTATCCTCAACCAACGCTTTTTTCCCCCTAACAGATGTGAGTACATAACCGCTGGTGGACTCCTCTTCCAATTGAAGAAGTTTTCTAAACGTTTTAGTGTGCAAGGATGGATAGTTACCTGACTAATCAGGTCCACCCGTCCATGATTGACAGCCTTAGTCAATCCCCACTTACCACCCTGCACTCACACATGATTCATTTATTATTTAATTACTACCACATTCTTATTACAATTAAAATAATGATTTCTTTTATCCCTCATAACCAGATTTCATTAAAACAGCCCTTGAAAACAATATTGAAAACATTTTTTTTGCAAACAGACATTTTTAAACTTAAGACAGGGTACTGTCAATCAAAACATTGTCCATAATAACCAAGACCAGTACTCTTCTTGTCTCAAGATCACCTAAGGGTGAAAAAACGGCACCCATTGCTTATTCACAATACGGAGTGGATAAACTCCCACCCAAGGTTCCGGGTGCCCATACACCAAACCAGTTGCCCATACAACTGGGCGGCTTCCCTAAGATTAAAAAATGGTATCCTAACTTATGTAGAAACGTCAAGACATGATACGGAGTAGAAACTCAACGTTCATGGGGGTAACCGACTTATCTGTGGCTTGAAAGCCATCATTATCATCAAAATATACCAAGGAGTCGGAGGTGTCTTGAGACAAGCTGTCTTAAGGATGATCAATCATATCTTTCCTAATTCAACCAGTTTTAACCCAAACAATTCTTTCCTACATTAGAAAACAAATGCACGTTGGAACTTACCGCAGAAGAGAATTTTAGAGTATACATAGGTTTAATCTTCGATTAATTAAGAAAATTGTAAATAGGTTAACCTAGTTTTACTAATTAAAAAAGGTTAGTGCTAATTACCATTGATTAACCAACAGAGAGCTTTGCTCTCTGCTGATTTTTGCATAGAGGTCTCTCTAGATGAGAGAGAATGTACCAAGGCTCCGAGTCTGTCTGAAATTGTGAAGCAAGGGTCATATTTATAGGTTTTTGGGCACTCACAAGCTGGAAAATGGCAGTAACTTGTATCCCAAGCAGCGCTACAGCTCCAAAAATGCCCCGTGCTGCTAAATCTAGTATGGGAAAGTTCATCATTACACCAGACAGCCCCCCGAATACATAGAATCAATTTTCTGCTAGTTTGTTGACTTTTAATGATTAATTTTGGAAATATCTGCAATTTCTAGAATCTTAGGATAAAACGTCTTTAGCAGTAATAATTACTAAAACCATTCAATTTTACTTAACCTTTCAGAGCCCGTAACTTTTCCAGATTTTAGCGGAATTCGGTTCTGAAAAATTATAACCCTAGTAAAGCTCTGGTTACAGTTCCAAAAATACCAATATTTACCATAGCTGGATCATTCTACAGTGTTTTCTTAACAACCAAGTTAATTTGATCAGGCTTTATACAATTTCTAAAGTTTCACAAACTAGAAACCTTACATAATTGATGATACAAGAGTATGCAATCATGTAAATGATGTGTATGTTAGGCTATTTCAATCATTGGATAAGGCTAAACGCCAAAAAATAGGGCAAAAATTGAGTGTACGCCCCTATCCAAGACCACTTATTTTCTTTGATTGATGGTCAATTAGGGCACCTAAATGGGTTTTGATTATGGATTTTTCATGAAAATTATGTGCAATCATTAGGTGTAAGCCTAAATGCATTGCAAATTGAGCCAAGTTTGAATTTTTGTTCTTAATTTTTGAGTGTGTGCATTGCTTGATTGGGTAAAAATAGTGTTAATTTTAAGAAATTGAGCATGCATGCATTTACTTATGCTTAAATGAGTTTGCAACTTGTGCATTGCAATGTGGAATTGATGTAATTTTTGCATAAAATTTTGGCCTAAATTTGGGTGTGTGTGCCTACTCAATGGCATGTGCAATCCGGTGCTTGAATGAATAATTGGTATTTTTAACAATTATGATGATTAATTTGGCCTAAAAGATTGGTGTACATGAGATTAATTGACTTTGGATGATTCAATTGATACTCAATTGAAGATGATTTATGTGATTATCATTATGTTCGGTGTGCCAATTTGATTGAAAATGTTAAAAAATTCAATGATTTGTGGATGTTCAAATGCCGTAACCAATTGTGTAGCAATGCAAACCTAAATGATAGTCCAATTGGATTTGAATGATTAAGGAAATTGGATATGAGTAAACAATTTTGCAATGATTGTTAAGCGGGTTCAAAATGGCCAATGATATGCAATACAATAGATGTGTTTGCAATGTTTAATAGGTGGGTTTGACCAACCGTCTCCAAGGATTGTTACGGATTCAAAGAAATGATTGCATGTGTGCACTATCTATTGCATTAAGAAAAATTGGATGCCAAGAAAGTGGATTTTTTATTACATATGGTGTCTAATTGAATCTGAATCAAATCAATTCCAAAATAAATATGGTAATTGACATTTTTTAAAATGCATGCGGAAATAATAAGCACGATCATTTGTTAAAAAAAAGGGGCGGGGGGGGGTTTAACTCGCGCAAGAAAGGGCACCATCATTGCATTACTAGAGGCTCATTTCAATTCTTTTCTCTTGAATGACCTTATATGCTCTTGTCCATGAGAACATACTCTAAACAAGAATTTTTTGTTTAAAAAATAAAATTAAATTAAAAAATGCAAATCATACACACACCTTTTTTTTACCACAAGACGAACCAAGGCCAGCCTGGCAGCTTTAGCGCTCGCAACCGCAACACACACACCTCACTTGCCCCGGCTCCCTTGATTCACGCTGGCATCGTCCACACAAGCACGGTGTAGACAGCTGGCCCCGCACACGCACAAACCTGTTGACCCAGAGCCGACCCCACTAGGTCGCTTGACGCACTTGCTGAACAAGAGCCGGGTCCCAACACATGCACACACACGCGCTATGCTCTCGGCTGTAGTCTCACCAAAACATGCCCATCCCATGATTCCCATGGCCTGGCTGAGGCACACACACAAACGCACACACATTTTTTCTCTGCATCCGCGGCACTGCAGATCCGAACCAGCAAGAATCACGAGTCAGAGTCGTGCATGTCTCTCTCTGACTCGCATGCCTTTCTCTGCACCTCTTCTGTTCGTTGCCACCATAAAAGGGAAATAATTTTTTTTTCTTTTGCTAGAAGGTGGCTCCCACGGGATCACCTTTCTCCTCTTTGAACCCCCGATCTTCGTGAAATTAACCATTGAAAATGAATAACATTGTTGCCATCAAAACTTAAATTCTCTTTACTTTAAGCAGATTGGAAATTTGAAACTTCCGATTGAGAAAAGAATGAACAAAAAATAATGGCAAAAAAAAAAAAAAAATCTCGATTGGATTTGTAGAGTAAGCATAAAGAATGCTTCAATTCACTTAGATGGGCTTGAGAGAATTTATGTTTATCGATTGCAAATCATTGATATTTCAAGAAGATCTTTTTTACTTGAATGAGGATGAGATTGAAAATTGTTTGCATAGACTTAGATTGAGCTACCCGTTTTATGAGCATTCATTGGCCATATTGCTTTGTATGTGATAACCCGCTGCATGAGAGCATGGCGTGGACATTGTTGTATTGCTATGATTGTGCAATCATTTCCATTGCACCAAAACTCTTGGAGTGTGCATGTGTTGGAACTCAATTTCATCGGCATTTTCATTGCATTAAATGAATAATTCCTTGTGGCATGCATATGAGTTTGAGAGTTACAATTGGATGAAAAAATTGTGCTTGGTTAGGACTTTGTGCTTCACTTGATTAGCTTGTGCATGTTAGTGTCTAGTTTGAATGCAAAAGTCACTACATAACACTAACCATTGAACTCTCTCAAAGGACCATTGATTTATGATTAAGCATGATATGGTGTTTGGTTTGATCAAGAGCTTTTTACACTAAAAGACAAGTTCATTTTTACATGCATGTAAGCTTCACTTTTGACCAAATGATGCATTGATACTTGGTCTCAAATGTGCATTGCTTGATACATTATTAGTGCTTAATTCCAAAGAAAAACTCTTGCATAGCACTAACCATTGTGCTAGTTTGGATAACCATAAGATAGCATTACAAATTGGCCCCGTGATTGAGCATGCCTTTAGTGCTTGTATTGAATGACCAAATGCTTAAAAGCACTAATAATTGAGCTTCATTTTGAAGGGTTGTGGGCAGGCCTGTGATTTCAATTGATCCAAGAATGGGTCATCATTGCAATATTGCAAAATTTGGCTAATTAGAGCCATTCCAATTGATTGGATTAAGAGTTGTATATATGCTAGCTCATAGCCTGGTCAAAAGTTAAATTGTTTCATTCTTAGCTAGTATTTAACCAACTTTTTTGAAGCTTTCAAGTACAAAGTTGGCTATTGAGAGCCATTTATTTTCATTTCATCAAGTTGCAGTCATCTCTAGCTCATAGAACTAAAAAACTGAAAATTTCATGTGGGCTAGTTGTTAGCCAACTTTTTGGAAAGCTTTTAATTGTAAAATTTAGCTTTCAAGAGTCACATCGTTTAATCAAAGTTGCATTACTTTCAGCTCTTTGCTTGTTTTTAACTCCATAATTCAGCTAGAAACTAATCAACTTTGAATCATGCATGAGAGAGGGTAAAAATTGTAAAATTTGCTTATGTAGAAGCATTTTATCTCTCTCATTGTCCATATGTATGCATAAATTTACTATCAAAGAGCATAAGTGTGCATAGCCAAAGGCACTTTTTTCCCTTGGGTTTTTTCCCTTTGGCATATTTGGGTATGCAAGACCCTAGCTTTAGGTTTTCATTAATGTTTTTTGTGTGCATTTGGATTTCAATAAAAGACTTTTTGAGCTTGTGTTTACACTTAGCTTCAAAAGGCTTCTTTTGCAAATAAAAAGATCAAGGGGATGCTTGCTCAAGGATGCTCAAAAGAGCATGAATAGATGTAATCCTTCCATGATTTTTCTCTCTTCTCATTTCTTCATTCTCTATGCTTGGCTTAAGTGAAATTTTGCTTCTAAAACTATGGTTTTTTCATGTTTGAAAGCTAGGCATTTTAAAGTTTCAACACTTTGCTTTGTGAAAATTAACTCATCAAAAAATTAGGTTTTATGTATGCTAATCATAGGTAATGCCTTGACCTTAGGTTAATAAAGGATCATTTCTCATTAGTCCTAGACTCTTAGTGAATAGTCTTAATACTCCATTCATTTTTGACATGACCTAGAGCTATGATTAGGCTTTAGTCCTTTAGTCCAATTGCCATTAGCATCTCATGTTGAAGCAAAAATGTACTAAAAATGAATCAATGAAGCATAAAAAGTGTCAAGAAAAAGTACCAAAAATGCTACTAGGCACATGAAAATCAAATCTATACGTTATGTTGTGTTGATGTGAGGCCTAGCGCCTTATTGCCACTTGGCAGGCGAGGGGAATCAAATTGGCTCACTTGGTCAAGGCCCTAAACCGATGCCCTGGGCTGATAGGCCCTTCATTTGTCTATCCTTTGCACTCTAAAGTGTCTCCCATGTGACCACAAAGCTTTGTATTTGTGATACTTCAAGCACATAAATTAAGCAATTTTAATATCACTAAAGTAATATGGTCATATGGATTTGCAAAAGGAAGTTGTGAAAATATTTACATGCCAGCCTCTCAACACCTCCTCTTCTTCTTCAGTAATCAACCCTTCATTCCTCTTTTCCTTTGAGATTGTTGCATCTAGCCACCGACCAATAGAAAAGTTTGGTAATTTTTGAAGATGATCTAGAAAAGGAATATTTCTAGTGGCACGATTGTGATTGCATTGCAAGCGCTCTGACAAGCGTTATTGCTTTTTCTCTTTGTACCTCTCTAAACACTTTGCATGGCTTCTGAGTAGAGAAGACAAAATCTCATCGTCTTTTCCCGTATTGTGATATCCATCTTTCTTGTGCCTGTGGCTCATTCCCTATCACCTTGGCATTGACCTCAGTAGTCCACATTCAGAGCATTTTTGGACAATTGAACCCAAAAAATCATGGATGAGATCAAGAGACTCCTGCACAAGCCATCCTTCAACCATGCTACCCTCGGAGTGAGACCTTTGACGAAGGAACCCTTTAAAGTCTTTGTGAATCTCTCTAAGAAGAACATCCACCTGTTATGGATTACCCCAGTAATTGCAACTTCATCGACCACATGCACAAGTAAATACATTTGGATGGTGAGATGTTTGTTGGGAAGTACTTCTCCACCATATACACTGCTTCGATAGCATTTAAGCGAGTTGCATCTATGCTATCTCTTTTGATGAGATCCAACACACTAACTCGCCATTAAGATTGTCAGCTCTAGTAAAATCCGTTTTCAAACATCGCATGCACCAAGTAGGAGTCTTGAATGAAGATATGGTCTTCTTCACTTGTGGCTTCTTTGCACAAATCAAAACCAATGGACCTTTTGGTATAGAAAACTTTCCATTGGGTTTAAGTCAAAGCCACATCTCTGGAATTTGACCCACAAACTGTAGGTTGTCTCTTTGAGCCTTGCTCTCCCTTTTCCCAGTGATGGTCTTCCATAGGATCTCGCCCATATTCTTAAAAATTTGCATTGGTTCGAGCAGATGATTAATAATCAGGTCACTCCAATACGGCAGTTCATGAAAAATAGAGAGCCTCTTCATGTCGGGTGGCTTAAAATCTCCTCTCTCTAGACACATGTTTTTCCAATCACTTGCTTTCAGTGGATGCATGTCGTGTGTGCATATACTTGGTTCACATAGCTCATGTCCTTCATGCAAAAATTTACCATGCTCCTCGTAAACTCTCTTGCTCAAGTAATCAGAGTGATGGAAGCCAAGTCAAGGACCACATATGGGACATGCATGATTGCTCAAGTAACTCATGTTTGAAAACCATACAAATGAAATAAAAGTGTTGACCAAGTGTTGACCCATGGGTCAACAATAGGACATAGCTCAATTTTTGCACCAAAGTCTTATTTTTTGAGAGTTTCGAAATGACGAGGATTATGGTTAAATACATCATTTGTAATGAGTAGCTATTCTAGTTGCAGGAGCCGGGGTGCAATGGCACTTCCAAATTGTAAATACAAAGCCATTTGTCCTTTGAACTCTATTTTTGGTTTAACATATGGTAGCCTTAGCATATAAGGTACCTAGGTCATTTTGTAAAAAGAACTTAATCTTAATCAAAGTTTTTTGCTGCTATAGACTATTTGGAGTGAGAGAGAAAGAGAGAGAGCATGAGCTTCATCCTGATGCTACTTCATACTCGCCCATCACATTGGTTCAATTTCACCATTATGATAGGCTCAAAGAGAGCTACGCAACAACGCCAAGCATTCCATGCAAAACAAAGCACACATGCTAACGCATCTACAAGCTTTTCGTGGTATGTGTATCAAACTGTAAGGTCTCTACTTTCGAATTTCACACAAGTTCTATTATGCATTTGAATTTTTTTAAAACCATCACTCATTATTTAAGATATTCGAGTTCAAATTATGAATCATAGGTTGAGAAAACCTAGAAATTAAAATTTACGCTACAAAATTCTGACATGTTTAGCTATATGAATCAATAACTAACTTATTGCAAGACTTATTTACTGATTGTAGAATTTTCTTTTACTATCCTAAAGTTAATATAAGACTGTAAAGTTTAAATTAAAAATGTAAAGTAAAATATCATTAAGGAAATAAATAAAATAATTATAAAGACAAAAGAATACACAGGGATGACAAATGAAGCTCTCGTGGACTCACATAGGAGGCGACAAAGTGGGACACACTGTCACATGAAAAGGAGAGGCTAGTCTTGACTAATCTTAATGAGGGGGGGGGGGGGGGGGGGGGTGTGTGGCCTTATCTTTTGATGATAATGACAAAGTGGTCAAGCTAATGGGTACCACAAGGGTACCAAAAACGCGGGTATAATTTTTGGGGAAAACAATTTTAAAAAAAATAAGTTTTTTTTGGGAAAAAAAGTTGGACGTTTCCTTTTCTGCTATAAATAGAGTATCCATGCTCACACTTTAGACATAGACATTGCCTCTATAGCGCTCACGAAGTGTTGCCACTTCTCTTAGAGAGAAGGCGTCCACAAACCACTAAGAGAGCAAAAACTCTAGTGGACTAATAAGGTGCGTATTAATTAAGCATTCAATTAACTTTAGGAATGATGTATGTGTGTTATCTCTTACTCTAATCTCTCTAATAGATTAGTAAGATTCAATTAGCTATGTGTGTGCGTGTGTGTGTGCTTTCTCTTACTCTAATCTCTCTAATAGATTAGTAAGATTCAATTAATTTTAAGAAGGATATGTGTGTGTGTGCTATCTCTTACTCTAATCTCTCTAATAGATTAGTAAGATTCAATTAGCTATATGTGTGTGTGTGCTATCTCCTACTTTAATCTCTCTAATAGATTAGTAAGATTCAATTAGCTATGTGTGTGTGCGTGGTATCTCTTACTCTAATTTCTCTAATAGATTAGTAAGATTCAAGAAGGATATGTGTGCGTGTGTGCTATCTCTTACTCTAATCTCTCTAATAGATTGGTGAGATTCAATTAGCTTTAGAAAAGGATGTGTGTGTGTTCTCTTTTACTCTAATCTTCTAATGGATTAGTAAGATTCAATTACCTTTAGAAAAGATGTGTGTGTATGTTTTCTCCTACTCTAATCTCTCTAAGTATACTTACTCTCTCTAGTTAGTACATCTTCACTATTAACTTATGCATAGTTAATTGAAAGTTAATACATAAGAGAACTCATCATATTCTTATTATACGTGATGAAATTCTCATTCACCAATGTTATTGTCAATTACATTAAGTAGAATTTTGAATAATACTAAAAATTGATTTAGTTGAGGTATAGAAATGGAAGTTAGAATTGGATTAGAAATGTCATGCATAAAAGTAATGCAGTCCTAAACTTTCACTCGTAGTTTACACACTTAATTTTTGATTAATTACGATTAGAAAATATTTGATGTATAGAAATTAGATGTAGAACAACAACACTAAGTGTGAATCCGAGTTGGCGAGGATTCAAATTACAGACTCTCTTTGGAAACAAGGATATTACTAGGGAAATTGACCAATTTAATGTTCTAAGTGTATAACATAAGTGTAGTACAAAAAAATGGCTCCAAAGCGTGCTCGAACACAAGGCGCTAATGATCATGAAGCCGGTACAAGCAACGGGGGAACTCCTGCGGAACATGCTATGTCTCCACCAATCGGACCAATTGAAGCTATGGTACAGGTTAGTATTGCAGTTTCAAGTTATACATTATTGCATATGCGAGACCATAGGAATATATTATTTACCTTATGAAAAGAAAACACGGACCGAAACCACGGAGCTTAACCGCAAGAAACTCGGCATATGTTTGACAAGTATGAAAGATTGTTTGGTTAAATTGGTTGCTATAGGAAAGAATGTTTGTCCAAAACCTTCGGTAGGGTTTCTCTCAAGTCTCTCTACTTATTAGCGCTGGTATTATGTGGCAGTTGCCGAGGCGTGAGATGACGCCCAGGATGGCACCGCTGATGCTGTGGTGGGAGTACACCCAGATTAGCCCAGCTGGATACTGCAGTTTTGTTTTGTCGTGGCGTGAGGATGACGCCCAGATTGGCACCATTGTTGCTGTGGCGGGAGTACGTCCAGATTAGCACAACGAGTACTTGTCAAGCGGTATGGGACGCTCATGAGGACAAGGGTTTTTATAAATAATGTATATACCGATCGGACGTAATAGCGCCAGTAGAGATTCTTGAGTGAACCTAATCCAAGGGTTATTGGTTTAAAATTGGACGACTTCTTGTTTGTCTATTGTTTGTAATACTGTTTGAAGGGCTGTTTTAACGAACCAGTATCATAAATAAAGTAAAGGAACATGTATGTTTAAACAGTGTGGTAGTAATTAGAAAAATAAAAGAAGAGTGAGTGTGGTGTGGAAAGTGGGAGAATGATACCCCGACGGTATCATTCTATGGACGGGTGGACCGATGAGTCAGATAACTTTCCAACGCTAGAAATTATTTTTTTAAGTCATAAATCTTAAAAGAGACAAACCTTGTCGGCTGTGCTTCTGAAACATGGAGAAAAAAGCACACAGGTTGGTCACTCAAAGATTTATACTTTTAGGTATAATTGATTATAGATAGTTTTTAGATAGGGTTATGGTGGTCACGCTCTGCCATAGCGAGATAGGACCAATCCTTCACTAACGGTTCATGCCCGTGGCTACGTAGTAGCTAAGGCAATGTCCGTTGGTTTTTCCTTCTTAGGATTGGAGATCTATCAAAGGTACTCTGCTCCTCTCGACAAGGGGCAGGGACCTCACACTGGTATCAGAGCCTAGGTTAAATCTTGGGGAGTATTTTAGATTGATGTTGGGATATTGAAGGATGCGAATGTTTGAAATAATAGAAGAACCTAGAAAAATTGTTTTGAGTTTTTATATGGTATTGAAGACTGAACTTTCCTGGTACAAGAAAATGTTCATTCAGCCTACCAGAAATTCCAGGTGTTCACCATCATGTTTGAAAATGCATGCCAATCACCAAATTATCAGTTTCGAAAATGGGTGATGATGATTTTGGATAGGGTGTTTGCACCACCTATCCCAAGGGTGCATAGAGGATGGGGCATCAACTGGAGTCCATCTGGAGGAATCTATACCATCGATGCTGACAAGATATGGTGCATGGATACCAACCTCAAGAAACTTCGATGGGCAGAGGAATTAAAAGTCATCGAAGTTTATCTTTTCATTGGTACAAAGAATCCGGATGCTACCATTACCTTGGGAGGAGAAAAGATATCTGAGACTCAATGGGTCTATAACCAAGTTACAAAAGCTATCCATGGTGGTAGGATTCGACCCATATGTGTATCTCGTAGCTTTCAAGGGTCAAAGGAAACTTATTATTTTGATCCTTTAGCCTATCCTTTTGTAGTCACTAAACTCAAAATATAGAGACATTACAATCCTTGTACCTAAAGATTACCAACCTTGGTAGCAAATAATGTGTATATAAATAAAGTTTGGATTAATATTATCTTTTGTTTGTATTATTGTCTAATCAAGTCTTTTCTTAAAGTGGATTAAAGTTAGAGTATCCAATAAAGTTTCACTTAATCTATATTGCACAGAGTGCGGTGTACACATCTCTTCAAGAGAAAAAGCTAATTCTCAAGCAAGCTAAACTTCCCTCTTTCAAAGGGGAAGGAGCCCTAGTTGAGCGCGATGCAGAAGTGTCGCTCGAAGAGATGGAGGATTATTTTTCTGTTGCTGGTACTACTCCCGATAACCAAGCAATGTTGGCTATGTTTCGTCTCACGGGGGATGCCAAGCTTTGGTGGAAACAACACTGCAAAGATAATCAAGTAGCTTAAAACACTCAAACTTGGGAAGACATTAAGTATGATGTCAAAGGACGTTATCTTCCACCTACACACGAATCCCTTAAGATGAATGAATTCTTCAACTTATGTCACTTTCATCTTACAGTGGAAGAATACTACTCCAAATTTGTAACTCTTAGGCACTATGCTCCACCAATGACCGCAGATCAACCAGTAGCCCGTTTCTGCCAAGGGCTAAATGATCCTTTAAATACACGTCTAGAAGCCATGAGGCCTGTAAATTTGCAAGATGCTCTTTTAAGAGCTAAACCCTTAGCTAAAGAGATGTCAAACTCTCAAAGAGTACGAAATGGAAATACAAGGAATGCTGGAAGAAGAGGACGGCCTATGATGTGGAACCAAAGGCAAGTTCACCCAGTTCACCAAACTTATCCAATAGTTGCAGCTTCAGCAAATGGAGCTCAAAATGCCGATCTTAGATGCTATGAATGCAACGAGCTAGGACATTTCAGGAATGTATGTCCTAGGTGAGTCTCCGCAACAAATACACCTAACCGAGCTAGAGGACGAGGCCAAATAATAAATCGTGGAGGAAGAAATGGAGGACGAGGTCGAGGGCGCGGAATGGCTGCCAGAGTCAATGCTATCATAGGAGAACCAACATTGGGAAGAAAAACATGAATCTTGCTTCAAACATCTTAAGGAGTATCTTACTTCAGAACCTCTCTTAAAACTTCCAGACTTCACCCAAGAATTCGAGGTGATCACAGATGCTAGTAACCTTGCATTAGGAGGAGTCCTTACTTAAGAAGGAAGGCCTGTAGCTTATACTTCTCAAAATCTTAGGATTCATGTAAGAAACTAGGCAACTAGGCTCTGATAGATCCTCCTCCCAACCTCCCTTTATAGGGTGGGCTCCTATCCCCTTGCCCTAGACGGATCCCCTGTCCACACTGCCTAGCCCGTCTCGTGGCCGTAGTCCTTGTGCCTAGCCTAGTTCTTAGGGTACAGGACCCGTGTCCTGACATTACTTCCCTCTTAAGGAAGAGGTTTCGTCCTCAAAAACACAAGTAGTAACATCTTCTTAAGAATATTGGTGTTCTCTCTATTGACGTCTCATAAGTGAGCCAATTGTCTGTATGACCGATAATTGGTGCAGTGAGGAGGTTCAATGATGAATATCTTGATTTTCAACATTGTTGTCCATTTGCAACCACTTGGGTCTAAATGGTAACTCCATTTATAACTCACTTGAGTGCTGTAAAGGAGTAACCACAACTAAGAGTTGTCCAAAGGCATAACCAGTTGGCAGATCTTCTGAAGGTACTGGAATAATGCAAGGAAACCTTGGCGTAACTTTCCATGCAGTTGTGAACCAGATTTCCTACTCGCCTGAGTATCTTGAACAGTCCGTTACATGTTCATCCCTAATGAAGGTTACTTGCCAACACGCTCTATCAGCACACCTGGTAAGTCCTTGACGTATGAAAGTATTGACACAAACTCCAACCCCACCACAAGAGGTGTTCAAATTCGAAAATCGTACTTAAGAAAATTCTAGAATAGGGGAAAATCATCTATTTAGAATTGCATTGTTTTAACGTATGCTCTTAGCAGATCCTTTGGCACAAGATTACTCTTTGTAATCTTTGTAATATGCCTATCCCCTTGGATAACTGACAGTACTAAGGTGTGTTTTCCTCACGGTTTACAGACAGTCGTCCCAGATGACTGGTAAACGGGAAATCACAGTAGTGTTTGACATTGGTGAAGAATCAACAATGTCCGAAATAACCATCATGGTTAACTTGAAAAAATCCACAAACGCCCAAACTGAGCCATGACCTCTATTCGTGATTTATAGACTCAAAGGTAATCTCATAGAGATAGTGCACATAAAGTGAAAAATGATTCATAAGCAACAACTTGAGGAATATGAATGCCGTTCCTAGTCAGCCTTTGCTAAACACTAGGGCCCACAACACCTAGTGTGCATGAATTTAGCAAAAACTAACCGAACCTGTATATCCATAATGATGCTTGCCAATACTTATGGCAAATGTGATGCGCCTAGCACACAATTAAAAGAAACTAAATACTTTGAGTTTGCAATCTTTTACAAGCCTTGCTGAAATATTTGAATCACAATAAAAGGTGAAACATTGATCACTTCTAGATAAAGACAATGAAAATTTTTCATTTCCTATATGTAGAAACAACCATCTGTAATGTTGTTTAGCAGCACTTGTACCTTAACAAGCCATTCTAAGTATTCGAAAATTTTTGGCCACCGAAATTTCTCCTGATACGTCGTGCTAAGAATGGTCTAGAAAACAGATGTGACCAGCACCTAGGGACTTTGTCGTGACACAAAATTGAAATAATGGTGCCAGTGTCAGTCCAGAGACTCATATTCTCCACACGTGGAATATGTCTCAACTAAGGATGTCTGAAAAAGAACATCCTTCAAGTACAAGATGTACTTGTGTGTGGAGGTAGCTCTAAACACTTTACGACAAGAGTGAGAGGGACCCTCTTTATCATGCTCCACACTGGCTAAACCGAACTCCTTGAGTTCCTAGACCATGTTGTATCGCATGTGACAACATGTGCCAAATCGAACCCTACAAGTAGGTTTGTAACAGCATAAGGCAGAAAGGTAGATTGGACACGTGGCCCAAAATACTTTGTGCCGACATGCCCTTGGCATGGCTCTGTAACATTCAAGCGTACTTATACGTCTTGAAAAACCAAGCAAAGCATACAAAAAATGGAATAACACCAAATCAATAGATGTGTACCTGGACATTTGAACGTAATGTTGACTTACCCGTATGCAAATGGAGAGGAGTACGTCTCCTAACTGAAAAAACAAACAGCATTGCAATGGAAACCATGGGGTTGCCTTTGCAATCGAAGACCTTGGATTAGAATCTACGTAGTCAAACCCCTTGATAAGACTCTTTGTAGAAACTGCTCAACTAGCAGATAACAGTAACCAACATAGTCAACCGTGTAGGTTGATTGGAATCAACTTGAAAACTGTGTCCGTCTGCTACCGCTTGGTAGATTGCGGAATTCTTTCCTTGAAAGTATAATTAGGAGAAATCAATGGTGATCCTCAATGCAGATCAAACTATGATCCTTAAAGCCTATGGGGTGATGTAGCAATCACCTGTAGGGTCTTACCCCAAAACAGTATGTCCATAGACACTCCGTAGTGCTATAGAGAGAGTAGGAGACCCACACAAGTGAACTACCGATCTCTTATGGACAGCCATGCTATCACAAATGATTGTTGCGTCTATACTCCGTGGTAGAGAGCAGCTGGTGTGAGTTTAAGATTATCAAAAACCCAACTTGAGTGTCGCACTGAAATATGTAGCGCAAAAATGACACCCTAAACCTCCGTAATGACAAGACTCTTGCTTGTCCCGTAACGTCGATGTGTACTTTCGTGGGTATATCTTGAGAACAATCACCCAAAGAATTCCAATAGTTGGGTCTTACCCTTATCCTAACATCGTCTCTTAGCCCTTATAGTGTTCAATCAATGAACCAATGAAGAATAATTTGAGTAGCATCTTAGCCACGTGTTAGCTGAGAGTTAGAGCACCTTGGCTCAGGCTTACTCACGAGCAAAACATGTATCAAAAGCTGCTTAGAAGATTTTCATGTTTCCCGTAAAGAGAGAGAGAGAGAGAGAGAAGAAGAAGAGCGTGCTGGACTGAGGAACTTGCCTTAAGTGTTAGAGTGTGTGCCCAGAATGTGTGCTCTTAGACATCTTATGCTTGAATTGCAGCTTATCCTAAAAGCAGTCCACAATCTGTCTGTGTAACGTTGTCATCAAGAGAGGCAACAGAAAAACATAGTACTCATTCTGATCCCTTATCTTGCAGGGGTCGTGATTGTATGAGGAGAACTTAGCATTGGCACTTTGCCCATGAATCAAGTCCAAGTTTTAGGTTCTTTTAGTGTTGTTGTGCGTTGACAACAACCCAAAAATCATGTCAAACAATCAAAAACTTATCTTGTCCTTGACAGAGTGTCTGGTGTTATAGCGGAAGCATAAACCAACAAGTGATGGAATTCATTTTACCTGGCTAGCATGCCGTGCATGTAGAGTGGTAAGCCCTTGGCGAGAGTGACGGCCTCAAAGGTGAGAGCCCAAAACCATAAGTGCCTTGTACCGGTTAGACTGGTAAGGATTCGATGAGACGATATCCTGAATAATGTAGGTTCCCCAAACATGGTTTCCAATTGTTCTTGTCGCCGAGGTAATCAGAGTACGAAGGAAAAGCCTTATGGCATGTAAAATGGGTCAAGCATTTGGTTTTTCATAATACTATCCAAGTAAATGCGAAGCGTGAGTTGCAGGACACGTGTATCATATACACCCTAATTCAGTGATCTTGCATGCATCTCATGTTGGGATCAGAGAGCACACACACAGAGAGCCAACACGAAGAAGGAGATAGACACAGTGTGTGGCGGGGCGGTACTCACACTACAATGTGTAGTTATGAGTATAGTTATTATGAATGAGTAAATGAATGGCTGTACATGGGCGGCTGAACAACGGGTAGTCGGGCACACGGGCCTTTAACCCAACAATCTCCCACTTAAAGGCAGTGTGCCTTTAAAGTGGCCAAATTATAGCAAAAGAAGTCAAGCCATACCCATCAGCGATCTACAGTGTGCAAACCGCTGTGAGGCTAACGACTTCGTGAGTAGATCAGCAGGGTTATCGTTAGTGTGTACCTTGACAAGCTCTATGCGCTTGTCCTCTAGCACCTCTCGTATGAAGTGATACCTCACCTCAATGTGCTTTGTCTTCGCATGGAAGACAGGATTCCGTGCCAACGCTATGGCACTCTGGCTATCACAATGTAGAATCGGAGCATCACCAGCCATACCAAGATCTCCCACTAGTCGTGAGAGCCATACGGCCTCCTTGGCAGCCATATATTCAGCCTTTGTAGTGCTCAAAGAAACGCATGGCTGTAAACGTGATGCCCACGAAACCGGTCCACCTGCAATTGTGAACACATAGCCGCTAGTAGACTTCCTCGAGTCCACTGACCCTGCATAGTCTGAATCTGTATATCCGCAAACATACATATCCTTCTCACCATAACATAGGGACAACTCTGAAGTCCCTCTCAAGTATCTGAGAATACCTCTCACTGCATCCCAATGATGCTTGCCCGGGTTAGACATGTACCTGCTAACCACACCAACTGCATGAGCAAGATCTGGACGCGTAGCCACCATGGCATACATCAAGGAACCAACAGCTGACGCATAGGGAATCTGAGACATCTCTATAGTCTCCAAATCTGTCTGAGGGCAGTCATCATGGCTGAGTTTTACATATGGAGGCAACGGGGTACTAATGGCTGAGTTTTACATATGGAGGCAACGGGGTACTAATGGCCTTCCCCCCTTCCATATGAAAACGCTCAAGCACCCTGTCAATGTACTCATTCTGACTAAGAAAGAGCATCTTGCGAGAACGATCACGAGTGATCCGCATACCCAAAATATGACTGGCATCCCCAAGATCCTTCATGGAAAAGGTCTCATGTAGCCTATGTTTCAAGGCATCCACATCAGAAATACACTTCCCTGCGATCAGCATGTCATCCACATACAAAACCAAAACAATAAGACTACCATCTGCAGCCTTGCGAGTATAGAGGCATGGGTCCTCATAACTGCGTACATAGCCCAATGAACTCATGAATGCATCAAATTTACGATACCATTCACGAGATGATTGCTTCAGCCCATACAAGGTCTTAAGAAGCCGGCATACCATCTTCTTTGAACCATGAATAACAAACCCACTTGGTTGCTCCATGTAAAAATCCTCATGAAAGTTCGGATGTAAGAAAGCTGTCTTTACATCCATTTGCTTCAACTCCATGTCTTCTGTAGCTACCAAAGCAAACAACATACGCAAAGTAGACATCTTCACCACTGGGGAGAAGATCTCGTCAAAATCAATGCCCTTCTGTTGCTTGAATCCTTTAGCCACAAGCCTTGCGTTGTATCTAGGCTTTGCATCCATTGAACACAATTTTATCTTGTAAACCCACTTGCATGGTAGTGCCTTCTTACCCTTTGGCAAAGGAGTAAGCTCCCACGTTTCATTTTGGATCAACGAATCCATCTTTGACTGCATAGCCTGCTCCCACTTGAGCTTGTCAACACTAGACATGGACTCATCATAACATGATGGCTCCCCGCAATCAGTCAACAATACATAATCCATAGAAGGCACAAAATGCTGAGGCTGTCTTGCACGCCGCTCTAAACGCCTCAAAGACTGTGCAAGAGGTGCATCTGGTTGTCCCACATCTACATGATCTCCCAACAAGGGCTGATCTCCCACTTGAGGGTCAATGGGCTGCCCACGAGCAGCCATGGGACCATCATACCGATGACGATCCTCCTCAAATATCACACGCCGAACCTCAACCGTTCGCGGTGATGCTCTATACATAGAGTCCTCATGAAAAACAACATCATGGCTGCGCACAATCTTCCTGTCAATAGGATCCCACAATCGATAACCCATCTCACCAGAGCTACCATAACCCAAGAAGATACATCTCTTGCTCTTTGGATCCAATTTGCTGCGTTTTGCCTTAGGTACATGTACATAAGCTTCACAGCCAAAAACACGAAGGTGACCATACGAAGGTGGCAAACCTGTCCATACCTCTTCAGGCACTTTGAAGCCCAAAGGAACACTAGGTGAACGATTTATCAAATGCACAGAAGTGGCAACAGCTTCAGCCCAAAATCCATTTGACAAACCAGCAATAGAAAGCATACTACGGACTTTTTCCTGTATAGTCCTGTTCATGCGCTCTGCCACACCATTTTGAGGAGGTGTATAGGGAGCACTAAGCTCGTGCCGTATACCCTTCTCAACACATAATGTTGTGAAAGCATGAGACATAAATTCACCCCCATTGTCCGTACGTAAGCACTTCAACTTACAACCTGATTGGTTCTCAACAAGAGCCAACCATTGCTTAAATATATCAAACACCATATCCTTCTTACGAATGGGGTATGCCCATACCTTCCTGCTAGCATCATCAATGAACGTAACAAAGTACATAGCACCTCCAAGAGAAGCATTGGGCATCGACCCACATACATCACTATGCGCCAAAGCTAGCTTTTCCAAAGATCTGTGTGGAACACTTTTCTTATGAGAAGACCGAGCATGTCGACCATAAACGCAATGCTCACAAAACTCAAACCCACCAAAATCTGAAACGGGAATGTAATCCGCACGTGCCAACAACTTTAAACCTTTCAGTGACATATGCCCCAAACGCTGATGCCATAAAGAAGCAGGAGGTTGCTCAGTGATCCCCACAATGTGATCAGCCACACTAGCTACACAAAGGGAATACAACGTATTCCTCTTAGCACCTTTAACCAAAACAAGGCTGCCCTTAGTGAGCTTCCAACCTCCATCACCAAAAGATACATTGAAACCAAGTGAATCCAAGTGACCCACGCTAATCAAGCTTTTTGCAAGAGCCAGCACATGACGCACACGCTGCAAGACAAACATAGTAGAGTTTGGCATAGCCAAATGAATATTTCCAATGCCATGAATCTGCATAGAACGCCCATCGGCAATCCTGACAGTACCTGTGCTCGAAGCATCATAGTCATGAAACCACGACCTATGAGGTGTAACGTGAAAAGAAGCACCACTGTCAATGACCCAATCCATAGGCATACTACTCTCATGAGTGAGAAGAAAAGCGTCATCAAAATAGGATGCAAGCAACACATCACCAAGCTCTTCACTAGTAGCACTAGTCGGAGCACATACATGGTCATCTTGAGAGCTACACTCTCCCTGTGTTGCATTTAACTCCTCAATCTTGACATTGGACTTAGGCTTGTCCTTAGTATCATGGTCTTTCTTCTTACCATCTCCATTTTCCCTTTTCCACTTGTAGCAATCCTTTTTGAAATGGCCTTTTCTACCACAATGAAAACATTCCACATCCTTTTTACTTGTGCTTGCATGGGACTTGCTTCTAGATTTACCCCTGTTGGACTTATACTTGTCCATAGTCCTGCCTCTGACAACCATTGCACTAGAAGACTTACTACCTGCATTATTCTTTCGATTAATCTCTTCCGTGAGAAGACTAGACTCCACATTAGTACTTGTCAACTCATCCGCAGGAACCGAGTTACTTATGGCTGTCCTAAATGTGTCCCATGACTCAGGCAACGTGACAAGTAAACACATAGCTTTTACATTGTCCTCAAACGTAATTTTCTGCGTAGCAAGTTGGCTGAAAATTGTATTGAACTCATTCAAATGCGCATTCATGGAAGCACCTTCCTCCATTCGCAAATCAATAAGCTTTTTAATCCAATACACCATAGAAGCAGCCGAATGCTTATCATACATATCGCAAATCCGCTTCCATAGCTCATAAGCTCCACCCTGTGCTTCTTTCACATTGTAATAAACAGACTTTGAAAGGGAAAGCCTAATGGTAGACCTGCACATCTCATCCAACTCCTCCCAATCATCCCTCTCCATGTTCTCTGGCTTAACTCCCTGCAGCTTTAGAGGTCGAATCTGTTTCTTCTGCCCCAAGACATCCCAAATCTGATCTTTCCAATATGAGAAGTTAGCACCATCCAACTTCTCAATATTGAAAACTGTGTCCTCTTTAGTGCCCATTACAACAAGAATGCAACAATGAGAAACCTGTAACCAGCCAACAAACTGCCACAACAAAGTAGTGTTGCAGATCTGACAACACCTGCTGCTCAATCAAAGAGCAAACGCATAGAGTATAAATCAGCTCATAATATGGTCAAAAAACGTACGTAGAAATCCACAAACAAATGCATAAACCCGTGACACCTGTAACTCAACCGGCCTAGGAAAACCGTGCCACAAAATGCATCAACAATGAGCTGTCATAGAGGCATAAACATACTCCATGTCTGAATAACCACAATAGAGACATAAGCTGACCAAGCTTACACAAATCCGTGAGCATAAATGGATCCAAGTGAGCATATAACCAATGCACAAGCTCAACGAAGTCCAATCTCTACTGTCAACCTAGTACCTGTCCGTACTCAAACCGCAACACTGCAAGCAAGAGCAAACCCGCTCTATGTATAAGTGAACCAAATCTCCACAATATCATGCATAAAGAGTGTCTGTCAAACTGCCATATCCACATCCATCAACATACATAGATGATGTAAACCTGTAGCTCAAGAACACGCATAAACAGACTGCCCAGAAGAGTAGAAGCTCCCACTCAAACCACAACCATATACATGGCTGTCCCACAGTCAAAATACATGTTTTGTAACCACAGAAGAAACCTGTATCCAAAGCTCCCTGTAACCTGTAACCTGTACCCGTACCTGTACCTGTACCTGCACCTGTACCTGTACCTGTAGTCGAAGAAGACAATGTCACCAAACACCCACTCTATCTGTGTGTATGAGGCCACTCCAAGAAGAGGCTACACACTCTCAAATGAGCTGTGGGCTCACGTAAGTGGAAGACACTACAACAATGGCACCTGTAATGGCTATGGAAGCTCTGGCAGCAGAAAACTACCAAAGAGAGCTGAAAAACGCAGCTCCTAGTCTGTAGCTCGGATGGGATTTCTAATGGCACGAATGGCTCCGAAAGGGGGGTTAAACATCAGGACACCTGCTGAAAATACTCGCGGAGTGCTGAACCTTCCAATGCCAAGCTCGGAAAAACCTTCTGCTCTTTAGAAATGCGCGCGTGCGCGAAATCGAAAAACGGCAATGAAACAGCAGCAATTTTCAACACACTCAACAATGATGATTAAGCTCTCAATGCTCTCACTACCAAGCTCTGATACCACTTGTTGGGATCGGAGAGCACACACACAGAGAGCCAACACGAAGAAGGAGATAGACACAGTGTGTGGCGGGGCGGTACTCACACTACAATGTGTAGTTATGAGTATAGTTATTATGAATGAGTAAATGAATGGCTGTACATGGGCGGCTGAACAACGGGTAGCCGGGCACACGGGCCTTTAACCCAACATCTCAGAATATTTTTGGCAAATCATATAAGCCAAGATGATGTGACTGGTCGTGCCAAAAACGACTGTGGTGGCAGAAAACAATTGGGGTTTAACATTACCCAATTCAAAAAAGCGTACAATACGCTAAAAATTCCATATTGAAGTATGAGAAAATGGCTACAACATATTGAAAAAGCCATATAACTACTGTGTCAAAGCACAAACTCATGCATCATGCTGAAGTTTTTCGACATGTGGGCACTGCTTTTTTTTATGTGTTCCTAAGCAAATAAAGCATAATTTTTGAATTTTCGCACATTGAAATTCGGATGGTGATAGGCGCTTCTTGACCACGTTGGTCATGCCCCGATGTGTTCCGACAACCGAAGTATTATGGACATGTTGGACCTCTTTGGTCATAACTGGTAAATTGGCAACCCCCTGGGTTGCTGGCAAGTGGAGAGATGATTCTGGTAGCATTCTGTAAATTAATTGTGTAAGATTTTCTACTTGTGTAACCAAGATTTGAACCCTGACAGCGAGCTTGTGAAATCGGGCATCAAAAGTTTTCCAGTCTTGCCGAGTAACAAACTTCCTGGCATTTGGCAATTGACTGTCATCCTCTAGAATGTCCAACACACTCTGTGGAGGAGAGGTTGACAAACGGGGAGACAGAGACGGGTCACCTGGGTTTGTACCATCCATTCCTGTTGCCACAAGGGAACTCTCCGTGAGAGTTGCCGGCCCCATGACATCCACAGGTGGAGCCCATTCAATATATTCGAAGTCAAACATGTGTTGATCATCAAGTTCCGCACTCATGGTGAATCTGTGTTGTGCGAACAAAGAGAAAACAATACCTGATGTTGGTAGTACTTGTAAAGTATAGCTACTTCGTGTCGTAGCACTGAATCGTCGTGCTAAATCCGCCTTGTTTTCCAAAAAATACTCCCGTATTTGTAGCTTGCACCGTAGCCGATAATTAGCCGTGCTAATTAGGTTGGTCGGAAAATCTTTGAACAATCCATGATGTTGGATACTTGCATAAAAACTTACAAATGTTGTTGACGAAGATTGACGTCCTATCAAAGAAGTTATAGTAATCATGTTCGAGTACAAAATTTATAGCACCATAATAAATTTTCCTGGCTCGAGTTGATCGACTGTCCGAATTTTCCTGGTTCTAATTGCTCGGCTTGCTCGAGATGCTCGGTTGAGTCACCGTATGCTCGCCGACAAACGAAAGCTAGTGTGGTCTGTGGGAAGGACCGCCTGTAGCGGCCAAGGCCTTCAAACAATGGCCAAAGGGCCTATGGTGTGGAAACAGTGTAAAAATTTGAAGCTCCTTCAGCGCAGTAGCGGGGTCAACGTTGAGGAGGGTGAAGAGGGGCTCAGTCCCCCTTGCACATGCCGGCTATGGCCAAGATGCAGTGGCGCAATCCTCTGTAGTCTAAGGGCGCCCCCTTCAAGCCCGTAAGCTCGCCGGCACGTGCACCATAGCTTCATGTCCGAAAAGGGAAGGTCCCCACCGTTTTGGCAAAAGCCCCCTCAAAAAATTGGAAAAAGCTTTAAAAATTAGTGGTTCTCACCAAAGGGGTATATTTTTAAAGGCCAAGGATGACCACGCCTAGAGAGAGAGATTGGAAGAGAGTTTCCAGCTCTGATACCAGTGTAAGAAACTAGGCAACTAGGCTCTGATAGATCCTCCTCCCAACCTCCCTTTATAGGGTGAGCTCCTAGCCCCTTGCCCTAGACGGATCCCCTCTCCACATTGCCTAGCCCGGCCCGTGGCCGTCGTCCTTGTGCCTAGCCTAGTTCTTAGGGTATAGGACCCGTGTCCTGACAATTCATGAAGTGAATTATGCTACACATGATTTAGAATTGCTAGCAGTTATTCACGCTCTCAAGATATGGAGACAGTATCTATTGGGACGCAAATTCCAGTTGGTAACAGATCACAAGAGCCTTAAGTGGATTTTTACCCAACCTAACCTTAACATGAGACAGAGGAGATGGATAGAGCTCATGCACGAATATGATTTTGATATTTAATTTAGACCAGGTAAGGATAATGTTGTGGCAGATGCCCTAAGCCGTAAAGCTTTTCTGGGGGAAGTTTCCATGGCTAACAACCCTATTTTAGACAAGGTCTCGGATGTTGCTGTCAGAGATGCAGATTACCAGATGCTTGCTAGTATCCTACGTGAAGAGAGGGTATCATCAAATCAGCCTTAACCTCTACATTACTCCTTAGAAGATGGGAAAATTTACTATAGGAATCGACTATGCATACCTAAGGATTCTACCCTAAGGAATGCTATCCTATATGAAGCACATGATGGCCCAACTTCAGGACATCCAGGTTATGCCAAAACCATCAATGCAATTCGCAGAAGTTACTATTGGCAAGGTATGAAGGGTGATGTCCTTCGCTATGTCAAGCAGTGCTTGTCTTGTCAAAGGATTAAGGCAAAAAGACTAAAGATGCCAAGTAAATTACATCCTTTAGATATTCCCCAAATGAACTGGGAATGTATTAGCATGGACTTTATCACTGGGTTTCCTTTTGTTCAAGCTGGCTATGATTCAATCATGGTCATAGTCGACTTGCTTACTAAAGTGGCTCACTTAATCCCAGTCAAGACAACCTTTACAGCTTCAGATATTGCTCGTCTGTTTGTGAAGGAGGTTTTCAAAATTCATGGTTCACCCAAGAGGATTGTCAATGATCGTGATGCCAAGTTTACTTCAAAGTTTTGGGTATCATTGTTTCAAGCTATTGGAACCCAGTTATGTTTTAGTACTGCTTATCATCCTCAAACTAATGGCCAAGCTGAAAGAGTTAATCAAGTAATTGAAGACATCCTCAGAGCCTACTGCAATAGAGAACCTCGCAAGTGGATTCAATACCTACTCATAGAAGTATTGGAATGACACCTTTTAATGCTCTTTATGGTCAAGAATGTTTATCACCTCTTAACTTTTCTGACCCCACTATAAGGGTAGAAGCCTCAAAGAAAATGCTTGAAGAAATGGAAGCTCAAACCAAATCTATTCGAAGGGATATTCAAGCGGCTCAAGATCGACAAAAGAAGAACGCCGACTTAAAAAGATCTGATCGAATTTTCAAAGAAGGTGACAAAGTTTTCTTACGAGTAAAGCCCAAACAGAGCAATCTATCTCTCGGAAGGTATAAGAAGCTTAGCTACTGATATTGTGGACCATACGAAATAATGAAGGTTGTAAGTGATCAAGCTTATAGACTAAAACTCCCTTCTCATCTCAAAGTGCATGATGTATTTCATGTAAGTCTGTTAAAACCTTATGTATATAACCCTGACCATGTCCTTGATGATGAGCAAATCATTTTACCTGCTCAAGATGTTCTACAACTCCAACCTGATACTATCCTAGAAACTCGGGAGAGAAAGCTTAGGAATAGATCCATCAAAGAACATCTTATCTTATGAAAGGATTTCCCTATAGAAGATGCTACTTGGGAAGATGAGACATCCTGTGAGGTCCCTGCCCCTTTTTGAGAGGAGCGGAGTACCTTTGATAGGTCTCCAATCCTGGAAAAGAAAAACCAACGGACATTGCCTTAGCTACTACGTAGCCACAGGCATGAGCCGTTAGTGAAGGATTGGTCCTATCTCGCTATAGCAGAGCGGGACCACCATAACCCTATCTAAAAACTATCTATAATCAATTATACCTAAAAGTATAAATCTTAGAGTGACCAACCTGTGCGCTTTTTTCTCCATGTTTCAGAAGCACAGCCGCCAAGGTTTGTCTCTTTTAAGATTTATGACTTTAAAAAAACAATTTCTATCGTTGGAAAGTTACCCGACTCATCGGGTCCACCCGTCCATAGAATGATACCGACGGGGTATCATTCTCCCACTTTCCACACCACACTCACCCTTCTTTCGTTATCTAATTACTACCACACTGTTTAAACATACATGTTCCTTTACTTTATTTATGATACTGGTTCGTTAAAACAACCCTTCAAACAGTATTACAAACAATAGTCAAACAAGAAGTCATGCAATTTTAAGCCAACAACCCTTGGATTAGGTTCACTCAAGAATCTCTACTAGCGCTATTATGTCCGATCGGTGTATGCATTATTTATAAAAACCCTTGTCCTCATGAGCGTCCCATACCGCTCGACAAGTACTCGTTGTGCTAATCTGTACGTACTCCCGCCACAGCAACAACCGTGCCAATCTGGGCGTCATCCTCACGCCACAGCAAAACAAAACTACAGTATCCAGCTGGCTAATCTAGGTGTACTCCCACCACAACATCAACGGTGCCATCTTGGGCGTCATCTCACGCCTCGGCAACTGCCACAGAATACCAGCGCTAATAAGTAGAGAGACTTAAGAGAAACCATACCGACGGTTTTGGACAAACATTCTTTCCTATAACAACCAGTTTAACCAAACATTCTTTCCTACTTGTCAAATATATGCCGAGTTTCTTGGGGATAAGCCCGGTGGTTTCGGTCCGTGGTTTCTTTTCATAAGGTAAATATTATATTTCTATGGTATCGCATATGCAATGATGCAATAACTTGAAATTGCAATACTAACCTGTACCATAGCTCTGATTGGTCCGATTGGTGGAGACATAGCATGTTCCGCAGGAGTTCACCCATTGCTTGTACCGGCTTCATGATCATTAGCGCCTTGTGTTCGAGCACGCTTTGGAGCCATTTTTTGTACTACACTTATGTTATACACTTAGAACATTAAATTGGTCAATTTCCCTAGTAATCTCCTTGTTTCCAAAGAGAGTCTGTAATTTGAATCCTCGCCAACTGGGATTCACACATAGTGTTGCTGTTCTACATCTAATTCTATACATAAAATATTTTCTTATCGTAATTAATCAAAAATTAAGTGTGTAAACTACGAGTGAAAGTTTAGGACTGCATTACTTTTATGCATGACATTTCTAATCCAACTCTAACTTCCATTTCTATACTTCAACTAAATCAATTTTTAGTATTATTCAAAATTCTACTTAATCTAATTGACAATAAAATTGTTAAATGATAATATCATCATGTATAATAAGAATTCGATGAGTTCTCTTATGTATTAACTTTCAATTAAATATGCATAAGTTAATAGTGAAGATGTGCTACCTAGAGAGAGTAGCTATACTTAGAGAGATTAGAGTAAGAGAAAACATACACACACATCTTTTCTAAAGTTAATTGAATCTTACTAATCCATTAGAAGATTAGAGTAAAAGAGAACACACACACATTCTTTTCTAAATTTAATTGAATCTCACCAATCTATTAGAGAGATTAGAGTAAGAGATAGCACACATACACACATATCCTTCTTAAAACTAATTGAATCTTACTAATCTATTAGAGAGATTAGAGTAAGAGATAGCACACACACACACACATATCCTTCTTAAAACTAATTGAATCTTACTAATCTATTAGAGAAATTAGAGTAAGAAATAGCCCACATACACACATATCGTTCTTAAAACTAATTGAATGTTACTATCTATTAGAGAGATTAGAGTAAAAGATAGCACACACACACACATATCCTTCTTAAAACTAATTGAATCTTACTAATCTATTAGAGAGAATAGAGTAAGAGATAGCACACACACACATAGCTAATTGAATCTTATTAATGTATTAGAGAGATTATAATAAGAGATAGCACACACACACATATCCTTCTTAAAACTAATTGAATCTTACTAATCTATTAGAGAGATTAGAGTAAGAGATAGCACACATACATCATTCATAAAGTTAATTGAATTCTTAATTAATACGCACCTTATTAGTCCACTAGAGTTTTTGCTCTCTTAGTGGTTTGTGGACGCCTTCTCTCTAAGTGAAGTGCCAGCACTTCGTGAGCACTATAGAGGCAATCTCTATGTCTAAAGTGTGAGCATGGATGTTCTATTTATAGCAGAAAAGAAAACGTCCAACTTTTTTTCCACAAAAAAAAAAACTTGTTTTAATTTATTTTTTTTAAATAAAAATTTTTCCCCCCAAAAAATCATACCCGCGTTTTTGGTACCCTTGTGGTACCCATCAGCTTGACCACTTTGTCATTATCATCAAAAGATAAGGCCACACAGCCCCCTCTCATTAAGATTAGTCAAGACTAGCCTCTCCTTTTCATGTGACAGTGTGTCCCACTTTGTCCCCTCCTATGTGAGTCCAGGTAAGTCCATGTGCCTTCATTTGTCATCCCTATGTATTCTTTTGTCTTTATAATTATTTTATTTATTTCCTTAATAATAATTTACTTTACAATTTTAAGTTAAACTTTACAGTCTTATATTAACTTTACAGTAGTACAAGAAAATTCTACAATCAGTAAATAAGTCTTGCAATAAGTTAGTTAGTGATTCATATAGCTAAACATGTCAGAATTTTGTAGCGTAAATTTTTAATTCTAGGTTTTCTCAACCTACGATTCATAATTTGAACTCGAATATCTTAAATAATGAGTGATGGTGTAAAAAAATTCAAATGTGTAATAGAACTTGTGTGAATTTCGAAAGTAGAGACCTTACAATCTCCCCAACATAGAATTTGAAATGCCCTCATCTCAAGAACAGTGAAGAGTAATCCTTAAGAAGGGATGTCTCATCTTCCCAAGTAGCATCTTCTATAGGGAAATCCTTTCATAAGATAAGATGTTCTTTGATGGATCTATTCCTAAGCTTTCTCTCCCGAGTTTCTAGGATAGTATCAGGTTGGAGTTGTAGAACATCTTGAGCAGGTAAAATGATTTTCTCATCATCAAGGACATGGTCAGGGTTATATACATAAGGTTTTAACAGACTTACATGAAATACATCATGCACTTTGAGATGAGAAGGGAGTTTTAGTCTATAAGCTTGATCACTTACAACTTTCATTATTTCGTATGGTCCACAATATCAGTAGCTAAGCTTCTTATACCTTCCGAGAGATAGATTGCTCTGTTTGGGCTTTACTCGTAAGAAAACTTTGTCACCTTCTTTGAAAATCCGATCAGATCTTTTTAAGTCGGCGTACTTCGTTTGTCGATCTTGAGCCGCTTGAATATCCCTTCGAATAGCTTTGGTTTGAGCTTCCATTTCTTCAAGCATTTTCTTTGAGGCTTCTACCCTTATAGTGGGGTCAGAAAAGTTAAGAGGTGATAAACATTCTTGACCATAAAGAGCATTAAAAGGTGTCATTCCAATACTTCTATGAGTAGAGGAATTGTATGCATACTCTACCAAGGGTAGGTATTGAATCCACTTGCGAGGTTCTCTATTGCAGTAGGCTCTGAGGATGTCTTCAATTACTTGATTAACTCTTTCATTTTGGCCATCAGTTTGAGGATGATAAGCAGTACTAAAACATAATTGGGTTCCAATACCTTGAAAAAACGATACCCAAAACTTTGAAGTAAACTTGGCATCACGATCGCTGACAATCCTCTTGGGTAAACCATGAATTCTGAAAACCTCCTTCAAAAAAAGACGAGCAATATCTGAAGCTGTAAAGGTTGTCTTGACTGGGATTAAGTGAGCCACTTTAGTACGCAAGTCGACTATGACCATGATTGAATCATAGCCAGCTTGAACAGAAGGAAACCCAGTGATAAAGTCCATGCTAATACATTCCCATTTTATTTGGGGAATATCTAAAGGATGTAATTTACCTGGCATCTTTAGTCTCTCTGCCTTAATCCTTTGACAAGACAAACACTGCTTGACATAGGGAAGGACATCAGCCTTCATACCTTGCCAATAGTAACTTCTGCAAGTTGCATTGATGGTTTTGGCATAACCTGGATGTCCTGAAGTTGGGCCATCATGTGCTTCATATAGGATAGCATTCCTTAGGGTAGAATCCTTAGGTATGCATAGTCGATTCCTATAGTAAATTTTCCCATCTTCTAAGGAGTAATGTAGAGGTTTAGGCTGATTTGATGATACCCTCTCTTCACGTAGGATACTAGCAAGCATCTGGTAATCTGCATCTCTGACAGCAACATCCGAGACCTTGTCTAAAATAGGGTTGTTAGCCATGGAAACTTCCCCCAGAAAAGCTTTACGGCTTAGGGCATCTGCCACAACATTATCCTTACCTGGTCTAAATTAAATATCAAAATCATATTCGTGCATGAGCTCTATCCATCTCCTCTGTCTCATGTTAAGGTTAGGTTGGGTAAAAATCCACTTAAGGCTCTTGTGATCTGTTACCAACTGGAATTTGCGTCCCAATAGATAATGTCTCCATAGCTTGAGAGCGTGAATAACTGCTAGCAATTCTAAATCATGTGTAGCATAATTCACTTCATGAATCCTAAGCTTCCGAGAAGTATAAGCTACAGGCCTTCTTTCTTGAGTAAGGACTCCTCCTAATGCAAGGTTACTAGCATCTGTGATCACCTCGAATTCTTGGGTGAAGTTTGGAAGTTTTAAGAGAGGTTCTGAAGCAAGATACTCCTTAAGCTATTTGAAGCAAGATTCATGTTTTTCTTCCCAAAGTATCGTAGCTCCTTTATTTAGCAAGTCGGTTAGTGGTGCAGCTTTAAGAGCATAGTCCTTTACAAAGATCCTGTACCACCTTGTGATACCTAAGAACCCTCTGACTTCGGTTTGTGAAGTGGGTTGAGGCCATTCCACAATATCCTTGACTTTGTCAGGGTCAACAAAGACTCCTTCAGGTGAAATGATAAACCCTAAGTAACAAGCCTTAGGGGTAAAGAAGGTACATTTGCTTTTCTTTGCATACAGCTTATTTCGGCGTAAAAGCTCTAACACTTTCCTAACATGTCCTTCATGCTCTTCTTCTGATTTGGAATAAATTAAGATATCGTCAAAGAATACTAGGACAAAATCGTCCAAGAATTCTCTAAAGATATCGTGCATCAGACGATTGAAAGTTGCACGAGCATTTGTAAGTCCGAAAGCCATCACTGTAAATTCGTAATGACCATAACGAGTGTTGAAAGCTGTTTTGGAGATATCAGCGTCTTGGATTCGAATTTGATGATAGCCAGATCACAGATCGATCTTTGTGAATATTTTGGCTCCATGTAATTTGTCCAGCATCTCATCAATACGAGGAATTGGATATTTATTCTTGATGGTAACCTGATTTAAGCCCCTATAATCTATGCAAAGTTGAAGAGAGCCATCCTTTTTCTTTTGGAAGAGAACAGGTGCACCCCATGGAGATGTACTAGGTCGGATAAACCCTTGATCAACCAACTGCTTGAGCTGCTCCTTGAGTTCTATAGCCTCTGGAAGTGACATCTTGTATGGCGCTCTTGAGACTGGTTCACTACCTGGAAAATTTTTGATTTCATGGTCTACCTCCCTAGGTGGTGGTAGTTCAGAAAGTTCAGCAGGGAAAACATCCGAAAATTCTTCTAGACACATTGTTTCAGGGTTGGAAGAATATTTTTCTACTTTATTTAGCTTGACTACAAAAAAATTTTGACCCTTGCGTAACCCTTTCAAAAGACAATTAGCTTTGACCAAGTAAGCTTTTGGTCCTTGAATAGTGACTTCTTGACCTTGGTTGTCCACAAAAGTAACACTTCCTTGGGCACAATGGATATTGGCATTATGACTGGCTAACCAATCCATTCCAAGAATTTCGTCATAGATTCCTATGGGTAAAGTTCGAAAAGTAGCAGAAGTAGAGTATTCTCCCAACTTGAAATCTATTTTTCCCACAGTGTACTGAGATAACACCTCCTTTCCATTGGCTAGTTCAACTCTCATCTTTCTTGCAGGGTGTTGATAAAGCACTAACCTCCTTAAACATTTAGGTGACAAGAAAGAATGAGTACTGCCACAATCAATAAGAAGCTCAAATTTTTCACCTTGGTGATTTGCAGGTGTTTGAATGACAGCATATTGTTGTCTTGCTCTTGGGTTATCAATTGCAACATGTAGAGTTGCTCTTTCCTCTTGTTCTTCTCCCAATGTTGGTTCTGCTATGATAGCATTGACTCTTGCATCCATTCCACGCCCTTGACCTCGTCCTCCATTTCTTCCTCCACGATTTATTATTTGTCCTCGTCCTCTAGCTCGATTAGGTGTATTTGTTGCGGAGACTCGCCTAGGACATACATTCCTGAAATGTCCTAGCTCGTTGCATTCATAGCATCTAAGATCTACATTTTTGAGCTCCATTTGCTGAAGCTACAACTATTGGATGAGTTTGGTGAACTGGGTGAACTTGCCTCTGGTTTCACATCATAGGCCGTCCTCTCCTTCCAGCATTCCTTAAATTTCCATTTCGTACCCTTTGAGAGTTTGACATCTCTTTGGCTAAGGGTTTAGCTCTTAAAAGAGCATCTTGCAAATTTACAGGCATCATGGCTTCTAGACGTGTATTTAAAGGATCATTTAGCCCTTGGCAGAAACGGGCTACTTGTTGATCTGCAGTCATTGACAGAGCATAGCGCCTAAGAGTTACAAATTTGGAGTAGTATTCTTCCACTGTAAGATGAAACTGACGTAAGTTGAAGAATTCATTCATCTTAAGGGATTCGTGTGCAGGTGGAAGATAACGCCCTTTGAGAGTATACTTAATGTCTTCCCAAGTTTGAGTGTTTTGAGCTACTTGATTATCTTTGCAGTGTTGTTTCCACCAAAGCTTGGCATCCCCCATGAGACGAAACATAGCCAACATTGCTTGGTTATCGGGAGTAGTACCAGCAACAACAAAATAATCCTCCATCTCTTCGAGCGACACTTCTGCATCGCGCTCAAATAGGGCTCCTTCCCCTTTGAAAAAGGGAAGTTTAGCTTGCTTGAGAATTATCTTTTTCTCTTGAAGAGATGTGTACACCGCACTCTGTGCAATATAGATTAAGTGAAACTTTATTGGATACTCTAACTTTAATCCACTTTAAGGCAAGACTTGATCAGACAATAATACAAACAAAAGATAATATTAATCCAAACTTTATTTATATACACATTATTTGCTACCAAGGTTGGTAGTCTTTAGGTACAAGGATTGTAATGTCTCTATATTTTGAGTTTAGTGACTACAAAAGGATAGGCTAAAGGATCAAAATAATGAGTTTCCTTTGACCCTTGAAAGCTATGAGATACACATATGGGTCGAATCCTACCACCATGGATAGCTTTTGTAACTTGGTTATAGACCCATTGAGTCTCAGATATCTTTTCTCCTCCCAAGGTAATGGTAGCATCCGGATTCTTAGTACCAATGAAAAGATAAACTTCGATGACTTTTAATTCCTCTGCCCATCAAAGTTTCTTGAGGTTGGTATCCATGCACCATATCTTGTCAGCATCGATGGTATAGATTCCTCCGGATGGACTCCAGTTGATGCCCCATCCTCTATGCACCCTTGGGATAGGTGGTGCAAACACCCTATCCAAAATCATCATCACCCATTTTCGAAACTGATAATTTGGATTACAAACAATAGGCAAACAAGAAGTCGTCCAATTTTAAACCAACAACCCTTGGATTAGGTTCACTCAAGAATCTCTACTGATGCTATTATGTCCGATCGGTGTAAACATTATTTATAAAAGTCCTTGTCCTCATGAGCGCCCCATACCGCTCGATAAGTACTCGTTGTGCTAATCTGTACGTACTCCCGCCACAGCAACAACGGTGCCAATCTGGGCGTCATCCTCACGCCACGGCAAAAAAAACATTTGCATAATCCAGCTGGGCTAATCTAGGTGTACTCCCACCACAGCATCAGCGGTGCCATCTTGGGCGTCATCTCACGCCTCAGCAACTGCCACATAATACCAGCGCTAATAAGTAGAGAGACTTAAGAGAAACCATACCGACGGTTTTGCACAAACATTCTTTCCTATAGCAACCAGTTTAACCAGACATTCTTTTCTACTTGTCAAATATATGCCGAGTTTCTTGGGGTTAAGCCCCGTGGTTTCGGTCCGTGGTTTCTTTTCATAAGGTAAATATTATATTTCTATGGTCTCGCATATGCAATGATGCATAACTCGAAATTGCAATGCTAACCTGTACCATAGCTCCGATTGGCCCGATTGGTGGAGACATAGCATGTTCTGCAGGAGTTCCCTCGTTGCTTGTACCGGCTTCATGATCATTAGCGCCTTGTGTTCGAGCACGCTTTGAAGCCATTTTTTTGTACTACACTTATGTTATACACTTAGAACATTAAATTGGTCAATTTCCCTATTAATCTCCTTGTTGCCAAAGAGAGTCTGTAATTTGAATCCTCGCCAACTGGGATTCACACTTAGTGTTGCATCTAATTTCTATACATCAAACATTTGCTTATCGTAATTAATCAAAAATTAAGTGTGTAAACTACGAGTGAAAGTTTAGGACTGCATTACTTTTATGCATGACATTTCTAATCCAATTCTAACTTCCATTTCTATACTTCAACTAAATCAATTTTTAGTATTATTCAAAATTCTACTTAATCTAATTGACAATAAAATTGTTGAATGATAATTTCATCATGTATAATAATAATATGATGAGTTCTCTTATGTATTAACTTTCAATTAATTATGCATAAGTTAATAGTGAAGATGTGCTACCTAGAGAGAGTAGCTATACTTAGAGAGATTAGAGTAAGAGAAAACATACACACACATCTTTTCTAAAGTTAATTGAATCTTACTAATCCATTAGAAGATTAGAGTAAAAGAGAACACACACACATTCTTTTCTAAAGCTAATTGAATCTCACCGATCTATTAGAGAGATTAGAGTAAGAGATAGCACACATACACACATATCCTTCTTAAAACTAATTGAATCTTACTAATCTATTAGAGAGATTAGAGTAAGAGATAGCACACACACACACACATATCCTTCTTAAAACTAATTGAATCTTACTAATCTATTAGAGAAATTAGAGTAAGAGATAACACACACACACACATATCCTTCTTAAAACTAATTGAATGTTACTATCTATTAGAGAGATTAGAGTAAAAGATAGCACACACATGCACATATCCTTCTTAAATCTAATTGAATCTTACTAATCTATTAGAGAGAATAGAGTAAGAGATAGCACACACACACACATAGCTAATTGAATCTTACTAATCTATTAGAGAGATTAGAGTAAGAGATAGCACATACACACACATATCCTTCTTAAAACTAATTGAATCTTACTAATCTAGTAGAGATATTAGAGTAAGACATAGCACACACACACACATAGCTAATTGAATCTTACTCATCTATTAGAGAGATTATATTAAGAGATAGCACACATACATCATTCCTAAAGTTAATTGAATGCTTCATTAATACGCACCTTATTAATCCACTAGAGTTTTTGCTCTCTTAGTGGTTTGTGGAAGCCTTCTCTCTAAGAGAAGTGCCAGCACTTCGTGAGCACTATAGAGGCAATCTCTATGTCTAAAGTGTGAGCATGGATGCTCTATTTATAGCAGAAAAGAAAACGTCCAACTTTTTTTTCCACAAAAAAATATTATTTTTTAATATTTTTTTTAAAAATAATTTCTTTTTTTTTTCCTCAAAAAATCATACTCGCGTATTTGGTACCCTTGTGGTACCCATCAGCTTGACCACTTTGTCATTATCATCAAAAGATAAGGCCACACAGCCCCCTCTCATTAAGATTAGTCAAGAGTAGCCTCTTCTTTTCATGTGACAGTGTGTCCCACTTTGTCCCCTCCTATGTGAGTCTATGTGCCTTCATTTGTCATCCATGTAGGTTGAGAAAACCTAAAAATTAAAATTTACGCTACAAAATTCTGACATGTTTAGCTATATGAATCAATAACTAACTTATTGCAAGACTTATTTACTGATTGTAGAATTTTATTTTACTATCGTAAAGTTAATATAAGACTATAAAGTTTAACTTAAACATGTAAAGTAAATTATCATTAAGAACATAATTATAAAGACAAAAGAATACACAGGGATGACAAATGAAGGCACATGGACTCACATTGACTCACATAGGCGGGGACAAAGTGGGACACACTGTCACATAAAAAGGAGAGGCTAGTCTTGACTAATCTTAATGAGGGGGGGGGTTGTGTGGCCTTATCTTTTGATGATAATGACAAAGTGGTCAAGTTGATGGGTACCATAAGGGTACCAAAAACGCGGGTATGATTTTTGGAAAAAACAAATATTTTTTTTAAAAAAATAAAAAATATTTTTTTTTTGGAAAAAAAAGTTAGACGTTTTCTTTTCTACTATAAATAGAGTATCCATGCTCACACTTTAGACATAGAGATTGCCTCTATAGCGCTCACGAAGTGCTGCCACTTCTCTTAGAGAGAAGGCATCCACAAACCAGTAAGAGAGCAAAAACTCTAGTGGACTAATAAGGTGCGTATTAATTAAGCATTCAATTAACTTTAGGAATGATGTATGTGTGCTATCTCTTACTCTAATCTCTCTAATAGATTAGTAAGATTCAATTAGCTATGTGTGTGTGTGTTATCTCTTACTCTAATCTCTCTAATAGATTAGTAAGATTCAATTAGTTTTAAGAACGATATGTATGTGTGTGCTATCTAATAGATTAGTAAGATTCAATTAGTTTTAAGAAGGATATATGTGTGTGTGCTATCTCTTACTCTAATCTCTCTAATAGATTAGTAAGATTCAATTAGCTATGTGTGTGTGTGTGCTATCTTTTACTCTAATCTCTCTAATAGATTAGTAAGATTCAATTAGCTATGTGTGTGTGTGCGTGCTATCTCCTACTCTAATTTCTCTAATAGATTAGTAAGATTCAATTAGTTTTAAGAAGGATATGTGTGCATGTGTTCTATCTCTTACTCTAATCTCTCTAATAGATTGGTGAGATTCAATTAGCTTTAAAAAAGGATGTGTGTGTGTTCTCTTTTACTCTAATCTTCTAATGCATTAGTAACATTCAATTAACTTTTGAAAAGATGTGTGTGTATGGTTTCTCCTACTCTAATCTCTCTAAATATACCTACTCTCTCTAGTTAGTACATCTTCACTATTAACTTATGCATAGTTAATTGAAAGTTAATACATAAAAGAACTCATCATATTCTTATTATACATGATGAAATTCTCATTCACCAATGTTATTGTCAATTAGATTAAGTAGAATTTTGAATAATACTAAAAATTGATCTAGTTGAATTATAGAAATGGAAGTTAGAATTGGATTAGAAATGTCATGCATAAAAGTAATGCAGTCCTAAACTTTCACTCGTAGTTTACACACTTAATTTTTGATTAATTACGATTAGCAAATATTTGATGTATAGAAATTAGATGTAGAACAACAACACTAAGTGTGAATCCGAGTTGGCGAGGATTCAAATTACAGACTCTCTTTGAAAACAAGGATATTACTAGGGAAATTGACCAATTTAATGTTCTAAGTGTATAACATAAGTGTAGTACAAAAAAATGGCTCCAAAGCGTGCTCGAATACAAGGCGCTAATGATCATGAAGCCGGTACAAGCAAGGGGGGAACTCCTGCGGAACATGCTGTGTCTCTACCAATCGGACCAATCGGAGCTATGGTAGAGGTTAGTATTACAGGTTCAAGTTATGCATTATTGTATATGCGAGACCATAGGAATATATTATTTACCTTATGAAAAGAAAACACGGACCGAAACCACGGGGCTTAACCCAAAGAAACTCGGCATATGTTTGACAAGTAGGAAAGATTGTTTGGTTAAACTTGTTGCTATAGGAAAGAATGTTTGTCCAAAACCTTCAGTAGGGTTTCTGTCAAGTCTCTCTACTTATTAGCGCTGGTATTATGTGGCAGGTTTCGAGACGTGAGATGACGCCCAGGATGGCACCGCTGATGCTGTGGTGGGAGTACACCCAGATTAGCCCAGCTGGATACTGCAGTTTTGTTTTGCCGTGCCGTGAGGATGACGCCCAGATTGACACCGTTGTTGCTGTAGCGGGAGTACGTACAGATTAGCACAACGAGTACTTGTCGAGCGGTATGGGACGCTCATGAGGACAAGGGTTTTTCTAAATAATGCAGACACCAATCGGACATAATAGCGCTAGTAGAGATTCTTGAGTGAACCTAATCCAAGGGTTGTTGGTTTAAAATTGCATGACTTCTTGTTTGACTATTGTTTGTAATACTGTTTGAAGGGTTGTTTTAACGAACCAGTATCATAAATAAAGTAAAGGAACATGTATGTTTAAACAGTGTGGTAGTAATTAGATAACGAAAGAAGGGTGAGTGTGGTGTGGAAAGTGGGAGAATGATACCCCGACGGTATCATTCTATGGACGGGTGGACCCGATGAGTCGGGTAACTTTCCAACGGTAGAAATTGTTTTTTTAAAGTCATAAATCTTAAAAGAGACAAACCTTGGCGGCTGTGCTTCTGAAACATGGAGAAAAAAGCGCACAGGTTGGTCACTCTAAGATTTATACTTTTAGGTATAATTGATTATAGATAGTTTTTAGATAGGGTTATGGTGGTCCCGCTCTGCTATAGCGAGATAGGACCAATCCTTCACTAACGGCTCATGCCTGTGGCTACGTAGTAGCTAAGGCAATGTCCGTTGGTTTTTCCTTCTCAGGATTGGAGACCTATCAAAGGTACTCTGCTCCTCTCGACAAGGGGCAGGGACCTCACACAAACGATGTCGATTTTGTGCATGCAAGTAGTCATTAGAAGTGTGGTTACATAAGCTACGCATAAGTACTCATAAATTTTATTTTTGGCCATTTTCAAAATTCTGCTTCTGTCTTTGTATGCGTTTTTCGTAGAGGGATTTGTGAAAGGGATCGGAGAGCACCACAGACGGAGAGTGAGAGAGAGAAGGAGACACATGATGCACAGATATGGGTGGGGAGACTCAAAGAGTGAGCAGTCTCCTATACACTTATGCTATGTATAAGGTATACAAGTCAGTGGGTGCCCAGACTCTGGGCGGCCGGGCAAGGCACAGGCGCCTATACCCCAACAACCTCCACCTTAAAGGTGACTGTGCCTTTAAGCAAGAGAACCTAGTCTAAAGACTACAGAAGGCGAGAGAAAATCTCTCTCAACCGATGCCCACTGGCTGGCTGTGATCGTGTGCATCCGGTGCTCCCGTGTAAGTCCATACACCACCAGACGTACCGCACACGTACAGCAATTATGTATGCAATACTTGCATATCTCCCTCGTGCACTATGCCATCATTAGTCTCAACAAACGACTGACAACCCCAACTGCAAATGCTCCCACTGCAGCTGCAATATCCGGTCTCAAGATCAGCATCTCATACATGAGACCACCGAATGCCGATGCAATGCTAGCGGGCCCTACTAGCTCTACGGAGCATGCATCAACATATATATCCCTGGCAATAGGCATCTCTGACTGACAAGGTGTGTCAGCCACATGCATCTCCTGATTGTCCGCAAAAGACGCATCAACCTGTCGTGCAACCTCAGAGCAAACTAGCTACTCTAGGTGTCTGCTAGAAGACATATCCTGCACAACTATATCCCCATGCTCACTGTCGAGCATAGAAAGGAATGATTGCAGAATCACTGACATCTCAGCCTCCTCTGCAATCATCCACTGCAAACATGACCACTCAATCTGTTGTGACTCACTAGAGCTCTCATGCTCTAACTCCTTATGCATAGACTCTTGCACAACGTCCTCCTGTCGTGACTCACTAGAGCAAGACCGCTCTACCTATCTATCCTGCATAGAAGTATCTCACACAACTGACTCTCTGCTTTTCTCAGTCACTAGAAAAGCATACATGTATGACTATGCCACCTCTCTGTGTGACTGCTCAAGTTGTGCCCCAACTGTGTGCACAACAAGCTCACTACTCTACACTCCATGCAAAGCACCTTGCAACCCATGAGCAAAAGAGACTGTCCGGGTCTCTCGCTCTCTACATGGTTGTAACAAGATTGAGACTCGACCATCTCGCACCAGTACTACGTGCAATGGGTACCATGTGCCAACTCTAGCACCTCTCGCAATCACCAGCGAACCCAAATGCAACGTAAAAGATCACTCAAGCAGCAATACCCGACATCCACTATCCCGTAAATGTCTGACTGAGATCAAATCCCGTCTCACATAACTCACATGACGCAGGGTAAATCTCATATCACTGGGCAAGGAAAAACATACATCTCCTGCACCCTCAATGTCATACACAACACCATCAGCCATGTGCACACAACCAAGTCTCCCACTAGAAAACATGCTAAACCACTCACGATGCGACGTGACATGGAAAGTAGCATCTGAATCTAGTAACCAATGTGAAGACAATGTGCAATCTGATATGCAATCCGTAGACATAAGATCGTATGAAGACAAGCTAGTAAATGTGACATCGCCGTCACAAGCATACTCAGTAACCACCGTACGGATATCACTAGCATCTGTCATGCCCAAATCTGCATCACGCATCTGTCGCCTTCGTTGTCTCAAACGCTTGAAACATCGACGCTCTAATGTGCCCTCTATGTCCACAATGCCAACATGTCAAGTCTCTATGCCGTCGAGACTTGCGTGTGGGACCAATCTCTCCCATGGACATAGAAGTGGGACTAGACTCCCCTGTAGACATGGATGTCGCGTACATAGCATGTAAACTCTGCCATAAAGCATGAGTTGTAGTCTCCCTCGAGACCTGCGAGTAAATAGACTCAACCAGATGCAAATGAATTGTAGACATGGATAACTCATCAAGATCCTGCCAATCATCATCACGCATAGACTTGGGCTTCGCCGATAAACTACGCAAGGGTTTATCCTACCCCAAATCTACCAATGCAACAAGCATATGCTCCTTCCAAGCAACTAAATCTGCACCATCAAACTATGTCAGACCATAACGCTGGAAGTTAAATGAAAAATGAGCCATAATGCTCGCAAAAGAGCAACCAACAATGAGTAGCAAATCTCAACCGAATCAGCCATAAACTGGCTCGAATTGCATCAACAAAAGTTTGCAAATATGGCTCAAAACCTGATGCAAAATTACACCAATAACCGTGCAAAACCTTGCACAAAATCACAAGTCAATATGACTCGAATCCGGCTACCTAGCTCGTAGCCACACAAGCATACATCACAATATTCACTCTTGTGAGTGTGCCAAGATAATTGTATGCCTGTCAAACTGTGAGCTAATCACCAAGCCCACACTGTGCGATATCGATGCATACACACGCACAAACCTCCCACCTGCAGATAACACCGCAAGCAAATGTTTCGTGCAACCTACAATCTCTACCTAGATCGCATAAATGATGCGCATAAAACTCCTGGGAAAATTTCGCCAGAGTTTCGACGCACAATGGCTATCAACACAAAATAACCATTGTCCTGCAAGCTCAATACAATGGCAATCAATGCGCATCAAACTACACTCAACATACATGCATAAGCTCTGCAAACTTGTGTCCAACAAATGCTCACAAAGAGTACCACAGGTGACCATACATGTCATCCACAACCACTGCACTTGCTCACAAGATCTACTGCTCACCACATAAGCATACATAGAGCATTACCCGCTCAAAGACCATGTATGCAAGCCACAACACTGCAGAAGAACCACTCAACTGCAACTGGCAACACATGTGGGAGTACTAGACTCAACCTGTACCTGGGAGTCAAACCCGATCTTGTAACACCTCATATGTGTCTGCTACCTGCAGTGTGCACGGGTAAGCTGTCTGCAGCAAAGAAAACAATAGAGCCCAAAACTGTCTTGAAAAACAGTCTCTGTGTTTTTAATTTCAGACCGACCTACACTCCGAATCAAAAAACAATTCCTTCCACAAAGTCGTAGAGCTTGAACTCAGCTCCGTTTTGAACCAAAAAGTTTTGGAATCGGAGCTTTGTAGCTCAAGTTATGAGCAAAACAATAGACTGCTGTCAAACTGCCAAAAACTGAATGACTTTCTTATGTGCTTCTTTGAGCTCATAGAAAGGCTCAAACTCACTTCCCACCTCGATGCGTGAGCTGAATGTATCAATCTCACAATCCTTCCATGTCTATGGAAGCTCCAAGCTCCAATCTCTTGCTGATGTAGCCGTTGCAAAGCTTGCCGAGAAGAGGGAAGATGATGTACACAGTGGACTGATCTGTAGAGGAACTGTGGACTGATCTGTGAGCACTAGGAAGCTCTTGAGAGCTCTCCTGCAAGCTTCTGTATGGCTATCCACAAGCCTCCTCTATTTCTTTGCTCAGATCTATGACCTCTCTGCCATAGCCAGCCGACGAGTTCATCGCGAAGCCGTCCATCTACACTCTCACACTTGTCGCTCTGATACCAATTGAAGGGGATCGGAGAGTACCACAGATGGAGAGTGAGAGAGAGAAGGAGACACACAACACACAGATATGGGTGGGGAGACTCAAAGAGTGAGCAGCCCCCTATACACTTATGCTATGTATAAGGTATACAAGTCAGTGGGCGCCCAGACTCTGGGCGGTCGGGCAAGGCACAGGTGCCTATACCCCAACAATTTGGAGTGAGGATTTTGAGTGTAAAGGCTTTGGGACAGGTGTATCCTAGTGAGAGGATGGTGTTCCTTAAGTTTTGTATGATTCTGGTATGGTTTGGTGAGTTTCCTTCTGTTTGTGTATATGTGGATTGGGTGGTGTTGTTGAGAGTGGTGAGATTCTTGATTATGGTTTAGTTGGCCTTCCAGAGTGTTTTATGTGTGGGATGATCTCAGTATGACAAGCTAAAGAGATTGCCTCTTTACGCCTATTGTGTCATCTGTTTCCTCCAATTGACATTGTGTTGATCTAGGTAGTGTTCCATACACTTTATAGGTAGTGTGATTTGTTTCCACAACATCGGCGTTGTTGTCCGGGACACAAGGACTTGAGTAGATAATTATACCCATACTTGTGTGATGGTTGCTTGCTGTAGTTGCGACTAAAGAGAGCATTTTTCTTAAGTGGGTCCAAAAGAGGATATTTTGAGATCAAGTCGACTAGATAGATTTAGTTAGGATTCGTAGTATTAGTTGTAGATTAGAGTAGTTGTTGGTGGTCAAGTGATGTGTGAGGTGATTAAAGCGTTTACTAGTCCATGTGTGGGTGAAGCATTTTTCTACTCAAAAATGCAAAACCCATATGATGTGTAGAAGTATCTTCAGGTAGGACATGTTGATTTTGATCTAGAGCTATTCATCACTGATTTATTTGCTGAAGTGCTTGTTTGCAAATAAAATCACGAAAAACTTTAATTTTGAGGGTAAATATGCACTAAACAGGTTTTTTATGAAGTTTTTTATGATTGATTGATGCTGTGAATATAAGAGGGCATTTGCAAGAGTTCTGTGAAGAAAAACTAAAATTCTGCAAACATAGACATCATACGCGTATGATATCTCAAGAGGCATATGGAGACCAAATTTGACTGCACTAGAGTGTTCAAAAGGGGTGTTTTACCCTAAGTGCACCTTGAGACTAGCGTTTTGGCCCACCCTTGGTACCCAAAAGACAAAATATGGATTGGCGAAAACGGAAAAAAGAAAAAAATATGTTTTTGAGTCTATTTTTGCATGAAAATTGGTAAAAGTGCTTGAAAACCAATGTCGGAGACTTGGAAATGCTTGTGGTTAAATTTTGGCCAAAAATCCATGAGCAGATATCATACGCGTATGATGTCTGAAGGGTAATTCTGGCAGCAATTGACTTTTTGCCTTTATATCCATCTTTTTCATGTTGTGTTGAGCACATACACTAAATTTCACTTCATTTGGACTTATAGATTGAGATTTGAGGGGATTTTACTCTTTCGGGGGATTTCCTTGTCAAACAGTGGTGATTTTGTGCAATTATAATTTCCAAAATTTGATGTGAGCACATATTCTTGTTGTTCTCATCAAGGAGCACCTGGGGTAGAAACAGAAGTCCATTCTGACCAGATAGACATCATATGTGTATGATGTCCTAGAGGCCAGATTTGAGGTTAAAAGATACATATGAGTGCACCCTTGTGATCTAGAGAAGTTAAGAAGAAAATAGACAAAATTCCATTGAAATTAAAGCATTTTTGGGCTTGTAAAGGGCACAAGAAGGATCCAGGAAAAGTGAATGCTTGAATTGATCATATTTAGCACAAAAAGTGTTGAAATTGAATTCTGAAAGCTGTTGTGAGGTGGGAGACCTCTAGAGTGAATTTTACTTCAATTTGACCAGTTAGACATCATATGCATATGATGTCTAAAGGGAAATTTTAGGTACCAAAGCTAACATCAGAGCTTACCAGGGTGCTTACCACAACAAGACAAGCTTAGAGACCAAATTTCATTCAATTTGGAGCACATAGACATCATACGTGTATGATGTCTCAAGTCAAGGTCTGAAGGTCCCATGACCACACAAGAGGTTGGAAATGATAAATTAAGCTTGTTTGCAAAATTTCATCTCATTTGGACACATATCCTTAAAATGAAGAAGATTTTTGCATTTCCAAGAAGGTTAAGGTGAAAAAATAGTGATTTCGAGCAATTTTGACATCCAATTTTTTTTTTGTGAGCACATATTCTTGATGTATTCATCAAGGAGCACCTATGAAGAAGAAAAAGTGAAATCTGGGCCAAAAGACATCATACGCGTATGCAGGCTTTTAGTCCAGATCTGGCTCAAATCAGACATCTGAGTATCCCATAGTGTCCTAAGGCATAAAAGAAGTCCCTAGCCAAAACCATTGCATGGAGCACATTTGGGCTAAAAAGTACCAAAAGACAAAAATTGGACAAGGTTCATACTTGTTTTGACCATAACTTGCACAAAAAGTGTTGAAATTGAATTCTGAAAGTTGTTGAGAGTTTCTTGAGTGATAAAGAGTCTTGGGGATAAAAGTCACTTCATTTTGGCACAAAAGACATCATACACGTTGTTGGGCACATTTCTGACACCCCTTTTTTGTAAATTTGTACATATGAACATGACGCCTGATGTCAAAAGTGTGTGTGGATTTTTTTTTGTGGTGTTTTTAGCTTGCTTTAGCAAGTACATGTACATGCACTGCAAGTCGCTAGTCTATTGATAACTGTCGGGTTACTTTAAGTGCCCTTGAGTGAGTTTTTTGAAGGGATACTTGTATATAGCTTAAACTCATGTACAAACTCAAAAAAATTTATCAAAACTCGAGAAATTTTAGATTTGAGCTTGTTGTGCCTCCTTGATGGTTTTTGCTGCAATTTTTGTCCTCGCCTTGCCTACTCTTACATGTTGTAGTGTCGGGACAGCTCTCTGTTCGCGTCAATTTTGCATGTAGCAGTGTGTAGATTAAATTTTGGCCATATTTATCTTTCTCGCCAGTCATTTTTCAAGCTTTAAAGTGCCGCAATTGGAGTTGTGCTCTTCGGGGTACGACTAGTTCTCTACAGAGGGTTACGGCTATGGTAGCCTAGTGGCAAATTGTGTGCGGACAGATTGGGAGTGCATGTATCTATGCATTGTGGAATTAATGTTGAAGTTGTGGGTTTTGATGTTCAATTGTGAAAAGGGAGGCCCTTGTCGAGTCATATGCATTGGTCGGCGTGTGCTATAAATCCATGCTTTGGTAGCGTTTTGCTCCTATGTGACTCTTGGGTGGGCGACGGCCAGTAAATTCCCAAGGGGACTACTCTTGTTGGATTTGTGGTGTTTCAAAGGGATTTCCCAAATATTTTGGTGTTCTTGTAATGCTCTTGGGTGACATCGCTTTAGAGGTGTTCCAATTTGCTTGTTTCCCAACAGTGTTTTGGTGCCCCCACCAAGGGATCACTTCAAGTTACCTTCAATTTACAAGTTTTGGAAGACATCCCATTTAGTTTTAACGAGTTTAGTGGGAAATAAAATGAAAGTGCCAAAGGTTTCATTGAGAGAATGGAGTTTTCTTGCCTTCTTTGCTGACAAGCAAGACCCAACGTTGGTGCTACAAATCTTCTACTTCTGTTTGAAGGGAGATGCTAGGGAATGGTTAGAAGGTGACAAAAAGGATCTACAATTATCCCAACCTCCTCATGTTATGACTTATGAAATGGTAAGGCATGCTTTTCTTACACACTTTCAACAGGAGGAAGACCCACAAAAGGTGTGGCAGTCTATTCAAGGCTTGGTACAGGGTGAAGGCCAGACCATAGAAGACTTTGTGAAGGCATTCAATGTGTTATGGACAAAGAGAAGAAAAAGGATGATTTGGGAGCTATGGTCATGCCTGTAGATAAGAGGGTTACAAGAGGTCATGGCACGAGTGATGCAAGTCCCAACCATAAAAAAGGGAAACAGGTTGAAACACGTACAAGTAAAGAGAAGAAGAAGAGAAAACCCAAGCAACATTATAATGCATCCGACTATCCTTTGGGAGAAGGGCAACCAAATTATAGTTTAAGGGCTGATTTGGTGGATAGAAAGGCTGATGTTACCTTTGGGAAACTCATGGAGATGTGTCCTAAGTTAAACAGGCAATGGAAGCATGTAGTTAACCCCATGAAGAAGGAGCCTGCAGGGGGGTTAGTGAAAGTCTTGTCTTTGAATGAGCTACCTAATATATTCCCTACTATGGATGCATGGCATAAGAGGAAGTGCATTGGAGAGGCATATATTGATGGAGGTTCATAGGTATGTGTTATTACTCAAGCTTGTGTATCAAAGTTGGGACTCAACATGGTGAAGAATTCAATTTTTGCATAAATCTTGCCAACCAATCAAGGGTGAGGTTCTTGGGAGTTATAAAGGACTTGGAGGTGGATTTATTTGATGTTAAAGTGCTGGTCAATTTCCATGCTATGCTCGTAGGTATTGGTGCTTTCCCACTCATCCTTGGAAGACCATGGTTACAAGCAACCAAAGATTTATAGGATTGGGAACATGGTACCATCACTCTCTACAATAGAAGGGGTGATAAGAAGAGGTTTGACATGGCTAGCAAGCAATATTTGGACGCTAATTTTGATGAGAAAAGTGATGAAGAAGAGTACTCAAGTGAAGAAGAAGACAATGGGGATGATGGAAGTTAAGTGGAAGATAGGAATGATAGTGACTCTAGATGTTTTCTCCTTGTTTCTTGAATAAGAGCATGATGAGAAACAAAGATTTCTTGGCCTTATGGAGAATGAGGTTATCTCTGGTCCTTATGATTAAATTGAAGAGCTAATGCAACCCCAAGTTCAACCTAATGTCAAACAGGAGCTGATACAAGGTATGTTGTCTCGTGACTTGACTAGTCATAAGAAGGGTGAGTACCTACATATGATGCAACAATTTTCCCATTTATTCATCACTTCTTATGAGGAAATTAGAGTCTTCAAGGAAGAGGAAATTCACATTCCAATCAAGTAAGGATCTCAGCCTGTATGCCAAAAGCTAAGGAGAATGGGATAGGTACAACTTAATGCTTTAAAGGAAGATGTAGACAAGCTTCTCAAAGCAGGTTTCATATGTCTTGTGAGTACTGCAGAATGGGTGAGTCCTATTGTTGTCACACCCAAGAAGGTTGTAAAGTGGAGGATATGTGTTGATTTTAAGACTCTAAATCCAGCTATGAAGAGGGATCCATTCCCTCTTCCTTTCATAGATGACATACTTGATTCTATTGCATGGCATGAGAGGTATAGTGTATGTGATGGATTCTCTGGATATTTTCAGCTCACCTTGGCTTTAGAATATTTAAAGAAGACCACATTTATCATGGATATGCTTTTGTTATTGTGTGATTCCTTTTGGTCTTATAAATGGTTGTGTGTGGTACCAGAAGCGCGTCAATAAGGTGTTCTCTCCCTTTCTTTGCAAGTTTGTGAAGGATCTTTTGTGTTTATAGCTCTAGGAAGGGTCATTGTGCAAAGCTTGGAATGGCATTGAAGAAATATGATGAAAGTGGAGGTCCACTCAACCCAAAGAGGTGTCATCTTGCTCAACCAAGAGTGAAGTTTTTGGGGCATATGATCTCAGAGAATGGGATTGAAGCGGATCCTGACAAAGTGAAGGCTTTGGTGCTTCTCCCATCACCTAAGGTTACAAAGCAATTTTATATTTTCATTCAAAAGGTGAATTATATCTCAAGGTTCATTCCCTTGTCCTCTCAACTTCTTTATCCTCTACAATAAGTAGCAAGGTTGGATCCTCTACAATGGACAAATAATGTGAAGAGGTTTTTCAAGGTATCAGAGAGGTTCTTGGTTCTCTTCTTGCTATGCAAGCTCCTAATTGGGATAAGGAGTTTTATGTGAATCCATCAATATGTGAGGATGCTATTAGAGCTATGCTTCTTCAAAGAGGTAACAACTCTCACTACATGAAGCCTATCTATTGTGCTAGCAGGGTGAAGCTAGAGGTGGAAAGAGGCTATACTGAGGTGTAGCTCATCATGGTGAGTGTGATTTATGCATGTAGAAGGCTTAGGAACTACCTTCTCCCTAGACCATTCACATTCCTCACTAGCTATACTCTTCTACCTCAATTGGTGAATAGCCCTACTTTGTCAAAGAGGCTTACGAAATGGATTGTTTCCAATTCTCTTTTATTGATGAGGAGAGTAAAAGGGCTACATTGGCTGATTTGCTTACTTATAAGGAAAGCCCTCTTCTTCTTAAGGAGGACGTGGTGAAGAAGCAACACATGGAAGCTCCTGACATAGATAATGCCTATCTATTGTTTTTTGATGTCTCTTACAAGAAAGCGCATGGTGAACCTTCAAGAGGTGTTGTAATTTATGATCCTCAAGGTGCTTTGGTAACTAAAAGGAGTTTGAAGCTTATAGCACAAAGCAACAATGAAGCCGAGTATGCTACTTTGGAGAAAGGGCTCAACCTTTGCCTTGAGCTTGGCATCCATTGTGTGAAGGTAAGATGTAAGGATTCTCGGTACTAATCCTTAATTAAGTACTTAAACTCATGATTAAGACTTAAGAAACTTGAACAAAACTCAGAAACAAGACTCAAAAGACTTTGTGTTTGATTGAATGGCTGACTGCCTAAAATTGAGTACAATAAGCTCCTTATATAGGAGATGAAGAAACATAAATAAAAAGACACGTCTCATAGTAAGAACAGACGTGACTTTAGACGTAAAGACACATCCTTTAGGCGAAAAGAAGCAACCATTGGGCAAAGAGTCACAATTGTAGAGCGAAGCGGTGTGACAATCATCAAAAAAGTGTGTCTTTTGGCAAAGAGGCACGCCTCTTGGGTGAAATGGTGTGACCATCCAAGTGCAGGGGTCCTCCTTGGCATGGCACTTCGTGTATCTGCAACTAGGAGTAGATGTGATGCTATTAACATAGTCACAATCATGACATTCCCTCCCTCTTTAAATAAAACCCTGGGTAGTTGAAGAAACTCCGAGAAGAAGGAAATGTATTGTTGTAGTGCTTCTGCATCCAAAGCTCTATCTATTAAGTCCCACATCATCACACTGTTATTGACCATGACTATTTTGCCAAACTTAAAACTAATCATATCTTCAACTTGACCAGTGTCTTTGTTGAAGTCATTTGTAACTTTGAGCTTTGTCCAAGAAAAGATTGAATCTTTATCTGCTTCGAGTGAAATTATTGGTAAATTGACTTGAGTTTTCTGTTGAGTGATGACCACTAGTTGGAAATCTGTAAGGTATTCCATTGGTTTGTCTGAAACAGTAAAATCCTCCTAAAGGGATGTCGTAAACTAAGACAGAGTAGTGTTTGGAGATATATCCATATGTAAAGGTTTATCAATAGAACAAGTTGTGTCCAAAGATTCATTTGCAGCGACTAAAGCATTTGCAGCGACTAAAGTCGTGCTGCAAGAGTCAGTATCTACTTTATCCTTTGCACCACTGAAGGTAAGGACTGCATTCTTCAAGTTTAAAGAATTATCATTCACCATAGCATCCGGTATTTTTTTAGGGACAAAGAATGTATTCTTCAAGGGCGGTGATGAGGTAAATTTTATTGCCTAGATCACGGACAAAGAAGGGTTTATGTGCTTGTCCGTTGTCACACAAGAACCAGAATCTTCTAAATCTTCAGCTATTTCAGGGGGTATTAAGGCTTCCAATTTGAGAAGGGGGAGGTTGAGGGAGTTGTTTCCTCTTAGACCTCTGCTGTATCCTCTTGCACAAGGAAAGGATCAATAAATCTTTGACTTGACCACCATTAGATAAGAAAGACTTAAATGTAGGGCATGACCGAGTACTTGACTAGGGTCGGATATTTGTGCCACTAAGTAAGCCCATCTTGATATCACCAGTGATCCTTTGGAAGCTTCATATTGCTGCTTTTTCTTACTGATGATTCGAATAAGAATTTGGTTTCTTAGAACTGTAGCATTTCCAAGAATATTCATGTTGAGAGTTTTGTTGCTCGCACGAAGGTACTTTGTGTCTAGTTGTCTATGAGAAACCATGCTTTGGGTGAGAAAATTTGAGTTTCAAAGGCTTTGTTTGAGTGGTTCTTCCTGGTCGACCACTGAAGCATCAAAAGAAGATGCATTTATTGTTGAAGAAGCTGTTGGGTGACTCCGAGAAGAGGTTTGCATTTGCATCTGATCCAAGCGAGTGTGAATTGATGCGAGGTTCCTAGAAAGTGCTGCCATCTGCGCTTTGAGAACTTCTAATTGTCCTTCTCCTTCCTGTGGCGTCGGCATGGTTACTCCTCAAAGGGAACTCTTGAACAAGTACAAGGGCAGGTTTTGGAACGGGAAGTCTAGGAGAAAAAAACTGTATCGGATCCTCAGTAAAAATACTATCACCACCTTGAAGAATTTGTCTAGCATTAAAAAAGGGGACAGATTTTTGTATGAAGGGAAGGGAAGATTTTTGCTTTGGGCTGGCTTGCGCACGCTACAAGAGGAGGGCTTGCTGGTTTTCTTTTTACGTATGCAAGCAAGAGCAGCGTGGGTTTTTATTGTTTATCATTTAAACCATAAGTTGAGTGGACCTTTTAATTAATGTGAGTGGCCGGCCATGTTGGGCAGCCACTTTGGGGTTTTAATTTAAAAAAAAGGCTTGCACTGCTAGTTGAAGGTACTCGCATAAAAAATCTTTTGAAGAGCAGTCAACGCATGCATGAAGCATCGTTTGGTGAAAAAGCGCAATTGTGAAGGCTGGTCAAAGAGGCACGCAAGGCTTAAGGCTGGTTGAAGAGGCACGCATGCCCTCATGTCATGTCCCAAGGGGTGCAAGATTGCATTGCAAAGAGGCCAAGGGGTGCGAGCACGAAGGGGCATGCCATCGAGAAGGGGTGCAAACATGAAGGGGAAATAGCAGAGCCACCACCAACATCACCATCCACAGGTAGGTACGCGCACATGCACAACTCTTCTATCCTTTATTGTTTTGCACTGAAGTAAGGAAAAATGCAAGTTACCTCATGCACGCATGCACATGCATATCACCTTTCTTCTGCTTCCATGCAACTCCGGGAAGAGGGAGAGAGGGTAGTGACAAGGGTGAGAGGCTCACAACCTTTGAGTCTCGGTAAAAAAAATTGCTCTGATACCACTGTAAGGATTCTAGGTACTTATCCTTAAATAAGTACTTAAACTCATGATTAAAATTGAAGAAACTTGAACTGAACTTAGAAACAAGACTTAGAAGACTATGTGTTTGATTGAATGACTGACTGCCTGAAACTGAGTACAATTGGCTCCTTATATAGGAGACAAAGAGACATAAATGAAAAGACACGTCTCATGGTGAAGGGACGTGACTTTAGACATAAAGACACATCCTTTCAGCGAAGAGCTGCAATCGCTGGACAAAGTCGCAACCGTAGAGCAAAGGGGTGTGACTAATCATCGAAGGAGTGTGGCTTTTGGCAAAGAGGCACGTCTCTTGGGTGAAGGGGTGAGACCATCCAAGCACAGGGGTCCTCGTTGGCATGGCACTTCGCATATCTGCAACTAGGAGTAGATGTAATGTTGTTAACATAGTCACAATTGTGACATAAGAGGTGATGCTCTTTTGGTGGTTAAGCAAGTACTTGGGGTGTGGCAAAGTAAGAATCCAAGGCTGAAAATTATGTGTTTTCAAGTGAAGAATCTGCTTAAGAATTTTGAAGCTTGGAGTTTAAGGCATGTGGAAAGGTCTCAAAATGAAGAAGCCCATGGTGTAGCACAGGCTTCAATTGGACAATTGTATGTGATAAGGGATGATTCTCCTATTTATTTGGAAAGGGAAGCTTTAGACAGGGAGGAAGAGTTTCTACAAACAGATATGCTTTCATCAGAGTTAGAGAAGTTAAAAAAGTATGCCTTCCTACGTCATGCCAAAAGGTATGTGCTACTTGGTGATGCTTTATATATGAAGGGGGCTGATCTTGTGATGAGAAAAGTGTCCTTGTGGTGGTCGCTTCGCTTCAAAGATCACTTTGCATAAAGTCTTGCAAGAACGGTACGTGTGGCCAAGCATTCAACGTGATGTTCATCATTGGTGCAAGTCTTGCAAAGAGTGTCAAAGCATGAAAAATAGGGTTCTCAAATTATAAATTAGAGGCACCATTGTTTCTTATGATGTGTTTGAGAAGCGGGGTATTGATGCAATAGGTCCTCTACCTATCACAGCTAGAGGCAAATGTTACATACTTACTGTTGTTGACTATCTATCCAGATGGGCCGAAGCCAAAGCTATTAAACACATCACAAGAAAAAATGTTTCCCAATTTATATATGAATATATTTGTTGCAAATTAGGCATGCCTTTGGAGTTACTTTTTTACAAGGGTCCAGGTTTCAGGGGAGAGCTAGTGGATTATCTATGTGAGAAGCTTCATGTGCATCGCAGGTTTACTACTCCATATTATCCCCAATGCAATGGAATGAATGAAAGGTTTAATGGAGATCTCATAAGGATGCTTACAAAGATGACAATATGACAAGAAACAATGTGAAGACTTGGGATTTAGAGCTACCTTGTGCTCTATGGGCTTACAGGATTGCCATCAAATCAGGTACTGGTTTCTCTCCCTTCCATCTAGTTTTTGGCAAAGAGGCTTTACTTCCTATTGAGGTGGAGATACCAGCTTTGAAGATGATGCTAAAGATTGAAGAAGAGCCCAGTGATGCATTCAAGGAAAGGCTTCTATATTTGTAATGTGTACAGTTGGATAGGTTGCTGGCTTTTGCGCATTATGAGCAGGTCTTCAAGCAAAGGCAAATGAGAAGGTGAAGGACAAAGACATCAAGAAGGGCAACATGGTGCTTTGTTACAATAGAAATCTTGATAGCACTTTTCAAAAGAAGTTTCAAATCAAGTGGCAAGGTCCTTTCTTGGTCTTAAACCGGTTTCCAAATGGCACATATCAACTTGCTGACTTGGATGGTACCCCACATAAAGCATGCGTAATGGTTATAGGTTGAAGAAGTATATTGCAAGGTTGATGACTGTAATTGAGAATGAGCCTTACTTTGAAGAATTTTTAAATCATGTGGCTAACGATGAAGATGGAGTGAAGACTCCCATGTGGTTTACAAGATCTCTTTTGTGTTGCTGATCATGAATGATCTAGCAGGCTAGGGTGTGGCAAACTATGTTGGGTGCATTTTTGACACCCCATTTTTTGTAAATTTGTACATACGGACATGATGTCCGATGTCAAAAGTGTGTGTGGGATTTCTTATTTTGGTACTTTTAGCTTGCTTTAGCAAGCACATGTACATGCACTGCAAGTTTCTACTCTAGTGACAGTTGTCGGCGGGTTACTTTAAGTACCCATGAGTGAGTTTATTGTAGGTTTGAGCTCGTTGTACCTCCTTGATGGTTTTTGTTGCAGTTTTTGTCCTCACCTTGCCTACTCTACGTGTAGCTCTCTGTTCGCATCAGTTTTGCATGTAGCGGTGTGTAGATTACACTTTGGCCATCTTCAGCTTTATTGCCACTCATTTTTCAAGCTTTCTCTCAAGCTTTAAAGTGCCCCAATTGGAGTTGTGCTCTTTAGGTTACGACTAGTTCTCTACAGGGTTATGGCTATGGCAGCCTAGTGGCAAATTGTATGCATACAGATTGGGAGGGCATGTATCTATGAATTGTGGAATTGATGTTGAATTTTTGGGTTTGTGATGTTCAATTGTGAAAGGGGAGTCCCTTGTCTTCATATGCATTGGTCGGCGTGTGCTGTAAATCCATGCTTTGGTAAGGTTTTTCTCCTATAAGACATAGTCTCTTGGGTGGGCGACGGCCAGTAAATTCCCAAGGGGACTACTCTTGTTGATTTTGTGGTGTTTTAAAGGGATTTTCCAAAGCTTTTCGTGCTCTTTTAGTGCTCTTTCAACGCTCTTGGGTGACATCGTTATAGAGGTGTTCCATTTTGCTTGTTTCCCAACAAGGTATTATGTCTCAAGTGCCAAACTAGAGGTTAAAACTTACATCTGAGCTCAAAGAAGTGTTTGCCATCACAAAATAGGCCAAGAGACCAAGATTCATTCAATTTGGATCACTTTTGGCTTAGCTAACCTCTCAAAGAAGCTGCAAGCAACCAAACAAAAAAAGGAGTGATAGACCTATCTAGAAATGTTAGAATCACAAATTGAGACTTGGAGTGGTTAGAGTACATCAAGAAGAGTCTAGAATTAAAGTTTGAAGCAATTCTGAGACAGGAGATATCATACGCATATGAAGACTCCAAGCATAGGTTGAGGCCAAACTGGAACTTTAACTAGTCAAAGGACTTCCTTTTGACCTTAGAATCCCAAATATCATTCCAGAACCAAATTTGGACACATGTAAGTGGACCAAAGCATGTATCTAGTGTTGAACTATGAAATTTCCAAATTTGACCTACAAGAAGATTGAATGCTATAGAAGACTGTTTTGGCCATAACTTGAGCTCTCTGTATCGGATTGAGATTTTTTTTTATCAAAACAAAGCTCAAGAGTATCTCTTCGACAATTAGTGCAATCCTTGAAAAACAATCAAAGACCCTTAGGGTCATTCATTGTTGGTCGGCATTCAAAAGACATTGTTTAAGGCCTCAAAATGCATCAAAAAGTTAGGGGTGTCTAAAAGTGACAATTTGAGAGAATTGTGAGGAAACGATCACGGTTTTGGACATAGTTTTAAATTTTTCCTAAATAAAGCACACACACATTGATATAAGACTACTTACATCAAGCTAGAGTTATTAAGCCCAGAAATCATGTCTACTTTAGATTCAAACTCAGCTTACACAAGCTTTGGGACCCATCTATAGAGGAGCATCTGTTCATAATGGATATTCCAAACTTGCAGTTGTAAAGACCAATTTTTTTGAGAGAGTTTGTATGATAGATCATGAGAGTGAAGGACTATATAAATACATTGACGACAGTGAGGTCAACCTTTAGGTGCTCAGAGCCATACCCAGGAGAGATGACAAATTACAAGCTCTTGTATGTCTATACATACGGAGTTGATTGTTAATGGAAATCTATAGTTTTTGACACGTATGGATGAGAATACAGAGTTGTAGAAAGCACAAATCCATAAAATGCATTAGAAATAGGTGAATATTTGGTCAATGAAGGACCACGGATACCTCCACCAGACACGAGAATTCCTATGAGAATTCCAAAAAGGGAGCCACCTAGATTTCCTCCTAGAGCGATAACGAGAGATAAAATGATCACAGAGATGGCAGACATGCCTCCTCAAGTGAGTCTCCCTAATAGGACAATCTCCAATATAGAACAACCAATCCCTTGACCAGAGACAGATTGTCACAAAAGCTATGACAACCACTTGGTCAAACAATTTTCCACGGATGGAGATCACTCAAGTAAATGCCTATTTTCTTGACTTGGCATCATTCACTTGATCCGAGACTGTCCAAAAAACCGAAATTGATTCATAAAGATTGCAACAAATGTCTCAGGTATTGTTCAGCTACCCAGTAGCTCGGAAAACAAAAATGCCATACCATTTCAAGTAGTCACGCAAGCGCAAGCTCAACAAAAACTGATGCTAGACGAGAGACAATTGATGAACCAAAGATCGGTGCACCTAGTTAAAAAACCAATAGCAAACAAAATAGTTGGAAAGCTAGAAAGGCTAGGATGAAAGCACACAAGTTTCAACCTCCAAAAGAACCATCAACAGAAAGTGAGCCTAGAAGTGATAGTTCGAGATGATGAGTCCGTAGAAAAAGTCAACAAACCTTAGATGCCCTCCTAAAAGCCTATGACGCACATCTCAAAAACAATCAAACCCAAGAATAGAGGTGGATGACATATCCATATGAGGAACTAAAAAAGAAAAGGCTTGAATTGTGCCAAGCTTTACTAGAACCACCAGTTGAAATGTCCTGTCTCGAAGTGGGAGCTAAGAGGAATGGCTGCGATAGTGTGTATCACTGACAAGGGGATAGGCTCAATCATGATAGAGAGAGAGAGAGAGAGAGAGAGAGAGAGAGAACTGGAGGGCAAAGAGAATGAGCAAGGGAAAGAGGGGGAAGGGGAGGGGCCAGAGAGAGAGAGAGAGAGAGAGAGAGAGAGAGAGAGAGAGAGAGAGAGAGAGAGAGAGAGAGAGAGAGAGAGAGAGAGAGAGAGAGAGAGAGAGAGCGAGAGAGAGAGAGAGAAGAGGTAGGGGCAGACGGAGAGAAAGATAGGGCATTGGAGAGGGCAACATGCGCGCGCACACACACACACACACAGAAGGGTTGGAGGGATCATGAGAGGGAGAGAGGGAGAGGGGGTTTAATACAAAGAGACCCAAGGCACTAGAAAAATTGCTAGTGCCTTCGCAATTGAGAGAGAGAGAGAGAGAGAGAGAGAGAGAGAGAGAGAGAGGAGGTCCTTGGCTGTTCCAGTGGTGGGAGGGGTGGCAATGGGCAGTGGTGGTAGGATTAGGGGTGACTCGTGGTGGCAGTAAGCTAGCACCACTAACCACCAATGGTGGACTTAGGTGGTGCTGGCAATGGGGGTGCTAAGGGACGGCAATGGGAGGTAGTGGTGGTGGCCCTCAAAAAAAAAGAAAAAAAGCTCGCTCCGTTGATCTTTCTCCATAACCATCGCTGATACACATAGACCAATCAATATAGTTAGAAAAAGTTGTACAGTCTTTGTGAAAGAATAGCTAACTTGATTAAAATTAATACAAGAATCATGTTGCAGGCAAGGAATTGAAAGCTTGATAGAAGTTGCATTCAAGTCAAGTGGAAGAAGCTGATAACAAGTCAATCCGACGATAAGTACTCTATCCAGGGCTTCACAAGTTTATATGAACCTTATATCTTGTCGTATACTAGAAAATCAAGGCATATTTGGAGAGACCGCTAGTAGAGTATCCATCGAAGAGAGTGTGAAGCAAGGGGATCACTTGGACACTATCTTTGAAGAAGTCTTAGACACATTTTCAGAATCAACATATGAAATGTCTTCCTATTCGACTCGTTCAAAAACCGGTACGACAGTGCGTTATAAGCACATACTCACCTTTTATAAGACTAATCGCCATGGAGCTCTGGTTTACCTGGATCCTAATGAAGAGTATGCTATTCGCATTGATGACTATGACATAGAGTTTGAAGAGGAAATCACGGCGAACAAACAAGGAAAAATGTATATGGATAAAAATGGGACTCGGTATTTACAAGTTGAAAACCTTGATGTGACAGACAAATGGGGGTTAGAAGTAAATACCATAATTCCAGATGTGGCAGCTAAAGAAGGACCACCGACTTTAGAATTCAAGGGATACGATCAAGTTGATTTGAAGCCTTTGAAATAGCTTAGCACAGATAATCCTAGGATCAGAGTCTATTGTTGGGAGGATAGAAATGTCAAAGATCTTCTATGGACATCTCATGCCAAATTAGGACAGTTAACACTCATGAAGATCATCTATATCTTCAAAATCAAAGACAAGGGTTCAGCAGATCCATCAACCTACCTATTTAGGGATTGTTATAACAATAATTTTGCTATGATGAGTCCTGAAGAGGCGGAACAAACCAAATACCAAGGGTACTCCATAAGGGATTGGATATTGGGCCAAGGACCAGGTACTATTCCAAAAGATGAACTCCGTAAGAGATCTTTTGAGAGCAATATTAAAAAACCAGAAGCTACCTCATCACGAAGAAAATTGGGTGACACTAAAGCCAGTCTAGGGCTACATGAGTCACTATTTCCAACAGACTGATTTGAAGGACTCGGAACAGGACCAACTGTCAAGAGACCGGTGCCATGCAGCTCCGCTCCCATGCTAAGAGAGATGCCAGAAAAATGCACATCAAGCTTATTTGAAGCTTACTTGATTAATAGTCAGTCATTGGGGCCTGTTAACATGCCAAGTTTAATGATTCATGTATGCCAGATGTGGCTTAAAAGGGCCAACTAATGTCTTAATGATGCTAAAAAGGGTATTCTTGAAGTGAGCACATATGAGAGATTATGATCTAGAACTGTGTGCTTGAAGTGCTCTACCGGCCTGTGTCTATGGCTCATCGATTGGAGCTACGATGAAGAAGTTATTGGTCATTAAAGATTCACCGGAGGCCAGTTCCGTACCAGTCTAGTCGGCTCGGTTGGAGTGCTATCTGGGAATTTTTGAGCTTTATCTAGGTTTTGGAATGCATGGGTAGTAATTGCTTTGAGGAGTCTCGTGTTTGGAATGTGGTCTCTTGGAATGCATTGACTGCGGGATATACCCAACGGCAGGGCCAAGAAGGTAATTGCACTAAGAAGTTGATATGGGCATCAAATTCACGATGATATTGTTAGTCAATGACTGCTCAAGAAAGACGTGCTTCTAGGCAATGCTTGGCCGATGTGTATACTAAATGTGGTGCCCAAAACAAGGGAATGAAGCCGCCCAGAGTTGTAATGCTTGGCAACACTTGAACGATATGTATGCCAAATGTGGTGCCCTATACTCCGACCACCCATGGCCAAGGACCCATAGGCTATGGCCGCCCACTAAGGCCAGCCGTCCACCAAATTAAAGGGCACCCAAATAACTAAGCGTGGGCTTGAGTGAGAGGTGGGAAAAAGAAAAACAAGGCATGATGCAGCAGGCAGCGAATGCCGACGAGGGAAGAGGGTAAGGAGCTCGCGCTGGCCTGCACGAGGCTCGGACAAGCTCGCAGCATGAATGAAAATTGCACGGCTCAGCAGGGTGCACCATTTTGGCACGTGTCTTGCCAATTTTTGCGCTGCTCAGTAGCCACAACCCTGCCATGTCATAGGGGGGATTTTTTGCCTCCCTAGCAACGACGGTGCCAGCGTTGCTAAGGGAGGGAGAGAGCTATTAATAGTTTTGGTTTTTTTTGCACGAGGCAAGTCATTACATGCGGAAGGAGCTTGAGAAGGACAAGAAAGGTGAGAGGGAAAGCTTGGTCAAGTCAAGCAAGCAAGGCGAGAAGAGCTTGGTCAAGGGAGGAAGCTTGAGTCGAGGTCAAGGAGGGGAAAATCTCTCTCTCTCTCTCTCTCTCTCTCTCTCTCTCTCTCTCTCTCTCTCTCTCTCTCTCTCTCTCTCTCTCTCTCTCTCTCTCTCTCTCTCTCTCTCTCTCTCTCTCTCTCTCTCTCTCTCTCTCGGCCTCCACAAGGAGCCTACCTCTCTCCGAGTTAGAGAAGGGGCAAGAAGAAGGAGTCAAAGCCGAGCTAGAGAAAGAGGCCAGCAAAGCAAGGGCTACCTCTCCCTCGTGCCTAAGAACCAGGGAAAAGCAAAAAGGAAGTCTCTCGCTCTCGTGCTTGAGAAGCAAAACCAAGGATTCTCTCTCATCATAAACAAAGGAATCGACCTAAAGAAGCATGAGGAAAGCACAAGGCACGCCAAGCAAGGGTTAAGGGAATCGAAGCAAGTCAAGGAGAGGTAAAGATAAATCTTGTGAGTGCCAATTAAGCTAGTGCAAAGCATAAGGACAGAAAGCTGCGGAATAATTGATAGTAACTAAAGCAAGAAAATTGAGGCATTGAAGAGAATTGAAGCTTGTAGAATCTAAGGGAACTTGAAGCAGATGAAGCGACAAGAGAGAATTTCCATCACCGTCATCAGCTAAAAATTGATTAAACATTCTGTTAAGCCCCGATGTCATTAAGGGCCCGGTTAATTCTGTAAAGCGGGAGCTTAAACTCCTAGTTAGCAGATGATCCAAGTGGCGGTGCTGTCAACAACCCACCTTGGCTAAGGATAAGTTGTACTCAAAGCATTGAATTGATCAATTGATGATTGCGGTGATTTCCATAGCCTTTTTTATCTGTTCTTCTTATTCTCTCTCACACCTCTCACAGTTAGAGGCCCGATGCCTGCCCGGCTCACGTTTCAAACATATATCCCCCGACACCGGGAGTTGAACGAAATAGACGTGTTAGACCAGCTGATTTTCAGAAATGGGTCAAAAAATATAGTGGATCTGGGAATCCATATGACCACTTAGCAAGCTTTAAACAAGTGCTAAGAGCACAATGCATATTTGATTTTCATACTCAATTCGAGGGATTTGGAATGACGTTAAAAGAAAAAGCACTGACATGGTTCCAAAACATTCCACCAAGGTCAATCATGGACTTAAACACATTAGCTCAAGAATTCGTAGCTGCACGTTCCAAAACGAAGATCAAACATAATACGGTAGCTCAAATCTATAACTTCAAACAGAAACAAGGTGAGTCTGTTAGGGATTGTGCAACTAGAATGAAGCAATACATTGCAAGATGCCTAGGTGGTAGGAACCAGTAAAGAGAAATCAGAAGTGGTGGTAGAACCCCACCTTGAAACAAAAGAGCCGGAACTCATAGTGCCTGACAGTGAAGATGCCTTGGATTGAACTTCGTTCGTAGAAGAAGATTGGCTAGCACACTTATGGAAAAAAGTTAGAGAGATTAATGATGGGAGCCTAACTCTAAAGTGAGCTCCTATAGAGGAAGTTTGGCAAGGCAATCTACCTCCTGATGTGGACATGGATGTACAATCTTTGTATGGGGATTGCGGCTCTGAAGCTTCAGGCATGTCTAAACCAATGACTTTGAAAACACTACCCTCTTACTTGGGAGATAACGAAGATGAATCCATAATGTGTAAAACCACTCAGCTGAAAAAAACAGAACAGATCCTAGAAGTAGACAACATCCATTCAATCATATCTACACCCATTCAATGCACTCTTACTTTAGGAGAACTGTTAAAAATCAGACCATATTTATGGAATGATCTATAGAAAACTCTAGAGAAGGTGGGGATAATAGGGTTAATCGTGAAAATTTTGGTAAATTGAAACACAATTTGGATAACAAAGAGATTTGATCTATTCCAATGAACAAGTCGGAGAATACTACAAAGGGGAAGAAGGAAACACAACCCTTCCAGTGAGATATAATGATATAGAAACCATGGCAATACTGGATAGTGGGGTTGGTATAGCCATAGCCACAAAAGGGGAATCATGGGGACAACCAGCCATTATACAAACTCGAATGAAATTGCAATTGGCTGATTGACACATTGAAAGACCCTTAGGACTGTTTGAAAAAGTGATAGTTAATTCCTGTGGGATTAATTATTAACACACTTTTGCAATAGTGAACTTTGGAAAGAAACTCAATTACGAAACCATCTTGGGAAGACCTTTCATACGACAAGGACAACTCATCCAGGATTGGGGAAACAATTATCTGTACTTGAAGCAAGTGGGATCAATAAAAAATGGTTAATCTAAAAGATCACACTTATAGAGATGTTATGAAAACGTCCATACAAGAATTTGACTCAGTCTCTTCAGCTGAAACTAAGCTTCCATCTTGGTTGAACAAAGATACACCTATTTGGATGTGCGGAGCCTCAGAAAATGGGAGCTTAAAACGAGAAGAATGTATCTTAGAAAGGGATTGTAGAGATGAAGCCTATGTACTTGGACCCTTTTCGAAGCATTTGTTTGAGCCATTTGAGTGGACTCAAATTTTAGCAACAATGATGTATGTGTAAATACGTCTATGCCTACTCAATTTTGCAATGAGGACGGCTATAACATAATTCCCATACAAATGATCTCAACCCTTCACATTGAAGACAAAATTCAAGAATCCAAGGACTTGATGAAGGTTCAACAAGTCCTTTCATACCTCTATTATGATGCAATAGATGAGTTAGAAGAACATTCAGGTACCTCAGATGATTTGGGATTGAAAAAGGAAGATGTAAGAGCTAAACTACTTATAAAAGGAGGGAAGGAAAAGTTTTTTGACTTTCCAAACCAGAAACTGAGAAGACACAAATGGTATAGAAGAATAAGAGATTCAAGAAACTTGAAAGCTAGACCTATGCCATCAATCTCCAGTAGAACACGGTTTCTAATGTAGATAGATGCACATGATTGTGTCAAAGACAAAATCACTTGTAGATATCCTTTAAATGAAAAGCGGAAAATATCAAAAACATCAAGAAAAATGAGAAAGGAAACTCAAGAAAAACCTAAATATCAGGACAAGGATTCAACCATGACACGAGTTGAACGAAGAAAGAAATATCAAGAGTTGAAAAAAACTCTAAAGAAGATATATACAACTAAAATGGAAACCACTGAGGAGAAAGGTAAAGATGTAATGAGTGTTCCATCCCATTACAAGAAATATACTCTCCAAGATCGAAAAATCATAGTCAAACAACCTGTCACGGAACTACGAAAACAGGGTGAGTCCTACGAAGGACCTGAAAACAAAAAAAAGATAGATCTGGCCAAACCAAGAGAAGAGCGTAGACCTGCCTACATTGCAAACGACCTAATGGAAGAAGAAGAAGATCTTTGCAAGGATGTCAAGGGTGTTGATCCAAAAATCTGTCAACATACCATACCGATGAGAGATGATCTGAAACCAAGTAGACAAAGGCCATACACATATAATGAAACATTTGCCAGGAAGATCAAAGAAGAGATTGAAAATCTAAAGGAGACCAAATTCATTTAAGAAATGAACACACAGATTGGGTGTCTCCAATTTTGGTAGTACTCAAGAAAAATGGAAAATGAAGAGTGTGTGTCAATCTCAAGAAAGTGAATGTAGCTACCATTAGAGACAACTTTACTGAGCATGTTTTAGAATGAGTTGCAGGAAAGGAAGCTTACAGCTTTTTAGATGGCTTTTTGGGATACAATCAACTTTTGGTTGACCCCAAAGATCAACATAAAAATACCTTTGCAACTGAATGGGGTATTTTTGCCTATCCATTTAGGTTAACTAATGCTCCTATCACCTTTCAAAGATTAATGAGCTATGCTTTTAAATAATACCTTCAAATATTTTTGTAAGTATATATAGATGATCTATGTGTCCATTCATCAATCCGGGCTAATCATTTTGAACACCTCAAAAAGATATTTGAAAAATGTAGACTTTATAGGATTTTCTTAAATCCTAAAAAGTGCACATTTATGGGTAGACAAGGAAAAATTCTTGGACATATAGTGTCTAAAAATGGCATAGCTTACTAATATAGATAAAATTCATGTTATCACTAACTTGCCTAGATTGACAATAGTCAAAGGGGTTCAAGCTTTCATGGGACATTGTGGATATTACAGACGATTCATTTACATGTATGCTATAATTGCAAACCCCATGTATAGCTTGATTACACTCTTTGAATGGACTGATGAGTGCGAAAAATCCTTCATGAAGCTTAAGCAAGCTCTCACTTCAGCTCCAATATTAAAAGCACCAGATTGAAAAAAGATATTCCACATACATGTAGATGCTTCCAATTTTGTCATTGGATGTATACTAGCTCAACCAGGAGACGGGAAAATTGATTTTCCTATATATTTCTTATGCTTGTAGAGAGTTGAATATGGTAGAGAAAAAGTGTACAACCACAGAAAGGGAAGGATTAGGAGTGATCTATGCCGTAAAAAATTATAGATGTTACCTATTTGCTAACAAATTTGTGTTCTTTGTGGACCACCAAGCCTTATTGTACTTTGTCAATAAGCCATGCAACACAGGAAGAATAGTGATATGGTTCATCGTTCTTTTGGAATTTGATTTCACTGTAATTGTGAAAAAGGGCACCACTTATCCAGGAGTAGATCATTTGTCAAGGATTCTATCAGGAGAACCACCTAAGCCAGTAGATGATGATCTACCAGATGCATATTTGTTCTCCGTAGAAATGATACCTCGATGATCAAAAAATATGGTATCTTTGATGACCATAGATCAAGTGGATTCACAAATACCACTTCCTATTACAACTGGGTTACTTGAGCAATTGGCTATGTATCAATTACTAGTAGCTAGAAGGTTCTACAAAAGAAATCGAGATGGAATATTGCTTTTATGCATTAATCATGAGGAGAAAACCCAACACCTACGTCAATCACATATTACCATAGTAGGAATTCACTTTGCGGAAGACCAAACTATGCAATGGATCTTGAAACTTGGAGTATTTTGACCAATTATGAGGAGGGATGTTCATTCTTTTGTAAAACAATGTCCTTAATGTCAAAAACAAGCACCCATACCTCATGTGACATTGTTCCAAATATCACTCATTCCTAAGTGGAGTAACTATCTAGTTACTTACTTATCCATCCGAACATTTCCTGGAGGATATGAGTAAACGCCACCAAAGATCAATTGAAAATGAAGCAAGAGACTATGCTCTTATTGGAAACCAATTGTATGGAAGAGGTAAGGATCAACATCTGTGTCTTTGTGCAAATGAAGACGAATATATTCCCATTACAGAACAAGCACATGCTGGATTAGTTGGAGGTCACTTTTCTAGTGAGACTGCCACAAGAGCAATCTTAATGGCAAGCATATGGTGGCCAACACTTTTTGTAGATGCCAAAGAATATGTTTGAAGGTGTGATGCATGTCAACGAGCGAAAATGCCAACCCGTGTAGATAGCATGCCCTTAAGACCAATGATGGGGGCTAGAGCTTTTGCAAAATGGGGTATAGACTTCATTGGGCCAATACAGCCACCTGCTTATAGAACCCAAGCTCAATATATCATTGTGGCTACTGACTATTTGACCAAGTGGACCGAGGCTAAAGCAACTCAAAAAAATCATGCCAGAACCAAAGCCACATTCATGTATGAGAATGTGTTCACAAGATATGAACTACCAATAGAAATTGTCAGGAACTCATTTTCTCAATGAGGTAATTGAGTATCTGCTTAATGAATTTATGGTCATCCATAACAAATCTGCTCCCTATCACCCATAAGCAAATGGACAAGCTGAGCATACGAATAAAATTCTTTTTGGTATTGACTAAAGTGGTGAGTTCAGGACGGACAGATTGGGAAATGAATCTCCATGCTGCTCTATGGGCTTATCAAGTTTCATTCAAAACAGCTTTAAATGCTACACCCTTTAACCTTATTTATGGCCTTGATGCCATACTACCAATAGAATTTCCTTTGCCGACACTAAGGGTAGCAAAGGATCTTGAGTGGACTGGACATGAATAGTTAGAGAGACTTGAAGATTTAGAAAAGCTTGATGAGCAAAGGCTAACTGATGTAGCTCACATCTATGCACAAAAGCGTAAACAAAAATAGTTTTTTTATTCCCATCTAATTACAAAAATCTTCAAAAAAGGAGACTTAGTTTTAGTCTATTCCCTTAAGCAACACATTCCAAAGTTTTAAAAAAAAGAAAACGAACCGTTTATCATTGAAGATGTATCTCCAAGTGGATCAGTTAAGTTATCCACCCTAGATGGTGAACCAATGGCTAATTGGATTAGTGGATGTCATTTAAAGAAGTACAATTTGCCACTAACCAATGAATTTCTAGAAAAGATGCATGCAGCAAAAAGAAAAGAAAGAGAAAACGACAGCAGGTTATTGATGAAGCCCAAGAGGAAGCTCGACTTTGAGTACTCAAAAGGAAAGTTGCTCTCAAAAATAAAAAAATACTTATTCCCATGAACACTCTGGAACTAGATGAACGATTATGGGAATTACAGAAGGATCCAGTGTCAATGGATGATGAATGGTTAGATGGAATGGACCTTCACATCAAAGTACAGTTGAACAATCATAGCTTGGTCGATACAGGAGCTCGAGTAAATGCAATAAGTTATTCCATGTACAAGAAAGCAACAAGTCAGTCTTTGACATCAGGAATATCGACTATTAAAGGATGCAACAAGAACCCAACACCGACATTGGGAGTAGTCAACTTAAATGTGATAATACATGGATGTTCATGCCCTCATCAATTTGTATGCTTACCAGATGAACACATGAATGAATCAATGATTCTTGGAATCTCATGGATGAGGACATACAATGCAGTGCCTGATTGGGATACCAATCAGCTCAAGCTATCACCTAAAGGCGGACAACTCATTGTTCCAATTGCACCAAGCAAAGAGGAACGGAAAGGAGGTTACCAGCAGAGCAAACCATGAAGCAATCAATATTCTACATCCTATAGACAAGAAAATGCTACAAGTAGCATGCAAGGAGTCAGGCAAATTTGGGTACCAAAGGCACAACTTAAAGACAAGCCGATTCAAATTTGGGTGCCAAAACATCATCGACTGTACCAAAGATGGTTCCAAGATTCAAAACACAAAGAGGTGCATCTTCGAACAGAGAACCTAAAACAAAATGGATTTGGAGGAAAAAGGAGCACTTATCTTCTCCGCAAACTGTAAAACCGATGAAGCAGTGGAGAGTTACGTCTCAAAACACTCAACCACAACATTTCGTTGAAGAAAAACCAAGATATCAATGGCGGGTAAAAGCTCAACCGCCATCATTATTGATACCGGCAGCTCAAGAAATTAATGTGGATGGTACAATCAAGCAAAGAGCACACCAGCTACAAGATTTTCTCTTTGGGAGACAGCAAAAGAAAACCTCGACATATCAGAACCTTGAGTTAAATACTCAAAATCCAACTCTTGCACATCATAATGATTTAAAATGCATTGATCTTTAAAGCATGATAGATCCAACCAAGGATATGCATAGACACAATTGTTCAACCCATGCACGCAGTCATCGCAGAGTACGCCAGGGTGGAAGGGAACTAAGTAATTAAGGGCAATGTTTGAAGAGGGAGGAAAAAGTTTGACGTTAAAAGCGTGATTTTTTGCAAAATTACCTAATAATACCCTTACAAAATCATCAACAGGGGAAATTTAACTGAGAACATCTCCTTGATGAGTGTCAATAGTGTATATACTATCAGAAAGTCATCAAAAATTGGTCTTTTTTTGTTATTTTTCGTCATTTTTCTTGATATTGGGACTTCAAAATGGAGAAATCCACCAAAAAACAACAAAGCAATTTTTTTCAATGGATTTTCTTAATTTTTAGATTTTTACCTTGCTTTTTTAGTGCATTTTGCTATTTTCTTTGATTTTTCAATAAACAAATCAAAAATTAATAATAAATAGCAAATGAGCTCATATGGAAAAATTAAAGATATGTTGATGATCAGAAGGACAAGGCGATAGACACAAAAAATTTCAATCAAATTGGAAGATGGAAGCAGGAAGCCTAAATTAGGCTGTGAAGACCTACTTTCGCAAATTCTTGGCTAATGAGCTACCGAAATCCGATTGAGAAAATTTTTTAGTCTAACATAGATTTCATGGCCTAGTAGGACTAACATGAAAATTTGGGGAAAAATAGTTTGGGAAGTCCGACTATAGATATCCAAAGTAGTCCAAAATCACCTCAGTTTCACTAGTCGCCCTTGGAGAAGAGAGCTCTCGACCTTCTTCGCGCGCGATTTTTGGAGTCCACAGTTGCACTTTTACAGTGCCGTCTCAAGCACAAGACATGAGGGGTAAGTTATAATCTTATCAATGATCAATTCTATATGGCCGATAGCAAGTCTAGGCTCAAGGAAAAAAACCCTAGAAACCCAATAGTGCACGAAGTCCTACGATCCAAAATTGATCATACCGGCCTGTCAGCTCAACCAAATTGGACGAGAATTGAATTGTAGCATGCCCCTATGTAATAGAACACTTCTATATCACTAGATGACCATTCGGTAGGGATCGAGGGGGGTCCCAAGTAGAAAATCTAGGCTTTTGCGAGATGCCAGAATTGGATTCTGGCTCCACATATAGCTTGTAGACTAGGTCTATACACAATGTATATGGATGGTTTCATGAAAACATTCAAGGCAAGCTCTTAAAAAGCAAAAAACAGCTCGAAGGCTACAAAACGTCAAATTTGACATACGAAGTCAAACTGACTCTCCAAATGGGCCAAAACTCGATGGGTAGCATCAAGACTATGTATCGGACAAGTCCATAGCTTCAAAAGTAACTAACCAACTCCACATGCCATCTAGTCACAAAAAACGGTGATTTCAAAGTCGACAAAGCACGAAGTGATGCCGACACGACAAAACTTTACCAAATTCAATTTAGGATTTGTTTTAGATGTATTGAATATGTTTAGGTCATTAAATTGTCAAGTTTAGCAAAAAAAATTGACTGCAATAAATAATCACAATTATTTACTTTTGTGCTTTTTTGGGTTGAAAATGATACCTTCACTTCACATATCACTTGTACACATCTATTACATGCCACATTTAAAGTATGAGCCAAAATGATCAAGGAAAACTTGGAAACTGTCAAAAAACTCAAAGAAGTCTTTCCAATCCAATTTTTGAGTTATCTGTCACATTTTTTGATCCAAATCACCCCATATCTCATACATAGAGCCTACATTATGCCTAGAACCAAGTTGCAACAAAAAATGAACATTTTGATAAAAAAAGTTAATAATCATGATTATTTACTTTCTTGCCAAAATGGAGGAAATTTGCAAGTTTGACCTTATGGGACCAAAGCACATGATGTCCCAAGTCCACTGACCAAATTTGAGCAAATTTGGATCTCAAAAACTCAAAATCCCTTTATATCTACAGTTTCAGAGACTGAAAGCCTAAATCTAGCACCATCTCCACCCAGTTCACTCAATTGAGCCCACACTTCACTCAGAGCACCTAAATGCCTTATGTTCAAGCCTATGGTGTCAAAAATGTTAAAAAATGAAAAAATCCCCAACTGTAAAAATCGTGATTATTTACTTTTGTTGCAAATTTTTACCTGAACTGTATGATTTTGATCTTTACATGCTTTTATGCACCTATGCATGCTCCAAAATTGATTTGAAGCAAATTGGACTCAATTTGTTAGCAATTCAGACTGAAGGGCATTTTAGAACAGAATTTGCAAAATTTTCTAACTTTGGCACTGTATTCCCCTAACAAGTGCAATGCAAGTTTCCAAGAAGCCCAAGAAAAAGGTGTCCCAAAAGGACAAGTTGCAAGAGCTGCCACCCTACTAGCTAGACCCAAGTTCAATGAAGACGGCCAAGGCAGCATACTTGTCAAGAGAACAGCTTGAAGAAAACAACACCACGATTTTCACAGGCAGGTTCAAGAGCGAGGAAGGACACCAAGTAGAGCTACAAATGCTACCAAAGAAAATATATGATGTAGCTGCCAAGCCAGACACAAAAGAAGTCAATAGAAGGGACTTCTACGACCAGGAACCATGTGGCGTAGATTTCCAGAAAGCATACGAACTATTGTCTACAATCAAAGAAGATGGATCAGCCCAAATCACCGACCAACAAGGGCAAAAAGTAGAAGTAGTTGTCACAAAAGAGATTGTGGCTGAGGCACTGAAGCTGCCAACTAAAGGGATGACAATGCGGGCTAGAGACAGAAAGACAACATGCACATTCACCAAGGAGACTATTGTTGCAACTTTTGCCGACCTCATCCAAAGGCAAGTGGAAGAACCAGCTCGTCTATACCATCAGCACTTCCACTTTTTATCAAAGAGACCGCCATGATACACCACCCCAAACCATGTGGTTGCAACCACCTTCACCCAGGTGTTGAAGTCAACAACCAGACAGCCAATTGATCATGCGCAATATGTGCTGACAACACTAAAAGGCACCAAGGAAGAAGGTAAAATCACATATCTGGGCGTGCCTGAAGTGCTGACGAGAATAGCATATCATGCTATTGGCATGGCCGAAAATTTTCCACCAGCTCCAGATCGGAACACATGGATTGTGTCTACACAACCTTCTCCCGGAACCCCACGTTCATCAAAGAGAGTTTATAAGTCAGATGAAGAATCTGTCGAAAGCTCCTACAAAGCTCATAGCAGTGAGAGCTCGGAAAATGAGGAGAGAAGGGTCAGAATTGAAAAAATGAAGAAGAAAATTGTAGTTGCACATCAAGAAGAACCTCAGCAAAAGAAGGCAAGGTTTGAAAGAGAAAAACAAACTTATGAAAGAAGCCGCCAAGCTGCAGGTGAGGACCTGGAAAGGTGGGTTCCAAGAGAGATAAGGGACCCAAAACCAAAAACCCTACAAGGAAAGAAGCAGAGGAACCCACAGACTTTCTTGAATGCATGTATGCGGGAGCAGAAGCCCTAAAGTTGAAAGAAGCTCAAGAAGCTGAGAGAAAAGCAAGGGAAGAAGCGGCCGAACAACAAAGACAAGCGGAGGCTATGGAACAAAGCGAGACACATCACAACCAAGGGGAGATGTCTCCAAAGCCCACCTCACCCACTACGGAGTAGGCAAACCATCCAATGCCAAGCCCTCGCCCTTCACCAACAGCTAAACCCAATGAGGGAGAGGAAGCCAAAGAAAAAGAGCCTGAACCACAGGTAGCACCCAGTTTTGAGCAGCCAAAAGAAACCGAACAAACTAGAGTTGAACCTTCTACAACCACCCAATAAGAAACAACAGAGGCATCCAAAAAACCTCAAGCAATAGAAGCAGTGAGGCAACCACAACGCCTCAAGGAGAAGTAGAACCTCCACCGCAACCACAAGCAGCCACCACAGCACCACCCAAGGAGCCATAAGCCTATAGAGTCTAAACAATGGGAAACAAACAACGAATTCATCGTGTAAGTCAATAAATATGCCAAGCAGATGCAGGTGATGATTGAAAAGATGCGAACAACAGCACTTAGCCACAGTGCTAAGGCTAGAGATCTTGAGCTAGTCATGGATGCTCTATAGGGAGAGTGGGATGACAAGATGAACATAATCTCAGATCTACAAAGACAAGTTAAATAGATGAAAGCTGAAGCCAAACAACACCAGCTTGCAAAAGAGAAGCAACAAAAAGAAATGGAGGAGCTGGGAGAACCTCTAACCAAGTTATCCGATGCTTGCAAGACCAAAGATCAACAGCTAACAGAGGTAACAAATGAACTCCTAACCACTACTCTGTCAGTACAAAGGATCCAAGTGCAGCTCAATGTAGTAAATGCTTCTCTGCAATACTCTGAGAAAAGGATCAATGATCAAGCAGCCTTTTTGAGACAGATAAGATAAAATCCACTTTTGTCTCCTCGATCAAAGGTACAGATGAAGTCTATAAGACTTTGGAAAAGAGAACAAGGATCTCGAGTTAGATCTGAAGCTAGAGCAATCACAAAGATGAGACCTTGCACTAATGCGGGTACAACCAAAAGAGAAACTTCTCAAAGAGATAGCAGAGTTAAAAAGAGTCAATCAGCTACTAAGAGAGGGACAACCAGAGACACAAGAAGAAGCAAGTCCCTCGGAGCAACCAACTGCCGACATTCCCTCAGTCTCTTTTTTTGACATGGAAAGACAGCTAACAAAAGGGCTAGAAGGAGAAGCAAATTTTCAGGTACCACTCACCAAGCTGAGCAAGTGTCCATGGTTCAGCTTTCTAAAGTTGAGGAAGATGCACTAAAGGAACAGATTGCCCAAGAAATGAATGATGAATGGAAAGCAGTGATGGATTGGGAATTGAGAATTCTTCACTCAGTCAATGTAACTCAACTCACTCCCAACCAAATCAATGCACAGAGGCATTTGTTATAGAATTGATATTTTATTATTTATTGGAGCTGAAAGATGCAAAAGACTAGACCCAGCTTGGCCTATGCGAATGGATATGTATATCAAGTACATTTTATTATTCAAGTGCTCTTTTATGAGCTTTGGCCATTTATGACCGGCCGGCCAGTTTGTAACCAATTTGACCATTCAAGAAATCTATATAACAAATACGTGCAAGAGGGACTATACAAAGATATGTAGGCATAAGGATCAGAGGATGTCCACCCCAAGTGGAGAAAGAACTGGTTGAACAAGAATCCGAGATATCTCATTCTGTCCACTACAAGACTTGCAGCACTACAGAAAGAACCAACATTCTCTCCTGTACCATGGGTAAGGACATGGAAAGCATTTGAAGCACTGAAAAAGAAGAGGCCAACATGGCTAAACTACCCACAATTACTAGCTTCAGAGCAGGGACAAGCAACAGAGGAATACATGGTGAAAACCCTAACGGGCACCATGACTTTCTTCGAGAGCCTTCCTGGCCTCTCATGTTCCATCTTATATAAGATTTGCAAAATTCTGCTCACGTGTATTCAAGATTTTCATGAGCCAGAGCAAGCACCAGCACCATGGATGTCGTTCCTCAAAGACAATAAGGGTCTCTGTTATGAGCTAAGCAGCTAGCCTTCCGAACACGTCCTTTATGGCTTCTACACCCGATACATGTTTTTTCCCTCTAGCAATATGTTCGCGTTTGAAGAAGCATTCTATACAAGTTTTTTTACTTGGCGAATGAAGATATTTGGGCTAGTGATAAGTGACCTTACATCAACATTTGTTGGCTATTCAGCCATTGAGCTTAAAAACATAGTCACCATGCAGTTCTTGCAAGTTCCTGACAAAGAAAGAAGATTCAGATATGAGAAATCACTACATGCGCTTAAAGACCGCCTCGCCAGCTGCCGTCAACCTGAAGACTACTTCAAGCCATGAAGTTGTGTCAAGGGGCAACACAGTCGAGGAGGGGGGGAATGTTAGCAGCAAGCTAACTCGGATAACATTTTTTGGAGCTCTTATTGTAAAAACACTTATTATTTTGATGAATCGGGAATGTTGTAACTCCTACTTTCCAGATAAAAAGTGTAATTGATGAGGTGGGGCTACAAGCTTCCAGATTGTATCAACCTATCTTTAGTTAGAGCTCCCAGATTATTAGTTTTGACCACAAAAACCTTGGCTCAGGTATAAAAGCCATTTTGTGTAAGTATTTTATAGTTTTGGATAATAGAAACACAGCATGAGCTAACAGCACTCACTCTCTCCTTCTTGCGCTTCCTACTCCCTTCTCGATTGTCACATTGCAGTGCAGTCTATTGCGTTGCAACCGCAGGTAAGAGCTCTGTTGGGATTCAGGCCAACTGGCCGGACATCTCGCTTACTACTAACGCATCTACTAACATAACCATTATATACTTATTCTTTAATGAAACAGAATAAAACGCTGCAACAATAGGATAGCGTTGTTGTGCGCTCCAGCCAAAAGCAGGTCTCTCTCTCTGCTCTCACACTTGCACTTGCACTCGCACACGCTTCGCGCGGCATGTTCAACAGGTATCAGAGCAGGGTTTTGTGCTTGCCATTTTTGCATCCATGCGTGCGCACTTTTAAAAGTGCAAACAGGTTTCCAATTTCGGCATCAGCAAATTCAGCGTTCCAAGAGCGTTTGCTGATGGAACGCTCTCGGAACGCTGAATTTGCTGATGGAAACGCTCTCGGCTATTATGTGCTATTGAGATGGTCTTTATGGGCTGATTAGGTTTCTTACAGGTTGCAACGTTTAGCATCAACACAGATTTCAGTGGGAGTATTTGATGCACATATGCATTGTTTTGGCACTTTTGATAGTTCTTGAGCTCTTTTGAGAGCGGTTTTACTCCCCACAGGGATTTGTTTACTGCTTGCACATTTTGTTTGGCGCCTGTTTGAGCATGTATACTACACCTTGCAGTATTGTTGACAGTGGATGTAGGTTGAGTTGCGGAAACTGCCATATGTACCTTTTGTGGAGCCGATTTGGCTTGTTTCTGGCAGTCCCGACCATTTCTAAGACTCGGTTCGGAGGTCCTTTCTTAGACTGGGCTGGTTTCTTGTCTGCATAACCTTTTGTGAGGGTTGATAGCGTGAGGTTCTCTTGAGTTGGGGGACTCTCGAATGTTGATATCCTTTCGGTGATATAGGTTGTTGGAGTACCCCTTTTTTGTGGCCTCGGCATATAGAGAGGGCTAGGTGCATTTGACGCCATGTTGGCAGTCTTGGGTCAGCTCTTGACTATTTATGCACAATTAGTGGTTGATACGCCTGTCTTATTCTCTGAGACCATTACTTTTTATGCATTAGTGATCTCTTGTGACAGTTTTGGATTGAGATTCTGTCAATTTTTCAGAGGGAAACTCTGCCAAATTTTTCCAGAATTACCAGTGTTTATCGCCATATTATCTTTAGCTTGTAGCCATGTCATCTAGCGTGAAAAGGATATTTACAATATCCGGAAATTTGATGGGATGAATTTTGCTATCTGGAAAGAGCATATTCAACATGTTCTTATACAAAAAGGCCAACTGGATCCTATCATGGAGCGCCTAGAGGGCGAGTATATAGATGTTGAGTGGGAGAAACTTGATGCTAAGGCCAAATTTACCCTCCGTTTGCATTTGGCCAAATCTGTGTACTTTACTATAGTTGGAGAAAGGACTGCTAGAGATGTATGGGATAAGTTGTGTTCTAGTTATGAGAACAAAAGTGCCACTAATAAGGTTTTCTTGATGAAGAAGCTATTTGACCTTCATATGAAGGAAGAGGGCACTATTTCTACTCACATTAATGAGTTCAATATCATTATCACTCAGTTGACCACTCAGGGTTTGGTCCTCGATGAGGAAATAAAATGTATCTTCTTGCTATGCAGTTTACCCTCGTCTAGGGATACGTTTTGTACTATGATTAGCAACTTAGCACCTAGTATTGTCTAGTGTACAATGATGTCCTTGGGAGTCTGTTTACCAAGGAGATTCGCAGGAAATCTCTCGAAGGCAAGAAGGATGGTGATACGTATGTTGCTAGTGATAGACAGAGGGGTCGCACTCAAAGTCGTGCCAAAAGCAAGGAACGTGGGGGCTCATGCAATAAGTCTCGGGGTTCTATGCATAATGTCGAATGCTATCACTCCCATAAAAAAGGGCATGTGAAGAAGGATTGCAGGAAATGTCATCAAAGCAAGAAGGATAAACAATCCGGTGAAACTTCTAAGTCTGATGATTCAAACAAGGGCAAAGAAAAGTTAGGGAGATCAATGTGCTAGAGTCTTCAAATGCTCCTCCTGTAGAGACTCTTCCAGTGGTTGTTATGCCAGTTACCTCTGACGTATTGGCCTTCACAGCGGATCTACCTGTTGAGGCTCTTGTTACACAAGATGTGCAATATGCACAGAATTGGATAGTAGATTCAGGCATGAGTTTCCATGTGACACCACATAGAGAGTGGTTCTCTACTTATTCTCACTCTTGTGTCAAAGTGAGACTTGGTGATGCTTATGAACTAGACATTGAGGGTGTCAGAAATGTCAAATTGCATCTAAGGAATGGCACTTTACTTTACTTTATGTAATGTCAGACATGTGCCCAAGTTGACTAAAGCTTGATTTCTGTTGGTCAACTTGATGATTTGGGCTACAACACCACATTTGGCAATGGTTTGTGGATAGTACGCAATGGTAATCTTGTTGTACTCAGAGGTCAGAAGCATGGTACCTTGTATTTCATGCATGTGTCAAATGTTGGTCATGATTACATATCTATAGCCGAGTTGTCGTCGAGCTGCCGTCTACTGAGTTGTGGCATTGCCGACTAGGTCATATTAGCCAAAAATGAATGAGAACTCTGACTCGTTTTGGCTACTTACCTGTCTTGTCTTATGTTGACTTTCCTGTTTGTGAGCATTGTATCTATGGCAAACAGACTAGGTCCGTGCACTTACCATTGGGTCAAAAGCGAGGTGAACCTCTAGATTTAGTACATAGTGATGTTTGTGGTCCTATGTCAACCAAATCTCTAAGGGGGGCCAGCTATTTTGTGACATTCATAGATGACTCTACTCAAAAAGTGTGGGCATATCCTTTGAAACATAAGGATCAAGTTCTTCCTGTGTTCCAGAAATTTTTGGCACTTGTTGAGAATCAATCTGGCAAGAAACTCAAGAGGTTGCGGAATGACAATGGTGGAGAGTATGTCTCCAAGGAGTTTGACAATTTTTGTGCTAAAAGGAGGATTAAAATTCAGTTTACTGCACCATACACGCCAGCTCAAAATGGAGTTGTTGAGCACATGAATCGTACAATTCAGGAATGAGTCACAACCATGCTTTCTAGGGAAAATCTCACACAAGGCTTTTGGGCAGAAGCCGTCTTGACTGTAGTGCACATTATAAATCGTTCTCCTAGTACGCCATTGGATTATGAGATTCCAGAAGAGTTATGATCTAAACATAAGCCCCTCTATGACCATCTACGTGTTTTTTCTCTTGTGAAGCTTATGCTCATGTGCCTAAACAACTTCAACATAAGCTATAGCCAAAGTCACAAAAATGTATTTTCATTGGATATGGTGCAGATGGAGGGATGGGATATCATCTTTGGCACCCAGAATCTCGTCGAGTCATCCATAGTTCAGATGTGATATTCAATGAGTCGAAGATGCATAAACAACCTATCAAGGAAAAAGAAATTCGGAGAGTCACTTTTGAGGATGTTGCCTCAGAGACAGTGAAATCAACTCAGCGGGCTAGTGATGTACCTTCCACTAGCAATGCTCCAGAGGGAGAGGATAGCAATGGTCAATGAGTGAGACGGTCTACTAGAGTCTCTCGTCCACCTGCGCATTTCGAGCCAGGTCTTGATTACATCATGTTGACCGATTGCGGTGAGCCAAGCTGCTACCAAGAAGCCATGATGACGGATGATGTGGTGAAGTGGGAGCAGGCTATGGAATCTAAGTATAACTCAGTTCTAGCTAATGACACTTGGGACTTGGTAGAACTTCCAAATGATATGAAATCTTTACCTTGCAAATGGGTTTACAAGAAGAAATTTACCTCAGGTGATCCAAATCCAAAGTACAAGGCTAGACTTGTAGCCAAAGGGTTCAAACAACAAAAGGGAGTCGATTTTGATAAAATCTTATCGCCTGTGGTCAAGATGGCAATGCTTAGAACCGTACTTGGTCTTGTAGCGATTGAGGACATGGAACTTGTCCAAATAGATGTGAAGACGGCATTTCTTCATGGGGATCTCGATGAGGATGTTTACATGCAGTAGCCTGAAGGGTTTGTTCAGGAGAACGCATCTCGTGAGGAGCTAGTATGTAAGCTCAAAAAGGCACTTTATGGCTTAAAGCAGGGTTCAAGGCAGTGGTATCATAAATTTGATGCATGTATGAGGTCTCAAGGTTATAAAAGGAGCAAAGAATATCACTGCTTGTACACAAGAAAGCTAGATGATGGCTCGATGATCATTCTAGTTTTGTACGTTGATGACATGCTTATAGCTGGGAAATCCATTGTGGAAATTGCCAAGTTGAAGAAAACACTTAGCAATAATTTTGCAATGAAAAATTTAGGGTATGCTACACACTTTCTTGGCATGTGAATCAAAAGAGATCACAAACATCGTATTCTTGAGTTATCTCAAGAAACATACATTGAGAAAGTTTTGCAGCGTTTCAATATGCAGGGGGGGGAAACATTGACTACCCCAATGCAGGCATTCTTGAAACTCAGCAAGGAAGATGCACCCAAATCTGATGTTGAGCGAGCTGAAATGGCTAAGGTACCATATTCTTCGGCAGTGGGCAGTCTCATGTATGCTATGGTAGCCACCAGGCCAGACATTGCTTTTGCACTGGGATTAGTGAGCCAATATATGGCAAATCCTAGCAGCAAGCATTGGGAAGCAGTGAATCACATTCTTAGGTACCTCAAAGGTACGGTCACGACAAGTGTTTACGCTTCGGGAACTATGATGCATCCATTGTGGGTTATGCGGATGCAGACTGTGCGGGTTGTGTCGACAATAGGAGATCGACATCTGGCTATGTCTTCATATTTGCTGGAGTAGCAGTATCTTGGAGATCATGTCTTCAAGATTGTACGTCATCTTCCACTACGAAAGCAGAGTGCGTTGCATTGTCGGATGCAAGTAAAGAGACTGTATGGCTATCTTGGTTGGTCAAAAATCTTGGCATTGATGAGACTCCAGTGATATATTGTGATAGTCAGACTGCTCTTGCATTGGCAAGGAATCCCGTGTTTCACTCTAAATTGAAACACATTGAAGTCAGGTATCATCTCGTGAGAGATTTCTTGGCCAAAAAGCTCATTGGTTTGGTCAAGGTACACACTGACGACAACCCAGTAGATGCTTTGACGAAAGGCTTAGTTTTGGAGCGGTTTAAACATTGTAGTGAGTTGATGGGTATAGGTTGAAGCCACTAGATTGCTTCACGGTTGTACATACAAGGTCACTTGGGCTGCGTTGGCCTTCAAGTGGGAGTTTGTTGGGATTCAAGACAATTGGTCGGACATCCCACTTACTACTAACCCATCTACTAACATAACCATTATACACTTATTCTTCAATGAAACAGAATAAGGAGCTGCACAACAGGATAACATTGATGTGCGCTCCACCCAAAAGCAGGTCTCTCTCTCTCTGCTCTCGCACTTGCACTTGCACACGCTTCTTGCGGCACCTTCAAGCTCTATGCATTGACGTAAGCATTTCATGGTAATCCGTAGCTTTTGGCATCACCGACCTGTGGCCTAATTTCATGATAAGTAGAAATTTAAGCTTCAAAATCATAAAATAAGTATAGATGGGATATTGGGGCATCATTGCTAAGCATTCAGATGCATTCTGGGTCGAAAACAACTAGATCAAAAACTCACTGCTATTAATAATCACGATTTTTGCACTTGACCTAACAGATGGTGTAACGGATGTGATTTGTTTTCCAATGAGCGATAAGCTTTTGGTGATTTCAGTCATTTGAGTGTAGCTTGAGTTAGATGCGAGTTGTTTGTTGCTTTTCAAGAGATTGACAACCTCTTGTAGCCTCTATGCACTAGTCAAGTCAACTTCGTCCCATGGATTGACAATTATATTCGTGGTTCTCGCTATGTCTACAATAAGATAGGAGTGAGGTTAGACACCCATAGCACATACCCTTGGCAATACCTTGTCATCCAAGAGGACTCCAAATATGAGGGAGGGAGGCATTCTAAATGAAGACCTGATATTATGAATATTAGAGTGCAATGTTTTGTGAGCTTTATTGAATTTTTGCATTTTATTGTGATAATAGTTTGACAACTTGCAGAGTATATGCCCTCATAATAGCATTACAGGAGGAGTACATGGACAAAAGACACATAAGAGATTCTCAAGTAGTACACAGAGAAGAAGGTACAAGAAAATGACAAAACCTCATGAGGTATGTCTCAAAATCCATATGCACAAGGCTATAATGCCAGAAGTAAGAAAAGAATGATGATCAGTCTTCAACAACAATATGAGGCCAAAAATGACTGATAATGGTCATAAAACTCCAAGATGGCCTACAAGGACAAAGAAAGATGGTGATGCAACTAAACGCAAGCACCCATCAAGTGCAAAGTTTCCTCTTAGACACATCATGCAACTACAAGGCCGTATTTAGGAAGTAGATCTTTATACTGTAAATCATCTATCTTGTATGTGACTTAATGAAGCCTAACAAGCAAAAGGGACTAACGAGTACTGACAAAAAAAAAGCGGGGGGGGGGGGGGGGGGGGGGGGGGGGGGGGGGGGACAGAAATGGAAGCTCTATCATCTATCGTGATAGATGTCTCAAGTCCAAATCAAGCCAAACTTTGTCAGTAGGCTATGAATAGAGAATACAAGCTAAGGGTGAAGAAAAATTGAAAAATAATAGAAGACTAACCCCTAGTCAGAGATGCAATTTTTCAAATCTGAATCCATGATAGCCATCTACATACTCTATACATCATGTATATGAGTTTTGGGAACAGATGAACAATGATAGCTTATAGATGATTATCTATCGCACAAATGATTTTAGATAAGGCCTTTTTGAAGCAAGTTACTAACTTGGGGAATTAGTTGGGGTTTGTCAAGCGTTAATTAAGTCATATATTGAGTAGAAGTAGTATAATAATTTACACATCACACAAAAGCTAACAGTGGCAAATGCAACTTTGATCACCATGATGCAGGAACAAAGAAGTCCACAATGAAGAAGAGAAAACACAAAAGTAATCAGAGGATCTCAAAAGATGAATGGTTATGATGATAGATGGGGTGATCCTTCATCATTCCAAGAGCGCAAAAATCAACCTTCACAGGGTTACATATTTTGCCCTTGAAAAGGCAGATCGAATACTAGACATGGGTTTTTAACCTCAAATCAAAATAATTATCTCCCAAATTTGGCATGATAGACAGACTTTGTATTGGAGTGCAGCTTGGCCTAAAGAAGTTGAAGGTTTAGCCAGACAATTTCTACACAATCCTTACAAAGTTGTCATTGGTTCACAAGATCTGAAAGCCAATCATTCAATTCTACAAATTGTAGAAGTTGTTTTTGAGAATGAGAAATGCTCAAAATTGGCAGATTTATTGGAGCGTGTGATGAATGAAAGTAAAGTGATTGTATTTATGGAAACAAAAAGAGGTTGTGATCTAGTTACTAGACAACTTTGAATGGATGGATTTGTAGCTTTATCTCTCCATGGTGATAAAAGTCAAGTTGAACGGAATTGGGTTCTTTATAAATTTAGCTCTGGCAATAGCCCTATAATGATAGCAACAGATGTTGTAGCTTGGGGCTTGGATGTGAAGGACATAAAATTCATCATAAATTATGATTTTCATGGATCATAGTTCTTGTTGTGGTTTGACAAATGTGCAAGTAGTGGAACAAAAATAAAAGCAAAAATGACAATAAAGACTGCTCTGACATTGAAAATCAGGCCATGTCAGGGACGACATGAATTTGGAGGGGGGGAAGGTTGACCCACGGGTCAACAGTACAACATAACTCAATTTTTGCACCTGTCTTATTTTTTGAGAGTTATGAAATAATGCAAACTATGGCAAAAAACATCGTTGTAATGAGTAGCTATTCTAGTTGTATGAGCCGGGGTGAAATGGCACTTCCAATTTGTAAATACAAAGCCGTTTGACCCTTTGAACTCTATTTTTGGTTTAAACTATGGTAGCCTTAGTATATAAGGTACCTAGGTCATTTTGTAAAAAGAACTTAATCTTAATCAAGGTTTTGTGCTACCCTCGACTCTCAATGAGAGAGAAAGAGAGAGAGTGTGAGCTTCATCCTAATGCTACTTTATGCTCGCTCATCACATTGGAAATTTGACTGCACCATTGGAGTAGACTCGGAGAGAGCTACGGAACAACACCAAGCATTCCACATAGAATGGAGCACACATGCTAATGCATCTACAAGCTATTTATGGATGTAAGTGTATCAAACAATGTCTTTTTTGTGCATGCAAACAGTCATTAGAATCGTGGCGGCATAAGCTACGCACAGGTATTTATAGATGTTAGTTTTGAGCACTTTCCAAAAATTTGCTCTATCTTCATACATGTTTTCCGCAGATGGGTTTGAAGTGAGGATTTTGAGTGTAGAGGCTTTGGGACAGGTGTATCCTAGTGAGGGGATGGTGTTCCTTATGTCTTGTACAATTCTAGTATGGTTGGTGAGTTTCCTTTCGTTTGTGTGTATGTGGGTTGGGTGGTATAGTTTAGAGCAATGAGATTATTGATTGTGGTTTAGTTGGCCTTCTAGAGTGTTATATGTGTGGAATGATCTCATCCTAACAAGCTAAAAAGATTTCCTTTGTGTGCCTATCGTGTCATCTGTGTCCTCGATTGACATTATGTTGAACCAAGTAGTGTTGCATGCACTTTATAGGTGGTGTGATTCACTCCCACAAAACCATGCTAGGTGTTGCATATAGGTGAGGGTTTCAAAGATACTTGAACACTCATCAAAGCTTGGCCAATTGTGAATGGTCCACCCCAGAATGCCTTACACCTAGGCATTTTACCATTCGATTGGTTGGGACATGTCAACCACATCAATCCATGTCCACAATATTTGAAGTTCTTTTATAAGTGGTGCCAGATAGACGTCCGTATTCTTTGCCTTGTACTTTCTTGGGACAATTATTGACAATAGCAGATAGCTCTTCTTGATAGCTAACCATGGTGGAAGATTATAATTAACCAAGACAATAGGCCATTTGCTCCATGACAAACTTCGTAATCCAAATGGGTTCACTCCATCCATTTCCAGAACAAAACGAATATAATGAGGTTCATGCTTTAATGTAGGCCATCTTTCTTCTATGTGCTTCCATGCACGAGAGTTAGCAGGCACTTGCATCACATCATCTGTGAATCTAGTATTTGTATGCCATGTCATCAAAGTGGCTATAGACTTGCACTTGAACATGCTCTTCATTCTTGGAATGATAGGAAAGTGTCAAAGAATCTTTGCAAGGACAAATTTTCTTTGTGTGTCCTCTCTATACCTGTTTAATCCACATTCGAGACAGTATTCCAAATTATCATACACATTGCAAAAAGTATAAAATCATTAGGGCATGCATGTACTTTAATATAATCCATGCCCAAGTTAGTAAGAATCTTTTTAGCAGCCAGACAAGTAGGGGGCATGTGATTGCCTTCTGGCAAAATTTTCTCATTGACCAACCTATCAATACATCAACACTTGAACACAATGATCATATTATTGAACTTTAATTTGGGTTGATGCTTAGTATACAATATATTTACCTGAAAATCTATGTGACACTCGTGTCAGACCACCCATAAACACACTGCATATTGCCAAAGCAGTACGGAGAATTGAGATTTTTACACCATTGTAAAGCGGCATATGTGCAAGAGTCTACATCATCTCACCTTCTTTATTGTTTTTCTCTTACCGTCGATATGGACGGGATGACTGAGGTTAATTCGCAGTGTTGCCTTGAATTTTTTTTCCACCTTGGTTTTCAATTATGGGTTCCATGTCAAAGAACACATCCAACATTTGTTCCATCTCAACTTCTTGGAATGTGGCATTGAGTATTGGTGAGGTAGACTCCACCGGTGGCTGTTCGTTTGGTATTCACCTTCTTTGTGATGAAATTGGAGCGGTATCTATTTGTGGGTGTTGATCAACTACCTTCAGACCATGAGATCGATAAGGTAGATCTTATAGTTTCTCTATAGGGAAGAGACATTTATTGTGTATGTGTTGATCACAGATTTTTTGTTTTCAAAAGATCTAATTCTTGCATCACACACAAGGATACGCCATCCTATTGTCCATAATTAATCTAGCAATGGTGCAACAAATTAACAAATTAATCGTCATAAAATGTCATAATAACTAATATCTAATTCTCCTAAATGATTTTCTCATGTTAAACTGATCATTTAATATGGGGAAGTGCCAGGGGAGAAAAAGCTAGAATATTGATTAAGCTGGCAAACAGGCCACAGTAGGGATCCCAAGGGGGGTCCATATGCAAAAGACCAAGGTGCAACAATGGTCTTAAAAGACCCTAAGGTTCAGCCCATTAAGACTTCCAAAATGCTAAGGTTCCAAAATTCAAAGGTTGTGTCCAAAGGTTAAAAGCTTAGGAAAATTGGATGCCTTGTGTGTGCTCAAAAAGTCTTCATGCATCCCTACATAGGAGGGGCAATCCCTAGAAGTAGGAGATGAGATAGAAACACACCCACACACACACACACACACACACACACTCACACTCACAAGCTCCTCTACACAAAGAGAAAGAGGGACACATGTCAGCTCCCTAGCAGAGATGCCCACAAGGTGTACTCAAATCATATTGGATGGCCATGGAGGTGGACCAATGAGAATTAGGCTAGAGTAAATCTAGTTTGATTAATTTAAATACACTTAATAAAAGAACCAATAAGAATTAATCTCTCTTAGATAGTCTCCCAAGGGGTCCAATGAGTATTCATCAACAGCTCAATGGCTTGCCTGATTCCTATTGGCCAGGAGACAAAGGGGTTCAATGAGAGTTTAGTTGCATTAATTACCTAAATCTCTCACAAAAGGGAAAAGGGGGACACATGTCAGAAGGCTATCACTTATGCTGCTTAAATTTCATTGGCTAAGCCTGGCATGGACCAATGGGGTGTGAGAATGAGCAAATAGCAAAAGGGGTCGACCAAGAGAGAGAGAGGGGACTGGTTTTTCAAAGGCATTATTGCGTACACACTCACACTAGTCCATGTGTGGAGTAAGAAGACTCTCTCTCTCCTTCTCAAGCTTTAATGAAAAGCTTATCACCTACTCTAAGCTTGTGATAAGGGAGGCCTACACCAACAACTCTTGGATTTGTGATGCAAATCCAACCAAAATCCAAGCTTCAATGCATGCTCATCTCCTCTACCATGCTAATTAATAAGCTAAGCTATGCTAATATGAGTGATTATGTGAGGAGATGTCATCTTTCTCGTAACACTACTCCTTCTTCCTCTCAATCTACTCTCATACCCCGCTAGCTCTCACCATCTTCAAAGGTGTGTGAGGTCTTGGGTCTGAGACCGTGAGGGAATTGATGTTTTGTTTGATAAGTTTTTTGCTTAGTGCCAGAAGCTTCCATCTTCATTGCACTAGCTATTATTGAAGGAACACAAAGAAATATTGTAAAATGTCTCTCTTGATGGGAGAAACCGTAATACAAATCCCTTTGGAGGGGGGACCGAGGGGGACCGGCTCCATGTAAATCCAGTCCTCAATTGCTGTCAATAGCTTAATTTCTCTCTCTTACTAGGTGTTATACTTTTTGTTGCTCTCTCCACCCAAGCACTCTTGTTGTTCTCATTAGGAATCTATTCTAATGAAATGCTCACTATGTTCATGCTATTTTCCGCCACACACAACTTACTAGGCCATTAAATGTTACATTGGTATCAGAGCACAAGGTTTCTCTTTTCTTGCTCAAGAAGCGAGGTCCTCAAGCTAGCTATAAATGGTATGTATTATTAATTGCATTTGAGAAAGTAGAATAGGGATGTTTCAGCCTTGCAGTGTGCATGCCTTTGTGCAGATAATGGGGCATCACCGTCGAGAGCTATGGTCTTAATAGTGGAGTCCTATGAGGCTTGCCTACGGCTTAACCACTATTGAGCTATTAGAAGCTTGACAGGAGTCGGTGCTATTTTTGTGTTGAACAACCCTCTCTTCTATTGCTTGCAATTAATGGTATTCGAGGCACGGGTACAGTAGCTTGAGTGCTTTTTCTAAAGGGGTAAAGAGGAGTAGAAACTAGGGCTTGAAGTGCCAAAGTACACCTAAAAATCTTACACCCAAAATTTGTTAGAATGGCTAACAATAGTAAAGAGAGTGAAATTAATGTTGATAAATTTGATTTTGCTAATGAGCAGGCTACTAATGATGCCCCTATGCTTGTTAACTACCTTGTTTCTAGGCTTCAACAAGACATGGGCAATCCATCCCTCCAAAGTGAAGTGCAACGGCAACTTTGTGCTCATGGGATTCTCCAAGCTCCCCACCATGACGAGAGAGTACCTAGGAAGCCTCCTTGTGAGACTTCCAAAAGAGGCCTCTCTCCAATTTGGGAAGAAGAAGAGGATCCATACGAAGGGCTCAGAAATTTGCTTCTTGATGACACATCTCCTTAATAAAGGAGAACTCAAGAGCCCCCACCCAAGGAATGAGAAAGAAGTGAGTCTCCTGCCACCTTGGCAGAGATGGCTCCACGAAGACGGCGGGCTAAATGCTCTCCATCACCTCCAAAACGGAGAAGACCATCGCACACTTCTCCACACCATAATTCAAAGAGGGATGACAAAAAGCAAGAGAAGAAAAAGGCGAGGAAGAGGACACCCTCTTCTCCATCTTCTTCATCCTCTTCCTCTTATGAAAGTGATGGTGCAGACAAAGAAGATCAAGGTAAGAAAAAGGCGAGAAAGAGGTCGCCCTCTTCTCCATCTTCCTCAAATTCTTCATCTTCTGAAGAAAGTGATGGTGCAACTTTTGAACCATCAAAAAGAAGAGGCCATAGAAAATCCTATGCCGCATGGAAGAGTTCGTCCAAGCTCAAGAAGTTCAAAGAGGGAGGGAAGAGCATCTCTTTCCTTACTTACGATGGCACCTTTTGTTCTACGGACAAAGTCTTGGCCTTTATCCAACAATTCAATGCGACGTTTGGAGATGAGGGCTTCACAGAGTCCTCTAAGCTATGCCATGTAGCTATGCACTTTCAAAAGTCCTCCAGACAATTGTGGTCTAGCCTACGGGCCAACGGTGAAGCTCCACGAACATGGAAAGCTTTAAGATCTTCCATTATGAAGCAATTTCTGGCCACCGATACCAAAGACAAAGTACTCACTGAATGGCGAAGCTTGAAGCTCTCTCCCGATGAATCCATTCACAAATATGTAGACAGGTTTTGGGACCTACAACTCAAAGCCAATGTCTTCAAAAAGTTGAATTTTGGAGAGCAAAAGCAACAATTTTGTGCGGGCTTAATTGAAGAAATGGCAGAGTATGTCAGCTCCCAAAGGCCATGCACCATATCGGCGGTTATACACCATACTATGGTGGCTTCTCAAATCAATTTCCAAACAGAGGCTAAAATAAATTCTAAGCCCACGAAAAACAAGGGTTCCAATGAGCTTAAGGGGAAGGACAATGTCCAAAAGTCTCCTAAGGGCAATTCCAACAAAGCTAAGGTGAAGGGAGTTTACAAAGGAAAAAATAAACTCTCTCCTAAAGAGCTTGAGCGTTATCGCAAGGATAACCACTGTTTCAAGTGCGGTGAGCAAGGGCATGCGTACCATGCTTGTCCCCAAAAGAACACCCGCCATGAACCTCCTAGAGCTACCTTGGTCAAAATCCAAGAGGAGGAAACTCACCACAAAGAATCTCCTCTTGCCATGCTTGGGAAAAGGTAAGAGAACATGATGCTTTTATTCTCTTTGACTCTAGTTCTACTCACAGTTTCATATCCACAAATTTGGCCACCAAGCTAGGCATACAAGCTTACAAGATGGGAGATGTCCTACCCACAGACGGTTCTTTCAAGGGGAGAGAAGCTTCAGTCACTCCCTTAATCAGGAAATTGAGGCTCCATGTCCAAAGCTATGTGGACAAAGAGGACTTCTTTATCTCTCCTCTCAAGCATGAGGATGTAATCCTAGGGGCACCATGGTTTGATCGCATGACTGCCAATGTTAAATTTCATGAAAGGAAAATCTACTTTAGGTTCAGGGAAAAAGATATATACATAGATGCTAAGCAAACAGGTAACACCATACCCATTGTACATATGCAAGCTTTCAGTAAGTCAATAAAGACCTCTATTTCCGTGTTCATGATTTTTGTTAAAGATTCTCAAAATGAACCTAATGTTTTAGCAAAAGAAAATATACACACTCACAAGGAATTAGAGTTATCCAGTTTTCTCAAGGGGTTTCAATATGTCTTTATTGACGACATCCCTTGTGAACTACCTCCTAAACAAGGCAATGATGACCATGCAATTGAACTTCATCCAGGAAGTTCACCGCCTAATAAACCTCCTTATAGAGTTTCTCAAGCTCAACAAGAGGAGATTATGCGGCAAGTGCATGAGTTAGTTGACAAGGGCATGGTTAGGCCTAGCTCATCTCCATTTTGCTCACCCATGTTACTAGCACAAAAGAAAGATGGCACATATCAAATGTGTGTCGACTATAGAGCACTAAATAGGATCACTATCAAGAATAGGTTTCTCATTCCATGGATAGAAGACCTATTTGATAAGCTACAAGGATCGATCTACTTCAATAGGATTCACCAAAAAAGTGGCTACCATCAAATAAGGATAGTTGATCAAGACATTGTAAAGACCGCATTTTGCACTACGTTTGGTCTTTACAAATGCATTGTCATGCCTTTTGGCTTGACCAATGCACCAACCACATTCAACCGCTTGATGGAGAAGCTATTTAGGCCTCATCGAACCTTTACTGGAGTGTTCTTGATGATATTATCATCTACTCTAATTCACTAGATAAACACAAGCAACACCTCCACGTAATATTTCAAGTTCTAAGAGAGAATAAACTTTATGTTAATCGCAAGAAAAGTGAATTTTTCTTACAAGAGATTCGGTATTTAGGTCACATTATCTCTCAAGATGGCATCCAAATGGATCCATCAAAATTAAAGGTAATAAAAGGATGGACTAAACCAACGAATCTTCATGAACTAAGAAGCTTAATAGGTATGTGTGCATACTATAGACACTTCATAGAAACGTTCTCGCAAATTGCAGGACCATTACATGACCTAACAAAGAAAAACGTTAGGTATACATGGTCTACCAAGGAGAACAATGCTTTTGAAAAGCTTAAATAAAAGCTTATCCCTCAGCCTGTGCTTACACTATCTGATCTCTCAAAGCCATTTGAGGTCCAATGTGTTGCTTGTGGTGATTGCCTTGGAGCTGTTTTGCTCCAAGAAGGGAATGCCATAGCCTATGAAATTCAAAGGCTCGACCCCATTGAGCAAGCTCTAGGCATATATGAAAAGGAACTCCTCACAGTTCTACATGCCTTAGACTCATGGAAGCACTATTTATTAGGGACTCCTTTCATTCTGCGAAGGGATCACCAAAGTCTTAAGTACTTCATGATGCAGACCAAGCTCTCCGACAAACAAATGAGGTGGAAAAATTTCCTTTCGCAGTTTCATTTTCATATTGCTCACATTGTTGGAAAGCATAATCAAGTAGACGATGCACTCTCAAGACGGCCGAGAGTGAATGTGGTTTCCATAGCAGCTCACAATGATCTATCTTCTATGATAGATGAGTATGCTATTGATCCTGATTTTAGAGATGTGATTTCAGTCCTTGCATTAGGGAAGAAAGAGGAACCATTTACTTTACAAGATGGTTATCTTCTCTATGGAAATAGACTATGCGTTACTAGCTCACTACTTCAGAAAGTAATGTATGAATCCCATGCTCCTCCTTATGCAGGGCATAGAGCGATTCAGTCTACCCTAAAAGGGATTGAAACATATTTCTATTGGCCTACCATGAAAGCAAACATACAAGAGAATGTTTCTAAATGTGTGGTATGCCAAAAGACAAAATTTGATAGAGGGAAGCAACCTGGATTGCTTCAACCTGTGCCAATCCCTAATTCACCATGGGAGAGCATATCCATGGATTTTATCTTTGGATTGCCTAAGTCTATCCATGGGAATACGAGAATATGGACGATAGTAGACAGGTTCAGTAAACAAGCTCATTTTATACCTGTCAAAAAGACTATCAAAGCCCATCAAATGGCAACCCTCTTCATTTCATAAATCTTCAAGTACCATGGCTTGCCAATGTCCATAGTGTCGGATAGAGATTCTAGAATGACCAGTAATCTCTAGAAGTGTCTCTTTGATAATTTAGGGACAAGGCTAAATTTCTCTTCGGCGTATCACCCGCAAACGGATGGCCAAAGTCAAATAGCTAACCTAATAATTCTTGATCTACTAAAATCCTATGTAACGGAAGTAGATCAAAGGTCTCAATGGGGGAAGTGCTTACCCTTAGTGGAGTATTCTTACAACAACACTTCCACGGGAAAAGCACCTTTCGAGGTAATTGAGGGAAATGGCCTATGAACTTTGAGAGTAGCGGAATTAGGAAATTAGGTGAAGCACTTTTGAGAGATTACTTTGTGAGCATAGCAGGTGAACTTAATTGATGGTAGCAACATAAACATGGTACTTAGTTAACTTGGCATGAACAATACTTTTGCAAGAGAGAGAGTTTAGAGAACATGAAAATAGTTGAGGATCGGATTCATATGGATCCGGACCCCCTCCAATAGGCATTTGTATTATAGTTTCTCCCATCAAGAGAGACTTGGTACAATACAATCTTCATGTTCCTTGTGACCTACGTGATGCAATGAAGATGGAAAGCTTCATGCATCACAAGCATAACATAAACTTATAGAAAGCATTAACTATCCCAAGGCCTCAAACACCTTCAAAGGTGGAGAGAGCTAGCAGGGAATGAGGGTAGGGAAGAGGAAGAAGAAACATTCCATAGGAGAAAGAAATAGTTCCTCACTTATCATTACTCTTCTTGCTAGCATACATAATAGCATAGTAATGGAGATGGAGAAGATGGCAAGCTTAAGCATTGAAGCATGGCTCTTGGTTGGATTTACATTCCATAGCCAAGAGTGTTGATGTAGGCTCTCACTTCTCACAATCTTGGAGAAGGAGGTGGTGTTCCTCAACATTCACCAAGTTAGACTGCCCTTGCAAATGAGTGTGTGTGTGTGGAGTATATCCCCCTAGAACCCCTCTTCCTTGCTTTGGGCGAGTGGTGACTTTTCTACATGCTGCAAGCTCATTGGACCCCTCTCCCCTTAGCCAATCACATACAACATGCAGTCAAGTACATGGGTAGTCTTTTGACAAGTGTCCTCCTTACCCGTTAGAGAGAGAGCTTGAAAATATCTAGATATTTGCTGGATGGAAGTAGAAGCTCATTGGACCCCTCTTTAGCCCAACCAATAGCATTCAAGCACACCATGTGGTTAAGCTTAATGAGAGTCTGACATGTGTTCCATGTGCCCTTTTAGAAAAGGGGTGCCCCTTGGGTGAGTGGAAGGTTAGGTCAAAGATTCCCCTAACTTTGGGACTTTTATGTATAGGAAGCTTCTCAAGCAACTTCCTCATTAAGTGTGTAGGGTCTCTTTTTGACTCAAGCATCTTACCCCCCATGCATAGGAAGCTTCTCAAGCAACTTCCTCATTAAGTGTGTAGGGCCTCTTTTTGACTCAAGCATCTTACCCCCCATGCATAGGAAGCTTCTCAAGCAACTTCCTCATTAAGTGTGTAGGGTCTCTTTTTAACTCAAGCATCTTACCCCCTATGCATAGGAAGCTTCTCAAGTAACTTCCTCATTAAGTGTGTAGGGTTTCTTTTTGACTCAAGCATCTTACCCCCCATGCATAGAAAGCTTCTCAAGCAACTTCCACATTAAGTATGACAAGTACCTCAAGTACTTTAGTCATCAAGCATGACAAGCACCTTAGGTGGAGTTCCCACCTCAAGCTCAGCCCTAGCTTACCTAAAGTCAAAGGGAAGTTTAGGTCAGGTTCCCACCTCAAGCACAACCCTAGCTTGCTTAAGGTCAAAGACAAGTTTAGGTTGGATTCCCACCTCAAGCTCAGCCCTAGCTTGCTTAAGTTCAAAGGACTTTTAACACTAACCATTGGAGGTCTTTAACGAAGCTAACCCTAAGGTCTTTTAAGCTCCATTAGTTAACCTTGCTCTTTGACAGACCATCTCTCATTTGGGCCCCTTTATCATTGGCCCGGTGTTGAGATAGATCTGTAAGCACATGTCTATATTCTAACCCTTGTTCCCGTTTATTATCCCACATTAAATGATCAGTTTAATATGATAAAATCATTTGGGTTGGTTAGATATCAGATATTTAATGACATAATAAAAGAACCAATAAGAATTAAGCTCTCTTGGACAGCTCCCAAGGGTCCAATGAGCATTCAGCAGCCCAATGGCTTGCCTGATTCCTATTGGCCAGGAGACAAAGGGGTTCAATGAGAGTTTAGTTGCATTAATTAATTACCTAAAGCTCTCACAAAAGGGGAAAGGGGGAAACATGTCACAAGGCTATCACTTATGCTGCTTAAATTTCAATGGCTAAGCCTGGCATGGACCAATGGGGTCTTAGAATGAGCAAATAGCAAGAGGGGTCGACCAAGAGAGAGAGGGGGCTGCTTTTTCAAAGGCATTATTGCATACACACTCACACTAGTCCATGTGTGGAGTAAGAAGACTCTCTCTCTCCTTCTCAATCTTTAATGGAAAGCTTATCACCTACTCCAAGCTTGTGAGAAGGGAGGCCTACACCAACAAGTCTTGGCTTTGTGATGCAAATCCAACAAGAGCCAAGCTTCAATGCATGCTCATCTCCTCTACCATGCTAGTTACTAAGCTAATCTATGCTAATATGAGTGATTATGTGAGGAGATGTACATCTTTCTCGTAAGACTACTCCTTTTTCCTCTCAATCTACTCTCATACCCCGCTAGCTCTCACCATCTTCAAAGGTGTGTGAGGTCTTGGGTCTGAGACCGTGAGAGAATTGATGTTTTGTTTGATAAGTGTTTTGCTTAGTGCTTGAATCTTCCATCTTCATTGCACTAGCTAGTATTGAAGGAACACAAAGAATTGTATTGTAAAATGTCTCTCTTCATGGGAGAAACCATAATACAAAGCCTTTGGAGGGGGGACCGTTTCCATGTAAATCCGGTCCTTAACTGTTGTCAATAGCTTAATTTCTCTCTCTTTGAAGTATTGTTCATGCTATCTAACTAGGTGTTATACTTTTTGTTGCTCTCTCCACCCAAGCACTCTTGTTATTCTCATTAGGAATCTATTCTAATGAAATTCTCACTATGTTCATGCTATTTTCCGCTACACACAAGTTATTAGGCCATTAAATGTTACATAAACTTTAACACAAAATGCTCTATTTTAGAGTAATCTAATTTAAAACACACTAAGCTTCTATTTAAATCAGCATCTCTTTAGAGCAATTAGTCCTAAGCAAACCAAAAATGGCCAAACACTGCATTTTTTGAAGTCCATTTGCTTTATTTTTTAAGTCCAAACAAACCAAATGGCCAAATTGTCTTCCGTTTTTTTAAGTCCCTTTGTGTTTCTCAAGTCTACTTGCGTTATTAAAGTCCATTTGCGTTATTGAAGTCCATTTGTCAAAGTCTGTTTGCGTTATTGAAGTTCGTTTACATTTTTGAAGTGCACAATATATTTTTGAAGTTCATTTGCCACTATCTCTAGCACCTCACATTCTCTATCCATGCCCGATCCCCACACACCTTGGTCTAGAGGTGCATCCAGATTAGGACCACTAGGTAATACTTTCATCTTTATTAGTAAGTACAGGCCCACATCTACAGGACAATGCATGTAGATCTAGTACAAATGCTAATTTAGTAGAAACGTAAAATTAATAGCCCAAATCTAAAGCCACTAACCCTAAGCGGCCTAAAACAGCCAAATTGCAGAGTACCAACACCTAAGCGGCACGCCCTAACTGGCTAACCCTAAGCGGATAACCCTAAGTGGCTAACCCTAAGCAACCAGAAACAGCCAGATTGCAAAGACCTAACACCTAAGCGAGTAGCCCGAAGCTCTGAACCCTAAGAAAATTGAAACAACCCAACAGCTTATGTGCTATATACCCAAAGCAGATTAATTTACTGAAATCTCTAAAGTAATGTGACATTAGGTGTTTGGCTCTAAGCGGCCTGAAACAACCAAATTGCCATGTCCGAAGCGGATCAGTGAAATGGCTAAAGTAATGCGATACTAATATCAGTCAATTTCAAGCGTCTAGTCCTAAGCATCCTGACTTCAAAGAACTAACACCTAAGCCGCTAACCCTAAGTGGACTATGTTAGGAAATAAGACGTAGCTAAATAGATAATTGAGTAGATTACTTAATGGAGAGAGACAGATTTATATACACGAGATTATAGAGTAGAGAGAGAGAGAGAGAGAGTACACACGATATATGTGGTTTACCCAATGTGGGCTACGTCCATGGGAAAGCAGCCACTCAATGGCTTTAGTACTTCAAAACAAGAAGTAGTTTACAAAGGGATTATACCCTTAATGGAGCTCCCGCCTTGCTTCACTCTCACCACCTCACACTCACCTTGTTGCATCAACTTCACACTATGAAATGTGTGTAGAAATGGCCTCCTTTTATAGGCCAAAAGGGCTGCCCTCTCTTATGAGAGACAGCCATGTGTAGCCACCCTTGTGCGAATAAGTCCAAATCGGACCCTCCAATCCGCCCATGTGTGGCCGCCCTTGAGAAGACAAGTCCGCTTTTGAATTCGGCCACCGGCCATTGAATTCGGCCACCGGCCATTGACTTCCGACCACCGACCACCGGCCATTGACTTCCGACCACCGGCCATCGGCCATTGACTACCGGCCACCGGCCAACCGAACGGTTGTTTTCCGACCACTTTCCGGCCGCCGTCCGGCCATAATATTCCGACGAAAAAGAATATTCCAGAGAAAAAAAAAGTCTCGGGGGCGGAGGCCCCCGATGCCTTTAAAGTTGCCCCTGATTCTTGTCCGTGAAAATTTTGGTTTCCGATGAGTGATTTTCCTTCACGCACGATGGCTTCTCCTCATAATGGGGGCCTTACAAATGTGCGCTTTTACCACAGAAAATTACAAGGGTAAATCAGGCTCCATACTTAACAGACTAAAACAGACCAACCGTTTACCCTAGGTTGCATACCTTAGCGGATTACTTAAATAGACTAATCTAATATGGATCGATCTAATATGGACACCCATGTTTGAAGACTATTTGCATTTCTAAAGACCATTTGCGTTTTTGGAATCCGTTTGCATTTCTAAAGACCATTTGCATTATTGAAGTCCGTTTGCGTTCTGGAAGTCCATTTGTGTTTCTGAAGTGCACAAGCCGTTTTTGAAGTTTGTTTGTGTTTTTTCTATTCTAACTACCCAAACATAGCCACATCCTAGCAACCAAACACTAAGTGTCTTTGTACGGCCAAACATTGATCGGTGATAACCATTTGCCGCTAGCTCTAACTACCTCACATTCTCTAGCCATGTCCGATTCCCACAAACCTTGGTTTAGAGGTGCACAAAGGTTAGGACCACCGGGTAATACTTTTGTCTTTATTGGTCAATGCCTATATAAGTACACACCCACGTCTACATAACAATGCATGTAGATCCAATATAAACGCTAATTTAGTAGAAATCTAAAATTTGTAGCCCAAATCTAAAGCCGCTAATCCTAAGTGGCTTGCCCTAAGCAACCTGAAACAGCCAAATTGGGAAGTCCCAACACCTAAGAGGCACATCCTAAGCGGCTAATCCTAAGTGTCCTGAAACAGCAAAATTGCAAAGATCTAACACCTAGAATCCCTAAGACCTGAACCCTAAGCGGATTGAAATAGCCCAACCGCTTACATGCTATACATCCAAAGCGGGTTAATTTTTTGAAATGGCTGAAGTAATGTGACACTAAACTGATTTAGAGCGACCAAATCTAAAGTTGCTAAGTTTAGGTAGTTGGCCCTAAGCAGCATGAAACAACCAAATTGTCATGCCCAAACCGGATTTCTAAAATGGCTAAAGTAACGCGATACTAGTATCAGCCGATTTAAAGTGTTTAGCCCTAAGCGGTCTAAATTCAAAGAACTAACACATAAGCGGCTAACCTTAGGCAGACTGACACAGCACCCGAACCGCTTACCCTAAGCTGCATACCTTGAGCAGATTACTTAAATGAACTAATCTAATATGGAGCGCCATTTATTACCTATACTTATATATGAAGATAATCAAATGTAAATAAAACCTAGCACTAAAACTAAACACTATAACCTAACACTATAATCTAAACCAAACTCTATAACATAAACCTATGTGTGAAGATAATCAAATCTAAATAAAACCTATCACTAAAACCTAACTTCAAACATTCTAACTAACATTTGTAACACCTAGGACATGCCACACTTTAAAAAAAACCATAATATATTAATTTTTATATAAAATTGTATAAAACTAACAAACTAATTATACATTGAACTTAATCAAAATAACTGTTATTTTTTTATTATCAAATTTTTTATGGTTGTTTGATTTTTAATAAGATTTATAAAATAATAAAATTAATATTTTTTAAATTTGAAAATGTGTGCGTGTGCGCACGCACATGCGTAGTGTGTTTAGATTGCTAAGAAATTAATGTGTATTTGTGTTTATTTGTGTGTGATTATGTGTGTGTGTGTGTGTGTGTGTGTGTGTGTGTGTGTGTGTGTGTGTGTGTGTGTGTGTGTGTGTGTGTGCAAGAGAGAGAATGATAGGGCACTCACATGTGATCTTTGTGAGCACAAAACACTCGAGAAAATGCCACCAAATCTGCAAAAAACACACACATGTTTTGACATGCACACACATGCACACAAAAAAAAACAAATCTACCATAAACTCCGAAAAGAATCTTACCTTGTTGATGCACGGGAGTATGTGAATGGATATCCCAAGCCCTAAGAGCTTCGCAGCAGCAGCAGCAGCAGATTTGAAGCTTGTGAGGAGGAGGAGAGCAAGATACACAAAAAATGGGACAAAAACGCAGAAAGAACCCGCACGTTTTGTTTTTGCAGGCAACACCAGTGCAGGCATGAGAATAAAGGTCCATGTACGCGTCGGAATAAGTGTCGGTACAAGCGTAGATATAAACATCTTTACAAGCGATAGAAATTAAAATTTTGATTTTTTCAAATTGGGTCTCACTCCAGATTTATATATGCATATACCGACGCTCGCCACAGACATCGATAATTTGGCATCGGTATTCAAACGATATGTTAAAGTGACTGCTCATATCTCAATCAAAAATCATGACAAGGTACATGGATTGTGATCCATGTTTGACCTCATGTTGACATGAAACTTGGTCAGTTAGTTGTCGATGCTATCTTGATGCTTATCCCAAAAACTGTTTGAGTCTCGATCACGAAACGTCAAAAAATCCCAAATTTTGGTCAATTTGACTAGCTTTTAGTGATTTTTTCCCAATTTTCTTGAGTTGAGTGTATTTTGGTTTCAACTTGACCCCAATTTTTTGTTTATGTTACCTGGAAGCAGTCTCTATCAGTTAGTCCTAGTTTCTACTCAAAGTGTCTCAGCGATACATGGATTGCGATCCATGTTCCACCACAGAACTGGATGAAATTTCTCAGATTGCTTCCTATGAATTTAGTGATAGCCTTGGGCACCAGCGTTTTGAGTTTTGATCGGCTTTTAGGCTCTTACCCTCAAATTTTCTAAATTGTAAAGTTATTGTATTTTTTGCCAAAATATGATTTTCAACAATTTTTGCCATGAGCGTTCAATCCAAATTTGATCTGTAGTTTCTACTTACCCTACTCCTAAGTGTCGGAACAAAACTATGAACAAAATAAGAAAAATTGAAAACAAAATGGAATATGGAACAATACTTTCAAATCATTGAGAAATGTGAAGAATGAAATGCCTTTTATATCTCACTACAACTCTCTTTACCCCTCAAGAGTAGATCTGTTAAGTCCCTAACTTTTAGCCTCTATCAAGCACTAAATCCCTGTCTAGCTAGCTGCTTTACTGCTAAGATGTAAATGGAATGGGTAACAAAATCTCTCAAAAAGAAGGCTATGAATATGACTAAGTCACTCATCACCCAAGGATCATTCCCCGACAATGGCATCAATGTTAATGGGTCTCCACGATGGACATTTACAGCATAGCTATCTGGCACTAACATAATGTCAATATTCAGGGAAGTGACTTGGATGGGGCACAGAGACTCTTCGAGGGTGTCAACCTCAAGAAGTGAACCTATTAAGGTTAACCTATCAGCACAACAAGCAAACTATCACTCTCAGATCTAAAAACCTGCCTATGTCCTATCTCGCCGCTCTAGGTCATCACACCATTTTGTCAACTGAACTTGGATCATCCGGAAACTTTAGGGGAAGCTATATTAGGTCTAATGACAATCATCTACAAAGTTTGGAGGCCATACAGAAAGGTACCAAAATCCCAATTTATCATGGTCCAAAGTCAAAAAATTGCAGCAAAACAGTGCAGATAAGCCGCACTTAGGTCTAAAAACACTCTCCTATGGTCAAAATGTCAAAAAACCTATTTAGGTACTCAAATCTATAGATAAGGCTCACAGACGTGTAGTTGTAAACCACAACAAAATTGGAAATGATTATACTTAAATGAAAGAGCAAGAGACAAGGAACATAATGCACTTATCAAAATCAAATTCTAATTATCGGATCTTGAATGATTACAAATTGATGCTGAGTAGCCTCTCATAGTCGTACATACAAAAACTCTTCAAAACTTTGGGTAATGTTTAAAAAAATTATGTTCAAACTAAAAACTATTGAGCTATATACCTAGGACTTTTCAAATGGCCTATGGCCAGGCCTATGGCCAGCTCATATGGCTTTGGGCTCATGTCAAAAGAATACAACTCAGAGTGTACATCATTCAGCTCAAAATTATAAAGACTCTTTATAAAGCTTTTCCAAAAACAAATACAAAAGATAACAATAAAAATTGAGGCTTAGGCAAGGTGCAGTCGGCTAGGAGGGCACTTGTCAGTTGCATTGACTAAACAAGGTTTTTCCCTGTGCTTTGTACATACGCCCATCACTCTAGGGCTATCTTATCTTGTATGCACACACTTAGTAATACCATATGTGTTGTGTTCCTTGAGCTTCTTCTCTATCTTCAAGTTGTGTGTGCATTCCTAAAACCCTCAATCCAATAATTCTCATGATTTCCCATTTTTTCCTTGGGATCTAAACACAAAAAAAATCAAAGATTTATAAGTGAAAAAGTGCAACATTGTTTATGTTTTTCTTGGATAATATTTGAATGTAGTCATCTTCAATCTTTGGTGCTTCATCATTATCACTTTTTGATATCATGAAAACATTATCATGAGTGTCTTCATTTCTCATAGTTTACCCTATTCCAATTTTCTTTATTGTTGGTGTAACTTTTTTCCAATTCTTTCAAAAGATCACCGATAACAATTGTCACATCTTGTTTTCTCTTTGTCTCTGCAACTATCTAGCTACATTTATAAAAAACTATAAGTTAAGTGCCACTATTTATGCACAAAATTAAAAGTGAACAAAATAAAACCACTAACTTCACCACATATGATTCTTGTCATGTCCTCCTAAACCAATCAATGCAAGGTTCCATGTTTCTAATCAGTTTAAAGGTCACATCTATATGCCATGCACCTCCATAATACATTGATTTTATTACTTGGCATCCCTCATTCTTGAAACTTTGTTATCCATGACAAGGAGGAATAACACTTACCGATTTGGATCATTTTATAAAGAGTGGATAAGAAAGCATGACCAGTATGCAAATTAAACTTCTAGTATGTCAAGGCTTGATCAAATATATTTGTATAAGTTAGGTAGACCCTATTTTTTTAATCATCAGCTCCATATTATGTATAAATCTCCACTACTTGATTGAAATCCTCATCTCTAATATTGTGAGTAATGCTTTGGAAATGAGGCTTGTCTATACCTTTCATATAGTAACCAATCATCCCTTGAAACATAGGCATGTTCTTTTGCTACAATGCTCTACATAATATATTTGTACCAATAGGGTTTCACACTTTTCATCCCAATTATTTTTTTGTTTTTCTATTTATTGCAACTATCAAAGGAGCTACTATGTGTATCACCATTAAAAAATGCAAGTGGAAGACAATTCCACCTCTTTGACATCAACACATTGTAGCTAGAGTTTGTTTCTTTATAAAATCCTCTAGCTTTTGCAAAAAAACTGTATCTATGTCAGTACCTCCAATTGTTGATACTATGCAAAACTTATATAACTTAGTTCCTTTCTTTCTTCCTTTATTAATTTCATTATTTTAAGTTTTTGTATCATCAATAGGAGTATTACTTTTTCTTCACAAGCTCATCTCTATAAAAAAACATGAACTGACATTATTTTAAATTAAAAACTAAATTAAATTGTGTAATATTTCCTGTAAGTTTTTTTTATCCCTTGAGAAAGATAAGAAATAAAAACGTGATAAAACACATGTTTGTTGAGAATTTACCTACTAAAGTGAAAAAAAAAATTGTATGTATGTTAATCCTCACTCGAAGCAAGGGACTCCAAGGTGATGGCCAATGCCCAATGTCATCAAACCAGGGCTCGGTTCCATGGGGCATGTGATGGACCCTGTAGGGTCAACAGACAATGGGGCATAGTCGTGACCTAACATTGTCTCCTCAATATATGTGAAGCTATTGAGGAGAGAGGGATGAGCAAATTTTCACTCTCAATGGTGATTATCTTGGCCTCAACCTACTGGTACTATCTTGTTGGCCCATGGCAACTAAACATGCTAACTAACAAAATAACCCAATTGCCAATAATCTATACAATAGATAATCAAATTGACTCTTGATGAGAAAACCAAACACTATTAATCACCATACACAAATAAAATCATCTGAAAAGATCTAACATGAGATCCAATTCTAATCTTTGTTTCTCAAGGTATACTCAAGCCCTCGTTGTGGCATACACTCAAACCCCTTTATGATCACAAATTTATACTATCATCAAGCATTGGCATCCATTTTTCATTCAAGATCGCTCTTCCCTTCCAAAAAACATCACAAAACCTTCTTCATCAAGTCTCCACCAAGAGAGAGCATCCAAAACTCCCCATGTTTATGCACCCAGAACCACCTTTCTCTATCTTTTCTTCACCTTCAAGGGAGAGATAAAAAGAAAGGGAGATAACTCACCACAAAAATACCTTAATTCCCCTTCTTCTTCCCCACTCAAGAGCACTATAAATTCCAAAACTCTTCTTTGATAATGAACCCTTTTCTTTACCTCTTGTGTTCTTCACATTCATCTTCCCAAGAGAGCTCCAATCAGGCACAAATGTGGAGATGTCAAGCTCAATATGTACCACTCATCGATGAATATCTTAGACACTCATCATCATTGGCATGTCTTATTGGATACACATATCTTTGTCGATGATCTATCGTTGGACTACACCAACTTGGTCTACCTACTGGAGTGATGGCACACTTATCCATCTAGCTCACTCACTAGTGGTTCACATTAGATCGTTGTACTAGTTTTCCCTCATGTTGTACTTTCCCTTTTATGCTTTGTAGACTTCCTATCTTGAGTTAGTGAAGAAGAAGAAGTAGAAGGTTTGCCTCCATCTCTCTATGTGTGTATTCTTGCAAGAGCTCAAGCTCTCTCCTTGTCTATCTCTTAAAATGGTAATCATAGACTGGTTGTGTCTGAGGATCTTGGAGAGCAAGAAAGAGCAGCAAAAAAGTTGTATTGGGATTCTTAGGAGCCATCATCAAGAAATCTCCAATTGAAGGGCTTCTATTTGGAGATTGTGTGTCTCGAGTTTGTGTACAATCCTTTGGACTATGATTGTGCAGCTAGATTTTGTTTTGGCCCCCATTTTAGAGTAGGAATGCATTCATTTGCAAAAATGCTAAGGTTTGAGATTGTACAACTCTCCATTTTGGTAGTGCAAAGAGTTATATTTTGGTTTCAATGTTCACAGATACTATTTAGTATTATGAAAGAGGTGTATGTATGCATATTGTGGCTATAGGTGGTAGCTAGCTATTTAGCAGGTTGCATAGAGACTTGGTGCAGTGTTGGAAATATGTCATCCAACAATGATGGACTCAACCAAATTTCTAGCAAGAAGCTGGAAAAGAACAACTTCCATGCTTGGAAGTTCAGAATGAAAAAGATCTTTATCAAAAAAGGTTATTGGGAGTACATTTATGGAGATGAGATAGCACCAATTTTATTAGAGGAAGGTGCAATTGCTACACAGATAAAGGTGTTTAAAGATTGGAACTAGGGATCTTGAAAGGTCATGAGTTGTCTTTTGTGAGTTTGAAGGACACTATGATTGGGCACGTACAAGATTCTCACATCCTTAAGAAGTCTTGGAACACTTAACTATCATTGGATGTGACCAACATAAAATCATGGAAGTTACAATTGAAGATTGAGATGCAAAAGAAGATTCTATTAATCAATGACTATTCATTGAAGATAAAGAGCATATGTGAGTACATTGCATCATTTGGTGTTACAACTGATGATGATGATAAGGTGAAAGTATGTCTGCGAGATTTAGGTCATGAATACAAACAGTTCAAGATTGATATTCATCTTCAAGAAAATGTTTCCACATTTACAAATTTGGTGTACTTATTACTAGTTATGGAAGACTATAGTTTTGAACAGGTTCTCTTTAACAATAGAGGAAGAGGAAGAGGACATGTAACAAATAGGTCATGGAGGTGGTTAAGCAACAATCAAGCACAACAGCAAAACAATGCTCAGAGACAGAGCACATGTGGTCAAGGAAATTTTAGAGGCACAGGGACTCCAAGAGGTTGTGCTAATGTGTAGCATAACAATACAGGTTAGCATGGAAAGTTTTACGATGGGGTTGTGGGAGACATGGTCACTTTACATGACTGTTCAAACATGTTGCAAAAAAATAATTATGCAGTCACTAGCACATATTTAGATAAGTCTGGGAGGCTATTTGTGGTGCGAATTATATTAAATACTTTTCCTAAAAATGTGGCTCGTATGTGGATTAGGGTGCATCAAACCACATGACTAGTCATGGTGAATGGTTCAAGGAAATGCAAATTTGATTCCTTGCTATGTAGACACTGGGGATGATACTACACATCCCATTATGCATACAAGAAATGTACCATTGTCTATGACAGATGGTAAAGAGAAGTACTTGGCTGATGCACTGCATGTACCTATTAATATCACAAAGAATTTGGTTTCTATTGGACAGATGGTTGAGAAAGGTTTGCAGTTCATGTTTAACTCTGATGGTCTCTTTGTCAAAGAGCATAAGAAGGATGGAAAGTTGGTTGTGCAAGGAAAAAATTGGGTAGAATGTTTATTTTGAGTGTAAATGTGCCCAAGGTGAATGTTGCCATGTTTGCACAAGGTGCAGGAGTTGTTGCACATTTTGAGATCTCTATGTGCAGGAAGATGGTTGGTAGCTTTATCTAGCATGGCAACATGGCAACATTCACCTTGGGTTTGTTAGGGCCTACTAACAAATTTTTTCTTCTATGGCAAGCTCATCCCAGTAAGAATTATTCTACATAGCACATTGTCAACATGTGTCGCTCATTGGTTTAAGAAACCTATAGAACCACTAGGATCAAACGATAAAGTTAGCCCAAAAGCTCCTAAAATCATGTTATGATAGTCTATAGTTCCTCTTGGATAATAGGGTAGATCAATGACAAGTCCCTCATCAAATCTAAAGAAACTATGAAATTGAAATTATCCTCATTAGTTTCAACACCCTCACTATGCATGAGTGGATAAAAAAGTTCCATGGCATCTGGTACTTGGAACACTGCATGTATCTCATCCTTGATAGGCATAAAATCATCTAAAGCCTCATCCAACTTTTGCAGAAGCTCTATATCATTCCCATCACCATGTTGCTAATGTTCACATATCACATCATGTTGTGAGTTACCCTTGTCATATAGAACCCAAAATCCTACCAAGGCATCCTCGAGAAGATCCATCACTGCATCGTCATTTTTCTTTACTATTGAAACACCTTGCAACTTACCTATAGTATATTATACAAAAATATCTACACTCGTAGCATGCATAAGATATGTATATTTGTGGAATTTCTTGAAGAAGGAAGCAAAGCTATAATAGATGCAATCTCTTGTAGATAAAGAACCTTGAACTTCCTTGCAATAGATTTTGACCATAATGCTCATTAAGAACATTTTAGAAAACATATAAAACTACAAAAATAAGTTGAATATGCACCCCTCATGAGTGCATTAGTAGGTGCACATTGTGAATATATTAGTTGCATATATTGGAAGGTGTTTATACACTTCCTTGCAATAGATTTTGCAACATTTATAAAAACATTAAAAATTTTAATAGTAAATAGACTATATATTGGAAGGTGAATAATTAGAAAGGAAAGACAGATTTCTTAAAACATAGGGAAGTAGGTCCTTATGAGACTTTACAATGCCATTAGAGACTTTATCTACCATGATAAGTCTAGGCTAGGTGTACCACACGGTCCATTTACGTAAAAATTTATGTATTTTTGTGTTTCTATCATATTTCCATTTCTTTTCTTATGTAAGAGATAAAAAATTATGTTTTTTTTTTGTAATTTCATTTGTGAAGAATAGGGATAGAAAGATTAAAAAAGCAAGCCCATCAAGGTCCAAGGTCGTGGAGGGCAGCACATCTTGGCGCTACATTTACTCGCAATTAAATCCCTTATTTTTTTGCTAAGGTTGTTGGATTGCTGAGAAGTTGGTACACATGATTCAAAAATATGTGCTTCATTAATCAAATGTAGGCAGCACCAGTTCTGAGACAGTCATGTGCTACTGTCCTCACAATGTCATGTGCTATAGTTTGTCAGATGTCACTACTTAGGCCCCCTTCCCTAGACCTTGATGATCGATTAAGGTCATTTAGTGAACTTTTGAGAGGCAAAATTGCTCTTTCCATGGCTCCCGGCTCCCTAATGGTTGCTATGTGATCATAGTTTTTACTTAGGACGGTCACAAGTATTGAAATGTGGGGACTCAAAAGAAACCAAGAAAAAGACCGAACTTAACAGCGGAAGAAAATGTAAGTAGAAAAGAAAAAAAATAACCAAATTACTTGAGCTTATCTGTATAGTCTGAATTGAAGATACTAATGTTGATGTAGCTTTGTTGCCAAAGTTATATGATTTTTTTAAGAATGAAAATTTGGCAAGAGAATACACAATGGAGAGAGAAGGAACGGTTTTCACTTGCATTTTCAAATGGTGATATGCACACTTGGTCCTTCAATAATTGCAATTTAAAAAATCAAAAAATACTTGGGATGGAAGGTTGGAAACCCTATTGATTTGAATTTGTTATGTAGGGAATAAGATGCAACATTCCAATGTATGATAAGGTATTGTATGAAATATTTAGACAAACCCCATTTCCAAAGCATCACACACAATATAACGACTAAGGATGCTAACCAAAGAGTGGAGCTTTTCACTCAATATGGAGGTATGTCATAAAAATCACGAACATCTAAATCATACCACTATATTTGATAGAGCCTTGATGTAATCAAAGTTTAATTTGTAGCATCCCAGTGGTCATGATTTTCTATCACCTCTCCATAAAGTGATCAAAAGCGGTAACTATTATCCATCCTCTACTTGGATAACACCATTTCAAGGGCGGAGGATGCCAAGTAACAAAATCAATGTATTATGGAGGTGCATAATTTTCTCTATGGATTCTACCTTCAAAGATATTCAATATATATTTGTCATGAATGAATCCCTTGGAAATGTCAAACCTAGCATTGATTTGTTTAGGAGGATATGGCAAGAATCACATGTGGTGAAGTAAGTAATTATAATCATTTATACTTCTACTTATATGTTTAAAAGTGAAACTTGATGTTGTTTACATTTTTTATAAAATACAGATGAGCTACTTGCAAAGGAGAATGGAAAACATGATTGAACGATTAATATCAAAGATGTTTACAAATAATTGGAAAGTATAGCACTAACAATAAATGGAACACGATAATTCTCGACGATGAAGATAGTCATAATAATATTATTGTGGTAAGAAGAAGTGATAGTGATGAGACCCAAAGATTGGAGACGATTACATTCCAATTTTTCTTGAAAAAACATAGATGTTGTTCCATTATAAAACACATTCAATACTATACGAAAAGACAATGCTATGTATACTTTGGATACTAACTTTACTACACTCAATCATATTGATCAAATCTCAAGAAATTAATATTAAAAATTTGTTTGTCCTAAGTTATCAAACATTACAGTAATGGAAACGCATGAGAATATTGAGTCACAAGTGGCATTGCTCCCATTGGACAATAAACTCCCATAAAAGATTTTAGAGTTTTTATCAAAGATATGGAAACAAATTTGTGGATCAAATGTTGAAGAATCAACTTCCTTGCTAAATATTTTGAATTGTTGAAATCCTCAATTGGAAAAATTTTAGCTAGTTTGCCATGATTACTTTTTAGAGAAGGTTCAATTCAAGTCATTATCATGAAGTAAATCATCATTGGATATGCTCCGATGGAAGGGTAGAAATGTACCTGTATGTTGTATCAAAAATTGATCCCAAAGCTCGTGTATACAAGTTATCAACTATCAAAACCTCACAAAAATGGAAAAATAGAAGGTTTAATTCAAGTCACATTCATGAATTAAAACACCATTTGGAAGGGTAGAAACATACCTGTATTTTGTATCAAAAATTGATCCCAAAGCTCGTGTATAGAAGTTATCAACTATCCAAGTATTTTGTATCAAAAATTGATCCCAAAGCTCGTGTATAGAAGTTATCAACTATCCAAACCTCACAAAAATGGAAAAATAGAAGTCAACAGATATCCACATCCATCATTTTTTTATAGACATGGGTTAACACTACTTTGGTAACCTAACAAGACATAAAAGTGTCCTTTCAGGGTTTTGGAAAAAAATCAAATACTTTTATCATGTGTATACATTTGTAGAAGTCCTTACTTCAACTCAAATCTAACACCACACTTTATGTGGGAAAAATAAGAAACACTGACAAATATTGACTATATAGTCATGAGGAGCTCTCAAAGTCAAACGAGTGATCAATTTGACTAAAAACAACATATTTGCTAGATGAACGCCACTTTACACAAGGAACAAAATTCTCCAAACAAATGAGCCTTATTTTCTCGTAAACATCAATGAGTTCTTGGCCAATTTCTATGGTTGTAGGCCAAAAAACATAGATTAAACATAGAAGTCATCTTACCAATATAGTGTTAAGAAGATCATGATCAATGCATTACATGCTCGCATGATCTACTTGCAAAAAAGAAGAAAATTCATATAAACATATGGCAGGGGTAAGAATCTTATCAATGCACGGATCAATAAGTTTGCATGTATCAATGGCAGTCAATGAGTTTGCCTCAATGCCAGAGGTAATCTTATCAATGAGTTTGCATAGCAGAGGTAAGAATCTATTGACACAGCCAAGTTATCAATGCACGGATTCTTATTTTCCTTGCATAATATTTCACATGTATTACCTAGAGATGAAATCCAAGATAAGAAGCTCATCAAAAACACATTTTTCTTTTATAAGAACAAGGATACACATTTGGCATCCATAATGACCAAAGCATTGCCAATAGCTCTCCTAAGTAGGAATCTCCTGACAGCCACCTTCTCATCGCCCATGTTACCATCTTGCTTAATTCCACTTTCCTTCAAGATGTATTTGGAGATTGTCCCCTACTTGCATCCTCTCAAAAGAGGCTAGAGCTTTTGACCCTAATTGAGGCATAAGGTTAGGAACCCTACCAATCCATCCAGCCATCCCCCTCAAATTATAATGGAGGGGCCCCCATGTCGATCCCACCAGGCCGTGCCTAGACCCACGGCCTCACATTACTCCCCCTTGGAGAAATGTTTTTGTCCTTGAAAACAAAAGTGGGATATTTCTTCTTAAAAACAATAATGTTTTCTTGAGAGTCACCTTCTTCAGGTCTATCTTTTCACTTAATTAATGCTTGTTGGCGTACATAGTGATGAGTACACGTAAATCATGATATTCATAAATGTGCTTAGGTTCATGTGGTTGGGTGAGAGGTTCAATGAAATCGACCAAAACCTATTGATCGACTACATGTCATTCCTATGCAAGCGTTTAAGTAAACGACCTACATGAAAAACCGGATGAATATGAGAGTGCGTAGGTAAAGAAAGCTAGGCCATATCTCAAAGTTGCTTGATTAATTTGGATGGGCCACAATATCTAGGGGATATCTTAGGTTAGGAACAGATTTCAGACTTTCTAAATGTTCTAGAACACGTAAGAATACCTCTTCACCTTCTGTGAAGGTGAACTGTCCATGTTTCTCATCAACATACTTTTTGTATTTTTCCCATGCTTGTCAAACATGTTGACGAGCAATCTTCAGCATATCCCGTATGATCTTGGATAAAGTCCTTGACTTGCTAAACTTTCTTAGTAGCCAACCCCACCATCACTAGTGACCTAGGCTCAAACTTGTACATAATAATGAAGGGACTAAATTGAGTAGTAACATGCTTTGTACTATTACAAGAAAACTCTAGAATATGGAGATAATATTCCCATTGTGATTGCTTTTTGCTAATGTATGCTCATAGCATATCCTCTAGCATCCTGGTTAACTCATTCAATTTGACAATCCATCTTTGGATGATCTATAGGATTGACATTGAGTTGTGCTTCCAATGGTTTAAACACAACCCTCCAGAAATGACTGTTAAGCTTGAGATCATAATCATTAACAATATTTTTAGGCAATCCATAGAGTCTATAAAGATTTTCAAAACTAAAGCATAAGTTGTCTTTATGCATAGGTTCCCTGAACTTGGACTTTCATGACATTCATAAAGGATTTAACATTGATACTTGTGTAAGTTGGTACACAAACTCTCCCCTTGTGGAGTAGGTAGCCATCTTCAATAGAAAATTCTTCCATGGCTTCAATTCATAACTTGAAAGAGAACGGGATGTGGAGGAAATAGACACACTACCAACATTGGAGCGAGAAGGATCCCTCTTTTTGAAATGACTCCACACCTTGGAGTAGGCATCAACATGCTCACATTTGTACTTAAGAGACTCCAAGAACTCACTTTTAATATGAGAGAATCAGCTACCACGTTGTATCATCCTTTATGATATCAAAAATTTGTCTCATATTCCTAAAGAATCTTAGCCCACTTGACCTTTTTATCCTTCAAATCAGATTGTTGTGTAAATCAGTTGATACTTTCATAGTCAAACACAATTTCAATTGAGTACCATAAAAATAGTGTCATCACTTTTTTAAAGAGTACAATATTGCATATAGTTCTCTCTCATATGAAAAATAATTCTCCTAGGCAGATTCAAGTTTTTTTCTCTCAAAAGCAATTGGCTCTTTCCTCTATTCAATAGCTCAATTACTGGAATTTGTCTCAAGCGCAAAAGCTTTTATTGGATCCACAATAGTTAATACAGGTAGTGCACTAGCTAGAGCAACCTTAAGTACTTCAAAACCTTGCAATTTATCCTCTCCCTAATGAAATGCTTTACCCTTGGCTTTCAATTGGCATGTCATAAGAACATCACTTTTCACATAGTTTTTTAAAAACATGGGGTAAAATCCTACAAATCCTAAGAAAATTTGGAGCTCTTCCAAATTTTTAGTATGGGGCCCACGTTGGACTGATTCATATAAAGGCCTTCAGTGGAAATTATATCCCCCAAATAAAGAATTTATGTATTCAAAAAATCACACTTGGAATCTATAGAATATAATTAGTGTTGCCTAAGAATATCAAATGTCTATTGCAAATGTTGTATGTGTTCATCCTCAAATGCCTAGGTATGGTTTTAACACACTATCCATGAGTTTCATGAAAGTAGCTGGAGTGTTGGTGAAAACAAAAAGACATAACCAAAAATTCATAATTTCCAAACCTTGTTCAAAAAGTGGTTTGAGGTATATCAGCAAGCGTATTCTCACTTTATGATTCACGGTAGATAATACCCAGTCTGCAGAACTATTTTTGTAAAAATGCATGCATGTGTGAGCAACTCATCTACCCTTGGTAATAGATACTTATTCTTAATAGTAGCTATATTAAGACCACAATAGTCAACGCACATGCACATACTACCATCTTTGTTCTTCACCAATCAAATGTAACAAGCGCATGGTGAAGAGAGAAGTTGAATAAACCCGTGACTGAGGTAGTCAGCTAGATGATGTTCCACCTCAATAGCCTCCTCAGAATGACTCAATCTATAAGGTGGTTTGCTAATGCTCTTACTACCTGTAACCTTATCTATGTCGTGTTGCATTGAACATGTCAGTGGTAACCCGGATGGTAAATCTTGTGGAAAAACATCATTGTATTTCATTAAAATTCCCTTCATTGTATTAGCAAAATTTGCTTGTTGTGATGGATCAAAAATAGTAATAGAAGGAGAAGAGGAATGTGAAGCATACGGTGTTGAGAAATTTGCAAGCATAACAGTCTAATCATTATCATCATTTGATAGCAAATATGAACCCACTAGGGGCCCTTTGGGATTAGAGACTAACCAATAGGAAGAGGGTGGTGGCCACACTTTACAGCTCCTCCTACCCTTGGTTTGCCTAGGTCAAAACTTTACAGGTGAATAGCATCCTCCTACAAGCCTTTAAAACCTGGAAAAGGGGGTATGACAGTGAGGTGACAGTTGGACAAGTGAGTATGACATGATGTAAAAGATAATTTGAATTTGGGGAGGGGGGAAGGCGGGTGGGCTTCAAATTTCAACCATTAGATCCTTTTTGCATCCAAGGATCTCACCAAAAGGCACTTTTCAACATCCACCCTTGATCTTGAGTGAGATCTAGTGGCTCGGAAGGGCTCCCCTCTCTTCAAAATGCACCTTTGAGCCTCCTCCCTTGATCTTGATTGAGATCCAAAGGCCCAGATTGAACCCCCCCACTTCAAATGGCGCCTTTGAGCCTCCTCCCTTGATCTTGATTGAGATCCAAAGGCCCACATTGAACCCCCCACTTCAAATGGCGCCTTTAAACATCTACCCTTGATCTTGTGTAAAATCCAATGGTCGAGATTGCACCCTTACTTGTCATAAAATCTAATATCTAACTAACCCAAATGATTTTCTCATAGTAAACTGATCATTTAATGTGGGAAAATAAACAGGAACAAGAGTTGGAATAGAGTCATGTGCTTCTAGACCTATCTCAACAGGGGACCAAAAGGAGAGATGGTTGCATCTCAATAGGGGTCCAAAAGGAGACGGTCTACCAAAGAGCTATGTGTAATAAGTGCTTCTAAACTTATCTCAACTGGGGACCAAGAGGAGAGATGGTTACATCTCAATACGGGTCCAAAAGGAGGTAGTCTATCAAAGAGAAACGTGCATCTAATGGAGCTTAAAAGACCTTAGAGTTAGCTTCATTAAATACCTCCAATGGTTAGTGTTAAAAGCCCTTTGACCTTAGACAAGCTAGGGCTGAGCTTGGGATGGGAACCCAACCTAAACTTGCCTTTGACCTTAGGCAAGCTAGGACTGAGCTTGAGGTGGGAACTCCACCTAAGGTGCTTGTCATGCTTGATGACTAAGGTACTTGAGGTACTTGTCATACTTAATTAGGAAGGTCTTGAGAAGCTTCCTATGCATGGGGGGTAAGGTGCTTGAGTCAAAAAGAGACCCTACAAAATTAATGAGGAAGTTGCTTGAGAAGCTTCTTATGCATGGGGGGTAAGGTGCTTGAGTCGAAAACAGACCCTACAAACTTAATGAGGAAGTTGCTTGAGAAGCTTCCTATGCATGGGGGGTAAGGTGCTTGAGTCAAAAAGAGACCCTACAAACTTAATGAGGAAGTTGCTTGAGAAGCTTCCTATGCATGAAAAGTCCCAAAGTTAGGGGAATCTTTGACCTAACCTTCCACTCACCCAAAGGGCACCCCTTTTCTCAAAGGGCACATGGGACACATGTCAGACTTTTCCTAAGCTTAACCACATGGTGTGCGTGAATGCTATTGGTTGGGCTAAAGAGGGGTCCAATGAGCTTCTAGTTCCACCCAACAAATATCTAGATATTTTCAAGCTCCCTCTCTCTCTAAGGGGTAAGGAGGACACTTGTCAAAAGACTACCCATGTACTTGACTGCATGCTGCATGTGATTGGCTAGGGGGAGAGGGGTCCAATGAGCTTGCAGCATGTGGAAAAGTCACAACTCGCCCCAAGCAAGCAAGGGGGGTTCTAGGGGGATATACACCACACACACACTTATTTTGTGAAACCATTCTCACTTGGTGAAAGTTGAGGAACTCCACCTCCTTCTCCAAGCTTGTGAGAAGTGAGAGCCTACACCAACACTCTTGGCTATGGAATGCAAATCCAACCAAGAGCCATGCTTCAATGCTTAAGCTTTCCATCTTCTCCATCTTCATTACTATGCTATTATATATGCTAGCAAGAAGAGTGATGATAAGTGAGGAACTATTTCTTTCTCCTGTGGAATTTTTCTTCTTCATCTTCCCTATCCTCATTCCCCGCTAGCTCTCTCCACCTTTGAAGGTGTTTGAGGCCTTGGGACTGAGGCTTGGGATAGTTAATGCTTTCTACAAAGTTTATGTTATGCTTGTGATGCATGAAGCTTTCCATCTTCATTGCATCACCTAGGTCACAAGGAACACAAAGATTGTATTGTACCAAGTCTCTCTTGATGGGAGAAACTATAATACAAATGCCTATTGGACGAGGGACCGGCTCCGTATGAATCCAGTCCTCAACTATTGTCATGTTCTCTAAACTCTCTCTTGCAAAATTATTGTTCATGCCAAGTTAACTAAGTACCATGTTTATGTTGCTACCATCAATTAAGTTCACCCGCTATGCTCACAAAGTAATCTCACAAAAGTGCTTCATCTAATTTCCTAATTCCGCTACTCTCAAAGTTCATAGGCCATTTCCATTACATACTTCATATGGAGCCTTTCTCTTTTATCCATTGGACAATTTGCACCTTCCCCTCCAATGAACTAATGGTCCATCTTCCAAGGTCACCCTCCATCCTTTTTGTACCATCTTGGTCTATTAAATATGGGCCAAAGACCACCACTAGTCAATCTCTTTTGAAAATTGACATATTCTGGCTCAAAATCACTAAGAGGTTTTCTATGTCCCCTTAACCCCCTACCAATTAGAAATTTAATCCCAAACCTTACAAGGCCCCAAACAAGTCCAATATTTTCCTAATGCGGGAGAACTGTCACTATCACACATATCTAAATATGCTCACAAGTGCATTGAATGTAATTTATGGCATGTGTGTCCTATATTCGGTTCTGACAAAAGAAAGATTCGAGAAAATCATGTGGTATATTATTATTGAGGTCTTTGAAGCAACTAAAAACTATCTTTTGATAATGTTAAAACTTCAAAAGAAATAAGAAAAATATGATCTATCGTTACGATAGTCCACCATCCATTGATTACACAACATTCTCTCTCCGGAGCTAAAAGGACCAAATTTGAGTCCCAACTTTCCCTAATGTCTGCTATAAGGCAATGTAGGCCTACTGGGCAACATATGCTCAAAATCAGAAGTATAATGTGTATTAACATATGAATCCATGGTGTAATTGCAGCTGTTAACAAAAAAAATTGCCTTGTAATCTAGTCCTTTGTAGAATATCCTCGCAAAGAGTACGTCTTGTGAATAATAAGCTTGTTGTCGATGGCTTTAAATCCCCTACAGCTTTGCCTTGATTGCTTGGAATGCCCAAATTTCTGAGTTTGATTGCTTCGAATGAATTCCTTGAGAGCTTGAGGCTTGAACTCATAAACCACATGAGGGTTTGAAGCTCCAATTGAGAATCACCACACTTGCATGCACTTATTTTAACAAGAAGAAAGAAGAAAGAGCCTTGGGGCCTCTAGCTTTCAATTGGGAGGCTTGGCTTCCAATTGCCAAAATTTAGAACTCCTTGAGAGCTTGATGCCTTGCCATTTCGAGCTTCAATCCTTAACGAGTAACTGCTTGTAGGGTAAAACTTCAAGCTTGTGGCCATTTGGAGGATGAGAATGCTCCCTTTTTTACATAAGGGTCGTCAATGTGGTCTTGTGTGTCAACCCAAAGCGTCATCGATGATGGAGGTGTAGATGGTAACATAGAAGAGAGAGAGAGAGAGAGAGAGAGAGAGAGAGAGAGAGAGAGAGAGAGAGAGAGAGAGAGAGAAGAAGAGGAGATCACAGGAGGAAGTCCTTGGCTTGGCCCGCTGCTGTGCGAAAGCGAGATAAATAGCTATCAGCACTGTGCACCCAATAAGCCAAGCTAGGCATGATTTTTTGTTGTGTTGGACCTATCTTGCAATCAATAAATACAAAGAGGTCCTTGTTGTACTTATGTATTTTGAGAGAAGCCCTTGTGATTATGGACCACTGTAAGAGGAAAAATTCCAGACAAAGCTTGTCCTTGTTATGCCATCACTCATTCACCATGCTTGGCATACATGTCGATCAAAGAATTGAAACTGTCCAATCTCTCATGCTAAGCGGCGAGCGTTTTTGCTTTGCAAAGCTCATCTATATTTGTGTCCTGACTAAAAATGTCAACTACAACTCTTTTGTAATGGATATAATCTTCGCTCTACAACTATATGCATGCACTATATGAAGCCATCGTTTCCATTGTGGCTAGAGTCAAATCGTCTCAGGATTTTGTATCCGATAATATATTTGTTGCGACTTTAGGAGATCTTGTGGAAGGCCACATTTATTCCCTCAAGCTATCAAAAAGGATTTGTTCCTCGTCCGCTGAGACTGGGTGAATATAAGCATTAAGTGCATTGCTCATTTGGCCACAGTCATGTGCCTTTGTCGGTATCAACATCTTGTATTGCCACATGCAAGACCTTGAACTTCCTTTCCATAGCCATATTGGGCATATCCTACAATCAACAAGACCAGAGCTCCCTCGGTCAATCTTGCTAGGTATCCGATTGCCTCCACTATTAGAAAGCACTCTATATCATGTGCGTTCAAGCATCATTTACATAACCCCTCTTCACATCATGAGTTAAATGACCTCTCTTCCTTTCAGTACATTTTTTTCCAAAAGTGATTTTTGAAACGACTCTTCTTTTCAAACCAATCTTCGTCGGCCCCTGAAATCAATGCAATCGCAAGGGAAGCTCATGCTCTCAGAATACATTTTGTCACACCCGAGTGGCTACATGCATTGAGCATGCTAACAAAAGTGGTTGTCGATGGAAAGTACTCTCTTATTGCATCCGCCGAAAATGGTTTGAGCTTCCTCGACAAACCCTATCATCCGTAAGCTACAATCAATGCACTCCAAGAGAAAACAAGGATGCTGCTTCACTTTGACTTGTCTCCTTCAGTATAATCAGGTCTACCTTATGTCTCCGTGTCAATTGCAGTGAGAATCGACTGAGAGAGAGAGAGAGAGAGAGAAGCTTGTGGTGGGTCTTGAGGACCTCCCACAATGTCTCAATCTTGTAGTCATCTTTTCCTTCTAGCGAGCTGGCGACCCTGTCCATGCCATGTGCGGCCCAATCCATGCAAGTTGACGTCCATCTCTCCCTGTGTGCAACCCACCCTTCCCACAGACTCCCAACTCCAAGCCTCTCAAATTTCCTCCTTGACCACCCCTCTTTTAAGAACTCTCTCATGGGGCCTCAACAGGGTTGAGAGAGAGAGAGAGAGAGAGAGAGAGAGAGAGAGAGAGAGAGAGAGTGTGTGTGTGTGTGTGAGAGTGAGAGAGAGCAACATTTTGGGCACCTTACCACCCTTTCCCTCCCCCTCAGCTCTCGGCCTTGGCTCTCTCAACGACTATAAACGGCCTATACTCCTTGTGGCGGTTCCTGACAGCCAAAGTGTGGGGAATGAGCGGTCGTTGAGAGTGGTTGTTATCCACCAACAAAGAACCAGAGAAAGTGTTGAGAGCAGTTCCTTTTAGCGGTTAGTGCCACATGCCCTTGCACCCATAGGTGGCTTTTCATCCCTTGTGTCCCAACGGCTGGCGGTTTGTGCCTTGGATGTGCTTGGTGGTTCCTTTTAGTCTGTGTTTGTCCTCCCCTTGAGACCTCATGGCTCCTCCCATGCCTCTTAGCCGCCTTGCTTACGGTAGGCTTCCCGTTGTCTTTCTGTCCGCAACGGTTAGCTGCAACTCCACCTTTAATATGTCTCAAGTGAGACAGTGTGGGCATTTGTGTCCTTATAGCTTAAGACGAGAGAGAGAGAGAGAGAGAGAGAGCACTATAAAGATCTCTTTTCCTTGCACTACATGAAACCTTTATTGGCTTTACCTTGCTTTAGACATAAAGTCACCTTAACATAGGTTACATCTTTGGGTGCATGACCAAATATCATTTCCACATGTATACATCTTCAAACTTCAAACTAGTATGCTTATATTTATAAGGCTATCCCCCCTCAAAAAGCTTTTCATTACTCATGTTCTTGGAGCTCTTTACAATAAAGAGAAGCTTGAGTATACGTAGGACCATGGAGGCTAAGATTTCCATGACCCAAGCAACTTAGAAGCTTCTTTGATTGTCACATACAATAAATAATGAATACAAGTATAATGCAGAGAAAACAAATGGAATCTGTAGGGATGATGGTTATGAACTTCATAAGATGAAGCTGCATAGCATAGAGGTAAATTAATATGTATATAGGTTTCTAAAATTCAAGACAGTCTCCAACAATCCTATTAGATGACCTCTACACTCTTCGAATTAGCTTTCGACTTCTCCTACAAAGTTGTAAAGTTTAAAAAGAGCTAAACTTAAATTGAAAACCTTTTTCAATTTGACTTCGGATGCACAAGTTATGCCCAATTTAGTGAAGACTGCTTTTTTCTCTTTTTCAAGAATAGCAACTTTGAAAGTATGAGAGCATGAACATAGGGATTTGGCACCTTTTGAGATTTTTGAAGAGACAAATGAATGTTTTGAACTTCTTGTCCATTCACATATCCTTCTACCCACTTTGACTTCCATTTCCACCCTCGGTAAGCCATATTTTGCCGTTTTGAGCCTAACAGTAAATTTTTAAAATATATGTTTCTTCTCTCCTCGTTTCTATGTACAAGAGGAATTTGAGAAACTTGTAACTTCTTGTGCTTGAAAATAATTAAAGAGGCTCAACATAGAGTGAAAAGAGTCAAGCTCAACTATACAAGAATCTCTCTCTCTTAATTATGTGGGGATGGCAGAGCATAGGTATCAATAGCACGTGTTACTAATGCAACTATGCCAAAATTGGAATAGTCTTGTATAGTTGCATATAAGGCAAATAACTAGTGCACATGAGACATAATTATTTCAAAAAGTAGCTAATAACTATGCCATCATGTAACCCTTGCGTAAGATTGAACATTAACAAACAAAAAGCCTTAAAATAGAGACATAATAGTAGAAAAAACCCATAGCAATGTGTAAGATTTTTTAAAAATCGTTAAAAAGGCAAATATAGACGTTGCCTTTGAAAAATCCAAAGGAAGGTGATCGTAGGTGGCGGCACAGCACATGGTTCTTCTCTCTCTCTCTCTCTCTCTCTCTCTCAGGATTCTAGGGCAGTGGCCGGTTGACACCCTCTTTCTCTCGTGTAGTTCAGTTTAGAGACCCATTGCTAAGAGTTAAGCGATGAGAGCTTTGTGTGTTCATAGCTCTAAGAGCTCCCTTTGTCTTGTGTCTGCAACCTAGTGTTGACTCTCGACTCATGCAGCTCGAGACGTAGCATCTCTCTCTCTCTCTCTCTCTCTCTCTCTCTCTCTCTCCCCCCATTATTGAGACATGCGCATGCCAGTTTGCTGGCAGAGAGAACTGGAGCTGGCGAAGGCAGTCGGAGGAGCAAGACGAGGGAGGGGACGACAGGGGTGTGGGTGATGTGTGGGTGGGCCACTGTAAGGGAGAAGGGAGGAGCACAACTCTCTCTCTCTCTCTCTCTCGACCGGATGCTAACGTGGAAAGGGAGAGAGGGGAGGAATCCCATTGAGTAATGGGATTACTTTTAGTATGCGACAGTATGTATATACGTACATACGTATATACATACTGACAGTAGGGGGTACCAGCTGAGATAAAATCAAAAAATGTGCTCATTAAGTTCATAAGGAAAAGGGAAGGGTGAGGACGGTTTAGGGAGTAGGGGGCACCATCTGAGATAAAATCAAAAAATGTGCTCATTAAGTTCATAAGGAAAAAGGAAGGGTGAGGACGGTACATGCGTATATACATACTGACAGTAGGGGGTAGGAGGTACCAGCTGAGATAAAATCAAAAAATGTGCTCACTAAGTTCATAAGGAAAAGGGAAGGGTGAGGACGGTTTAGAAAGTGGTCTCTCCTCGCACGTGGGCTTCCATGGCATATCTCTCTACCCCCCTCTCTCTTCACGCGACACGATGTGACGAGTCGATCTGCTAGGCGAAAATATGAGTCGTCGATAGTGGCCGGGTAGGGCAACCTCAATACTAAGTAACACCCTTATTTAAGAGGGGGAGGCAATGGAATCAAAGGCAGAGAAGCTCACGTGCGAAAGCCGAGAACATTGTTGTCGCAAATATCACATTAAAAACTAAACCTAGACACACACTACCTAAACCTTGACAGCCTGGGCAATGCATGTTAATTTACAATTTAATGTTGTAAAATGGGTTGTGGATACACAATGCATGCACGGGTGAGGTGGTTAACCCAAGTGACTCTCAACCCGGCTTGCGACGTCACAAGTTCAAATCTCCTCACCGCACCTTGTTTATCCCACTGACCAAGTTTAATGCGCCTCGCTTTTGACGGCAAGTCTCGTTTCCCCATGCTGGCCCCTTTACCCCGACCGTCATCCCATTACTCCACCCCACATTAAAGATCGTTGTTACTTAGTGCCAAGGGTAGGCAACTCTCTCTCTCGCACACACGCAGACACACACAGCCAAGCAAGGTGCGTAGCAAAACAACTCTCTCTCTCTCTCTCTCTCTCTCTCTCCGCCGAGCAAGGCAACACTGAGAGATTAGAGATGTGCATACCACGAAGGACCGAAAAACTTCTCGCTGGAGAAGAAGAAACAGCAGCAGCTGCTGCAGGGGCCACCAAAGACTCACTCTCTCTCTCTCTCTCTCTCTCTCTCTCTCTCTCTCTCTCTGTCTGTCTGCTTACGCAGCGAAGTACAGTGAGTTTACAAAGTTGCATTTAAAATAATGCAACGTTTTACTTTCAAGTCTAAAGATTAGAGAAGATGAAACGTTTTAGAACCGCCAGAATTTGTGCAGCCGATTTTTCAGTTGCTGGACTGCTCGTTCTCGCTCTCTCTCTCTCTCTCTTTCTATAAGAGCCCCCCCCCCCCCCCCCCCCCCCCCCCCCCCCCCCTTCTTTAGACTGATCGCTTCGCTCTCTCTCTCTCTCTCTCTTAACACGATCCACATAGGCTCCTGCAAGTCCGAGTACTGATGTAGCGAGCACTTGCACGTTTTGCTGTCGGACCACGGCTGGCTGGCCATTGTAGCTCAAGGCTCACGCCGCTCACCCTTCCCAGCAGGCTAAGAGCACCTCCACACGGTGCGTTTGGAAAGAGAGTGAAATTATTCACCTTAGGTTCGACTAAAATAAAACAAGACTTAAAACTATTCCAAACTTTCTTAACGTGACTCAAGCTATTTCATAGGAATTAGCCTAAGTTTAGTGTGTGTGAGTTTCATAACTCACCGTGTGAAGACGCTGTAATTAGAGGCCACCCGCTTCACACTCTGCCTTCTCTTCCCGCTCCCTTCTCCTAGCTGGCATCCTCTGAATCACTGAGCCTCCAGCCAGCAACCTTGTGCTCAAGATTGAAGCTGAAACCAGCAGGCTACCCTGCTCGGCGGCTGGCTGGCCACACCAGCTGATGTCCTCGAGCCATCTCTCTCTTGGTATAATTATAACTCACAACTAATCAATCAGTTAGTAGAACACCATAATGAAAGAGGATTATTTATCACGATCATGAATCCAAAAAAATACAGACCAGACTCAGTGAGCAACTAAGTACTCCAGATGAGTACCAAACCATTGTTTTCGAGGTTGCGTTTCATTCACTTATTATTCGTCTTCCCATTCCTGTCCCGTCCCGTAACGTACGACAAAGATATGGCAGTATACAGTTGTTATTTATACGCAACAAATACAGATCCATATCCACGCATGAGGATGCATACATGCATGTACATATTTGTGGTATAAACACACGTGTGTGTGTACATGCATTTCCATGTATACATACATGTGAACACAGATCCATATACATACATGTTATTTGTACGCAACAAACACACATCCATATAAGGGTTGTGTATGTATGATGCGTACATGCATGTACATGTTTGTGGCATATACACATTTGCCTTTACATGTATGCAGGCATGCATTAAGTAGAGGTGCATGTCTATTTATACTCAGCGTCTTAACCAATTTCTATACTGAATGATTATCCATACTGCTCGGTGTTTTTATCATACTGCACAACTTTCTTTTTGCACCTTACATATCCACCTTGATTGTTCTGTTATACCATCTTAGCTCTGATAAGGACGATGAAGATTAATACGGACTCTCCCATGTAAATCACATCTTTAGATTGCATTTCAACCTTGGTTTGACAATACTTCTTCACGAGCTCAAAATTCTGAAAATAGGACAGGTATGGTGAATATTAAGGAGGTTTGGAGAGGCACCTGCTGACAAGAGAAATTATCCTCCTTGCAACCCCTCATACACAGAGTCATTATTATACATAAAAGCGGTTGAAAAGCAAGTTTTACCGCATAAGGATTTTACAAAAAGCAACACCATAATTATGCCAGGCAGTACATTTTCATAAATCCTAGCAAAATAAAAATATTAGCTCCCAGATCAAGAAAAACAGATAAAATCTGTGTTTAACTTATCATTACAAAACTAAATAGCAGAGATAATTCTGGACTTTGCAGATAAGATAAAGTCAAAATTCGCAAGCGAACTATTACATTACACACAATAAAAAACCTTAATAACATGCAATCATGCGAGAGCCATGCTGGCACATTACACTGGATTATGACTCAGGTGTGGCAAAGATTCCAATATAAGGTTCTGTAATAAAGGCACAACAAGATAATACACATCATCAACGACTAATCTCCCCAAAGCATCCATAAACTATCAAACAAGCAAGCTGACCGCAGACCTTCCCTACATAGAAGAAATATTGATTCCAGCAAGCAAGCAAGCAAGCTGGACTTGTGAACCTTTTAATTAAAAGACCTTGAAAACTTCTACAGTATCAAAACTTTCAGCCATGAACTCATAGAAAAAGCTTGCACTCTGAGACTGTGAATGTTATTAAGAAGCTTTGTTGCTACGTCCCTACCCCAATGTCAGCAATATCCTTGCATTCCTAAAGTTGAAAGAAAGTAACACTTCAAGTGCTCCAAGTCAAGTTGTGGATTTCAACCCACAATCACTCTCTGTGTTGCAACATTACAGAAAACATGGTAGAACATGCCTGCTCAGAAAAAAAATTACTTGTAATTACCAGATTAAGACACAAATCAGTCAACTGGATTCTGTCTGACCATTTTTGGGCAGACTACATTCACAGTTATGAAACATACTTACAAAACACATCCTTGTCAGTTTGATGTATCTTATATACAAGAAACAGTCAGCATGTTATATTAACATCAGCTCTGGGAGATGTCAGGCCAAGTCACAGAAAACTTGTTTCTTGGAATTGAAATGGTTGTCACATGCTGCCAGGAACCACTGCTGTTAGCCAGTAAAATTCATTTTAAGTGATCTGGTGTCTTCCTGTCCACAAACAAACGCAAAAACACACAAAACCATCATGTCCAGATCATGAGACTTCATAACATTGAAGCTGATCAGGAAGAGAAACGTTCACACACACACACACACACACACACACACACACACACACACACACACACACCAGTGCAATACACCATAAGCCATAATTCATTAAGTATGAAAAAAAGTAACACGGTCGCTTAATACCTGCTCCGGACAGGGATTACTTCTTCATCTTCATCATAGTTAGGGTCCTTTCTATCCACAATTGGTGTGCTTGCATCTTCATTGTATCCAGGTGCACCCCATGTATACTTAGCCCCGGCACCTCCTGTAAGCATACCAAGAAACAGATGTAAAGGAAGAAATAAGATCAGACAACAACATGAAGAATGAAAATAGACGAGGAAGCTATAAACATCTGCAGCAAATACCTTTCTTTGGTGTACCACGCCTGCCACTACCTGCAGATCCAACGAGGAAATATTATGGACGTTAGCGCAAGTGAACTGGCTGGGGTAAAGACAAAAGACTCTCTCTCTCTCTCTCTCTCTCTCTCTCTCTCTCTCTCTCTCTCTCTCAGAGACGCCATAGCTACTCACTAACAAGCATGCAGAAAGGTTTGCAGATCTAGGCAGAAGATACAGTTATGAGACAACAGAGATGATCCACATTTCGCGAGAGCACGAAGCTGCTGCGGAGAAGAGAGGACCTGAGTGTCGGTCGAGACGAAGCGAACCATTCTTCACGCTGCGAGCGCGTGTTTCCTGCAAGCTGCGAGCCATGGCTTCTTCGATATTAGAGAGACAAAATTGACCATCCCGTGCAAGCTCAGCTTTAGTAATTTTATATAAAGCCAGATAGATTCGAGGTGCTCGTCACACACATCCTTGATACCAATCAACAACTTTACGCATCATATATTAAATCTGCAGGCTGAAATCAACGACGGGAAGTGGTCAAGTTGGCAGCGTGGGGTCACGAGATCATACGGTGCTTTGCATTTCTTTTTTCTTTTTCTTTTTTTGTTAAAAACAACTTTGAATTAGATAAAAAGAAAAAGTACAAGGACCCTAAGGTAGGATAGGATCAATCCTGGCTCCAAAAGGGAGAGCCCAAAGGAAGGGTTAAGAAGGGGGGAAGAGAGAACGATATCTGGAGATGACATACAATCTGATTGGTTCATAAAAGGCTAGCAGGGTTTTTCTCCATTGCTGCCATCGAAGGGTTCTTTGCATCTCTTTAACTTCTAGCTGTGAAGCTTCCTTTATGTGACTTTGGATCTCCTTCATGGTGTTGAGAAAACCCAAGGAGAGGGGGATGGGGGAGGTGGAGTGAGGTTGCCCAAAAGTGGCCATGTTCCTTTCATTCCATACATGCCAAAGGTAGACTCCCCTTAAGCACGTCCAAAGGGGAATATCAGAAAAATTACACTCTCCAAGCAATACCGCTCTCCAAGATAAAGAAGTAGCTTTTACAGAGCTGTCTTTGTGAAGTTCAACCAAAAGAAACTTATTGTGCTTACAACTGACAAATAGATGAAAAATAGATTCTTCATACATATTGCATCTTCTGCACAGACCATCAGAGAAACCTATTTTCTTTGCTTTGGAGCCAGACCAAATTCCCTGATGTAACATGAGCCACATCAAACAGCTATGTTTGTTAGGAAGAGGGTAAGCCCAGATGCATTTGAATGTGTATTCCCATTGTTTGTGGTTCCATGTCAACCCCCATTTGCTATTAAGCTTTGCAACCAAATCCAAGGGCATTTGCTGTTGTGATCCTCTCCCGGCATATATGAGCTGACAGATCTTGACAATGGGTAGGGGCCCAAAACTTCCTTGGTGGTGTACAGAGCATTGGAAGTTTGAGATTAGGCCTAATACAAGATCAACACATCCTTGAGAAAGGCTAAATTGTTGGATTAGGCTCTGCTTTGTTGCCCATTTTCCTTCCTTATAGACATCTTTCCAGCACTTGATGCCTACTCTATAGCATTTGTAAGCTGTCCTCGTGAGGTGGGGCATGTGAAGGAGTTTGAGCTTGCCAAACCAAATGGAATCCTGTAGCCAGAACCCTGATGACATGATCCACTGCTCAGGAGGGGACCAGTCCTTGTTTTTGGTGAGCCAGGCATTCCAGAACCTGCAAGACAGATCAGTGCCTTTGGGGGTGAGGTTGGCATTTGAAGTGAGGGCTTCTTCCATAGTGAGGCCTGCCCATGCTTTGTAGTCCTTTAGATGGAACCTGCTCACATTTCTCTTGATCAGAAGGGCCCAAAAGTCCTTGGATTGGACAGCCCTTAATATCCATTTGCTGGCTAGCTTTGTTGATAGTTTTTGAAGATCAATGACCCCCAGCCCTCCATTCTCCTTAGCTTCACAGCAAGTTTGCCAAGCCACTTTTGGGATCCTGTTAAACTCATCAGAGCCACCCCATAAAAACTTTCTGGACAAAGAGAAAACCTTATTTAGCTGCATTTGAGAAGGCTTCCAGCATGATAGAAAAAAAACCAGAGAAGATAACAAGTAATGGTTCAGCACAAACACTCTGGCTGACAGATCTGGTTGATGGTTTTGCCAGAAAAAAGCTTCTTTCTAAAGTTTTCCAGAATCCAGCTCCACCTTTGGTTAAAGGTAACCTTGAACCCCATGGGAATCCCTAGAAGTCTGAAAATGTGACCTTCCTTGATTTCTTTGCATCCAGCTTTAGCTATGGTTGGGGGGCAAGACCCTTTAGACACTTTAAAACCTGTTTTTGAGTGGTTGATGCTGGATCCACTAGCCAGGCAGAAAGTCTCAAGGCATTCCCAGAAGTGTTTGACAGATTGTTCTTCATTCCTTACCAAGGCATTAGTATCATCTGCAAATTGTTGTAGACACAGCTGATCCATAGAGCCTTCAACTCTGATTGCCTGTATTTTACCTTGCTGCAGCAGATCTTTAACAAGCCAACCCAAAGCATCCGAGGATATAGCATAAAGCAAAGGTGAGAGGGGGCATCCCTGTCTAATTGACTTGTGCAGCGGAATAGCATCAGTGAGGGTGCCATTTATTGCAATCCTAGCAGAGCCATTACAAAAAAGGATGTGTACATATCTGATAAAGTTTTTCCCAATACCCATGTCCTGCAAACTTTGAAGGATGAACTCCCATTCTATTCTGTCATAAGCTTTGTCAAAATCAATTTTGAAAAAAATAAAGTCTTGCTCTGACTCTTCAGCATAGTCCATGCCTTCCCAAAGTGTTATTATGGCATCCAGAATGTATCTGCCCTTAATGAACCCTTTTTGTTCTTTGGGAATGAATTGATCGATTAGGGGGCTGAGTCTTCTCGTAAGTGTAAGTGCAAAGACCTTATATACAGAAGTCAGACATGAGATTGGCCTCCAATTACCCAAATCCACTCTTGAGCCTTTTTTATGTATGAGCTTTATAACTCCTGCATTAATTGAGGGAGAAAGAGATCTTGAGCCCAAGGCTTCTTGCCAGACCTTTATGAGATATGGTGTCAGAAAGTCTTGATACATACAGAAAAATTCATTAGGGATACCATCTATCCCAGGACTTTTGCCAGGTTTTAGTTTTCCAATAGATTCCTTTAACTCCCCTTCTGTGAGAGGGAGGTCAAGCAATTGAGCTAGGTGCAAGGGCACTGTTTTCTTTCTAATAGATGCTATCCTTGCCCTAGCTCTGGTGATTTCATTATTCCTCACTGGGAGTACAGAGAATATATTGGAAAAATAAGACCTGGCTATTTCAACATTGTCCTTATGGGAACTGGCTGGCATCCCATCCTTGTTTAACAGTGGAGGGATATAATCCCTACATTTCTTTTTCTTTAACAAGGCAAACATCTGGAAATTTGGCTTGTCAATTTTACCAGCCCAGAATTGCTTGGTCCAAGCAAGGGCACCTTGGGCTTCCAGCATCTCTTCCCTCTTTAACTGTTCCTTTAAAGTGTTTAGCTCAAGAGAGGATGAGGCTAATGTGGTTTGGGCCTCAAGCAGAGAGATCTGCTCTGATATCATCATTCTTCTGTTCCTTCTTACCTCTTTGGCCTTTTTTTTAAATTGAGTTAAGGCTCTTTGAGTGCCTTTCACTGCATGGTCCCAAGCTAGAAATGCATTTGAGTGCTATGTAAATGCATCTTCGAAAATGCTTTTTACCTTATTTCTCACACTGGGAAGTTTAAATAAGGTACTATCAAAGTGTGGCCAGCCAACTTTAAAGTCGTGCTCGCCCTTATGAAGATCAAATAAAATGGGCTTATGATCAGACAAAAGAAGAGAAGAATCAGCCTTACAGTTTACCATCCAGAATGAGTGTAGCAAATCTGCAGACATGTAGACGCTGTCCAATCTTGTAGATCTGTAGCAACTTCCATGTTGATTGTTGGACCATGTAAAACCAGTGTCTTCAGAGGCATCCATCAAAGAGTGTGAATCCACCAGCTCCTTCCACCTCTTCTTTTCATTCCCTTGTACAACTTGCCCTAGTGACTTCCACCTATCTTGGGTAGTAGTTACCATGTTGAAGTCTCCAGTAAGCAGCATTGGGTTAGGTAGCTCACTGATTTCAGCCCAAGTTGAGCTTCTTTCATACATAGAATTAGAAGCATAGATACACACTATAGTGAGGTTGAAGGGCTCTTTTAGAGTAATAGTGATCCAGTGTCCCTTTGTGCCCAGCTGGACATTGGTAATGAAAGGTTCATGTTTGAAATTCACACCAAGAGCAGCACCCCCTCTGCCTGAATTATGGTTGGTGTTGAACCATTTATGATCCTTACTTATTCTTTGAAGATTAACCTTCAAATCAAAATCTTTAACTTTGATCTCCTGCAAGCAAATGAAGTCAAGATTTAGATGCATATCTAACAACCATTGTCTGATTCTTATGGCTCTCGCAGGATCTGTGAGCACCTTGCAGTTGAGGGAAATTCCAGATATTGCTTGACTCATTTTCTGATTGATTTGGGAGGTTTGACCATAGAGACTGATGCTCTAGTTGGGTCTACAGATTTTTCTTTCTTTCTCTTTGTTTTGCTGATGGGAATGGGCAATGTTTCCTCCTCTGCTTGAGTCATGAGGATGTCTACTGAATTGATTGGAGATTGAGATAATTTATTCATTTCTTCAAAGTCTTGATCTTCCAATTCCTTATTGTTTTCTTCTAGTTCTGTATCCTTATGCTGCATGTTGTCCACTCTGTCGAAGGAGGTTGGGTTGAGCTGGGTGGTTTGTATGAAGGGTTCACCTTCCTCTGAATTGTCAGAATCAGAAGAGAATCCTCTAGCTTTTTCTGATGGGCTGTCAGGAGGGATGAGAGGAGAAGTAAGGTTGGAGGGTGGGTTCGGCTGTTGTTGTTTCTGCTCTGGTTCCTTCAAATTTCCCAAAGGATCTTGTGATGTGGAGGGTTTCTCCTTATCAGCTTGCAGGCTTTCATAATTGGAAGGATCAAAGACTTCATCAAGGAGAGCACTGAACCTATTTGAAGACCTGTTGGTGGCAGACTTGGAGGAGTTTTTCCCCCTATATCCTCCCTTTCTCTGAACTTGTTGGAAACCCAATTTACATCCCTTGCATCTTTCTGTTTGTCTGTTTCCTTGGGGTTTTTGCTCACCAGCTCAGGGCAGTCTTTTATCATATGACCTTGCTTCAGACAATGGAAACATGCATTAGGCAAGTTTCTAAATACTATTTTCTTCTGATGCAAGATTGTGCCCTTTTGGTCCTTCAGCTGAATGCTATCCTTGAGTGAAGCTTCTGTGTCCACTTCAATGAGAAGCTGGGGGTCCCACTTTGGATTCACTCCATTTGATGGCTTTTGCCCTAGCACTTTGCCAATTTGAGCTCCCACTTGTTTTAGCCAGGGGAAGAATTCTATGGGGAAGTCTGGGAGATCCACCCATACCGGCACTCTAGTTGCCTTTTTGCCTTTAGGGTCAAAGCCTTTGAACCACTTAAACACCGACATGGGAGTATTCCGTATGAGCCACTGACCTCTACTTATTACTTGCAAAGCACTGTCAGGGTTGTCAAAGAAAAATAGATAGTAATTGTTAGGTAAATATTGTACCTGGTTGATGATTAAATGTCTAGATTCCCATTCCTGTGAGAGCCACTGCTTTAGAATCTCAATAGGTGGCCGAATCCCATGATAGAGCACTATCACAACTTTCTCTTGCAAATGTCTATGCCAACCTTCTAGCTCAGCTGCAGGTATTATGATCTCTCCCTTAGCTTCATCCTGGAGAGGAGGCTCCCCTTCGATAGGGCCCTGTTGATCCACAGTTTTGCCCTTGCAGCCTACATTATTTGTCAATTGTGGGCCTGTGTGATCTGCAGGGGATGTATTAAGTTGTGTGGTTTGCTGGGAATACTCTGCCTGATGTGTTGCATCCACATTTTGCCATACATTGGAGATCTTAAGAGCCTGGCTCATCTGCTGCCTGGGAAAGTCCACCAAGGTTTCTCTGAAGAGAAAGAGGAGAAGCTGGGTGTGGCCTGGGAGCCATCGTGTGGTAAAAATCTTGGAAGCGAACTTGTTTTTCCAGGAAGATGGGGCTATGAGCCGGCCGGGTTTGAAGAGCATGTGCATATGACATGTGGCTAGGCGAGGCCATTCTCTGTAGCGGCAAATGTCCTCCTGCAACATCACCCTGTGGAGGGCTATGAAGTTGGGACGCAGCAAAATTAAGTACCTTGGTCGGATTGAGCAGCAGGTGAGGGTCTCCCTGAACAAATCCATTCACTAACGCGTCATGGAGGGCCATTTTGCCCCCCTCCCCCTAGGGGGGGAGAAAGACAAACTACTTCAGAACGCAGGGAGTGGAAAGACAAGAGAAAACAGAGGAAAGGGGGCAGTTGACAAAGCAGAGATCGTGCATGCCTAGAAGGCTTCGCTCAGGCAGCCGTCACCCTATTCATAGGCGAAGTTGGTTGAGCAGGACTCACGTTTCCCAAGCCTACGGGCTGGACAGCGGGGCGGATTGGGTGCTTTGCATTTCTTGCTAGTGAGTGCTCGAAGTTTTTGACGATGGGTCCAGAAAAGCATACCTTCATTTTTTTACAAATGGAAGCATCCCACGTAGGCGCTACAGCCCTCTATTGGGCACACAGTCTGAATCGGCTCTAACGTGCCTCTACGTCGCTTGCCCGTCACTTTTGGAGGCAAGTGGACTTGTCAGATCATGGCTGAGCTGTCAAAAGTTCAATCTGCACACATCCCGACCGATGCTTGGGCAAGGGGTTGTAGCTACCTCACTTCTTGTGCGCTGCCCTTTTTTCACACCCAATAATTCTTTGCTAGCTAGCTTACAGGTCCACATGCCCAAACTTGGGCCGGTTGTGTGTAAGCAGCCTAAATACATCTTGGTAGAGGGATTACAATTCCCAAAAGTTTTATTTTGAAAGTTAAATCATAATAAAGGTTAGGAGACCGTGTATTTGGAAAGATTTGGAGAGATGCGTTTATGATTAAAGGAACTAATGAATATAAGGTGGAATGGTCTAAACTCGGTATGAACTGAAGTGACACTCATTTGAATTATAATGGAGGCAAAGTCGTTTATTGTACAAATTTGGTCTAATATAGAGTTCTAGACAATGGATTTTGGAATATATGTTGTTGTAAATTTTATGAAGAGAGATTTGGTTATAGTTTTCTATAGTTGGAATGTGTTGACAATCAAGCGTTTATGTTCAAACCATGCAGAATTATAAAATGATTACTGTGAGAGGTGTAGGGTTGTCCAGTCACACTACAAGAGGTTGTGTGCTCTTGTCACGCTTTTAGCGACGGAAATACACTGGGTTTTTATAACCTCTGGCGTTGCTAAGAGCGTCAATACGGGAACGTCGCTATAAGCGTTGCTATAACAGTCTTTATAAGCGTCCCTATAATCGTCGCTATATAGTAACGCCTATAGCGACGCTGCAGAGCCTTATATAACGACGTTCATAGCGACGCCCAAGAGGAAAAAAATTTAGTGGCAGCGCATTCACCCATCAACCATATTGAATGTTTTATTAATTGATTCACCTTTGAAAAAAAGTGCAAAGGTATATATAGACCCAAAATAGTCACCCACAAGACAATATAACCATTAACTCCATCATCCATAGTAGGTATTGTTTGCAAAATAAAGATACAAAACTGACAAGCGTGAATTGATGAAAGTAAATCAATGACAATTGTACACATAGGCAAAATCACTTGATTGTTAACTTTGTAAATGTAATAGTTACAAACCATTGTCATTATTTAAAATATGTACATGGTTTTCAAAAAGACGTATAAAAGTCGTCTCATGATACATAAGCTATGACAAAAAGAAACTAATGCTATCTAGCTATGGCTAAACTGATGTCGTCTAATCAGACGTCTCATCGCATCCAAGCGGCGTATATGTCAGATTCTGCAAAAAAAAAAAACAATAAGACAGCTTTTTGTAAGTATAAACATATAGCGACGTTTATAAAACAATACAACAAATAAAAAAGAATAAATCCTAATACTAAGCATGTCGCCGTGAGAACTCAGAATGTCTATAAGGACATTTAAGCCCTTCCTGCCTGCATACTCACACTCGTATAGTGTGGGATCACGTCCTGTCACATCGACCACTGTCAAAACATACAAAGAATCCATTATGTTAGAATTTAAAAACCCATAAACCCTAAACTATCAAACATAGAGAGCAATGTGAAAACACCTACAAAATTAGCCTCAAATGATGCCCACCCGCTGCTCCCTAAGTGGTGCGAGCTCCCTGCCTCTACTCACGCTCTGGCTGCCTCCTTTTGTTGCTTCCACTTGTCGGGATTCTTGCGCGCTGCTTTCTTCGTATTCTTCCAATCTTCTTTGGCCAGCCAATTTGGTCTATTCCACCCATGCTTGATTGCTTTTTGCACTTCGGAACGCTTGTGCTTGCAGTATTCGCGCATTCGAACCTTCATCACGTCTTCATTGAAGCGGTCATCCCGTGTTGGAACGGGAAACTCGTCATGAAGCATGTTGATGACTCAGTCTTTTAAATCATTCGGTACTTCACTCTAGGTGTTTAGTATGTAGTGTCTAAACACCTCAGAGCAAAGATCGCGCATGTGCGAAATCACCTTCTTGCCTTCATCATCCAAGATGATGCTGCCGCTGAAGTCGACGGAGTAAGGCAAGCGCTCTCGCCGCGCTGACGCGTGAACCTGGGTGTCCTGGCAGGGGTCTCTAGAATGTGTCAACGGGGGTACGGACGTCAGGTGTCTCTTGGAGTCTGAGCCCCGAAGCGAGGAGTGTCCACTGGAGTGACTCATGGAGGAGTAGCTAGTGGTGTGTAGCCGCTAGGAATGGCAGTCAGCCGTGCAAAACCTGGTGTCGATGGCGATGTCGTGGCTAGTGTCGGGACGGGCAAAGAAGGGGAGGGTAAAGAGCCTCGTCAAACACGAGGCGGTGTCGAAGCATCAGCGGCGGCATCCCCACAACAACCGCCACCACCACCACTAGAGCACCGGCGCCTAGACGAGTGTGAAGATCGTCTCGTCGACACCGAAGCTTCGGAGCGCGCTGAGGACTCCGAAACAGAGGGAGATGCGGATGGAGTAGGAATGCATGATGGTGCGCCAGAGCGATGACGCTCCACGTGCCACTATCTCTGTTGGGGTGACAAAGAAGAAAGAAACTCCTCATCATCCATACCTGCATTAAACACACGAACATTTAAACTTAATATTGAATGAATGGAGTAGAAAACATGGACAAATAGATAGAGAGAGAGAGAGAGAGAGAGAGAGAGAGAGAGAGAGAGAGAGAGAGAGAGAGAGAGGAGGAGGTGCTCGTCGTCCCTGCTTGTGAGAACATACCTAGAGCATATGTACCTGGAGTGGACGCAAAGACCATTAAATACAATGACGCATATAAATACAATGACGCAATGACGCGTTCTTCTTCTATTCAACTTGAGTGATGGAAGAGGCAAGTCGATAACGCGGAATTTTCAATCGAGAGAGAGAGAGAGAGAGAGAGAGAGAGAGAGAGAGAGAGAGAGAGAGAGAGAGAGAGAGAGAGAGAGAGAGAGCGCACAATCAAATCTTGCTGATGAAAAACCAGGTGGTGGAGCTGCATGTGGACATGGATTGCCCAGGATGTGAGCGCAAAATCAAAAGAGCGTTATACAACATGGAAGGTACTTAGAGAGCTAGAGTTTTTACAAAACGTAGCAAAATTGTTCAAATACAATATTTATGGCTTTAAGAGATCTCTCTCTCATCCTCGCATAGCTCAGCATAACTTCCTATATCTATATAGAGCTCTCCGTTTAAACAGATGTCCTCCGTTTCATTTTGTAGATCCTCTGCATGCACCCCATAGACAGTAGCAACTTGATGTTCGTATGGCACCACCTCAACAGCTTCTTATTGAGCATCTTCTCTGATCTCCTCCATTAATGCCGTTGTGATTGGTACATGGTAGCCTTCATACGTCCGTGCACTACGAGGGGCTACCTCTATGACGTACCACCAGTTTGATGTAGACTTTGTAGGATGAAATATCACCTGCCAGAGCCACATAACTTACATGAGAGCTTCCAAGCACATAAATTCTAAAATGGGATGTTAACTATTTACATACTTACTTGTTCACAATGCTCGAGTAGTACGAAAGTGTCTCTTAGGTCAGTCCATTTCTTAGTTGAATCCACTCAAGAAAACCATACTCTCCTCTACGCACAGTAGCGTTGCGACCCTCCATGATTATCTTGAACCATTGCACGTCAAACAAGTCGACAAAAAATCCTCTATAATCGATCCTCAAAATCTCTCGTAGCGTGCCAAAGTAAGTGAGTTCCACCACCATAGGATCTGCATCAGAGGACCGTCGTCGACTAGACTGGTCAAATTTTGCCATGATTCCACAATCTTGAGTAAAACGCTTTTTGTCGATCCGTTCCACCCTAAAATGTTGACCTTTACACCATGATGCTGTGTATGACTTATACTACAACCAACAAAGATTATGAGTGGACGTTCAAACATCTAGAAAGTCACGAGTCGTACATTGCAAACTGGTCGCGCCACCTCGAGAGTACTCCCACTCTTCCTCAGTCACTTCTTCACCACATTGTTGTGAACTTTTCAATTGGTTGTGCAACCATCTTAAGCTCATGAATGTTGGTAGGCTCTCCAGAGCCGTCTGATAGTGCATCGGTGGTCGTCTTCCCCGTCTCCACTCGATTCGTACCCTTTGTTGCTCTTGCTTGGCATCCTCATATTTTGAAATCCACTTTTGCATCACTGGATTGTGACGCATGCAAAATCGGTTGATTTTAGCCTCTAGATCTTTCGTCATCTTCTTCTCAACACCGAGATTGCACATGACAATCCCAGATATGCGCTCATCATCTATGGTTCGCCATAGCGTATCCAGGGCTTTATCAAATCCGTCTAGCCACTCTCCAATGTACGCTAGGGACTCTGATACCAGCCAACCTTCTGCCATGCTGCCCTCCGGACGTGCCTTCTAACGCACATATCTCTTGAGCGTTTTCATGAAACGTTCTAAAAAGAACATCCATCTGGAATGTATTGTGCCAGCTATTTCCACCTTATCAACTATGTGAACAAGAAGATGCACATGAATGGTTAGCATGGTAGTAGGAAAATGTTTCTTAAACATGCACACAACCTCCGCACCTGAATGGTTAGCATGGTATGGAGTCTACGTTGACCTCCTTTTGTGAGATCCATTGCACCAACTTCTCAAGTTTGTAGATTGTGTTACGGACGTCAAGAGACAAACATCCCTCAATGGCAACCGGTAAAATAAACTGCAAAACACGTGCAACAATGATACTAAAGTCCACACACGAATTTGTTACACAATTCCCACTATGATATATTCCACTATGAACATACCTTACACGTTTTATGCCAGTCGTGTGACTTCAAACCGATAAGCTTTCCTTCTTTAGTAAAACACGTTCAGAGCGAGTGCATTACGCCAGTGCGGGTCTGCAAAGATCGAATGGTCTCTTTTACTTTGCGTTCTTGGGCTCCTCTGAAAATCCATGGTGCTTTAGGAAGTTTTATCGATCCATCGGACGCTGTTTGCGGCCAATATTGCTCCATACGATCCACATTTCTAAGGTCAACCCTGGCTTCCAAAGTATCTTTCTTGCCGGTCAGATGATCCCATAGTAGATTACCCACATTCTTGAATATGTGCATTGGATTGAGCAAGTGATTGATCATGAGTCGGGGCTAGTATGGTAACTCATACCATAGAGATAGTCTATTCATCCCTGGGGACAATCCGTCATCACACATCTCCTTCTGCTCTAACCATGCTTGTGTAGACATCCTCGATGTCTCTCTTCCCAAAAAGCCGTCGCGTAACACATGATTCTCTGGAAGATACGCTTGATGACCTTCGTAGATTTGCTTCTTCAATGAGGGCGCCCTACGTGCATTCAGTCTAGGTCCACATGTGACACATGCTCTGTATCCGCTTGTTTGAAGCCCTGCATGTTTACACATGATAATAGATCAGCTTGAGAAAAACCAAGATTTACAGTGTCTGAGTGAGGAGTGTAAATAGATCACCTGAGCATTCTGTTAGTCCGGGATAGTCATGCATGGTCCATATTAGAATGCCTCTGATCAAAGCATTTCGTCGACCTGTGTGTCGGCTCATATCCACTACTTCTATGCCAATCCACAATTGTTGTAGCTCTTCCAATAGTGGACGAAGATACACATCCATATTCTTCACTTTATATCGCCCCAGAACAATCAAGCTTAGCCATAGGTGCCCCTTCTTCGTAGTCAACCACGAGGGAATGTTGTAGTTGACGATGACAACGGGCCATACACTGTAAGATGTTGATCTTTGACCAAATGGATTTACGCCATCCATAGCCAGGCCTAAGCGCAAATTTCGAGCTTCCCTGGAAAAATCCGACCATGTTCCATCTATATGTATCCAGACTGCGCAATCTGCAGGAATCCGTAGCACACCATCCGAAGATTTATTCTCCTCATGCCATGATGCTAGGGCGGCCATGGTCTTACATTCGAAGAAATGCTTGATGCGAGGAAGCATAGCAAAATATCGCAAAACCTTTTGCGGAATTTTTGTTCCATGGAGATCTACTCGATATCTCTTGGAATCACATTTCGGACACTTCTCCATGTTTATGTATTCCCCTCTGAAAACAATGCAGTCATTAGGACAAGCGTGGATCGAATTGTAATCCATCCCCAAGTTTCGCAAAATCTTTCTTGCTTCCTCTCGGGAATCTGGCATCACATTATCAGCTGGTAGTATGTGCTCTTTGAGCAATCTTCACAACATAAAAATACGATACAATTGTGTAAAAATCTATCAGATCATTATACATTTAGAGTTTTATTAAAGTAAACTAATTGTAATAGATCAATTGAAAAGCGCTATGACGCTAGTGTCACTCCATCCAAACTTTGCCTGCATGTTGAGAAGAACCAGGAGCGCTTTCAATCTAGACACACGTGCTCCATTATACAATGGCGTATCGGTTTCACTTTTCATATCATCATAGATAAGCCTTTCTGAATCCATGATCGTCTCGATCATTTTATCAATCTCCGGCTCAAACATTGCCTCGTTGGGAATGTGGTCTGCATGATCATCCCCCGAGCTTTCAGAGGCTACATCTTGTGGCTTCACATATGCTGCTTGACCAAAGCGCCTGCGAACACATCTATTGGGTTGCAAGATTACTGCCTGTTGGCCAGCGTTAGAGTCCGACGAGTTATAATTGGCAGCAACTCGATCTATAATAGATGGATCGAACTCGCCAAATTCAAGAACGTGCTGCAAAGAAAATCATCTTGTCTGTCGCACAACATGCTTGTATTGATTACAAGGACATAAGATCCTCGTTGAGAGATAGGTGTTTCGGTTGGACAGCTCCACATCCTTGTCACTACTCATAATGAGGGAAAAAATCTTATAACCTGGACGACAAATTTAATCTTCTATTGGCATTCTTTGTCTTTTATCTCTCTCTCTCTCTCTCTCTCTCTCTCTGTTCACACTATAAACTACCTTACATTCTCTAGACATGTCCAATCCCCGCACACCTCGGTCTAGAGGTGCACGGAGATCAGAACCACCGGGTTATAATCTCGTCTTTATTGGTCAATGCCTATATTTGTGGGTACAAGAAATCTACACACCCACGTCTACATGATAGTGCATGTAGTGGACAAAACCCCTTTGACTCTTCTCTAGTTGTAGCATTTCACAGCATCTTAACATCTTTTCACAGTAAATCTTTTCACCGTTCGTCTAACTCTAATTTTTTTACCATAATCTCGAAGTTAGACTCTAATATAAAAACTCAATCCAAAATCTTATCTTAAATCTGACCTAATTGAACATGTGGTGATTCGCTCCATTGAAGGGTAAAAGACATACCAATGGGGCTACTAGCTGTGTAGATGTGAATGGGCCTCACATATACAAATATTTCAATGCAAGAGTTTAATACTAGCTTTGATGGGACAAAATCCTCCTCGAAGCTGGTCCAGCCGCCACTCCCCGTCTTGATGCAACCTCTTGCTGTGTCACTTTGCTGCCACCGCCTATCTGGATTGGTCGTCCTCTCCTCCCTGGGGAGTGGCGGCGGGGCTGGGCCAGCTTCGAGGAGGATTTTGTCCCATCACCTGCGTCATGGATCGACGGGGTGGAGAGGTGAGAGTATTAAACTCTTGCATTGAAGTATTTGTATATGTGAGGCCCATTCACATGTACACAACTGTTGTATGCGGCCCATCACTTGCTTCCCCTCAGGGGTCATAATGGTCTCATCAGACATACGATTGATGAGGTAGGCGTATCACTTTGGCATGTCCCTCCCATGAACTATAGCAACCCTATCTGATGAATGCTCATCATCCAGGCCTCTAGGTGACCCCGACGCAGTGTTCGAGTCACTCCTAAGCATCTCCGACACAGTGACCGAGACACCGGACACTCTCAAACGGGTAGGCAGTATAATCCTTCGGTGTACTCAAGATAAACCTAAATCTAATCTAATCTAACTTAAATAAACCTAAATCTAATCTACCATAAATCTAAATCTAACCTTATCTTAAACAATAAAAAGAGAAAAATGGTATAACCTTTCTATCACCCAAGTGTGGTAGATTGGTTATGCCTTTTCCCTCTTCAATAACAGGTAAATAACGTAAATAAACATAAATCTAATTTAATATAACGTAAATCTAAATCTAACGTAAATAAACCTAGATCTAATTTAACGTAAGTCTACATCTAACCTAATATTTAACGTCTTTTGGGATAGTTTCCTACGACGTTAAAACTCTCTTCTTCTTGTGTGTGTGTGTGTGTGTGTGTGTGTGCCAATAAAAAGAGAAATATGGTATAACCTTTCTATCACCCAAGTGTGGTAGATTGGTTATGCCATTTCCCTCTTGAATAACAGGTTTTGAGTTCAGCTCCTCGTCGGCTAGATCTTTAGGTCTCTTTAATTAGTTTCCTACGACGTTAAATTAAACTCTCTTCTTCTCGGGTGTGTGTGTGTGGATGTGTGTCCACGCCAATAAAAAAAGGAGAAAAATGGTATAACTTTTCTATCACCAAAGTGTGATAGATTGGTTATGCCATTTCCCTCATGAATAATAGGTCTTGAGTTTGACTCCTATCGAGTAGATCTTTAAGGTCTCTTGGGACAGTTTCCTACGATGTTAAGACTCTCTTCTTCTTCTTTTCTCTCTCTCTCTCTCTCTCTCTCTCTCTCTCTCTCTCTCTCTCTCTCTCTTTTCCTCTCTCAATGTGTGTGTGCATTCTTTGTTTATGCATGTGTGTGTGCGTTTTTGGTTTATGCATGCTCTCTCTCTCTCTTTTCCTCTCTCAATGTGTGTGTGCATTCTTCGTTTATGCATGTGTGTGCGCGTTTTTTTTTAATGCTTGTGCTCTCTCTCTATCTCTCTCTCTCTCAAAAACACAATGTGTGTGTGTGTGTATGTGTGTGTGTGTGTGTGAGAGAGAGAGAGGGAGAGAGAAAGAGGGGAAGGGAACATGAGAGTGAGGAGAGGGAAGGAGCATACCTGGCTCTCCTTCCTCTCCTCGTGTGTGTGTGTGTGTGTGTGTGTGTGTGTGTGTGTGTGTGTGTGTGTGTGTGTGTGTGTGTGTGTGTGTGTGGAGAAGAAAGAGAGAGAGAGGGAGAGCGCGCGTTACCTTGCTTGCTTGAGCACGCGCCAAAAACTCAGATCTGAGATCTGAGTTTTCGGACGCTCTCGATTATTTTTTTAAGCCCTGATGGCGTCGCTATCGGAGTCTCTATAGGCGTCACTAAGTTACTTGTAATTTAGGACGCCCATAGCGACGCCGTGGTTTTTCACATTTGAGCGTTGCACTGCAAGCATCGCTACTATTAAGTACCTCTTGTAGTGTCATACAAGCAACACCAAAACTTGAGAAGACTTAGACCTTACTCTTTGTGTGACTTCATCTCTTGTGCCATTGGAGCATGCTTGCATAGGCAGTTAAGTGTATGGAGGTGATGACAGAGCGTATGCTTAGGCGGTCGTTGGGATGCATCAAGTGTCTCGTTAGCTAGATGAATACCTTGGCTTTGATCTAGGACATCTGGATTCTCATCATCATCCTTCTTAGAAGTGGACTCAAGATCAACCTTTGTGGTGCCATCCTCCTTATCTTCATTGTCATCATCCTCTTCATCATGACTGGCCTAGAGGTGCTCTAGAAGTGCCTAGATAGCCAAAGCGCTGGTGTAGCTGGTAGCCTTGTCCTTGAGTCACTTTTCATATTTTTGACTAGCAGTTGCAGCTCCTCCAAATTTAGAGAGATATTGACTTTTGAGTTGGTGATGTCGAACAGTGATTGATATATGTAGTGATCCAAAATTGTTACCATATACATGTGGTAGTGATGTGTGTGAACACACTAGGAACGCCGCGGCATTTTTTCCCTCTTTAGGAGGTTTTTTCCCCCGAGCATTGTATATACGCCCATCACTCTAGGGCTATCTATCTTTTCATTGCACACTAAGTAACACACTCTCTATTGTGTGCCTTGAGCTTCCTTCGTCTTCTCCAAGTTGTGTGTGTTTCTCTGCAACCCTAATTCCAACAATTGGTATTAGAGCAGGTCACGTCCTCCCGGGCTTAGTCGCCAGCTGCTCCAGCACACGCCTGCTCACTTTCTCCGATTTCAGTGAGCTTTGGCGAGCGTTCGTAGGTCGACAAAAATTTTGGGTTAGCTCGAAGAGCTGGGTCTGCTCAGAATTTTGATTTGGGCTCATTTCGGCCTCCGTTTCCACTACAAGCAGTACTGCACAGGCTATTTCGTCATTTTGTGCAAAATTATTGTCAGTGCCGTTTTCTGCATAACAGGCGCCTTATAGTCTTCTACGGTTTGTGCTATATAGCACAGGTTGTTCCCGCTCCATTTCTCCTATTTTTGGGCAGTTTTTACATCAGGTGCAGCATTTACCATGGCTGACAACAACAACACAGATGTGTTCAAGATGTTTGCTACTGAGGACAGGTTGGATGGGGACAACTACCCTATGTGGGCTTATATGACACAACATGTTCTTGTGTCAAAGGGTGTCTGGAACATCGTGCAGGGCATTGATGTACGTCCTGGTTCTGAGGATGTAGGCAATGTTGAGGATGTTGCAGGTCTTACTGCAAGGATTGCAGCTGTTAGAGTTGTTTTGCCTATGGAAAAACAAGCTCGTTGGGATGTTAAGGATGCGTAGACTCATGCATTGATTGCGTTGTCTGTGAAGCGCACCATTGTTCCTCACATCCGTTCAGCAAAATCTGCAAAACACGCTTGGGATATTCTAGCAGGTCTTTATGCAAGCCGCAATGAGGCTAAAATTTCTTTGCTGCGTAAAGAGCTGGAGTCGAAGATTATGCATGAGGAAGATGATATGGACACTTTCCTTGCTAGTTTCAAGGATATCAATGAGCAACTTATTTCTGCAGGTGAAGTCATTTCAGATAGTTCCCTTGTGCAGACTGTTCTTGATGCCTTACCAGATTCCTACCAGACTTTTGCTAGTACTTGGAGACTTATGACCCAAGGAAATCCTGAAGTTGTCAAGTTTGATGCATTATGCACGTTGCTGTTGCAAGAGTCACTTTCCAAAAAAAACAGGACTAGGCAGCGTGCAGTTGAACAGGCTTTTATTGCTTCTCAAAGAAAGGGTGGTAACAGTAATACAACCACTTCTTATGGTTCTGCTGCGAGTAGCAAAAATTCTATTCATAATGCTTCTGCTGGCAGCACTTCGTTTGGCAATTCTGGTGATAAAGGTAAAAAGAAGATGCATTGCCATTATTGTAAAGCCAATGATCACTTGATCAAGTCGTGCCCTAAGTTGAAGGCCAAAGAGGCTAAGAAGAAAGAGGGTGGTTCCACTGCAAATGTTGGTTCCACTACAAATGCAGCCATTGTTGAGTCTTCTGTGAAAGGAGACTGTAATGCTGATGTTGATGTAGAATGGGCTTTTAGCGCAGAGTGCACTTACAATCGTGTTGTCCATGATGCATGCTTGTCAGTTGCTGCAGATTCACATGTGTGGTATTTCGACAGTGGTGCTACAAAGCACATTACCTCACATCGTGAATTGTTTACCTCTCTCGAGTCTCTCCCTCATGGGAATTCAGTCACTTGCGCCAACAATGCTCTTATCCAGTTCAGGGAGTTGGAAAGATTGTGCTCACAGCTGCTAATGGCAGTTCCTTCACACTTGTTGATGCACTTTATGTACCTGGGATCAAGAAGAATCTCTTGTCTGTATCCGCACTTGCTAGACTTGGACTTGTAGTCAAATTTGTGGATGACAGATGTACAATTCATGATCTCAGTTTTGGTGATGAAATTGTTGCATCTGGGATTTTGTGCCGTGGGCTGTATAAGCTCACTTTGTATGACAAGTGTGGACAAAATTTTGCAAATGCTGTTGCAGATTCAAGGGCTATTTCAGATGCAAAACTTTGGCATGCACGTTTTGGTCATCTGAATTTTGCCAGTTTGTTGCGTTTGCAGAAATCTGATATGGTTGCTTCTTTGCCGCCTCTTGAAGCACTTGCCAAACATGTTTGTGAAGGCTGTATTTTGGGTAAGATGCAGCGTTCTAAGTTTCCAAAGGATGGTTCAGCTCGGGCCACATACAGGTTGCAACTTGTGCATAGTGATGTTTGTGGGCCCATGCAAACTCCGTCCTTGGGCAATTACCTGTACTTCATGACTTTCATTGATGATTACTCCAGGCATGTATGGGTATTTCCGCTTAAAGCGAAGTCCGAAGTTTTTATGTGCTTCAAACAATTTCTGGCTATGGCTGAAAATGTCTCGAAATGTACTATGGGCACCCTCCATTCCGATCGAGGGGGGGAGTATATGTCTCATGAATTTAATGCATTTTTGGCTAGTCGTGGGATATAACACCAATGTGCAGTGCCTTATACGCCTCAACAAAATGGTGTTGCTGAGAGGAAAAACAGGTCACTGACGAAAATGGCACGATGTATGGTCAAAAGTCAAGCTTTACCGCATTCTTTTTGGCTTGAGGCCATCATGTGTGCCACTTATGTACTTAACAGGTGTCCTACGAAAGCTTTGCAGTCTATTACTCCATATGAAGCATGGCATGATAGAAAACCTTCTATTGAGCACATGCGTGTTTTTGGCTGTTTGGCATATGCTTTGGTGCCACAAGTGCAGCGCAGAAAATTGGATGATAAGGCTGTCAAATGTATTTTTGTTGGTTATAGTGCTGAAAGCAAAGGTTACAAGTTGTATCATCCGCAAACAAAATGTATTTTGGTTTCTCGGGATGTAGTGTTTGTGGAAGATTCTGTTCAGCCCTTGCTGTCATGTACTAGAGACAGTAATGTAAGCTCATAGGACATTTATGACACTTTGTTGCCTCTTTTCAGTGGTGGAAATACGAATGTAAGTTCCAGTGAGGCAAATGTACAGCCTATGGGGGTTTTTGAAAATGTTTTAGATCAGCCTATTACTGATGCAGATGTACATGATGTACTTGATGAGGAAAGGGCTGAAAATGAGCAGGCTAGAGGTATGCCAAAATGGCTGGTGCACACTTTGTGTGATAGTAAATTGGATGCACCTTTGTCTAGTCGTACTCGTTCAGGCTCTCGCCATGCATCTTATGCATCAGATTGTTATGCTTTGGCTGTGTCTAGTTTACATGATGTTGAGGAGCCTCTGACCTTTGATGAAGCACAGAATTCAAAAAATTGGATGGCTGCCATGCAATTAGAATATGATGCACTTATAGAAAATGACACATGGACTTTATGTGATTTGCCTCCTGGAAAAAAGGCCATTGGTACGAAGTGGGTTTACAAGTTGAAACGCAAGCCGGATGGTGAGATCGATCGCCATAAGGCTCGACTTGTTGCAAAAGGTTATGCACAGCAAAAAGGCATAGATTATGAAGAGACTTTTGCTCCCACTTGTCGTATGACTACTGTGCGTTCTCTATGTGCATTGGCACCTCATTTTGGTTGGGATGTACATCAATCAGACATTGTTACTGCTTTCTTGAATGGTGACATATTTGAGGAAGTTTATGTAACGCAGCCTCGCGGTTTTGTCATAACAGTACAAGAGGACAAAGTGTGCAAATGTAACAAGGATTTGTATGGGTTGAAGCAATCTCCTCGTGCTTGGTATGAGGAAGCTGACACTCATTTGGTCAAACAAGGCTTTCGTAACAGTCCAACAGAAAGCACATTGTATGTAAAGCGTGAGGGTGATGTACTTCTCATTGTGGTTCTTTATGTTGATGATTTGCTGATCACTGGACCAAATGAGAGACACATTGCTGAATTTAAGACTGATTTGAATGCTACTTTCAAGATGAAAGATTTGGGGCTGTTGCATCATTACTTGGGTATACAGTTTAAGCAGTGTGATGGTGGTATTGCCTTGTGTCAGAAAAGTTACATAGAGACATTGCTATGTAAGTTTGGACTTGAGGATTGCAAAACTATTCCCACTCCCATGGAAACAGGTTTGAAATTGAGTCTACATGATGCTGGCGATCCTGCTGATGTCACTCTTTACCAAACTGCTGTTGGCTGCCTCATTTATGTATGCAACACGAGGCTGGATATTCAGTTTGCAGTCTCACAGGTCAGCAGATTTATGCATAGCCCAGGGTCTAAGCATTGGCATGCTGTCAAGAGGATTTTCCGCTACCTTAGTGGCACTTTACATCCTGGCTTGTTTTATCCCAAGGGGGGATCATTGCCGCCAAACTTACATGCTTTTTCGGACTCAGATTGGGCTGGTTGTTTTGACACGCGAGTGTCCACAAGTGGTTTTTGTTTCATGCTTGGCAGTTCATGTATATCATGGTTGAGCAAGAAGCAACCTACTGTGGCCACTTCGAGTTGTGAGGCTGAGTACAGGGCAGTCTTCACAGCTACGGTTGAGTGTGTATGGCTCAGACGCCTTATGGTTGATTTGGGTGTTGGACAGGACACTGCCAACACTATGTACACTGACAGTCAAAGCGCATTGGCAGTTGCGAGGAACCCAGTTTTTCATGCTCGCACAAAGCACATTGAGGTGTGTTACCACTATGTCAGGGAGAGGCTCTCAGCAGGAGAGATTAGCTTGGCTTATGTGCCAACACAAGACAACCTTGCAGATCTTTTCACAAAGGCATTGTCTCGTGAGAAGCTTGAAGCTTTCCGCAAAGATTTGGGCTTACTCCCCTTTGTGGACTGATCCTGTCCTCAGGGAATGGCACTTCCCTTTACTCATGTGCCAGCTCTCGTTCACCGCATCAGTCCAGGGGGGATTTGTTACCATATACATGTGGTAGTGATGTGTGTGAACACACTACGACCGCCGGGGCATTTTTTCCCTCTTTAGGAGGTTTTTCTCCCCGAGCATTGTATATACGCCCATCACTCTAGGGCTATGTATCTTTCCATTGCACACTAAGTAACACACTCTCTATTGTGTGCCTTGATCTTCCTTCGTCTTCTCCAAGCTGTGTGTGTTTCTCTGCAACCCTAATTCCAACAAAAATAGATTGCTTGACATCACTATGTGCCACCTTCAAATATCAATGGCAGCTTGTTTCTAAACCAAAGTGGACTAGTACTCTATTGTGCTCTTCTTCAGCTCCTTTGCCAAATTCCACTTTTCAACATGTAAGTTGGAATTAATGAGTTTCAATTCCTTGATCTCCTACTCCATTTCTTTGATGGTTTTTATGTAGTGCTCGTTGTCTTCTTGTTCCTGCATAACTTATTCTTAGCTTCAACACTTCATATTAACACTTGTCTGTATCCCATTTCTGTTGTTCTAGTTGTTGCCTTAGTTGGTCAATTTCAGAGCTATCCCTACTCGTCTGAGCTTCTTTCACCAGATTTAATTTTCGGTCTACTTAAATGAATTCTCTCTCTCTAGAATTGGGCCATTATGTGAGAGAAAATAAAAATAATAGAAGGTCTAATTATGTACGATGGGTAGAGAAATGTTTTGTGAACTAGAGAGTTTCAAAATTTGAATGCATTTTCGATAAGGATTGAATAGAGATTTTATAGGGCGAAGATGGAATATTTGTGAGTCCAAAAGAGTCCAAAACGGATCCGAAAGCCTCTAAAAGTGAGAAGGTTAACCAAATGGTGGGAATGGGAGCCAAGGTGTTATTATCCACACATACCAACTTAAAGCTATATGGAGATAAAGATGTGATCCACAAGCATAAGAGAAGGTTAGAGGAATAGTTTCAAAAATAGAAAAGTGTTTTTACACAGGACCTAGTGAGAGAACAGAGGGGATTGGACCATGCTAATCTCCACCCAGCCATGCTCTATATAGGCCCTTGGCGTGCTAAACATAGAGACCCCTTGACTGCATGTCCGTCCTTGCCCTTGGCCATGCTTGGTCCTACCCTTGGCATGACATTACTCCCCCCTTGGAGAAGCATTTTCGTCTTTGAAAACAAGAGTGATGATACACTAATGTTTTCCATAGTGGCATACTTCATGGATCTAGCTGTTTGTTTGACCGCAACATGGTTCAGCAAGAGGTCCAATGAAACCAAGAGTAACATTTTGATTTTCCACATTGTTGTCCATTTGGAACCATCTTGTGTTACCGATTCCTATCCAACCATAGTGTGTAGACTCCATTTAGAAAACATATGAGCATGCTAAACGAGTTATCACACAAAGATGTACCCAAAAGAGTACCTCTTTTCACTTTCCATGAAATTAACTTGCTAACATAACTTATCAGCCAAGTTTAAGTCCTTGACTTGTTTTCCAATTTCATTAGTAAACAACCCCACCATAACTAGTGTTCAAGGTTGAGAACCTGACTTATACACGAAGAGACTACACCTATCGCAAACATACTTTAACTTATGGTAAGCAAACTCAAAGTTGAGCAATAAATGCTTACTAATTGGATTGTTTGGTGCTAACGTACGCACTTTGCATATCCTTTAGCACAAGATTACACTTGGTAATATGCCTATCCCCTTGGATAACTGACAGTACTGAGGTGTTTTTTCCCACGGTTTACAGACAGTCTTCCCAGATGACTAGTAAATGGGGATCACAAGATCGTACAACATTGCTGAAGAATCAACAATGGCCAGAATAACCATCGTGGTTAACTTGAAAGATCCACAAGCACCCAAACCGAGCCATGACCTCTATTGGTGATTGGTAGATCCAAAGGTAATCTCATAGAGATACTGCATATAGAGTGCAAAATGCTTCATAAGCAATTAATGTGATGAATATGCATGCCACTCCAAATTAGTTTTTGCTAAACATTAGGGCCCATAACACCTAGTGTAATGCAAAATGCTTCATAAGAAATTAATGTGATGAATATGCATGCCACTCCAAATCAGTCTTTGCTAAACATTAGGGCCCATAATACCTAGTGTGCATGCATTTAGCAAAAATAGATCCGAACCAGTATATTCATGACCATCCTTGCCAATACTGATGGCAAATGTGATGCTCCTAGCACACATTGAAAAGGAATGTAAATAGTTCGGAAAAGAAACAAAATACTTTCTGTTGCAATCATTTGCAAGCCGTGCTGAAACATTTGAACCATAATAGAAGGTGAAACATTAATCACTTCTAGATACAAACAATGAAAATGTTTCATAAACAACACATAGCCTTGCTATATACCTAAACAACCATCCGTTAATGTTGTTTTAGTAACACTTGTAACCTTAGCAAGTCGTTCTAAGTACCCAATAAATTTTTTTCCAATGAAATTGTTCCTGATTTGACATGCAAAAAATGGTCTAGAAAACGGATTTGACCAGCACCGATGTCAAGACAAGGGCAAGGCTAGGCTAGGCAGTGTGGAAAGGGAGTCCAACTAGGGCAAAGGGCTAGGAGCTTGCTATAAAGTGGGAGGTTGGGAGGTGGACTCCAAGGCACTAGTTCCCCTAGTCTTACACTGGTATCAAGAGCCAAGTTGCTTTTTTGGGGGAAAGGAGGGCATGGTGTTTTTTTAGCCACACAAGGCCTTTGCATGATTGCATGCCGTGGTCGAAGCTGTGGAGCCTGTCTCTTGCTAAGGGAGGACGACGAGGTCGAACCCCGTGTGCAGGCGAGCTTGGCAAGGGGAGCCATCGGGTGAAGGTGCACCAAAGCGGCCGCAGGCTAGCTCAACGAGAGCGCCCAGGGCTGCTGAACAAAATTCGACACAGTAGCGGTGCCCGCCTCGCATCGCATCGCTCCCCCTCAACCTTCCCCTACTCTCGCGTTGTCTGCTCGACGGCTATGGCATTTTGAAGCCTTGTGTTCACATACAAATGCCTAAGGCCAAGGGCCTTAAGACTTAAATTAACATTAAGGGTGATTACACACACCACATCGAGCAACAAGCTTCGAACCCGGACTTCGTGAGCACATATTCGAGTTTGAACGGCAAAGGGGCCGACAAGTACATGATTTCCCTGCGTGCTTGCTACAGAAAATCAGCAAGCACGCATGGAAATCAGCAATCCGGTAAATTTTCTCAAAGGGATTCATTGGCAATTGTATTTATCAAGTTAATTGCATTGGAAAGTAATAACAATCACACCCGATTCGGATATGACGTGTCCAAGTAGAGTACCTGCACAATTGGAATTTTGGATTGATTTCAACTTGGACAATCGACGTACTTAGCACGGCTTATTACCCTTGGCGATGCCAATTACAACTACGGGATTAATTTTCCTCGACTCGAGGTATTTTTTCTTCTGTTCCTTACACTGCACGGTGTTGCCATGGATTCAGATATTAATATGACTTTTTATTTTGAGCATCAAACACTTGATACTACCCGTGATGGCTCGCGGCCGAATGCTCTCACAGAGATTCCCGCGATGCTACGACGGGTGACGACGTTTATGGATTGCTTGATATTCAAGAATTTCGTGCACTTCAGACATGCATATTAGTTATGGAAGGAAATTTTGCATCTTTAAATGAAAATGTCACTAAATTATCCACGTTAGTGATACAATTAATGCAACAGCAGTCCAAGGGTCCTGCTGACATGCACATGCATGAGCACGTTGCTACACAGGGACAAGGCCCTTCTAATCATGGGCAAGGTCCATCTGCCGATGCTTTGCACACTCTCATTGCAAAAGAGGTGGATGAGTTGTTGAAAAACACCAAACCACCGACTTTTAAGGGAGAAGACCGAGATCGCAATAAAGATGTAGTGAATATCTTTCTTAGCAAGTGGAATGGAATTCACGCCTTACAGCGTACTCTGGACGCAGTCAGAGCACTGCAAACAAGCTTAACTCTCGAAGGCAAGGCCTACAAATGGTGGATGTCTCTCAAGGAGAAGAATATCATTAGCTTTTGAAACTATGTTTCGCAAAGAATTCTTGCCTACAAATGAGGCAGATCGAAATTGAACGGCTTGGGACACGTGTTCCATGCGCCAATACCCATCATTACTTGAATATATATCTCACTATCGGGATATTATCCTCAAATTGGAAGGCCTAGACACCTTTCAGCAAGTACGTGAGTTTATCCGTGGTCTGACGCCAGAGCTTAAGAAGCACGTCAAGACTCAAGACCCTAAAACACTTGAGGAAGCCATACTGAAAGCACATATTCATGATGATCCCGATGAAAAGAAATCACATCATAATCACGTGCTTGCTAATACACATGGTAATACATGCACACAGTACGGGCACAATAAAAGAAAATTTATAGTAGCCAATTCAGAAGCATCTAAAAAACCCAAGGGGTCCAGAGGCCCTCTCTCTCTCTTGAGGACTTTGATAAAGCTAAGAAAGAGATATTATGTTTCCAATGTTTGGGAAGCGGTCATGGAAAAAAGGATTGTCCCAAGGGGAAATCTGCTGCTCATGGCAAGGAGAAAGCAGTGCACATGGTACAACTGTTGCCTCTTGAATCTTCCTCACGATTCTCTACAGTGGAAGTAACACACACTGAGGTGGTGCACGAATGATGTCTCACAGCTTCCATGTGGCAACAGACCTTCAAACACATGAGTTAGTACGGATGCACGGATCTTTGCAAGGGCACAAGGTGGGCATCTTGGTAGATGACGGTGCTACTTACAATTTTATCAATTATGGATTGGTGAAAAAACTCAAATTGCCTCAAACTCCGAGTACTCACCGCTACAAGGTAGCAATGATGAATGGACATGATGCTGAAATCTGGGATACTCAAGTCCGAGCTGTCCCGTTGAAAGTACAAGGCTACTCCACATACTTGGATTTTCAGGTTATGAACATGGAGAGGCCAGACGTGGTCCTTGGTAGGGAATGGTTGCATAGCCTAGGACCACCACTGAAACGTAGCTATGAGCACAACAGCTTGATGTTCGAATCCCATGGCGCACATGTGTTGTTGTTAGGAGAGAAGGATGTACCTTCTTCACCATTGATATGTACAGCTGAGCTTATGCAGCTCGTTTCTGATAATGAAATAGATCAAGTTTTATTAGGTTACTCATTGTCTCATTTTCTCTCTAACATTGAATCTGTTGAACATTCCTCAACGCCGCATGCTTCTCTCTCATCTCTTCCACCAATGGCTACTTCCCAACAAGCAAAAGTTGCTAGTGAAATAAAAAATTTATTAAAGAAATTTCACGATGTTTTTCCTAATGATTTGCCACCAAGATTACCGCCGGCACGATCGGTGCAACATAGCATCGATGTGGTTGCATGCAGTAAACCTGTCAGTAAACCACCCTACTACATGAGCTCTGAAGCTGCTGAGGTGGAATGTCAGCTTGCTGACTACCTTAGCAGGGGGTTTATCCAACCTAGTTCTTCACCATGGGCTTCTCCTATCCTATTAGTAAAGAAAAAAGACGACAGTATGTGCATGTGCGTAGACTACTGTGGCTTAAATGCGGTTACTGTTAGAACAAGTACCCATTGCTACGCGTGGATGAGTTGTTCGACAAACTCACTCATGCTTGTATTTTTACGAAAATAAACTTGCGGTCAGGATATCACCAAGTACATATTCGACTTGCTGATATACCCAAAACTGCATTCCGAACAAGGTTTGGACACTACGAGTTTTTGGTTATGCCTTTTGGATTAACCAATGCGCCTGCAACATTCATAACACTTATGGATAGTGTCTTGAAGCCATACTTGGGCAAATTTGTCATCGTTTTTCTCGATGACATTCTAGTATACAGTGCTTCTGAAGAAGAACACTAACAACATTTGGGGCAGGTGTTCGAATTGTTACGAACAAATAAATCATATGCCAAGGAATCTAAGTGTGATTTTTTGAAAGAAGAAATTCACTATTTTGGGCATGTTATTTTAGCTACGGGCTTACATATGGATCAATCCAAAGTGGATACAATCCGGCAGTGGCCTTCTCCTAAAAATCTGAAAGAGTTACAAATTTTTTAAGGATTTGCAGGTTTTTATTAATGGTTCGTTAGAAACTATGCTAATATTGTTGTTCCCATGATGGACCAACTGAAAGGCAAAGGCAAAGCTTTTCAGTGGGGACCCGCTCAACAACATAGTTTCGATACGCTCAAGGACGCATTAGCTACAACTCCAATACTAGCTATTGTAGATCCTTTGAAACCATTCGTTTTGGAAATGGATGCCAGTGACCGTGCTATTAGAGCAGTCCTATTATAAGACAGGCAGCCAATTGCATTTGGAAGCAAGAATCTTGATGCAGCACAGCAGACTACTCTGCTTATGAACGCGAACTCTATGCAATAGTGTCTGCCTTAAAAACATGGTGACATTATTTGTATGGTGCTCAGTTTGAGATTGTGTTTGACCATGAAAGCATCAAATGGTTTACACAACAAACTAATTTGAAGGGTCGGAAAGCCAGGTGGGCTGAGATTCTTCAGGAATATGACGCCAAGCTCCGGTATTGTAAAGGACGATACACTGTGGTGACTGACGCTCTAAGTCGTATGCCGGAGATCAATTCTCTCTTGTTCACGGAACTTCGTAGTGAATTTTTGGATTCTCTAAAGGGCAAATATGAGCATGATGACACATATTCCAAAGTGTGGAGCCATGTACAAATGAGAGATCCTTCTCACTCCAATGGACGTAGTGTAGCGTTAACCTCCACACATAGTTCTCCTCTATCGAGTGATGGACTACAACGATGGAAGCATTTCACCATCGACAATGGGTACCTACTCCATAAGGGGAGATTTTGTGTATCGATGGACACAGACATTCGGTGCCAAATCCTTTATGAATGTCATGATAGTCCAAGTGCAGGGCACCTGGGTATTAGAAAGACTTACGCTCTCATACGACGACAGTTTTATTGGCCAGGTTTACATGGATTTATTCAAGATTGTGTCTTGCATTGTCAAAAATGTCAAGTTAACAAAGCCGGAGTGCCTGAAAGTAGGAGGACTCTTACATCCTTTGGAGATTCCCAATGGTAAATGGGAAAGTATCTCTATGGATTTTATTGTGGGTTTACCAAACAATATATGAGGTCATGACTCGGTATGGGTGGTTGTAGACCGGCTGACTAAACTATGTAAGTTTATTCCAACCAAATCAACAATTAAGACTCCAGAACTAGCCAAGTTATTTGTGGACAACCTATACAAGTTGTATGGTTTGCCAAGTAACATTGTCAGTGATCATGATCCCAAGTTTAACAGTCATTTTTGGAGGGTTGTGTTCAAATGATTGGGTACACAACTAAACCTAAGTACAGTCGATCATCCAAAAACAGATGGTCAGACTAAACGAGTTAACGAAGTGCTAGAGGATATGCTACGAGCATACGTTAGCAAGAAATAGTCAGACTGGGAAGAATATTTACATATTCTCGAGTTTGCTTACAATAGTGCTAAGCATATCACGACTGGATTTAGTCCTTTCATGCTCATGTGTGGTTTTCAACTTAGGTCACCTGTTACGATGGGGTTGGCAATTGAAAAACTCCGACTGGTTAAGGACTTTCTCCAAGACCACATGGATATGTTGAAACTTGCTTGTCAGAATGTCCGACAAGCGCAAGATCGGTATAAGAAGTACACTGATGAGAAACATTGGCAAGCTACCTTTGAAGAAGGGGAGGAAGTATTTTTACGTGTGCCAGAGCATTTAGAAAGTCTGAAAACTGGGCCAACACCTAAATTATCTCCACGATATTGTGGGCCTTTCAAAATACTTAAGCGAGTGGGTGATCATGCCTACAAATTATCGCTACAGACACACTCTCGTATTCATCCGGTGTTTCATGTAAGCCGTTTACGTAAGCTGTTACATGGGGACGGCAACATCATTGACCAACAGATTCTGGTTGATTTCGTTGAACTGCCTACCTTACCGCATGAACCTGAATGAATTCTCGACTATCATGATTTATGTACACGTCATCATGTGTGTCGACAAGCTTTAATCAAGTGGAAAGATCGACCTTAGGAAGGTGCCACTTGGGAAAACATTAGTGTTCTTAAGAAGAAGATTTCCACTTTTGTTTTTGAGGACAAAAACTCTTCCTTAAGGGGGGAAAAGGGCTAGGAGCTTGCTATATAGTGGGAGGTTGGGAGGTGGACTCCAAGGCACTAGTTCCCCTAGTGTTACAACCGAGGGACATCGTCACAACACATAATTTAAAGTAGCGGCGCCAGTGTCAGTCCCAGAGACTCATATTCTCCACATGTGGAATATGTCCCAGGTAAGGATGTCTAAAAAAAAAAGAACATCTTGCAAGTACAAACCTATTGTGGTATCCTGATGAACAGTGAAAGGAGAAAGGGACAACACTTTCTCAGAATGCTATGCTCTTACATCACCTTGTCACGTGGCTAAAGAGAGACCTGGATGAAAACCTGCTAGGTCAAACATCCCTTTGACAAAGATAAATAAATTGAAGCTTGTAACCCTGGGTGTTGCCTTGGCAATCCAGACCCTTTGGTTAGAATCTACGTAGTCAAACCCCTTGGTAAGACCCCTTATAGAAACTGCTCAACTAGCAGGTAACGGTAACCAACATAGTCGACCGTGTACAAAAATGATTGGAATCAACTTGAAAAGTTAAATTTGTCTACTACCCCGTGGTAGATTGTGACCTTCTTTCCTTGAAAGTATAACTGGAATAGATCAAACTGTGATCCTCAATGCCTATGGGGTGATTTAGTAATCACCCGCTGGGTCTTACCCCAAAACTGTGCTTCCATAGACACTCATAGTGCTATAGAAAGAGCAAGAGATCCACACAAGTGAGATGTCTAGCTCTTATGAATAGCCATGCTGTCTCAACTGTTTTCTGCGTCTAGACTCCATGGTATAGATCAGCTAATGTGAGTTTAAGAGTAGCAGAAACTCAACTCGATTTTGGCACTAAAAAACATGTAGTGCTAACAAAACACCCAAAACATTTGTAACGGCAAGACTCTTGCTTGGCCATTAACATCGATGGGGACTCCACTAGGTAGATCTGTTCAAGCTGGAGAACAATCACCCAGGGAATGTCAACATTTGGGTCTTACCCTAGGTCTGACAATGGCTCTTAGCCTTTGTGGCTCATAGCCCTTATTCCAATAACAAATTAGTGTTCAAATGATGAGCCGATGAAGACTAATTTGGGTGGTGTCTTGGCCACTTTCTAGCTGAGAGTTAAAGCACCTTGGCTCAGGCTGACTCACGAGCAAAACATGTATCAAAAGCTTCTTAGAAAGTTTTCATTATTCTTCGAGAGAAAGAAGAAAGAGAGAGAAGGAGAGCATGTTGGGTTGAGGAACTTTCCTTAAGTTGCTGGAGTGTGTACCCAATCTACGTGCTCTTACGCATCTTATGCCTAGCTTGCAGCTTATCCTATAAGTATGCAACAATCTGCTTGTGTATGGACGCTCTCATTGAGAGAGGTAACAGAGAACACGAGTCACATCTTGACTCATCGACCTTGTAGGGGTTGTGATTGTACGAGGATGACTTAAATAGGGTACTTTGCCTGTGAAATAAGTCCTAGATTTAAGTTCCTTTTAGTGTTGTTGTGTGTTGATAGCAACCAAAAATCATGTTAAACAATCCATTACTTATCTTGTCCTTGGTAGAGTTGCTAGTGTGATAGCGGAAGTGTAATTCATGAGGTGGTAGAATTGAATCCACCTAGCTAGCATGCCTTGCATGCAGAATTGTAAGCCCTTGCCGAGAGTGATGGCCTCAAACGTGAGAGCCAAAACAAACGTGCCTTGCAGAGTAGCCTGTATTTTAGGGAGACATCCTAACTTGATGTTGCCACACATAAAATGGGAGCAGATATCCACATTTTATCAGTTACGCAAACGTGTATACCAATGCCCTTGATTTAAAGTAAATGGGTTGTACTATGCATCATTTGGAAACAAAGAAGAGAGCGTACTATGCATCTGAGAACATGTGTAATGCGGGAATTATCAAATGTTGGGATCTTAACAAGTATCTTTTTGACACATTGGTGACACATGTTCTTCTTTATGGAGTTTGCTTAGAAAGAGTTTGAGAATGTCCAAAAGCATTTTCTTAGAAACTTTATCCAAGTTAAGACACAAACACCATGTATGCTCCTACTTCTTGACATGATATCTTCCAATTAAGGTTATGGGAATGGAAAGGGTTGTGGAGTACATAATAAAGATGCGTCAAAACCCCTCACATTGACTTCCTACAATTGCATGGGAAGCAAGCAAAAAAGTTCTAACACAAAGATCTTGAGCACGGGATGGATGCAAGACATAAAGAAGTGGTTTGGGAGATGGGATGCATTACATTTTCTACATGATGCCTCAATAGACTCCCAAGTGAATGAAACTTTTCTACAATGCCAATGTGTTATGGCTTGGGAGGAATCCGGTGGGTTATGCTTCATAAATTACACCACCCATATTTCCCTCAATTGCAAAACCATGCTCTTCATTGAAAGAGGAAACCATACTCACCGTTATATGTTTGAGAATATTCCCTTGTCAATGATACACACTATTGTAGCCAATGGCCATTCGGCTTATAGCTCCCACTCCCTTTGATGTGAGACAAGGCATTGGGGCAATGGAGAAGAGTCAAATAATTGTGCACATTATGATCACTGCAAGTTAAAGAGTTTGAGTACCACACACTACTAGAGTGCTCATCTTTTGGTTACATCCAGACTTGCTTCCCTCACATTTTTAGCCATGACTTAGACCTACAAACTTTTCTCTCCCAGCCATAGTGTGGGCTCTCTATTGCAACTCTCATCACCACAATTTTGGAGCATCGTGAATCACTCACTGATTGCACACATACTACATCACATGTAACTTTGGTCCCATAGGTCATATTTGATCTCCAAGGACGATAATAATCTCTCTCTCTCTCTCTCTCTCTCTCTCTCTCTCAATGTGCAATCACATCATTGCACCTTTGTGTGTGTGCATGTGCATGTGCACACGTTCGATGGAGTTAGAGCTCTCTCTCTCTCTCTCTCTCTCTCTCTCTCAATCAATCAATGTGCAGTCACATCATTCCACCTTTGTGTGTGCATGTTTGATGGACTTAGAGTTGTCATGATGAGCAAGCAAGGTATATTAAAAATATGTGCTTGTTTGGTGTGGCATGTGACACATAGTGGGCTCCTAGCATTATTAGGGAGATCATTGTCTTTTAGTATAGAGAAAGATGATCATTTTGTGAGATGCACCTGTGAAATAGGAACACTATTTTATTTACCTAAATTTTTTGTGTGTAAGGTTGATATTGCTAACGAGGAGCTATAGTAAGAATCTTGATATCTGGATGCTAGGTGTGGCGTGATAAGCTACATAAATTTGTGGTGGTATATCAAGAGCTCTACCTCAATATTTTTCTTACTGTACCTCTTTGTAGTGATGGCCAACACCTTGAGTATAATATACAAGGATGTCAAAATACGTAAATAAAATTCAAGCATGTGCAAGAGGGTTTCATACAAATCACATTATTTGACTCTCCTGTTGAAGAAAAACACACCGTATGAATGGACTGATTTACAAGAAAGCTCATTTAATGCATTTAATTATGATTTGACTAATGCAACTGTTTGCAATTGCCTGATTTTGAAAGACCATTCTTTGTGGTAGTCACTGATGCTAGTGGAAAAGGTATCGGTATAGTCCTTATGCAAGATAACCATCCACTTGCTTTTAAAAGCCGTAAATTCAAACCTTCTGAAACAAAATTCAGTACTTATGATAAAGAATTGACTGCAGTGGTACATGCATTAAAAATCTGGAAACATGATGTAATGGGTACTGACTTGATCATTAAAACTGATCAACAATGTATCAAATATTTACTTTCTTAGCCCTTGATAGATGATAGACATAGTAAGTGGGTTGCTTTTATTCAAAGTTTTCAGCCCAACATTCAATACCAACCTGGTAAAGAAAACGTTGTAGCTGATGCTTTGAGTAGAAGACCCTCACTTAATCATCTACTATCAACCATTACAAGACCTTCATTTGACAATATGTCTGACACTTATGCACATGATAATGGCTTCAAAACGACATGGTTGCATATGCTTGACAATTCTGTGCACACATTTCTTGAATACACTATTCAAGAAAACTTCCTTTATTCAAACAAAAATTGTGTGTGACTAAACATTTCCGTAATTAATTATTAAGAATTTCACAAACTAACCTATGTTGGCCATAGAGGATTTGTTGCCATTTTTCAAAATTTATGTCGTGATTTCTATTGGCCTACTATGAGAATTAATGTTAAACAGTATGTCTCAACTTGTTTGATTTGTCAAAAGATCAAAGCAGCAACATGTAAGAAATTGAGACTTTTATACCCTCTCCCCATTCCTGAAAGACCTTGGGAACACATTTTAATGGATTTTGTTATTGGTTTCCCACCCACAATGCACAAGCATGACACGATTTGGACTCTTATTGACCGTTTTTCTAAACAAGCATATTCATTCCTTGTAAGAAAACACTCACAGCACATCAAGCTGCACTTTCGTTTCTTAAGACTGTTTTCCCACATCATGGTTTGCCTAAAGTCATTATTTTTTATTGAGATTCAAAATTTTGTAGTGCTTTTGGACTATTGTGTTTGAAAATCTTGGCACTACACTTGACTTCACTTCTGCATTTCATCCTGAATCTAATGGTCAAACCAAAGTCACCAATTGCACAATCATTGATTTGTTAAAGGCTTATGTTTCTTCTCAACCTAAGAATTGGGATGATTACCTGCATATTCTACAATTTGCATATAACAACACCACTCACACTGCCACAGGTAAATCTCCATTTGAAGTTGTATATGGTCACTCTCTTCCTACTCCTGCTTCACGTCTTTCTAATGTTGTGCTTGCCGCTGATGATTTCACTACTAACTTTCATGATATTTATGCAAGTGTGCATTTTGCCATTAAACACTCACAAGAACTTTACACTAAGCATGCTAACAAGCACCGCAAGGCACACCAATTCAAACAAGGTGATTATGTTTTACTTCGCATTGAAAAACGAAGGATTAAAAGTGTTGATACCAATGTCTTTGTTAAACTTGCTCCTCGTTTTTATGTACCTTTTAAAATTTCAGCTATCATTAATGATGTTTCTTTCCGTTTAGACCTACCTGCACATTGGCACATTCACAATGCATTCCACATTAGTCTTCTACGACCATTCAGAGGACCCCTACCTGCACACCACACTTATGAAGACCCACCTTCACTTGTAGACCAGGAAGAACAACTCATCCCTAACACAATAGTTGATCACGAGACCACCACTGCACGCATTGTCATGGTTTATAACCGTTACCTTTTGACTTTCAAGGGCCACCCTAGAGAGGATGCCAAATGGATGCCTAAAAAGTTTTTTCTCAACTTCCCCGACCTTCTCCACAGTTTCCATCACTCACGGTCTAGTGGATTTCTCTATTGAGCAACTGAGGACAGTTGCTATCCCTGGTGGGAGGGATGTTACAAGACTAGGCACCCTCCTGTTGTAGTGGTTAGCTGCAATTGGGATAGCTGACGTAATGGTTAATTATGTGATGTCTATTTATTTTTTCTAATTGAGTTGATGATGATGATTTTGTAGGGTGGAATGTGGGGAGTTGACGAAGATGCATCGGCAATTACTCTTTGCCATTTTATATTTGCATAAAATTTTAGAATTTCATTTCAATAAGCCACTATGGCTCTCTAAATAATTGTAGTGGGAACTCCCCTTATGGGTCATGCAAGAACTAATGAGCTTCACTCATTCACAAAAGTAAAGTGGTTGTAAAAGAGGGGCCTCAAATTTTTGGCACCTTAAACTCACAAATAATATATTAAATACCAACTCCACAAGAGAGGTGATGTGGAGTTTGGGGCTAGATTTAGGCCTTTCTCTTGCAGATTCTCTTCTCTACTCTCTTATGCTATGCTCTATTTGCTGTGTACTCTCTTATCAAGTCTCCATCCCTTACAATTCTCTTACATACTCTTACAAGCTTGTCTATGTCAGTTCTATGTTCTATGTGTGTGTGTGTGTGTGTGTGTGTGTGTGTGTGTGTGTGTGTGTGTGTGTGTGTGTGTGTGTGTGTGTGTGTGTGTGTGTGTGTGTATGTGTGTGTGTCATAGTCTAGGTGTGTGTGGGTGTGCGTGCTTGGAAATTGGGAAAAGAGGTGGACAGGTTGATGGTGATGTTTGTGAGCATGTGTTGAATAGCTTAAGCAATCGATCTCCCTCTCTTTTCCCAACATCGTGTGGCTTATCCTCGTTCCCTCCTTGTCCACAACATACATCTCCAGTTGTCTTGCTGACGTGCCTTGTCCTCTTGCCCTCATCGTCGGCACCATCTGCTATCCCTCCCTGGCTTATGCTTGTCGACACCACCAGTTGGCATGTGCTGCCACCTTCCTTGTGTGCCACCTTAATAAACCCCCCCCCCCCCCCCCCCCCCCCCCCCCCCCCCTTCCCCCTTTCATTTCCTTTAGAACTCAGTTAAACGTCCCATAAGTATCTTCTTTGATTCTCTTTAAACAAATGACTCCAGAATCATATAGCATATCGTCCCAACAGTAACTTCTTTGATTCTCTTTAAACAATGACCCTAGAATCGTACCAACATATGTAACATCTTCTTTGATTCTCTTTAAACAAATGACTCCAGAATTGTATGACTCCAAGGAATTGTACCAACATACTAGCTTGGGAGATGTCCCATGAATATTTTCCCTCCTCAAATTTGTCACCTGCATCCACAACCCTCTACCTCTGGCCTTCACCACCTCCCTCTGGCCCCGCCCCATGCACACATACCAACTTCAACCTCCACATCTCCCTTTCTCTCCCGCGTGGGCGGAATCTGCATAGCTTGTCTCAAATTCATTATGGGCAAATCGACACCAATGCCTGGATCTCACAACAATAAGTCAGCGAGAGATGGAGACAAACTTGGCTCGCCCAGACACACACACACACACACACACACACACACACACACACACACACACACACACACACACACACACACACACACACACACACACACACACACACACACACACACACACACACACACACACACACACACACACACACACACACACACACACACACACACACAGAGCTCTGGTGGTGCAACACTAGACATGCTGCACAAAAAAGGCTAGAGTAATAACGCCTCTGAAACCATTCCAAATCAGAGAGGAGATCATCATCCTCTAGATATTGTCTGGTTATGGAGGCCTGCTGATGTCTCAATTGCCTGTTCAGGGTAATAAGCTACAAAGAATGTTGATGATCAACAGCTGATCCCTCATCCTGCACTTTCATTTTCCCTTTAGCATCCCTACTGAGTTGGGACTGATCAGCTGGCTGATTCCCAGTGTGACTGGGCTACTGTTCTTCAGACTGCTGATTACCCGACTGGTGCCCTTCATTCTGGCCTTCCTGCTGGTCTGGCTATGACTGGCCTCCTTCAGTTGGCCCTGTACCCCCAATACCAGATCCTAGAGGTGGAGATGGTGGTGGGGCATCATCATCATCATTTGTATGCCCTTCTTCTTGGTCATCCTCCTCCTTATCAGCTCCGTGATCCTTGTCTTCATCTTCCTTGTCTTCTTCTGCTTCATCCGGAGAAGTCTACTGCTCAATATAATCCAATATTGCTTATTCATTAGAGTAGTATTATACTCGCTCACTGTGTCCTGAAAATCACTCTGCATACTAGACTTCAAATTTTCTAAATAAAAAACAGCATTGCCTGCTGGATTTAGAAGTTCAGCCAAGCTGTTATAAATGTATCTTTCAGTAAGAGAAGCCTTCAGAGATGTATGGCGAATCAACAGGGAGTTGAATTCGACCCGCTTCATTTTGAGCATTGTTTCAGCTAGTTGTATATACAAATTCTAAAAAATTGAGAACAGCCCGTTCTGTAGCTCTCAGTGCTTCATTCCTTTGATTCTTGATTATCATTATCTCAGATTCAGCCTTAGCTAGCATCTTGTTTAATAGCTCAATAACCCTCTCTGAATGAGCTTCCAATACCTTATGTTGTATATTCTGCTCTTCCCGTGCTTTCTGGAGTTTCTGAATCTGATCTTCAGCTTCCTTAAAGTCATCTTTTACCTTTTCCACTTCTTCTGACACGACAGCCTCTAACAGTTGTCCCATACAATTGACAATAGTATTCCAAGAAGAATGTATGAGGACTGAACATTTGTCCTTAACTGTAGCTGGATCAGAAGCAGTAGGCTCATATATTGTTACTGGAGCCATGGAAGGTAAAGTTGCATAATCAACTTTTCGTAGCAGAAGATGCCCTTTCAGTGGATGGGTCTGCATTTGCTGCAACTTGTCTTGTTTCACCAGGTGCAGAATGTGTTCAGTATTTGGAATAGAGACTCCACCTGGAAAAGTTGAAGAAACTGGGCCTTTGCCTTTGTCCACTTGGCCCTTGCCTTTATCCACCGACTGCTCTGCTACCTTCTCAGAAGTTGTTGCCTTGGCCTGATCTTTTCCAGAACTAGTAGCAACTGCACTTTGTCCTACTTACTGGCTAGGCACAGTCTTCTGAGCAGGTTGCTTCTCTGTTTGGCTCACTATAGCTTTCTCAGTATTCACAGTCTTGACTTGGCTCTCTATCTGCCTCAAAAACGCACTGCTCTTCGTCAGTGTAGTCTTTGGCTTCTTTGAACTGCTAGCCTGTTCTTCAGTGGCTTTCCTTTTCAGGTTTGTTGAAGTAGTCTGACTGTCCATTGCTTCGTCATCTGAGGACGGCTCAATGTTCTTGGGCTCAGAAACCGGCTTCCCACTCCAAGCTTTTTTTACCTGCTCATGAACATCTGCAGCAGTGGCCCAATACAAAAATTGCCAAACATACCAAGCTTAAAAAACATTATGGGATTTTACCTTGGCAGTATGCCGGAGCACATTGTGTGACAGGATTTGACAAAGGTTAATAGGAACCTTTGGATCCAATGTCTTGGCCAATAGCATAGCAAAAAGTTTCTCGGATACATACGTTGGATTGTTCTTAAGGCTTATTGCTTCAGCCACAAACCTGTATGCAGTGGAAGCTTCCAGTCCTGCACCTTGACCACTTGCCTTGCGCTTACGTTTAGCCGCTTCATCCTACCTCAGGGCTATACTTATCTGCTGTGGAGTTTCCACAGATGGTTTGGGCTCATTGGGCATCCGGAATGCAAAAGCTATGGTCTCTGATGTAACCGACACCTTTCTACCATTCACCATGGCACTGCCATCTTCAACGTCGAAAGAATCAAGAACCTGCTTATGATATCTGCGTCAAAATCAATTCTTGTAGCTTACAACACAACTCTGAGATCCCATAGTTGTAGCAAAGTCATTTCTTGGTCGATGAATACATAACGCAGGATTTTACTGTACGGTATGATGGGAAGGCTTGTCTTTGCAGCATCAACTATGGCTTGGGTTTCCTCAAGAGACTCCTTCATCTTGTCTGAGCGTTTCCTTCTACCCATACACTGTGAAGACGATGAAACAGGCGTAGGAGAAGAAGACTTACTTGATGTGTCAAAGTCGTACCCTGGTGTCGCTGGCAAGGCTAGCTGACAGTCAAATGTCTCTTCAGAAGTCGAGGTCTGCGGCTGTAGCGAAGAAACCTCCGAGCTTGGTGATGGCGAATGATTAACAGGAGGAAAGAGTCGCGCAGGGGATTTGTGAGGAAAAATGCCAACTCTCCTGACTGTTATACGTGTTCGCGCCATAAAAGCTCCACCACTCGCCGCTCCTAGACTTGTGTGCATCGCTGCTGTCATGGCAGACATGCATTGGACAAGACTGCGACCCATCCTTAAAATGATTACTACTGGCGTGCCATCTGACTGTTGGGCGCTTGAAAATTGAAAAGTGTGTTCCCACTGATACTGGACTGGCTCGATCATACTGGTACTGATTCTAAGATCAGTCTGATCTGGTTCTACTGGTACTGGTTCTGAAATTGGAACTGGTTGCACATGGAAAAGCCCAAAAATATCTGATTCTAGTGACTCTTGCTCAATAGTTCCCAGTTCCTTAGTACCTTGTTCTTGCCCATTTTCTCTAGCCTCTGAATAATAAAGCTTGATATTTTCACCATTATATACTCCTGGCAACAATAATCCAGATAAATCTTTCAGTCTGACTGTACCATTGGAGAAGACCCGGTCTACCTCAAATGGTCCTGCCCAGGCAATCTTCAGGTTTGGCTTCTTTGGACCCAGTCTAGACTGATATAGAAGCACCAAATCTCCTTTTTGAAATTCCCGAACCTTAATTCGGCGATCATGCCAATGCTTCCTTCGTTGTTGAACAATTTCTTGTTCCAGCATAGCCCGTTTCCTGAGTTCATCTAACTGCATCAGTTCATATAGGCAATTTTTCGGATTGTGGTTGAATTCTAAGCCATATTTCATAGCCATTCTCAGACTTGGGATCACAAACTCCATAGGAACCACAACTTCAGTGCCATACACCATTCTGAATGGTGTCATTCCAGTAGTGACCTTATAAGCTGTCCTATACGCCCATAGAGCAGTTTGGAGTTTCAAATCCCACTGGTCTGGTTTCTTTTGCACTACCTTAGTGAGAATAGTCTTGATTGTCTTGTTGCTACTTTCAGCCTGTCCATTGCATCTAGGATAGTAAGGAGTAGATTTTCGATGCTTGACTGAAAGAATATCCAATAGGATTCCCATAGTGTCATTGATAAAATGTGTTCCTTGATCTGACACAATCTCTATTGGACATCCATAGGGGCAGACAATATTCTCAAATAGGAACCTTGCAGTTGACTTGGTGTGTTGTCAGGAAGAGCCTTACCTTCAACCCACTTAGTTACATAACAAGTAGCCATTACTATGTACTTGTTCTTCCTAGGGGTCACCTTCTTAAAAGGTCCCATAAAATCTAGTCCCCATTTCATGAACACTCCCAGTGGTTGTACTGGCGTCAAAGGAGTCATATCTGCAGCTATTGGTCAACCCATTCTTTGGCATATGTCACAAGTTTTACAAAAACTTTCGACATCAGCAATCAGTGTTTGCCACCATAGACCAGCTTGCATAATCTTCTTGTAGGTTACTTCGTTGGAAAAGTGTCCACCAGATTCACCATTATGTGCTCTGAAATCACTTGCATTCTTCCTTCCATAGGGACACAACATCGAAGTATACCATCCACACCCAGTCGATAGAGTAATCCTCCGATGATAGTAAATTTCAGGCTTTTTATGATCATAGCTTTCTTCTGGTTCTGCTTCCAGTCCTCTGCAAAAGCACCTTGGGAAAGAAATTGATAAACATCGTACCATTCAAGATCAACTGATTCTCCTGCTTCTAACTGAAATAATTCAGCGTCCACTGGTTCATCTCTCAAGGGTGATTCTGAGTAACCTTCCGTACTTCTTGAGAGAAAATCAGCTCCACAATGATTCTTGCCAGGCTTATGGAAAATTCTGAATTCAAACTCCATTAGGAACATCATCCATCTTATCAGCCTGCCTTGAATAATGATTTTATTAATCAGAAACAGAAGAGCCTGATGGTCCACATAAAAATGGAACAACTTTCCCAATAGGTAATGCCTAAACTTTGTAGTGCTGAAAACCATTCCAAGGGCTTCTCTCTCAGTAGTTGTATAGCCTTGTTCAGCCTGACTGAATCTGCGACGACTGGAAAAATAAACCGGATAATCAGTCCTTCCGTCTGGCTGAGCTAATATTGTCCCCATTGCCAATCCCGAAGCATCTACATGTACGTGGAAAATAATATCCCAGTTTGGCTGCCTAAGGACTGGTTTACTGATAATGGCCTTTTTCAGATTCTGGAAGCTCTCCTCACATTCAACAGTCCAGTTGAACTTACTGGTCTTCTTTGTAAACTCATATAGTGGTACTGCTTGAGAAGCAAACTTATGTACAAATCTTCTATAGAAATTCACATAACCCAAGAAAGAGCTCAACTCTGAAGCATTTCTGGGTGCTTTAGCTTGCTAAACACACCGAATTTTGTCATTGGCCATCTCTTTTTCATTTCGGGAAACCACATGTCCCAGTAGCTGTCCCTTCCAGACTAGGAAAACAGATCTGAATGGATTCAAACAAATCCGCTTCTCCTGACAGCGTTTGAAAACCATCTCTAGGAATAGTAGGTGTTGTTCCTCATCTGAATAGACAGTAAAGTCATCCATAAAAATGGCAAGGAACCGATGAAGGAATTCATTAAACATCTCCATCATACACCGCTGAAAGGTAGCTGGTGCATTTCACAAGCTAAAAGGCATCACCAGATACATGAAAGCTCCCCACTCGGTGATGAAAGTGGTCTTGGCTCTATCTTCAGGAGTGATCTGTAACTGATTATAGCCACTGTAACCATCCATGAAGCTATACATTTCATATCCTGTGATCTCATCAAGCAACATGTCAGTAAAAGGCAATGGAAATGGATCTTTGATAGTTTGGGCGTTGAGTTTCCTATAGTCGACACAAACTCTCAATTTCCCATTCTTCTTGGGAACGACGACTATGGGAAATAGCCAATCGCTACTGGCCACCTCTGTGATGAACCCAGCCTTGAGAAGATTATTAATCTCCTCCTTGACCTTCTTAGCATAGTTGGGGTTCATTCGGTACCTTTGGAGTCGTACTGGCCTAGCATCTGGCTTCAACGATATTCGGTGCTGACATACCTCAGGATCCACTCCCTTCAGGTTTGTATGTTCCCAGGCAAACACGTCTTTATAGTTCTAAACATCCTGCGTGCCTTCTCCTTCCTTACTGGGTTGAGATGCTTGTTGACCTTGATCATCCTAGGACTATCTTCCGATCCTAGGTTCCACTCTTCCACTTCTTGGTCGTCTGGAAGCAACCAATTAGGCCCGCCTCCTTTTTGTTTGGTCGACTCTTCAGCATAATCCTAGGATGGTCCATTCATTTCTGAATCAGCATCTAATCCATTGGGTGCTCTTCAAAACGTACTGGTTCCTCTACCATACCAGTATCAGCTGATTCCACCAACCTTCCAATTAGCTGCACTGTTCTTTCCCCTGTGTTAATTTCAGTAAACTGATCGGGGAATTGTCTTTTCTGCTTGTCTGCCTACTCTTTATTCAGCAAGACTGCATTCAAGTCAATCTCTGCTACAGGGAATATGTTCATGGCCGCTAACATTCGCTTGATCTTCTTGGCTCTGTACTTCTGACATAACTCCTTCGGCCTCAGTTCCTTTCTATGGTTAATGTTTGGTTTGCATAGTCATGAACATCATGTGTCGTTCTCAACCATGGGCGCCCTAGCAGCATCCCATATGCCCCTTGCACATCCAGAACTAAGAAACTGGTTTTAATTTTTTTCCTCCCAACTCTTATCTGCATATTTTCAATCATACCCGTCGCTTGTACCACTCTATGATCTTCCATTCGCACTTTAAATGGTGCTGGCTTCAGATTAGTGATACCCATTCTCTGCTGGAGATGAACTCCCATTATGTTGACTCCTGCTCCTCCATCCAAGATAACACTTGAGAGAGGTTCCCACTGCTTACTAACCTTGTAGTCCACCTGAATAAGTGGAACTTCATCATCTTGGATGGCTGTTAGGTCCACTGTTCTGGCCTCCGTCTCAGCTTTCCTACGCTGTCTGATAAAGTTGGCCACTTTAGGCAAGGTTAGTCTGATATCCTCCAGCTCTACAGTCAACTTCTGAATCCTATCACAAATTTTCACATAAATTTCTTCTCTCTCTTGGTCAGACTGATTGTCAGAGCTCGAAGAACTGGTATCTTCACACAGCCATTCCTCTTTTGTAGCGCTTCCACTTCTTCCATCAACTCTCAGTTCCACTACAACAAAAAAAGGTGTCATCGACGCAGAGATCGACGCACTGCGTCGATATCTGCGTCCCTGTGAAACTGTCACTATTTGCGTTGATATCTGCGTGGAAAGGCTTTTTTTGCGATGTAGATATGGATGCAAATAGCAACGCAGATAACGACACAGTTATAGACGCAGATAGCGACACAGATATGGACAGATATATAGACGCATATATCGACGACCATAACAGGAAAAAAATTTCTTGGGCAGAGGGCAGGTAGCCTGGCCTGTGCCCATTGAAAAGATGGACACAGCCACAGCCAGACTTCCTGCCCTCTGCCCAAGAAAGCGAGCAACACCAGAATCAACCGTGCTCCCGCGCACAAAAATTTCGGCAGAGTTCCCTTTGTTTTTACATAAACTTTTCAAAAAAAACCATATCATGTATACGCCTCCTACATGCCATCCATGTAGGATCTCACATGAGATTTAAGGCCAATGAAAGAAATGAAATGAACTTTGTGCAAAACCATAATCGTACCAACTTAAAACCATAACCATAACGAACTTAATTTGTGCAAAACCATAACCAAATTAAAACCATAACCGGCCATAACCATATTGATCAAAACCATAATGCAGATAACCATAACCACAAACAAAACAATAACCATAAGCATAACCAGAAAGTTAAACATAACCATAAACAAGCCATCCTTCAGCCATGCTACCCTCAGGACGAGCTCTTTGACGAACGAACCCCTTTAGAGTCTTCATGAATCTCTCCAAGAAGAACATCCATCTGCTGTTGACGGTTCCAGCAACTGCAACTTCATCGACCACAAGCACAAGAAAATGCATTTGGATGGTAAGAATGTTCGTTGGAAAATACTTCTCCACCATACACACTGCTTCGATTGCATTCAAGTGAGCTGCATCTATGCTGTCTTTTCTTATCTCTTTTGATGAGATCCAACGCACTAGCTCACTAATTTTATAAATGGTACATCTGATATCATGTGTCAGACAATCTTTTATGGCAATTGGTAAGATAAACTGTAAAAATTTGTGCCAATCATGCGACTTAAGACCACTAAGATTGTCATCTCTAGTAAAGGTCGTTTTCAAACATTGCATGTACCCAGTAGGAGTTTGGAAAGAAGATATGGTCTTCTTCACTTGTTGCTCTTCAGTACGACTCAAAACCCATGGACCTTTTGGAATAGCATACGCTCCATTGGACTTTAGTCGAGGCCACATCTCTAGCATTCGACCCACCGCCTATAGGTCATCTCTCTGAGCTTTGCTCTCCCTTTTTCTAGTAATGGTCTTCCATATGATCTCTCCCACATTCTTAAAAATGTGCATTGGGTCGAGCAGATGATTAATAAGCAAATCACTCTAGTACGGCAGTTCGTGAAAAATAGACAATCTCTTCATGCCGGGTGGGTTAAAATCTCCACTTTGTATATGCGACGGAAATTGAAATTTGATTTTTTTTAAAAAATCTGAGCTCCCTCCAGTATTGCTGATGCACATACCAACGCCCGCCAATGACGTACCAGTATTGCTGATACACACACACTTCTCTCTCTCTCTCTCTCTCTCCCCCCCCCCTACACACACACACACCTCTCTCTCTCTCTCTCTCTCCCCCCCCCTACACACACACACCTCTCTCTCTCTCTCTCTCTCTCTCTCTCTCTCTCTCTCTCTCTCTCTCTCTCTCTCTCTCTCTCTCTCTCTCTCTGTCTCTCACTTTCTCTCTCTCAGCCGTTTTTTGACCTAGTAGACAGCAGTTCACTCTTTTGACCATAACTTGTTCATCCGAACTCCGATTTAGGTGATCTATAGCCTCAATCGAAGAGCACGAAGCCCTCTACACATTGATGTAAAGAAAGAATTTTTTTGTGTAATGGAAGGCTTTGCTGTAACAGCATCTCAGAACTGAAAAAACTGTCAAAACTTTGCGTTTTTGTTGCCGACTTGAAGGCAATGTCAGACAAAACTCGCAAGGGTGGAAAAGCCACACTCGCCATGGAGAATGATGCAAAATCTCCAAGGAATTTGGATGCTAATCCAACCACATCATCTACAACAACGGAAGCAAGGATCATGGCTTACTTGATCTCGTTACAAGAAACCGTCAACAAACAAGGTGAAGAGTTGCGCGCACTTGCAATGGAGAATGGTACTTTAAGAGTTCTCGTTGTGGAGAATGAGCACCTCAAGAAGGTTCTTGAAATGCAAACAACACACTTGATGCATCTTGAGAATGAAGTTCAAGAATGTAAACGCTCTCTTGTTGACATGAATGTATTGAAAGAGCGCTTGAGCAAAGTTGAGAGTGATCATGTATTGAAAGAGGAAACAATAGATACAATACGACATGATGTATGTGAGATGAGAAATGCATCCAAATCATGGGCTGATATATGTAAGGATAATGTGGTTTCTACATCTCCTATCACGCAAGCCGTTGTCCAAGCAAAGAATGTGGAGAATGTGGACACTCAAGAATTGCACGAACGACAAAAACGCTCAAAGAACATCGTCATTCGTGGAATCAAGGAGGAAAGCATGGAAACACCCCAATCTCTTGCAGTTGCTATTGAAGAGTTTTTTGCTACACACTTTGGCATGTCAGGAATCATGGCTTATGGTGCACATCGAGTTGGAAAACAAGGAGTCCCTCGCTCGGGAGAAAGACCTATTGTATGTACCATGGCTGATGAGGTAAAGAGAAAGATCATCCTTGAAAATGGTTGGATCTACCTCAAAGGAACATGTTGTAATGTATATGAGGATCGCACTATTATGCAACAAAATGTACGTCGCAAAGCATATGAGCAAAAGAAGCAAGAAGGTTAAGGTATCACCTCAAGAAGAAAAGCCACATAAGGAGGATGCAAGTCCACCCAAAAAATAGGGACACATGATCTATGAGACCAACTCACGCTTGCGAATAAGCTTTTGGAATTGTAACGGGTATCCATGGAATGCGGGAATTGGCATTGATGAGCTTACCAATGACTTCGATGTGATACTTCTTGTCGAAACATGGGAGCATGATGCGCAACGAATTCTTGGATTTGACAAATACGATGTGCATTCTTTGATGTGGGCCAAAAATGCAAAGCAACGAAGAGGCCAAGGAGGCGTAGCATGTATGACCAAAAAGGGTTTGAAAGATGTTTCCATTGTCAAAGAAGATAAGTATAAACGCTACTTATGGCTGAAAATCAGCCCACCAAATGGTCAAGTCATGTTTGTGGCCGGTTGCTACATTCCTCACTATGACTCCAACTTTTATGCTTACTTGAATATGGATAGAGATCAGCCCTTTGTTGAACTAGAGGAAGACATTGCTCATTACAAGGATCAAGGTGAAGTCATTGTTTTTGGAGACATGAATGCTCACACAAATATGCTACAACACGACACACAACAAGTAGACATGCCGCATGTCTCAAGAAGAATGGATGACTCATACATGTATAATCGAAGTTCTAATGATGCAAAAGAAGTGGATCACTATGGAAAGTCACTTCTACATATGTGTAATAGTACCGGAATGCTCATTGCAAATGGTGTATCTCTATGGCAAGGCACCAATGACTTTACATGTAGAAAGCACAACGGTGCTAGCGTGATTGACTATATGTTGTTCTCGGAAGCCACTCTAGAATGCATACAAAGCTTTACACTTGGTGAATGGAATCCGGAATCGGATCATAGGATGTTATGTATTGACCTCAAGTGTGGTAAACGGCCCGAGCATGTAGCCTCCAATCATGATGTGAATCATTTGTACCTACGTCTAGACTTCAAACAAGCAGTTATATATGCTGATATGGTGGACCAAATGTTAAGCATGATAGAGAATCAAGAGAGCCCAACATTAGAATGCAAGTGGAAAGTTTTCAAAGAAGTAATTTTCTCTTGCGAAGGAATGCTTTTCTGTGAAACACATGTCTTGCAAAAGGTCTAAGAAGGGTAGCACCAAGAAGAAATGGTTTGACATGGAATGTAGTCAAGCCCGAAAACACTTGCTAAGATTGGATGCAATCAAAGACAAGGAAGTTTACTTGGAATGTTCACACACATACAAAGCAGCTGTTCAAAAGAAGAGGAGAAGGTGGGAAGTCGAAAAACAACTTCTTTTAGCACAAGAGAAAGCACATGCATGTGGCAGGTTTTGGCAAAATTTAAAAGGCAAGCGCGTTGAGAGCTTTGGTGACTTGACTCGTGAGGATATGTATATGCATTGTAAGAATCTCTATGAGCAACCCAATGTTGATAAGATGGAGTGTTGTAGCTCCCTTCCGTTTATGTCTCCCTTCTTTACCATTGAAGATGTATGCCGCGCGCTTGAGAAACTTGCTACTCGTAAGGCAGGTGACCTTCAAGGTGTCAAGGCTGAAATGATTAAATGGACAAGCAAGAAAACACGATATTGGATATGCGATATGTTTAACCTTGCACTTCAGTATGGCATGCCTCATGATTGGAGTGCAAATTGGATCAAACCTTTGCACAAAGGAGGAGATGTAAACAATGTGAACAACTATCGCACTATAATGGTTGGTTCTTTAATGGCAAAGTTATTTGGATATATCATGGAGATGAAGATAAGTGAATGGGCTGAAAAGAATGGCAAACGTGCACTTGGCCAAGCAGGTTTTCGAAAGCATCATAGCACTATTGATCACCTTGTCACTTTTCGAGTTCTTATGGAAGCGTCTCGATTGAAAGGAAAAAAGTTGTATTGTTGCTTTGTGGATTTCAAGAAAGCTTTTGACATGGTACCGCGAGGAAATCTTTGGAGACGTATGCAAAGCCTTCAAGTGCCGAGAGAATTTATGCATGCAGTCTTTCGCATCTACCAAAAAGTGATATGTCAATTACGTATGGGAGATGGAATTTCAGAATTTTTTGCAAGCACTATTGGTGTCAAACAAGGATGCCCACTTTCCCCAACCCTCTTTGGGCTACTCATTGATGAATTGGAATGCATGGTTCTTGACTTTATGCAGCAAGAAGGCATAGAAGAGGTTAAGATTGGAAATGCGGTGATCATGCTTTTGCTTTATGCCGATGATGTAGTGATCTTGGCACATACCTTAGAAGATGCACAAAAGCTTATGAGTGTCTTGGAACGCTTTTGCCTACATAGCGGGCTGATCGTGAATGGATCCAAAACCAAGGTTATGCTTGTAAAGACCCTCAATGATGAAAATCCATGCATTGTATATAACAATGAGAAACTTGAAGTGGTAGATCACTTCAAGTACCTTGGCCTTGAGGTTCCATCCAATCATAAATGGAAGGATTGTGCAATGCGTCGCTTGGAAGCCGGAAAGAGGGCCTATTATGCATTTGAGAACATGTGCAATGCAGGAGAGATCAAGTGTTGGGCTCTCAAAAAGTACCTCTTTGACACATTGGTGACACCGGTGCTTCTTTATGGAGTGGAGGTGTGGGGTGGAAGCATCGGGAAGTCTACTTGGAAAGAGTTTGAGAATGTCCAAAAGCGTTTTCTCACCAACTTTCTCCAAGTCAAGACACAAACACCCTACATGCTCTTACTTCTTGAGTCCGGATTGCTTCCCATTGAGGTCTTGGGCATGCAAAGGGTTGTGGAGTACATGCGTAAGACACAACGTAGCCCTTTGCATCGACTTCCTAGAATCGCATATGAAGCAAGTCAAATGGTTCATGAAAAGACATGCAAGAGCAAAAATACTAAGTTCGGGGTGGATGCTTGATATCAAGAAATGGTTTGGAAGATGGGATGCATGTCACTTGGTCAAGGATGCGTCGATCGACTCCCAAATTAATGAGGCCTTCTTACAACGCCAATGTATCACGGCTTGGGAGAAATCTAGAGGTTCTCACTTCAGCCATTACACCACACACGTTGCCCCAAACTACAAATCTCTCTTCTTCTCGGAACGAGGTAACCGAACCCATTCCTACATCCTTGAGCCCATCCCGTTGAGTGCGATCCGCACCATTGCCTCCATTCGTCTTAGCTCCCATTCTCTACGCTGCGAGACAGGACGTTGGGGCACTGGCGAGGAGTATCATCGACTTTGCACCTTATGCCCTCGTCAAGTGCGAGAGAGTGAGCACCACACACTACTTGAGTGCTCAGCTTTTGACCACATTAGGTCCTCTTTTCCCCATATATTCAGCCATGATCTCTCCCTACATACCTTCCTCTCCCAACCACGATGTGGACTCTCTATTGCGACGCTCATTTCAGCCATTTTTGAGCATCGAGATTCACTTATGAACTCCACTCACACCACGTGACATGTTCATTTGGTCCCATAGGTCATATTTGACCTCCCAGGATGATAATAGAACTATCTATCTATCTATCTATCTCTCTCTCTCTTTCCTACACACACACGCACCGCTCTCTCTCTCTCTCTCTCTCTCTCTCTCTCTCTCTCTCTCTTTCCTACACACACACACACACACACACACATACACACACGATGTAGAGAGAGAGAGAGAGAGAGGGGGGGGGGGGGGGGAGGGGAGAGTGACATAATACCTGCGCAGCAGGTTTCGGCCAAGATTTGAGTAGGCGAAAATGGCCCCTGCACGCAGGTTTCCCTTTTTTCCCCCAATTTTTTTTGCGTCGCAAACTGCGTCGATATACCTGTGGGAATTTGCGTCGATATACGCATGGAAAAAATTGCCTTTCCACGCGTATATCAACGCAGTTTACGATGGGTATATCGACGTGCTCTAATTACGTCGATATACGCGTGGAAAGGCATGGCCGTCGATATATGATGCGTCGATATCTTCATGTTATGTTGTAGTGTTCATTAGCTAGTCCCTGTACCGCAGCGAGCATGGTCTCTGGTATGGCCGGTATTGATTGATCCTTATCAGTTGATTGGGCTGGTATCCTCTGAATGACTCTAGCTTCAGAACTTTCTTGCTGCTCTAGCAGCTTCTTGGCCAAATCCTCCGTGATTTTAGCCGCTAGTTCCCTTTGCTCTTGCCATTCATCTACCACCTTCTCTTTACCTTTGGCCTTCCAAATTTCTCTTTGTTGAGCCCACTTGCTGCTGGTAGGATTGATTGGTGTTTCTGAAGTATCTGGAATTTCTTCAATCACTATACCCTTGCTTCCAGTGACTACCCGTACTGGGACTGGCTCTGGTGCCTTAGCCTCAGTAGTAGTAGTTGCAAGTGCATCTGGGCATTGGGTTGCAAAATGGGCATACTTCCCACAAGTGTAGCAATTCATGCTCCTATTCTGGAAGTTGCCACGTCCTCTACCTCGGCCCATACCCGTTTGGAATCGGCCACGTCCCTGACCATTACCACTGGTACCTGGTCTCCCCTCTTGAGCTACTTTGACGACTTCTACCTTCACTGGTTCAGTGTAGGCGACCACTGACAGATCTTTGCCCTTCTTAAAGTGGTGAATCCTGATGCCACAATTGTTCCATAGATGACCAAAAGCCTTACAGTAGGTACATTGTGGACATTCATTGGAGATATGGTCCTTGGCTTTGCATTTCGAACACCAAGTCTCCATCTTCCGAACTGGCTGTCTTGTGTGGCTAATTTCGGCGATCTGTCTAGCCATTTCTTCAATTTTCTTGGTCCAAGATCCCATCTTTGACTTCTCCTTGAATCGTTCATTAGAGGTGCTCTCGGAGCTACTGGACACCTCACTGGAATCAGAACTTTTAGTAGCAGAGCTACTGCTACTGGTCCTTCGCTTCTTGTGGCTCTTTTCCTTCTTGGCCTGCTGTTCCAGCTTCAATGCCCTTTGGACCAGATCATTGAATTTTTTGGTAGGAATTGGGACCTCTTGCTCCCTAAGATTTTTGCTTCTAAAACCATTCAGAAACCATGCCCTCAACCTCTTCTCATATGGCGGTTCCTGTAACTGCCTGGTTAGCTCCTTGATCTTTTCCACATAACTTCAGACTGATAGATTCCACTGTTTGATTTTATCTAGTTCACAGAGGATATCTTCATCCCCTCTGTTGTCGGAATATTCCAACCTGAAGGCTTTAAGAAATTTGTTGTATGATCTGAGCTGGCAGACAGGGTAATGGTAATACCATTTCCTCGCTGCGTCCTTCAAGGTTTGTGGAAAATATTCCCCCCAATCATCTTCATCAATATTTTTCAGTTCAGCATACTGCTCAAAAGCCTGTATGTGAACGTCTGGATCATCCTTCTTACCTCCCTTGAATATTGGAAAAGAAATTTTTAGGGAAGCTGTGTAATCATTTCGATTACCACTGATCCTGCCACTTCTCTTCTTGGATCCAGAATGGCGCTTGGAAGTCTTCTTGCAATTGTCAGTGTCAGCATCCCAATCAATCTTTGTCTCTGTCTCGATGTCAGTGTCTTCTTTGGCCTGTCTGTTAGAAGTACGGTGACTACCTTTACTTCCCTTGGTACCCTCATCCCCTTGTCGGGACCGAGAACTCTTAGAACTCTTGGCTTTCGGTGCTTCCCAATCCACGCGTCGGCGTCAAGAATAACTGGACTGCTGTGAGTCCTGCGCCTCATCAGCCTAACTATGATCCTCCTGAGCCTCAGTGTCATTTATCTTCTCTTGCTTGGGGTCAGACTCTCTTCCTGACTCCTCAGGAATAGGGTCAACACGAATGGTGGATTTCCGGCCACGACTGGATTTAGGTGCCATTGTTGAAAACTTCCAACTACGAGAAGAGTCTTTCAGTCAACGAGCTTCAGCTCGAGCCACCGTGATCGCCAAAATGGAATTGGAGCTGATCTCTTGAGACAGCTAATTCCAGTGTTAGAAGATTTCAGCTACTAGTGTGAGAAGATTTCAAACAGTAGATTGGACAGAAATCAGAAACTAGACTGGAATTTGGATACTGGAATAAGAATCAGACTTATGTACTAGAAATAATGTTCAGATTCAGATTCACAATATTGGACGAGAAGTAAGTGTAACTGGAATATCTGCCATGATTGGGATTATAGATAAAAGATTACAGGGAATATGATTTACAAAGAGAGTACAACCGACAACAACTGCCAATGATTCTCAAGTACAAGTGTAGCCAAAGTGCTAACACAAATGATAACAATTGCCAACCCGATTACAATGTAATGGGCCCTATTTATACACTTCGGGTTTACTGTAGTAATTACCATAGTAACTACTAAGCAATTCGCTACCCATCTCCTAAGAGAACGTTCCCACATAGTGAAACTATCGAGCCGTCTACACACGGCCGGAAGATGGACAACACTCTATCCACCAGCTCTTGCAGATTGACCAATTGCAAATCATATCCCATCGTCTCAAAGCTCCCATAGCTGTGGGTCTCTTCTGGTGTCACATGTATAGTTGAAAGAGCATCTCCCTCAATCCCATTCATCGAGTATCCACACGGCTCAAACGCAAAGTCGCAAATGGAGGCATTGGTAAAAATCTGCTCAATACCTGAGCTTTCGGTCATTTGTCCGCCGATCTTGAGGTCTGATGCATTGAAGAAATGAGAAGTGAAGCTTTTGCTCAAGTGGCTCATGCCCATCTCTATTGTGTAGATGGGTTTTTGCAGAATGGTGGATGAGCCATAATTGTGCGTTGAAGCTGAGTAGATGTGCCAGTTGGGGTGCCCTTTCTTGCCCATTGTGTGTGCACAGGAGCCCATGTCGCCGAAGAAGGAGTCCAAGTACTTCACCTCCTCTTCAAAGAAAGTGCAAGCGAAGGGCTGATATAGGGGGAAAATGAAGGTTCCATGAGTGTATTTACAGAAGCAAGGTTGCAATGACAAGCCAGATGCATAGCTCAACAACAACGGGATGCATTCAAGAACTTTAGTCCTTCCACAAGTTTTGAGAATAATTCTAAGAGGGTATATAAACAGGCTGTGCGCTCCTTGCCGCACTGTCGAAGCAAGGGACTTGCCTAACACTGTGTGCGAGCCGTAGACGGCTCCAAGCACACAACTAGCTTAACTAGTAAGCTCAAAAGAGGGCAATGGTGTGTCACTCACCGCTCTATGCTCCTGCCATGGAGGATTCCTGGCCACGAAGAAGAAGGAGACGCCGCTACGTCGCGCTCAATCGCTTCACCGCCGTCGTGCCGCCGCAATGCTCGATCACGCTCTCTCTCTCTCTCTCTCTCTCACACACACACACACACACACACACACACACACACACACACACACACACACACACACACACACACACACACACACACACACACACACACACACACACACACACACACACACACACACACAAGGAGGTGAAGAAGAAGAAGATGGAGATGGAGATGGAGCAAGAGCACTCTTCTATTGCACAAATGAGAGAATGAGTGAATTTTAGGTTTAGTTGGCTTTTATATGAGCTCACCCCATTCACACTTGGGCGCCCATGCTTAGCCAACTAATCCCTTGAATGTCCCAGTTAGAGTGCGCCTCTCATCGGCGATCATTCTTACCCTTTTCCTATTGGTCCGACAAGCCCGGTACTTGACTCTACCAAATACATAATACACGTCCGTCGTAGGTGATGGGGTGTCCGTGAGCCGTGAGGGTTAACATGCCCTCCTTCTTGATGTAGATTCCGTCCTCGGAAGCTATTGAGTTGAAGCTCGTTCGTCGAGGTGGAAGAGCATTTGAGATGAATGTTCTTAGCCTTCTTCAGTCACTGCAAAATCAAACAACATTGGCACAGTAATTGCATTCTCATATACAATTAAAAAGCATATGCAGTTTTAGGCAGACAAGTTGATTAGTAGCAGAATTCTAAACCATTTGTCAGTAATAAACATTAAATTGCAATATAATCAAACACATAAACAGTTGGGAAGGTAAAAAACTAAACAAGTTCGGGGTCGCTAATTCAACGGTCAAAAGGCACTAAATATCGATTATTAATACCATGGGTAAGCTTCTTAATTTTCTCTCGGCAATTAAGTTGTTTAATCATGAGAGCCAAGTATTTCATGTTCGTGGGCTGACTAGAGGCTATACCTAGAAGACCTTGTAGTTAAGCTACCATAAAAGGAATTTCTCATGAAATCATCGCCTGACTGATTACTTTTTCTTTGACCCCCCAAAGTCTTTTCACAGTGATTCAATTTGATGTGTGTGCTTATTTTGTATGCCTTGGGTTTTTTGCTTTTCAAGGAAAAGCGCCCACACTGGGAACCTCTAGGGCTCTAGTACCATAGGCAATACATGTGAGTGAAGTACCAAATCAAGCTGAGATTTCTCTTCCAGCTTAAGATTTTACAGTGTGGCACTTTAATTTTTTGTTTGTTGATTTTCAACATTTTAATTTTGTAACTTTGGGGGGTCATATAACACTGATACACCTCCCCAGGCTCATCACACTAGTAAACTCCCTTTATAATACTTAAGCTAAAGGTCAATAGGGTCAAGCCCACTAGAAAGCCCTAGTACATTTCACACAATGCTGCCTAAATCGGATTAAGAACCTAAGTAACCATTGATTATTAGGAAGGCATTCCCCATGGTATTAAGAGAAGATCTCTAACACCTAACTTGGTCAAACTAGCTTAGTCGGACTGCTTGATTTTTAAACCTAGACAAGTGATTATGACAAAAACTTACATTGAATTAAATGTTTGTTACTAAGCAAATGTGTTGGATATTATCCTACCAATCACAATTAAAGCAGACAATCATAGATGCAAAAAAGATAAGGGGCAATGCTAATGGACAAGAAACACCTGTTTGTGTCGATGGTCGCGCTTGATTTGAAGAGTGAGTCGAGATAAAGATTCCATGAAGGTCCAAATCCTATCAATAGCAACACGCTCCTGTACACACGAGGAAACAAAAGGAATACCTCCAGGAGGCACATTAGTGGGAAAAGGTACCAACACTTATTGAACACAACAAAAAACATAAGGAACCCTAACCTAATTATTTGCACTCCCCTAGAGAGTCAAGGGAATAGGATATTGTAGAGGTTGGGGGGAAACCCTAAGGCTAAACCCCTATCCTCGTCGTCGAGATAAACAAAGTCATCATCCATGAGACCATATGTGCCATCCGTGTAGTCCTGTAAATTTTCTTCTTCATCATAGGTGCCCATGTTTACTAAGAAGGTCACTAGACGCCTATAGCCATCTTGCTCAAAAGGGTAGGCTTGTGCAATGGGAGAAACGCTCTCTACTAAGTATGGATCAGACGTGGTCAACAGACGTACCAGCCATTCTAACTCCTCAAAATTCCTCTCACATGCTAGCGTACCTATCAAATCCCATTCACATGCAAGCACTGGAAAGACCATGTGAAATATTTGTGAAAAGTAACGAGGGTACCTCTCACCCAAGGCAGGAGTGGATGACTCTAGCGTACTAGCCATATCTGTACACGCAAATAGATGATGGTTAGAGTGCAAATATTACAAGGGCCGTGTTGTTGTGCATAATTTGTTTTTATGACTTTGTGTTATGGCTCTTGCTCTTTTACTTTTTTATCTTGTTTTTGTGAGTATAAGGCTTTATATATACATTCCCTAAGATTGGAGATTAAGAGGTCAGGGGGAAAGGTTGAGAGGAAAGTGAGTGAGTGATGATTGTCAGCAAACACTCCCCCCTTCCTTGGGTAGATCATACCGTTTGAAATGAGCTCGTCACCCTTTGAAACCAATTGTTCCAGTTGGTAATAGGTGAGGATTTTTGCCAGTAGTCTTCTATTACCCTAGGTGCCTCGTCAAGTTGCAAGGGTGGTAAGGTACTCTCCTAGGATCGAACTAGAAGTGGTTCATCAGGTGATTCTTGAACACTGGGAGGTGTGGATTCTTTTGTAGCTTCATGGAGGTCCACTACTATAGATGGAGGCTGTGTAGGAGCTTTTACCTCTATGGATGTATTACATGAGGAGCTAGAAGCTTCATGGAACTCCCCCCTTCCTGAGCTAGGTGGAATAAATTGGTTTTGCCTTGGAGCCCAAACTAGCTCTGGAATAGGTGTGTAGCATTCTGTGATCTTTCCCTTCCCAAGGTCTGCCATTGGCTTTAGCGTTACACTGTTTGACTCATATGGGTTTGTTGTCGATAGGGAAGGATACATTTTACGTTTAGGTACCCAAATTTGCTCATTTCCATCATAGTAGCCTTGGGCTTCTAATAGTCGTTTTGGAATCCATCGTGATTTGGTCTTGAATCTCCTAGAGCGCGCTCTTGGTTCTCCAGGGAAATTTTTTCTTGAAATGGATGGGAGGTTTGAGGTAGTTGGAAGTAAGGCCTTGGGGACCCATTGATATGTACTCTTAGGTCGTGCAGGTTGAGTACTTGAAATATTACTGCTTGCTGCAACTACAAGTGTTGAAGTGCTAGGTTCATGGGTAGCCGGCAAAGACGAGTTAACCACCTTGGCTTGTGAATGTTGGCTATCCTTCAACTTTGCTAGAGTTTGCAACGTAGGTGACTTTGCTTGAATGATAGGGGTAAGAGTCGGTGGTCGCATCGTGACACTACCAATATCCCAATCAATAGTGCATTTGGTTGCCAACATCCACGTGCGTCCCAGGTTTACGCTGCCTTCCATAGCTCCCGCGGGCATGACTAGAAACCTCTGCACTATGCTTCCATTGTCATAGACAACAGGGGTCTGAAGGACTCCAAGAATAACAATTTTCTTTTTATTAATGCCCTTGACTTGCATCGTACTCGGGGATAGGGTCGGTTTCCCTAATTGACACCAAACTCCATAGGATAACAAATTGTGTTTAGCTCCCGTATCTAATAAGGCATTGTATAGTACTTTCCCATAGGGGCTATTTAGCTCAATTGGGTATCGGAGCGGTGGCTCAGATTCTAATGAGTTGTCATCTGTGTACTCGAAAAATGCTTGCGTGATTCCCAGATTAGCCTTTTGTTGGCGTCTAAGACGTTGTTGTAGTTCTCAAGCCTCAACTCTTACTTGGATTTTTCTAAGCTCTGCTTGTTCCTTGGCAACCTTCTTTTGATGGATGGCTTGCAACTCTTCTTGGCTTAGAGGATCATAATATCTTTTGAATTTACTCCCATTAAGGAATCCAATGGTTTCAACTCCATCTAGAGTCTCCACACGAATGGTCCCTTGCGGGGTAATTTCACACACTCGATATGGTCCCTTACCAGCGTATTTCAATTTCTTCTTTTCATTACGTACCCCGTACATAAGAACTTTATCACCAACCTTGATGTCTTTATCCTTTAAATGGCTATCAAACCACTTCTTTATCCTATCCTTCTCCACTATAGCATTTCGCACAGCTAATTGCCTTTCTTCATCTAGCCTTTCCAAGATATATAAGTGCTCCACTAAGGGGTTACCATCCCAACCTTCTTGAGAAGCTACTCAAAGACTAGGAATGACAAAATCCCATGGCATAACTGCTTCTTGGCCATACAACATCTTAAACGGTGTGCAATTAATAGCAACTTTATACGTAGTACGATAAGCCCATAAAGCTGATGTAAGCTTTAGGTCCCAATCAGTGCGATGAGCCTCAACTGTCTTTGTCAAAATGGAGATGAGAGTTTTGTTGGTACTCTCAGCTTGGCCATTTGCTTGGGGATAATAGGGTGTAGATTTTTGGTGAGATATCATGAAGTTTGATGTGAGTTCTTTTATTACTTCATTTATAAAATGAGTTCCATTGTCACTCACAAGTTCAAAGGGGCATCCAAAACGTGTGATAATGTTCTCAAAGAGGAACTTAGCTGTTGTTTTTGCATCCGCCTTTCGTGTTGCTTTTGCTTCAGCCCATTTGGTTACATAGTCGGTAGCCACAATGATATATCGTGATTGCGTTTTACGTGCAGCCGGACTAATCGGTCCTACAAAGTCTAAGCCCCACTTTTCAAATGGTTGGGTTACCTTGATGGGATGTAGAGGCATCCTATCACTTCTTTGTGGCTTATTGAAGCGTTGGAATTCATCACATCCCTTTGCAAAAAGTGATGCATCCTTAAACAGAGTGGGCCACCAATAGCCTGACTGTAAGATCTTTCGGGCAGTTAACTTTCTTGAAAAGTGACCACCAGCTACGCCCATGTGTGCCTCTTGTAGAATATATAAATACTCATCCTCGTGGGAACAGCGTCTAAGAACATCATATTTTCCTCTCTTATAGAGAGTTCCAGCTAGTAAGCAATAGGGTTCGCATTCCTTGATTAATTTTCGAGCTATATCTTTTCGCAGCTCTTTGGGTGGAAAACCATTAACTAAGAAGTTAACAATCTTTTCACTCCATTCAGGCATTGTCTCAACAATGAACAAAGGAGTATCAGGCAATTCATCATCAACCCTTGTAGGAGCTTCGCCATTAGGGATACGAGATAAAAGATCCTCCATGACATGTTTCCTCCCAGGCCTCACAACAACGGTGAAGTCAAACTCAAGAAGAATTAACAACCATCGTGTAATTCGACCTGTGGAACACGGCTTGTTTACCAAATATAGCAATGCTTGATGATCAACATAAAACACAAACTTGGTAGCAAGAAGGTAATAGCGAAATTTCTTTACTGCGTAAATCATAGCTAGACCTTCGCGCTCTGTAGTAGTGTAGTTCATCTCGGCATCATTTAATTGGCGACTTGCAAAGCTAATAGGGTAGTCCAATTTATGTTCTCCTGGTTGAGTTAGAACACACCCAATAGAAAAATTTGATGCATGAATATGCACATGAAAAGGTACATTCCAATCAGGTGTTCGCAGGATTGGAGCACTTGTTAGGGCCTTCTTTAATAACTCATAAGATTGATGACATTCTTCCGTCCAGTGAAACTCGATAAGAAGCTTGTACAATGGACGCGCTATCTCGGCAAAGTTTAAAATAAACCTTCGATAATAACCAACATGGCCCATAAATCTTTGAACTCCTTTATAGTTAGTAGGTGGTGGCAAATCGGCAATGGCTTTAATCTTACTCTCATCTGTGGATATCCCGTTCTTGGACACTATATGCCCTAGAATGACTCCATGCTTAACCCAAAATTGGCATTTGAAAGGGTTCAATGAGATGCGATAAAATCTGCATCTTTCAAATATTTTTCGTAGATATAACAAATGCTTCACAAAACTCCCTTAGAAATTATTTAAACGCAGTGTTTATTAATCATTGGAATGTAGCAGGGGCATTCGTTAAGCCAAAAGCCATAACACGAAATGCAAACACTCCAAACTCTGTGATAAAAGCAATTTTAGCTTGGTCCTCTAATGCAATTGTGATTTGATTGTAACCAGAGTACCCATCTAAAAAGCTATAAGCTTCCTTGCCCGCAACTCTTTCAAGCACATGTTCTGAATATGGCAAGGGATAATGATCTCTCCTAGTGGCTGCATTAACTTTCTTGAGGTCCACGCACACTCTTAGTTTCCCATTTTTTTTTGGCACAATGACTATTGGAGAAACCCATTCTGAGTGCTCAATACGGTATATGAATCCACATTGGAAAAGTTTTTCAATCTCCTCTTGTACAATTTTGGCGTACTTAGGATTCATTGGATAGGGTCGTTGTTGGACGGGTTTAGCAGTGTTGATCATGGGAATTGTATGTTGCACCACAGAAGGTGGAACGCCCTTCATGTCATGATATGTCCAAGCAAAGATATCCTTATATTCCTTGAGGAGCTCCTTAAGTATAGCCTCTTCAGTTTCGGTAAGGTCTTGAGCAATAAAGACTGGTTTAGACTCCTCACCTGGTTCTGCTAATTCTATCTCTTTAACTACCGTTGGACCATCATAGACTCCACTGCTTCCATTGGTAGGTATTCGTTGGGCTTTGGCATACACAACCTTTCGCTCCCCCGTGGTATAAGATTTAAAATGTTCAGGAGCCGTATGTAAGTCAGCAGGCTCTTGTCCTGACAGAGACCTTTCTTTTAGTTCTGCCTCCTTTTGTTGTTGAACTAACTCTCGGTTTTGACGTCTTCTTATAGTTCGACTCAATTTCGTCTTTGTAACCTCCAATTGAGCGAGGTCAATGGGTCGCGGGCTGCACCACATGACACTCTGGAGATGTTCACCCCAATTGTCTACTAGCTTTCGATGAGCATCACATGCCCCTAGATAGCTAAGCCATTCTGCAGTAGATCTTTCCTTGTTTATCCTAGCTCTCACATTTTCTCGATATCGTCGTCTCTTATATGACCTTTGTTTCTTGTTAAGGTTTTGATTTTGGTAAATGTTTGAACTCGACTCGCCTGATAGGTCTTCGCTTGTATCTTCTTCACTCTCATATAAATTACCATAGACGGTCGTACTAGGCCTTGAGTGTTCAGTTTCTATACTTGGTTCACTCAATGTTTCCTCAGGTTCTGAATCCATTTCTTCCTGAGATTCCGTTTCCGATGTGTATTGGCCTGAAGCCTTTGAGGAATCATCAGTTTCACTCTCAGGTAGGTGTGCCTCTTTCTTATCATCGGATGTTACATGCGCTACACCTAACATGTTTACTGGTGCAATGTGTGGTATCTCTTCCCCATCTGGTGTTACCCAGGCTATTCCTCTAGCTCCCCATGTATCTATAGTTGCCGCTAGGTGTACCCAATCGACATTGTCTGACTCAGCCATTCCGTGTAGGATATCCATATAAGGAGAGTTCTCCCCAATATCCGTGTCTTCGTTACACGTGTAACAATACTGTAATGGAGCTGAGTGAATGGTTGTGTCTGATCGATTATCAATGATGAATTTATTTCCTAGAGGATGGGTTCGACCACTTAAAAGATCAACTCAAATGACAGAGTCTTGGAACTGTAAGTAGACGTGGTTTTTGGACCAGTCATGCACCATTTTTGCTTCCCTCATGAATGGACACCCTAAGATCATCTCAAATGACATAGTATGCTTGGAAAAATCCATAACAATGAAAGTCTGCCTTACCTTGTGTCCCAAGACCTTGATCCTAAGATCCTTTAGCATTCCAATAGGCGTAACAATAGATCCATTAGCCATTTTTACCACTACGCTTGTGGCTTCAAGGTGAGGTCGCCCCATAGACTCCCAACAACTCTTTGTCACCATGATGACTCCCGCACCATCGTCAAGGACCCCCTTTACAGTTAATCCTTTAGTAGTGATTGGTAGAGTAGCATTAGATTCATCACCTTCAAAGTATTGCCCCAACTTGTTAACGGGTACTTCAATTACAGATTCATGTCCCGCTAGGTCAGATGGTGGTGCTAAATGTTCCTCATCATTCATTACCGAGTCAGGTTTGTTCATATGTGCAAACTGTGGTAATCCGGCCTGTAACTCTCCATTGAGGAAGGATCGAAGAGCTGAAACTAGCTCGGGGTCTTTATATAGTTTGGACATGATGGTGGTTCTAACTTCTGAAGACATGAAATCCATCAATTTGGCAACATTTAATGGCATCTTGTGGGACGTAGGACCCTGACAAGAGAATGGTGAAGATGGAATCTCCACTTCCTCAAGGGGGTCAGGCATTCCCTCACCAAACATTCTCTCTAGTAGGAAAGGTGTGTGTCCACTTTCAGATGTCCTACCCTCACTCTCTTCCCGAATGATATTGGGTATAGCTAACGGCCTGTAGTTCTTGTGAGGTTGAACTTGTGTGGGAAACACTGTGTCCGACATCTAGATATGTTTGTGTTCAGGTTCTAATGTTCGTTGAGTTTCTTCCACCAAACCCCTCAGTTGTTGGACTCGTTCAATTTCCACTGTTGGTTTTGGATAGGTTCCAATCTTTCTCTTGCAATCCTCATTTGTTGTCTCTCGTGGCTTATCTTGGGGGTTCGCAACTGGGTGGTTTAACTTTGAATACTCTTTTGGTGTTCATCGTAATTCCCTCTCGTGATCCTCCTCACTGGCTTTTTCCTTTGTAGTAATAGTTTTGGTCTCCGTGGTCTCTATCGAATCTGAGTCATCCTCAGGGTCATTCATATACACGGGATCCTGTCCTGTCCCTATGTTAGTCTTTGAACTAGGTTTTGAGCTAGAAGCATTAAGGGATTTCTTTCTTTGTGTTTTCTTCTTTCTCGCTCGGCCAATGGATGCAGCATCTCTCTCTTCGAGGATGTAATTTTGCTTTTGGAGAATCGACCGTGTGAGTGCATTCATTGGTGCTATGTTTATAGTTGGTGGTGTCCCATCAACAATCTCTATTATGTTCAATGGTGTGATTTTTGGTGCGTTTGGATTGTTAGGACATTGTGCGATCAAATGATCTATGCCACAATGATTACAAGTGAGTATTGGCATTGCTAATGCACTCCCTTGACTTGTTTGCATTAGTGCAGCATTCTTTTGCATTCTAATGGGGCACTCAGCTACTCGATGTGGTCCAGCACATTCGTAGCATTGAAGAGGTGGTCTCCTGGCAAAACTATTAATGTTTTGGCCTCTTGCTGCTAGTGCAGTAGCTTGATATACCGGTTTGATTTGTCCCCAATGGTCTTCCATATAGTACATGGGACACTCCTCAAGCATGTCGACTCCATAGGTAATACTAGAGTCTATGTCCTTTTCGCAATCTACATAAGTACTAGATGACTCGCAACCTATTTGATTCATAGGTGTAACTCTTGGATGAGGGGGTTGCGGTCCTAGCACTGGAGGTAGCAACGGCGTGGTTTGGACCACATTTTGGGTTCTAGGGACCATGTGCTGTAATGGCAACTGTTGCTCCATGGGTGGGGTAGGCATCAATGCAGGAACTCGAGGTGAGTCTGCCCAAGCTATAGGCGGTCTATTTTCCATGATGCGTTTAAGCATTAGGCAATCCTTCGCTTCATGGCCATACCTACCACACGCGTTACAAGTCCCGTTAAACTTTACTCTGAAAGTAGGGAATTCACTCGTAGTATGTGGGCCCAAGAAAATTGAGCACCATTGTTACTCCCTTCTTGGATACATATGAGTGTTTTGTGGAGCACGATTACCCCTAAGGCTTTCTTGGATGGCCTTGGTGAGATCTGCCAAAGTCATCTCAGATATCGTTTGCTCTTTCACGATTGGCTTTATCTTCATTGGCTCATGCCCTGACGCTTGCGAGCTACTAGACTTTGGCTCGGCGGACACTCTTTCTCCTGCAATCATTAAATTATCCTCCAATTTGATTGCATTCATGGTGACTGCTTCCCAAGTAGTGATACCTCTAATGACTAGGCCATTATAGATACTTTCATGTCGTAGTCCCCTAATGAATCTATCGAGCAATTGGTTGTTGTTGAATCGCTCGTTTGGATTGCATCGAGAATTCAAATTCTTTAGGCGACTAATGAAGTCTCTCACTGTTGAGCCAGCAGAGGATCACACCCACATTTTTGCTCACACTCATCATTTTATAACCATTGATTGTAATAAATGTCTTTCCGACATTAATTTTGATTTGAGCCATTCATTAAGTAACGGGACTCAATTGAGTTTCCAGCTTGTAATCCCGAAGTAATTTCACTTGCTGATGTAATTAGTTAGAGATGTTCTCACCTCCAAGGCTGAGGTATATAAGCCAAAGTTTTTGTAACCTAAGGGGATTCAGATTATTAATCAAAGGGAGTTTTTTGGAGCGTCGTGACTGTGTCTGAGAGAGAGAGAGAGAGAGAGTGAGTGAGAGTCTTATCTACTTGCTACGCGAGCTACGGAGCCGCCATTGGAGAAGCGACACTGCCATTGTGTTAGCAACGGCGAGAGCTACGCACAGATACCAAGAGTGCGCGCTATCGGCTTCTATGTGTGGTAAGTTCCTACGAGCTTCGGTGTGAGTTTTCTTCCAACTCGTGTGTCGGAATGGAGCGTGCAGCATATCTATAGAACCACCACGAGTAGAGCTACACATTAGAACCATCGGGGTCAAGTTTCGATCACCTGTATTTTTCGGCCTGTCTTCATACGCGTTTACCGCATGGAGTGGTTATAGGTTGATTTTGCAGTTCAAGTCTTTAGGGTGTTGTTCTTACCTAGTGTATAGACTTCCCCTTGAGTTTGAGATCGATTCAATGATTCTAGATCCTGTTTCGTATAGCATTCGTTCGTAGTACGGATTTCATTCACTTGCGTATTTTAGAACTTAGATTTGATTTCCTTAGTAGTGATTGTCATTAGAAGGTCGAGTAGGTGATTTGACACCCACCTAGTTGTTTCCATGCGCCTGCGGGTCAAGCTCCGTCCTCGTCTGACAAATTCTGTTGTTGGTTGAGTTCTCGCTATTTAGCTTCCGCTAGCGGCGTAACCGCCTTAACATTTGGCGCCGCTGCCGGGGACGAGAGCCCTAAGTAGGTGACCTTAGACTAATCCTACGAGGTGAGTCGTATAAACTACTTTGTATACTTTAGTTAGAAAAGATCTAGGAGTGGTGGACTCCGAAGATCTCGAGAGATACTAGGAAGTGGGGTATTCCTGGGTCTTCCGTGTTGACAGTATTTTTAGTTTAGCTTAGATTTGTTTGTTGTTTTGTTGGTGTTGAGTAGTTGTTGATAGAAGAAGAATTTGCTAGTCCGTGAGTGACAGTGGATCTCTTTAAAATCACAATTACCAAACCCATTTTATGATTAGGAATAGCTTAGGTAGGACTTCATTTGATCCTGATCTAGAGCTAGTAATCATTGGAGTATTTGCTTGATATGGTTGATTGCATGTTAGATCACTAAACCGTCGAGTTAGTAGTGAAACTTACAATAAACAAAAGTCAGAGAAATTTTCTGTGTATCTGGGAGCTGCTGAGCACTTGAGAAAGCTTTAGGAAGGATTTTGTGCCAAAAAACTGGAAATTTGCAACTTTAGACATCATACGCGTATGATGTCTAAATGACCAAACAAAGACCAAAATAGAAATTTTGATTTTACCAGAGTGTTCAAAAGGGGGGTTATACCCTAATTTCAACTTAAAACAAGAGCATTAACACTCAAAGAAACCCAAAAAAGACAAGTCGGAGCCCAAGAAACGCAAAGAATAGGAAATTTTGGATTCAGATCTTGTTTTTACATTCAAACCTGACAAAAACATTTGAAACTCAATTATAAACATTGGAGAAGGCTTAAAACCAAGAATAGTCAAAATCTGGGACAAAAGACATCATACGCGTATAATGTCTTTTAGCACATCCACTGCTTATTTTTGATATCTGACCTGACAAGATTGTTACAAACATTGTAGAAAGCATAAATATCAAGTCTTGACCCAAATTGATGAAAAAGACATCATACGCGTATGATGTATTTGACCTAATTTTGGACATATTTTGATACTTTGCCAACACAGATCCATTGTAATAGCTGTCTAGAGGTTATATTTTAAGTTTCATCCCATTTGGATCACAATTGACCCAAAACAAGTCAAAAGCGGAAAATTGCCAAGAAAAGCCTAAATTAGCCATAACTTGCTCAAACAGAGTTCAAACTGAATTTTGTGAGTGGATAGAGCATATGGGGGCTATTGAGAGTGAGCATAACCAAAATAGTCCAAATCTGTGAAAAAAGACATCATACACGTATAATGTCTTTTTCAGCATAACTGCAACAAAATTCTCACTTGATGAAACAGAAGTTGTCCAACTGACTCTTAAGATTAAACAATTGACCAAGTATCAATCAATTTGGATCAATTCTGACCACAAAAACTTGGGAAAACAAATTGCCGAGACGGAAAAGTTAAAGTCCTTTAGCGGAATTGATCAAATTGAGATCGAGCAGGAATCTCCAGAATAACCAACCAAAACAAGGGGAACAAGCAAGTGTCATATTAACCGAGGGAAGTGTAAACCAAAGTTGGGTGCAGCCATTAGAGCCGATCTTTGAAGGAAGTGTTTCTGATACTTCTTCGGAGAGATCTTACGAGATTTTCACGGAACACTTGAACCTGAACAACAGAGAAAATATGGCAGCACGATCATCAAACCCTTCCGTCACAATGAAGCTATTGTTCATAAAATATCAGTACGACAATGAGCAAGGTGCCAAGATCTACAAAGATGGAATGGACCGCTATTGTGTAAAGATAGAAGAGAGACCTAGTGAGTTCAAGGACTTAGTACCTGTGAGCTATAGCGGAGATAGATATCTAGATGATGAGGGTACCATGTACTTGGTAGTCCTAAACCCTAACATTGTGGACAAGTGGGGATTGATGGGCACCAAAGCCAAAGTAGATGAAGAACTCGAGGAGAAAGCACCAATAATGAACTTCCCTGATGCGAGGTTAATAAGAGAGAATGAAACTACAAGGATCAACACTGATAACATCTATGTGGGGCTATACAAATATAATAATGGGGAGCAAGATCTCTATTATAGATGTGAAGAACCCTACACCGGAGAGTTGACAGACCAAAAAAGACTTTATGTCTTTACCTACACAGAGGGATCATGAGTGAAAATTGCCGCTTACGACAAGTATGGGAGGCAATACTCAACAATGGGCAAGAAAGAATTAGAAGGATATACATACTTTGGGGGACCACTACATCAGTATTATGTTAATTCTAGCTCACAAAGACCAGCACCAACAAATGGAGTGCAAAACCCAATGACAACAGGAGAACAAAGAACTCAGGCTGCTGACTCTTTCAGTCAACCTCAGTACTCGAAGCCCGGACCAATGGGATCATTACATTCCAGAGAGTCAATGGATACGAATCGAGGTAGTGCAGTTCCAATCCCCACGTATACCACTCCAGGTCCAAGGTTCGAAGCGGAACCATCACATTTACCTCCTAGTAGTAGACTCAAGGCAGGGCAACCGACCAGGGTAACCCATGAAGTCCATGATGCTAGAGAAAGCTTTAGCCGGGACACAGGAGCAATGAGATTGGTAGCAGACCATAGACGTATGAGACCATCTCAAGTAGCCAAGTGTGTGCCAAAGAAGAATGGTGGTTCAGGAGATCCGTATGCACATGTGTCACTCTTTAAGCAAGTCTTAAGAGCTGAGCAGATAACAGATTTCCATACACAATACGAGGGATTTGGTCTTACTCTAGAAGGTACGACATTGACATAGTTTCAACCACTGAAAAGAGGGGGATTCCATGACATTGACCATTTGCTAAGAGAGTTTGCTGCGGAATTCTCAAAACGAGGGATTAAGCACAATACGGTCTCACAAATATATGCTTTTAAACAGAGAGAACACGAAAAAGTGAAGGAAGCTTCACTTCGCTTCAAACAATACATTGAGAGATGTCCCATACGTGAACGACCACAAGATGACAGACTATCTGTTCTCTTTATTGAAGGATTGAGAAACGACACTCTCAAGAAGTACTTGCACTTGAAAGCTTGTACAAGTTTCGAGCAAGTAATGAGAGCAGCATTGTACTTAGTGGATAACTGTACGGTTTATGGAGAGGTGTCAGCGGATACAGATTTTGCATCCAGTAGCTCTTCCTCCATAGCGAGCGAAACTACCACTAAAAAGAATGTTCAAACAACAACCATGCCAAATGTAGAGCAAATGATAGAAGATGCTCTAAAAAGGATGGCACCATACCAAAAACCATTGCCAAAACCACTGAAATGGTGTGCTATTGAACAAAAATGGACAAACCATCCAACAGAGGAGTGCTATTACAACAAAGGGTATGTAAGGGAGCTTCAGTATGCACCTCCTGCTCAATTAGCACCACCTCAGGTACATCCAGTACCTCGATATCCAACGGGAAATGTACCAGGACCTATGGGGATAGAAAGACCACAACCGGTATTGGGACAACAACCACCTTTACCAGGAGCAAGACTAGTGGGCATTAGATATGCACCAACCTTAGAGAATCAGGAAGAACAAGCCTTAGTGCCTGTTCAAGCCTATTATGAAGAATCTAGTGCACACATATCTCCAATTGTGTATTACCCACCAGAAGAACCCAAACAACCAGAACCATGGGGCATGATTGGGAATGTTGGAATACCAACAGTTACAAGTGCTTCTGATGAAGAGAGATACAATTTGGACGCAAGAACATTGATGTTCATAGCTCATGGAGGGTTAACAGGACAAAGACCATCCTATCCACAAAGGACGAATCAAGTGGTACCAAGACCAGCACTAGGACCTTGTTACAAGTGTGGAGGTGATCATCTCATGAATGTTTGTCCACATACGGAAATCATTAGAATTAACGCTTATTGCACTGAGTGTGGGGTTACTCACTTCATTGAGGATTGTTCAAAGAATCCAAACAAAGTGCAAAAGACGACATTGAATATGCTAGAAACTATTCCTACCAGCAGTGGGTCTGAAAATGAAACTCTGATACCAACGCAAGTTGTTACTAGAGCTCAAGCTAAGAAAACCACTAGAGAACCTGAGAATGGAAAGTTAGCGACTGAAGTGGTTAGTCAAGGACCGCGGAGTCAGAGAAACACATGGAAAGCTAGAAAAGCACGCATGAAGTTGAGAAAAGAACGTGAAGACGCTATTCTAGCTGAGGAACTAAAGCGAACTAAAGATAGATTAGAAAAACTTGAGAGTCAAAACGGGAAATGAGAGATGAGCCCGAAAAGAACGAAACAAAAGAGTATCAAAGAAACAACGAGCTTAAGCTCAGGGAGATTAGTGCTAGTCGACAAAGTACACGAACCATTGGACGCACTGATGAGAGCTTACGAAGCTAGGTTAAAGAACAACCAAACACAAGAACAGAGGTGGATGACATACCCAAACGCGGAATTGGAAAAGCAGAGACTTGAAATGTGCCAGAGAATGATCGAGACTGCACAAGCCTTATTAGAACCACCAAGAGAAACAATGAATTGTGGAACGGAAAACCCAATTCAGCAAGAGACTATCATTTCACGGGTAGCTGAAAAGACTCCCAGTGCACAAAAGCCTGAAGATACACACAAGGATGACCGCATAGTATTGAACACAACCGATCAGGAGATAGAGAGTTTTCATCCAGTCATACAGAGGATTTACGTAAGAGATGAGGATTACAATGAATTTTGGAAACAAGTGAGAGAGGCAAACTTTGCAAACGAGCTAAGTTGCCAAGCTAATCAGACAAATTGGGAAAAGGACATCAGGAATCCTCCCATAGTGGAATTTGAGGCAGGATCTCAAGTGGACTTGGATCTGCAATCTTACTGGGGAGATGGGGGCTCTGTTAGAACAATGGAGAGCAAACCTCATTCACTGAATACCTTAACTTCATACTTAGGAGAGTATGAAGCAAAATCCGAGATAAGAGCACTTCCCTCACGAAGAATCTCATCAGAAAAAGTCATGGACTCGCAAGGATTGATAGAGATCTTGTCAACACCAGTGACATGCACTATCACTCTAGCTGAGCTTTTGAGGCTAAGACCACATATGTGGACCAATGTAGGAAAATGCTTGAAGAAATTTGGGATAAAAGACCCAACATCGAGACTGCAAGAGGGTATACAAGAGCTGAGCAAACCACAAAAGAACGCTAAGCCTGTACCCTTAAACAAGGTCGGAGAGTATTGCGAAGGTGAAGAGGGGAATACAACCTTACCAGTTGAATTCCAAGGAGTGAACACGATGGCAATACTAGACAGCGGAGCTGGGGTAGCCATTGCTACAAAAGAAATCTGGAAAAAATGGGGGAAACCAGCAATAAGGAAGACTAGGTTGAAACTCCAATTAGCAGATGGACACATGGAGAAACCTATGGGGTTATTAGAGAAAGTCGTAGTGACTTCTTGCGGCATTGAATACGAACATACTTTTGCTTTTGTCGATTTTGGCAAGGAGAATAACTATGATATCATACTGGGAAGACCATTCATGAGACAATTGAAAATGGTCCAGGATTGGGGCTACGATCACATATACCTGAGAAATATGGAAACCACTACACGTGTGAACCTGAAAGACCATAGCTACAAAGATGTGAACCGAACACCGGTAGAGGAGTTTGATTCAGCTACATTGGCGGGATCCGAATTTCCAGCTTGGTTAGGTAAGCCCAAGGAGTTATGGATGTGTGGGGCCTCGAAATGTGGAAGTCTGAGGCGAGAAGAATATGTTTTAGAAAGGGCTATCGAAGAAGAAACTTATATAGGAGAACCCTTTCCAGAGGACACGCTTGAACCATTAGAATGGACACACATTCTAGCAACCCTAGATGTTTGTGCAATTCCGGATGGTCCCACAACAAAATTTTGCGACAAGGACGGGTACGACGTGGTTCCGTACTTCATGTTGAGAACTGTACTCGAAAAAGAAACTGAAAAGAACGATACACTGGAAAAGGAAGATGAAGAAGAGGTGTTTCACGACATTCCCGATCATCCAGAGTGGGGAAATGAAGCAGACAACGAGTCAACGGACAATTCAAGCGGAAACGAAGAAACTATAACGGATGTCCGATTTTATGATTTTCCGAACCAAACTAAACAACGCCAGAAACGCTATAGAGCAAAGAGAAAAACAAAGGGGGTTAGAACCAATCCGATCCCTAGAATAAGAGAAAAAAATCAATTCCTAATGCTAGTAAAGGCAGAAGATTGTGTTAAGGACAAGATTTCTGGAAGAATGAGATGCAATGATCAAAAGAGCTTACGAAAAGACAAAAGAGGCTCAAGAAATCAAGTTCAAAGGAATGGAACGAAAACTGAAACAGAAAAATCAGAAAAGAACAAGCGCAACAGAGAACACACGGAGTCCAAGTTAGAACGTAGAAACAAGTACAGAGAGCTCAAGAAAACTCTGAAAGAAGTTTGGATGATAGAAATTGAGAGTGGAGAGGACGAAAACGCCAAAATCAAGGAAAACATGGATGTTCCCTCTCACTACAGGAAATTCACAATAGAGGATAGGAAGGTGGTATTAACCCAACCTATTCGAGAGAGAAAGGAGAACGAATCTTATGACGGACCAGAGGATGCAAAAAAAGTTGATGTAGCAGCTCCAGGTGAGACACCTAGATCGGTGTACATAGCCACATATTTGTCTCCAGGCGAGGAAGAGAGACTTTTGAGTCTTCTCAGAGAGTACAGGGACGTGTTTGCATGGTCTTATAAGGACTTACAGGGAGTTGACCCATCGATATGCCAACACACAATCCCACTAAAACAAAACGCAAAGCCTAGCAGACAGAGACCATACACACATAATGATACGTTTGCTAAGCGAATCAAAGAAGAGATAGATAAGCTAATGGAAGCTGAATTCATATACGAGATTGAACACACCGATTGGGTATCTCCGATTGTGGTGGTACCCAAGAAGAACGGAAAACTCCGAGTGTGTGTCAACTTAAAGAAAGTGAATGCTGCAACAATCAGGGACAATTATCCCCTGCCGATAACTGATCATGTTCTAGAGCGTGTATCAGGGAAAACAACATACTCCTTTCTTGATGGTTTTTCAGGATATAACCAGCTAGCCATAGCACCGGCAGATCAACATAAAACAGCTTTTGCAACGGAGTGGGGAATTTATGCTTATCGGGTTATGCCTTTTGGTCTAACCAATGCTCCCGCAACCTTCCAGAGGCTGATGACGCATGCTTTCGAAGAATACTTAAGGTTGTTTCTAGAAATATACATGGATGACTTATGTGTACATTCTCTTCTGAGAGATGAGCATCTAGAACACCTAAGAAAAGTATTTGAGAAATGTAGGACATATCGCATTTGTCTCAATCCTGAGAAATGTGTGTTTATGGTCCGACAGGGCCAGAATTCTGGGACATATTGTCTCACAAAACGGAATATCCACGGATTTAGAGAAGATAAAAGTTATAGTGGATATGCCTAACCAACCAATGCGAAACAAGTACAGAGCTTTATGGGACATTGCGGATATTATAGACGATTCATTTACATGTACGCTATAATAGGCCAACCACTTTACAGGCTAATAGTGAACTTTGAATGGACAGAGGAGTGTGAGGAATCATTCAAGAAATTGAAAGAGGCACTCATTACTGCTTCAGTCTTGAAATCACCAGATTGGGAGAAGATATTCCATGTGCATATAGATGCTTCGGCATATGCAATAGGATGCATTCTGGCTCAGCCAGAAGAAGGAAACATGGATTTTCCTATCTGTTACGCCAGTCGACAGCTCAACAATGCAGAGAAGAATTACACCACAACAGAGCGAGAAGGATTAGGAATGATATATGCTGTGAAGAAATTTCGGCATTATCTTCTAGCCAACAAGTTTGTGTTTTTTACGGATCACCAAGCCTTGCTCTACCTAGTGAATAAACCATGCAATACCGGGAGAATAGTGAGATGGTTCATTATCTTACTGGAATTCGACTTCACGGTAGTAGTAAAGAAAGGAAAAACACATCTTAGAGTTGATCATCTTTCGCGATTGACGAATGGAGAAGACCCTATAGGAGTAGATGACGACATGCCAGACGCGTACTTGTTCAACATAGAAATGATACCGAAGTGGTCTCAAAATGTCGTTAGCCTATTAACCTATGGAGGAGAGTTTGATAGAAGAGAATACAACCAGAAACATATTGCTGTTCAGCAATCCAAGAATCTTCAATTGGTTGCAGAAAGGTAGTATCAATTGGGACATGATCATGTTTTACGACTATGCATCAATCCTGAGGAATATAATATATATCTGCGCGAAGCACATGTTCAGGAATGTGCATTTCATTGTTCAAGAAGGAACACGTATAGGAATTTGTTACAATTGGGAGTCTATTGGCCAGGAATGAAAGAAAGCGTACATGAATATGTCACTGTATGTATTGTATGTTCATCAAAACCGCCAGCAGAGTATTCGACATTATATCAAATAATGATAGCTCCGGAATGGAGTCAGTATATTGTTGAATGTCTCACAAATAGAACTTTCCCAGAAGGAACGTCAAAAGCTCGTCAGAAATCTGTAGAGACAAAGCTAGAGATTACGCTTTAATAGGAGATCAACTCTATAAGAGAGGTAAAGACAACCAGCTTAGGATTTGCGCATCAGAGTCTGAGTATGTGATAATCCTGGAGCAAGCTCATGGAGGAGTAGGTGGAGGCCATTTCTCAGGTGATAAGACAACAAAACTTGTCTTAGCCGCAGGAATATGGTGGCCAACATTACATATGGACGCTGAGGAATACGTTAAACGGTGTGATGACTGTCAGCGGACCAAAGTACCACTTAAAAGAGATGATATGCCTGCTTAGACCAATGATGGGGGCAAGAGCTTTTGCAAAATGGGGGATTGATTATGTCGGACCCATTTCACCTCCTGCATATAAGACTCATGCACAATACATCGTTGTGGCTACAGACTATCTAACAAAGTGGGTCGAAGCAAAGGCAACTCAAAAAGCAGATGCCAGGACCACGGCACAATTTCTATATGAATACGTCTTTGTACGATATGGATTGCCAATAGAAATTGTGAGTGATCGAGGCACACATTTTATAAATGAAGTGATAGAGATCCTTCTAGATGAATTCATGGTAATCCATAGGAAATCAGCCCCGTATCATCCACAAGCAAACGGACAAGCTGAAGCAACAAACAAAACCATATGCACGGTCCTTACGAAGATTGTATCTGAGTCGAGAACTGACTGGGACCAGAAGTTGCATTCAACATTATGGGCATATAGGGTAGCATTAAAACATCAATAGGAACGACCCCATATAACATGGTTTTTGGGCTAAATGCTATCTTACCAATAGAATTCTTGATTTCAACCTTAAGGGTGGCTAAGGATCTAGAGTGGACAGGGCACGAGCTTTCTGATAGAATAGATGACCTGGAAAAGCTAGACGAGCTTCGCCTAAAAGCAGTAGCTTCTATCTACGCTCAAAAAAGGCGACAAAAGGAATTTTTTGATAAGCATGTGCGGACTAAAGAGTTTAAGTTGGGGACTATGTCCTAGTTTACACTCTGAAACAGCATGCTAAGAAGCTTAAAAAGCGAGGGATGGGACCTCTGGTGATTAAAGATCTATCACCAAGTGGAGCCGTCAAGCTTGCTACATTAGACAGAGAAGAAATGCCCAATTGGATTAATGGATGCAGAGTGAAAAAGTATCTTTTGCCGCTAACCCAAGACATGCTTCTCAAAATACATCAAGAAAAGCTGCGTGTCCAGAAAAAGAAAAAGATTGTGGAGGAAGCGCAAGCCGAGGCGAAGGAAAGAATGGAGAAAAGAAGACTACTGCGTCAGAAACAGCACAATGAAGGAGCAATACGAATAAACGCAGTCAGTATAACAGAAATGGATAATGACAAAGAAGAACCGATCATTGAATGCAAAGTAGGAACCAACCAAATCAAAGCCAGAGCACTATTGGATTCAGGAGCTCAAACTAACCTACTTTCACTCAGTTTGTATAGACGATTGACAAATGACACTAAATTACAAACTGCCAAGCAAGAGTTAAAGAGTTACTCTGAGAATTCAATCAAAACTGTTGGATGCACAGTTTTACATATACAGATTAACCAGTATGTGTATCCTCATATGTTATACGTGGTTGAAGACCAAGCTACACAACATCCATTATTGCTAGGACAACCATGGCAGAAGCAATACAATGCAATGATTGACTGGAGTTCTAAATCAGTGCTTATCAAATACGAAGGTGAAAGTCAATCAGTTAAGTTCACCAAAGAAGAAGAGCCAACTCCAAAGGAACACTCCAAGAACAAAGGTAAACAACAACCAGAGAAAAAGAAGAACCAATGGCAACCAAAGGTTTCTATACAACTGGATTGCTCTTCGACGAGGAACTCTCAACATTGGATAAGGAAGACAAGCAATAATATAACAGCTCAACCTTGGGAAAAAACGGAGTCAAAGTTGGTATGGCGACCAAAAAAGGTTGTGCCAGAGAACACAAAGGTGGAAAACAGAGTCTTCAATACCAGACAACAGAGTGATTCCAGACAATCAAGGACAGTGAAATAGATCTGGATTCCAAAGAAGTTCATGACGACACAAAGCTATAGCAAGCAAATTTGGATCCCAAGGATTTGTAAATAGGAACTCCCTTCAGTACAATCCACGGAAACTCCTAGGTATTTCAAGGCGAGGAAATCAACACAAAGAACAAAGCAGGTTTGGGTCGCAAAGAGTTTGTAGCAAGCACAAGCGAAGCGGAAGCAGATTTGGATTGTGAAAAAGAACAACAAGGTAAAGAAGAATCCATCTACTGATTCTACTACCGAAGTGCCAAAACCAACCCAAAACCCGACCACCAATCCTTCAATCAAACAAAAAGCAGCTTTATTGGAAAGACTGTTGTATCATCGCTCTACAATTGCATTGGAAACTTATGACCAAAACAACTATAATGCTTCGCCCACAGACACTTCATAGTCAACCAGGAGGACTCAGACTAGGAGGGGGGGAGGTATACAGGTATACAGGAGCTACAAAGCAGCTACAAGCGACAAACACAAAGAAAAACAAAAATTATATTACAAGTTCAATGTCTTACATGATTTTGCAATTTTTATGTTTGATTGCGGATATTGATAATATTTATGCCCTTATATACCTTGTTTTGCAACAAGAAGAGATCAAATGATGAATTTGGGTCTCCAGACGTGTAAATATCACTAAATAAGAGTGTTTTTGGAGCTAAAAAGTGAAAAAAAATGGTAATCCAAGTCCAGAAATCACAAATAAGTGTATATTCATATACACAGGGTTACGAGCTATTTATTGTGTATGTTTGGAATTTTTTGGCTTCAATTTGCTATTTTCCTTTATTTTTTATGATTTTCTTGATAAAAGTAAAAGAGAAATAAAAAAGCAGGTGAAATGAGATTAGAAAAAAGAAAAGAATAGATGGTGATGATCCTAATGACAAGGGCAACCCATGGTAAAAATTGAGTACAATTCGGGAAAAGTTGCGGAAAGCCCGAAATGACAGAATTTTGGCAAAGTGGACAGATTTCTCAGAAACAGGTCAAACGGAGTCCAAATTGAGAAATTTCAAATCCTAAAGTGCATTTCACGACGAGATAGGAGCACACGTCAAATTTGGTAACAAGTGATCCGGGAAGTCCGAAGTTAAGTATTTTTCACATCACTTTCAAGCTCATTTCCACTATTACCTTCTTGGAGAGAGCAAAGAGCACACAGGAGCATCCAACCTTCTACAGCCTTCTACGACTGCTGCGAGAGCTCAGAGGACACCAGACATGAGAGGTAGACTCGTTGCCATAAGCTTTTGATGCTTATCATTAACTTTTGTCGCGAAAACTGACCAAAACCAAGAAACAAGAGCAGACGGGGAATGCAGTAGAATGCTAGGTAGTGGCACAACCGCCTAACCAAACCTTGCAAGAACTTATAGGTGGGTTACCCGAGTATAGAAGATGGGTTTCTAACACTCAAAGCTTGAGAAAGAACGACTGGAAAAACCCTAGGTCAACAGAGCCTGCAAGAGGCAAACAGGAAAAAGTTGTCGAAACGACACAAAACTTCTCAGGAAGCTTAACAACATCAAGGGCAATGCAACCATGGAGTATCTCCAGGTTTGGACCACCAAAAGTAGGTCAACTGATTTGGCTGCGGACACACAAAGCGTCATTTTGGCATAACGAATGAAATTGACGACCGAATGAAATGAAACTTCACAAGCAGCTTCAAATATACATGGATGACTTATGTTTGCAAGCAAAACCCAAAAGAAAGCTGATTCACTTACCGATGGTGAAAAAGACGCTTTCGGGCAACCAAAAGGAGAAAGATGGAGAACGGGGAGCCAAAGTCAAGTTCAACCAAATAGATGGCTTCACAACATGTCCAATGAGCTAGAAATGCAACTCTCGAGAAGAAAAGTTGAAGAAATTCAACTCCAAGGCAAAAAGACGACTTCGGAGACTGAAATTCCTATAAGGGGGCTTTTTAGCTAAACTGATGACTTTTTAAGTTGAAAACTAGTTAGCAGGGCTTAGGGCACTAGCACAAAGCATTCTTTGCACAAAAAGAACAACATTTCAAGAAAAGACATCATACGCGTATGATGTCTCACAGCATGAATTTCACATCCATTTCAACATTTGACTGCATAGCCTCATTCCACATGTTAATCACATCCTATGAACCAAGTATCATGAGAATTGGAGTTAGAAAACCCAAGGAAAACCAAAAAGACACAAAGTAGGCCATAAAATTGATTTTTGGTCCTAATTTTGTCAAAATAACTCCAAACTCATTGAAACTTTGTAGGATTGTTGATTAACACATCTACAAGCTATCTGGAACCAAAAAGCACCATTTTGACACAAAAGACATCATACGCGTATGATGTCTATTTTCACTTACAGAGCCAAAACTGCTCATTTGTCATCATACATCCATTATATATATCTAATACATGCTACATATGAAATTTGGAACCATTTGGTCAAGAGGATCACCCCATTAGCCCAATTGAGGGAAAATCCTTCACCTAAAGCCTATTTTTGGCCCAAATCCAACATACTCAAGTCCAAACCAAGATTTGAGTAGAGACAGTCCTTCACTAGTATAGGGGGAGTCCACAAAACCAATCCCATGCAAAATTGATGAAAAAGACATCATATGCGTATGATGTCTCCAGAGCCATTTTTAGCCCAAAATCTATCCAAACTTCATAAATCCACTGAATAAGCCTATCTAAAGCCAAATCCAAGCTTATAGAGAAATTTGGTCCAAAAATACACTAAAAGACATCATACGCGTATAATGTCTCACTATGTGATTTTGGCACCTCAGGGCTTCAACCACCAAACAGAAGTGATCTACATGCCATTTGAAAGTGAACCACCAAGTTTTATCCAATTTGGATCATAAAATCCAAATCCCTTTCAAAATTTTGCCAAGAGCCGGAACTGGACTAAACTGGCCAAAACTCGACCAAATGGGATTCAAACTCAAATCCAAGCATATGATACTCATGTATACACTATCAGCTACAAGCACAACCAATATGAAGTCATTTTGACACAAAAGACATCATACGCGTATGATGTCTCCAACATGATTTTGAGCCCATTTTGCATATTTTTTCACCTACCTTGCATCCTTAGGCCCTGAATAGCTCATGTTTCAATTTTCAAGTCATTTGAATAGTTAAAAGCTTCATTTCGGCTTTCAATACTAAAAAGACGCTAACTTCTGAAATTGGAGTTACAGGATCCATGGATTCTGCCAAGTCATCGGCAACGAAGAGAAAAAGACCGACAATCAAAGATGCTCTTGCAGAAGCGGAACCCTTTGACATTCCAGCAGAAACCCTCAAGCCAACCAAAACTTGGGTGGAGGAAGCAGTATTGGAGAAAGAGGGAATAAAGATCTACCAAGGGACTTTCAGAGATCCTCAAGGGCAAGCGGTGGATGTACCGATGATCCCACAGGAGTTGGTAGATTATAGCAGGTCAGGAGACATCAGCAGGTACCTGGAAAGGTCGGTCAGGGAAAGAAGGGAGGCCATAGAGGTCTATGGGCCCAAGAAGCAGAATGCAACCTATGGAGATATGGCGGACCCAAGAGCGGCAACCCTTTGCCGACTGTACAACCAATTTCTTCATATTTGCAGTAAAAGACCGCAAAAGTATACAACACCACCCCATGCCATTGCGACCACCATCACATGGGCATTAAAGAGCAATATGCCAAAAGAGGTGAATTATGCTCAACACATCCACGAGCAAGTAATTGCCATGCACAACGAGAAGCCAAAGTACATAGGAGGAGCGGAAATTCTGACAAGAATAGCTTATGAAGCTATTGGAGCTAGAGATCAGTGGACAAAGGTTCCCTCCCAGAATGAGTGGCTTAGAGAAGCCGACGAGGAGGAAGAACAGCCCGAAGTATCCAAGAGGGCATCCACAAGAGCACGCCGGAAACTAGAAGTAGTTTCAGAACCTGAAGAGGATGTGGACGAGCCGCTTAAGAAGAAAGTAAAGAAGAAGGTTGCTCCCAAGCAAACCAAAAGTCAGAAAGCGGCAAGAATGGAAAGACTAGTGGAGCAGTTTAGAGCGGAAAGAGCTCTAAAGGGTGACTTTGAAGAAAAGTGGATGCCAGACCCCACTAAATTCGGAACTAGCTCAGCCAGGCCAATATATTAAAGCTTATGAGGAGTCAGAGGCTATTCTGGAGTAGCAACATGTCGAGCCATACACTGAAGAGGAGGTACAACAATTAAAAGCTGAGCTGAAAAAAGACGACAAGGGGAAAAGGAAAGTAGATGAGTCTACTAAGCCTCAAGAGAAAGATGGGCAAGCCGACAAAGGGAAAGCCAAGGAAGCTGAGGACAGATATCCCTCTATGACTGATGTACCAAGCCCTAAGAAGACGGAAAAAATTGTGGAGGAGACCACAGTAGAGGTGGACACAGATGATTTGGAAAAGCCAGAGGCCGAGACCAAAGAAAAGAAGATAGATCCAGTTCAGCAAAAGAGAAATGATTATGAGGATCTGGTAGAGATAGGATACACCAAAGAAGAGGCCCTTGAGGCAGTTTATGGGATCACCCTACAAAAACAAGATGAACGGAGAGGAACGGAGGAAAAAACAAAGAGTAAAAAAGAAAGTAAAGAGAAACTGGACGAACCGAAAGTACTAGAAGGGCCAAAGCCAGTGGAGGTGGTGGCGGAAAGAACTTTAGAGTTGACAGATGATGATGAAAAAGACATGCACATGGTGCATGAACTGCTCAGCAAGATAAAAGAAAGGTCCAAGGCAAAGGAAGTAGAGATTGAGACAGCCAAACAAAGGGAAGCGGAGTTGCAGAGAAAATTAGAGAATGCTATGACTGAATCTGAAAGTCATAAAGCATCACTCTATGACGTGGAAAACGAGAGAGACGGCTTGATACTCCAGCTAGCCGAGGCTTCAAGAGAAGTAACAAGTGCACAGGAAGCAAGGGAGCGGATAGAGGATGAGTTGGAGGCGGCCAAGGATGAGCTCATTGAGCTAAGGGAGAGAGTCGAGCTCCAAGAAAGAACAATCACTAGACTCAGAACTACCCCTAGAGCTAGCAGAGCAGGAACCGAACAAGAGGGAGCTATCATACTAGCTTTGGAAGACCAGGTCCGAAGCTTACAAAGAGAGCTGAGATTAGAGCAAGTGCAAAGGTTGCACATTGCGGAGGGATCATTGGCCGCAGAGGAGAGGCTCACATTAGAAAATCAAACACTACGGACAGAGAATGAGGCCCTCCGCAAAGAGCTCCAAGATCTACAAGAGCAACAAAGAAGAGAGACAAAGACACCACAAGAAGAATCAGGTGGAGCAGCCATAGAGCTACCAGAAACTGGAGAGGCAACCACAATTGAAGATCCAGCCCCAGCTCAAGAGGTGGCCTCGACTTCAAGAATCTCTGAAGAAGAAGAACAAAGGCTCCATGACCAAATAGAAAAGTCAGCAGAGGAGAGTGCCAAGGCGGAAATGGAATGGGAGAGGAGACTCCTAATCTCCATTAGACTTCAGGGACTAGACACAAAAGTGCTCCATGAACAGTGGATGAAACCCAGCCTGCCTTTCCCTTTGATGAAATTTGAAGTGCTAAAGACGAAAAAGAGAATAGAGGAGGAGCAGTATGTCGCTCTTTACGAAGGCGACATCACAAAGGAGGAACAATCAAAGAAGATAGTAGATTCACAACCTAGATGGAGGAAAGGTTGGCTGAACAAATACCCAGCCTACCTCATCTACTTGGTGGAGGCACCAAAGGAGATTCGGGAGGATGCAACCTTCTGTCCGGTGCCAAGAGTCAGAAACTGGAAAGAGCATGGCAGGATTGCAGAAAAGAAGCCAAATTGGCTTAATTATCCCAGGATGCCAGGACCAAAGGCAGGAGAGAGAATAGGTAAAGCCTACATGGTGAAAACCCTAACGGGCACCATCAAGCTCTTTACTGGCTCTCCTGACCTTTCATGTCAGATGCTCAAGAAAATCTGTAGGACTCTCTTAGCTTGCATTGAAGTGTTCGCGCTAGATAAAGCCACGACCTCGAGTCTACTATCGACGGCCGACACAGTGACTGATATGATGTACGATCTTTCATTGCAGCCTTCTCCAAAAGTGTTGCACCTCCTATACCAAAGGATTATGTTTTTGCCTAGCTTCCACATGCAAACATTCGAAGAAGCTTTCTACACCGGCTTTTTCACCCACGAAAGCAAAATATTCGGCCCAACCTTGACCATCGGCAACCTACGATACGAATCACATTTGCAGATGCTCAAGACGACAGGACTTTATTGACCAAGCATAAAAGTCATGTCAGGGACGACATGAACGCGGAAGGGGGGGAGTGTTGAGCCAGCAGAGGATCACACCCACATTTTTGCTCACACTCATCATTTTATAACCATTGATTGTAATAAATGTCTTTCCGACATTAATTTTGATTTGAGCCATTCATTAAGTAACGGGACTCAATTGAGTTTCCAGCTTGTAATCCCGAAGTAATTTCACTTGCTGATGTAATTAGTTAGAGATGTTCTCACCTCCAAGGCTGAGGTATATAAGCCAAAGTTTTTGTAACCTAAGGGGATTCAGATTATTAATCAAAGGGAGTTTTTTGGAGCGCCGTGACTGTGTCTGAGAGAGTGAGAGAGAGAGAGTGAGTGAGAGTCTTATCTACTTGCTACGCGAGCTACGGAGCCGCCATTGGAGAAGCGACACTGCCATTGTGTTAGCAACGGCGAGAGCTACGCACAGATACCAAGAGTGCGCGCTATCGGCTTCTATGTGTGGTAAGTTCCTACGAGCTTCGGTGTGAGTTTTCTTCCAACTCGTGTGTCGGAATGGAGCGTGCAGCATATCTATAGAACCACCACGAGTAGAGCTACACATTAGAACCATCGGGGTCAAGTTTCGATCACCTGTATTTTTCGGCCTGTCTTCATACGCGTTTACCGCACGGAGTGGTTATAGGTTGATTTTGCAGTTCAAGTCTTTAGGGTGTTGTTCTTACCTAGTGTATAGACTTCCCCTTGAGTTTGAGATCGATTCAATGATTCTAGATCCTGTTTCGTATAGCATTCGTTCGTAGTACGGATTTCATTCACTTGCGTATTTTAGAACTTAGATTTGATTTCCTTAGTAGTGATTGTCATTAGAAGGTCGAGTAGGTGATTTGACACCCACCTAGTTGTTTCCATGTGCCTGCGGGTCAAGCTCCGTCCTCGTCTGACAAATTCTGTTGTTGGTTTGAGTTCTCGCTATTTAGCTTCCGCTAGCGGCGTAACCGCCTTAACACTCACGGATTCACCTTCTTCTCGTTGGGCTTTCTGGAGCTGAGAGGCTACACCCCAAAGTACTCCCTCTCGTATGTATTCTTTTAAGAACAGTCTCCTAAGAGTAGAGTAGATCGTTTTCTCTTCTACTCTTAAGGTTCTATACCAATCTCCAGCCTTTCCGCTTAGGTTCAAACTCAAAGCCTTACACTTATGTAGCTCATTGTGCTCTTCCAAGGAATCGCACACATGTTCAAAGACTTCCATATGCTTTCTAGCATCTCCGTCTCCACTGAATTTTTGTGTGAGCTTAGCTACTTGAACTGCCTTGCTCCTAGGCTCTCTATCAGGTGCACTATGCATGTTTTCCGCAATAGAGCGACCGATAGTTTGAGCAAATGCTGCCAAATCTCCTATTTGAGCAGGTATAATGGGTGTATGTGCTCCTGGAACCACATGTGAGATGGGAGTTGGCCTTGGCCTTGGTATACGTGCGGCTCTTGGGTCCCATATTTCGTATGGTGGTGTACCAGACGGTGGTCCAAAGTTTACAGGCGTGGCCCTAGGCATAGGGGGTGCCTGATATGGCATGTTATTATTAAATGGCATGGCTCCACTTGTATAAGAGCTTGGATAATTCCATTGTGGACTGTAAGCTCTTGGAATAATCGGAGGTGTAGGAGCTACATGAGGCTGAGGTACGACAGGTGCACACGATTGATACATACATGTAGGTATAGCTGGGGGCACTGTGCTACTAGGCATCGGCGAAGTGTTAACAAATGAACTCCATGGTGTACTTCTTGTCATGCTCACCACTGGGATATGCATGGTAGCCGTAGTGTCATGAAGAGAAAGATGAGCTAGATCTGGGAAGGTAAAGCTGCCACTTGTGGGCTCAGATTGTACTGAGGCTCCTGGTGAAACAACATATGGAGGATCAATGGGGCTCACTGAGGGAGTCTCCATTTGTGATAGGGTTGGTTGGTTGGCCTTTCCCGTATCCAAGAATCTCATTAGGCCTGTTGAAGGCATGTTGATCCCTGTGTTCTGTCTTTCTAACTCGACAATCCTATGGAGGACATCACAGACTTTCTGTTGTTGCTCATCTATGCTAGTAGCACCCGATGTGGATTGTAGAACATCTAACCAACCCACATGATAGGTGTGTCCTGTGTAACGATCAGTTAAAGCTTCTGCTTGTACGTCATACTCCCAATTTTCGTTTAGGAATATCCCATCTAGGCCTGGCGTGCTGGAGGTTTCCCTCAAAGTGGAAGCATTATTGCTCCCCATCGTTTGCCCCTCCGTGACTGCTACCTTGGGAGCACTCGGTTGCTCGGCTGGCATGATTGTTGTCATAGGAGCCTTTGCTTTCAGGGCTCGACTTTGTTCTATCCTTCGTAGGTTCTCAATTTCCCTCTCCCTTGTTGCTTGCATATAGCGTTCGATCTCTTGCACTTCGGCAAGACTCCTACCATCGGGTAGTAGAACCTCAGAGGGAGATAGTCCTAAAGGATCAGGAGGTGCAGTGGATGGAACATTCACATGCACACTCTCAAGAAGCATAGGGTCTATTTTAGGCATGAATGACGAATTTACTTCCCCACTCCTTTCATTTATTTCATTAACCGCATGTTCGGAGCGAGTAGCTCTACTAAGGGTCTCTTTTAAGCGGCTAAACACGCTGGACCCGGGCCGTGGGCCCATGGCATGCATGTCTTGACTTGAACTATTAGGGTTTGGTGTAGGATACCCCTCCATGACTTCGTAGTCAGAGGCCGAAGGTCCAGAACCTAGGGTGGAGGAATAATGGGTGCCCGCGTAAATGGAGGCACTACCAATATTCTCTTGCTCTAACACTCGTCCAGAGCGTAGGTTCATATGACTTGGATCCCCTAGAAGTGTCAGTGAGTGCCCGTGAAGGCTGCTCACCTAGTATTTTTGGGTGTTTTGCAACCGAAGTCTTTTCTTAAATTTTTTTATTTTTTGATTTTTTGGTCCTTTTTTTTCTGACCCAGCTATAGAATAGAACGTATGATAGCTCAAAACGAGCGTCTCGGTCAGAGGGACGTGCCGTGCTCTACAGCCCTCCGTTTGGTCACTTTATGCCATCGGAATTGTTGGGGTATAAAGCCCAATGTGGTCGCCCAGGTAAGTGGGCGGGCCGCCAGGTATGTACACATATTCTTTTGTTAAAACCTAATAAGAACTCACTATGCTCTACACATTACAGTAGAGCGAGTTCGCCATATCGTCGTGCTCTTCTTCTCGCACTCTCTCTCGCGTCGCACTTCTGCTCGTATTCCTTCAACTGGTATCAGAGCTCAGATCGAGGCTCGGGGCAGCACTGCAGGAGGCTAGAGTCACCAGCTCAGATTGGAGTGAAATTCGACAGGCAAAGACACGGCCCCAAATCTTGTGGGAAAGCCTGTAGGACTTGGTGTGCTCAGAATTTCATTCTGAGGTCATCTCGGTCACCGTTCGGCTTCGACAAAGGTCTGCGTAGGCCATTTTTGACTACGTGGTCTCAGCGGGTGCAGATCCGACTCTGCAAATTTGGGGTTTTCGGCCTACGACTGCAGGTGCTAAGGATATCGACACTCCCAGAGTGTTGATTTGTGGCTGTCTACACATCGAAGGACGGCTCACAGTTCTTGGAGGCGTGTCACATACGACACGGGCGCATCTACACACAGACTGTAGGCGACATCCACTAGTTCATCAGGTAGCTTGTGTTTGCTGCTTGATATTCCAGATTTCATCCTGACATTGCAGGTACTTCCACATGGGATGTATTGTTAGAGATGATGTATGTTTGTTGAGGGTTTGCTGGCTGTGAGTCACGCAGCAAACAACCGCTACAGTGGTTACAACATATAGTGGGAAATTTGTGGATGTATGACTTTGTGGGAAGTCTATGTACTGTCAGATTTACTGCAGTCTTTGTTGAGGGTTGAGTGAGGTTTTATTGAGCTGGGGGATTCTCGAATGTTGAGATCCTTTCGGTGATACAAGTCTTGGAGCGATCCCTCGAGCACCCTTAGATAGGCAGCTAGGATGTATTGACTGTGAGTTAGACAGTTGGGATTGCATCTTTGCTTTACTGCCGTTGAGGCATTGTCACAGTCTATGCTTACAGAACAGTGATAGGCAATACAGGTGCAGGACAGGTTTACCCGCACCTTACAGTGTCAGAGAGACAGTGTTTTTTGAGCTGTTTTTTGGTCTGTTTTTGAGTACACCAGAGCCATTTCAAAAAGGAGACTCTGTCGAAATTTATGCAGAATCTGAAGCTTTCTTGGTTCATTTGACAGGTTGATATTGGTTCAGAGGTCAGTTTACAAGGGAAATTTTGCCGAATTTTTCCCAGGAAAGTAAACCATTGTGAAGAGTAGCTATGGCTGGATCACAGGACACTGCTCTTTACAATATCAAGAAGCTGGATGGAACCAATTTCCCATTGTGGAAGAAGCAGATTTGGCACGTGTTGGTACAAAAGAAGCAGATAAAACCTATAAAGCTCAAGGGGATAAAACCAGAAGATATGGACGAAGATGAATGGAGCGAAATGGATGAATTGGCACTTTCTACCATTATGCTGACTTTGGCAGAAAGCGTTTACTTCAATGTAGCAGACGAGATGACGGCTTATCAAGCATGGTTAAAGCTGAGTGATCTTTATGAGAAGCAGAGTGCAGCTTCACAGGTATACTGGCTTAAGAAGCTTGTTGACTTGAAGATGAAAGAAGGGACACCTATGTCCAATCATCTGAATGAATTCAACACAATCTATAGTCAGTTGTCAGCTCAAGGTGTCAAGTTTGATGAACCTGTTAGAGCTATGTTCCTGTTGATCACATTGCCGGAAAGTTGGGACACTTTTCGCACAACTTTGAGTAATTTTGCACCTCCAGATGGTTTGAACATAGCAAGTGTAGAAGGAAGTCTGCTTACTGAAGAAACCAATAGAAAGACAATGGACAAAGGCAAAGGAACAGCCTTAGTTGTCAGGAGAAGGACCAAAGAAAAGTACAAAGGTGGAAAGAGGAATCAGTCTCGTAGCAAGTCCCGCAGTGCTAAAGGCAAGAGTGACATAGAATGCTACCATTGTGGCAAGAAGGGTCACATGAAAAGAGACTGTAGAGAATGGAAAGCAGAAAAAGGCAAAGAGAAATCTGAAGACCATAGTGAGAAGAACAAGTCCTCGGTGAAGATTCAAGAAATAAATGTGACAAACACTGTTGCAGAGGATGACAGTCTAGTGTCGGGAGACATCTACTTCTTGAAGAATACAATGGACTCAGCTCTTCTTACAGCATCTGATGGAAATGCACTGAGTGACTGGATTATAGACTCAGGGGCATCACTTCATGTGTCTCCAAACAAGGAGTGGTTTACCTCTTATGTGACCACTAAAGATCATGTTCGGCTAGGCAATGGGCAGACATGTGAGATCTTAGGTGTTGGAGATGTTCAATTGAAGTTTCAGAATGGCTCTTCTTTCACGCTGAAGAATGTGAGACATGTTCCCGCAATTACAAAGAGCTTGATCAGCACAGGTTTACTTGATGATGCTGGCTACGTCACCACTTTTGGACAGAACATGTGGAAGATATCCAAGGGTTCTATGACAGTAGCACATGGAGTAAAGTCTGGAGGACTTTACATGATTTATGTATCAAATGTCTCTAAAAATTTAATAAATGTAACCGAGCAGCCGAAAGTTTCTTTGTGGCATAGCCGGTTAGGACATATGTCCAAGAAGGGAATGGAAATCTTGTCTCGTTCTGGTTATTTGCCTGGCTTTTCATTTAATGATTTTGAATTCTGTGAACATTGTCTGTATGGTAAACAAACACAGCAGCCACATAAGCATAGAAGCAGTAGAAGAGATACACAGTTGGCACTTGTTCATAGTGATTTGTGTGGACCTATGCCTAACCTATCTCTAGGGGGAGCTTCTTACTTTATGACATTTATAGATGATTACTCGAGGAAAATATGGGTTTACTTTCTCAAGCACAAGGATGAAGCGTTTAGTGTTTTCAAAACGTTTGTGACACTTGTGGAGAATCAGAGCGGCAAGAAGCTTAAATGCTTACGCACTGACAATGGTGGAGAGTATGTTTCAAAAGCCTTTCAGGACTTTTGTGAGTCAAAAGGTATAAAACGTGAACTTACTGCTCCTTACAATCCTCCTCAAAATGGTGTTGCTGAGAGGATGAATAGGAACATACAAGAGAAGGTCAGAAGTATGTTGTCTAATGCACAACTGCCAAATGGGTTTTGGGCTGAAGCTGTATCAACAGCTGTTCATCTTGTAAATAGATCTCCTAGCAAGGTTTTGCAGAAGGATTCAGTGCCAGAGATGGTATGGTCAGGCAAAATGCCCTCATACAAGCATCTCAGAGTCTTTGGCTGTGAGGCATATACTCACGTTCCAAAGGAATTTAGGAACAAACTTGAGCCAAAGAGTAGAAAGTGCATCTTTCTAGGCTATGGTAATTCTGGTGAGATGGGGTACAGACTTTGGGATCCCGAATCCAGAAAGGTTGTCCGCAGCAATGATGTTCACTTTAATGAATCCAAATATCATTCTAAACCAGAGAGGGTTGAGGAGATTAGAAGAGTTGTCTTTCAAGAAGATGGACCTGCACGTGCAAGACAAAATGTCAGGGCTCAAGAGGAGCAAGGACAGGATAGAGTGGAACCACAGGTTGTGGCTGATCCTGAGCCACCTATTGTGCGTAGATCTGGACGTGTCACACGACCTCCTCATAGGTTTGTTCCATCTATGAACTATGTCATGTTGACTGATTGCAATGAGCCTTCATGTTACAAGGAAGCAGTGCAAATGAAGGACTCCGGGAATTGGCAATTGGCCATGCAGTCAGAGATGACAGATCTGCATAAAAACCAGAAATGGAAGCTAGTTAAATTACCATGGGGCAAAAAGGCTCTACCTTGTAAATGGGTTTACAGGTATAAGATCACCGCTCATGATAGTCAGCCAAAGTACAAAGCAAGGCTTGTTGCCAAGGGCTTTAAGCAAGAACAAGGCATTGACTTTGATGAAGTCTTCTCTCCGGTGGTCAAGATGACTACATTGAGATGCTTTCTTGCATTGGTTGCCATATTAGATTTGGTGTTGCACCAAATGGATGTCAAGACAGCGTTCTTGCATGGTGATTTAGATGTGGAAATTTACATGCAGCAACCAGAAGGGTTTGTTGAGAAAGGCAAGGAAGATTGGGTATGCCAGTTGTTAAAGAGTCTTTATGGCTTAAAACAATCACCGAGGGCATGGTACCATAAATTCCACAAGTTTATGCTTTCTCAAGGCTACAAACGTAGTGAGTTCGATCACTGTCTATATACAAAGAAGGCTAAGGATGGCAGTTGGCTGATCCTTATTTTGTATGTGGATGACATGTTGATTGCTGGCAAGCACTTGGAAGAAATTTCATCTTTGAAGTCAAAGATGGAAAAATCGTTTGACATGAAAGACATGGGTGAGGCAAGTCATATACTTGGCATGCGCATTGAGAGAGAGAGATCAAAGAAGTTGATTTGGTTATCTCAAACAGAGTATATTGACAAGGTTTTGCAACGTTTCAATATGGAGAAGGGAAAGGCACTGAGTGTTCCATTGCCACCATATGTGAAACTTAGAAAACAAGATTGTCTTGTGTCTAAGGAAGAACAGGCTGAAATGGATAAGATTCCATATGCGTCTGCAGTGGGTAGTTTGATGTATGCAATGATTGCTACTCGCCCAGACATTGCATTTGCAGTGGGAGTAGTAAGTCGATACATGTCAAACCCAGGCAAGAAACATTGGCAGGCAGTGAAAGGAATATTGAGATACCTGAAATCTACAAAGAGTATGCGTATATGCTATGGGAGTCAGGAGCTAAGTGTAAAGGGTTTTACAGACTCAGATTATGCAGGTGACTTAGACAACTGAAGGTCTACGTTAGGGTATGTCTTTACATTGGCTGGTGGAGCAGTATCATGGCGTTCTAGATTACAAGATTGTGTTACTCAGTCTACTACAGAGGCTGAATATGTTGCAGCATCAGAGGCATGCAAAGAATCAATTTGGCTTAATCGACTAGTAATAGATTTGGGAATCAAAGAAGAGATGCCTGTGTTATATTGTGATAGTCAAAGTGCTATACAATTGGCTCGCAATCCAGTTTATCACTCAAAGACAAAGCATGTGGATGTGAAGTATCATTTCATCAGGGAAATGCTCAAGGATAAGCAACTTCAGCTTGTCAAAGTTCACACCACAGAAAATCCTGCTGATCTACTTACAAAAGGACTTCCCTCAGAGAGCTTTGCGCATTTTCGCAAGCAGTTAGGTGTAGGGTAGTACATCACTTCTCTACATCTCTTGTATATTAGCTTGTATAGTAGCTTCTCTCACACTTAAAGTACCACATTGGACTTTAAGTGGGAGGTTGTTGGGGTATAAAGCCCAATGTGGTCGCCCAGGTAAGTGGGCGGGCCGCCAGGTATGTACACATATTCTTTTGTTAAAACCTAATAAGAACTCACTATGCTCTACACATTACAGTAGAGCGAGTTCACCATATCATCGTGCTCTTCTTCTCGCACTCTCTCTCGCGTCGCACTTCCGCTCGTACTCCTTCAGGAATCCCTAAAACCGTCAATTTCTAGTAGGGAACTAGGCCCAAATTAGAAAGTCTAAGGGTGCAAGTGGGAAGAGAAGGGAGGAGAGTGGAGGACTTGCCCCACATGCTCTCATTCCCTCTTGAGGGGGTAGGGTATATATATAAGAGTGAGTCTAGTACATATCATAAGATTGAGGACTGAGGCCTGGGCCTGGGCTTGGGCTTGGGCTAATGATCCCGATCTCGATCAAAATTTTAGTGTAGCCCCCCAGTCACTCACGCTTAAATATTTTCGGTTTTTTTTTAAATTTAATTTAATTTATTTTATTTATTTATTTTTGGGCAACAATCGCGCGCGATTTAGGTGACTCTTTCTTGGCCACACACACTGTCACCACCTACCTAACCTCTCTGTCAGCAGCTCACAGACAGCTCACTACTTTATCTACTTACTAACAGTGCTGCTAACCACTAACTAATCTGTTAACCACTCTGCTAACTGCTTACTGACAATGGGCTAACTGTCCACCTACTTCCTCTCTCACTACCTTACTGTGCAAAGACTGTGTGCAGGCAAACCTTGACAGAAAACTGTGTGCAAACAGAAATTGCTAACTGTCTACCTACTTATTCATTCACTGCAAACAAGCTAACGACTACTAATTGTGCAAAGACTGTGTGCGAACAGAGAACACAACATTATGCAGAAATCACAGAACTTGCAGACAATACAGAAATTAACAACTTGCAGAAAAACAACTCATTCCTCTTCATCTTCCTCTTCTTTCCTACTACAAACAACTCATAGGAGAAGCACAAAGTGCCTCTTGGGCTTAGTGCAGGGCGATTCCCCCGCAGCGGCGCCAAAAATGTGCGCTCCTTGTCGCACTGTCGAAGCAAGGGACTTGCCTAACACTGTGTGCGAGCCATAGACGGCTCCAAGCACACAACTAGCTTAACTAGTAAGCTCAAAAGAGGGCAATGGTGTGTCACTCACCGCTCTATGCTCCTGCCGTGGAGGATTCCTCGCCGCGAAGAAGAAGGAGACACCACTACGTCGCGCTCAATCGCTTCACCGCCATCGTGCCGCCGCAATGCTCGATCGCTCGCTCTCTCTCTCTCTCTCTCTCACACACACACACACACATACACACACACACAAGGAGGTGAAGAAGAAGATGATGGAGATGGAGATGGAGATGGAGATGGAGCAAGAGCACTCTTCTATTGCACAAATGAGAGAATGAGTGAATTTTAGGTTTAGTTGGCTTTTATATGAGCTCACCCCATTCACACTTGGGCGCCCATGCTTAGCCAACTAATCCCTTGAATGTCCCAGTTAGAGTGCGCCTCTCATCGACGATCACTCTTACCCTTTTCCTATTGGTCCGACAAGCCCGGTACCTAACTCTACCAAATACATAATACACGTCCGTCGTAGGTGATGGGGTGTCCGTGAGCCGTGAGGGTTAACACAGGCTAGACTCTGAAAGAATGTAGGAGTCAAAATATCTATTGTGAAGTGCAGAGACTATGGTGCAGCCTGCAAGCTCGAGAAAATTGTTAATTTGTTAATTCTCACAGAGTATGGAGAAGAGAAAGAGAGATCCACAGAGAGAGAAATGTGGACAACACATGCATTTTGCCACAGAATATATGAGAGAGAGAGAGAGAGAAAGAGACATCTCCGTCTGCCTCGCCCCCTCCTGCAGTCCTCTGAAGCTCAACCAGTCCAATGGTCGAGTGCACGTCTGTGTGAAACAGAGGAACAAGTCGGTGCGTCGATTTGAAATTCGTCAGAGAGATGTACATGGGGGCAGGGCTAGAAAAATACATTTTTTCTAGCTGAAGAAAATAAGGGCAAACTTGAAATTCTACCGGTTTCTAGGTCAGAATTTGAAGCTTTTGCCAGTATTTACACTAAAACTTGTGTAAATTTGCAGGTTTTCTTCAAGGAAAGCTCAAAATCTAACAGGGATTTTATCATTTTAGCCGGTTAAAATACACTGTACCCCGGTTTTTTTCTAACACTGCATGGGGGAGACAGAGAGAGCGCATGCCGAAGCTCAAATAGGGAGAGAGTTCTAAAAGCAATTGCGAGAAGAGAGAGAGAGATTAAGAGAAATGTGGACAGCACACGCATTTTACCACACCTTCTCCACCCGCCACCTCAACCTCACTCTTTTCACAAAGTCGTCTTCACATTCCACTTAATTACTTTTTTTTCCTTCAAAATTGACCCTACATACTAGCTAAAGTGAAAATAAATTCATTAGATTGCTAGATTTTCCCTTATCCCCCCTTTCCTTCTGCGCCTCCTCCCGCACTGCCCTCTATGTCTACTCCCCTCTTAGAGCCCCTTCCCTCTTTCTACAGCCGCCCCCGACCCCCTCCTGCCATCTCCTCTAGGATTCTCCTCATCTTCATCTGCTCTTGGATTCTTGCCCATCTCCACTAGCGCAAATGGCACAGAGCAAATGAGAGAGAGAGAGAGAGAGAGAGAGAGAGAGAGAGCTCTGCATGCATGCATAATAAGTCAACCAAGGTTCGAGATCTTTCTTATCTTTTCAACCACTTCTCCTCTCCACACCGAATCTTTATTTTTATTTTTATTTTTGTTGAGAAGAGTAGAAATGATTAGAAAAAAAAGTTAGAGAGAAGCAAAGATCCCATACCGAATCTATTTTGATTTCATTGAAAACAAGATTTTTTTTTTAAATAGCCCTTCGACTAGTTTTACAGAATTGCACCCACTCATCCACACCCACATGTCTCAGGGGTTGACCCATAGTGGGTGCGCTTAAAGCCCCTGGGCCCCCTCAGTGCACTGACATTCACTATGTGAGAACAAGACTTGGGCAGCTTCTTGCCCACACTATTGCACCAACGCTTTGACCAGGGAGTTATTTTCAAAAAACAACACGTCAACGTTGTAGGCTAGGTTTAGTATATAATGTATATCCTTGCGTTACCTAGGGGAAGCGCAAGCACTATCAGTTCCATTAGGCATGCTAACATACAGGAAAGTCTGAGTTAAATTTGCTTCAACAGGCTATTACCCTGCATAACCTCCTCATTTTTTGCTTCTAGCAAATGTATGGAATGTCACAACACTATTATGTGGCAGCACTTGGCTTTCAGTAGAATCACACACATACCCAAGAGGCACTACACTAGAAGAACACCATGACTTCAAGCCATCCACCTCCGACTGATCCATCCTCGACACATAAATCGACATAATCACTCTGCACGGCCGGCGGAAGATGGACAGCACTCTATCCACCAGCTCTTGCAGATTGACCAATTGCAAATCATATCCCATTGCCTCAAAGCTCCCATAGCTGTGGGTCTCTTCTGGTGTCACATGTATAGTTGAAAGAGCATCTCCCTCAATCCCATTCATCGAGTATCCACACGGCTCAAACGCAAAGTCGCAAATGGAGGCATTGGTAAAAATCTGCTCGATACCTGAGCTTTCGGTCATCTGTCCACCGGTCTTGAGGCCTGATGCATTGAAGAAATGAGAAGTGAAGCTTTTGCTCAAGTGGGTCATGCCCATCTCTATTGTGTAGATGGGTTTTTGCAGAACGGTGGATGCGCCATAATTGTGCGTTGAAGCTGAGTAGATGTGCCAGTTGGGGTGCCCTTTCTTGCCCATTGTGTATGCACAGGAGCCCATGTCGCCGAAGAAGGAGTCCAAGTACTTCACCTCCTCTTCAAAGAAAGTGTAAGGGAAGGGCTGATGTAGAGGGAAAATGAAGGTTCCATGAGTGTATTTACAGAAGCAAGGTTGCAATGACAAGCCAGATGCATAGCTCAACAACAAAGGGATGCACTCAAGGACTTTAGTCCTTCCACAAGTTTTGAGAATGATTCTAAGAGGGTATATAAACAAGCTAGACTCTGAGAGAATGTAGGAGTCAAAATATCTGTTGTGAAGTGCAGAGACTATGGTGCAGCCCGCGAGCTCGAGAAAATTGTTAACTTGGGAGAGGCTTAGGAGCCTTAATCCACTTTCACATTTGCTCGAGCTTCGCGGTGTGGGTGTGAAGGCCAATTCCAGCCTCTTTTCTACACCTTCAAAAGCATTGTTGGAAGTATTTTCCTCCATTTTATCCACATGCAATGGGCAACTGCTGGCTTGGAATTCTTTGCCCATAATATTGCTGAGCTTCTCTCTTTGCAAATGGTGTTAATTAAAGTGAGAATTTCCCCATTTTCTGAGGGTCCTTATAATGCAGACATGAAAGGTAGAGGTGGTTATAGTACACGAGGATCGCAGCGATACCGACAAGGTGGATACATTCAGTTCACTGGATGGTAGTTTAGATCAAGCAGCAAGATGATTACATAAAAAGTACAAAATGCTGGGTGATCCTCACATAATAAAGCTTTCAATGTACACTCACCAAATGAGTGTCAACCTTCCCATACCAAGCATGAGGAGATTGCTTCAACCCATACAAAGCTTTCTTATATTTGCACACTTTATCCTCTTGTCCTTTCTTGACAAAATCGCAAGGCTGCGTTACATAAACTTCATCAAATATGTCGCCATTCAAGAAAGTAGTAACAATGTCTGACTACTGTACATGCCAACCAAAATGAGCTTCCAATGCACATAGAAAACACACAATAGTCATATGACAAGTGGGAGCAAAAGTCTCTTCATAATCTATGCCTTTTCTTTTGTGCATAACCCTTTGCAACAAGTCGAGCCTTATAGCGATCAATCTCACCATCCGGCTTGCATTTCAACTTGTAAACACACTTTGTACCAATGGCCTTTTTGCCAGGAGGAAAATCACATAAAGTCCATGTGTCATTTTCTATAAGTGCATCATATTTTGATTGCATGGCAACCATCCAATTTTTTGAATTTTGTGAAAAGACAGAGGTTCCTTAACATCATGTAAGCTAGACATAGCCAAAGCATAACAATATGATGCATAAGATGCATGGCAAGAACCTGAACGAGTAATACTAGACAAACGTGCATCCAATTTGCTGTCATGCAAAGTAATGCACCAACCATTTAGGCATACCTCTAGCCTGCTCATTCTCAGCCCTTTCCTCATCAAGTACATCATGTACATCTGCATCAATAATAGGCTGATACGTAACATTTTTACAAACCCCCATAGTTTAACATGAATTTGGCCTAGTAACTTGTGTATAGCGGAAAATAGCATGAACATAGTGAGCATTTCATTAGAATAGATTCCTAATAAGAATAACAAGAGTGCTTGGGTGGAGAAAGCAACCAAAAGCATAACACCTAGCTAGATAGCATGAACAATACTTCAAAAGATAGAGAAATTAAGCAATTGACAACAGTTGAGGACCGCATTTGCATGGAGCTGGTCCCCCCTCCAAAAGGCTTTGTATTATGGTTTCTCCCATCAAGAGAGACATTTTACAATACAATTCTTTGTGTTCCTTCAATACTAGCTAGTGCAATAAAGATGGAAACTTCAAGCACTAAGCAAAATACTTATCAAACACAACATCAATTCCCTCACGGTCTTAGATCCAAGACCTCACACACCTTTGAAGATGGTGAGAGCTAGCAAGGTATGAGAGTAGATTGAGAGGAAGAAGGAGTAGTCTTACGAGAAGATGTACATTTCCTCACATAATCACTCATATTAGCATAGCTTAGCTTAGTAATTAGCATGGTAGAGGAGATGAGCATGCATTGAAGCTTGGAGCTTGGTTGGATTTGCATCACAAAGCGAGTTGTTGGTGTAGGCCTCCCTTCTCACAAGCTTGGAGTAGGTGATAAGCTTTCCATTAAAGCTTGAGAAGAGAGAGAGAGAGAGAGAGAGAGAGAGAGAGAGAGAGAGAGAGAGAGAGAGTATTAATCTTACTCCACACATAGACTAGTGTGAGTGTGTAATACAATAATGCCTAGAGAAAATCAGCCCCCTCTCTCTCTCTCTCTCGGTCGACCCCTCTTGCTATTTGCTCATGCAGACACCCCATTGGACCTCCCCAGGCCTAGCCAATAGGATTTGAGGAGCATAAGTGATGGCCTTCTAACATGTGTCCCCCTTTCCCCTTTGTGAGAGCTTTAGGTAATTAATTAATGCAACTAAACTCTCATTGGACCCCTTTGTCTTCTGGCCAATAGGAATCAGGCAAGCCATTGGGCTGCTGAATGCTCATTAGACCCCTTGGGAGACTGTCCAATAGTCTTCTAGAGATCTTAATTCTTATTGGCTATTTTATTAAGTGTTTTTAACTTAATTAAACTAGATTTAGCCTAATTCTCATTGGTCCACCTCCAAGGCCATCCAATAGGATTTGAGTACACCTTGTGGGCATCTGGGCTAGGGAGCTGACATGTGTCCCTCATTCCCTTTGTGTAAAGGGAGCTTGTGTGTGTGTGTGTGTATGTGTGTGTGTGTGTGTGTGTGTGTGTGTGTGTGTGTGTGTGTGTGTGTGTGTGTATGTGTGTGTGTGTGTGCGAGTTTCTCTCTCATCTCCTACAACTAGGGCTCGCCCCCTCCCATGTAGCGATGCATGAAGACTTTTTGGGACACACACAAAGCGTCCAATTTCCCTAATGCTTGACCTTTGGGCACAACCTTTGAATTTTGGAACCTTAGCATTTTGGAAGTCTTAATGGGCTACCTTAGTGTCTTTTAAGCCCATTGTTGCACATTTCTCTTTTGCAGATGCCCCCCCCTTTGGATCCCTATTTTCCCTCCTTTGGATCCCTACTGTGGCCGGTCTGTCAACTTAACCAATATTCTATCTTTTTCTCCCCTGGCACTTCCCCATATTAGATCATCAATTTAACATGAGAAAATCATTCAAGAGAATTAGATATTAGTTATGACATTATCTTTCTCTTGAAATCATAGTCATCCTCGACTATGGGGTAGAGAAGATTAAGAATATTCATTAGTCCCTTTCCTAGCGGGTAGAGGATCCCTATGTTACCGTACAACAACGTTCCAAATTGGATGACTAGTTCATTTGGCACTTGAGAGCCTAAGCTACCGCAAGCATGTCTGCACATTAGTCCTATCAATCTTCCATAGTAGAGTGACAAGCTCTACTTGGTGTTTGGGAGACGTGGTCTCCACAAACTTGATCTAAGCATGCATACTTCATTTTTGTGCACAATAAAGAAAAAGAGATTCGTATAAGACAAAAAAACTTTGTTCATTTTTAACATTTGCACATTTCCTTACTCTTGGGAAGCATTGTAAGCATTGACAAGGTTTAAGTTATCCTTTAATTGTATGCCTTGCATCCATCTAGCATCTTCAAAAGGATAATTCTTAAACTTAATAAGATATCGTCAGATAGTCTTATCGCCTCTTAGTACCTTGTCTTCATGTCGGAGGATGGACTCGGGCTGCAGCACCTCTTCTTGGTCCTCAATCTCCGGTGGGTCTTCAATAGTAGGTTCTTGAGGTGGCTCTCCTTTGTAAGGCTTTAATAGGCTCACATGAAAAGCATTGTGTATGAGCCAATGGCTGGGCAACTTGAGTTTATAGGCCATCTCATTGATTGGCCTAAGAATTTGGAAGGGACCATAGTACCTTTTTGCTAACTTAGCATATTACTTTTGGTGTCCCGTAGGATTCGCCCATCGTGTGCCTTAATCGAGCCTTGGGAAATTTGAGTAAGACCCAATCATTTTCTTTAAAGTCTTGGGCTCTTCTGTGCTTGTCAGCAGTAGCCTTTTGCCTTTGCTGTGAGATAGAGATAGCATCTTTAATCTTTTGAAAAGCATTAGGAAAGAAATGGACTCATTTTCGGGCCTTTTAGCTCTAGTGAGAGAATGCTCCTTAGCCAATAGGAAGAAGGCTAACGTTACGTAGAAAAAACCTTTTTTCTCATTTTGAAAATGTCCATGAAAACCATTTTGGTGAAATTGTCACTATCATCAGAAAAGTAAGACGCTTGATAATGACATCTTGCACAAGCGCCGAATGCCTTTTTATGACCCGCTGTTGCTATCCTATAAAGTGAAGTACTTGTATTTGTGCATCTCGCACAAGTATCAATCACCTCTTTATGAAGTACTCACAATTTAAATTCGACAGATCGTACTTGATAGTGATTGATAGGTACTATTTAAGACTATGAAGGAGTCAGAACCAAGCGAATAGAGGCCCTTGAGGGGTCTTTGGGACCTCTATTTGCTTGGTTCTGACCTCATGAAGCCCTAGGATTAAGATATAGTATTTTGTAACCCACGGATGCATTTGCAACGTCCAAAAACCTTAGGATAGCTCTTTAAAATGTTGAAATATGACGTCTCTAGCTCAAGATATAACATTTTTAAGCATAGGGCTCATGAGGTCAGTACCAAGCAAATAGAGGCCCTTGAGGCCCCCATTATGTGTTGCAGAGAATTGCAACTAAAATAATGGGGGCCTCAAGGGCCTCTATTCGCTTGGTACTGACCTCATGAGGCCCTAGGCTTAAAAATGCTATATCTTGAGCTAGAGACGTCAGATTTTAGCGTTTTAAAGAGCTATCTTAAGTTTTTGGACGTTCAGGATGCTTCTTTGGTATTATTTTTGTATTTGAAAACAACTCTTATGTGTTTTCTCTCATGGCACATCACATCACTCATTAAGATTCACAGACATGGATTTTTGTGTACACTTAAGTTGGGCTCTCGAAAAGGATTTTGTACGAGCATACATTTAAGTGATTGGGCAAACTTTTACATATATACTATGAGAAATAGAGTTCCAAAAAAAAACTTTTGCATTTTTCATAATTACCTCTTTCTATGCAGAGTTGGTGTTTCTTACAGGGCCCAAAACTGAGTCCAAGTTTCTCCTAATGATTCTTGTAGGTCTCGGCTATACTCATCTGTAGCGAAGATCTTCCCGTGTACCTTAAGTAGCAGGGGAATTTTTTATCTTCCCTCAATTACCTCAAAAGGTGCTTTTCCCGTGGAAGTATGTACAGTGTTATTGTAGACATACTCCACTAAGGGTAAGTACTTCTCCCATTGGGATCTTTGATCTACTTCCATTACATAGGCTTTTAGTAGATCGAGAATTGTTAGGTTAGCTATTTCACTTTGGCCATCCGTTTGCGGGTGATAGGCTGAAAAGAAGTTTATCTTTGTTCCTAAATTCTCAAAGATACCCTTCTAGAGATTACTGGTCATTCTAGGATCTCTATCCGACACTATGGACATTGGTAAGCCATGGTACTTGAAGATTTGTGATATGAAGAGGGTTGCCATTTGATGGGCTTTGATAGTCTTTTTGACAGGTATCAGATGAGCTTGTTTACTAAACCTATCCACTATCGTCCATATTCCCGTATTCCCATGGGTAGACTTAGGCAATTCAAAGATAAAATCCATTGATATGCTCTCCCATGGTGAATTAGGGATTGGCAAAGGTTGAAGCAATCCAAGTTGCGTCCCTCTATCAAAGTTCGTCTTTTGGCATACCACACATTTAGAAACATACTTTTGTATGTTATATTTCATGGTAGGCCAATAGAAATATGTTTCAATCCCTTTTAGGGTAGACTAAATCCCTCTATACCCTGCATAAGGAGGAGCATGAGATTCGTACATTACTTTCTCACGTAGTGAGCTAGTAACGCATAGTCTATTGCCATAGAGAAGATAACCATCTTGTAAAGTAAATGGTTCCTCTTTCTTCCCTAATGCAAGGGCTGAAATCACATCTCTAAAATAGGGATTAATAGCATACTCATCTATCATAGAAGATAGATCATTGTGAGCTGCTATGGAAACCGCATTCACTCTCAGCCGTCTTGAGAGTGCATCGTCTACTTGATTATGCTTGCCAACAATGTGAGCAATATGAAAATGAAACTGCGAAAGGAAATTTTTCCACCTCATTTGTTTGTCGACGGAGAGCTTGGTCTACATCATGAAGTACTTAAGACTTTGGTGATCCCTTCGCAGAATGAAAGGAGTCCCTAATAAATAGTGCTTCCATGAGTCTAAGGCATCTAGAACTGCGAGGAGTTCCTTTTCATATATGCATAGAGCTTGCTCAATAGGGTCGAGCCTTCGACTTTCATAGCCTATGGCGTGCCCTTCTTGGAGTAAAATAGCTCCAAGGAAATCACCACAAACATCACATTCGACCTCAAATGGCTTTGAGAGATCCGGTAGTGTAAGTAGAGGTTGAGAGAAAAGATTTTCTTTAAGCTTTTTGAAAGCATTGTTCTCCTTGGTAGACCATGTACACCTAATGTTTTTCTTTGTTAGGTCATGTAATGGTCCTGCTATTAGTGAGACTTTTCTATGAAGCCTCTATAGTATGCACACATACCTATAAAGCTTCTTAGTTCATGAAGATTCCTTGGTTTAGGCCATCCTTTTACTACCTCTAATTTTGATGGATCCATTTGGATGCCATCTTGAGAGATAATGTGACCAAAATATTGAATCTCTTGTAAGAAAAATTCACTTTTCTTTCGATTAACATAAAGTTTATTTTCTCTTGGAACTTGAAGTTCTACCTAGAGGTGTTGCTTGTGTTCGTCTAATGAATTAGAGTAGGTGATGATATCATCAAAGAACACCCCAGTAAAGGTTCGGAGAGGCCTGAATAGTTTCTCCATCAAGCGGTTGAATGTGGCTGGTGCATTGGTCAAGCCAAAAGGCATGACAATATATTCAGAAAGACCAAATGTAGTGCGATATGCTATCTTTACAATGTCTTGATCAACTATCCTTATTTGATGATAGTCACTTTTTAGGTCAATCCTACTGAAGTAGGTGGACCCTTGTAGCTTATGAAATAGGTCTTCTACCCGTGGAACGGGAAACCTATTCTTGATAGTGTTCCTATTTATGATCTATAGTTGACACACATACGATATGTGCCATCTTTCTTTTGCATTAATAGCACATGAGAACAAAATGGAGATGAGCTAGGACTAACCATGCCCTTCTCAACTAACTCATGCACTTGCCACATAATCTCCTCTTGTTGAGCTTGAGAAACTCTATAAGGAGGTTTGTTAGGCGGTGACCTTCCTAGAAGAAGTTCAATTGCATGGTCATCATTGCCTCGTTTAGGAGGTAGCTCACAAGGGATGTTGTTAATAAAGACATCTTAAAACCCCTTGAGAAAATTGGATAACTCTAATTCCTTTTTATTGTGTATATTTTCTTTTGCTAAAACATTAGGTTCATTTTGAGAGTCTTTAACAAAAATCATGTACACAAAAATAGAGCTCTTTATTGACTTATTGAAAGCTTGCGTATGTACAATGGGTATGGTGTTACCCATTTCCTTAGCATCTATGTACATATATTTTTCCCTGAACCTAAAGGAGATTCTCCTTTTAGGGAATTTAACATTGGCAACCATGCGATCAAACCATGGTGCCCCTAGGATTACATCCTCATGCTTGAGAGGAGAGATAAAGAAGTCCTCTTTGTCCACATAGCTTTCGACATGGAGCCTCAACTTCCCGATTAAGGGGGTGACTGAAGCTTCTTGCCCCTTGAAAGCACCATTTGCGGGTAGGACATCTCCCATATCGTAAGCTTTTATGCCTAGCTTGGTAGCCAACTCTATAGATATGAAATTGTGAGTAGAACCAGGGTTAAAGAGAATAAAAGCATCATGTTCTCTTACCTTTTCCCAAGCATGGCATAGAGGAGATCCTTTGTGGTGAGTTTCCTCCTCTTGGATTTTGACCAAGGTAGCTCTAGGAGGTTCATGGCGGGTGTTCTTTTGGGGACAAGCAAGGTATGCATGCCCTTGGTCATCGCACTTGAAACGGTGGTTATCCTTGCGATAACGCTCAAGCTCTTCAAGAGAGAGTTTATTTTTGCCTTTGTAAACTCCCTTCTCTTTAGCTTTGTTGGAGCTGCCCTTAGGAGACTTTTGGACATTGTCCTTCCCCTTAGGCTCATTGGAACCCTTGTTTTTTTGTCGGCTTAGAATTTCTTTTAGCCCCCGTATGGAAATTGATTTGAGAAGCCACCATAGTATGGTGTATAACCGCCGATATGGTGCGTGGCCTTTGGGAGTTGACATACTCCACCATTTCTTCAGTTAAGCCCACACAAAATTGTTTATTTTGCTCTCCAAAATCCAACTTTTTGACGACAGTGGCTTTGAGTTGTAAGTCCCAAAACTTGTCTACATATTTGTGAATGGATTTGTAGGGAGAGAGTTTGAAGATTTTCCATTCGGTGAGTACTTTGTCTTTGGCATTGGTGGCCAAAAACTGCTTCATAATGGAAGCTCTTAAAGATTTCCATGTTTGTGGAGCTTCACCTCAGCCCATAGGCTAGACCACCATTGTCTGGTGGACTTTTGAAAGTGCATAGCTACATGGCGTAGCTTAGAGGACTCCGTGAAGCCTTCATCTCCAAACGCCGCATCGAACTGTTGGATAAAGGCCAAGACTTTGTCCATAGCACGAAAGGTGCCATCGTAGGTAAGGAAAGAGATGCTCTTCCCTCCCTTTTTGAACTTCTTGAGCTTGGACGACCGCTTCCATGCGGCATAGGATTTCCTATGGCCTCTTCTTTTTTATGGTTCAAAGGTTGCACCCTCACTTTCTTTAGAAGGTGAAGAATTTGAGGAAGATGGAGAAGAGGGTGACCTCTTTCTCCCCTTTTTCTTTCCTTGATCTTCTTTGTCTTCACCATCACTTTCATAAGAGGAAGAGGATGAAGAGATGGAGAATAGGGTGCCCTCTTTCTCGCCTTTTTCTTCTCTTGCTTTTTGTCATCCCTCTTTGAATTATGGTGTGGAGAAGTGTGCAATGGCCTTCTCCATTTTGGAGGTGATAGAGAGCGTTTAGCCTGCCATCTTTGTGGAGCCATCTCCGTCGGTGGTAGGAGACTCACTTCTTTCTCTTTCCTTCGGTGGGGGCTCTTGAATTCTCCTTTGAGAAGGAGATGCATCATCAAGGAGAAAATTTTTGAGCCCTTCATATGGATCCTCTTCTTCTTCCCGAATCGGAGAGAGACCTCTTTTGGAAGTCTCGCAAGGAAGCTTCCTAGGTGCTCTCTTGTCATGGTGGGGAGCTTGGAGAATCCCATGAGCACGAAGTTGCCATTGCACTTCACTTTGGAGGGATGGATTTCCCATGGCTTGTTGAAACCTAGAAACAAGATAGTTAACAAGCATCAGGGCATCATTAGTAGCCTGCATATCAACAAAATCAAAGTTATCAACATTAATTTCACTCCCTTACTATTGTTAGCCATTCTAACAACTTTTAGGTTTACTTTGGCACTTCGAGCCCTAGTTGCTACTCCTCTTTACCCCTTTATAAAAAGCACTCAAGCTACTGTACCTGTGGCTCGAATACCATTAATTACAAGGAATAGAAGAGAGGGTCGTTCAACACCAAAACACCATGGGCTCCTGTCAAGCTTCTAGTAGCTCAATAATGGTTAAGCCATAGGCAAGCCCCGTAGGACTCCACTATTAAGACCATAGCTCTCGACGGTGATGCCCCGTTAACTGCACAAAGGCAGGCACACTGCAATGCTGAAAAATCCCAATTCTACTTACTCACATGCAATTAATAATACCAACCATTTATAGCTAGCTTGAGGACCTCCCTTCTTGAACAAGAAAAGATAAACCTTGTGCTCTGATGCCAATGTAACATTTAATGGCCTAGTAACTTGTGTGTAGCAGAAAATAGCATGAACATAGTGAGCATTTCATTAGAATAGATTCCTAATAAGAATAGCAAGAGTGCTTGGGTGGAGAGAGCAAAAAAAATCATAACACCTAGCTAGCATGAACAATACTTCAAAAGAGAGAGAAATTAAGCAATTAACAATAGTTGAGGACCGGATTTGCATGGATCCCGGTCCCCCCTCCAAAAGGCTTTGTATTATGGTTTCTCCCATCAAGAGAGACATTTTACAATACAATACTTTGTGTTCCTTCAATACTAGCTAGTGCAATGAAGATGGAAACTTCAAGAACTAAGCAAAACACTTATCAAACACAACATCAATTCCCTAACGGTCTCAAACCCAAGACCTCACACACCTTTGAAGATGGTGAGAGCTAGCAGGGTATGAGAGTAGATTGAGAGGAAGAAGGAGTAGTCTTAGGAGAAAGATGTACATCTCCTCACATAATCACTCATATTAGCATAGATTAGCTTAGTAATTAGCATGGTAGTGGAGATGATCATGCATTGAAGCTTGGCTCTTGGTTGATTTGCATCACAAAGCCAAGAGTTATTGGTGTAGGCCTCCCTTCTCACAAGCTTGGAGTAGGTGATAAGCTTTGAATTAAAACTTGAGAAGAGAGAGAGAGAGTCTTCTTAATCCATAGATAGACTAGTGTGAGAGTGTTATACAATAATGCCTTGAGAAAATCAGCCCCCTCTCTCTCTCAGTTGACCGCTCTTGCTATTTGCTCATGCAGACACCCCATTGAACCTCCACAGGCTTAGCCAATAGGATTTCAGGAGCAGAAGTGATAGCCTTCTAACATGTGTCCCCCTTTTTTCCCTTTTGTGAGAGATTTAGATAATTAATTAATGAAACTAAACTCTCATTGGACCCCTTTGTCTCCTGGCCTATAGGAATCAGGCAAGCCATTGGGCTGTTGAATGCTCATTGGACCCCTCGGGAGACTGTCCAATAGGCTTCTGAAGATCTTAATTCTTATTGGCTCTTTTATTAAGTGTTTTTAAATTAATTAAACTAGATTTACTCTAGCCTAATTCTCATTGGTCCACCTCCAAGGCCATCCAATAGGATTTGAGTACACCTTGTGGGCATCTGGGCTAGGGAGCTGACATGGGTCCCTCATTCCCTTTGTGTAAAGGGAGCTTGTGTGTGTGAGAGAGAGTTTCTCTCTCATCTCCTACAACTAGGGCTCGCCCCCTCCTATGTAGGGATGCATGAAGACTTTTTGGGACACACACAAAGCATCCAATTTCCCTAATGTTTGACCTTTGGACACAACCTTTGAATTTTGGAACCTTAGCATTTTGGAAGTCTTAATGGGCTGAACCTTAGGGTCTTTTAAGCCCATTGTTGCACATTGCTCTTTTGCAGATGGCCCCCCCTTTGGATCCCTAATGTGGCCGGTCTGCCAGCTTAATTAATATTCTAGCTTTTTCTCCCCTGGCACTTCCCCATATTAAATTATCAATTTAACATGAGAAAATCATTTAGGAGAATTAGATATTAGTTATTATGACACATAGGATGTGCATTTGCCTCATTGGAATTTACATTTGAACTTCCACCATTGAAAAGCGGCAACAAAGTGTCATAAATGTCCTGTGAGATGACATTATTGTATCTGTGAGACCAAGATACGCTTTGTTTGCGGATGATACAACTTGTAACCTTTGCTTTCAACACTATAACCGACAAAAATACATTTGACAATCTTATCATCCAAAAAATTTTGGTTGTGTTTGTGGCACCAAAACATATGCCAAACAACCAAAAACACGCATGTGCTGGATAGAAGGCTTTCTATCATGCCATGCTTCATATGGAGTAATAGAATTTAAATCTTTTGTAGGACAATTGTTTAGTACATAAGTGGTACACATGATGTTTTGCATCTGAAATAGCCTTAGAATCTATAACTACATTTGCAAAATTTTGCCCATCCTTGTCATAAAAAGTGAGCTTATACAACCCACGGCATAGAATGCCAGATCCAACAATTTCATCACCAAAACTGCGATCATGTATTGTACATCTATCATCCACAAAATTGACTACAAGACCATGCCAAGCAAGTGTACATATAGAAAAAATATTCTTCTTGATCCCAGGTACAATGCATCAACAATGTAAAAGAACTGCCATGTGCTGCAGTAAGCACAATCTTTCCAACTCCCTAACCAGATAAGAGGTATTGTTGGCACAAGTAAGTGAATTCCCATGAGGGACAAACTCAAGAGATATAATGACATGCATGCATCATGGACAACACGATTAATGGTACATAGTGCACTAAAAGCCCATTCTGCATCAACATCAGCATCACAATCTCCTTTCACAGAAGACTCAATGAAAGCTGCATTTGTAGTGGAATTAGCATTTGCAGTGAAACCACCCTCTTTCTCCTTAGCCTCTTTGGCCTTCAGCTTAGGACACTGCTTGATCAAGTGATCATTAGCTTTACAATTATGGCCATGCATCTTCTTTTTACCCTTATCACTAGAATTCCCAGATGAATTGCTGCCAGCAGAAGCATTAGGAACAGGTGATTTACCTACCACTCACAAAAGAACCATGAGAAGTGATTGCATTGTTGTTACCACCTTTTCTTTGAGCAGCAATAAAAGCCCGTTCAACTGCACGTTGTCTAGTCTTGCAACAATATTGTGCATAATGCATCAAACTTGATAACGTCAAGATTTCCTTGGCTCATAATTCTCCAAGTACTAGCAAAAGTCTGGTAAGAATCTGGCCAAGCATCAAGAATAATCTGGCCAAGCAACAAGAATAGTCTAAAAATGACTTAACATGCACAAATAAGTTTCTCATTTGATAACCTTGACACCACCAAGGAAAGTGTCCATATCATCTCCCTCGTGCATAATCTTTGACTCCAGCTCTTTACACACCAATGCAATTTTTGCCTCATTGCGACTTGCATAAAGACCATGCAGAATATCCCAAGCCTGTTTTGCAGATTTTGCTGAATGAATGTGGGGACTAATAGTGCGCTTCACAAAACATGCAATCAATGTATGAGCCTGTGCATCTTTTAAATCCCAATGATCTTGTTTAGTTGTAGGCAAAACAACTCTAACATCCTTGTAGCAAGACCTGCAACATCCTCAACATTGCATGTATCCTCAGAACCAGGACGTACATCAATGCCCTGCACAATGTTCCAAACACCCTTCGACACAAGAACATGTTGCATCATATAAGCCCACATAAGATAATTCTCCCCATCCAATCTGTCCTCAGTAGCAAACATCTTGAACACATCTGTGTTGTTGTCAACCATGGTATATGTTGCACCTGATGTGAAAAATTCCCAAAAAGAGGACAAGGATGGCGGGAACAACACGTGCTATATATCACAAACCATAGAAGACGGTAAGGGACCTGGTATGCAAAAAACGGCACTGACAAAAATTTTGCACAAAATGACAAAATAGCATGCATAGTACTGCCCATAGTGGAAACGGAAGTCGAAATGAGCCCAAATCAATAATCTACGTAGAATAATCTCTTCCAGCTTACCCAAAATATTTTTCGACCTGAAAGGTCGCCAAAGCTCACAAAACTCAGAGAAAGTGAGTAGGCGTGTGTTGGATCTGCTGGCTAATCTCGGGAGGATGCAACCTATTCTGATAGAAATTGTTGAAATTAGGGTTGTAAGAAAACACACACATTGTAACATTGAATGACCTAAAAACTTGTGTGTAGCGAAAATTAGTATGAACATAGTGGGCATTTCATTAGAATAGATTCCTAATGAGAATTACAAGAGTGCTTGGGTGGAGAGAGCAACAAAAAGCATAACACCTAGTTAGATAGCATCAACAATACTTTCAAAAGAGAGAAATTAAGCTATCGACAACAGTTGAGGACCGGATTTGCATGGAGCCGGTCCCCCCTCCAAAAAGGCTTTGTATTATGGTTTCTCCCATCAAGAGAGACATTGTACAATACAATTCTTTGTGTTCCTTCAAGACTAACTAGTGCAATGAAGATGAAAGCTTCATGCACTAAGCAAAACACTTCGGAAACACAACATCAATTATCCCCGGTCTCAGACCCAAGACCTCACACACCTTCGAAGATGGTGAGAGCTAGCAGGGTATGAGAGTAGATTGAGAGGAAGAAGGAGTATCTTACGAGAAAGATGTACATCTCCTCACATAATCACTCATATTAGCATAGCTTAGCTTAGTAATTATCTTGGTAGAGGAGATGAGCATGCATTGAAGCTTGGCTCTTGGTTAGATTTGCATCCACATGCCAAGAGTATGTCGATGTAGGCTTCTATCTCACAATCTTGGAGTAGGTGATGAGCTCTCCATTAAATCTTGGGAAGAGATAGTCTTCTTTACTTCACACATGAGATTGTGTGAGTGTGTGTGTGATAATGCCTTGCAAAAATCAGCCCCCCCTCTCTCTTGGGCGAGCCCTTTTGCTATTTGCTCTTGCTATCTCCCCATTGGACCTCCCCAGGGCTAGCCAATGACTATTAAGCAGCATACGTGATAGCCTTCTGACATGTGTCCCCCTTTTCCCTTTTGTGAGAGCTTTAGGTAATTTAATAATTCGACTAAACTCTCATTGGACCCCTTAATTTGTCTCCTAGCCAATAGGAATCAGGCAAGCCATTGGGCTCCTGAATGCTCATTGGACCCCTTGGGAGGCAGTCCAATAGTCTTCTAGAGGACTTAATTCTCATTGGTTCTTTTATTAAGTGTTTTATTATTAAACTAGATTTACTCTAGCCTAATTCTCATTGGTCCACCTCCAAGGCCATCCAATAGGAATTGGGTACACCTTGTGGGCATTTGGCCTAGGGAGCTGACATGTGTCCCTCATTCCCTTTGTGTAAAGGAAGCTTGTGTGTGTGTGTGTGTGTGTGTGTGTGTGGATTTCTCTCTCATCCCCTACATGCAAGGCTCGCCCCCTCCCAGGTAGGGATTGCAAAGACTTTTTTGTACACACACAAAGCATCCAATTCCCCTAGGGTTGACCTTTGGACACAACCTTTGAATTTTGGAACCTTAGCATTTTGGAAGTCTTAATGGGCTGAACCTTAGGGTCTTTTTAGCCCATTGTTGCACATGGCTCTTTTGCAGATGGCCCCTCGTCTGGATCCCTATTTTCCCTCCTTTGGATCCCTACTATGGCCAGTCTGCTAGCTTAACCAATATTCTAGCTTTTTCTCCCCTGGCACTTCCCCATATTAAATGATCAGTTTAACATGAGAAAATCATTTTAGGAGAATTAGATATTGATTATTATGACACACATCTTGGAGAAGATGAAGATCCTCCTAGTGAGGGAAAAAGTACCCCGACGTCCTAAGTGTGTTCATACACATCACTACCACATGTATATGGGAATATGATCAATAATAAGAAACCTTTTAGCACGTAAATTTGACAAAGTTTTCTTCTTGCAATGCAGCTATCTTCTAAAGCAAGGCTTCCTACATTATGACTATGGCACAGTATCTTGAAAGTTTGAGATATTCTATCAACATATGGACTCGAAGGAGCTTTGCACGTGTATTTGACCAGTTATCCATGTTACCATATACATATGGTAGTGATTGCATTTCATAAGCCATCAAAGCTTGAAGGCAGCGTTGTGTTTAAAAAAAAATCAGGGGATTGGTTGTATTGAGCATCCACACACACACACACACACACACACACACACACACACACACACACACTATGTGTGTTTGGCATAGAAGCTTGAGGATGAGGTGCATAGGTCGACACACACACACTTAGGCCCGATAGTCCTCGTCAAAAAACGACAATCTCAAACTCGGCAGTATTCGACAATTGCAGAAAAAAAAATCCTTTTTTTTAAAAGCTTTATAACTCATTGTGTGTGCAAGAAAGGGTTCACCCAACCCCCATCGATAGCCATTGACCCTCGACACACCGACCTTCTAAACCCCGATCCCTCAACCCCACTCTCGGACACCCCGAGTTTGGAAACAGACAGAGAAAAAGAAACACCTCTCAGTCGTGTGTGTGTGTGTGTGTGTGTGTGTGTGTGTGTGTGTGTGTGTGTGTGTGTGTGTGTGTGTGTGTTTTTTAGGAGAGACAGAGAGAGCGACAGAGAGAGTGCAAGCTTGAGATAGAGAGCAAGCAAGCGAGAGAAATTTTAAGAGACCGAGCGTCATTTGGCATGCACTTACGCACACACACACACACACACACACATCGACGTGTGCAGGTGCGGATGAGTAAGCCCAGCGTCATCCGGCATCACTCCGAGTTCAGTCTTTTCAACACCGATCTGACTCGGCCTCTACGACCGACACCGGCCTTGAGAATAGGCATCTATAGCTATTTGGCTAGCCACGCCCGTCCGGCGGTGGGAGACGCCATCGACACTTTTCTGCACCAGCTCAACATTCTTACACATTGCGGCGGATTCCTAGATATCCGATCCGACACCGATTTCACGAGGACAACATTTTCTCACGATCAACGGCACGGGTGAGGTGCCTCTACCATAGAGGAGTGACACCCGGCATCGTCACCGAGCGCACTGATCGGCCTGTATGGCACGATTTTTGGCTACGACACCTTTGGCGGCTATTTGACTAGCGCATTTCTACCCGGCGGCAGAAATCGGCACATAGCAATACCGACACATAGGTTACAGTTTACAGGGGGGGTTTTCAACCAGTTCACACACAAATTCTCCAAATTACTAGACACAGCCCTTTCAAAGGCGATTTGACAGTCATTTCAACAGGAGATTCTTTGCAGACAGATGCATTGATAGATGCATTTTGTTGTGAGCACACCTAGAGCTATTGAGCTCTTTTGAGAGCAAATATCCACGCAGGGATCATTTTTACTGGATTTAGTAGTTCTTAGCACCTATTTGAGTGCGGTTCACTCATGTACGTTGAGTTGCGAACACTGCCCATTGTACTACGTGTGGAGCCATTTTTGGCTATTTGTTTCCTAGAGGATGTGCTTGACGGTAACAAGATCTACTCGAATAACAGAATCTTGGAACTACAAGTAGACATGGTTTTTAGACCAATCATGCACCATTTTTGCTTCCCTCATGAAAGGACGTCCGAAGATCATCTCCGATGCCATAGTGTGTTTAGAGAAATCCATAACAATGAAGGTAATCCTTATTTTATGTCCAAAGACCTTGATGTTGAGATCTTCTAGCATCCCAATAGGTTTAACAATAGACCCATTGGCCATCTTCACTACTATGGTTGTGGTCACAAGGTGAGGTCTTCCCATAGTTTCTCAACAATTTTTAGTCACAATGCTAACCCTAGCACCACCATCAAGGATTCCCTTCACAGTTAATCCCTTAGTAGTGATTGGTATGGTCGCATTGGATTCATCACCCTCAAAGTATTGTCCCAACTTGTTAACAGGTATTTCTATAACAAGGTTCTCATCTAGGTTGGGTTGTGGGTCTAAGTGTTCCTCCTCTATTGGCATCTCCCCCGCTCCATCCATCTGTGAAAATTGTGGTAGCCCACACTTTAATTCTCCATTGAGGAAGGCTCGAAGAGCTAAGACTAGCTCATGGTCTTTATATAGTTTGGACATGATGGCGGTTCTAACTTCTGAAGACATGAAATCCATCAATTTGGCAATGTTTAACGGCACCTTTTGGGCTTCAGTCCCTTGACGTGGGGAGGATGGGATCTCCATTTCCTCGATAGGATCAGGTAGTCCCTCTGTAAACATTCTTTCCATCAAGAAGTGAGTACGCCCACTTTCCCATGACTTTAAGTCACTTTCTTCTTGGATGACACTAGGTATAGCTAAGGGTCTATGGACTTGGTGAGGTTGTTGTTGCGTAGGGAACACGGTGTCTGTAATCTGGATCAGCCTAGGTGCTGGTTCTAGATCCCTTTGGGTATCTTCTACCAAAATCCTTAATTGCTTGACTCGCTCAATCTCCTCTGTAGGGTTTGGATAAGTTCCTATCTTCTTTTTGGATCCTGGCCATTGTGGCTCATGAACATCTTCCTTGTTGGTTTCTATCTTAGTGGTCATTTTTCTCTCCATGGTTTCACCTGAATCCGAATCCTCTTCAGCGTCGTTCATATATACAGGGCCGTCACCAGTCCCTATGTTGGTCTTTGAACTGGGGTCTGACTTCGCTGCTTTTTGCGATCTCTTTCTTCGTGTTTTCTTCTTTTTCTGAGATTGGGAAATTGATGCCGTGTCTCTTTCCTCAAGAATATATTTTTGCTTTTGGAGCATCGATCGTGTGAGTATGTTTATTGGTACCACAGGTGTACTTTGTGATGGCTCCTCGGTAAGTTCAATCAAGTTTAATGGCGTGATCTTCGGTGCATTTGGATTATTTGGACATTGGGCAATCAAATGATCTATGCCACATCGATTACACATGAGTATCGGCATTGTAGACTTACTCGCTTGATTGGTTTGCATTAGTGCGGCATTCTTTTGTAGCCTAATAGGACACTTGGATACATGATGTGGACCTCCACACTCATGGCATTGAAGATTTGGTCTCTTAGCAGTGTAATTGATATTTTGGCCTCTTGCAACAAGAGCAGCTACTTGATATACAGGTTTGACTTGTCCCCAATAGTCCTCCATGTAGTATTGTGGAATTTCTTCAAGCACATCCATCCCATAGGAAATATTAGGGTCTATATCTTCCTCACAGCCTTCCAAACAAGAAATAGATGACTCACAACCCACTTGATTCACTGAAGTGATTCTCGGATGTGGTGGTTGCGGTCCTAGCACTGGAGGTGGTAAAGGTGTTGTTTGAACAACATTTGGGGCCCTAGGGACCATGTGTTGTGCTATTTGTTCAAGAGGTGGGGACAGCATCAATGCAGGCACTCGAGGTGTGTCTGTCCATACTAAGGTTGGTCTATTGGCCATCGCGCATTTAAATACTATGCAATCCTTTGCTTGATGACCATACCTTCCATAGGCATTGCAATTCCCATTGAATTTTACTCTAAAAGTAGGGCATTCACTGGTACTATGCGGTCCATAGCATACTGAGCACCATTGTTGCTCCCTTCGTGGATACATATGATTGTTTTGTGGAGCATGATTGTCTCTAAGACTCTCTTGAATAGCCTTGGTGAGATCTGCTAAAGTCATCTCAGATATCTTTGGCTCCTTAGCAATAGGCTTTAGGGTCATTGGCTGATGCCCCGATGCTTGTGAGCTAATAGACTTAGACTCAACAGACACTCTTTCTCCTTGAATCATTAAATTATCCTCCAGTTGGATCGCATTGGTGGTGACTGCTTCCCAAGTGGTGATACCTCTAATGACTAGGCCATTGTAGATATCTTCATGTCATAATCCCCGAATGAATCTATCGAGCAATTGTTTATTATTGAAGAGCTCATTTGGATTACAGCGAGAATTCAAATGCTTCAAGCGACTAATAAAGTCTCTTACCGGCTCTCCTTCCTCTCGTTGGGCTTTCTGGAGCTGAGAGGCTACACCCCAAAGCACTCCCTCTCGTATGTATTCTTTCAAGAACAGCCTCCTAAGAGTAGGGTAAATCATTTTTTCTTCCACCTTTAGGGTTCTATACCAATCCCCTGCCTTCCCACTTAAGGTTAGGCTAAAATCATTGCTCTTATGCAGGTCATTGTGTTCTCCTAGAGAATCGCATATTTGTTCAAACACTTCGATATGCTTTCTCACATCCCCGTCTCCACTAAATTTTTGTGTGAGCTTGGATATTTGTACTGCCTTACTTCTAGGCTCTCTATCAGGCGTGTTACGCATATTCTCAACAATAGATCGACCAATAGCTTGAGCAAATGTTGCCAAGTCACCTAAGTGAGCAGTCACCGTGGGTGAAGGTGCTCCAGAGACTACATGTGCAGTAGGTATTGGCATTGGTCTTGGCACATAGGAAGCCCTTGGGTTCCATGTTGGGTATGATGTTGTGCCATGTGGTGGCCCAAAGTTTATATGTGTGGCCTTAGGCATAACAGATGTCGGATGTGACATGCTAATACTAGCCGGTATAGTCCCATGGAAATAAGAGCCTGGGTGTTGTGGTTGTGGAGCATAGGTAGTTGAAACAATGGGAGGAGTAGGGACTACATGAGTATGAGGACCCATGGGTATATACGATTGGTACACACTTGTAGGTACTGTTGCAGGCATTGAGCTACCATATAGGGGTGCTTTACTAACAAATGAGGTCCATGACGTGTTTCTTGGCATGCCCATCATTGGGGTAGGCATCAAGAGAAAGATGAGCTAGACTTGGGAAGGTAAACCTATCACTTTTGGGCTCAGATTGCACTAAGACCCCTGGAGAAACAACATATGGAGGATCCATCGGACTTACCGAGGGAGTCTCCATTTGCGATAAGGTCGGTTGTTTAGCCTTTCCTGTATCCAAGAATCTCATGAGACCCATTGAAGGCATGTTGATCCCCTTGTTCTGTCTCTCTAACTCAATGACCCTATGGATGACCTCACAAAATCTTTGTTGTTGATCCTCCACACTAGTAGCACCCATTGTGGATTGCAGTACATCTAACCAACCCACGTGATAGGTGTGACCTGTGTATAGATCGGTTAGAGTTTCTGTTTGTAGTTCGTACTCCCAATTATCATTTAAGAACGCTCCATCTAGGATTGAGGTTCTAGGGATGTCCTTTGAGCTAGATGCAATGTTGCTTTCTAAGGGTTGGCCCTTAGCGGTTGCTAAGTCAGAAGCACTCGATTACTCTCCTAGCAAAGATATTGACATAGGAGCTTTTGATTTTAACTCTCTTTGTTGCTCCACCTTGCGTAAGCTCTCGACTTCCTTTTCCCTCGCTGCAAGGATATACCTCTCAACCTCTTGCACTTCGGCGAGGCTTCTACCATCGGATAATATGACTTCAGAGGGAAATAACTCTGAAGAGTCAAAAGGTGTAGTGAATGAAGTATTCACGTGTACATTCTCTAAGGGCATAGGCTGTACGTTGGTCATGAATGGAGAATTTACTTCCCCATCCCCCTCATTTACATCATTAGCTCCATGTTCGGAGCGAGTGGCTCTACTAAAGGTTTCCTTCAAGCGGCTAAGCATGCTCGGCCTAGACCGTGGACCCATGGCATGCATATCTTGGCTTGAGCTATCTGGATTAGGCATTGGGAAACCCTCCATGACGTCATAGTCAGAGGAAGAGTCACTAGCCGCTATGTTCGGGTCTTGGTTTGTACTGCCTTGGGTCTCCGCCGAGGGCCCGGAACCTAAAGTATGTGGATATTGAGAACTTGCGTCAGTCAAAATTCTCTCTAGTTGCTCCGTCTCTAGCACACGACCAGAGCGCATATGCATGTGCCTTTGGCACCCTACAAGCGTCGGCGAATAACCTCGAAGGTTAACCGCTAACTTTTTTAGGCGTCAGTTTTCACTCGTTTTTAAAATAAAACGTTTTTAATGTTTTTTAATTATCAATTTTTTTTATTAAAGTATGTGATAGCTCAAAACAAGCGTATCACTCAGAGGGTCACGGTGTGCTTTACAGCACAACGTTCGGTCACCTGAAGCTCCGTTGGTCCTCAAAAAAGCCAATTTTTAGCTACGTGTGAAGCTAAAATTCGTAATTGTAAAGGGCGATAAATGCCTAAGCCTGAGCGTGAGCTTGGGTCTGGGCTTGGGTCTGGGAGATATACCTGATCCCGGTCCTACCTTTTTTTTTTTTTTTAAAGGATAAGGTCGCTACGACCTGCGCGAGAGCACACACACACTCTACTTACCTACTTACAACTAATACACCTACTGTTACACACTAACACACTCTATTAGCTCTCATAGATCTACTTCCTACTTACTGTACTTTGCATTACATAGAACTAACAACCTTAATACTAATTTCTTATGATAGAGAAAAAACACAGTACCTTTGAAAACTCCATTAACAAAGAAATACACAGTAGCAACACAAAATCCTTCTTCTCAACACACACACCCTCCTTCCTTACCTTTCCTACAATTGAAATTGCACCGCAAAAGAAGCACAGAGTGCCATTCAAGCTTAGTGTATGGCATTCCCCGGCAACGGCGCCAAAAATGTGCGCATATGTCGCACGTGTCAATGCAAGGAACTTACCGATACACTGTGTGCGAGCCACAAATGGCTCCAAGCACACAACAAGACTAAACTAGCAAGCTCAAAGATGGCGATGGTGTGTCACTCATCGCTCTATGCTTCCTGTCGTGGAGGATTCCTCGCCGCAAAGAAGAGGGAGACGCCGCTACGCCGCGCTCAACCACCTCGCCGCCATCGTGCCGCCGCAATGCTCGATTGCACTCTCTCTCTCTCTCTCTCTCTCTCTCTCTCTCTCTCTCTCTCTCTCTCTCTCTCTCTCTCTCTCTCTCTCTCTCTCACTCCCACATACACACACACAAGGAGATGAAGAAGAAGAAGATGGAGATGGAGCAAGAGCACTCTTCAATTGCACAAATGAGAGAATGAGTGAATTTTAGGTTTAGTTGACTTTTATATGAGCTCGCCCCATTCACACTTGGGCGCCCATGCTTAGCCAACTAATCCCTTGAATGTTCCAGTTAGAGTGCGCCTCTCATCGACGATCACTCTTAACCTTTTCCTATTGGACCGACAAGCCCGGTACCTGACACTACGAAGTAAATAATACAACGTCCGTCATAGGTGATAGGGTGTCCGTGAGCCGTGAGGGTTAACACCTTCTGTGATACATGTATCTGGAGTTCCCCTTTACGTTACCCTCGCCATAGGATATGTATCTGGACGGGATTTTGTGATTTTGACGCCAAGTTGGCGGTCACATAGCAATGGTTTTGTGCAATAGATGCTGAGTTAGTGTAGTTGGCACATTTATGCGTATTTTGAGTTGAGTTTTGACTCTTCATACAAAGGAAACTCTGCCGGATTTCCTTCCCGCGAGTCGTGACTCTCATTGTTGGTACTTTTGAGCCTATTTTGGTTGAGATTTTACTCCCGATACAAAGGTTACTCTGCCCAAATTTTTGCAGCTTCTCGCCATAGTTTGGCACCTCTCAAACCCTCTTGTCAGTGATGGCTTCTTCTTCAAAAAAGGAGGATTCGATGGCAGCAACTTCACCATGTGGAAAGAGCGCATGAAATATGTTTTGACAAATAAAGTCATATCAGAACCAATGAAAGAGCGTGCAAAGAATGATGACTATATGCAAAATTAGTGGGAGATTTTGGATGCAAGAGCCATAGCTATGATACGTCTACATCTAGCCGAGTCAGTGTTCTTCACTATCATAGGGAAGACAACAACCAAGGAAATTTGGGATAGCTTATGTTCAGCATGGGAGAGAAAAAGTGCATCAAACAAAGTTTTTCTCATGAAAAAGCTTATGAATCTCAACATGAAAGAAGGTTGCATAGTTTATAGCCACTTAAATGAGTTCATCTCCTTGTTCAGTAAGTTGACATCTCAGGGCTTTAAGGAGTTTGACAACAACCTCAAGTCTATATTCTTGCTATGCTCTCTACCCAATTCATGGAACATCTTTTGCACAACCATTAGCAATTTGGCTTCGAATGGCAAGTTAGTGTTCAATGATGTCACAGATGCATTGCTCACCGAAGAGATTTGACATAAATCTCTCGACGGTGCTAGTCATAGAGATACATATATGGCTAGCAGTTCAACAAAGGCAAGAGGCCATGACAGGAACAAGTACAAAAGCAAAAGTAGAGAGTCAGAATCCTCGTAGTCCTAGTAGACATAGGAACTCAAGTAGAGACCGCAGTGCCAGAAATGTCAAGTGTTACTATTGCGACAAGAAGGGCCATTACAAAAAGGATTGTCGCAGTTTCTTACGAGATCAAAAAAACATGCAAAATGGTAATTCTAGCAAAGGCAAAAGTACAATAAAGATTGAGGAGCTCAATGTGGTTGAGTCTCCCATACCTACCACTGCAGTAGAGGATGCTCCTCCTCCAGTGATGATCATTATGCCAACAGAGATTCATGCAGAGGTGACAGCAGATCCCTGAGATGTTCTCATTTTTACTTTAGATCACACTCCATATTCTTTGGTTGCACAGGATGAGGGTTATGCCTAGAATTGGATTCTTGATTCTGGTGCAAGTTTTCATGTCACACCGCATAGAGAGTGGTTTTCCTCTTATGCATCCATGCATGGCATAGTCAAGCTTGGTGATTCCTATGATCTTGACATTATTGGCATTGGTGATGTGAAACTTCAAATCCATAATGGCACTACTTTTGTGTTGCAAAATGTCAGACATGTGTCCAAGCTTACAAAGATCTTGCTTTCTATAGGCAATTAGATGATCTTGGTTGTATCACTACAGTTTTTGGTAATCGTTCTTGAATGATCCGCAAGAAAAACCTTATCATGATGAAAGGTCATAAAAATAGATCACTGTACTCTATGTTTGTTTTGAGTGTCAACGAACACTCTATCTATGTTGTCAAGCTACCGTCTAATAAGTTGTGGCATAACTGGCTTGGGCATATTAGCCAAAAGGGAATGAAAACACTCCAGCATTTTGGCTACTTACCTGTGTTAGATTACATGAGTTTTTCATTGTGTGAGCATTGTCTATACAGCAAATAGTGATTTGTGTGGTCCAATGCCACATAACACTCTAGGAGGGGCAAACTACTTTATCATGTTCAAAGATGATTCTCCCAGAAAGGTGTGGGTGTATCTCCTTAAGTGTAAGGAGGAGCTCTTTTCTACATTCCAAAAATTCCTTGCCATGGTTGAGAACCAATCAGGAAAAAAGCTCAAATCTTTTTGCACGGACAATGGTGGAGAAAAAGTCTCCACGAAGTTCAAGGATTTTTGCAATCAAAGAGGCATTTGTAGACAGTTTATTGCTCCATACACACCTGCATAGAATGGGATATCTGAAAGAATGAATCACACAATTCAAGAGCGAGTTATCTCTGTGATGTCTATGGTGAAGCTTACTCCAGAGTTTTGGGGGGAAGCTGTCCTGACAACAGTGCACATCATCAATAGGTCACCTAGTTCTCCTTTGAATTTCAAAATTCCAGAGGAATTATGGACTGGGAACACGCCAAGCTATAAGCATTTACGTGTATTTGGATGTGAGGCATATGCACATGTGCCCAAAGAACTTCATCGCAAGTTAGATCCCAATTCACACAAATGTATTTTTATTGGCTATGGTGCAAATGTAGAGATGGGCTATCGTCTCTGGCACCCAGAATCCAGCAAAAGCATTTGTAGCTCACACGTGATTTTCAATGAATCAAAAATGCACAAAAAACCCATTAAAGAAGTTGAGTACATATGCGTTCGTTTTGAAGATGTAGCCTCCGAACCAACTCAGTTCAGTAGTGTTGCACCTAGTCCTCAAGTGCAAGATACTACTATTGCTCCTGAGAGACCAGAGTCCAGCAAACAGGCATTGAGACACTCTGTAAGAGTATCACGTGTGCTCGAGCAGTTTGAGCCAAGTATACACCACATTTTGGTCACTCACAATGGAGAGCCAACTTGCTACAAAGAAGCTATACAAATGGATGATAGCATTAAGTGGGAGCAGGCTATGCAATTAGAATACAATTTGATTGTGGCAAATGAGACATGGGATTTGGTTGAATTACCAAAAGGCAAAAATGTCTTACCTTGCAAGTGGGTATACAACAATGGAAGATCCCGAGACTAGATACAAGGCTCGTCTAGTTGCCAAGGGTTTCAAGAAGCAAAAAGGTGTGGATTTTGATGAGATTTTCTCTCCAGTAGTCAAGATGACTACACTTCGCACTGTGATTGGCTTGGTTGTTATCAAGGACATGGAACTTGTCCAAATGGAGGAGAACACAACATTTCTTCATGAATATCTAAATGAAGATGTCTACATGAAACAACCATAGGGTTTTGTATGTGAAACCCAAAAGCCAACGAGGGAAGAATTGGTTTGTAGACTTAAAAGGGCACTCATGACCTCAAGCAAGGTTCAAGGAAATGGTATCAAAAATTCAACAAATTCATGCAGTCTCAGGGTTACATAAGAAGTCAAGAGGATCACTGCTTATACACAAGGAGGTTGAGCGATGGTTCTTTAATCATGTTGATCTTGTATGTACATGATATGCTTATCACGGGCAAATAAATTGATGAGATCAATCAGTTGAAAAAGATGCTAGGCACTCAGTTTTCCATAAAAGCTTTGGGAAATGCCGATCACTTTCTTGGTACGCAAATCAAGAGAGACAGGCAATGTGGAATTCTTGAATTATCTCAAGAAAAGTACATCCACAAAGTCTTCCAACGTTTTAGTATGCAGGGGGGGAAGTCATTGAGTATCCCAATTCAAGTATACTCCAAGCTTAGCGAGGAAGATTCTCCCAAAATAGTGGCTGAGAAAGAGAAAATGGTTAAAGTGCCATATTCTTCAGCAGCTGGAAGTTTGATGTACGCTATGGTAGCCACAAGACCAGACATTGCACATGCAGTCGGAGTGGTTAGTAGGTAAATGGAAAACCCTGGAAAGAAGCATTGGGAATCAATGAAGAAAAATCCTCAGATCCTTGAAGGGTACATCTAGCAAGTGTTTACGCTTAAGAAACAATGTTGCATCTATTGTAGGTTACAGGGATGCGGATTATGCAGGTTGTGTGGATCGTAGAAGATCCACATCTGGCTATGTGTTCTTGTTTGCTAGAAAAGCTATCTCTTGGAGATCATGTCTCTAAGACTGCACGTCTTCATCTACCACTGAGGAAGAATATGTTGTTGCGTCTAACGCAAGCAAGGAAGCCATATGGTTGGCTTGTCTAGTGGGAGATTTGGGCATTCACAAGGTGCAATGATAGTCGGAGTGCCATTGCTTTGGCAAAGAATCCGGTGTTTCACCTCAAAGTCAAAACACATAGAGGTCAAATACCATGTCATACAAGATGCATTGGCTGGCAAGCGCATCGAGCTTGTCAAAGTCCACACTGACGACAACCTTGTAGATGCTCTCACGAAGAGCCTAGCCACGGATCACTTTACACATTGCATAGAACTTACGGGTGTAGGATGAAGCCTAGGTGATGCTTCATCAACTTTGTATAGACTAACTATAGCGATGCCACTATTGGCCACCATGACCTTCAAGTAGGAGGTTGTTGGGGTGTAGGCCAGGTGGCCGTGGGAAACCACCCTTACTCACTTTTCTACCTAATGAATATAGGGAAATAAATTGAGAGAGTTCACTTCACTCTCTCACTTTCCTCTACACTAACCAAACTCTCTATGCAGGTTCTTCTTCCCCAATTCCGTTCCCCCTTCTCTTGCATGTTTCCTTCTCTTGCCCACTCCACAACAGCGCTCCTTAGAGAGATGGCATTGCAAATGCTGATGAAGTTGATACTAGCACATAATATGTTGTTGATGGTAATGTAAATGATGCTGACATAGATGCCATTATTGATACAGTTGATGCCATTGAGGTTGTGGGAAAAGATGCCATTTTTGGGGGTACAGAAGATGGGTGAGGAGGCTCTCACTGATAGAGGATCTAGAAAAGGTGAGACAGTAATAATACTTGATGTCGTGGTCCAAGACAAGGCAACCTTCAAAGAAATGTTGTTGCCCTTGCAGTTGATGTGCAGGCTATCCATGATGGTATATGCACATAAATGTTGAGCTTCATAAACTTGAAAAGGCTACATCATCTACCTCTACTATAGTTGGTTCTAGCACAGGTGCCATTGTTGATCCTCTGGTAGTTGATATAGAGACATATGGCATTGTGAATGTTATGGAAGTTGATGCTAGCACATGTGCTATTGTTGATGGTTGTAAATGATGTTGGCTTAGATGCCATTATTGGTTCAGTTGATCCCATTGTTGATGCAACTGAGCCTATGGGTATAGATGCCACTGTTGGGGATGCAAGAGGTATGGTTGAGGAGGTCCTCATAAATACCAAAGCTAGAACAGGTGAGACAGTGGGTAGAAGTGATGTTGCCACCTACACCAAGATTAAATTTCCAAGTAATTTTCTTGGGTGGCCTTGGAGACAAAAATTATCCTTTAAATACCGGGGACGATGCACCTGCAGGTGCGAGTATGGCTACGTGGGCTCTAAATATGTTTGAGAGGAAAGAGAGGATAGAGCCTCTTCTGGTAATTCCACTATAGGTAATGCCATTACCTATTGTGTCTCATGAGGATGACGAGAGAAGGAAAAGAGTATGCATTATATTGGATGCGAATGGCCTACTCATAAAGAGGTACAAAGTATCCCACTACAGAGGTAGAGCAAGAAAATGTGTTCCAGAAGCGGTAAGACTGAATTAACAGGTAATCACCACTGAAAGGGTTCCAAGAAAGATGCAGTATGAATATGTTGCTAGGCCTAATGCATTGGCCTTTTTACACGCATTGTGTCAAAGAGCACAATTAGTGCTTTGGAGTAGCATGACCACATATAATCTAGAGGTTGCTTTGAGAACTTGCTTTCCCAAGATGAACTAAAAACTTTTCCTAGATATCATCAGTCAAAGAAAGGTGTCAAACGGCACAGGTTAGGCTCGATGACGTTCCTAGGGTCCCTTCAACTAGTGATAATAGAAAGGAGGTATTTTTGAAGTGTTTGGGAGACTTTTTGAGTGTCTTTACTGAGTTCAACATCGACACTGCACTGCTGGTGGATGACACACTCTATAAGATTCTGCTCAACCCCCCAAGAACCTGGCTATGCCCTCCTTCATTTGATCTAGTATATGTTAGTGAATCCCCAAATCACCTAACTGCCACATTGTTCCCTTGGTTACTTAGGTGGGAAAATTCACCTAGCCCTAGTGCCTACGTGAAGATGAACAAACTTGAAAATATTTCTAACACAGTGTCTGCTCATGTCATATGTCACTATAGAAAACAACAACTAACAAGAAGTAGAGGTTAATTGTGATTGGGAAATTTATAAAAAATACAATATAAAAATCTTTTGTGTAAATATTGGTACAACCTTTGCTGTCTACTAATTTACCCAAAAAAACCAAAGAGTTTTCTAAACTTATGGAATGATGAGAAGTTATTGTGGTCTCTTATAGCATAACTTGTAAAGTAGTTGTAGGCTTAATTTTCTTTAGTGTATTATAGCAGATGTTTGTAATTTATTTAGTATGTACAAAAGACATTTGATGATTGCTACTTATTGTGCCATATGTCAGATATTACATAACACATATGCCACACATTGTACATTGTACATGGTGTATTGTAAACATGCTACACATTAACTCTCTATGCATAGTCTATTACAAATATGGAAATGCTATGTGCTATGTGCAATGTGATGTTTGATATAAAACACATAGCACATAACACATAACACACTTGTACAATGTGCATGTGTGTAGCACATACCTATGTACCTAGAGAGAGAGAGATGCATTTAATATAACATAAAACATTCAATTTTAAAGATAGAGAGAGAGAAAGAGGTGTGATCTTAGGACTTCAAACATACCTTCAGTTATGTGCTATATAGCACATAGTACATAGCACAAAGAAAATCTGATACACATTATACACAAAGTGTATTGTAGAGCTGCCACACATGTACTATGCAGCATATAGCACACTTGTACAGTGTGCCTATGTGTAGCACATACCTGTGTACCTATAGAGAGAGAGAGAGAGAGAGAGAGAGAGAGAGAGAGAGAGAGAGAGAGAGAGAGAGAGAGAGAGAGAGAGAGAGAGAGAGAGAGAGAGAGAGGGATGATCTTAGGACTTCAAACAAACACCTTTGTGCTATATAGCACATAGCATATAGCACAAAGAACACATGGTACACATTATACACAAAGTGTATTGTAGAGCTACCACACAAGTACTATATATCTAGTGCAATATATATAGATATGTTACTCTTTCAGCTAGAATAATGGTAGATATGCAGATATATTAGAAGCTCAGAGAAAATGAGATAGAAGTGATCAAAGAAAGTGACGTAAAATAGGTCAATAGGTATCATGATGCCTCATAGGGCATTGCATTGTAAATGGTTTCGTGTAATTCTAGATTGAAATAATATGTCTTTGATGCAAGATCTACCAAAGGCATGTCAAACTTGATTGCACAAATAAGGTGAGAGTATAGGTTAGCAAATCCCTTACCGTCAAGAAGAGTGTAGTGATTTGGGTGCCCCTCTTTCTGCTGATAACAACATTGTGTGACAACATTAGTGTTTTTTCCACATTTGTTTTTCCACTTATCTCTTACAATGCTTTTCGTCAACCACTTTCTCTTTGTAAATTTCAACAGAAAGAACTCTACACCATCTGCATTGTCAGCTTCCACATGACTACAAATTTATCACCTTTAGTGAAATATTATTTAGCATATCCTGGGATCCCTCAAACATCATATCATCATCTTCTGGTACCTAGGTCTCTACTGGTAGCTCAGAGAGTGGTTTCAATTCCTTATGTGTCCACTTCCCAACATATGATTAGTTACAACAAGTCCTCCAATGGCCCTTCATGCAAGCATCACAAAAACAAGGAAGATTACTAGTCCTTACTTGAGTAGGATCATGGCAAGAAAACCCTGAAATGTAGTGGAGTGATTGAGATTTTGTTACTGTGTCACAAACCCATAGATTGGACCTATCCATATCCCCTTCAATCACCAGTCAAAACATCATGTTTATAGGAGGACCTTCTTTACTGGATTGTGCATATAGGCTAGTTGTAGCATTGGACATTGTTCTCATAAAAAACTCAATTATGTCTGCAACTTGCCTACAAACAACTCCATCACTCTTAAGTTTTTCATGTCGAAGGGCTCTCTTTATCACAGCGCCAATGCCATCATGCTCCCCATTGCCATGGCCAAAACCAAAAAAATCCATGTCATCTTTGTACCTCTATTAGTTGGTAGTATCTAGCAACAACCAAAAAAAGGTCTTGCAGCCTTGAATTGTGAAGCTTCACCATTTGACCATACCCAGTGCTTCTTGAAATTCAATCCCTAATCTTTAAGCCACTGATCACAAAGAATAAAACAATGCTGCACAAAAAAGTGCATCGTGTTTCTTATCGTCAAAGATGTAGAAATGCATATGCTTGATAATACTATCATCTTTGTTGTTGCGCATGTAGGTTATGTGAACCAATATGCACTAATCAGTATGCCAAAGCATGGACTGTATTTTGTTTTTCTCTTTGAACGAGTAATTCTCAGCAAAGTCTACTACATATATAATGGGATCTGAAGGAAATACCTTCAAACATTCTATGTGCTGATGTGACTGCCATTTGTAAGTGAAATTGTGCTTGATGAAGATTTTAATGTGGCCTTTTATCCTCTCTTTTAGCTCTCTTAAAGGCACCTACTTGAGTGACAACACCTTTCTCTTACTTAGACCATGCTTTGTTTGAACTTCAATGTCCTCAAAGACTTGCAATGGGACTAAGTTTGTCATTCCCTGACATTCTCGTGGACAAAGTTGGAGCTTTTTCACACCACAATTTTTGCATTAGCCCATCAAGCAAGTGTTCCTTTGAAACATATCCTCCTCAGCCTTTTTACATATGCATGATTCCCACAACTTTGTGATCCTTGAAAGTGAGTGGTCAACGGTAAAACATTCTGCATTAACACCATCAGATTTGCAAAACATTGCATTCACATGTACATGACTTCCCATGAAAACTAAAAGCACTTGAGCCCATAGTATTAAATGCATCTTTGAAATAATGAGTCATATATGGTAAACACAACAACAAGTATTTTCATCTTTCAACTTTCACATGAAGCAAGGCTTCAGCTTCTCAAAGAACCTTCGCCCAACTCTCAATTGTTGGTGGCTATCTTTAAACTTCAAGAAATACTATGTCTGCTTGAAAAATAAGAATATGCATTAGAATTACATTTTGCCATGTATCACACATAATAGCATAGCTAGAGATGCATTTGTATTCTTATAGTTCTGCTACATAACATAGATAGGGATTTTTTGCTAACATTACACATACATCTACTATATAGCACACATTGTGCTCACATACTATAACATAGTTCTTTGTACATAGCACACACAAGATCATAGACAAGGATATTGTGTTTATTATTACACAGACATCTACTATATAGCACATATGATGCTCTCATACTATAATAGAGTCCTTATACATGGCTCTTACAATAGCATAGACAAGAACATTCCACTATTATTACACACACTTATGCTATATAGCACACATAGTCCTCTGATATTTATAATATAGTTCTTTTACATAGTACACCTAATAGTATTGACAAGGATATTGTGTTATTAGTACACATTGGCCTACTATATAGCAAGCATGATGCTCTCATACTATCAAGTGAATGAATAGGATGCTCTTCATAACACTTTCTTCCCAATCATCTCCGAAAAATATCTTTCTTTTTTGGAGAAACCCTAATGTGCTCTATCCAAACTGTAACCATTTTCTGCTTCAATTTGTCAAATAAGGACCCAACATATCCAGACTTCCTTTTGCGTAAAGTCTAACTTCAATATGCTTGACATGGGATCACTTTCTACTCTACCCAAAGCTAAGTAAAAGTTCATACTTTTGCCACTTTTTTGGAGTGACATCTCTCCCTAGGCTCTTATTATTCTACAATGATCCACTCACCAGCATGTGGAAAGATTTCATCAGCTAATTTTGGAATCTTCAATTCTTGTAAGGCGACTTTGAGTGCAAAAATAAGGTCGTTTGAATGAAGAGAGTCTAAATCTTCACAGCATGGTAAGATACGCTCATCACTTAGGACAACATGCATGATTACATTCTTGTCTTCTTTTCCATAATTACATAACTCTCTTAGGATGTGTTGAAAAATATTTTGAATAGTATGGTGCTTCATCTCTTCCTTCGTGCATACGTTCACATGCTATCTATGACATTCTTCTGCTCCATTGTTGATGTTGGGCTGCACTTGATTTCTTTCGCGGCTTCGCTTTCCATACTTACATTTTGCATGTGCTTCATACCTCCTCAAATCAATAATTTCACGCTCATTCAGGCAAGCCTTTCTCTTGGAGTACACATGTGTATGAACCATACTCATTCCATGCTCGTCATGAACTCTTTCCTCCATCATCTATTCTGTATTGTGCTCAAGAAGCACCATTGCTGCTTTTGCTGGTGAAGTGTGAGTTGGAACCATAGCAAGCCTCAAGGAGTCTCCATCATCCATGTTCTCAACAAGAGAGAGAGAGAGAGAGATCTTCTGGACACAAAAAGAGAGATGGAGATGGAGCTTTGGCAGAGATGAAGATGGGCACTGGAGCTTTTGCACACACACACACACACACACACACACAGGCTCTGGACAGACAAAGAGATATGGAGATGGCTTGCTTGTGCAAAGATGGGGATGGGCACTGTAGCTTCTAGATAGAGAATCTAAGAGAGTCTGAGAGAGAGAGAGAGCGATCACTTTTTGAAAGAATTGATTTAAGACTCAGCTATGGTGCCATGCATAACATCATACTTGGTGTCCATGGACACCAAGTATATAAACACCATTCTATGCTTTCACCCAGTACCATTTTCCCAACTATATATGTATCACCTATTCTTGCATCTTTCCCTTGCCTATTTATACATTGATCACAAAAGCATCCAAATGATCACCATTCTACAACACCAGTATTTGTGGGTGAATACTCATTCACTAAATGCATGGTGTGTGACTTGGATATATTCTTGCATTGAAATATCTTCTCTTGATACATCACCTTCGGTGACCTCCCTGAAAATGTTGTGCAACCCATTACATGAGCATTGTGGCCTTTAGAATGCAATTCTATCAAGGACATGTCATCCAATACCCATTCAATTTAGTTGCTTTGTGTAAGATCACATTTTATGACCATGTTTGCATCGTCATGTTCCCTCATTCTACTCCCCTCGAACACAAAAAGTTCATAGCATCCTGATTTTGGTGAGGCTGAAAATCTAGCCACAAGTAGGACACCACTTTGCCTTGAATTTTGTTGCACATCCAACTTACCACACCCAAAGGCATTTGAACTTGGTTTCTTGATCCTAAATCCACATTTCATGTAGCAGCAAACAATGCTAGACAAACAACATATCATGTGTTTTTCCGTTAGATATGTAAACGTGGTAATTTGAAATCTTGCCTCAAATTTATGGAAATTCTCAAAATGCCCCCGTAATTTGAAAAATTCCTCAAAATACATCTCAAGTTTGGACTAAAATACCAATATACCCTTGAAATTTTTTGAAATTCCCAATCTACCCCTCTCAATAATAGAAAACACAGACAAAATGGAAATATTTTACAAATTTCTATACAAAACAGTCTATTGAATAGATTGAGTATGTTAGAATGTGGATTCTTGATGGTATTATGGACTCAAGAGATTAAATAGCTCGATATTAATACATGCAAAATAATACCATTTTTGGGTATGTGAATGATTTACCATTTTTGAGTTTTTGAGTGTGTGGATGATTATCCTTGGCTAACAATTTTGTAAATATGTGTATATGCTTTTGTATATTGTCTTTGGAAAAATTAGAGCAATCACTTGTTGTAAGAAATAGCACAAGGTATTTTGATAATTCAAAAAATTACAAGATTTCTTCTAGGAGTTTCCACAAATTTGAGAGGTATTTTGGTAACTCTGTCTTGTTTGTATTCAGTTTTTATGTGTCCCAGTCTTGTGACATGCTTGCTAAACCAATGTATTGGCTGAATCTCATTTGGTCCTTGTATGTATAGTCCTCTATATAATCAATCGTAAATAAACTACAATATCACGAAACCCTATTAATAAGCAACCTTTTTGCATTCTTTCAAAAGCTGATATGAATTTGAACAGATTATTTTTGTTTGTTTTGTTTGTTCCCTCTTAATTAAATCCTCTTTATGGAACACCTTCACAACCATAAAGAACGTTGTGTTGCTCTTTTTAGTTGGACCAAAAGATAGGTTTTTGGCACTATACTTTGAGTGTGACCCAGAAATTCATTCTTATCATGGAATGGGATATTATTTTGTTTTTACAAATCAAATACTCACACAATGCATCCACACCTTTGTATAGGTCAAACTTGTTGTGCACTTATAATTGCTTGGACTCCTCAGCAAGAACATATGCACTTGCTGTCGTGAGCCTCGGAGGGTGCACTATTATGAACCGCCCTATATAACAAAAGGGTACTTAAAAACCATTCTGTTAAAATGTTAACATGAATAGGTTGACCCTCTCTTTTTATATTAATCAATGGGTTTTGTTCCATTTTGTTTCAAAATGGATTAAAAAACCCTTCTATTAATGTATCTCTATTAAATTGCTTAAAATTTGAGAAATAGAAAAGCCTTCCTTTTGAACTCACGTGGTATATTAACATGATTATATCATGAAGTTGTTGATGTAACTAATAAAAAGTATTCTTGAAAAAAAAATGAACATGGGAAATATAGCAACAAGTGAATAATTATTTCAACCAGAGGACGCAATAATGCTTAAATTGACTTGAATGAGGCTTTCTGATCAATGAGCAAAGAAAATTGAGCGAAGCCAATTTTCGAGCAAATATGAGCAACACCCTTGAACTTTCATACAAGCGTAAGGTATATTGAAAAAAATAATCATGGCATATTGGATTCGAACAGCACCTCAACGCAAAGGGGTCGTACACCTAACATTACCACAAAGCAGTGGAGGCTTCAAAATCTCAAACCTCCTTACATGTTGAGGTCCTTACAAAATCCCACGTCAGACAAGTACATATAAAGAAGCTAATTATAAATGCGTCAAAAATACCAAAAACAATTAGAACTAACAAAGTTTCAGCAAGTCATTTTGAGGCCACTCGAGTACCTAGCAAGTCTGTGACTATCTTGTTAAACATATTCCAAAACAGGATTTGAGCATGTGTATTCTCCACTATAAACTCATACATAGGCAAAGTTAAAAGCTCTCAAATGTGAGGATCATAAGCATGGGATGACATAGTCAGCTATCCTTGCCATCCTTCCACTCGATGCAGATGCTCAAAATACTCAAATTGTAGACATGTTGATAACATGAGACTGTTGGTCAACACCCGGTTCACCAAGGAAAAGAACACTATGCAGGTAGGGATATCGACTCAAGACCGATAGATGTAATAAGAATGCCTTTCCCTATGGCTGTTACAATCGCTTTTTTGATGGCTGGCTTGTCGAATTGGAAGGCCCTCTAAAATCAGCAGTGCAACCCTATACCACTCATTTTCAGTGACTACAACAGTATAAATAGGCTAGTAGCCGGTTGCTTTTCCGGATGGGCATTGTCTTCAATTCAAAATGGTGGGATTGAACGGGCAATCTGCAATTTTGAAGGTGAGAGGCCCTTCTGGAGGGTGGTTCAACCAACTAGAAACCTTTCTCGTCTTGATGTCACGTTCATGAAGCCTATGAGGTTTCCTTTTTCATTCACGGGCACACTATCAAATTTGACACTTTTGAAAATTTTTACAGTGCAAAGAACATTGTCTCTTCAGCAACTAAATTCTTGTCCTCCTTTGGCACCACCACATTGGTGAGATGTGATGGGGTACGTCAAGAGAGCGGCCGTGGTGGTGAACAACACTCTTGCCATCACTGTCTTTGGGTTAATTTGTGGCCGTCCCACATGGATGCCCTCGTTTTTTAGCGTTATGAACGCTTCACTACACATCTCATTGTTTGAAATTATGGATTGCAATCACTGGTTGTGAGTCCAAAAGGCTCCATGCTTGAGAAAGCGCTGCCCACGGTTTTGACTTTGACGTGGCAAGAGAGTGGAGAACAAAATGGTGGGAACAAGAAAGAGCAAAGTTCCAGCAGCATCGCAAGGTGTTGATGCGGTGTGCTCATAGAGGCGAGAGAGTTAGAATTCTCTGCCATGGTGTGCTCATAGAAGCGAGACAGTTTCATTTACTCGACAATTATCTGAATGCCTGAATCATCTTGGCACCATTGAGACCGTCCCAGCTCAAATTATCAGCTTTGCTCGTCCCCTCTCTACTCTGTGAAGCTCCCTCACAGCCAGATGTGTTAACACAGAATGCCCTTAATCTAGGCTTTGCTCCCGACCGCTCTCTAGCTAGGCTTATGATAGAATTCCACTCTCCAGCTAAACTTAGTTGCACGCCACTCCCTTTTGAAACCTGTCGAAACCAGTCCACGCCGGTGCGGACTGGTTCGAACAGGTTTTGCTCATGCATGATATGTCTTTTGCCAGTGTTATTATTACAATCGGCATTTGTATTATATATTAAAAAATGCTACCGAGCATGCTACACAAGCGTGAAGGGGAAGGGTCCGTGGTCACTGCCGACTGCTCTCCAACTAGGCTTAGCACAGAATGTCGTTCTCTAGCTAGATTTTGTTGTGGGCTGCTCCCTTTTGAAACCTGTCGAAACAAGTCCACGCCGGCGCGGACTAGTTCAAGCATGTTTTTCTCATGCCCAATAGCTATATATATGGCCGGTATATCTTTCGCCAACAGAGTGCTATTATTCATGGATCACTAGATCGCAATATACAACATCGTGATGAGTCTCCTTATTTCTCCCAACATTTGTATTATTAAAAAAAAAGCTCCCGAGCATGTTGCAGAAGCGGGAAGAGGAAGGGTCCGTGTTTCTTGCAGTTGTCCTCTCCAACATAACCACGAGTTCTTTATGCGATCAAGTTTTAATGACTTGTCAGCTTTTTATTACTAGAGCACTTGTACTCGGATCCATCATTGACAATGATGGCACTACCCTATGTTGAAACTAGTCCGCATCACAGCAGGTACTGGTTTGGAGTACTTTCACGAAGGTCATCGGAAGGCCTACTAAAGTCAATTTTTTAATTGAAAAAAACCTTCTTAGGTACACATTGTATAGCTTTATTGAAACCATACGTATCTAGATCCATCTGCATGTGGAAATGGTACTTCATACATCCATGTAAGAAATGTACAAGTCTCTCTCTTTATGGGCAATCCCTAGGTGTGTGTGTGGCCTAGCTTCAAGCCCTATTCCAAGAGCCCTAAGGAGCTCTTTTGGCAAGACCATGCAACTCTCTCAGTCCAGATGCAATCACCTCCACATATTAGGTTCAAGCCCTATACAAGACGAAGATTGAGGTCATGTGCTCTTAGTGAATGATGAGCAGATTGAGGAGGTGGGCATAGGAGGACTTGACAAAAGAATGTAGTTGTGAGCTGAGAGATAACAATGCCATGGAAGTAGCCATCCAACGTTCTTTGTAGGCACAGAGGAGCCGCAATTACCTTCAATCAAAATCAATGCTAGACTAAAGAGCTTGGTGACATAATCAGATCCTCATTGTAGGAGGGGTTATGAGCACTTGTGGATGTGGTCTAGAAGCAGGCAAGGAAGGTATTATGGTAAGGCATAGGGGCAAAAAGAACAAGAAAGAAGGGGTAGCCGGGGCCCCCGAGGGGGCGGGGGGCACGTTTAGTTGTTTGTACATTTCAAGATGTAATCATGGTTGTTCTCTTGAAATAAATATTGTGTATTTTGTTCAGATGAAGTGCATTGATGGTATACATAGAGGCGCAGGCAACCCGCATGATGTCGGACCCACTAGATGATGGTTGCCCAAAAGATAGGCCTCAAAGGTTGCATCTCTTTATTGATGACGAAGGTGATTCGAGTTAAATTATGTGCAACCATAAATATTGATGAGATGGTTTTTTCTTGTTGCTCTAAGCTTTGGGATGGTAGTGTGTTTTTCAATATTTCCTACTCTATAGCTCTTGTGTATTGTATTGTTTTGAAAAGGCATTCTCATGTCACTTAATCTGCATTGATTTGTGTATAATAATCTTTTGGTTTGTATTTATGGTGTGCAGTGTCTCTTGAATTATTTCTTTGTTATACTTAACGACCATCTCTTTTCACTGGCTCACAAATAACCTTATTGAGGGACTTGCTCGGTTTTTTCATTGCTCGAAAAAAATTGCTCGCCATCTTGTAAGACTCACTTGAATCTCCTAAAAATATCTCTCTGCAGTAAAGAAAATAGTGATTTTGATAAAAGAAAATGATATTCAAACCAAAAAGTTATTTTCAAAGGAAAGCTATTTTGAAAGGGATTGATACTTTAAAAGAAGCATTTTGAAAGAGCTTTCACAAATAAAAAGTGTCTTTTAACAATAGAAAGTCATACTTGTACAAAGTTAATGTCAATAGAAAGAATCTGCCTAATTGCTTTGAAGACCATGCATTTCTAGAAGCACTTTGAATTTTTTTGAATTAAGGAGTTTTCATAGAGTAGAGATGCTTTACTTTCAATACAAAGAATTTTCCTAACTGCTTCCAAGACCATGCATTTCTAAAAGCACTTTGAAATCCTTTGAATAAAAGACTTTTGATAGACCAGAGACGATTTCAAGAATGTAAAGTGCTACCAACATGTCCATAACCTAGTGGCCAAGGTGGATGTGTGGGTGCGCTGAAACCCAAGTTTGATTCCCAATGGCATCTTTCGATTATAAGTTGTAACTTTTAAAAGAAATAATGGTTTTCATAGAAGAAAGTGCTTCTTCCCAGTATATATGCTAAGAAATGCGCCAAAAGTGGAGAGTAAATGACAAAAGAGCACCTTGACACAATGTATGAGGCAAAGATGAGGTCACACATAAGCATCTAGCATTGTGGTATGGTGGTCTTAATAGAGCTGATATTTGCCCTCTTGCCAAATTGCCATACATAACTATTGGAATGGTGGAAAATTAGATTAGTGGAGCAAGGCCATCTAGAGAAATAGATACCATATTCCAATGACTAGAGCCATTCAAAAGACAATTATTAGCATTGAATAACTGCACTATTTTTTTTTTAGATTTTCAATGATTGCTTTAAATATTGGAGGTTATGCATTATTTGATGAGCTCATAGAGCTTAGTCTACTCAGATTTTTTATTTGGGCTCATTTCAGCCTCGAGTTTCCACTATAAGCAGTACTGTGCATGCAATTTTGTCATTTTGTGTAAAAATTTTGCCAGTGTCATTTTTGCATAGCAGGTCCCTTAAAGCCTTCTACGGTTTGTGCTATATAGCACGTACTATTCCGTTTCTCCTCTTTTTGGGCATTTTTCACATCAAGTGCAGCATTCACCATGGTCGACAACAACACAGATGTGTTCAAGATGTTTGCTGCTAGAGGATAGATTGGATGGGGACAATTACCCTATGTGGACTTATAGGATGCAACATGTCCTTGTGTCAAAGGGCGTTTGGAACATTGTGCAGGGCATTGATGTACGTCCTAATTCTGAGGATGTAGGCGATGTTCAAGATGTTGCAGGTTTTGGTGGCAGGATTGCTGTTGCTAGAGCTCTTTTCCTACAACTAAGCAAGCTTGTTGGGATGTACAAGATGCATAGTCTCATACATTGATTGCGTTTAGCTCACTATTGCTTCTCACATTCGTTCAGCAAAATCTGCAAAACAAGCTTGGGATATACTGGGTGGTCTTTATGCAAGTCGCAAAATGAGGCAAAAAATGCATTGCTACGTAAACAGTTGGAGTCAAAGAATATGCATGAGGAAGATGATATGGATGCTTTCCTTGCTGGTATCAAGGATATCAATGAGAAACTTATTTCTGCAAGTGAAGTCATTTCAGATAGTTTCCTGGTGCTGACTATTCTTGATGCCTTGCCAGATTCTTACCAGACTTTTGCTAGTACTTGGAGACTTATGACCCAAGGAATTCATGCAATTGTCAAGTTTGATGCATTATGCACATTGATGTTGCAAGAGTCACTTTCCAAAAAAAAACAGGACTAGACAATGTGCAATATGAGCAGGTCTTTATTTTTGCTGCTCAAAGAAAAGGTGGTAATAGCAATGTAGCCACTTCTCATGGTTCTTCTACGAGTGGAAAATCACATGTTCCTAATGCTTCTACTGAAAGCAATTCGTATGGGAATTCTAGTGATAAGGGCAAAAACGAGATGCATTGCCATTATTATAAAGCTAATGATCACTTGATCAAGCAGTGTCCTAATTGAAGGCCAAAGAGGCTAAGAAGAAAGAGGTTGGTTCCAATATTATTGATGCAAATGCAACTTTTGTTGAGTCTTCTATGAAAGGAGACTATGATGCCGATGTTGATGGAGAATGTTCTTTTAGTGCAAAGTGCATTTATGATCCTAATGTTCATGATGCATGTTTTTTAGATGCTCAACTGTGGTACTTTGATAGTGGTGGTACACAACACATTACCTTTCATTGTGACTTGTTTACCTCTCTTGAGGATGTCCCTCATGAGAATTCAGTCACTTGTGCCAACAATGCCTCTTATTTGGTCAAGGGAGTTGGAAAGATTCTTCTTACTACTGCAAATGTTAGTTCTTTCACTCTTGTTGATGCATTGTATGTACCTGGGAGAAGAATCTTTTGTCTATATTTCCACTTGCTAGACTTGGACTTGTAGTCAAATTTGCAGATGGCAGATGTATTGTACATGATCTTAGTTTCAGTGATGAAATTGTTGCATCTGGCACTTTATGTCGTGGGCTGTATAAGCTCACTTTGTATGGAAACTATGGGAAAAATTTTGCAAATACAGTTGTGGATTCTAAGGCTATTTCAGATGCAAAACTTTGGCATGCACGTTTTGGACATCTGAATTTTGCAAGTTTGCTTTGTTTGCAAAAATCTGATATGGTTGCTTCTTTGCCACCTCTTCAAGCACATGTCAAACATGTTTGTGAAGGCTGTAGTTTGGGTAAGATGCAGCATTTGAAGTTTCCAAAGGATGGTTCAGCTAGGACCACATGCAAGTTGCAGCTAATGCATAGTGATGTTTGTGGGCCATGAAAACTCCGTCCTTGGGCAATTACCTTTACTTCATGACTTTCATTGATGATTACTCCAGGCATGCATGGGTGTATCCGCAGCAAAGTCCAAAGTATTTATGTGCCTCAAACAATTTTTGGCTATGGCTCAAAATGTCTTGAAATGTACTATGGGAACCAGTGTTCGGAAAAATGTGTCTCAGCTTAATATTGTGTCATTTTCAATTTCAAAAATTTCGGTTAAGGGCAAGGAGAAAGGGAGAAATTCCGCTCCAAAATAGAGAGAAATAGAGTAAAAACCTACAAAATAAGCCTAATTTTCTAAAATTTCCTCTTGACAAATTCTAAGAAAGTAATTTTGTATGTATGGGAAAATGATTTTTCCCGAACACTGATGGGAACCCTCCATTCCGATCAAGGGAGGGAGTATATTTCTCATGAATTTAATGCATTTTTGGCTATTTGTGGGATAAAAAACCAATGTATAGTGCCTTATACGCCTCATCAAAATGGTGTTGCTGAGAGAACGAACATGTCACTTATGGAAATGGCATAATGTATGGTCAAAAGTCAAGGTTTGTTGCCTTCGTTTTGGCATGAGTCCATCATGTGTGCCACTTATGTACTTAATAGGTGTCCTATGAAAGCTTTGCACTCTATGACTCCATATGAAGCTGGCATGATAGAAAGCCTTCTATTGAGCACATGTGTGTTTTTGGCTATTTGGCATATGCTTTGGTGCCACAAACGCAACGCAAGAAATTGGATGATAAGGCTACAAAATGTAATTTTTGTTGGTTATAGTGCTAAAAGCAAAGGTTACAAGTTATATCATCCACAAACAAAGCGTAAAATGTTACAAATCATCCTATTATTGATGCAAATGTACATGATGTACTTGATGAGGAAAGGGGTGAGAATGAGCAAGCTAGATGTATTCCTAAATCGTTGGTGCATACTTTGCATGACAGTAAATTGGATGCACCTTTGTCTAGTCATTCTCATTCAGGTTCTTGCCATGCATCTTATGCATGAGATTGTTATGCTTTGGTTGTGTCTACCTTATGTGATGTTGAGGAACCTTTGTCTTTTGATGAAGCAAAAAAAAACAAAAAATTGAATGGTTGCCATGCAATTAGAATATGTTGCACTTATAGAAAATGAAACATGCACTCTATGTGCTTTGCCTCCTAGAATAAAGGCCATTGGAATGAAGTCGGTTTACAAGTTAAAATGCAAGCCGGATGGTGAGATTGATCTCTAGAAGGATCGATTTGTTGCAAAGGGTTATGCACAACAACAAGGCACACATTAGAAGAGACTTTTTCTCCCACTTGTTGTATGACTACTGTGCATTTTCTATGTGCATTGGCAGCTCATTTTGGTTGGGATGTACATCAGTCAGACATTGTTACTTCTTTCTTGAATGGCCACACATTTGAGGAAGTTTATGTAACGTAGCCTCGCGGTTTTCTGAAGAAAGTACAAGAGGATAAAGTGTTCAGATGTAAGAAAGCTTTGTATGGGTTGAAGCAACCTCCTTGTACTTGGTATGAGAAAGCAGACACCCTTCTAGTTAAACAAGGATTTCATAACAGTCCAATAGAAAGCACATTGTATGTGTAGCATGAGGGTGATGTACTTCTTATTGTGGTTCTCTATGTGGATGATTTGTTGATCACTAGAGAAAATGAGAGACATATTGCTGAATTTAAGGGTGGTTTGAATGCTACTTTCAAGATGAAAGATTTGGGGCTGTTGCATCATTACCTGGGTAATTATTTTAAGGAGTGTGATGGTGGTATTGCCTTGTGTCAAACAAGTTACATAGAGACATTGCTATGTAAGTTTGGACTTGAGTATTGCAAACCTATTGCCACTCCCATGGAAACAAGTTTGAAATTGAGTCTTCATGATGTTGGTGATCCTACCTATATCACTCTTTACCAAACTGTTGTTGGTTGCCTCATTTATGTATGCAACACAAGGCCGAATATTCAATTTGCAGTCTCACAGGTCATCAAGTTCATGCATAGCCTAGGGTCTATGTTGTAAAGTGTGAGCTTTGTCCTAAAGTGTGAGTCGAGGAGAGAAGAGTTGAATTATCCCACATGATGTGGTGCAAGGTTGTATTTCATGAATGAATAAAGTCAAGTATATTTTGCAACACATCTCCCTTATTTATGGTGAGCTTGAGATGGCTTAGCAAATACTCAAGATCGTGTTTATGAGTCCAAATTAATTGATCTTGGAACCCAATTCTCTTGAGTGATAATCTAGCTGTACATGATGTTTATCTTTCATCCACCCTAGTTAGCACAATCCCATTCCCATCGAGAGGTATCAGAGTTACGGTGTGCTAGCTAGGATTGTTGCTGTACTTTTGTGTGTTAGTTCGATTGGCATCTCCTAATCATCATTAGTATCCTTGGTATTTCTCTTCTTCTCTTCCCATTGCATACCTTGTGACTAATTAGCATCAATTAGTTAGTGTGAGCACGTTCTTGGGTTTGATTCCCTTGGGCCACTACTCTCCTGGCTAATTATGAGGTTAATTAGCATTAGGCTTAATTATTAGGTGTGTTTCTCTCAATAGTTTTCTCCTTTTTTCACCATTTTGTGTGTTCCATTACTCCCAAGTACGGCACTATCTTTCTTCCTCACTTATGAGCATTCATATCCAATGTCATGAGCTTTGCGATGCATCCTCCCATGCTCCAATTGGACATCTCATGTGAGAATGATTACTTAATTAATTTTGAACTTTTTTGAGGGTTTATGCTACTATTTCTCTGTGTTCTACAACAGGGGAAGTGGTTTAGGTGTGTGTGTGTGTGTGTGTAGTTCATGCATTAAATGCTCAACACTTTTTTGTTGAACCCGTGGGAAAGAACCCTATTTATAGGGTGTTGACCTTTGGAGGTCCCATCCCAACACATTCTCCACCGCCTGGCCGTGCCCATTAGCAGAATTTTTCAACTCAAGACTGGCCGCTGCCCGGCGCCTTGCCCCTGCCTGCCCAACAAGCTAACAGCATGCCCGCGCCTGCCCGACAAGCTGTCCGACCTACCTGCCTTGACCCTCATTGCCCAGAAGGTCCTTGACATGCCCGTGTTGCTCGAAGTCTAACCAAAGCCCAACTTCAACCCTAAAATCCCTTACCCCCTTTAACTTAACAAAGGGCTTAGTCCCACGAAGGAATCCCTCCATCCGAAGCTCGCAAGTGAAGGCATTCTTCCATCCGAAGCCTGCAAGGGGAAATTTTTGTGAGTAGGAGCTTCAAGGACTATACTTTTTTAAGGGCCAGAAGCATCCTTGCATCAAGAGATCAAAAGGACTTCCAGGCCACTCAAAGGCAAAGTTAAGCCTTACAAAAGGAATTCAAAGGCGGACCTCAAGGTTTCATTGAGGTTGAAAAGGGCTTCTCCAAAGCACAAATTTCAAAAACCTCAAAGATTATTGTGAGAGGGGCTTCACCCTATTGAAGAGGAGCTTCACAAATTTTAGAAGGAATTTTTACTCTCTCTCTCTCTCTCTCTCTCTCTCTCTCTCTCTCTCACACACACACACACACACACACACACATTAAAACTTCAAAATCTTGCAGTCAAGCACAACAAATTGCAAAATATATTTCCTATCATCTCAAAAAGGGAATTTATGCTCGTGTAAAGAGGTAGACACTGGTTAGGAGAGTCTCCTAAGCTAAGACCCCTCTATTAGCACAATGGGGGGGAAAGGGAATTGAATAGTACAACGGGGAAGGATTTCGCACCTAGCAAAGAAAGTTAAGGGGTTACTTAATGAAAAAATGATTATGATCTATTATCAGCACAGCCCTAGAACAACAAGCCGAACCCGATGGAGTACATACTAGCGCATCTACACTCATAGCAAGTGCACAGAATGTGGCCAAAGACAAACAAGCATTAGGAATCATCATCACCTCCTTGCATGACAACTATGTGCGTTTCATAGATGAATGTAAGCATGCACGAGGCATGCACATGAAGCCTGGAATGTCCTAGAAAGTAATTTTGGAGCCAGGGCCAAAAGAAGTAAAGTTAGCCTCAAAAGACAACTTTACAAAATCATTACGACTGAAGGGGAAGACATTGCTAGCCTAGTAAATAGGCTTAAGAGCATCATCAAGAAACTCACTTACATCCAGGTTGAAGTACCAAAAGATGACAAAGTGGCTGTACTATTAAGTGCACCTCCACCTTCTTATGACCACTTAGTCACAATTTTTTGAAGAAAAAGAACCAGCTCCACCTTTCCAAGATGTCATCAGCTCAATCCAAGCAGAAGAAAGAAAGAAAAAAGATTCATTAACATCATCAAGAGGGGATTTTGTCATGACATCCTCAAGGGGAAGATATTCGCCATTGACATCATCAACTGGAAGAAAGTGTTATGAATGTGAAAGAATGGGACACGTATCAAAAGACTGCTACACAAACAAACCTTGCAATAAATATGGTAAGAAGGGGCACCCTCCTTCTTGATGCTACTCAAATGGAGGTAGTAGCAATGAAGAAAGCAGCAGTAGTAGAAGCTACAGTAGAAGCTACGAAGGAAAGAGACCTAACAAAGGATCAGCTCACATGAGGACGAAGAAGAAGACAAAGGCGAGAACAACCTTGTCTTCTATGATGACATACTTTGAAGATGCAGCCTCTCTACTTGTAGGGGAGGATTTTTATTTTCTCATGTGGAGATTATCCTCCTGTTTTGTCAGCTTGTGTGGATTTTACCATCCTGTGTGGATTTTACCATCGTGTGTGGATAACAACTTATCATCTTGTGTGGATATTGCATCTTCAGTATTTTGTCTTAGTCCAAACCTCACGGGGAGGATTGTAAAGTGTGAGCTTTGTCCTAAAGTGAGAGTCAAGGAGAGAAGAGTGTAAGTATCCCACATGCTCTGGTGCAAGGCTGTAGAGCTACTTAAAGCTCATTTCATGAGTGAATAAACACAAGTCTATTCTGCAACACATCTCCCTTGTTTATGGTGAGCTTGTGATGGCTTAGCAAATACTCAAGATCGTGTCTATGAGTCCAAGTTAATTGATCTTGGAACCTTATTTGCTTGAGTGATAATCTAGCCAACACACACTCACTTGTCCGCATAATGTTTATCTATCATACACCCTAGCTAGCACGATCCCATTCCCATCATAAGCATTGGTAGGCTATCAAGAGGATTTTTCACTACTTGAGTGGCACTTTACATATTGGCTTGTTTTATCCCAAGGGGGATCATTACTGCCAGATTTGCATGATTATTCACACTCACATTGGGCTGGTTATTTTGACACACGAGTGTCCACAAGTGGTTTTTGTTTCATGCTTGGTAGATCATGTATCTCATGGTTGAGCAAGAAGTAACCTAGTATGGCCACTTTCATTTGTGAGGCTGAGTACATGGCAGTCTTCATAGCTACGGTTGAGTGTGTATGGCTCAGATGCCTTACAGTTTATTTGGGTGTTGGACAAGACTCGTCCAACACTATACAGCCAGAGCACATTGGAAGTTGCAAGGAACCCAATTTTTCATGCCCGCACAAAGCACATTGAGGTGCATTACCACTATGTCAGGGAGAGGCTCTCAGTAGGAGAGATCATCTTGGCTTATGTGCCAACATAGGACAACCTTGCAGATCTTTTCACAAAGGCATTGTCTTGTGAGAAGTTTGAATCTTTTTGCAAATCTTTGGGCTTACTCCCATTTGTGAACTAATCATGTCCTCAAGGCATGGCACTTTCGTTTACTCTATTTGCCAGCTCTCGTTCAACGCATCACTCCCGGGGGGAGTTTGTTACCATGTACATGTAATAGTGATGTGTGTGAACACACTTAGAACCGTCGGGGATTTTTTTCTCTCATTAGGAGTCTTTCTCTGCCGTACATTATATATACATCCATCACTCTAGGGCTATCTTATCTTTCCATTGCATACTAAGTAATACACTCTCTCTTGTGGGCCTTGATCTTCCTTCGTCTTCTCCAAGTGTGTGTTTTCTTGCAGCCCTACTTCCAACATAGGAAGCCATGCTCCATCCAAGCCATGTCATCTGCCAACATCCACACCACACACCACGAGATACATCGACTAATAAAAGGTTCCCCCCTTGGAGAAGGGAACTTAAGCTGACTTTGTTAAGTATGGAGCCTGATTTACCCTTGTAATTTTTCGTGGTAAAAGAGCACATTTGTAAGGCCCCCATTATGAGGGGAAGCCATCGTGCGTGAAGGAAAATCACTCACCGGAAACCAAAATTTTCACGGACAAGAATTAGGGGCAACTTTAAAGGCCTCGGGGGCGGAGGCCCCCAAGACTTTTTTTTCGCCGGAATATTATGGCCAGACGGCGGCCAAAAAGTGGTCGGAAAACAACCGGTCGGTTGGCCGGTGGCTGTTAGTCAATGGCCGATGGCCGGTGGTCGGAAGTCAATGGCCGGTGGCCGGTGGTCGGAAGTCAATGGCCGGTGGCCGGTGGCCGAATTCAAAAGCGGACTTGTCTTCTCAAGGGCGGCCACACATGGGCGGATTGGAGGGTCCGATTTGGACTTATTTGCACAAGGGCGGCTACACATGGTTGTCTCTCATAAGAGAGGGCAACCCTTTTGGCCTATAAAAGGAGGCCATTTCTACACACATTTCATAGTGTGAAGTTGATGCAACAAGGTGAGTGTGAGGTGGTGAGAGTGAAGCAAGGCGGGAGCTCCATTAAGGGTATAATCCCTTTGTAAACTACTTCTTGTTTTGAAGTACTAAAGCCATTGAGTGGCTGCTTTCCCGTGGACTTAGCCCACATTGGGTGAACCACGTATATCGTGTGTACTCTCTCTCTCTCTCTCTCTCTCTCTCTCTCTCTCTCTCTCTCTCTCTCTCTCTCTCTCTACTCTATAATCTCGTGTATATAAATCTGTCTCTCTCCATTAAGTAATCTACTCAATTATCTATTTAGCTACGTCTTATTTCCTAACAGACTTGAGATGTCCACCAAGGAGTTAGCCCTACCACAACACACCCCTTGACCACCAAGCCAGTGTGCCCAAGAGACATTATGCCGAGAGGAAAAATCCCCATAACCCTTAAATTTATTTTTTCTTTTTCTTTCATTTAAGTAAAGTAAACATGTTGGTCGTAGTGCCCGAAACATGAACCACATGGCTGATGAGATCAAGCTTCAAGTTTTGATCGCCACCTGTAATCGAGCCAAGTTAACTAAAATTTGCAAGTGGGCCCAAAGGACATGGCTGATCAGATTCTTCAAGATTGATCCATTCCTTGGTGGCAAGAAGTTGGGAAGTCCTTCTCTTCTCATCGGTACTCAAATCCTAAGGTACTTCTTCTTTCATCATATATGGTAGGCGCGTTAAGTATGGAGCCTGATTTACCCCTTGTAATTTTTTGTATTAAAAATGCACATTTGTAAGGCCCCTTGGAATGTTCTTTTTTGCCGGAATATTATGGTCCGACGGCATTCGAAAAGTGGTCAAAAAACGGTCGGTTGGTTGCTGGTTGGCAAATGGCCAGTAGTCAATGGCCGATGGCCGATGGCCAAATTCAATGACCGGTGGCCGATTTCAAGGCGGACTTGTCTTCTCAAGGGTGGCCACACATGGATGCATTGGAGAGTCCAACATGGACTCTCCAATGGACTTGCCTACACAAGGGTGGCTACACACGGTTACCTCTCATGAGAGAGGGCAACCATTTTGGCTTATAAAAGGAGACCTCTTCCACACACAAAATGTATTGTGGTGCATTGTGAAGTTGATGTGAGGTGGTGAGAGTGAAGCAAGGCAGGAGCTCTATGAAGGGTATAATCCCTTTGTAGCCTACTTCTTGTTTGAAGTACTAAAGCCATTGAGTGGTTGCTTTCCCGTGGATGTAACCCACATTGGGTGAACCACATATATCATGTGCTCTCTCTCTCTCTCTCTCTCTCTCTCTCTCTCTCTCTCTCTCTCTCTCTCTCTCTCTCTCTCTCTCTCTCTCTCTCTCTCTCTCTCTCTCTCTCTCTAATCTTTCATGCATGAATTATCTCTCTCCATTAAGTAGACTATCCTAATATCTACTTAGCTACATCCTATTTCCTAACAATTGGGATCAGAGAATGGTGTGTGCATAGCTAAAGTATCTCAAGGAAAGGATTCCTTGAATCGAGTGGGAGTAATGGTGGAGGAAGGGAAGCTAAAGACCGTGAAGTTCAACGAAGAAAACTACCAATATTGGAAGATGCAAATTGAAGATTATCTCTACCAGAAGGACCTTTATTTGCCACTAGGCGGTCTTGCAAAGATGCCCACAACAATGGCAGATGAAGCTTGGATTGTCCTTGACCGAAAGGCATTAGGAACAATCCCGTTAAGTTTCGAGTCAACGGTGGCCTGAAACATTTCGGAGATAAAGACCATGGAGGACTTGATGGAGTCACTTGACGGCCTCTATGAGAAACTACCGGCATCCAATAAGGTATTCCTCATGAAGCGCTTGTTCAATCTAAAAACGACAGAGAATCATTCAGTTGCAGAAAACCTAAACAACTGTAACACCAACATAAGTCAACTTTGATCGGTAAAGGTCAATTTTGACGATGAAGTGTGAGCCCTCTTTATACTATTGTCTATACCCGATAGTTGGGACAGTCTTGTGATGGTTTGTAAGTAATCCTATCTCTGACATAGAAACCCTTAAGTTGGATGATATTGTGGGTGTTCTCTTAAGCAAGGAAATGTGAAGGAGAAGCACAGGTGAATCATCAAGTGTTGCATTGTTAGTGGAAACCAGTGGAAGGCCTAAGGAGAGGTTCAAAAATCAAAAGGGTCTTGATCGCTCAAGGCAGAGCAAGTCACTCACAAATTCAGTTCTTGAATGTTGGAACTGCGGCAAGACAGGACCACATCAAGAAGGATTGTTGGTCCGAGAAGAAGAAGGAGTCAGAGTCTCAAGACAACAAGCCAACATCGGAGGCCAATGTGGCAGGTAAAGTATCTCTAATTCTCTCATTAGACAAAGTATCTAATTCCTAAATAGTAGATTCCGGGGCTCCATTCCATGCGACACTGCACAAGCAGAATTTCCAAGATTACACCAAAGGCAATTTTGGGTATGTATACTTGGGAGATGATGAAGCTTGAGCAATTGTCGAAAAAGGTACAGTCTGTGTCAAAACTACTAATGGAAATGAATGAAAGCTTAAAGATGTTAGGCATGTTCCTTCTCTTTGCAGAAATTTGATCTCTACAAGGCAATTGGATGATGAAGGTCACAACATTGCATTTGGAAAAAAATGTTGGAAGATCCCAAAGGGATCTTTGGTGGTTGCCAAAGGAGAAAAGGTTGGTACACTTTACTAGTATACTGTATGTACACAATCTTCAACTTGTGCAACATCTACAAAAGTCGACAGTGCGGTGTGGCACTAGCGGCTTGGACATATGACTGCCAAAGGAAATCTTCAATCAAAGAAGCTTCTACTAGGTTTGAAAGAAGTGGACTTAGAGTTCTGTGAAGATTGTGAATACGGTAAACAAAAGAGGACAAAATTTCACAAGTCAAGAAATGAAAGAAAGAATTAAAAACTTGAGTTGGTTCATTCTGATGTTTGGGGTCCTGCAAGTACACCATCACTTGGTGGCTCATTGTATTATGTAAGATTCATAGACGATGCAATTAGGAAAACATGGGTTTATGTAATGAAGAATAAATCCGATGTGTTTCATATATTTCAAAGGTTGAAATCCTTTGTGGAGAATGAAGCAGGTACCAACATTAAATGCCTCAAATCTGACAATGGAGACAAATATTGCAGCCAAGCTTTTGTGCTAGCAATGGCATTCAGAGGCAAAGGACAACCCCAAGGACGCCTCAACAAAATAACATTTCCAAAAGGATTAATAGAACAATTGTGGAGCGAGCATGAAGCATGTGACTACATGCAAGCCTAACGCTTGAGCTTTGGACGGAAGCAGTAAGTACGTATGTGTACTTAATCAACCGGTCACCCTCAATGGCATTTGGGGAAGTTCCAAAAGAGGCATGGATAGGTAAACCGATGAATTATGCATTTCTCAAATTGTTTGGGTGTGAAGCTTTCATGCACATAGATAGAATCCTAAGATCAAAGTTAGATGCAAAGTCCAGAAAGTGTTTCTTCATTGACTACGGAGAAGATGACTTTGTGTATCACCTATGGAATCCTGAAGATGGTAAAATCTTTAGAAGTAGGGATCTAACTTTCAATGAACAAAATATATACAAGATTACTTGGAAATAAAACAAACAAAAGAAACAGGTGATGACGATGAAAATTTAAAAAGTGCAAATGGTGACAACGTGCAACAACGTCAACCTAATGAGGAGCTTCATCCTATTCCCCGCAGATCCACAAGAGCAAGTATACCTCCAAAAAGTTTTTTTACTTCCTTCAACCATCTCTTAGTCTCAGATTCTAGAGAGCCAAAATCACAGGAAGAAGCTATGCAACACAAATCCAAAGAAGAATGGATGAAGAGCATGCAAGTGGAGATGGACTCATTACATCACAACCAAACATGGGAGTTGGTTGAGTTTCCTAAAGGTAAGCGGTCATCACTGCAAAAAAAAAAAAGGGTGTATAAGCTGAAGGAAGAAGAAGGTAGGAAGAAAAGGTACAAGTCCAAGCTTGTGGCAAAAGGGTTTTCTCCAAAGAAAGGTATTGACTTCAATGAAATATTTTCTCCTGTTGTAAAAATGAACTCAATTAGGCTTGTCTTAAGCCTTGTGGCTGCTCATGATTCAAACCTTGAGAAAATGGATGTAAATACGGCATTGCCTCATGGTGACTTAGAGGAGGAAATTTATATGCGTCACCAAAGGGATATGAAGTAAAAGGTGAGGAGAAAATGGTTTGCAGATTAGAGAAGTGCTTATATGGTTTAAAGCAAGCATCAAGACAGTGGTACTTGAAGTTCGATCGATGGATGTTGGATCACGGATTCAGAAGATGCAATTCAGACCACTACGTCTACACAAAGAATTTGAGAGATGGGAAGTTCAGCATCCTAATGTTCCATGTTGATGACATGCTGATTTACAAATGTTAACATGCAGGACATCAAAAATCTAAAAGAGGAGCTATCTAAATCTTTTTCAATGAAAGATTTAGGTGTTGCAAAGAGGATACTCGGTATGAAGATATCAAGGGACAAGACGAAGAAGACAGTAAAGCTATCTCAAAAGGATTACATTAAGAAGGTCCTAGAAAGGTTTGCAATCCAAGATGAAAAATCAGTTTCTACACCTTTGGCTAGTCACTTTAAACTAACCAAGGATATGTGTCCAAAGACACAAGAGGAGATAGCCTACATGTCTAAAGTTCCATGTGTTGTAGTGGTAGGTTCTCTAATGTATGCTATGGTCTAAACAAGGACAGACATTGCACATGCAATGGGAGTTGTAAGTAGATTCATGGGCAATCCAGGTAAAGAGCACTGGCAAGTTGTGAAGTTGATACTTAGGTATCTAAAAGGGACAACAACAAATGTTTTTTATTTTGGAGGCACTAATATTTTCTTGAAAGGGTATGCTGATGCAGATATGACAGGTGACAAAGATACTCGAAGGAGCACTACATGCTATGTATTCACAATTGGAGGCACAACACTAAGTTGAGCTTCAAAGTTACAGAAAGTGGTCTCACTTTCTACCATGGAATCAGAATATGTAGCAATGACAAAGGCAAGCAAAGAGATTATGTGCCTTCACAGATTCTTGCAAGAGCTTGGATACAAGCAAGACAATTGTGAAATGTATAGTGACAGTCAAAGCGCCATTCATCTTGCAAAGAATTCAGCCTTTCACTCAAGGACAAAACACATTGAGGTGAGATATCACTTCATACGCACTCTTTTGGAAGAGGGACAACTTTCGTCGGAATATTCCTTTTGGCCGGAATATTATAACCAGATGATGGGTGGAAAGTGGTGGAAAAGTGGTCGATCGATTGGCCGGTTTTCGGTAGTCAATGGCCGTGGCCGGTGGTCGAAAGTCAATGGCCAGTGGTCGGTGGTCGAATTCAATGGCCGGTGGCCGATTTCAAGGCGGACTTGTCTTCTCAAGGCCGGCCACACATGGGCGCATTGGAGAGTCCTTGTCTACACAAGGGCGGCTACACACGGTTGCCTCTCGTTTGAGAGAGGGCAACCCTTTTGGCTTGTAAAAGGAGGCCTCTTCTACACACAAAATGTATTGTGGTGCATTGTGAAGTTGATGTGAGGTGGTGAGAGTGAAGCAAGGCGGGAGGTGGATGAAAGGTATAATCCTTTTGTAAGCTACTTCTTGTCTTCTCAAGGCTAGCCACACATGGGTGCATTGGAGAGTCCAACTTGGATTTGTCTACACAAGTCCAACAACTTGGACTTGTCTACACAAGGGCGGCTACACACGGTTGCCTCTCATGAGAGAGGGCAACCCTTTTGACTTGTAAAAGGAAGCCTCTTCTACACACAAAATGTATTGTGGTGCATTGTGAAGTTGATGTGAGGTAGTGAGAGTGAAGCAAGGCGGGAGCTCTACAAAAGGTATAATCCCTTTGTAACCTACTTCTTGTTTGAAGTATTAAAGCCATTGAGTGGCTGCTTTACCGGGGATGTAGCCCACATTGGGTGAACCACGTGTATCTTGTGCTCTCTCTCTCTCTCTCTCTCTCTCTCTCTCTCTCTCTCTCTCTCTCTCTCTCTTATTCATGTGTGAAAATTATCTCTCTCCATTAAGTAATCTATTCTAATATCTACTTAACTACGACCTATTTCCTAACAAGGCGAACATCATGTATTTGAAGGCGATCTTGACATGGAAAGCTTCTTAGAGACTATACAAGAAAGCAGAGTGGTGATTTGTACGCTCGAACACAAACAAGACTCGGAAGATTGGTATGGGGCTACCCATGCCGTGTTGTCAATCTGCGATAAGTAAAGTCTAGAACTACATTTCACCCCCTTTGGTAAGCCGATTATAATGAGCCTTGATGAGAGGCGATAGGCATCCAGCGTGTAATCTTCAGCACCTCAAGGCTCGGCCAAAGCGTGAGGTTCTCTTGTAATCTTTTGATGTGCTTAATACAATTCACTCACAAATTGTGAGTTTTGCAAAACGAAAAAGTTGCTCAAAGCTATCGAAAAGGGCTCAAAGTTTGAAAGAACATAGCTAGGGCTCGAATCGCCCTTCTAAACAAGTGCTCAAATTATATCCAGTTCCATGGAGGACTCTACACATTTTCTGAACATTCCATTGCTTAAATTCAGCAATGTTCCAAAAAAGAAAGGCACTAACAAGGGGCCACACACTCTCTCATCATCCTATTTAAGAGAGGGCATTAAGTTGGGGCCGACACACACTCTCCTATCATCATCTATAGGCCATTGTGACTTTTTACCTTGTCCTTATTGGAATGCTCTATCAGTTATGAAGATAAAAGTCAAAGTGATTGAACCATCAAGGTCACAAGTCGGGGGGCTGAAGATCTCAACCCTCCGTTTATTGTCAATTCTACACCGGAATCCTCACTTGCAGCCGTTAGATGGTCGCCAGCTCAACGTTCACAAGCATTGTTTTCAAAAAAATCATTTTTCCTACCATACGCAATTCCTTTTTATGGATTTTCCAAATAAGAAGTATTTAAAAATAAACTGAATTTTTATATTTTTAAAGTATTTTTTCTCAAAATCTAGGTGGGATTTTTCCTTTCCTCTTCCTTCTCTCAACAAGAAATCCTCAAATTTCAAAGCGGCATAATTGTAAGTTGAGACACATTTTTCCACGAGCATTGTTCACAAGATTTGGTCACAAAAGAAGAAGGGCAAATTGGACCAACGATGTTGATTTGGCATACTTCACAATAACTCCAATGCTCGCTCGCTCTCTCTCTCTCTCTCTCTCTCTCTCTCTCTCTCTCTCTCTCTCTTCCTTGCTTCTTCTCTCCTCTCTCCCCTTCTCTCTTTTTTTTTTGTCTCTTTGGATTTGCTTTAATATTTTGGAAAGGCTATAAATGTTGATTGTTGGGGTAGGTTATTAAGCCAAGCAAAACCAAGGCTAACAATAATGCATACACGGTATAAGGAGCATCCTCCAACAATGTAGGTATACACTTATACAATTATACAAGAAATGGAACTACTCCACTCCCTATCGCCCACCACCTGTTTGGTTCTCATGACTCGAGTCTCACTCATCACAGCTCACTACCTTCCATAAAGCAATGGTACTCTTCTTTTTATTCTTCAACGCAATGAAAGCAAAGAGCCTTCTAACAAAATGTTGAACAATCATCCATGCTCTCTCTCTCTCTCTCACTCAACACAAGTCACGACAAGGCACGCCTTCAAAGTTCAACCAGGTGGGTTGACTCCTATTACCAATTTTCAAATGTCCAGCCCCATGTTTCCTAGCCCTAGGCCGAGACAATAAGGGCACAATTGAACCTTTCAGATCTTTAGGTGACATTTAAAGCATTTGCCGAAATTTACACTAAAGCTTGTAAAATTCAGCCAATTTCCTTCAAAGGAAGCTCGGCATCTAGATGGGATATCACACTTTTAGCGGGTTAAAAACACACTAAACCCCGGTCTCTTCTGCAAACACTGGGGTTGTGTGGTGATTTAAAAAAACACATCATAAACGCTTTGATCCCAAAAAAAATGTTGTAGGTTTTCTCACCTTCAAATTCAAATGTTAAAGGTAAATTTCCAAGTTTGTAGGTGGGCCAAAATGTATCATTAAGTGGAATCTTGTCAGGATGTCATAGGCTCTCAAAGGGTAAAGGCACTTGAGGAGAAAAAAGGGAGACATGGCACGTGGAGGGGGGGGAGAGTGGGTTCTTGAAGTGCATGTCATAGGCTCTCAAAGGGTAAAGGCACTTGAGGAGAAAAAAAGGGAGACATGGAGGGGGGGAGAGAGGGGATCATCAGTGCATGGGTTCTTGAAGTGCAGTGCGACATGCGCAAGAGAAATCTGTGTAGAGGAGGGGGGAGGGGTATTGGGATAGCTGCAGACAGTTGTCTGCAAGCCAGGGGTGGGGGGTGGAAGAATAAATTATGAGAGAGAGAGAGAGAGGGAGAGAGAGCAATGGCGAGGGGGGAGGTGCATAGAGGCACCCATGGCGAGGGGTGGGGGTTGCGCAGATGTGAGCAACTATGTCCAGGACAGCAGATGTCAAGCAAGAAGGGATGACGGAGCAGAGGAAGGAAAGGTGCATCCTTGAGAGAGACAATGCAGGGAGAACCCTGCAAGGAGTATTGGTCGGTGGGTGGGAACATCTTTCAAACAAGAGCATCCAAGTTTGGGAAGGGGAGGAGAAGGGAATCATGAAAGATTCCTACTAATAAAGTGTAGATCACTCTAAAACTAGGTTTTTTTTCAAAACTCACAAAATGTGAGTGAGAAATGTATTAAATCCAAAAAATTTACAAGAAAATCCATGCTCAAAACGAGCTATGGTATCCAACAGCTGGCACAATCCTCATGATCATCACAAAAAGATACATCGGCTGATGAGGGGAGCCACCCACATAACTACCAGCAAACACCCCAATCAGGGAGCCACCAAGCCTATTCGGCTATCACCTAGATAAGACCTGCCCAAAGAGTGGAGAAAAGAAGACTAAATCCATGTAGCCTACCTCAACAGAGAGAATCACCAGGAAGCGAACCTTCAAAACAAAACCATAGATCAACATGCTGTAAACAGGGTGCGGTCTAATCTCCCATCACCGGCCCAGTTGAGCCCCAAGGTAAACACATGTGAGCCACCAGACGGCCCACCACCACAACTCCTCAACCAACATTTCAAGCTGCAAGGGGAGCCTTGCCCCTTCCAACGTTGTCCTCCATTGTCACGACACAAGAAGGGACCTGCCACAAGCCTCCCTGCATCACGAAGAACCTACAAAGAATCAACCACCCTACTCCTGTTGATGAAGAGGTGGGAGGGTGGCCTCTCCCAAAGCAAAAAATTGAGGGAGGAGAGGAGAGTATGTCCAGGTTGTGGGATAGAAGTTTGGGAGCCTCCCCCCAAAGGAGGAACCCCCTTCTGCTCAGACACCACAAACTGCTCCGCAGCCGCACCACCAATCGACGTTCCCGCAACCATCCAAACATGGCCCCCTATTGTAGTCGATGCCAAGGAGCCTCCCTGCTCTGTGCCACTCGTAGGCTAGGCCGAACCCTAGAAAACTTGTAGACCCTCGTCTCGTAGTCTAGATAAAAACCTAGGTTTAACTCACAATAAGAAGTGAGTTAAACCTAGGTTTTTATCTAGCATTGTAGAATTGTGCCACTCAAAAAATTCACTAATGCTGATTATGGTTCATCTTTTTTTTTTTGCAAATCTCACAATATATTAATATGAATAATCAAAAAACCGACTACATCGGCTCCATGTTCAATGAGAGCTGTCATGGACCTAGCGCTAAGAGAAATCCACTTCCATTCTTCACAGGTTCTATTTCTTGGATAATAACCTTGCTAGCTTGGATGATCTCTGTATAGCTAGCTCTTGAGAGATCCTAGGAAAACACACGACCATTCTTAACCTTCCAAACACGGTGACAATAGCAGAATCTAACCACATGAGTACATAAGAAGACCGAAAGGCTTTCAATTTTGTTCCCTCCAAAGAGCAGATCATTCTTGGAGAACCGAGTCTTCCAAGTCCTTCGGATCATTTTGCATACTTTCCCTGCTAGTCCTCTAACTCTCAAACATTCCAAGAACAAGTGGGGCAGGTTCTCCTTAGCAATTCAGCAACCGAGCACCTGTCGAGGCTGATATCTCAAGCTAATACCTTGACATATGTTGGCAGGGTCCCCCCATAATACCTTCCACAAAAAGGTCTTCATGGACAAGGGAAGCTGTCTTCATGGACAAGGGAAGATGAGGGTTCCATATGTTCTTAGTAGACGCCAACCACTGAGCCTCAGGCCACTACTTGCCCCACTATTTATTAAGGGGGGCAAGCCAATCGACCCTATGCATCAGACCTAAGTAAATGCCCTTGGTGTGTGGTTTAAGAAAGTGGCTGCTTTGTGGCCATCGCCACACTTTCCACTCAAAGTTAGAAGCGCTAATGGGCATTATTAGATTTCCCAAGCTATCTAAAACTTTGTTAATCATCAGCCTCTCTGTGCCATTAAGGTGAAACTAGGTAGCCACGAGGTCTGCCTCTCTCTAGTTCAAGCTAATGTCGTCCCATAAGTGGGTAAGACATTGCACTCCTTTGTTGTTCAACTTTCTAGAAATTTCCCTCCAGTAAGGATTCAAAAGTAGCCTAGCTACCTGACAGATCCAAGGGGATCAGAGTTATCTAGAGTTTTGGGAGTATCTGGTCATCTTCCCCCACTCCAAGACCTCCGCTGCTCTGTTGCACTTGTGCACCATCTCTCTTGTAGTGCCGCTCATCTTCAAGTGAGTCCACTGAGGGTCAAGAAGTTTGTCATGAAATACAATCCCTTTCCATACACCGCGCCCGCACCCCCCCCCCCCCCCCCTTCTCCGCGAGTAGAGCTTTGGTTGGTCCATCAAATCATGGGTCATAATAGCCTAGGCCTGGTTTTGTTTTGCAATAGAGACCACAAACTTGGCACATAGGGCCTTCGCATGAATAGTCGGGTTGAGGATCCCACCTCACCTTGCTCTATTGGTCTAGCTACTATGTCCCATTTTTCCCATTGCCAAGGGGTGTTATTTTTCCATAAAAACCTTTTAATTGGTTTCAAGAACTCTTTCCAATTACTTTTGGCTATTTTGAGGAGCGGGCTGACAAAGGCAACGTAGGGGATCATGAATGAATTAATCACTTTGACGCAGTTAGGGAAAGGTAGCAACACAAACTCCCACCTTCTCATCTTGCTCCTGACCTTTTCTAAGACCCATTGGAATCTTTGACTATGCGTTAAGCCCATAGGGGAGCTCCAAGATGCCGAAAGATCTGACCTTTGGAGACAATCTGTCTTGTCCAAAAAGATTGGTCAAATGAGCGGGCTAACAAAGGCAATGTATGGGATCATGAATGAATTGATCACTTTGACGCAACGCAGCTAGGGAAAGGCAGCAACACAAACTCCCACCTTCTCATCTTGCTCCTGACCTTTTCTAGGTACCATTGGAATCTTTGACTATGTGTTAAGCCCACAGGGGAGCTCCGAAGATGCCAAAAGATCTTACCTTTGGAGACAATCTCTCCTGTCCAAAAACATTGGTCAAATGATTCGTTCTCCGTCAGAGAAATCAGCCTTTATTTTTCAATATTTCCCTTTGAACTTGAGGTGACGGCAAAAGTTTGCACAATCTGAAGAGCCTTCCAGACAACTTGAGGGAAAGCTTTTAAGAAGAGGAGAGAGTCATCCGCAAAAATATTTGCAAGGAGTTGTTTATTGTTAGGTAGGGCCAAAATTCTCTAAAGAACTCCATTGTCAGTCCATCCCAACCCAGAGACCTCTCCTTGCCGAGAGCTTGTAATGCTAGTGAGCATTTCTCTTCTGTGAAGGCCTTCTCAAGTAGGTTATTTTCAACTTGAGAAAGCGTCTTACTGACATTAAAGAGCAGAGAGGCTCTGGCTTCATCCACCTCCTGAGAGTGTGTCTCAAGCTAGCCTATAACTTGGCTCAGATGCTCTAGCATCATCATGGCCATTTTATCTTGGTCATGTGTAGCATTCACAATCCCATCAACAACCAATTGGACATAGCCCCTATTCCTCTTAATTTTCAAGGTCCAAAAGACATGTGCTTGGTTAGAGTCCTCAGGTTGAAGGAAGGTCTCTCTAAAGAGTGCTCTAGCCCTCTTGATGTCCTTGAGTTTATGGCTAGCAAGGTCAGCTTTAGCCTCCAACCATCTTTTGTGTTCATCTTTAGAAGCTGACCCCGCCAGAAAAAATTTTGGACAAAAAACCCACTTCATCCTCAAGCTGCTTCATATTCTCATCCCGAGCCTTTTTCATTATGGGACCCAATCTCTTGATTTCTTTTTGCATGCTCTTGGTGAAGAGCTCCCAAGATTTAGGATTTTTGTGGCTAACATCTTTATTAAGTTTATGCAGAGCTTTTTTGGTTAGGCTTTGGAATAGAGGGTTTTTAAAGAGATGTTCCCCTGTGACTACAATCTTCCTAGTTCCTTTGGGAAAGTTTTCCTCACCTTTAGATTTGCAAAATTTTGTGGAAAATGGCAAATGATCTGAGATTTTTTGTGAAGTTACAACCTTCATTTTGAAAAGTGATGTGATACAGTCAGCATTGTGAGAGCAATAGCATCTATCAAGCTGGGAAGCCGTGCGGGCACATTGTAGGCTGACATACATGAAACTTGGTGTGCTATTCCATGGGCCCACCTCCCACATGTTTGAATTAGGGTTGCAGAGAAACGCACACAGCTCGGAGAAGATGAAGGCAGCTCAAGGCACACAACTAAGAGTGTATTACTTAGTGTGCATGCAATGGAAAGATAGATATCCCTAGAGTGATGGGCGTATATACAATGCATGGGAGAAAAAACCTCCTAAAGAGGGAAAAAATGCCCCGCCGGTCCTAGTGTGTTCACACACATCACTACCACATGTATATGGTACCAAATCCTCCCTGGAGTGATGCGGTGAACGAGAGCTGGCACATGAGTAAAGGGAAGTGACATGCCCTAAGGACATGATCAGTCCACAAAGGGGAGTAATCCCAAAGCTTTGCGGAAAGCTTCAAGCTTCTCACGAGACAATGCCTTTGTGAAAATATCTGTAAGGTTGTCTTGTGTTGGCACATAAGCCAAGATGATCTCTCCTATTGAGAGCCTCTCCCAGAAACAGTGGTATTGCACCTCAATGTGCTTTGTGCGAGCATGAAAAACTGGGTTCCTTGCAACTGCCAATGCACTTTGACTGTTAGTGTAGATAGTGTTGGCAGTGTCCAGTCCAACATTCGGATCAACCATAAGGCGTCTGAGCCATACACACTCAACCGTAGCTGTGAGACTGTCCTGTACTCAGCCTCACTACTCGAAGTGGCCACAGTAGGTTGTTTCTTGCTCGACCATGATATACATGAACTGCCAAGCATGAAACAAAAACCACTTGTGGACACTCACGTGTCAAAACAACCAGTCCAATCTGAGTCCGAAAAAGCATGTAAGTATCGCGGCAATGATCCTCCCTTGGGATAAAACAAGCCAAGATGTAAAGTTCCACTAAGGTATCAAAAATTCCTCTTTACAGCCTGCCAATGCTTAGACCCTGGGCTATGCATTAATCTGTTGACCTATGAGACTGCAAACTGAATATCCGACCTCATGTTGCATACATAAATGAGGCAGCCAACAGCAATTTGGTAAAGAGTGACATCAACACGATCACCAGCATCATGAAGACTCAATTTCAAACTTGTTTCCATGGGAGTGGCAATAGGTTTGCAATCCTCAAGTCCAAACTTACATAGCAATGTCTCTATGTAACTCTTTTGACACAAGGAAATACCACCATCACACTGCTTAAACTATATGCCCAAGTAATGATGCAACAGCCCCAAATCTTTCATCTTGAAAGTAGCATTCAAATCAGCCTTAAATTCAGCAATATGTGCCTCATTGGGACCAGTGATCAACAAATCATCCGCATAAAGTACAACAATCAGAAGTACATCGCCCTTACGCTTTACATACAATGTGCTTTTTGTTGGACTATTAGGAAAGCCTCGTTTGACCAAATGAGTGTGAGCTTTATCATACCAAGCACAAGGATATTGCTTCAACCCATACAAAGCCTTCTTACATCTGCAAACTTTGTCCTCTTGTCCTTTCATGACAAAATCGCGACGGTGCATTACATAAACTTCCTCACAACATTCAAGAAAGCAGTAACAATGTCTGATTGATGTACATCCCAACCAAAATGAGCTGCCAATGCACATAGAAAAGGAACAGTAGTCATACGACAAGTGGGAGCAAAATTTTCTTCATAATCTATGCCTTTTTTTGTGCATAACCCTTTGCAACAAGTCGAGCCTTATGGCGATCGATCTCACCATCCGGCTTGTGTTTCAACTTGTAAACCCACTTTGTACCAATGGCCTTTTTGCCAGGAGGCAAGTCACATAAAGTCCATGTGTCATTTTCTATAAGTGCATCATATTCTGATTGCATGGCATCCATCTATTTTTTTTGAATTCTATGCTTCATCAAAAGTTAGAGGTTTATCATGTAAGCTAGACACAACCAAAGCATAACAATCTGATGCATAAGATGCATGGCCAGAGCCTGAACGAGTACGACTAGACAAAGGTGCATCCAATTTACTATCACGCAATGTATGCACCAACCATTTTGGCATACCTCTAGCCTGCTCATTTTCATCCCTTTCCTCATCAAGTACATCATGTACATCTACATCAATAATAGACTGATTTGTAACATTTTTTAAAACCCCCATAGGCTGTACATTTGCCTCATTGGAATTTACATTTGAACTTCACCCCTGAAAAGAGGCAACAAAGTGTCATAAATGTCCTGTGAGCTTACATTATTATTTCTAGTACATGACAGCAAGGGTTGAAAAAAATCTTCCACAAACACTACATCCCGTGAAACCAAAATACGCTTTGTTTGCGATGATACAACCTATAACCTTTGCTTTGAGCACTATAACCAACAAAAATAAATTTGACAGCCTTATCATCCAATTTGTGCGCTGTCTTTGTGGCATCAAACCATATGCCAAACAGCCAAAAACATGCATGTGCTCAATAGAAGGCTTTCTATCATGCCATGCTTCATATGGAGTAATAGACTGCAAAGCTTTTGTAGGACACCTGTTAAGTACATAAGTGGCACACATGATGACCTCAAGCCAAAAAGAATGCGGCAAAGCTTGACTTTTGACCATACATCGTGCCATTTCCGTAAGTGACCTGTTTTTCCTCTCAGCAACACCATTTTGCTGAGGTGTATAAGGCACTGTATATTGGTGTTTTATCACACGAATAGCCAAAAATGCATTAAATTCATGAGACATCTACTCCCCCCCTCGATCAGAACGGAGGGTGCCCATAGTACATTTTGATACATTTTCAGCCATAGCCAGAAATTGCCTGAAGCACATAAAAACTTTGGACTTCTCTTTAAGCGGAAATACCCATGCATGCCTGAAATAATCATCAATGAAAGTCACGAGGTACAAATAATTGCCCAAAGACAGAGTTTGTGTGGGCCCACAAACATCACTATGCACAAGCTGCAACCTGCATGTGGCCCTAACTGAACCATCCTTTGGAAACTTCGAACGTTGCATCTTACCCAAAATATAGCCTTCACAAACATCTTTGACAGGTGCTTCAAGAGGCGGAAAAGAAGCAACCATATGAGATTTCTGCAAATGCAGCAAACTGGCAAAATTCATATGACAAAAACGTGCATGCCAAAGTTTTGCATCTGAAATAGCTCTTGAATCTGCAACTTCATTTGCAAAATTTTGTCCACACTTGTCATACAAAGTGAGCTTATACAACCCACGGCACAAAAGGCCAGATGCAACAACTTCATCACCAAAACTATAATCATGAACTGTACATCTGTCATCCAAAAATTTGACTACAAGTCCACGTCTAGCAAGTGTGCATACAAATAAAAGATTCTTCTTGATCCCAGGTACATAAAGTGCATCAAGAAGTGTGAAGGAACTACCATTTGCATCAGTAACACAATCTTTCCAACTCCATGAACCGGATAAGAGGCATTGTTGGCACAAGTGACTGAATTCCCATGTGGGAATGAGTCAAGAGAGGTGAACAATTCACGATGTGAGGTAATGTGCTTTGTAGCACCACTATCAAAATACCATACATGTGAATCTGCAGCAAAACTGACATGCATGCATCATAAACAGTAGGACTGTAAGTGCACTCTGCACTAAAAGCCCATTCTGCATCAACATCAACATCACAATCTCCTTTCAAATAAGACTCAACAATGGCTGCATTTGTAGTGGAACCAACATTTGCAGTGGAACCACCCTCTTTCTTCTTGGCCTCTTTGGCCTTCAACTTAGGACATTGCTAGATCAGTGATCATTAGCTTTACAATAATGGAAATGCATTTTGTTTTTTCCCTTATCACCAAAATTTCCAGACGCAGCAGAACCATAAGAAGTGGCTACATTGCTGTTACCACCCTTTCTTTGAGAAACAATTAAAGCATGTTCAACTGCACGCTGCCTAGTCCTATTTTTTTGGAAAGTGACTCTTGCAACAGTTATGTGCATAATGCATCAAACTTGACAACTTCAGGATTTCCTTGGGTCATAAGTCTCCAAGTACTAGCAAAAGTCTGGTAAGAATCTAGTAAGGCATCAAGAACGGTCTGCACAAGGGAACTGTCTAAAATAACTACACTTGCAGAAATAAAGTGCTAATGATATCCTTAACACCAGCAAGGAAGGTGTCCATATCATCTTCCTCATGCATAATCTTCGATTCCAGCTCTTTACGCAGCAAAGCAATTTTAGCCTCATTGCGGCTTGCATAAAGACCTGCTAGAATATCCCAAGCCTGTTTTGCAGATTGCGTTGAATGAATGTGAGGAATAATGGTGCGCTTCATAGACAACAAAATTAACGCATGAGTATACGCATCATTTACATCCCGATGAGCTTGTTCTGACGTAGGCAAAACAACTCTAATAGCAGCAATCCTTGCAGCAAGACCTGCAACATCCTCAACATTGTCTGTATCCTCAGAACCAGGACGTACATCAATGCCCTGCACAATGTTTCAATTTCCCTTTAACACAAGACATAATGCATCATGTAAGCCCACATAGGGTAATTGTCCCCATCCAATCTGTCCTCAACAGCAAACATCTTGAACACATCTGTGTTGTTGTTAGCCATGGAAAATGCATGCATGTGATGTGAAAACTGCCCAAAATGAGGAGAAATTGAGTGAGACCAGCATGTGCTATATTGCACAACCCGAAGTAGACTGTATGGGACCTGTTATGCAGTATTTGGCATTGACAAAAATTTTGCACAAAATGACGAAATTGCCTGCGTAGACTTGGCTATAGTGGAAACGAAGGATGAGCCCGAATCAAAAATCTGAGCAGACTAAGCTCTATGAGCTTGCCTAAAATTTATGTCAATCTGTAACGCTCGCCAAAGCTCACAAAAATCGAGAGAAAGTGAGCAGGTGTGTGTTGGAGCTGCTAGCGACTAAGCTCGGGAGGACGCAACCTGCTCTGATACCAATTGTTGGAATTAGGGTTGCAGAGAAACGCACACAGCTTGGAGAATACGAAGGAAGCTCAAGGCACACAACTGAGAGTGTATTACTTAGTGTGCAATGGAAAGATAGATAGCCCTAGAGTGATTGGCATATATACAATGCACGGGGGAAAAAACCTCCTAAAGAGGGAAAAAATGCTCCGGCGGTCCTAGTGTGTTCACACACATCACTACCACATGTATATGGTAACACCACAAGTCCATTAGAGCCCATTTCTCACAAAGGCACATCCATTTAGATTTTGTTGAGCCAGCTAACAAACTCAAGGAGCCTGTTATGTCCTTCAACTTCTCCACCTTATTGAAGTACCTGACCAAGAGCCACTCACCTTCAATCTGGGTATCTCTAAGGTGCATCAATAAATTGGCTCTATCCTTAGCATTGTAGGGGCTATAAATGTTAATAATAGTAAGAGCTTGACCGCCCATTTCATTCCCACTCCTAACACTCACCAAGAAGAGTGATTCATGATTACTTTGGCTCTAGGTCTCTATCTACATTAGTAAGAATTGTGCCCGTCCATTCCTTCTTCGTAGTGCACCAACTTATTTCCCAGATCTTGTGTTCTTTTACTGCGAGCATCCAAGTGATGCTCCTGTATAGCCCAATAGGTTACTTCCTTAGCCCTCTTAACTTCCTCCCAGAAGAGGGTGCCCTTCTTGGGGGTTTTCAACCCTTCACGTTCCGGGCGGCAATGATCCCCCTTGGGATAAAACAATCCAAGATATAAAGTGCCACTCAAGTGGCAGAAAATCCTCTTCAAGACAGCTGTCAATGCTTAGACCCGGGCTATGCATAAATCTGCTGACTTGTGAGATTGCAAATTGAATATCCAATACGTGTTGCATACATAAATGAGACATCCATTAGTAGTTTGGTAAAGAGTGACATCTACAGGATCACCAGCATCATGAAGACTCAATTTCAAACCTATTTCCATGAGAGTGTCAATAGGTTTGCAATCCTCAAGTCCAAACTTACATAGCAATGTCTCTATGCAACTTTTCTAACACAAGGCAATACCACCATCACACTGCTTAAATCTTTCATCTTGAAAATAGCATTCAAATTAGCCTTAAATTCAGTAATATAACTCTCATTTGGTCCAGTGATCAGCAAATCATCCACATAAAGAACCACAATGAGAAGTACATCACCCTCACGCTTTACATACAATGTGCTTTCTGTTGGACTACTACAAAAGCCTCGTTTGACCAAATCAGTGTCAACCTTCGGATACCAAGTACAAGGAAATTGCTTCAACCCATACAAAGCTTTGTTACATTTGCTCACCTTTATCCTCTTGTCCTTTCTTGACAAAACCATGAGGCTGTTACATAAACTTCCTCAAATATGTCACCATTCAAGAAAGCAGTAATAATGACTAATTGATGTACATCCCAACCAAAATGAGCTGCCAATGCACATAGAAAATGCATAGTAGTCATATGACAAGTGGGAGCAGAAGTCTCTTCATAATCTATGCCTTTTCGTTGTGCATAACCCTTTGCAACAAGTCGAGCCTTATAGCGATCAATCTCACCATCCGGCTTGCATTTCAACTTGTAAACCCACTTCGTACCAATGGCCTTTTTTCCAGGAGGCAAATCACATAAAGTCCATGTGTCATTTTCTATAAGTGCATCATATTCTGATTGCATGGCGGCCATCCAATTTTTTGGATTTTGTGCTTCATCAAAATATAGAGGTTCATCAACATCATGTAAGCTAGACATAGTCAAAGCATAACAATCTGATGTATAAGATGCATGGCAAGAACCTGAACGAGTGCGACTAGACAAAGGTGTAAACCAATTTATTGTCACGAAATGTATGCACCAGCAATTTTGGCATACCTTTAGCCTACTCATTTTCAGCCCTTTCCTCATCAAGTACATCATGTACATATGCATCAATAATAGGCTGATCTTCAACATTTTTAGAAACCCCCATAGGTTGTACATTTTCCTCATTGGAATTTACATTTGAACTTCGACCATTGAAAAGAGGCAACAAAGTGTCATACATGTCATGTGAGCTCACATTACTATCTCTAGTGTTGGGAGATGAGAGGGGGAGATCGGTTGCTTAAACTATTCAACACATGCTCACAAACATCACCATCAACTAGTCCACCTCTTTTCCCAATTTCCAAGCACACACACACATACACACCTAGACTATGACACACATACACACAGAAAACATAGAATTGACATAGACAAGCTTGTAAGAGTGTGTAAGAGAATTGTAAGGGATAGAGACTTGATTAGCAAGTACACAGCAAATAGAGCATAGCATAAGAGAGTAGAGAAGAGAATTTGCAAAGGCCTAAATCTAGCCCCAAACTCCACGGCATCTCTCTTGTGGAGTTGGTATTTAATATATTATTTGTGAGTTTAAGGTGTCGAAAATTGAGGTCCCTCTTTTACAACCACGTCACTTTTGTAAATGAGTGAAGCTCATTAGTTCTTGCATGACCCATAAGGGGAGTTCCCCCACTACAATTATTTACAAAGCCATAGTGGCTTATTGGAATGTAAATCTAAAATACTATGCGAGTATAAAATGGCCAAGAGTAATTGCCGGTGCCTCTTCGTCAACTCCCCTCATTCCACTCTATAAAATCATCATCATCAACTCAATTAGAAAAATAAATAGACAGCACATAATTAACCATTACGCAAGCTATCCCAATTGCAGCCAACTACTACAACATGAGGATGCTCAGTCTCATAACATCCCTCCCACCAGGGATAGCAACTATCCTTAGTTGCTCAATAGAGAAATCAATTGGATCCGAGTGATGGAAACTGTTGAGAAGGTCGGGGAACTTGCAAAAAGCTTTTCAGGCATCCATTTGGCATCCTCTTTAGGGTGGCCCTTGAAAGTCAAAAGGTAACGGTTATAAACCATACCAGTGCATGTAGTGGTGGTCTCGTGATCAACTATTCTGTCAGGGATGAGTTGTTTTGCTTGGTCTACAAGTGAAGGTGGGTCTTCATAAATGTGGTGTGTAGGAAGGGGTCCTCTGAATGGTCGTAAAAGAATAATGTGAAATGCATTGTGAATGTGCCAATGTGCAGGTAGGTCTAAACGGAAAGAAACATCATTAATGTCAGCTGAAATTTTAAAAGGTCCATAAAAATGAGGAGCAAGCTTAACAAAGACATTGATATCAGCACTTTTGATCCTTCGTTTTTCAATGCAAACTAAAACATAATCACCTTCTTTGAATTGGTGTGCCTTGTGGTGCTTGTTAGCATGCTTAGTGTAAAGTTCTTGTGAGTGTTTAATGGAAAAATGCAGACTTGCATAAATATCATGAAAGTCAGTAGTGAAATCATCAGCGGCGGCAGGTACAACATTAGAAAGACGTAAAGCAAGAGTAGGAAGAGAGTGACCATATACAACTTCAAATGGAGATTTACCCGTGGCAGTGTGAGTGGTGTTGTTATATGCGAATTGTAGAATATGCAGGTAATCATCCCATTTCTTAGGTTGAGAAGAAACATAAGCCTTTAATAAATCAATAATAGTGCGGTTGGTGACTTTTCTTTGACCATTAGAGTCAGGATGAAATGCAGAAGTGAAGTCAAGTGTAGTGCCAAGATTTTCAAACACAATAGTCCAAAAAAGCACTACAAAATTTTGAATCTCGATAAAAAATAATCACTTTAGGCAAACCATGATGTGGGAAAACAGTTTTAAGAAACAAAAGTGCAGCTTGATGTGCTATGAGTGTTTTCTTAGAAGGAATGAAATATGCTTGTTTAGAAAAATGGTCAATAATAGTCCAAATCATGTCATGCTTGTGCATTGTGAGTAGGAAACTAGTAACAAAATCCATTGAATTGTGTTCCCAAGGTCTTTCAGGAATGGGGAGAGGGCGTAAGAGTCCCAATTTCTTACATGTAGGTTCTTTGATCGTTTGACAAATCAAACAAGTTGAGACATACTGTTCAACATCAATTATCATCGTAGGCCAATAGAAATCACGACATAAATTTTGAAAAGTTGCAACAAATCCTCTATGTCTAGTATAGGGTGATTTGTGCAATTCTTCAATAATTAATGTACGAAAAGGTTTAGTCGCACACAATTTTTGTTCGAAATAAAGGAAGTTTTCTTGAATAGTGTTTTCAAGAAATGTTTGGATAGAATTGTCAAGCATGTGCAACCATGTCGTTGTGAAGTCATCATCATGTGCATAAGTGTCTGGCATAGTGCCAAATGAAGTTTCAGTAACCGTTGATAGATGATTAAGTGAGGGTCTTCTACTCAAGGTATCAGCTACAACATTTTCTTTACCGGGGTGGTATTGAACGTTGGGCTGAAAACTTTGAATAAAAGCGGCCCACTTAATATGTCTATCATCTATTAAGGGCTAAGAAAGTAAATATTTAAGACTTTGTGGATCAATTTTAATGATCAAATTAATACCCATTACATAATGTTTCCAGATTTTTAATGCATACAACAATAGTCAATTCTTTATCATAAGTACTAAATTTTGTTTCAGAAGGTTTGAATTTACGGCTTTCAAAAGCAAGTGGATGGTTATCTTGCATAAGGACTGCACCGATACCTTTTCCACTAGTATCAGTGACTACCACAAAGAACGGTCTTTCAAAATCAAGCAATTGCAATACAAGTGCATTAGTCAAAGCATATTTAAGTGCATTGAATGAGCTTTCTTGTAAATCAGTCCATTCATAAGGTGTGTTTTTCTTCAATAGGAGAGTCAAATAATGTGATTTGTAAGCAAAATTTCGAACAAATTTCTTGTAATAGCTACAAAGACCGATGAAAGAACGTAGCTCATGCAAGTTTTTGGGTCTAGGCCATGACTGAATGGCTTCAATTTTCTTGGGGTCTACATGTATTCCCTTTACCCGATACAATGTGTCCCAAATATTCAATTTCAGATTAAAAAAATAAACTCTTTTCAAGATTTGAATACAAGTGATTTTGTGCAAGCAGATCAAATACACGTGTTAAATGCTCTTTATGCTCTTTTTCAGATTTACTGAATACCAGAATGTCATCAAAAAATACAATCACAAAATCTTGATGGTCAATGAAAATTCTATTCATCATGCATGTGAATGTGGCTAGTGCATTTGTCAAACCAAATGGCATGAGAAGGAATTCATAGTGCCCAGCTTGTGTTCTAAAAGTGGTTTTGTAGACATCATGTTCAAACATTTTGGCTTGGTGATACCCTGATTTAAGGTCAATTTTGCTAAAGATGTTTTCCCCTTTCAGTTTGTTTAACATATCATCCACTCTAGAAATAGGAAACCTATTCTTAATGGTGATCTTGTTTAAAGCCCTGTAGTCGATACACATACGAAAGGTTCCATTTTTCTTCTTGACAAGAAGTGTTGGAGCTCCGTATGGTGAACTACTAGGTCAGATTAGGCCTCGGTCAAGTAAATGAGTGATTTGAGTTTGTATCTCCTTGTGTGCAGTTGGATTTACATGATAAAGTGCTCTACAAGGAGGTTCACTACCCGATATAATGTCAATTTTGTGGTCTTCTAGACGTGAAGGTTGAATTCCAGGTGGCAAATCATGCATGAAACAAATATTAAATTGTGAGGAAATTCATCGTGTGTAGAGTTGTGTGAAGTTTCAGTTTCAGAAAAAATTTGGTTTGTCAACACCAAATATGTTTTTTCATGTTTCCTAATTGCTCTTTTGGCTTGAGTGTGAGAGAGGAGTGGAACTTTTGATGTGCTATTGTTGCTTGGATGGAGAAATTTTTATTATTATGAGTGAGAGACATACTATGTGTTTTTAATTAATCACGGGTCAAATTCATGACGAAATGGCATTCCCAAAATCATATCAAGACCATGCAATGGTGCTACCAAAATGTACGTGTTTGTGTAAATTCACCAATGGAAACTTATACATTGACTTGGGTTTTACAATTAAAATGTTGATTATTAAAAATAGTTTTAACCTTCTGAGGTGATGAGATTTGAGAGAGAGAGAGAGAGAGTTGTTGTGCCAAGCGTGTAGAAATGAAATCATGACTACTACCATCATCTAACAGAATGGTGACACTTTCACGCTTAATAGTGCCTTGCACTTTAAACAAAGTGTGAGGAGATATAAGTGTACCTGAGGATGGGTTTTCATCATTATCATAATCAGGATCATATCCCTCTCCGTGATTATCTTCCACTTCATTATCGTCGGGAGTAGCATCGTCGATGAGGTTAAGAGTAGCACCGTCGGGGCAGTTGTTGTTGAAGGGTTTTTGACTTGTTTTTTGTTGAATCGATTGGATTGTCCATTGGATTGACCATTGCCCTTAGCAGGACCATTTGGGTACTTATCTGTATAGTGACCATACTGAAAACATTTAACACTTCACCTTTTGGTTACCGTTAGAGTTTGGAGTAGGACGTTGATTGAAAGAATTTTGGTTGTCTCATTGCTGTGTGTTGTTGTTGTTGTTGCTTGTATGGGGTTGAGCAGTTGGAGGAGAATTTTCCAATCTATGTCTCTTGAAAAAGGTACAGCTTTGATGTTTGTTTCTATCAAAGTTAGTAGAGAAAGGAGGTCTCTTGTTATGGTTAGTGTTAGCAGTCTGATCAGTGTGAGAGGGTTGTCAACCTTTCTTCTTTTCTGCATTGAGAACCAAATTAATAGCCTTTGACAGAGAATTTGGTTCAAACATATCTACCTCAGCACCAATTTGTAATGCCAAGCCTGATATGTACTTACGCTTCAATTTCCTGCGACTAACATGTTCAATAGCTTGCAATTGAATTAAACAGTTCCAAAAACGATCAGTGTAACCTTGTACATCTTCATTTCAACCCTATCGAATTAAATCCCATTGACGTCGTGCTTTAGCTTTGTACTGTGTGGGTAAAAATTGGGGTAAAAACACTTTCTTAAATGCATGCCAAGTACGTGGTCTTTTCCCATGTTGTTTGGTGGCGTTCCACCACAATGCAGCGCTGCTAGTGAGATGATTTGATGCACATTTTATCATTTCACACTCGGGGAAGTCTTCATCATGAAAATAGTCATCTAGCTGACTAACCCATGCTAGAGCCGTGCTAGCATCTTTAGTGCCATCAAAATCCTTGAAAGTGAAGGCTTTTCTACTAATTTTGTTTTGCTTGGGTGCCGGTGCAGAGTTGGTGCGTATAAAATGCAATAATTTATCTTCAAGTTCTTGCCTTCATATGCATTCATATGTGAGGGATTGTTGCAGATTTAGAAGTTGTTCAGTAATCATGGGTGCCTGAGGAAGGTGTGTCATGATTGCGTGCTAAATTCTTTTTTTTGTGTTTTAAAATAATAATGCTTAAAAAGGGGTATTTGGTGGTATTTACAGATGCAATAAGTTGAACTAGAGAGTAAAATAAATAACATAAATATAATGTACTTAGCTGAGAAATTGCGATGGCGTCTAGTCCGGAATGATGATGCGCTAAGAAATTGCCGGAAAAGTGAGCGGTCCGACAGAGCATCTGCGACTCGATCGAATTTCGTGGTGCCCGATCTCTCATACCCCAAAGCAGAAAGCAGTAGCAGTCGTCTCAAGATTTTTTCGCAAGTTATTCAGGTGACCTGCTCCTAGGCGAATGATTGTCAGCTCAATTGTGATAGTCGTTTTAAAAAAGAATCAATTTTGTTCTTTGAAAGCTCGACAAAAAACAAAAATTATCTTCACCAATGCCGATTAATTTTTGCCAGTCCGAAGCAGAAAATTTATGTGGGTCCGAAGCGGAATAACTTTTGGTCGGTGCCGATTGAGTTTGCTGTCGTCAACTAGCGGATGGTGAGATTCGTCGAGGGTCAAGAATATCGAGAGCAAGAATGGGTGATTGAGCTCTTAGCAAAAGAGGGCTTTTAAAGTTAAAATTGAATGGTCAATTGCCAAGGCTAAGTTTTAAGCTAACTTTTATATTTTAAAAAAAACTTTTTGCATGGATTTTGAAGCAGACAGGAGCAGAGAGAAGAAGACACGGCTTCTGGAAATTTGATCATGGCAAGCTGTGTGGTGATTTCTAGCATGTGCTGAAGAAGAGAGATTTTATCAACAGTCCGGGGCAAAACTTTTGATTGTGTTCACATGGGTTTTCATGCAAGTCAACAAGATAAGCCTTTTGTGTGCAAGAGTTGGTTCACACGGCTTTCAACTCACAAATTTAGCTCGACAGAAAATTGAACTAAGTGCAGGACTAGGACTCAGCAGCTTAAAACTGTTCGAGGTGCATAATTTTTTGAAAGATTGTAGCTTAAGAATTCCTCAAAATCCTTCTTTTCTCATCTGGCTTGACTATCTCGAGCCCGCTTTTTGAATTAATTGCTTACGAGAATTGAAAATAATTCCCAATAGCTCCTTCAAAAGCCTTCTACTTGCTTTGCCGATCCTTTAAACATCCCTTCCTTCGTTCCGCAATTCTCTTCTTCTTCTCTTCTGGCCGTAGTTTGCCAACTCCCGATAAAAATTAACCAGTGCTTGAAATTAAGAGATGTACATACCGATTCTGTTGTGCCAATGATCAAAAATTTATTGAATAATTTGTTGATTAATTCACCGAATAAGCTTCCCAATTATGAGCAAGCAGATTTGACTTGCAAATTTGATAATTTGCAAAATCGCGGTTGTTGAATCAAGAAGTTATTGAAATCTGATGCCGATTCAATCGAACCTGTTCGCTTTGATACCACTGTTGGGAGATGAGAGGGGGAGATCGGTTGCTTAAACTATTCAACACATTCTCATAAACATCACCATCAACCAGTCCACCTATTTTTCCAATTTCCAAGCACACACACACACACACACACACACACACATAGAGAGAGAGAGAGAGAGAGAGAGAGAGAGAGAGAGAGAGAGAGAGAGAATTGAATTGACATAGACAAGCTTGTAAGAGTGTGTAAGAGAATTGTAAGGGATAGAGACTTGATTAGAGAGTATATAGAAAATAGAGCATAGCATAAGAGAGTAGAGAGAGAATCTGCAAGAGAAAGGCCTAAATCTAGCCCCAAACTCTACGGCACCTCTCTTGTGGAGTTGGTATTTAATATATTATTTGTGAGTTTAAGGTGCCAAAAGTTGAGGCCCCTCTTTTACAACCACTTCACTTTTTTAAATGAGTGAAGCTCATTAGTTCTTGCATGATCCATAAGGGGAGTCCCACTACAATTATTTATAAAGCCATAGTGGCTTATTGGAATGTAAATCTAAAATACTGTGCGAGTACAAAATGGCCAAGAGTAATTGTCGGCGCCTCTTCGTCAACTCCTCACATTCGACTCTACAAAATCATCATCATTAACTCAATTAGAAAAATAAATAGACAACACATAATTAGCCATTACGTCAGCTATCCCAATTGCAGCTAACCACTACAATAGGAGGGTGCCCAGTCTCGTAACATCTAGTACATGACAACAAGGGCTAAACAGAATCTTCCACAAATACAACATCCCATGAGAAGAAGATATGCTTTGTTTTCTGATGATACAACCTGTAACCTTTTCTTTTAGCACTATAACCAACAAATATACATTTGACAGCCTTATCATCCAATTTTTTGCATTGTGCTTGTGGCACCAAAGCATATGCCAAAAACACGCATGTGCTCAATAGAAGGCTTTCTATCATGTCATGCTTCATATGGAGTAATAGACTGCAAAGCTCTCGTAGAACACCTGTTTAGTACATAAGTGGCACACATGATGGCCTCAAGCCAAAACGAATGCGGTAAAGCTTGACTTTTGACCATACATTGTGCCATTTTCAAAAGTGACATGTTTTTTCTCTCAGTAATACCATTTTGTTGAGGCGTATAAGGCACTCTACATTGATGTTTTATCCCACGACTAGCCAGAAATGCATTAAATTCATGAGACATATACTCCCCCCCTCGATCAGAACGAAGGGTGTCCATAGTACATTTTGAGACATTTTCAGCCATAACCAAAAATTGTTTGAAGCACATTAAAACTTTCGACTTCGTTTTAAGCGGAAATACCCATGCATGCCTGAAGTAATCATCAATCAAAGTCACAAAGTAACGGTAATTTCCCAAGGACGAAGTTTGCATGGGTCCACAAACATCACTATGTATAAGCTGCAACCTGCATGTGGCCCTAACTAAACCATCCTTTGGAAACTTAGAACGCTTCATCTTACCCAAAATACAACCTTCACGACCATGTTTGATAGGTGCTTCAAGAGGCGGCAAAGAGGCAACCATATCAAATTTTTGCAAACGCAACAAACTGGTAAAATTTAGATGACCAAAACGTGCATGCCAAAGTTTTGCTCTAAAATAGCCTTTGAATCCCCAACTGCATTTGCAAAATTTTGCCCACACTTGTCATACAAAGTGAGCTTATACAGCCCACTTCATAAAATGCCACATGCAACAATTTCTTCACCGAAACTGAGATCATGTATTGTACATCTGTTATCCACAAATTTGACTACAAGACCAAGTCTAGCAAGTGCAGATACAGACAAAAGATTCTTCTTGATCCCAGGTACATAAAGTGCATCAACAAGTGGGAAAGAACTGCCATTTGCAGCAATAAGCACAATCTTTGCAACTCCTTGAACCGGATAAGAGGCATTGTTGGCACAAGTAACTGAATTTCCATGAGGGACAGACTCAAGAGAGGTGAACAAATCACGATGTGAGGTAATGTGCTTTGTAGCACCACTATCAAAATACCACACATGTGAATCTGTAGCAATTGACATGCATGCATCATGGACAACACGATTATAGGTACACTCTGTACTAAAAGCCCATTCTGCATCAACATTAGCATCACAGTCTCCTTTCATAGAAGACTCAATAATAGCTGCATTTGTAGTGGATCCAGCATTTGTAGTGGAACCACCCTCTTTCTTCTTAGCTTCTTTGGCCTTCAACTTAGGACACTACTTGAACAAGTGATCATTAGCTTTACAATAATGGCAACGCATCTTCTTTTTGTCCTTATTACCAAAATTTGCAAACAAATTGCTTCCAAAAGAAGCATTAGGAACAGGTGATTTTCCACACGCATAAGAACCATATTGGAAGTGGTTGCATTGCTATTACCACCCTTTCTTTGAGCAACAATAAAAGCCTGTTCAACTGCACGCTGTCTAGTCCTGTTTTTTCGTGGAAAGTGACTTTTGCAACAACAATGTACATAATGCATCAAACTTGACAACTTCAGGATTTCCTTGGGTCATAAGTCTCCAAGTGCTAGCAAAATTTTGGTAAGAGTTTGGCAAGGCATCAAGAATAGTCTACACAAGGGAACTATCTGAAATGACTTCACCTGAAAAAATAAGTTGCTCATTGATATCCTTGACACCAGGAAGGAAAGTGTCCATATCATCTTCCTCATGCATAATCTTCGACTCCAGCTCTTTATGCAGCAATGCAATTTTTGCCTCATGCGACTTGCATAAAGATAAGCTAGACTATCCCAAGCCTATTTTGCAATTTTCATTGTGGACGAATGTGAGGAGTAATAGTGCGCTTCACAGACAACGCAATCAATGCATGAGCCTGCACATCTTTTACATCCCAACGAGCTTGTTCTATCGTAGGCAAAACAACTCTAACAGCAACAATCCTTGCAGCAAGACCTGCAACATCCTCAACATCGAATGTAATCAGGACATACATCAATGCCCTGCACAGTATTCCAGACACCCTTTGACACAAGAACATGTTGCATCATGTAAGCCCACATAGGGTAATTGTCCCCATCCAATATGTCCTCAGCAGCAGCAAACATCTTGAACACATTTGTGCTGTTGTTGGCCATAACGAATGCCTCCACATGATGTGAAAACTGCACAAAAAGAGAAGAAATGAAGTGGGAACAACATGTGCTATATAGCACAAACCATAGAAGACTGTAAGGGACCTGTTATGCAAAAAATGGCACTGACAGAAATTCTGCACAAAATGACAAAATAGCTTGTGCAGTACTGCCTGTAGTGGAAATGGAGGTCAAAATGACCCCGAATATAAAAAAATTGTCGACCTACGAACGATCGCCAAATGTCACAGAAATCAGAGAAAGTGAGCAAAAATCTTTGTCTACCTCCTCTGATACCAATTGTTGGAATTAGGGTTGCAGGAAAACACACACAGCTTGGAGAAGACAAAGGAAGTTCAAGGCACACAACAGAGAGTGTATTACTTAGTATGCAATGGAAAGATAGATAGCCCTAGAATGATGGACGTATATACAATGCAGGGGGGAAAAGACCTCCTAAAGAGGGAAAAAATGCCCCGACGGTCCTAAGTGTGTTCACACACATCACTACCACATGTATATGGTAACAGTTGCAACACATTGCACTACGGTGTCTTCCAAACCCATGAAGCTATAGCTGCAAAAGTTGACAATGACGATAATATGGAACGAGAGATAGCTTTAGAATGCTCTGATATGGATGAAGTAGATGATATGGTTGGTGTGTTTGATGCAAACGAAGATGTGTGACTTAAGTCTTATAAGTTTTTCCCAGTGTGATTACTTGAAAATTATGAAAGATAGTCATGCTATACTACTTGATGTTCACCTCTCGCTCTCTCTCTCTCTCTCTCTCTCTCTCTCTCTCTCTCTCTCTCTCTCTCTCTCTCTCAAGTTACTTTTGCAATAAAAGACATAATTACAGTTAGATACAATACAATTTCAAATCGAGAATACAAAAAGGGATATCTGAGGGGGTATATGAAACTCCGTGATTACAAAAATTGTAGCACTTCATGTTGCCTTCTTGAGAAAATAGATAGGTGTAATGTGAGTGAGGTGCTCAAGCCAAAGATTGTGTCATCTTGTTGAGTAGTTCATCTATGTTGAACTGAATACTTATAGGCTCAAGAGATGGGTCTACAAGTTCTTGTTGCAAAGGACCAGCCTATTCTGGCAGTGGTCCGTACAGCAATGTATATTGTTGCAGCTTGGCTTGAGCCTCTTATAGCTCTATCTCAAGCTCAAGGATTCTGTCGTGCAAAATGTAAGGTGTTAGTCCTTGGCTTGCAAGATCTTGCCCTTGGCTCGTTAATGCAACGAGCATCTCTAATTCTTTGGGAAGTTGAACTCTAGGACGTTTATGTGCACGCATTGGTTTATTGGCGTACTTGCTGCCACTTTCTTTGCAGCCCAACTATGCCCAACGCTAGAATTCTTTGGGCGGTCTGACCAATCTACCCGCCTTTGACGGATATCGTAAACATAGCATTGTTGTATAAAGTAGAGATCCAATTGGTTATTGTTTGGCATAACTCTCTCTCGTTGTATGAATGTTCGTAGCAATACTCGTGCTAGCCCTTTGTGCTACAAATCTGATAACTTTACTGGAGCTGATTCCTTTGCATTTCTGCTGATTCAAAATAGTTGTTGACACACAAAGTGGCTTGGACATAGCTTCCTGCACTCTTTGAGGCTGAGAGGCTCACCTTGCAACCTGGACTCATCCTCATTGATTCTAGCAATAGCTTCGAGGTCTTTCTCTTGGCCATATCGCTCTCTCACTTATTTGTAATTGCATGTGATTCAGTGTGGTTAAGTTCTTCTTTAATATCTGCAAATCAAGTAAATATGTCATCATTAGAAAGTCGAATCGTGAAGTTAACAAGTCATCACATTTAAACCGCTTATTGAATATGAATTATAACTTTGAAAGAAAAAGACGGGATAATTTAATCATGCTGCAAGAAAGAGACAAAATATCTATCACCATATCATAGGACAAAGACAAGATAACTTGATCAATTATATAATTTACATTTGCAACTAGAAATAAGACAACAATCAAATCATCACTTTAATCATCAGTTGGTCGTAGACCAAAAATCATTACAATGTCATAGCCCACTCTATGGGCATCGTTTAGACAGAGAGAAAGATCAAAATTGTTAGGTCGGGTTGAGGGATTGTTTTGCTTGCCACTCTAAAGGTTTGCTTTAAAAATCCCTTTTATTTTTCTCTTAAGACACCGACATGCACTTTAAGAGCCATTTACAAGTATAACACATGGAGAAGATGTCCATGGCTTTATTCCAAGGAGGGGGATTAGTAGATATGCATTCTGGGTTGGCCCATGGAAAATCTCTCTCATCATGCTTTCTAGTTTCTATTTGCAAGTCGTGGAGAGGAGGAAAGTATGTCATTGTTTTCGTCTTTGTACATGACCCCCAATCCACAATGCCTGCATAGTGAAGCATCATGTTGTGGGAGTGCAAGTCATTGTGGAGATAGTCGTGCTCCTAGATACTTTAGGGTCTGAAGAAAAGCATAAATTATCTGCAAAATTTTATTATGGAATAGCTCTATTGTTCCTTCAGTGGTCACATAATCGTGAATGGCAGGTTGATTGCCATCTACATTGCACTCTTTTATTCACTACTCTACATGGCTGTCATTCCAAAAATGTGAAATGAGCATTGGACTCTCCACGTGGCAAACCATGGCAAGTGGATAAATAATGTCGCGATGAGCGATATCCAATATTATGGCTTCGTCTTTAACTTGCTGATCCACTGTGGGTCCATGCAAGTGGACTTTGAAGATCTTCGCCTCATACAGTGGATCTTTAAATGCAAGATGGGTGACACTTACACGCTTCACGTGTGTCCAACTCCCTTCTCCAGCTGTGGAGCCTGTATGTTGAATTGGTAAAAGATGCAATACAGGGGGAGATAAGACTGATCCATAGTGAGAGCGGCACTAGCAGCGGGCTCTATTCTAATGGTAGCTCCTGGCACTTCAGCAACCTCGAAAGAGCTAGCTTCCACTCTCGTTCGCTTTTCTACTCTTTCTAGTTTCTCCTTGCTCTTGAACTCAGTATACAAATGTTGCACAAGCTGTATGCTAGTAGCTATGTGTGGCAAAGTAAAAATTTTGGAATTTTTTAGGTCCTGAAAAATCTTTGCGATCTTCTCAATAGACTGCTTGATCATGTTCAATAATGAACCTGATGTCATTAGAGATATGTCAAAAACAGTGGATGTAAATACGAGCTAGAGCTGCTCAAATACAGACTTTGCTAAGGCCTTTGTAAACTCGTAATAATGCTCTGGAGCTAAGGGTTTAGGCAACGATGAAGCTTAGGCTCTGACATTTGATGAAAGTGGTGTACTATAACTTTGAAGGCAAACTTTCGTTGATTTTTCGCCAGCTTGGTGTCCGCCATATTTGTAAAATATAATTTTAAAACATAAACGTTATAAGATGAGAGGGCAAACTATCAAAATTGTGTCATGACTCTAAACCATAAACGACTGACATAATTTGAAGCAAAAAATGATATATTATGGTTACAAATAATACACTATACAATAAATGATTGAAAGTTAAAGAAAAAAACAAAGCACACACAAAGAGAGAGAGATAGAGAGAGGTAAATAGTCCAGAAGAGGTAAATAGTCGAGGAGTGTGAGGGACGCTCATCACAAGAACTAAACCATGTTGTGCATTACAGAATACACGTAAACGATCGGAGTGTACAAGTAAACAACCCAGCTTGTGTGAGGTACGCTCAGCACAAGTCCTGGACGTTGTTGTAATGTTGATTGATAGTTTAATTAATATAATCCTTGATGAAGTGTGTGAAACGCACAACACAACCATCAGCGAATAGTTTAACAATCTCAGGTTGTGGCCAAACATCATACATATCCACATCCAAGACAACACTAATTCATCTAGTGATAAAGAGTGACGTATCTACGGATCAAAAAGTACAAGGTCAAGGCACATGCTGCTAAGATGAGGAGGGCATAGGTATGCATCTCTCCGCTCCTAGATAGACAAGCGTAACCCTCATATTTCTATGTAGTAAGAACGATGATGTGACCTAATCTAATCCCTGATGAAGTGTGTGAAACTCACAACACAAACATCAGTGGGTAACTTAACAAGCTCAGATGCAAGCCAAATATCATATGTATCTACATACAAGACAGTATTGAATCATAAAGTGATTAACAATGGCGTGTCTTTGGAGTTCGAAGCACAAGGGTAAACACTGTGTACACAAAGATGAAGAGGGCATGAAGTATGCCTTTCTCCACTTTTGTTTGACGAGCAGTACTCTTACGTTTCTATGGGGTACAAACGATGATGTGTCCTAATCTAAAATTGAGAAACCTATAGGTCACTTTGAAGTGAGAGGTGTAGCATCATGCCACTGCACTCCACGAGTCGACCACTAAATTCTAACTCAGTTATGTGGTGAGAGACATACTACTGCACCACAAGACTGAGAATTTAAGTATATCCGAGAACTCTTCCCTACAATGAGCCAAGTGGTTGCACATCACGAGAAGAGCAACTAGATTCTACTCACTTCCGAGGTGAGCCGGATAGTTACACACCAGGAAGTGGCCTATAGCCTACAAGACAACTCTGTGGTGAGAGAAAAACTGACACAACACAAAAAAACAAGTTAGTACACATAAGCAAGCAAAAAATTATATCTCGATAGTCTCTATCTGTCGGTAAATACACTGGAGCTGTCCAATTGGGTAGTCTCTCAAACCTTTGCAATGCAAAAGACAGTCATCGATTTCAATCAAAATCGGCGACTGTCTTTATATAAGCTGTTTTTTTTATCAAAAGATACTTCGATCGAGAGATCTTTCGAACAAAACTAAAAAATACGGGTATTTGATGATTATACGAGATTTCGTATCTTTTGATCAAAACTAAAACATACAAGTATTCAATGATTATTCAAGATTTGACGTATGATAACGTTTTATACGTAAAAAAATTTCAGTACGAACATATAAGTGCAACCCAGATATTCCACTCTTTTGTTTTTGACACGCCAAAGGGCCCCTTGAGGGCCCACAAGGGGAAGTGCTTATCCCATCCAAATATTATCCATGTTACATGGTCGGACAAAGGTCCTGTACCATCGGGCAAGAGCCATTCGTAGGCATCACTATGGCCACCTAATTGATGCACCACATGTTGGGAACGACGAAGAGAACTCGTAGCAACCAGCTACTAGGAACCTCCTCCTCGTGTGACCCACCTCAGGAAGAGGATGCACTCGAGTATCCAAGGCCAAGAGCCCTAGCAACGTGAACACCAAGTGAGCACAAGGTGTCCCTCTAGAGTGTGACCCAACAGGGGATTTGAACCCACACCCCGTAGGTTGAGAGGCCAAAGCCTTACCATTAGACCAACCCTTTGGAGATTGAGAATCCACTCTTTGCAAGATAAGACTCATGAAAGTATGATGACTCATAAAATACCTAAACCTTAGCTGGTGACAACATTGCAAATGCGGCACATGATCAAAACTACCAAAATCAAGCATTACATTGTCATCAAGGGCTACATTGATCAATATTTAAGACAAGGGTTGTGAATTAGAGAAATCTAAATACAATAGGCCAAGGATTTTTAAAAAAATAAGACATATATTGATAGTCGCATATTTTTACTTTCGCCTCTTACTACCGTAGGCAACACTATTGCTAAAGGCGAAAAATGTCCAGTCGTGGCATTGATTTTGAGGAGATTCAATCCCATGGCCAAGATGGCAATTGTTTGTACCGTTATTTTAGTGGCTATAACAAAGGTTGGATTTTCGTCAAATGGATGTGAAGAATGTATTCTTGCATGATTACTTGCAAGAACAGGTGTACATGGAGTAACCACAGAGATATGAGGATGTGAGACATCCCGAGTATGTTTGTCAGCTAAGGAAAGCCTTTATAGGTTAAAACAAGCACCTAGAGCTTAGATTGCAACCTATTTGATTCCTATTGGTTTTTATATGACTGATGTGGATCTCCTTGTATGTGCAAGAGAATGAAGCAGGTATTGTGATCCTATGCACCTATGTGGATGATTTAATTATTGGTGGCAATCATGAGGCTTAACTTCAATATGTAAGAGAATCTTACTGCAAGAGTTTGACATGAAGGATTTGGGAGAGCTGCATTATCTTACGAGCATTGAGATTATACACGCGAAAGAGGGCATGTGGTTGTCACAAAGGCCATATGCATTGGATATGGTGTCAAAGTATGGTATGGCTTATTATAAGCCTATTTCTATGCCTTTGGATCAAAATTTGAAGTGCAAGCTGATGTGGGCAATGTGCTTGAGAATGCCACATGTACAAGAAAGAGTGTGGGTAGCTTGATCTACTCGGCAATTTCACGACCGAATTTGAGTTGAATGGTTTGGATTGAGAGTTAGATGATGCAACTTCCTAAGAAATCACACATGGATGCAGTGAGATGCACATTGCACTATGTGATTGCTACATTGGATTATGTAGATGCAATGAGGCACACAATGCACTATATGAGTGGTCCATTGGATTATACAATCTTTTACAAGATTGACATGGAGATGCCGCTCTATGGATACACAGATGCGAATTTGACCAATAGTCTATCTAATAAGTAAACTACCACAAGGTTTACGTTTTCCCTTGGGAGCACTGCTATCATATGAGAAGCAAGAAGCAACTCATTGTTGCTTTATAAAGTGCAATGTTTGAGCATAGGGGCATTGTAGTGACAGCATGTTAATTTGAGCATTTTGGACATCTATCTCCATTGAGGTGGGAAGTCTATCACTAAGATTCTTTTACAAACTCAAAAGATTGAGAAGTACATGACATTTTAGATAGCTTCTTTGTCATGCTAGCCAAATTGTACAACAAAATGGAGATTTGTTGGGCCATGATCGCATACTCCTCTCGAGAGATTACATGGCTTTGGCCACAAGAAAAACAACTTATCTATTTAGCCATAGCAAGGTCTACACATAAAAGCAATTGATTAAGCTTTATGGTGAGCTGCAACTTCAGTTGTTGAAGGGCAATTTGAGTAAAGTTGCGGTGAGTGAAGTTTCGATTCTTGAATCAGCACATCTTTGAGTGGGTTTTCTGTTTTTGCTTTGACATCTTTTGATAGGTGTATGAGTGTACATTGCAGCTATGCTGTCCTTGCATGTGCAGGCTTTCATAGCACAATCATCATCATCATGCCACTTACTCTTGCAAGCGGAAAATTTACAGAACGAGACCATAATATAAATGAGAGCAAAAATATACACTAGCAACAACGTGGTAGGCTAAATATTCTCAATTGGCAAAGATCCTCATACATTGAAAGTGCCCTTAATGGAGTTGAACAGACCAAAAAGTTAACATATACTAGAGGCTATTTAGAAGCACACTACACGTCGAGCTACAGTAGATCATCACTGATCTTTGTGGACCGTTGCTGACTCCGTCTTTGGGAAGAGCTCTTTACTTCATGTGGCTGGTGGATGATTTCAGACACTTTGCTTGGGTATATTTTCTTAAGCACAAGTCAAAGGCGCTTGACATTTGGTCAGCAGTTGCACAAAACTAATTGCAGATAAATGAGTACAAATAAATGTGTCAAAGAGTCCCACTAATATTGAAGCACTGCATCAAAATCCACGAAAAGTTATTGTCCAACAATGTAAAAGTCCATTAATCTGCCTTTGAAACTTGAAAAAAAAATTCTCTGAGGCTTTTTAGACTGGAATATTAAGACACAAGCACTGGTTCAAGTAATATAATCAAGTGACCGCTCACATGCAGCATTTAGTACCATGCCCCACCTCTCATGAAAAACACGCGCACAATGCGAAAAATGTGCCAGACATACCCAAACTTCAATACTCAAGTTGTCAAAATCTGTATGTATACATTGAGTAAACAAAGCATGAGCTTCCAAAAAATTTTGTAAAGGATCAAATGAGGCATCTGAACCAACCTGCAGACCTCAGTTTGGAGGTGGCTAATGTGGCCCTCGGAGATCAAATGAATACCATCCATATGTGTGACAAATTTACACATGTGTAGCAAGCACAGGCTGCGTTGGGACAGATCCAAGAAACGACATGAAACCATTTGCCGCACTTCCGTCCTCATCAAGAAAGAGATCGTCTGGAACTCGGAACGCTGCATGCACGGAAATGATCGCAAATCCTATCATCGCCGCAGATATGAGCAGGGATCCAACATTGGTCAGGAAAACAAAGAACACAGTAAACACAGCCATGACAGCAAAGAGCTCCCGCTCACTGAAGGAGCGCCCAAATGCGACAAACGGCGCCGTGCGTATAAGATACATGTAGATCCAAGCAGCCAGGATGAAGCAGAGCAGAAACAGAGACACGGGATTTGAGATGAGGCTAAATGCGATGACCGCCGTGAGGAGGAGAGCGTAGTTAACTCTGAAGTAGCCCCAATTCTTGCGTACGCGGCTTGTTGCCTCAGAAAAGGATTCAGGGCGAGCAAAGGCGCTTCTGTCGACAAGCTCTATCCATGGGCGCCGTTGCGAGACAGCCTGCTTCGCGCCTTCTGATAAACGCGCTAAGAAGGCTCTTGCTGCTGGTGTAGACGCAAGAGCCATGGGAGCTCCCCCACCTACCACGTCTGGGGTCGTCATCTCTCTCTCTCTCTCTCTCTCTCTCTCTCTCTCTCTCTCTCTCTCTCTCTGTGTGTGCAAAACGCTCTACAGTACTGAGCGAGGATCGGCGAGCTGAGGAGAGAGAGGAAGATGGTGATGGACGAAAGGCTCAACGGCTTTCTTTATCATTAGTGAAGATTATTATGCACGACGTTACAAAGTGCAGCACCACTTCCGATTCTGTCATTTGACTTCGATCGGATCTGAAGCCGCCTCTCTCTCTCTCTCTCTCTCTCTCTCTCTCTCTCTCTCTCTGTGTGTGCGTCTGTGCTCCCGGAGCTGCAGGCCACACCCACCCTCGTTTATAAATAACACGGGGTCCAGTTCGAGGGATCGACGGCAGGGGCAAGCGAGCGGCGATGCGCGTGATCTGGACCGTCGAATCGACGCAAAAGGGGGGGGCTAGTATTTGATTGCGTGAAATCGCATGCTTTGCATCAACGCGCAACAGCGCAGGCGGATAGAGCTCCAGGCTCGTGAGAGGGAGGTTGTGGGTTCAAGAGGTTCTCGCGACGGTTGGAACCCTCAATTTTTTATTTTAATGGGTGGGCGATCAACGGCCGATTGATTCTCAGCCGTTGATCCCTCGAGTTGCGCCCATGACACTTATGGACGAGGCACACCCACCGCTTGAAGGAGGTTTTGACGCATGGAAGGGGGGAGGGGGACCGGAATTCCCTCCCCCTTTATCTTTAGTATAGAAATCATGCCTTAAAGCAACTAGGAAATAGCAAGTGAACTAACGGTGGAATCTGACCTCAAGCTGGCTTCACACTGGGCCGGGCGAAAGTAGAGCAGGTTGAACACCTAAAGTGTACACTCTTCTCCCCCTCATCTTAGGTAGAACACCTAAGATGTACACACTTCCGTCCCTCATTCACACTGAAGGGAGGAAAAGTGATTAGACCACCTTTCTGCCCCCACCTCAAGGTTCACACTTGAGCGGCAGAAGAATGTAACCATACCATTGCAAAACCTTAGTAGAGCACCACAGAACTCAACAAATTGCATAACTCAAAACAAAACTATGGACACTCATACATAGGCACTACCCTCGATGACAGCACCTCTCTCTCTCTCTCTCTCTCTCTCTCTCTCTCTCTCTCTCTCTCTCTCTCTCTCTCTCTCTCTCTCTCTCTCTCGTGCACGCGCATTGGGCTATCCAATGCACACTGGCATGAAGTGGTATATGAGGACACGTGTCTGTCGCATCTCTCTCTCTTACAGCATCTCTCTCTCTTTATATATAGTATAGATATAGATATAGATTTGTGTAGAAAAAAGCGCAATTCTCATTGTTATATTGATTCGATACAAAGTGCTAAGTGGATAAAGACGATGAATCCATGTCCGCAAGAGCTTGCTCGCCAAATACTTTATGTATATTGACCCTTCCTTGCTGTGTATACATTGCCCTAGCAAGATTATCCCGTCTTTCGGAGCTCAAGCCAAGATCACATGCATCTTCATTTTTCTTAGCCATAAATTGAAGGGTTCTTTCCTTACATATGCGTTTATGTGGAGGGCAAAACACTCCTTGGATGCACAGGATTGGGGGGGGGGGGGGGGGGGGGGGGTTTGAAAGCATCCACTTTGTGTCGTGCATTTGGCAATGTTTGCATCACCTACCGCCACGGGGTAAAAACACCTTTATCCATTTGTGGTGCTCTCATTAGATGTGTAGGGTGACTCATGGTTGTCGCCATGCAGTTTAAACCCAGCATAAGGTTGCATTCACATGAGCCCGCCATCACATGAAACAGAGCATTCACAAAGAACAGCAATAAACACAACCCCTTCACTATTAACGAATCAACTACATCTCATCTTGAAACCGAAGATTTCACTAATGTGATCACGAACACGTGAAAAGTTAATAATGTTGAGTGATTACACAGGAAAAATACGTAATTACATTATATATTAACGTAACCCTCCTGGTAACCTGCAGAAACTACTTGAGCTAGTAAGTCCATAGGGCTTTTTTATTTTCTCAACGGGCCTGTTAGGGCTTTTTAAGAATCCCGACGGGGTAGGCAAATATCTAGGGAGTGTATCCTAGAGTTGGGTACAATTATTTCTCCTTGTGAGTTGGCTTAAAGTAACAGAGCACAAGTCATATTTATGGGCTAAACATGATTCTTAGTATGGTAACTTCTTAAAAAAGTAACGTTTTTAACCTAAGGCAAAGGTATGATGCCAAATAAATTGAATCTTTTAAGAGTCGTGCTCATTGCGACAAAGCCACTAGTCCATGAAGGAATTGAAGCTAGTTTTAAAAGATGAGCATATTTTAAAAATGAGTCATTAGTCAAGGGTTGGATGCCTGGTACTAGTGTACAAGGTATATAAAGATCCTTGAAGTCTTGCATTTCACACCATCATAGGTTTTAATTTATATATGTTGTTTGTCAATTCACAATATGAGAGCCACAAGCCTTAATAATTTGGGTGAAAATAGCTTGTATATATTCAATCCTTAATATGAGAGCCACATCCTTAATTGGGTAAAAACAGATTTTATATATTCAATCGAATGTATAAGGAGGGTACAATCCTTGTTGGGTAAAAGCAGTCCTCAAGTGTGTAATTGTATTGAAGATTTTACAGTTTTGTTTTATGGATAATGTTAGATAGAGAGTGCATTGTGTATTCTGAAAGATTATTGGTGCGTGAGGTTGAAATTATACATATTTTTAATCTTTTTGTGTTTTGCATATAATTATCATCGTTTCAATGTCTAAGTTGATTATTCGTTATTGCATGTGAAAATTATTGAGCAAATTTAAAAAACCTAAACCACTACATACAGACAATGTGATATTTTAGAACGTGTCTTATTATTTGAAAATTGCAAAGTGTGTAAAAGTAATCCTCAAGTGTGTAATTGCATTGAAAAATTCATTAGTGGGGAGCATTTTAAAAATAGAAAAGTATTTTTAAAAAAATAGAAAAGTATTTTGTGATTTTTTGGTTACATATGAGAAGTATCTTGGGAATTTTTGAAATTTCAAGAAAATTTATTTTCACAAAATTGCAAGAGAATTCTACACTACTTTTTTGTCTTTTAAAATATTTATAAGGCTAGTGTGAGGAGTAATTTACAAAGTTGGAGAAAATTGCATGATATTTTATAAAATTTTAATTAAATGTGAGAAGTATATCAACAATTTTTTGTATTTGAAGATTATTTTGGTAATTTTTACACATTACAAGCAAAACTTGGTAAAATTTTCTAATTAATATGATGATTTATTTCTTATATATGTTTATGACAAAAAAGATATTACAAAATTTGATAGACATGATGAAAAATTTGTACACAGAATACTCTCAACGGCCGTATTATCCACTAAGTATTTCGTGTACATACTCCACATTTATTGTTACCATATACATGTAGTAGTGATGTGTGTGAACACACTAGGACCGCTGGAGCAGTTTTTCCCTCTTTAGGAGGTTTTTTCCCCCATGCATTGTATATACGCCCATTCATTCTAGGGCTATCTATCTTTCCATTACACACTAAGTGATATACTCTCATTTGTGTGCCTTGAGCTTCCTTTATCTTCTCCAAGCTGTGTGCGTTTCTCTGCAACCCTAATTCCAACAATTGGTATCAGAGCAGGTTGCGTCCTCCCGGGCTTAGTCGCCAGTAGCTCCAGCACACGCCTGCTCACTTTCTCCAGTTTCTGTGAGCTTTGGCGAGCGTTCACAGGTCGACAAAAATTTCGGGATAGGTCAAAGATCGTAGTCTGCTCAGATTTTTTATTCTGGCTCATTTCGGCCTCCGTTTTCACTAGAGGCAATAGTGCACATGTTATTTTGTCATTTTGTGTAGAAATTTTGTCAATGCCTTTTTCTGCATAACAGGTCCCATTTCTGATTCGGGCTCATTTCGGTCTCCGTTTCCCCTACAAGCAGGTATGCACAAGCAATTTCGTCATTTTGTGCAGAATTTCTATCATTGCCGTTTTCTGCATAAAAGGTGCCTTACAGTGTTCTATGGTTTGTGCTACATGGCACGTGTTGCTCCCGCTCTGTTTCTCCTCTTTTCGGGCATTTTTCACATCAGGTGCAGCATTTACCATGGCTAACAACAACACAGATGGGTTCAAGATGTTTGCTGCTGAGGACATGTTGGATGGGGAAAGTTACCCTATGTGGGCTTATATGATGCAACATGTTCTTGTGTCAAAGGGCGTTTGGAATATTGTGCAGGACATTGAGTTGATTCCTGGTTCTGAGGATGTAGGCGATGTTGAGGATGTTGCAGGTCTTGCTACAAAGGGTTGCTGCAATGAGAGTTGTTTTGCCTACGGCAGAACAAGCTCGTTGGGATGTAAAGGATGTGCAGGCTCATGCGTTGATTGCATTGTCTATGAAGCGCACCATTACTCCTCACATTCGTGCAGTGAAATCTGCAAAACAGGCTTGGGATATTCTAGCAGGTCTTTATGCAAACCGCAATGAGGCTAAAATTGCTCTTTGTTCCGTAAAGAGCTGGAATCAAAGATTATGCATGAGGAAAATGATATGGACACTTTCCTTGTTGGTGTCAAGGATATCAATGAGCAAATTATTTCTGCAGGTGAAGTCATTACAAACACTTCCCTTGTGCAGACTGTTCTTGATGCCTTACCAGATTCTTACCAGACTTTTGCTAGTACTTGGAGACTTATGACCCAAGGAAATCCTAAAGTTGTCAAACTTGATGCATTATGCACATTGTTGTTGCAAGAGTCACTTTCTAGAAAAAACAGGACTAGGCAGTGTGCAGTTGAACAAGCTTTTATTGCTTCTCAAAGAAAGGGTGGTAACAGCAATGCAGCCACTTCTTATGGTTCTGCTGCGAGTGGAAAATTTTATCTTCCTAATGCTTCTGCTGGCAGCAATTTGTCTGGAAATTATGGTGATAAGGGCAAAAACAAGATGCGTTGCCATTATTATAAGCTAATGATCACTTGATCAAGCAGTGTCCTAAGTTGAAGGCCAAAGAGGCTAAGAAGAAAGAGGGTGGTTCCACTGTAAACGATGGTTCCACTACGAATGCAGCCATTGTTGAGTCTTCTGTGAAAGGAGACTATGATGTTGATGTTGATGTAGAATGGGCTTTTAGTGCAGAGTGCACTTACAATCCTGTTGTCCATGATGCATGCATGTTAGTTGTTGCAGATTTACATGTGTGGTATTTCGATAGTGGTGCTACAAAGCACATTACCTCACATCGAGAATTGTTCACCTCTCTCGAGTCTGTCCCTCATGGGAATTGAGTCACTTGTGCCAACAATGCCTCTTATCCGGTTTAGGGAGTTGGAAAAAATGTGCTTACTGCTGCAAATGGCAGTTATTTCACACTTGTTAATGCACTTTATGTACCTGGATCAAGAAGAATCTTTTGTCTGTATCTGCACTTGCTAGACTTTGACTTCTAGTCAAATTGTGGATGACATATGTACAATTCATGATCTCAGTTTTGGTGATGAAATTATTGCATCTGGCATATTATGCCGTGCGCTGTATAAGCTCACTTTGTATGACAAGTGTGGGTAGAATTTTGCAAATGCAATTGTGGATTCAAAGGCTATTTTAGATGCAAAACTTTGGCATGCACGTTTTGGTCATCTTGATTTTGCCAGTTTGCTACGTTTGTAGAAATCTAATATGGTTGCTTCTTTGCCGCCTCTTGGAGCACCTGTCAAACATGTTTTTGAAGGCTGTATTTTGGGTAAGATGCAACGTTCAAAGTTTCCAAAGGATGGTTCAGTTAGGGCCACATGCAGGTTGCAACTTGTGCATAGTGATGTTTGTGGACCCATGCAAACTCCGTCCTTGGGAAATTACCTTTACTTCGTGACTTTCATTGATGATTACTCCAGGCATGCATGGGTAGTACCGCTTAAAGCGAAGTCCGAAGTTTTTATGTGCTTCAAACAATTTTTGGCTATGCCTGAAAATGTATTGAAATGTACTATGGGCAACCTCCGTTCCGATCGAGGCGGGGAGTATATGTCTCATGAATTTAATGCATTTCCGTCTAGTCGTGGGATAAAACACCAATGTACAGTGCCTTATACACCTCAGCAAAATGGTGTTGCTGAGAGGAAAAACAAGTCACTTACGAAAATGGCACAATGTATGGTCAAAAGTCAAGCTTTGTCGCATTCTTTTTGGCTTGAGGCCATCATGTGTGCCACTTATGTACTTAATAGGTGTCCTACAAAAGCTTTTCAATCTATGACTCCATATGAAGCATGGCATGATAGAAAGCCTTCTATTGAGCACATGCATGTTTTTGGCTGTTTGGCATATGCTTTGGCGCCACAAACACATCGCAAAAAATTGGATGATAAGTCTATCAAATGTATTTTTGTTGGTTATAGTGCTGAAAGAAAAGGTTACAAGTTGTATCATCCGCAAACAAAGCGTATTCTGGTTTCATGGGATGTAGTGTTTGTGGAAGATTCTGTTCAGCCCTTGTTGTCATGTACTAGAGACAGTAATGTAAGTTCACAGGACATTATGACACTTTGTTACCTCTTTTCAGTGGTGGAAGTTTGAATGTAAATTCCAATGAGGCAAATGTACACCCTATGGGGGTTTTCAAAAATGTTACAGATCAGCCTATTACTGATGCAAATGTACATGATGTACTTGATGAGGAAAGGGCTGAAATTGAGCAAGCTAGAGGTATGCCAAAATGGCTGGTGCATACATTACGTGATAGTAAATTGGATGCACCTTTGTCTAGTCAAACTCGTTCAGGCTCTCGCCATACATCTTATGCATCAGATTGTTATGCTTTGGTTGTGTCTAGCCTACATGGTGTTGAGAAACCTCTATCTTTTGATGAAGCACAAAATTTTAAAAATTGGATGGTTGCCATGCAATCAGAAAATGATGCACTTATATAATATGACACATGGACTTTATGTGATTTGCCTCCTGGCAAAAAGGCCATTCGTACAAAGTGGGTTTACAAGTTGAAATGCAAGCCGAATGGTGAGGTTGATCACCATAAGGCTTGACTAGTTGCAAAAGGCTATGTATGCGCAGCAGAAAGGCATAGATTATGAAAAAACTTTTTGTCCCACTTGTCATATGACTACTATTTGTTTTCTATGTGCATTGGCAGCTCATTTTGGTTGGGATGTACATCAATCAGACAATGTTACTGCTTTCTTGAATCGTGACATATTTGAGGAAGTTTATGTAACGCAGCCTTGTGATTTTGTCAACAAAGGACAAGAGGACAAAGTGTGCAGATGTATGAAGGCTTTGTATGGGTTGAAGCAATCTCCTCGTGCTCGGTATGAGAAAGCTCTGTAGACGGCTGGATAGACGGCTGGAAAGTCACCATGTGGGAACGTGTTCTTAGAAGATGGGCAGCGAATCACTTAGTAATCACTACAGTAAACCCGAAGCATATAAATAGGGCCCATTACATTGATATCGGGGGGGGCAATTGTAATCACTTGTATTAGCGCTTTGGGCTATAATTGCAATTGAGCATCAGTGGCAGTGTTGTTGGCTATACTTTTTCTCTGTAATCATATTCGCTATAATCTCAATCATGGTATATATATTCAGTGATACTTACTTCCCAACAGTCTTCTGAATCTGAACTTTATTCCAGTCTATAAGTCTAATTCTCATTCCAGTATCCACATTTCAGTCTAGTCTCTGATTTCTGTCTAGTCTGATATCTGAAATCTTTCCACGTAGCTGAAATCCTTCAACACTGGAATTAGCTGTCTCAAGAGATCAGCTCCAATTCCATTTTGGCGATCACGGTGGCTCGAGCTGAAGCTCGTGGACTGAAAGACTCTTCTCCCAGTTGAAGTTTTCAGTGATGGCACCAAAATCCAATCGTGGCCGGAAATCTACCAATCGTGTGGACCCCATTCCTGAGGAGTCAGGAAGAGAGTCTGACCCCAAGCAAGAGAAAATGATTGACACTGAGGCTCAGGAGGAGCATAGTCAGGCTGATGAGGCGCAGGACTCACAGCACTCCAGTCATTCTCGACGCAGACGGGCAGAACGGGAAGCACGAAAGGCAAAGAGTTCCAAGAGTTCTCTGTCTCGCCAGAAAGATGAGCATATCAAAGGCAGAAAGGGAAGTCATCATACTTCTAGCAGACAAAACAGAGAAGATACTGATACTGAGACAGAGACAGAGATTGATTGGGATGTTGACACTGATAATTGCAAGAAGGCTCCCAAGCGTCAGTCTGAAGCCAAGAAGAGAACTGGCGGGATCAGCAGTAATCGAAATGATTACACCGCCTCCCTGAAGATTTCCTTTCCCATGTTCAAAGGAGGGAAAAAGGATGATCCTGATGTTCACATACAAGCTTTTGAGCAGTATGCTGAACTAAAAAATATTGATGAAGATGATTGGGGGGAATACTTTCCACAAACCTTGAAGGAAGCAGCAAGGAAATGGTATTACCATTACCCTGCATGCCAGCTGAGATCATATAATAAATTACTTTAGGCCTTCAGGTTGGAATATTCCAACAATTGAGGAGATAAGGATATTCTCTATGAATTGGATCAGATCAAACAGAGGAATTTGTCAGTCCGCAGCTATGTCGAAAAGATCAAAGAACTGACCAGACAGTTGCAAGAACCACCGTCTGAGAAGAGATTGAGGGCATGGTTTTTGAATGGGTTCAGAATCAAGAAGCTGAGAGAACAAGAAGTACCAGCCCCTACAAAGAAATTCAATGATCTGGTCCAGCGAGCATTAAAATGGAACAGCATGCTAAGAAAGAAAAGAGCCACAAGAAGAGAAGGACCAGTAGCAGTAGTTCCAGTGCAACATCTAGCAGCTCCGAGAGCAGCTCCAATGAATGGACAAAGGAAAAATCAAAGAAAGGATCATGGACCAAGAAAATTGAAGAAATGGCTAGGCAGATTGCAGAGATTAGCCACACAAGACAGCCGGTCCGGAAGATGGAGACTTGGTGTTCAAGATGTAAATCCAAGGACCACATCTCCATGGAATGCCCACAATGTACCTACTGCAAGGCCTTCGGTCACCTATGGAATAATTGTGGCATCCGAATTCACCATTTTAAGAAAGGAAAGGATCTATCAGTGGTTGCCTTCACTGAACCGGTGAAGGCAAAGCCAATCAAAGTAGCACAAGGAGAGGGACCAGGTACCAGTGGTACTGGTCAAGGACATGGCAGATACCAACAAGGAATGGGCAGAGGAAGAGGAAGAAGCAACTTCCAGACTAGGAGCATGAATTGCTACACCTGTGGAAAGTATGGTCATTTTGCAACCCAATGTCCAGATGCACCAGTAACGACTGCTACTGAGGCTAAGGCACCAGAGCCAGTCCCAGTCATAGTAGTTACAAGGAGCAAGGCCCGAGTGATCATTGAAGAAATTCCAGACATTTCAGAAGTACCAGCTAATCCTAACAGCAGCAAGTGGGCCCAGCAAAGGGAAGTTTGGAAGGCCAAAGGTAAAGAAAAGGTGGTAGATGAGTGGCAAGAGCAGCGGGAACTAGCAGCTAAAATCACAGAAGATTTAGCTAAGAAGCTGCCATAGCAACCAGAAATTTCCGAGGCTAGAGTCATTCAGAAGATACCAGCCCAATCGACTGATAAAGATCAGTCAGTACCGGCCATGACAGAGACCATGCTGGCTGTAGTACATGGACTAGCTGATGAAATGGGAGTGGAAGGAAAGAGTAGTACTGATAAAGAAGAATGGCAGTGTGGAGACACTAGTTCTTCAAGCTCTGACAATCAGTCTGACCAGGAGCGAGAGGAAATTCAGGTGAAAATTTGTGATAGAATCCAAAAGCTGGCTGTAGAGCTGGAGGATATAAGAAAGACCTTACCTGAGGTGGTGGCCAACTTTATCAGACAACGCAGAAAGACTGAGACAGAGGCCAGAACAGTGGACCTGACGGCTGTCCAGGATGATGAAGTTCCACTTATTCAGGTAGATTACAAGGTCAGGAAGCAGTGGGAACCTCTCTCAAGCGTCATACTGGATGGGGGAGCAGGAGTCAACATAATGGGAGCCCATCTTCAGCAAAGAATGGGTATCACTAACATGAAACCAGCACCATTCAAAGTAAGAATGGCGGATCATCGAGTCGTACAAGCAACGGGCATGATTGAAAACATGCAGATAAGAGTTGGGAGGGAAAATTTCAAAACTAGTTTCTTAGTTTTGGATGTACAGGGAGCATATGGAATGCTATTAGGCCACCCATGGTTAAGAACGGCACATGCTGTTCATGACTACGCAAACTAGACCTTAACCATAGAAGGGGCTAGTGGCAGAATTAAAATCCAGACCAACAACACCAGGAGCTAAAAAAAGGAACTGAGGCCGAAGGAATTGTGTCAGAAATACCGAGCTAAGAAAATTGAGCGAATGCTAGCAGCAATGAACATCTTTCCTTTGGCAGAAATTGATTTGAATGCAGTCCTACTAAACAAAGAACAAGCTGACAAGCAGAAGAGACAATTCCTTGATCAGTTTACTGAAGACAATACAGGGGAAAGAACTGTTCAGCTAACTGGAAGAATGGAGGAACCAACTGATACTGGTAAAATAGAAGAATCAGTATATTCTGAAGAGTATCCACTGAATCAGAATAATGATTTAGAGATGAATGGACCTTCTTGGGACTACGCTGAAGACTCGAACAAATGAAAAGGAGGAGGACCAAATTGGTTGCTTCCAGATGATCAGGAAGTAGAGGAGTGGAACCTGGGATCAGAGAAAAATCCCAGAATGATCAAAGTCAACAAGCACCTGAAACCGGCAATGAAGGAAAATGTTCCAGAACTATAAAGATGTATTTGCCTGGGAACATACAGATTTGAAGGGAGTAGATCCTGAAGTCTGTCAACACCGAATACCACTGAAACCAGAAGCTAGGCCAGTCAGATTGCAAAGATACCGGATGAACCCCAACTATGCAAAGAAGGTCAAGGAGGAAATTGATAATCTTCTCAAGGCTGGGTTCATTACAGAGGTAGCAAGTAGTGATTGGTTATTTCCAATAGTCGTCGTTCCTAAGAAGAATGGGAAATTAAGGGTTTGTGTCGACTATAGGAAACTAAATGCCCAGACCATTAAGGATCCGTTTCCCTTACCTTTTACTGATATGTTGCTTGATGAGATTGCAGGATATGAGATGTATAGCTTCATGGATGGTTATAGCGGCTATAACCAGTTACAGATTGCTCCTGAAGATAGGGCCAAGACCCCTTTCATCACTGAGTGGGGAGAATTCATGTATCTGGTGATGCCTTTTGGCCTGTGCAATGCACCAGCTACTTTTCAGCGGTGTATGATGGAGATGTTTAATGAATTTCTTCATCGGTTCCTCGCCATTTTTATGGATGACTTCACTGTCTATTTAGCTGAGGAACAGCACCTTCTATTCCTAGAGATGGTTTTTAAACGCTGTCAGGAGAAAAGGATTTGCTTGAATCCATTTAAATCAGTATTTCTGGTTTGGAAGGGACAGCTACTGGGACATGTGGTTTCCCGCAATGGAATAGAAATGGCCAATGACAAAATACAATGTGTCCAGCAAGCTAAAGCACCTAGAACTGCTTCTGAGTTGAGTTCTTTCTTGGGGTATGTGAATTTTTATAGAAGATTTGTACACAAGTTTGCTTCTCAAGCAGTACCACTATATAAGCTTACAAAGAAGACCAGTAAGTTCAATTGGACTGCTGAGTGTGAGGAGAGTTTCCAGAATTTGAAAAAAGCCATTACCATTAAACCAGTCCTCAGGCAGCCGAATTGGGATATTATTTTTCATGTACACGTCGATGCTTCAGGATTGGCAATGGGGGCAATATTAGCTCAGTCAGATGGCAAAACAGACTATCCGGTCTATTTTGCTAGTCGGAGATTCAGTCAGGCTGAACAAGGCTATACGACTACTGAAAGAGAAGCCCTCGGAATGGTATTTAGTGCTACAAAGTTCAGGCATTACCTATTGGGGAAGTTATTCCATTTTTATGTGGATCATCAAGCTCTTCTGTTTTTTATTAACAAAGTCATTATTCAAGGCAGGCTGATAAGATGGATGCTATTCCTTATGGAATTTGAATTTAGAATTTCCATAAGCCTGGCCGAAACCACTATGGAGCTGACTTTCTTTCCAGAAGTACAGAAGGATACTCAGAATCACCTCTGAGAGATGAACCAATGAATGCTGATTTATTTCAGTTAGAAGTAGAAGAATCAGTGGATCCGGAATGGAATGATATTTATCAATTCCTTTCCCAAGGTGCCTTTCCAGAAGATTGGAAACAGAATCAGAAGAAGGCTCTGATCATAAAAAGCCTGAAATTTACCATCATTGGGGGAGTACTTTATCGATTGGGTGTGGATGGTATACTTCAGAGATGTGTCCCTATGGAGGTAAGAATGCAAGTTATTTCAGAAGCGCATAATGGAGAGTCTGGGGGACACTTTTCCAATGAAGTGACCTATAAGAAGATTCTGCAAGCAGGTCTGTGGTGGCAAACAATGATTGCTGATGTCAGAAGCTTTTGTAAAACTTGTGACATATGCCAAAGAATGGGCCGACCAACAGTAACTGTTGCAGACATGACTCCCTTAATGCCAATACAACCATTGGGAGTATTCATGAAATGGGGACTGGATTTTATGGGACCTTTTAAGAAGGTGACTCCCAGGAAGAACAAGTACATTGTGATGGCTACTTGTTATGTTACCAAGTGGGTTGAAGCTAAATCTCTTCCTGACAATACAGCCAAGTCAACTGCAAGGTTTCTGTTTGAGAATATTGTCTGCCGATATGGATGTCCAGTGGAAATTGTGACCGATCAAGGGACACATTTCATCAATGATACTATGGAAATCCTATTGGATATGCTTTCAGTCAAGCGTCGGAAATCTACTCCTTACTATCCCAGATGCAATGGACAGGCTAAAAGTAGCAATAAGACAATTAAGACTATTCTCACTAAGGTAGTGCAAAAGAAACCAAACAAGTGGGATTTGAAGCTTCAGACTGCTCTCTGGGCTTATAGAACAGCTTATAAGGTAACTACTGGAATGACACCCTTCAGAATGGTGTATGGTACTGAAGCTGTGGTTCCCATGGAGTTCGTAATCCCCAGTCTAAGAATGGCTGTAAAGTATGGACTAGACTTCAACCATAATCTTAAGAAAAGACTGGATGAACTGATGGAGTTAGATGAACTCAGGCAAAGAGCTATATTGGAACAGGAAATTGTTCAACAAAGAAGGAAGCATTGGCATGATCGCCGAATCAAAGTCCGAGAATTCCAGAAAGGAGACTTAGTGCTTCTCTATCAGTCAAGACTGGGTCCAAAGAAGCCGAATTTGAAGATTGAAGATTACCTGGGCAGGACCTTTTGAGGTTGATTGGGTCTTCTCCAATGGCACAATCAGATTAAAAGACTTATCTGGACTAATGTTGCCGGGAGTATATAATGGAGCCAAGATCAAGCTTTATTATTCAGAGACCAGAGAAACTGGGTTAGCAGAAGTCACTAAGGAACTGGAGGTTGATGATCCAGAGATACCAGAATCAAATATTTTTGGTCTTTTCCATGTGCAACCAGTTCCAGATTCAGAACCAGTACCTGAAGAATCAGATCATGCCGATTTAAGAACCAGTACTAGTATGGTCCAGCCAGAGTGGGAACCAGTTCAGAACCAGTATGAACACACTTTCCAAATTTTAAGTGTCCAACGGTCAAGTGGTATGCCAGTGATAATTATTACAAGGATGGGTTGCAGTCTTGTCCAATGCATGTTTGCCACGACAGCGATGGCGCACAAAAGTCTAGGAGCGGCGAGTAGTGGAGCTTTTATGGCACGAACACGTATAACAGTCAGGAGAGTTAGTATTTTTCCTCATAAATCTCCTGCGCGACGCTTTCCTCCTGTCAACCATTCGCCATCGCCGAGCTCCGAGGTTTCTTCACTACAGCCACGAACTTCGACCTCTGACGAGACAGTTGACGGTCAGACAGCCTTACCAACGACACCAGGCAACGGCTTTAACACAAGTAAGTCCTCTTCGCCTTCGCCTGTTTCATCGTCGTCTCGACCTCACAATGTATGGGTAGAAGGACACGCTCAGAGAAGATGCAGGAAACTCTTGAAGAAACCCAGGCTATAGTTGTTGAGGCAAAGGCAAGCCTTCATGTTCTCTCATACAGTAAAATCCAAAGATATGTCTTTACTGATCACGCAATGACTCTGCTACAACTCTGGGATTTGCGAGTTGTGTTGCAAACCACACGGATTGCTTTTCAGACAGATATTATTAAGCAAGTTCTTGATTCCTTTGATGTTGAAACTACCAGTGCTGTGATAAATAATAGGAAGGTGTCAGTGACACCAGAGGCCATTGCATTTGCATTTCGGATGCCTAATGAGCCCAAACCGTCTGTGGAAACTCCACAGCAAATAAGTACTGCTCTAAAGGAGGACAAAACAGCTAGAAAGAAGTGCAAGGCAAGTGCTCAAGGAGTTCCGGTAGCAGGACTGGAAGCCTCCGCTGCTTACAGGTTTGTAGCAGAAGCAGTCAGTCTTAAGAATAATCCAACGTATGTATCAGAGAAGTTATTTTCTATGCTGTTGGCTAAGATACTGGATCCACAAGTCCATATCAACCTGTGTCAAATACTCATGCATAATGTACTCCAACAGACTGCCAAGCTAAAATCTCAAACTGTTTCCAAGGCATGGTATGTTTGGCAATTTCTATATTGGGCTACTGCTGCTGCAGATGTTAATGAGCAGGTAAAGCAGGCATGGAATGAGCAGCCCATTTCTGAACCAAAGAAGATTGAACTGTCCTCAGACGATGAGAAAACAGATAGTCAAACACTTTCCAAGGACCTGAAAAGGAAAGCCACTGCAGAGGAAGCTAGCAGTTCAAAGAAACCAAGAATTACACTAACTAAAAGCAGTGAATTCTTGAAGCAAATCGAAAGCCAGGTTAAGGCAGCAAGCACTGAGACAACTGCACCTGATCAGTCAGTTGTCAAACTTACAGTGGTTACTGGCTCTGGGAAAGATCAGGTAAAGCCAGTCACACTGAGGCAAAGGTACCAGACCAGTCAGGGGACAAAGGCAAGAATCAACTGGATAAGGGGAAAGGTCCAACGTCCTCAATTGTGTCTGAAACAGTTCCTGTCATTTCTCAAAACCCTCTGCAACTGGTTAAAAAGGATAAGTTGCAGCAAATGCAAACTCAGAAATTTAGAGGGTATCTCTTACTCACCAAAACTGATTATGCATCTCTACCTTATGTGGCTCCTGTGGCAATATATGAATTTGTCGATTCTGATCCAACCACGGTCAAAGACAGATGTTCAGTACTAATACGGTCTTCTTGGAATACCATTGTCAACTGTATGGGACAATTGGTGGAGGCTGCTGGATAAGAAGACGAGATCAATAAGCTTAACGCTGACTTGGCAGAAGCACAACATCAGATTGCCACACTCCAAAAAGCCCAGGAAGTACAGAACATACAACACAGGGTACTAGAAGCCCAATCACAAAGAGCTCAGGAGTTGTTGAACAAAAAGCTAGCCAAGGCTGAGTCTGAAATTATGCTCCTGAAGAGTCAAAGGAATGAGGCACTGAGAGCTGTAGAGAGAGCTGAGGCAGGGCTCAGAATGAAGCGGGCAGAATTCAGGAAGCTGCTAATGCACCATACATCTCTGAAGAGTTCGCTGACTGACAGATACATCTACAATAGCTTGTCTGAAATTTTAAACCCCACAGGCAATGTTGTTTTTGACCTAGAAAATTTAAAGTCCTTAATGGAAAGTCTGCAAAGTGATTTGCAGGACAAGGTGGGTGAGTTCAATAATGCGTTGATGAACCAAGCCATAATGGATTACATTGAGCAATAGACTTCCCCGGATGAGGAAGAAGAAGATGAAGAAGATGAACCTGATCAGGAGGAGGATGATGAAGAGACTGGGCATACAAAGGATGATGATGATGCCCCACCACCATCTCCACCCCCAGGACCTGGTACTAGTGGGACAGGGCTAGATGAAGGAGGCCAATCACTGCCAGACCAACCAGGCCAGACTAAGGGACAGCAGGAAGGACAAGAAACAGAACACCAGTCGGGTCATCAGCAGACTGAAGAACAGCAGCCCAGTAACATTGGGAATCAGCCCACGGATCAGTCCCATCACAGCAGAGAGGCTAAAGGGAAAATGAAGGTTCAGGATGAAGGACCATTGAATGATCATCAGCATTCACTGCAGCTCATTACCCTGAATAAGCAGCTGAGACATCATTAGGCCTCCATCACCAGACAGTATCTGGAGGATGATGCTCTCTGGATTGATTTAGAAAGGTTCCAAAGATTATATGTGGGAGCCAAGGAAATGGTAGAACATTGGAAATCTGCTGCTTTCCATGATAAAGAAGCTTGTAGACTACCTGCGCATCCTAGTACAGTTCAGCTGTTGGAACGAGTTTCGGAATGGATACTCAATGCTGATGAGAAAGTGGTAAACCTGCACTGGCAAAGACAGTCTACTGCAGATTGTCAGTCGTTAGCTTTAGAACTAGAACTTCTGCTGGGTAACAAACCAACTTACCACTGCATGAAGGACGTTAGGGTCCAACTTAAGGATGTTCTGGTACAATTGCAAACTGCCAAAGGAGTTTTGGACGAGCGCGTGAAAGCCATCCTGGAGGACCAGACAGCCACTAGCAAAGGACCTCAAACGCGAATGTCAGTCAGAGCACAGGCAACTGCTCTCCGAACTCTATTCCAGCTAGTAAGAATTACTAGGAAGATGATGCAACAAGAGAACCAGGCAGTTCTGAATTTCTTGGAATTTGTGTCTGATTCTCCAGTTCTCTTGTATGTTGTTCCAGCAAGAGAAACTGAGTTGCCAAGATTTTTTCCAGCGCTGTATCCTCAACATCAAGAACCAGTTGATCGACTCACATATTTCAAAATCATTGATGACCTTAGGGATTGGTATGAGCGATCAACTGTGGAATGGAAGACTTTGCAAACATTGCTCAATGATGCTCTTCAAATCAATGACATCAAGGCAATGAAGGAAGAGCTACACAGGATTCAGCTGTGTATGGGCCAGTGGAAGATTCAGGTCAGAGGATTGACTAAGATTACTAATCAGCTACTACAGCTCACGGTCGAATCTTCCAAACTGCCTGAGAAAGACATTGCAGCAAAGCCGGGTTTAGCACCACAGTACAGGGAAATGGCTGAGATTCTTTTCGAAGCCCGCGTCAAAACAAATCAACCTCTTCCAGAAGGATGGATCCATACTGCTTCGTATTGTCATAAACTGGCCAAAACCCGACTGAGCGAGGGCATGCGTACACTCTATGATCCTGACACTAAACTTATCATTCTCTCACACCTTATGAGGAAGAGATGACTACAGACCGGTGGGATCAGCTTGAGCAGGAGGCCATTTACCGACTGATTCAAAAGGAGAATGCTAATGCTGGGACTTCTGAAGCACCAACACGGTCAAAGAGCAAGGGCAAAAGGAAGACCGTCCAATGGAAGGATATTGGGTAGTTCTATCTCAGAATTCAGGGGCGACTTTTCTTCTCAGCAGGCAGGGAGAGATGACAGCTCCACCTTGGCCTTTCTAGAGCTCTGCATCCTTCACCATCTTCTCAATGTCAGACTTTGACAATCCACCAGAAGATGGCTTGTCAACATCAGAACCAGACGATGGGTTTTTCAGTCTCACAGGAGAATTTTTCAGAAATTTTGGTATCTTGCCAAAATTCAAGAAAGAAGGGAAGGATGTAGACGGCTGGAAAGTCACCATGTGGGAACGTGTTCTTAGAAGATGTGCAGCGAATCACTTAGTAATTACTAGAGTAATTACTACAGTAAACCCGAAGCATATAAATAGGGCCCATTACATTGATATCGGGGGGGCAATTGTAATCACTTGTATTAGCGCTTTGGGCTATAATTGCACTTGAGCATCAGTGGCAGTGTTGTTGGCTATACTTTTTCTCTGTAATCATATTCACTGTAATCTCAATCATGGTATATATATTCAGTGATACTTACTTCCCAACAGTCTTCTAAATCTGAATCTGAATCTGAATTTGAACTTTATTCCAGTCTAGAAGTCTGATTCTCATTCCAGTATCCACATTTCAGTCTAGTCTCTGATTTTTGTCTAGTCTGCTGTCTGAAATCTTTCCACACGAGTAGCTGAAATCCTTCAACAGTGGAATTAGCTGTCTCAAGAGATCAGCTCCAATTCCACTGACACTCATTTGGTCAAACAAGGCTTTCGTAACAGTCCAAAAGAAAGCACATTGTATGTAAAGCGTGAGGGTGATGTACTTGTCATTGTGGTTCTTTATGTAGATGATTTGTTGATCACTGGACCAAATGAGAGACATATTGCTGAATTTAAGGCTGATATGAATGCTACTTTCAAGATGAAAGATTTGGGACTATTGCATCATTACTTGGGTATACAGTTTAAGCAGTGTGATGGTGGTATTGCCTTGTGTCACAAAAGTTACATAGAGACATTGTTATGTAAGTTTGGACTTGAGGATTGCAAATCTATTGCCACTCCCATGGAAACAGGTTTGAAATTGAGTCTTCATGATGCTGGTAATCTTGCAGATGTCACTTTTTACCAAACTGTTGTTGGATGCCTCATTTATGTATGCAACACGAGGCCGGATATTCAGTTTGCAGTCTCACAGGTCAGCAGATTTATGCATAGCCCAGGATCTAAGTGACAAGCTCTCAAGAAGATTTTTCGCTACCTTATATGCTTCATATGGAATCATGTTATGCTTCATATGGAATCATAGACTACAAAGCTTTCGTAGGACACCTGTTAAGTACATAAGTGGCACATATAATAGCCTAAAGCAAAAACAAATGTGGTAAAGCTTGACTTTTGACCATACATCTTGTCATTTCCGTAAGTGAACTTTTTTCCTTCTTAGCAACACCATTTTGCTGAGGTGTATAAGGCACTATACATTGGTGTTTTATCCCACAACTAGCTAGAAATGGATTAAATTCATGAGACATATCATCCCCCCCTTGATCGGAACCGAGGGTGCCCATAGTACATTTCGAGACATTTTCAGCCATAGCCAAAAAAAAATTCAAGCACATAAACACTTCGGACTTCGCTTTAAGCGGATATACCCATGCATGCCTGGAGTAATCATCAATAAAAGGCACGAAGTAAAGGTAATTGCCCCAAGGACGGAGTTTGCATGGGTCCACAAACATCACTATGCACAAGCTACAACCTGCATGTGGCCCTAATTGAACCATCCTTTGAAAACTTAGAACATTGCATCTTACCCAAAATACAGCCTTCACAAACATGTTTGATAGGTGCTTCAAGAGGCAGCAAAGAAGCAACCATATCAGATTTTTGCAAACGTAGTAAACTGGCAAAATTCAAATGACCAAAACGTGCATGCCAAAGTTTTGCATCTGAAATAGCCTTTGAATCCATCACTGCGTTTGTAAAATTCTGCCCGAACTTGTCATACAAAGTGATCTTATAGAGCCCGCGGCATAAAATGCCACATGCAACAATTTCATCACCAAAACTGAGATCATGTATTGTACATGTTTCATCCATAAATTTGACTACAAGACCAAGTCTAGCAAGCACAGATACAGACAAAAGATTCTTCTTGATCCCAGGTACATATAGTGCATCAAAAAGTGTGAAAGAACTGCCATTTGCAGCAGTTAGCACAATCTTTCCGACTCCCTGAACCGGATAAGAGGCATTGTTGGCACAAGTGAATGAATTCCATTGAGGGACAGACTCAAGAGAGAGGTGAACAAATCACGATGTGATGTGTAGCACCACTGTCGAAATACCACACATGTGAATCTGCAGCAACTAACATGCATCATGGACAGCAGGATTATAGGTACACTCTGCACTAAAAGTCCATTCTGCATCAACATCAGCATCACAGTCTCCTTTCACAGAAGACTCAACAATAGCTGCATTTGTAGTGGAACCAGCATTTGCAATGGAACCACCCTCTTTCTTCTTAGACTCTGTGGCCTTCAGCTTAGGATACTGCTTGATCAAGTGATCATTAGCTTTACAATAATGGCAACGCATCTTCTTTTTGCCCTTATCACCAGAATTTCCAGACGATCGTTGCTAGTAGAAGCATTAGGAACAAGTGATTTTCCACTCATAAAAGAACCATGAGAAGTGGCTGCATTACTGTTACCACCTTTTCTTTAAGCAGCAATAAAAGCCTGCTCAACTGCACGTTATATTGTCCTGTTTTTTTTCTAGAAAGTGACTTTTGCAATAGCAATGTGCATAATGCATCAAACTTGACAACTTCAGGATTTCCTTGGGTCATAAGTCTCCAAGTACTAGAAAAAGTCTGGTAAGAATCTGGCAAGGCATCAAGAACAGTATGCACAAGGAAACTGTTTGAAATGACTTCACCTACAGAAATAAGTTGCTCATTGATATCCTTGACACCAGCAAGGAAAGTTTCCATGTCATCTTCCTTGTGCATAATCTTTGATTCCAGCTCTTTACGCAGCAATGCAATTTTAGCCTCATTGCGACTTGCATAAAGACCACCCCAAGCCTATTTTTTAGATTTTGTTGAACGAATGTGAGGAGTAATGGTGCGCTTCACACACAACACAATCAATGCATGAACCTTTGCATATTTTACATCCCAATGAACTTGTTCTTTCGTAGGGAAAACAACTCTAACAGCAGCAATCCTTGCAGCAAGACCTACAACATCCTAGAACGTACATCAATGCCATGCACAATATTCCAAATACCCTTTGACACAAGAACATGTTGTATCATGTAGGCCCACATAGGGTAATTGTCCCCATCCAATCTGTCCTCAGCAGCACACATCTTGAACACATCTGTGTTGTTGTCGGCCATGACGAATGCGTGCACTTGATATGAAAACTGCCCGAAAAGAGGAGAAACAAAGTGGGAACAATACTTGCTATATAGCACAAACCGTAGGAGACTGTAAGGGACCTGTTATGCACAAAAACCTGCCTTTAGTGAAAAAGAAGGCCGAAATGATCCCGAATCAGAAATCTGAGCAGACCTGCGAACGCTCGTCAAAGCTCACAGAAACCGGAGAAAGTGAGAAGGCGTGTGCTGGAACTGTTAGCGACTAAGTCTGAGAGGACGCAACCTGCTCTGATACTAATTGTTGGAACTAGGGTGCAAGAAAACACACACAACTTGGAGAAGATGAAAGAATCTCAAGGCACACAACAGAGAGTGTTTTACTTAGTGTACAATGGATAGATAGATAGCCCTAGAGTGATGTATATACAATGGACGAGAAAAAAAACCTCCTAAAGAGGGAAAAGTGCACAGGGGGTCCTAAGTGTGTTCACACACATCACTACCACATGTATATGGTAACAAGAACTGGATGAGCTTGTGTGTATTGCAGGTGTCAACACTGCGTTCGATTGTTATCCATGTCACACCTACAGAATTAGTTTATAGCTTAACCTACGGACTCTCATTTGTGAAATGTATTAACAAAGGCCAAAAAATAGGCTTCTTTGCAAATCATCTTGTTTGTATTTCAAAGAGTTTGTCAAAAGGCCTCAGTACTTGCCATCTCTTTGGAGACCCTCCCAGGAGGATTAAGGCTTTAAAACTAGATAGAAACTTTTAAATAATCATGTAAAAAGATTTCATTATTCTTTAGGTTATTCAATGCCCTTCACCATGCTAGAAATTTGAGTACAATGTCTAAATCTAAATCAATTATCATGCAAGAAATCTCAATAAAATCTAGGTGTGTATCTTTTGTTCTGAAACATTATGTTTTTGTAAAATCAAGCAAATCTAACCAATTTGCTACAATTTGAAATAGATTTCAAAAAGATCTATGAACTTGACCTCCCTTGAGGCCCTCAACAAGAGGATTAGGGTTAATACAAAACTCAGAAATAGTATCGAATTTACAAAAGACTGTGTCTACAATAGAACTTAGCCACCATCTATTCAACTTAACCATCATTGTCAATTTATTGCAAGCACATAGCAATCCTAAAAGTACCTCCCAGTTGATTCAAGTTTAATGTATTTTTTATAGAAGTTGCTTTTCCATTTCTTGCTTAAATTAAAGTAATCAAAATCTCAATAGGTTAAAAAAACTAATACCACCTGTCTTACCAAAATTGGACAAAATCTTGCCTGTAAATAAAACAACTTTTCAAAAAAAATTGTTTATGCCATCTTGCATTGAGATCCTCCACGAGAGGTTTACAGCTTGCCAAACGTAGTGGGTATCAAATGTGATCAAAACCCAATTTCCTACTAAGTGTCAACCACAGCCAGCCACATAAAAAGTTACTTTGCAACCGTATCAAACGAGTATGGCACAGCCTCATAAAACCCTTAAAGGCTCCTATATACAGTAACACCACATGCTAAGTCCTGGTATTGCAAATCCACGTTCTACTTTCGTGTTTTTTAAGGACATTAGCTGCATATAATTTTGGGAAAAAATTTGTGGAAAAGCTACAAGGGAGATTTTGGCATGTGTGTGTGTACATGTGTGTGCACGCTTGTGTGTGTGTGTGTGTGTGTGTGTGTGTGTGTGTGTGTGTGTGTGTGTGTGTGTGTGTGTGTGTGTGTGTGTGTGTGTGTGTGTGTGTGTGTGTGTGTGTGTGTGTGTGTGTGTGTTGTGTTAAAAACTTATGGGCGTGTAGAAGATCCATCAAGAGAGGGCGACGAAACAAGCTTGAGTGTGCAGAAAACGCACCAACAGAATGAGATTAGGAGGTCCTGCCCATGTAGAGAACACACCAAGAGGAGGCGAGAATGAGAATATCATGGCTTGCCACACGAGTAGCTCCAATCATTAGCTAAAAAGGGGGATATCAACTCTACTAGTACCAAATGCCAAGCACCACATGTGTGCACAATAGAGAGGGGAATAAGAGAGGGAGAGAGAAAGAGGGTGATAATATATGTATTAGGTGCACGAATGAAAGAGAGATAAAAGGTACTCATTGACCGATCCCTGTTAGGTAGCATATGAATGAGCAAAATTTTGGGAGGCACATGTTAAAGCATGAATTTACATCACCTACCAAACAATGCATCATGCAACAAGGCCTCCCTCAATTCATAAACACACAACCAAATATGTATACACGAATTGAGTTACCAAGCTACCACATAGACAACTCCGTAGAGAACCAATCATATCTCTAAGACCACCACTTCCATTGAGACACATGACAGCTTGAAAAAAGAAACTGTCAAAGACAACTCATAAGATTTTTTTATGATGATCAATATTAATTTCACTGCACCACGTATAAAATTATCACAGAGAAAGGGCTACTTGAAAAAACTACGTGTAAAGAGCACGCGCTAACATGAAAAAGGGTGAGAAGGAGCCCATGGCCCAAACTCTTTACCTTTTTAATATTTACCTAAGGCTAGGTCCAGATAAAGTGAAGGAAAAGAGATTCACACGTTCATGGCTCCACTCTGTCAAACACTAGTTGGGACAACAGGTAAAACCTTGTCCCCCCCTCCCCCCTGGGGCGAAAACTGCTCCTTCCACTACCTTTTGAGCATTACAAATGAGCAGATAATACAAATGAGATCGGCAATGTGCAGGCTCTCACTTATTGGGGATGAGGAGCATGCAAGGAAAATCACCTCTGCCTCTTGTGAATGAGGGGGGAGGCAGTACTTGAAAAGCCAAGATACTGCCATTGGCTCCATTCAAATCGACATAAACTTTCTCCATATATAACAAAATTTTAACGTATGTACTATGAAGCACCTCAAACAACACATACGGCACATAGTAACTTTGCTAGGTGTTAATAAACAAGTGATTTGCCTTGCTTGTACACATGCTTGCTAGAGCAAGCTAAAAAGCCCACAAAAGGATTGCTCACACACTTTTGTTTAACTCCATAGAATGTCCATTCATACAAATTAGAACAAAGGGCATTGTTTGAAAGTCTCTTAACATCCATCATAAAAAACCTAGAGTTTTGTCCAATACCAACACATTTTGATAGGCTTCCAATAACATGATTTAAAATGCACAAAATACAAATGAAAATTTCCCGAAGGATACAGTTATATGACCAAGTAGTCTCACACAAATAAGACTCCCGTAAAGAGGTGAACATGAGGAGAGATCCTTAGCACTACTTTAGTACCAAAACAAAACACTTGTCCTTTTTTTAGGGTTTTGATTAAAATGCCATGTCGATCTTTAAAAAAATATCTAAAGTTTCTTTAGGGCCTTCTATAGAATAATCAAAGTTTTTAAAAACTACCTCCTTATACTTTTGAGCTTATCATGATAGATAATTGGACCTATAAAGAGTGCTCACACAAAACTACAGGTAATGGACATAAAGGATAGCTACATGAGCTTAGAAAAAAAAAATGAGAATGCCTAAAAGCTTATCCATAGTAGTCTCACATGTTTGTTGATGTTCTACTCAAATAAGAATTATTAAAATGTAAATTATATTAAGTTATGTAGGTCCAATACACAAGTTTCATGTATGGAATTATATACAAAGTAAAACATTTCATTTATATAAATTGAAAATTCTTTTTTTGTATAAACAAGTACACTATCCAAGTGATACATTGGCTAAAAATTATAGCTGTACAAAAGCAAAGTATATTCTTGTATTTCAAAATTGCACTCACTAAAAAATTCCACTCGAGAGATATATTTAGCTTTGGAACATTTTGTCAATTTCAATAAAGCATAGGTAACTTCTCAACTAGAACACAAAAAGAGCTTCTATAATCTCATTTACATGGTCTTTTAATGACAAGTTTATTTTCTTGATAGTATGCACGACAAATTTTTGAACAGCAAGTGATTTATGAGATTTCTACGAGGTTGGATGTTAAAAAATTATATACATTCTTAGTGTTAACCTAAAGATTCACTTTGGATCATAGCTTTGCACTAAGATTAGATTTCTGTAAGATTGGAGGTTCAAAAATTATTTACATTCTTTGTGTTAACCTAAAGATTCACTTTGGATCATAGTTTTGCACTAAGATTGCATCAATTCTTTGATACAAGCTTTGAAGGCCCAAAATTTCCATAGTAATTATCGATGACCAAGGATGTAAATCTTGAGAAATAGTTCTTTTTCAAGAAGTTATGAGCCTTTTATGGAAAAAAAAATTGAGAACAATTTAAATTTTTGGTAAAAATTTCAATTTCAGCCTCATGATCATTCTCTTATTATAGTGCTCATTTTGAATAGGAAAAGATCACCACTTTTGTTTGCTCATAAGTTACTCCTTGATAAGCAACACTTCAAGAATTAGTTTCTAGCATCACAAATTAAACAAAAAAACTTGTGTCTCAAGGCACTTGAGTGTCCGATTACAAAACTAGTCTTAATTAATTGAGCACATTAATATAGATGCACATAGAGACAAATTCCTAGATTGAAGGAGGGCAAGCCTAGGAAGCTTTGAGGAAATGGAACCCCATGAGAAACCTTCATAGTTCCATCCTCTCCTTTGCATGTCTAGAATGTCAATTATATATATCCCAGTGAGTATTGTCTATCATCATTACCAAAACCTAGAGGACAACATTCTTGTTATCCATCCATCTCTACGAAGCTCTATGCTTTGAGAAGAGGATTCACTAATCAAGCAAAGACAAGGTTGATAGTCTAAAGTGAAGCAATAAGGCAACTTGTTGCAAGGAGCAAGGAAGATTCTAAGCATTGCATACGAATGGGAAATTAATGCACTCTTTGATACCAGGTGAGCCTTCCATAAAGGATGAGAATCCCAAGGCACCTAAGAATTTCTTTGATTAAATATTTTCATAGATCCACACATGAATTGTCTTAAGAATGGAACAAATTGTTGTGATCAATGATAGATTCAAAGTGCATGCATGTGGAAGAGATTTCGGGACAAATCATTACTACCTAAACCACTGGTTTGAACCCTTCCTCAAAAACCAACACCTGATGATATCCTCAATGCATGCATGGTCAAATGAAATGCTATGACACTAGCAAATGTTGCTTATAGAAACAAGCAAACCCATTGATGTAAGTCTTCCATTGTATACCCTCCATGCCTCCATCGAAATAGTCAAATCTTTGCCAATAGGAAAGTTTGTAAAGTAGCGCAAAAGCCCCTTTGATTGCCTTACTCAAGGTTTTGACTTTAAAGAAGAATTAAGGAGAATTGTGAACTCTTTGATCCTTGAGCTACGCTTCATCAAGAAAAACGTAAGAGACTCTCTCTCTCTCTCTCTCTCTCTCTCTCTCTCTCTCTCTCAACCTTATCCATGCACATAAAATTTTCACAAAAGAAAAGAGTCCAAAAGAAGCCTGTGGACGACTGATTTACGCTAGATATACAAGCAATTCTGGGTGACAAAAGCTTTTAATACCCCATGTGAGGCCAACTAGCTCCGGGGTCGCTTCCCAGCAAGACTAAATGAGACCTTCTTAGACCCATCTTGCTCTAAACCTTGCTGTGATGCAGGTGATGACATGCCATTCTTGTCTGTTGGAAGCGGTGGTTTATTCCCATCCTTGTCATCCACTTCCATCTCATCTGCTTGCTTCATTGGTACAACTAGCTGATAGTTGGGAGCAATCAATGAATCTTGCTCTGGTGGCAATGCTATACCTGGTCCACTGATCACCTTTGGCAGTGGCATGCTATTCCGAACCCTGGCAAGCTCCATGAGAGTCTGCACATGTAGCAGCACAAACCAAAGGTCAAAAACCCCACACTCAAAATTCATCAAATTGAGCTGCAGATATAACCCTTTTTTTAGCAGTAGCACTCTGGCTAAGAGTGTACAACCATAGATTCAGAGTTAAAATCACCCAATGCACACACCTCTCTTGTAATATAATTTGAAATCAAACGTGATGTCAAAAGAAACCAAGTATGCAGCTTTTTCTACATTCTAATAATTTACACGTCTCAGCAATCCCTTGATTTTGTCTGATTTCAAACTGACTCTGTAAAATTAGCTCTTTAGAAAGTCAATATTCATAATGTTCACAGACACGTTGTTTGCCCTTCAAACCTCCCTTCCAAGTGTCCTTACCAGCACTCCACCATTTCTTGCTTGAGGGACTTGTTACAGAGAATTCGCATCTATGTTGCTTAAATTGAACCAATACAGCAAAGCCAAGATGCAGCCGCCAAATTTGTAAGGGTGAGCTACGCAGAGCTCTGACTAGACTTCTGTGCAAAATGAGAGTCTGTTGTGGCGACATACTGCAAGTGCTGAGAAGCATAACGAAGCATAACTGGAGAGCACCAGCCATGAATGCATCTATCATTGTATAATTTGCTGGAAGATCAAGCCTTGCTTAGGTGATTGCTCTCACAGAAACATAATCTGCCGCTTCCCCCATGCAAAAAATAAACATTTATAGCTTCAGAGGTGGAATCATAAACATTTGTAACACACTATACTATTTCCATGCACATGACACACACAATGCATTACAAATCCTTTGCTAGAGGTTGCCTAAGGTTGGTCTTAAAATTATTACCCAAATCATTCACTTGAGTTACCCTTGGAGTGGAGCTTGGACAATGCAGCATTTAGCCTTCAGAGTTAAACGCGGATTCGCTAACACTCAAAACTTTAAAATAACTCAAATTGAGACACGGTAGAGCGAGGTTCTCTACCTAGAAGCACTATATGCACTAGCCCCTAAGTTGGATGCCCCTTTCGATGCTTCTTTTCATGTTGAAAAGTCACAGAGTACAATGCCCCGGAGTACAACGGCCACAAAGTCACTATATGCAGCTGTGCAACCATGCACTGATCTGCCATAGAGGACCCCCTAGGGCATTCTTTTATAGGCACTGTGGCCCAAAAGCAACTAATCACAAAAACACAAGTGCTAAAAACATGGCGCCCTAAGAAGCTCTGCAAAGTCAACTGCGTTAATAAAGCAAGCACTCGGCTTGCCATGTCAGCACGGATTTTCCACATCCGTACCATGTGCCACGTCAGTGTCCATACCACGTGCCACATCATCAACCAGATGGTCACTCTCTCTCTCTCTCTCTCTCTCTCTCTCTCTCTCTCTCTCTCTCTCTTTTGTCAAGTAGGTCGCCATGTTGTCACTTTGTGACATACCCTCCCTTAAAAGAAGAGCAATCATCCTCAATTACGCCTGCAAAACAGACTATAAACAATACATCAGCTCAGTAGACAATACAAACATGCAATTTGACTACTCAAACCATGCACTAGCACAAAGAACATTGGTCACTCAACAATCACAACACTATCCCCGTTGAGATCTTAGACTAGTATTAGACTTGCTTAGCCATCACATCCAGATCACGTTGATCTATAGCAGATGTCCTGATAAACTAAATCTCGTCACTCAAGATTCATATCACCTCATTGGTGAATCAAGATAAAACGTTGTAGACATTTCACCTTACACATAAACTCAAACAAACACGCAATTGCCAAAGTACATAAATGAAATTGTTTTGAGGAATTCCTTCCAAATTCATAAATCATGGAAACCAATCTTTGTACATAGTCAACCCAAATAACATGCTCTTTGACGCTTTCCTATGTCTCAGAGACCTCTAAAAATCTCTTCAATGGATGAGAATTTAGATATGTATCAGAAGTCAAAGTCGATCCCCTCAGCAACGCCTATGCATTGACACGAAACAGATTGTGATTTTAAAAATTTAGGGTTTTCAGCAAGAAATAAGGCGTCTACGCGTGTCTCAAGTGCTCCCGCACGCAATGGGACAATTCGCCTTTAAATCGCACGAGTTTTCACGAGAGAACTCTCCATTTTCGCAATTTTTCGCGATGGAACTGTGAGAACCTGTGGGGGATTAGCAATTAGCTAATCCGGTTCCTGTACAGAAGGCTCTTGCCTTGGCAAACGCACATAAAACCCCTAGAACTGTACATGGTCATCTGAGAAGCCCAACTAGTGGGGCAATTTACCATATCTGCAAAGGGGAGAGAGATGCACGAAAGCAAATCGTCACGCTACATGAGACAAGGGAGAAGGCAAGCTCTTCATTACAGTTGTGTTCACCAGTACCCAATACAAGATTACTGTCATAACCCAATTAGCATCAAGAAGATCTATCCTAAAGAGGTATGATTTAATGCTTGCAAAGAGAGGGAAGCATTAGATCTAGCTTTGGATCTAAACCAAGTGCAATTAGAAAGTGGTAATCGCACGTGTAGGGCTCTGATACCACTTGTAGAGATTAGGGATAGAGATTAGGGAGGGAAGATTAGAGAGTCATTCATGGTGTTAACGTGCTAATGACGACGCTAATTAAACAATAGAGACACAGTAGAATGTAGGCACAAAAGTAGATTGATTGATTCAACTAAAAGTGTGTCCAAAAGGCTCATTATATAGAGCTAGCCAAGGCATCTCTTCTGGCATCACCGATGACATCATACAAAAGGCTGCAAATCAGCCAATCCAACTTGCAACTCGTGGGTGACCTATGAAGGCACTTTAGGAGTCCATTAACTAACTCTAAGTGAGTCCACACCCTTTAGGAATGACCCCCATGGGTACCCACACCCTTAAGTACCTTTTCCACATGCTACCACATGGTTCTGTGTCACCTATGTATCCCAGTACGATAGAGGAGATACGCACCAACATTGACAAAGCCCACAATTCCCAACAATCACTCCCCCCGCAAATAACCTACTAAAAAGGTCCACGCCATGAGTTCAGAGGATTGATACAACCAAACGCTCCCCAGACTGCAGCCTCGCTTGGAGGAGGTTCAAGCATACAACCAAACGCTCCCCAGACATCCCGTCTGCATCGTTCCAAAGTTCACACAATACCGAAATAGCATTTCTCACTACACTCGGGAGTAAATCACCAAGCATCGAAACCAGTATTAAAACCGGAGTCGACAATTCAAATCGGCACCAAGACAAGTTCAAAACAGATACCATCCATTTCAAACGAATTCAAAACAAGACCACCAAACAAGTTCTCAAACAGGACTCAGGAAACTGTTAAATCAAACTGAAAAATCATTCTCGACTTCAGTCGAGCTTGAAAGTTGACAAAGCTTCCGTTCTAAAACCTGCACCAGAATTAGGGTTAGATTTCTTCCATAAGGTTGTAGCCGACCATAGCATGGTCCATAAGCTCTTGAATAGTCGAAACAGGCCTCGACAGAGAGTTATCAACCTTGGCGTTTTTGTTTTGCAGATCAGCCTCGGCGACCACAAGACACAGCAGATCAGCCCTAGCGTTAGCAGTTTCCAGTGCAAGACAAATTTCAACCCCTAGCGTTTTTGGTTTGCAGATCAACCTCAACGTTTTTGCAGATCTTCGCGACGGAATCAGCCCTAGACTCAACGTTTTCAGTTTTCAGCAGTTAGAACCCGCAGAAGAAGTCCCAAACCTCGCAGATCTCACCTTCCCACAGCAGATCCTCGCCGCACGATCAGATCCCGCGAAGTTTGCAGTTTCAGCCCGGAAAACGCAGATTTCAGCATCTGCGTTTTCAGCGCGTTGTCGTCGTACCATCGTCATCGACATCGTCACCAACAGAGTCAGAATTCAGCAGATAAAGATTTGCAGATTTCAACCCTTAGCATTTTCAGATTTCAGCCCGTCTCGTCATCGTCCTCATCGTCGGCAAGTCCAAGCATTGTAGAGATTTGTGCAAACAATAGTAGACCACTCTCGCCATAGAGAGTGGGGCCTTCGGAGGAGGGTTTGACAACATTCTGGTGTCGTATTCTTCACTCTCTATCTCTCAGTCTCAGCACCTTCATTCACAGTGTTCACCACTTGTTTGTGTCCATTGCACTCTCCCACTAAAGGAACAGAAGGCTCTCCCTTCCGTAAGTAAAACGAATCCTTGAGCACAGTTCGGAGCACTCATCTTGAGCAAAGTTCAACATTCACTTCCGCTGCACCTTACATTGGTATCAAAGCTTTGGCCGTGTTTTGTATCACTCAAGGAAAGAACCACAAGAAATTTTTTTTGCTTGCTGCGGTCGCACGTAACCCAAGTCCACTTGGGCGTGTCGATTCCTAATCGTGTTTTTGAAGAGTGACAGGAATCCCAAGAAAGAAGGGCTTGTCCAACCTCACCTTGTGCCTCTTTTCACTCATTGAGAGCGGACCGTGCACTTAGCGGCCGGCCAATCGACGTGAGGTGGGAAAAAGCAACCTTGGTGTGAGCGCAAGGCCGCGAAGGGGTGAGCCCGCGGAAAAGAGCAGAACTCGAGTGAAGAGAAGATCCTTCTCTAACACAGATTGCAAGCGAAAGAAGAACCTCAAGACCCCCAAGACCCTCAAGAACCTCAAGACTCAAGCACCCAAGATCCTCAAGACCCCCAACAACCCAAGACCCCAAGACCGATAAGAACCCAAGTTCCGCGTGAACTTAAGAACCCAAGACTTCAGTGGATGGTCATCACCCGAAGCGGAATGGATACTTCGCATGAAGGTGGTGAGCATAGGAGTGGCGAAGAAGAGTTTTCCCCACCAGGAGGTTTTTCTGACCCTCCCCCTTCCCCATCTACGCCAAGGATTGCACTAGCTCCTATGGAGGCTTTTGACAAGAGGATGATGGACAGGATGTTAGCAAGCGAAGAAAGAATAGCAGCCATAGAGCGTAAGTACCAAGAAAAAATGGCATCCATAGCGCGCGAGCACGAGCAAGCACGCTTTGAAGCCAAAGTAAGACAAGCCGAATTAGATCGTAAAGACGCAAAAAGAGAAGCAAAAGGAGAAGCAGAAAGAAAGGCCGATTTGGAGCGTGAGCATGAGCAAGCGCGCAAAGTGGCCGAAGAAAGGAAGGCAACTAGTGAGCGTGAGCAAGCACGCTTGGTGGCCAAAGAAAGCCTGGCTAAATTCGATCGCAAGTGCGAAGAAAGACGGTTAGCGTATGAAGAACAGAGCACCCGACACATGAAGGAGATGTTGCGACTCTTTTCTCAAGTGCAGGCACACATGCAAGAGATTCGAGAAAAGGAGACTCTCTCGGTCTCTTCTTCTCCCAAGCATGACACACATGATTTGCATGATAATGATAAGCATATATACCTAGATGAATCCAGGATAGGCCCAGATTCACCCTTAAAAGGAAAGTGCAAGGTACAGACCCATGGTAGTGATAATGATAAGCATAATGATTTGCATGATCAACATGTGATTTCTCACGAGCATGATTATTTGCATGATAATGATGTGATTTTTCACGAGCGTGATGATTTACAAGAAGAAACTGTGATTGTTCACAAGGATGATGGTTTAGTTGATGCTTTTTCTAGCGAAGCTAACCTCATTGCAGATTCGATCGATCACGAAGAACCGATCTTGGCTCTCGAGCCTAGGTCCAAAGAACCCTCACAGGAAGTATTATGTATTCGCATGATTAGTCAGCACGCATTGTTCGAGTGTTTCATACGTAATCGTTTCTCATATTTTAGTCAGCGTTTTTATGTGATCCCTTTTCATAGGCATGCCATTGTACGTTGAGCACGATTCACTCATGAATGAGCACAGATGTATGCGGATTTCTCATGAAAAGTTGAAATGTTTGCATTCAAGGAATTCACATTCCATGTCTCTTCCTTGGCATGTCACAGTATCCGAAAGAGCACAAGAAAGATTGAGCATCAAGCATCAGCATTTCCATTGTGTTTTGCCACAGTTGATTGATTTAGATCAAAAAGTCAAGATTCGATCTCATTGTTTGCGAGTGTTTGATGAACGGTTTGGCACTCCGTCTCTATGTTCATCTAATTGCATGCACAGGCTCTACAGAAGAGTAGTATTTTTTCAATCACTTTACATGGAATGGGTATGTTCATGTTTTTGTGTTGGAAGTGGTTTCAGGAATTTTCATCCTCAGAGATTCTTGAAGAAGATGGATCTACGTCCATAGACAAATTTGAAGCATTGAAGGAGACTCAGAAGACTTTGTGTCGCTTTCGGCACGGCCCATAGAAGCAAGCGTTGCAAACCTTTATGAAGTTCAAGTATCGCATAACCCACGCATCAGAGTGGGCCGGCAAAGAGTCCTTTCCAAGATTCCGGATGTTATTGGCGATCTCCCTCGACACCATACAGTTCGGTACCAGTACCTCACTTTGAAAAGAAGGGGATGTCACGTGATACATCTAACCCTATGTGCACGTGGACAAGCTACTTAATGACAAGGGTTCAGTCCAGTTTAGTCAATCTAGAATAGGAAGTGACCTGGCACTTTTGTGAGTCTGTTCGCAAACCGTGCATGTCCAAACACTTAGAGTAGATGCATATCCTCTGGTTGCACATAGCATGATCATCAGATTTCCATCAAAACCCATCAGGAGCATTTTTACAGTGCATAGACCTATTTTCCCTATTTTTGACATTTCACTTATTATTTTTAAGTGACTTTTGTTGGAAACTAGGTAAGGCAATTTTGCTAAGCAAGTATAACAAGAAACCTAGCGCTAGCACTTTCTGGCAAAAGAGGCAGTAGGAGCTCCGGTTCAACAGGCACCTTCTCAGCAGGATCCCCCAAGACCAACATAGCGTTTTGCCCAACAGCAGAGCCTAGCGTTTTCATTCCCAGATCAGCCTTGGTGTTTTTGTTTTGCAGATCAGCCTCGGCGACCATAAGACATAGCAGATCAACCCTAGCGTTAGCAGTTTCCAACGCAAGACAAATTTCAACCCCTAGCGTTTTTTGGTTTGCATATCAACCTCAACGTTTTTGAAGATCTTCGCGACGGAATCAGCCCCAGACTCAGCGTTTTCAGTTTTCAGCAGTTAGAACCTGCAGAATAAGTCCCAAACCTCGCAGATCTCACCTTCCCGCAGCAAATTCTCGTCGCACGATTAGATCCCGTGAAGTTTGCAGTTTCAGCCCAGAAAATGCAGATTTCAACATCTGCGTTTTCAATGCGTCGTCGTCATCGACATCGTCACCGACATAGAGTCAGAATTCAGCGGATAAAGATTTGCAGATTTCAACTGTCACGTGACACATCCAACCCTATGTGTCCGTGGACAAGCTACAGTACGACAAGGGTTCAGTCAGTCCAGTCAGTCTAGATTAGAAGTGATCTGGCACTTTTGTGAGTCTATTCGTAGACCGTGCTTGCCCAATCACTTAGTGTAGAAGCATATCCTCTGGTTGCACACAGCATGATTATAAGCATTCCCATCAGAATCCTTCAGGGGAATTTTCCAGTGCATTTAGCCTATTTTACCTATTTTTGGCATTTTTCACTTATTAATTTAAGTGACTTTCCGACAAAAGTAGGTAGGGCAATTTTGCTAAGTTTGTATATAAGCAAACTAGAGCTAGCACTATTTGGCAGAAGAAGCAACAGGAGCTCCACGCTCAACAGGCAACTTCTCAGCAGAACCCCCCCCCCCCCCCCAGGAGACCTAGTGTTTTTGGAGCAGAGCCATCACCTAGCGTTTTCATCACAGATCAGCCAGTGATTTGCTTTTCCAGATTCCGGCGACAGCAGAACCTCAGACCAGCCTAGCGTTTTGCATTTTGCAGAGCAACAGGCGACAGCAGCAGAAATTCAGCCCTAGCTCTTTTGGTTGCAGATCAGCCCCGGCGTTTTGCAGCTTTACCGCGACGGAACAGCAAGGAACATCAGCGTTTTCAGTTTTCAGCAGTTAGCACCCGCAGATAAAGTCCCGAACCTCGCAGATCTCACCTTCCCGCAACAGTTCCTCGCCGTACGGTCAGTTTCCGCCAGGTTTACAATTTCAGCCCGGAAAATGCAGATTTCAGCATCAGCGCGTCGTCACATTGTCGTCATCGACATCGTCACCGACATACAGTCGGAATTCAGCAGATAGAAGATTAGCAGATTTCAGTCCATAGCGTTTTTGGACAGCAGTAGCAACTTTGCAGATTTCAGCTCTTAGGTCGACTTCGTCATCCCCGTCGTCATCGTCGACATAGCCTAGACTTGCATCAGTCTCATGCATACCGTTTGTACCAGATTGTGCAATCATAAGTAGACCACTCTCGCCGACGAGAGTGGGGCCTTTGAAGGAGGGTTTTACAACGTCTCTGGTGTCGTATCTCTCTTCTCTCTCTATCTCTCAGTCTCATACACTTTCACGCACATTGTCCATTCACTTTGTTTGTGTCCATTGCACTCTCTCATTAAGAACGGAAGGCTCTACCTTCCATAAGAAAAAAAGGAACCTTGAGCACAGTTCGGAGCACTCATCTTGAGCAAAGCGCAAACATTCATTCCGCTGCACATAACATTGGTATCAAAGCTTTGGCAGTGTTCTGTTTCACTCAAGGAAAGAACCACAAGAATCACAAGATTTTTTTTGCTTGTTGCGGTCGCACGAACCCAAGTTCGCTTGGGCGTGTCGATTCCTAATCGTGTTTTTGAAGAGTGACAGGAATCCCAAGAAAGAAGGGCTTGTCTTGCCTCCCCTTGTGTCTCTTTTCACTCATTGAGAGCGGACCGTGCACTTAACGGCCGGCCAATTGACGTGAGGTGGGAAAAAGCAACCTTGGTGTGAGCGCAAGGCCGCCAAGGTGTGCGCCCACAGAAAGGAGTACAACTCGAGTGAAGAGAAGATCCTTCTCAAACACGGTTTGCAAGCGAAAGAAAACCTCAAGAACCTCAAGAGCCTCAAGAACCCAAGGCTCGCAAGAACCCAAGTTCCTCGTGAACTTAAGAACCAAGACCACAAGAACCTTCGACTTCACTGGATGGTCATCACTCGAAGCGGAATGGATACTTCGCTTGGAGGTGATGAGCATGAGAGAGGCGAAGAAGAATTTTCCCCACCAGGAGGTTTTTCCGACCCTCCCCCTTCCCCATCTACGTCAAGGATTGCGCTAACTCCTATGGAGGAATTGGACCAAGAAAGAGAAGCAGACAGAAAGGCCTATGAAGAAGAAATGGCAGCCATAGATCATAATTACGAAGAAGAAGTTGTAGCCATAGAACGTAAGTACGACTTGGAAGAAAAAGAAAGTCAAGCCAAATTTGATCGCGAGAACAAAGCAAGACAAGCAGAATTTGATCGTGAGACCAAAGCAAGAATGCAAGAGATGTTGCGACTCTTTTTTCAAATGAAGACACAGATGCAACAGGATCAGGAAAAGGAGACTCTCTAAGTCTCTTCTTCTCCCAGGCATGACAAACAGGATTTGCATGATGATAAGCATGATGATGATTTGAATGCCAATGATTTGCATGATGATTTGAATGATAATGACAAGCATGATGATTTTCATGATCAAGATGTGATTTCTCACAAGCATGATGATTTGCATGATCAAGATGTGATTTCTCACAAGCATGATGAGTTGTACGACGATGATGTGATTGTTCACAAGGATGATGTGTTAGTGGATGCTTTTTCTAGCGAAGCTGACCTCGTTGTAGATTTGATCAATCACGAAGAATCGATCTTGGCTTTCGAGTCGAGATCCAAGAAACCCTTCACGAAGAACCGATCTTGGCTTTCGAGTCAAGGTCCAAAGAACCCCCACAGGACGATTCAATCATTCAGGAAGAAGCGATCTTGGCTCTCGAGCCTAGGTCCAAAGAACCCTCACAGGAAGTATTATGTGTTCGCATAATTGATACGCACGCATTGTTTGAGTGTTTCATTCATGATCGTTTCCTATATTTTAGTCAGCGTCTTTATGTGATCCCTTTTCCTAGGCATGACATATTGTATGTTGAGCACGTTTCACTCATGGATGAGCACGAATGTATGCGGATTGTTCATGAAAAGCTGAAAAGTATGCATTCAAGGAAGTCACTTTCCATGTCTCTTCCTTGGCATGACACATTCGTAGAACGAGCACATGAAAGTATGAGCACCAAGCATGGGCATTTCCATTGTGATTTGCCACAGTTGATTGATTTCGATCAAACAGAAAAGATTCAATCTCATTGTTTGCATGTGTTTGATGAACGGTTTGTCACTCCGTCTCTATGTTCATCTACATTGCATACACAGTCTTTAGAGAAGACGAGATTTTTTCCAGTCACTTTACATCAAATAGGTATGTTCATGTTTTTGTGTTGGAAGTGGTTTCAGGAATTTTCAGCCATGGAGATTCTTGAAGAAGAAAGAAGCATGACACTGACGAAGTTGAAGCATCAAAGGAGCCACAGAAAACTTTCTGATGCTTTCGGCGCGGCCCAAAGAAGCAAGCTTTGCAGACCTTTATGAAGTTCAAGTACCGCACGACCCACACATCAGAGTGGGCCGACGAAGAGTCCCTTCCAGAATTCCGGATGCTATTGGCGATCTCCCTCGACGCCATACAGTTCGGTATCAGTACCTCACTTTGAAAAGGAGGGGATGTCACGTGACACATCCAACCCTGTGTGTCCGTGGACAAGCTACAGCACGACAAGGGTTCAGTCAGTCCAGTCAGTCTAGATTAGAAGTGATCTGGCACTTTTGTGAGTCTATTCGTAGACCGTGCGTGCCCAGTCACTTAGTGTAGATGCATATCCTCTGGTTGCACACAGCATGATCATAAGCATTCCCATCAGAATCCTTCAGGGGAATTTTTCAATGCATTTAGCCTATTTTACCTATTTTTGGCATTTTTCACTTCTTAATTTAAGTGACTTTCCAACAAAAGTAGATAGGGCAATTTTGCTAAGTTTGTATATAAGCAAACTAGAGCTAGCACTATTTGGCAGAAGAGGCAGCAGGAGCTCCACGCTCAACAGGCAACTTCTCAGCAGAACCCCCCCCCCCCAAGGAGACCTAGCGTTTTTGGAGCAGACCTAGCGTTTTCATCACAGATCAGCCAGCGATTTGCTTTTGCAGATTCCGGCGACAGCAGAACCTCAGAGCAGCCTAGCGTTTTGCATTTTGTAGAGCAACTGGCAACAGCAACAGAAATTCAGCCCTAGCATTTTTGGTTGCAGATCAGCCCCGGCGTTTTGCAGCTTTACCGCGACGGAACAGCAAGGAACATCAGCGTTTTCAGTTTTCAGCAGTTAGCACCTGCAGATAAAGTCCCGAACCTCACAGATCTCACCTTCCCGCAGCAGTTCCTCGCCGTACAGTCAGTTTCCGCCAGGTTTACAGTTTCAGCCCGGAAAACGCAGATTTCAGCATCTGCGTCGTCGTCGCATCGTCGTCATCGACATCATCACCGACATAGAGTCAGAATTCAGCAGATAGAAGATTAGCAGATTTCAGCCCATAGCGTTTTTGGACAGCAGTAGCAACATTGCAGATTTCAGCCCTTAGGTCGACTTCGTCATCCCCGTCGACATAGCCTAGACTTGCATCAGTCTCATGCATACCGTTTGTACCAGATTGTGCAATCATAAGTAGACCACTCTCGCCGACGAGAGTGGGGCCTTCAGAGGAGGGTTTTACGTCTCTGGTGTCATATCTCTCTTCTCTCTCTATCTCTCAGTCTCATACACTTTCACGCACAGTGTCCATTCACTTTGTTTGTGTCCATTGCACTCTCTCATTAAGAACGGAAGGCTCTACCTTCCATAAGAACAAAAGGAACCTTGAGCACAGTTCATAGCACTCATCTTGAGCAAAGCGCAAACATCCATTCCGCTGCACATAACATCAGCCCTTAGCATTTTCAGATTTCAGCCCGTCTCGTCGTTGTCCTCATTGTTGTCGACATCGTCGGCAAGTCCAAGCATTGTAGAGATTTGTGCAATCAATAGTAGACCGCTCTCGGGGCCTTCGGAGGAGGGTTTGAAATATTCTGGTGTCGTATTCTTCTCTCTCAATCTCTCAGTCTCAGCACCTTCGTTCACAGTGTTCACCACTTGTTTGTGTCCATTGCACTCTCCCACTAAAGGAACGGAAGACTCTCCCTTCCGTAAGTAAAAGAAATCCTTGAGCACAGTTCGGAGCACTCATCTTGAGCAAAGTTCAACATTCAATTCCGCTGCACCTTACAGTGGGTGGTGGAAAAACTGGGTGCATTGCCTGTTAACCACTTCCCTGTCCATTCAAGACAGCATGCGGGCTCTGAAAGGTGGCGGGCTGAACTGGCATAACCTGTGGAATAGGCATCCTAACCACCTGTTCAAGGACGGGAGGAACCTGTTTTGGAGCCCCCGACTCCGCAACATGCGAGTGTTCCCTATCCTGTTGAGTCGCATGAAGTACTTGGGCTCGAGCCTCAACAAGCTCCGTTCGCAATGTAGGTTGCCTATTTTGTTGTTGCACTGGTGGCACTTGCAAGAACTCCATAAACCTTGGATTTTGCACCAGTTGCGAAAAGACATTCACCGCAGCAACTAACTGAGTCTTGAACGCATCATCCTCAAGTTGCCCAGTCATAAAGCCATGTACTATTGGAAGGACATTCACATCAGCAGGAGATACTGTCTGACGTGGCCGTGAGCTCTCGCAAATCTCAAAGACCATAGGAGTTTCCTGCTTGTCCTTCAAAGAGGAACCCTCTTCCATAATGCCCTTCCCTTTGTCGGCCATAGTGTAATCCCGCGTTCCTGTACTCTGTGTCTTTACTCCAAACAACAGAAGCTCACCTCTTGAGAAAAAGGTGATTGATGTCCCGGTAATGGAACCTTGAAACAGGCCCATGGGGCGGTAGGCTTTGCCTTTCACCCGAAATTCTTTACTTTAGACACACACACAGAGAACGTGCAAAGGAAACCTGCGACGGGAATTAACACTTAAGCACACATACCGCTCAAGAGCTAGAATGCTCCAAGCAGACGCCGACAACCTGTAGGCCCCAAAATTGGCGCCCCTTTCGGTATTTCTTTATATATTAACAGAAGGAATAAAACCTGTGATTTCCTACGAGCTGTCCCGCATAATCCGGGCTGAAAACCACCTGTTCTGGCCCGATTTCGGCAACATAATTGTACTAGGATGCTTCACAGACAATATCCCCACACTATAGATGACTTTCCCGACACATACGGACACTTTGCAAAACCTGGCGAGAATCTGCAGCACGCTGAATTCTCTGTTTTCTGCCCCGAAAATGCACCAGATCACCTCTACAGCGATCCCCTCGCGTCCCCGAACGTCCTGGGGATATTAGGGACCGTTTAGGGCCGAAACCCTAAACTTGCCAAAATACACAGCAGGCTGTAATTCCCTGTTTTGGGCTCCATTTCGCGTGCCGATCGCATCCGTAGCAAGTCCTCGAGCTCCCGCACCTGTAGGGCTACTTGCCCTTTGAATCGGACGAGATTTCTCACGTGACACCTCTCTGAATTCACTTGTACCTGCAGGGAATTAGCAACTAGCTAATCCAATACCTATGCAAGAGGCTCTTGCCTCGGCAATCGCGCATGAACCCACACAACTGTACATTAGTCAAATGAAGAGCCCTCGTGGGGCATCACATAACTGCACGTAGGGGAGAGAGAGAGAGTAGTGTGTAGTGTGCAGGTCATCACTCCTAGCACCACACTGTACATACGTGGAAAGAAAGCACTCCATAGCTCTTAACCTGTGATAGTTCTTGCAAAATGAGCCTCCCACCTTAAAAATCAGCGCTAGCTCTTCATGCATGAGGAAAGTGCATTAAAATGCGCCACTTGGCACGATTACACGCATTTTCCCGTTTCGGGGTTACCGCCTAAAAATCTCTTGACCGGTTGCCCAGTTGACTTCGCGGCAAAGTTGTAAAATGTTTCCCTTGGCGAACACATTTCACGGCCCAAAATAGCAGTTCCCTAGATTTTAGGAGATGCTTCCGTTGGGCTCCCATTGGTCATCTGACCATCTATCCTCATTGAGACCGCATCCAAAAGTGCAATGTGGCCCAACTGTCGGATACTTTCTGTTGGTGATCCCACCCTGACTTTATGCCTTTATTGAGTTCACTTCCTAGTATCCACCAACTTACTAAGTGCGACGGGGGAACCTACATGATCTTGTACTGAGCCTAGACATCCTCTTACTATATGAATTCCAGTGTTACCCACTTCTCGTCTGCGGGTGAAACTACCATTCACATTGGCCATGCAATGTCCGACCATTTGCAACTTCAAAAAGAGGGTCTCAAAAATAAAACAAAAATCATTGGAAAGAAACCAACAACTAACGTTAGCAGTTGTCACGTCCTCGTGACATAGTTAACGGTTGCCACGTCCTCGTGACCCCAGCTTTGGGGCAATTTGCTTTTGAGTTTTAAGGATTTTCATGTAACTTCTTTTCCATGGACAAGGGCCTATAAATTAGACCCAAGGGCCACTCTGGCTCATTTGTGCTGACGAGACTTCGAGCAGAGAGGAACCACAGGCATTGTAACTTTGCTCAAGCATTAATATAAAAATAAATAAATACCGAAAGGGGCACCAGTCTTTGGGGCCAATCTCTCTGGACGCGGAACTACGTCGGGCCATGTGGACTCAATTGGATTGTGATTTAAGTGTGAAGTATTTTTAAGTGATCCACTTGTGTCGTGCAAGATTCTCGACTTGGGGTGCCCAAGTATGTTACACCTACGTCAGCACAGCTAGCGTGAAACGCGGAATTCCATACAGGTTGCCACATCAATAGTTCAACGCAAAATCCGGATCTTCCATACTGACCTGCCACGTCAATAGAGTGTGTGGTCCTGCTTTATTTTATCTTTATCTCTAGGCACTTGGGCCCCGGCGGAGGGGGTCCCATAAGTTGGTGGGAACTTCTTTAAAAATAGGCCACTCAGCAAGACTTTGTAAGTTGGTAAAACTTCCCCTATTGCTCCTAGGGTTTAGGTCCTTCAACCAAGATCTGCAGATTGGCTCCGTTCTTCAGTCACAAGTTTGTGACATCCCCCCTTCTTGATAGAAAGTAATCATCCGTGATGACAGCATATCTGCAAAACAACTCAAGTTAGCTCAAAAATTTCCGAGGGTCATTCCAAGGGACATTCCAAGGGACAATCAGTTTTCTCACTCCAAATTGGAGCTCTTGATATCCTGGTCATTGGCTTCCGAGAAAAAACTCATCCAATCAGGAGTTTCACTCCAAATTGGAGCTCTTGATATCCTGGCTCGTTGACCTCCCAGGAAAACTTCATCCAATAAGAAGTATTCAGTGGTTGGCACATCACAATGCAACACAAATGCTCACATATGCATGTTACAAGACATAGAAACATAAACTCGCCGATGCCCACATGGCCAGACCAACCCACATCAAGTCGGATCTCATCGACAAGCCAAATCAGCTAGGGATGGTGTGAGACAATAGGCTAAAGTTTTCCTTCTTCTATTTCTCTTTTGCAACTTGTGTTAAAAATGAGCCTTAGGAGTCCCTTTACACCAGTGGTGACTGCAAATACGCATTTGATAGTTTAGACAACCTACACCACTCATTGACAAGTTGTGCTTTATATAACCATTGGGGTCACATAGGTGCCGGTACACGTTCCCCTGTAGAAGCATGCACCATGCCAACGTGGCACATCGAGCTCATGTGCACAGGACACATGATCATGAATTCATTGCCAGATACTCAAAATGATGAGTCGACTTCTTCCAAAATTTCAATGAGTACTTCGAGTAAGGAAGCAGAAACATGTGGAGCAATTCTTTTATAACTTCCCTTTGTTTTTTTCAAAGTCTAGGCTGTAAGCTGAGACACTCCCTAACACTGGTAAACTTTGAAATTGAAACTGTCTCACACACACGGCTTCTTTATTTACTTACTGGTACTCTCAAAAGACTGTTTTCTGGACAGACTGTAAAAGTTAGGGCTAGATCATCAGAAAATGCCTCTCTCTCTCTCTCTCTCTCTCTCTCTCTCTCTCTCTCTCTCTCTCTCTCGCACAGAACAGAACCTTACCTCACGGGAAGGGGGTTGCGAGAATGAGAAAGTGACACGGGACTGGATGGCAAGCTTGACATCTTCGGTGTCAATTGAGGGCTTCGAGGCGTGTTCGGAATAGAGTTGGGCATCCCCGAGGACCTCCACAACATAGCGGTAGCAAAAATCGAGGAATTGTTGCACCACGCGCGGCTCGTGCTGCTTTACACCCATGGACCTCAGAATGCTCTTCACCAACTTCGCATCTCTGGGCACATCCTCTTCCGCTCCTTCTCCGCCTCCCCCTTCATCGCCTGCCATCTTCCGCTCTCTCTCTCTCTCTCTCTCTCTCTCTCTAAAATCAAGATTCGTCTGATGGCGGGATAGTTTCCTACGACGTTAAAATACTCTTCTGTTTCTTCTTGCTCGTCTAATGGCGGGCAGGAGGCCTCTTGGTTCTCTCTCTCTCTCTCTCTCACTCTCACAAAGCCTCCGGACTAACTCAAAACCAGGTTTTGGGTTAGCCCATGTGACCCAAAACCTGGGGCATGAGGTGGTGGGTTCAAATCCGGTCAACAGAGGCCCAAAATTTTGCACTACTCGGGTTTCGCCTGCCTCGATTTTCGCCCTACCCGGGTTTAGCCCGTCTCATCCCACTTGCCGACCGTCGATCCCCCCCCCCATAGTCAATTTTGTGTGTCGCTTAGTCTCGTGGCTCTCCAAGTCAAGTCTTTTTTTGAAGAGAGTAGAAATGGATTAAAAGAAGAGAAAAAATTACAATCTTACCTAGCAGGTGGGAAGAGAGGCATCCCAAACTTCTAACCGATTCTTGCTTGGTAGGCCTTGGTATAGAATGGTGTCATGAAGAATATGTTATGTGTTTACGGACAATGGATTGTAGATGGACAACTTAACAAAAATTGGTGGGATACAACTTAATAAACATGAAGGCATGACCAATATGTTTACCAATAATGGATTGTAGATGGATACTTTAACAAAAATTGGTCGGATACAACTTAATAAGCATGAAAATGAAGGCATTATAACAACCAACAAAGAAATTAAAAATTATAAACTTAGCATAAGACATAACGTTGGATGCGAGGGATGAGTGGAAAATGCCTCAAAACTTTACATGGAATTTTGTTGCTCTGCATTCCTTCTTTGAACCTAGGCTCCCCGCACGATGGACATGTGTCACAATCGGCATGCTCATTACGAAAGAGAACACAATCGTTCACGCAAGCATGAATGCGATCATAATCCATCCCTAATGCAGTCACCACTTCGCGTGCTTTTCATCCATTCTCTGGCATGTGATTGCCAACTGGCAACATCTTTCCTAGCAACCTATCACAAGAAGAAAGTACATTAGAAGCTAATTTATGCACTCCAGAAGCATCCTTCACAATCTGTATACATACCTCAAAAGTGCGTCGACACTAGCATTGCTCCATCCAAACATCGTCTGAAGGTTAAGGACTTCGAGAGATGTGAAAGCACCTTTGAGTGACCGCATATATCCCGTTGGAGTTATCAATTGACATCAAACATCTAACACTGAAGTAAACAAGTAAGTATGTAGTTAATGCTATTTATAAAATGCATTGTCAAACTAAAAAAAATAAGTGCATGTGTATGTATTTATTAAACATATATGATGATTGCCATCAAACATCTACTAGTGAGGAAAACATGTAGGTAAACTATACTAAAGAAAGTCTCAGCAAATTGAAAATATAGAAAGCATTGACAAGCTCTAAGTTCACTACTGATATGAGAATTGTCATCTGAGTGTGCAAGGCAGAGGGTGTCGATAAGGAACAAAAGACGTGCCCTGCCTTGTAGTCTTTATGTGTTGTCCAAGCAAACACATACACATGGAGGTTAGGATGCAAATTACGAACCTTGCAATTTTATCGAGGCAGAGTCGTGCTTATCTATTTTAACGTCCACTATTGCTCAACATATTGCAAGAATTTAAAAGTTGCACATCGCAGGGTTGTATGCAGACCACGATATAAGTTGCACCTATGAAGTAATGTTAGTGTGCCTTGTTCTTCCTCAATTTGCATCATGCAAAAGCACTTGGTCTCAACGAGTGATCTCCTCTCTAGTACATTCGATCGTAGTTTGGATTTTGGCTAGCAAGAGGAGGTGTTGGGCGTAGCCAATAGGGGAATGGAGTATCATTTTTATACAATTTTCACAAGTGATACATACGTCAATGGAGTATCTTGTTTGTCCTCTTTAGAAGGTTGTTTCACCCTCATTGAGCTCTATTTCAAGCTCTTCTTCAGGACCTTCATCTTGATACAAGAGACTAGATCCATCAGGGTCATAATTGGGGTAATCCCTTGCATCCAAGGTCCCTCATGCTATTACTCAAAACTGTTGAAGGCTGATTCATACTAAGGGAATTTAATTCCTCATCCAAAGAGCTTTTTTTTATTGGTAGAAGATCTTGCCTTCTCTTTTGTTCCTCATCCATCATGGAAAGCTAATTTTCTTCCCAATCATGAAATCAACCTTAACCCATACCTCTTGATCTCACTTCACAACATCTTTTGCATTAGCACTCATACATGTGGCAATTTGTGACACATGCATCCCTTCCTTTCAATCACGAAGTCCGCAAGCTACACAATGTAGCCATGATTCGAGACAAGTGAAACCATACCTTGATAAATATTGAACAGCTCATGGTTGATTCTATTTGAAGGGCTAGGGTTTCTATCATCTTGATCCCTCTTGCTCCAGTCTCTGCATTTATCATTCTCATCTCACTGTGAGACCATACCCATTCTATCTATCCATATGATCATGCTATGAGGCCTAGGATCAAGAATCCAACCACTCTGCCTAGTCATCCCTCTCTATGAACTCTATTTATAATAGAGAAGGCCACATGCCAGTTCCCATTGGGCCATGTCCAGAATCTTGGCCTCACATTACTCCCCCCTTGGAGAAGCGTTCTTTTTCCTCGAAAACAAAATTCAAATATTTCTTCTTAAGAACACTAATGTTTTTCCAAGTGGCACCTTCTTCGTGTTTATCTTTCCACTTAATCAATGCTTGTCGACATACATGATGACAAGTACTTAAATCATGGTAGTCAAGAATGCACTCAGGTTTATGTGGTTGGGTGGGACTAAAACTTGTTGATTAACTACGTTGTCATCCATATGCAAGCATTTACATAAATGACTTAGAAAACTTAGGTGTAGGACAAGTTTTTAGACTTTCTGACTGCTTTTGGGACACGTAAGAATACCTCTTCGCCTTTTGTGAACCAACCTACCGATGTTTCTCATTAGCATACTTCTTGTATTTGTCATGTGTTTGTCGAACATTTTGACGCACAATTTTCACCATTTCCATATGATCTTGGATGACTTGTTGATTTCTTTTGTCGCCAACCCCATCGTAATTGGTGATCTAAGTTGAAACCCGTACATAAGCATGAAGGGACTAAACCGATTAATAACATGTTTTACACTATTATAAGCAAACTCCAAAATAGGGAGAGAATCTTCCCAATCTGTTTGCTTTTTGCTAACAACATGCTCTTACCATACGCTCTAGCACCCGATTAATGCATTCAATTTAACCATCCGTCTCTAGATTATCTGTAGTACTAAGATTGAGTTGCATTCCCAACCATGGCTAACTTGGGAGTTTTGACAATGGACTTGGTTGTAATAAACATAGTCTACCTATTTGCAATCACCCGTACCAAGTCATTACCTCATATAGTGGTTGGTAGACCCACAATAAAATCGATAGGGAAACTTTCCCAATCTGATTGCTTTTTGCTAACAGCATGCTCGTAACATACGCTCTAGCACTTGATTAATGCATTCAATTTGACCATCCGTCTCTAGATTATCTATAGTACTAATATTGAGTTGCGTTCCCAACCATGGCTAACTTGGGAGTTTTGACGATGGACTTGGTTGTAATAAACATAGTCTACCTATTTACAATCACCCATACCAAGTCGTTACCTCATATAGTGGTTGGTAGACCCACAATAAAATTGATAGGGAAACTTTCCCATTTGCCATTGGGAATCTTCAAAGGATGCAGGTGACTGCGAGGCCTCCCTATTCTACAATGTTTCTAGCGGTTTCTACACTACATGTTGCCACCTTTGTAGAATCTCCCGATTCTGAAGAGCTTATAGCGATCTCTAAACTACATGTTGCCTCACGCGGTTTCTCCTCCTCCGAGACCAAAAATCACAAGAGCCTCATCCCAACAACCTACTCAATTGTTGATTCCGATTAGGGGATTTTAACATGGTTCAATCACCTAATGTGCACTCAATGCAACCGCCACTTCCACCATCGTTGCCACCCCCCCCCCACCACCACCACCTGGATACAATGTATGGAGCCCATATGGTTTCCCCTAATACTATCCACATCTTGGATTTGCACCAAATCAGTCAAAAGACTTCATGGATGGTGGATCCACAATCAAAATTTTCACCTACTAAGGAGTGAAACACAAAAAGAAAGCTTTGCAATTCTTGCAACATTTTGATAACATCTTGCGAAAGTATCAAATATCTCTTGAGTAGCGAGATTTTTCAAAGATGCATTGGTGGAGTTCTATAGCTACCAAGCCACATGCTCCAATGACTTGGCAAGCTTTCAAGAATATATTTTTCCGGAGCCACATGTCATCCCTATTTGAAGCAGAGCTTTTGGCAGAATGAGGTAACCCAAAAATACTTGCCAGAAAAACTATGAAAGACTACAACCAAAGGTTCCTCAACGTTTACCTTTCGGTGTCTTTCTTCAAGCTGATCACCTTGCACGACCAGTACGAGCGCTATACCATCAAACTACTATCACCTTTACAAGAATATTGTTTGTTTGAACAAGTTTCTACAATGCAAGTGCTCACGGACCATGCTGGAGTTGGTTACAAACTTATGAAAAGGGGAGGTAAGAATTTGTCATTGATGACCAACCAACAAACACTCACAATCCTTGAACACCATGAATAAATTCTTGAGATTTTCACAAACTTCAAGTCAAAAGCCCGAAACCCTACTGCAAGAAGGCAAATGCTTTGAATGTTTCCAAGCAAGACACAACTACTAAAACTTCCCAAGGGAATAAACCTCCAGAGCAACCTTCTGCTAAGAAGGCCAAAACGGCGGTCGGACTTGTTTCATTTATACCATCTCTCTAGATGGTACTGAAGAATTGTTCAAAGCATATGAACAGATCAAGGGCTTCAACCCAAGAGCCACCGAATTTCATCCATCTAGAGTTCCTCAAATAGATGGACTTTGAATACGACCAGTTTGTTGCAAAACTAGAGGTCGAATTAGCCACATGGAAAACGCAAAAAGTGGTACCACTCATTGGTGCTCTTCATTCACTATACAAGGATACCATGGCAGGACGTACTTTCACATCATGCACTTAGCAAAATTCTCTTTTGGCATGCCTTGACTCAATCAGAACGATGCAACCATCCACACCAAGGATCAAACTATCACTCTGAAGCCTTAATAACAAAAACCAACCCTGAATGATTTAAAGTTTGATTTGTATTTAGATATTGTTGTTATAGAAATACTCTTTCTAGAATTGTTTCAAATGGATTTTATATGTTTTAAACTTGTTTTGGTGCCAACTTGAGATTCCTTGATTCTGGTTTTGATGTTGGTGATTTACACATGGCTCGCGCTTTCTCGGGAGGAGTATCAAAGAGAAAAATTGTGCTTAATAATGTCTAAATATCTCCTTGCTTAGGCTTCCTCAGAGGAGTATTCATGTTAGTTGTAGTTCCTTTAAACGTTACATGCTATGATCTAGGGAGCATCTAATTGTACTCTTGGAACCTCCAAGCGACGCAAGTTGGGGTCTGGGGAGCGTTTGGTTCTAGCAAGCCTCTTCATCTCATGGCCCAAACTTTTTTAGGCTATTTACAAGGGAAGTGGTGAGGGAGTCATTGAATATCTGATGGCCCTAACCTTTCCAAGTTATTCACAGGGGTAGCCTTTCATCAACGGTTGTATAATTTTATGTCCTATAACATGTATCTCTAATCATATATGTTGCATCGTGATGTGTCACCAAATGAAGATTTCCAAATTGGGGAAGATTGCTTGAGTATGAGACTTTAGTGCATTGCACACCCTTTTAAAGATCAGCGCGGTCTGGGTGTGATGGCTAATTTTACTACGCCAAGATATCAAGATGGAATGAGAAAACTAAATGACCCTTGGGATTGACCCTCAAAACGACTCTCGGATATTTTGCACTAACTTTTATTGTCTTTTGCAAATATAATCACGGACAATTACTCTTCTTTCAAGAGGGGGGTATGTCACAAATTGATGACGTGTCAACCATTGAAGACAAAGAGGGTTAATCCTCCATGATCCTAACCCTAGCCAACCTATAGGTCATAGCCAAGGGGCCTAAAACCCTAACAAAAATAGAAGAAGAAGAACCTACAACTTATTGAAGATCGGTTGAGTGGCCTGAAGGCAAAATGGGCTAGGATTAAGAATTCTAATCCTAATAACTTTGAGGCCACCTGACTCCTTTTTAGGAGACCCCTTGACAACACATGTGTAGTTGGCACCTTGCCAGGGTTGTGTCCTCCTAGTCCTACCCTTGTCTAGACATTACTCCCCCTTTGGAGAAGCATTTTCGTCGGCAAAAGCCAAAGTGGTGTATTTCTTCTTGAGAACACTTGTGTAGTTGGCACCTTGCCAGGGTTGTGCCCTCGTAGTCCTACCACCCTTGTTCATACATTACTCCCCCCTTGGAGAAGCATTTTCACTGTCAAAAGCCAAAGTGGTGTATTTCTTCTTAAAAACACTTTAACTATACCATGATAGTCAAGAATATGTATAGGGTCTTGCGGTTGAGTGGGAGGCTCAATGAAATCAACAAGATCATCTTGATTTATAACATTGTTGTTTCTATGTAGCGTTTATGTAAATGGCTTACATAAAAAAATCGGATGAATATGAGTATCTTGAATGGGTCACAACACCTAAGAGGTAATTAGATGGATTACCACTTTTCAAACTTTTTGAAGTTTTGACACACTAAAAATACTTCTCCACCTTCCATGAAAGTGACTTGCGATCTTTTCTCATCAACATACTTCTTGTATCTATCGTGCTTGTTGAACATTTTGATGAGCAATTTTTTCAGCATATCCTTATGGTCTTGGATAAAGTCCTTGACTTGCTGAATCTTCTCAGTACCCAACCCCACCATAACTGGTGATCAAGTTTGAAAATTGTACAAAAGCATGAAGGGACTAAACCTAGTCGTAACATGCTTTACACTATTATAAGCAAACTCCAAAATAAGCAAATAATCTTCCCAATCGAGTTGCTTCTTGTTGCTAATGTACTCTCTAAGCATATCCTCTAGCACCCGATTAACACAATTGTTGGGCAATTCTTATAATCCATACAAATTGTCAAAAAATAGTGTGGTTAACTCTGAAGTTGTGATAGTGGACTTGGTTGGAATAAACTTATCAACATATCTACAACTATCCATACAGAGTTGTGTCCTCTTTCGGTGGCTGGTAGACCCACAATGAATTCCATAGAGATACTCCACTTGTTATGACTAAAAAGCTTTATTACTTGTCAAATGCATGAATTTGCATGCCGCTGCAGATATGCCTTTGCTATACACTAGGGCCCATAACACCTAGTGTGCATGCCTTGGAAAAAACTTATCCGAGCGTGCATTTCCATGATTAGAGTGGTTTGGCTTGCCAATGTTCATGGCTTACTTTATGATCATAGCGTACATGAAATTTGAGGGAATAGAGGTGTAAATAGATTTTGTAAAACGAACTAATTACTTCCCACATTGAACCGTAGCAATTCATAAGAGGCTATAGGTAGCCTCGCTAAAAGATGAGCCATAAGAGAATGTGAACTAAACCACATTTAGGTTCAAATAATGAAACATTTTCATTGACATGACATAGACTTGCTATGTGCGTAATAGGAATGCAAAATTGCAACCTAAAAAGCTATAATAACCATTTGTTAGTGTTGTTTACAATACTTGTTGCGTTAAAAAGTCTTACTAAGTATTCGATAATTTTCAGTCATTAAAGATTGGTATAGTGAATTAAGTGATTTGTCAATCACAAGCTGGGTCGTACCCCAAACATGATGCTCTTATATACACAACCCATTCTAGAGACAAAGTAACAAGTTGGAATCTTACTCACAATTGTATCATTAACACAATCATATCTCCCCGTTGAAAGAAGAGAAAGAGTCTCAAAGCCCAAAAGAAAAGAGTCCAACTGGGTATTCTTAGTTTATACTTTAAGATATGCCTTGTATAGAGTTAAGAGAAATGCTTGACCAACATAACTTATTTAGTGTGGGTGCAACTCCATAAAGTTTCAATGGAAACAAGATTTTTCATGCCTTGAGGCTCTCTTAGAAGAGTCATGTTATCACATGAACTAGTTGCTTGACAGCCAAATCATGCCTATTGGCTGCAGAAGAACTCCTCATCGCTAACATGTCTAGTAGCACACTAAGTGCATACCTATGCAGCACAAAGAATGTCCTTGATAGAGTATCTTGTGTCATTGCAAAGCATAAAAATTGATTGGGTATTAATTCCACGTTACTAGCATGCCTTGCATGCAACCCAACAAAATAGATTGATAAGCTCTTGGTCTACAATGACAATTGTAATGGTTTTATAGCCGATACCCTTAAGTGTGTTACACTATCCAAAATTGGCATTGATACATTACAATTTGACCTTGTCATACAAAAATGTGAACGTATATCCCAATTTCCCACCCCTTGTGCCTTGTCATAGATCCTAACTCAACGACTAGGACATTGGCATGGGGTAGAAGCCTTGCTTCTCGTGATGCCTTCAAAACACCTTGCTTTTTAAATTATGATTCTTTCAAAAGTAAAGGTAAAAAGTGTACAAAAATAGTAAAAACTTGAAAAAAATCCCTTATGAAGCCCTCCTAGCTTGGGTTTTTGAGTGTTGGATCCGGCTCATAGCTGTGGTTTTGGAAATATCTTACTTTGAATTTGACTCATAGCCATGGATATTAATATACCTGGAACTCATCCTATGTACCTTGTAAGCCTCTTGGCTTGGTACATGCCGACGCCCATTGGATAAGCATTCATATATACTTGCAAAGCCCTCCAAGTCCATATGCTAATAGCATATTTCAAACTTTTGAATATACCATGCCATGTTTATAAAAGTGAAGCTTTGCTTCAGATAATGACATCATAAGAATAAAAATTTCTTGAGCTTTTGTGCTTGAAGAGTTTTGACTCGCCTTGATCAGACATTAATGTGCCATGCATGATAAAACTCTCAAGGGCCAAGCCTTGATGGCCATATTGTATGCAAACTTGCCTTACTTTCTTTGCGAACCCAAGGAAATCTATAGCCACTCAATACACAAGCGTGTGCTTGAGTAGCCTTGTACGGATCCTTGCTCCTTAGCTCAAACATGATCACATGCCTTGCAGACATAGCAAAGGTGAAGAAAAAAGACCAAGCCTATGAAGAGCTTCCCTGCCCTCGCATGACTTGTATGCATGCAAAAAAAAACCCGCACTATTTTGACGTACGTTGCAAAATTTTAACAAATCAAAAGGTATAAACTGGAAAGTACTTGCTTACCAATCATTGGAAACTACTCAAATTCATCTCTTGAGTTTTGTGAACAACACTTCTTGGTGAAGGGGGGAATCTTTGTGCTTGTGTATGCAGGAAGAGGGAAGGAGAAGAGGAGAGGGGATCTATTTGGGGGAAACACAACACCAAGAAGGAGCCTCTTGTGTGTGTCTCTTTATTTACTTTTGTATAAAAGAAATAAAGGGTTAGTAAGTTAGAGATGGGCGTTGACAGTTGGCGTGAACCCTAACAATCTCCCACTTGAAGGCTAACGTGGCCCAAATGGCAATAAGTGTAAGGGTTAGTATGCACAACTATAGAAGTGTGAAGCATGACCATAGATTCACCCTACGCCCATCATCTCTATGCAATGTGCAAGCCACTTTGAAGATAGGCTCTTTGTCAGAGTATCCGAAGGGTTCTCATCTGTGTTGACTTTGGCTAACTCAATGCGTTTGCTAGCCAAAATATCCCGTATCACATGATACCTGACCTCGATGTGTTTTGATTTCGAAGGAAACATGGGGATTCGCTAATGCAATCGCACTCTGATTGTCACAATGTAACACTGGAGTCTATTATATACCAAGGTCTCCCACTAGACGAGATAACCACACAGCTTCCTTGCTAGCACTAGAAACTGGAACATACTCAGCCTCAGTGATGGAAGATGAAGTGCAATTTTGGAGACACGATCTCCAAGAGACTGCTGCTCTAGCAAACAAGAAAACATAGCCAAATGTCGATCTCCTAGTGTCCACATAGCTCGCATAATAATCAAAATTAGTGTATCCAACTATGGATGCATCATTGTTCCCAAATCGTAAGCACTTGCTGACCAAACTCTTGATGTATCTCAAAATATGCTTCATTGCTTCCCGATGCTTTCTACCCGAGTTTTTTATATACCTCCTAACCACTCCCACTGCAAATGCAATGTTTGGTTGCGTGCTAACCGTGCTAACCATGGCATACATGAGACTGCCAACTGCCAAAGAATATGGCACCTTTTCCATCTCTGCCTTTTCAACATCCAATTTGGGGCAATTATTCTTGCTAAGTTTTACATATGCAGCCATTGTGGTACTCAATGATTTCCCCCCTTGCATGTTAAAACGTTGCAAGACCTTGTGAATATAGTCTTCCTATGATAATTCAAGTATTCCACACTTACGATGTCTCTTGACACACATACAAGGAAAGTGATGTGCATCGCCCAAATCTTTCATGGCAAACTGTTCGCTTAAGGCAACTTTGAGAAGTGCAATCTCATCTTCTCGGCTTTAAGCATATAGAAGATTAAAATGATGAGGGAACCATCGTTCAACCTCCTTGCATACAAGCAATGATCTTCTTGGCTCCGTATATAACCTTGGATTTAATGTACTTATCAAACTTGATGTACCACCCTTGAGCCTTGCTTTAGTCATACAAAGCTTTCTTGAGTCTACACACTAGTTCTGTCCTTGTTGTCTTCTCAAGCTTTATCTCAAAACCTTATGGCTACGTCATGTAGACATCTTCTTCAGGATCCCCATAAAGAAACACCATCTTTCACATCCATTTGGACCAATTCCATGTCCTCTATGGCTACCAAACCAAGCACAAGACACAGTCTAGTCATTTTGACCATTTGAGAAAAGATCTCATTGAAATTTGCACCTTTCTTTTGCTTTAATCCTTTAGCAACCAATCTACCCTTAGGCTCAGAATCTTCTGCTGTGTACTTCTACTTGTACACTCATTTACAAGGCAATTCTTATTTACCCTCAAGTAACTCTGTCAATTCCCAAGTCTCATTGGCTAGGATTGAGTTATACTTAGATTGCATAGCCTTCTCCCACTTCACGTTATCTTCCATCTGAATAGCTTCTTTATAACAAGTGGCTCACCACAATCACTGACTATCAAATAGTCCAATCCTGGCTGAAAATGCTAAGGTGCATGAGATACATGAGTATATATTTTGAGTGCCTGACTACTGGATATTGCTCCCATTTCACTCTCTCTAGAGCAACATTTGTTTGTGTACTAGTGGAAGGTGTCGGATGGCTACCGAGCCTCACCATATCGATGCTAGAAAAGTGAGAACCACAAACATAAAATGTCAATCCGTGGGACGTAGCTGACCTGACTAGTGCATGGAGGCTACAAGAGATAGCTAATCTCTCGAAAAACCCAAGTCCAATATGCTCTTACTTAGATTGGTCTCAGATGTGTGTCAAACATCAAAAGCAACTTTCCTTACCGCAAGCTTCACCCGATGATTTTGTATAGCTACAATGCTTTGAATGCAACAAAACTTACCACCTAGAATGTGTAGAGTATCCTCAGCATCCCCATATGCTCAAAAGTCATTTATAACACTTGGACAAAATTGCACCTAAGATAAACAACCTATTTTAGGTAGGATGGTTTCCACCTCCAAAGCACTCTATAATTTCCTTAGGACGTGCTCTATCTATCCCTATGGTCAAAAATCAATTTAGATGCATGTATGGTGCGTAGAGAATGAAAATAGCTCGTAGATGGGCATGCCTAAAAACACAACTTCACCGCGAGAAACCTACGTAGAAAGAGAGAGCTTTCAATTCGAGCGCATTGGTATGCTTGGATTCACAATGCAACATCGCACGAGGGAGACACGAACAACAAAAAGAAACAAAGAACTCACAGTACTCAGCTGTAGCGTACGCTCACTTTCATTATCCAAAAACTTAGCTCAAACGCTACAAAAATTGGCTTTATACCCTAGACAAGGTTAAAGAAATGGATTCCTAGCTAATTGGGCTCAATGGTCCTGAGATTCCTTGGACAGCATTCGCACCTCTACCCGGGATCCTTGTGCACTTTTAAATATGCCATGGTATACCACGACATGTTGGCTCTCTAGTTGCTCTTTTACCAGTCATGTAACATTTGCCTCTTTCAGAGATTCCTCTTCTATCTGATATGGCGGAAGCTCTGCAAGTTTAACCTTCATTATCTTCTTATTTGGAGCTCCCGAAGTTGATGAGAGAGAACCTGAAAAAAACATCAAATTTGGTTGTCATACCAGTTCCAGCAATTCCCAACAAGTAAAAAAGCTAAAAAGCAAACAAGGAGCACTAAAATTACAATTCTGGCAATCTCTATCTTAGGTGCACTTAAGATACAAGTGTGTGTATGCATGCAAATTGGTACCAGAGTGGATGCAAGAGTGTGTATGTGTTGCAGGTGATATGCATTAAGTGTGATGGATTTCTGACCCCTGTTGGTAAGTGTCCGCTTTTTCCGCTTTTAGAGCTTGTGGTGATTGATGGAGTTTTGCTTTGCCAAACTTGATTAAAATTGACATGGTGCTTTAGATGAGCCATATAAACACTTATGTGGGGAATTTTGATGAGTCAAGTCATTCTGGTCACAGTTATATCTTAAGCGCGCCTCAGAAAGACTTTGTATGATTTTGGGTATTTTTGGACTTCTTTAAACTTGAATAGATTTGCAGATTTGAGACTTGGTGTTTGAGGAAGTTTGGGCTCAATTGACAAGCTAAAAGTCAGTTATGTCCACTTTTAGTGTCTTTTGGGCGATAAAGTGCAAGATAGGGTAATGTATGCATGAGAAAAATGTACCAGGGTGATGTAGGCTATGTGTCAAGTAAGGGGATCATGCTCATGTGAAAAAATGTGCAAAAAGTGCTTAGAACATGGCATATCATCTTCGACGCACCTAAGATAAAATTTGCATTTTATTGTCATTTATGCCCCCAACTTGCTCTATCTAGCTTTCATAATGTTAGTTATGGTGGGCGATGGCCTTGGTTGTGTATTTTGCACTTGCAATTGTAATTGTATCCAATGACTCTTGCTTTGTCGATTGGAAATCACCGAGACTTGATTTCCACTCACCCATACTTGCTTTCCACTCTTCCTTATTGTATGCAAATGGTACCTTCAACCGTTCTCCTTTAAGTGTAAGCTCTAGAATTTTGGCATCCCAATCTTGGATTGCTTTATAGGTCCTCATCCATGGAACTCCCAATATTAAGTCTTCATTCATATGTTCATCCGCTATGCATATGAAAGTATGCGGGCAAGAGAATCCATGGACCATGATATTCAAGTTGATTTTCCATAAAGTTAGAGTGACTTTCTGTTGGATCCTTTGAAAGTGGCTCAAAAATACTGTCGTATCGCAGGGGACTTGCTATGCATTGTGTGTGAGCCACTAAGGCTGCAAACACGCAACCGTGTGTGGGAAAGCTCAAGAATGCAATAGTGTGTCACTCACCTCTATTTTCCTGTCGTTGCAGGAATCTTGCACCGCCGAGAAAAAGGAGCCCGCCGTCGTCACTGCTCAACCGCCTCACTGCTGCCGTAAGGTCGCTCGCTCACTCTCACTTGCACACACATGCTCTCAAACACTCACACACAACATGAGTCTACGCTATAGAGAAAGAGAGCTAGCAAACCATACATTCAAGAATGAGATAAGAGTTAGGGTTACAAGCCCTTATGTGAGTCATCCTCCCAACCACATTTGGGTGCCCGCACTTGGCCGACAGTTAGTATGCTATCTCTCTCTCTCTCTCTCTCTCTCTCTCTCTCTCTCTCTCTCTCTCTCTCTCTCTCTCTCTCTCTCTCTCTCTCTACTAAACGTGGCCTGCGCGTATCATCGATGATCACCCATGAGTACATGTGTGGAGCCAACAAGCCGGCCCATAGCTCAATAATAATAACGAGGATTACCAAAGTTAACATGCTTCCCTTCCTGATGTAAATTACGACCTCGGAATTTAGAAAGGTGTGTTTGAAAGTAGGAACATGGTGGGTCCACGTGGATGAGTCTCATAATAGTTAAACATTATGATGAGAGTAGTGGTCCATGGACACGCTATCAATCAAGAAGTTTAATACGACAAGAGGGTGCACCGGTCCTCTGCAAGAGCTCGACTCTTTGGCTTCACTCGAATACTGCAAAATCAACCAAAAATGGCACAATAAATGAATTCTCATAAGAACATGGATAATTAAAAATCATATGCAGTGAACAAGCACATAGAGTGATTGGTAATAGAATATTATATAATTTGTTGATCAATAAACATTAAAATGGAATAGAATCAAACACATAAGTACTTGTAAAGGTCAACAAATCAGAAGGTCTAGGGTCGCTAGTTTAACTATCAATAGGCACTAAAGGTCAACTATTAATGCCATGGAAAAGCTTCTCAATTCTCTATGGTCAGTTAAGTTGTTTAATCGTGAGAGCAAAGTGTTTCATGACTCATGGCTGACGAGAGGCTATACCTAGAAGACCTCTAGTTAAGATATGATAAAGGAAATTGCACATGAAATCATCGCCTGAATGGTTCTGTTTGTTTGACCCCCAAAGTGTGTATGATAGATGTTTTGTTTCCATGTAGAGCCTTAACTGATCTTTTGGACTCTCTTTGGTTCGCATTGATTCAAAGTCATTTGACGTGTGTGCTTAGTTTGTATGCCTGTGGAGTTTTGCTTCTCAAGGAAAAGCGCCCACACTAGGAACCTCTAGGGCTCTAGTACCATAGGCAGTACATGTGAGTGAAGTACCAAATCAAACTAGAATTTCTCTTTCAGCTTGAGGTTTTACATTATTGTTGGCACTTTTTACTTTTTTTTTGTCATTTTTCTTTCATTGTATTTCTATTTTGTAACTTTGGGGGGTCATTTTGACATTTTTACCCTTCCCAGGCTCATGACAATAGGCAAACTCCCATTATAATACTTAAGCTAAAGGTCAAGAGGAATTAAGCCCACTAGAAAGCATTGACACACTGCACGCCATGATTCATAATATCGGATGAAGAGCCTAAGGTAACAATTGAAAATGAGGAAGGCATCTTCTATGGTATTAAGAGAAGATCTCCAACGTCCTATCTTGGTCAAACTAGCTTAGCCATACTTCTTGATTAATAAACGTAGACAAGGTACAATGACATAAAACTTTATTAAATCTAATGTCTAATACTAAGCAAATGTGTTAAACATTTTGGTACCAATCACGATTAAAGCAAATAACTTGGATGTTAAAAAAGACGATAAGCAATGATAATGGACAAGAAACATCTGTTTGTAATGGCCATCGTGCTTGATTTGATGAGTGGGATGGAAAAAGATTGCATGATATTCGAAAGCCCAACTATTATGATACGTTCCTGTACAAACTAGAAAACACTAGGAAATACCTCTAGGGGCACATCAATGGGAAGAGGTACCAACCCTTATTGAACAAAATAAAAACAATATAAAGAGCCCTAACTTATCTATCTACACCTCCCTATAGGGTCAAGGAATTAGGATATTTTATAGATGGGATGGCAGTCCTAAGTCTAAACCTCTATCCTCATCATCGTCAAGATAAATAAAGTCATTCTTAGTGAAACCATGTGTCCCATCCGTGAAACTATGTAAATCTTCCTCATCATCAGATGCACAAAGGTTCACTAAGAAGGCCACTAGGCGTGGATATTTATCTTGCTCAAAAGTATAAGCTTGTGCAATCAGAGTGACGTTCTCTATTGAGTAAGGATCAATCATGGTCAAGAGACGTATTAGCCATTCTAATTTCACAAAATTTTTCTCACCTGCTGCTAGTGTATCTACCAAATCCATTTGGAAGTAAGCACATGGTAGACCATGTGAAACACTTGAGAAAAGTAAAGAGGGTACCTCTCACCCAAGGTAGGAGTGGATGACTCTAGCGCACTAGCCATATCTGTACATACAGGTGTTTTTGGTCAGTTTGCAAACATCATAAGGGTTGTGTCATTGTGCATGAAGTGTCATTAAGAGTTTTTGGTTCTGGATCAGATTTTTTTGGTTGCAAGCTCCTTGTTTGGTAGCTCTTGCTCTTTTACTCTTTTTCTTTTTTTTTTCTTTTTTTTCTTTTTTGGTTTTAGTATAAGGCTATATATATACATTCCCTAAGATTAGGAGGTTAAGAGGTCAGGGAGGAAGGTTTAGGGAGAAGCAAGCGAATGATGTCACCAACATCCCCCCCTTCCTTGGGTAGATCATACTTTTTGGAAGGTTGTCGTCAGCTTTTGAAACCAATCATTCCAAGTTGTAACGGGTGAAGTCTTTAACCAATAGTTTTCCACCACCCTAGGTGCTTCATCAAGTTGCAAGGGTGGTAAGGTACTCTCCCATGATCTTACTTGCAACATTGTTGTAGGTGGTGAACTTACAACGGGAGGTGCAAATTCTTTCTTGTTTGTATGGATATTACAATGGTAGGTGGAGGTTGTGTCGAAGCTTGTATTCCCGTATATGAACTGCATGAAGAGGTGGAAGCTTCATTTGACTTCCCTATTTCTGAGCTAGGTGAAACAAATCGTTCTTTCCTCGGTACCCAAACTAGCTCTAGAACGAGTGTGTAGCATTTCGTGATTTTTTCCTTTCTGCGGTCTTCAAATTGTTTTGGAGTTATAGGATTTGGCTGACATGGATCTTTAGTAGGTGACATGAGAGAACACAAGGTACGTTTAGGCACCCAGGTTCGATCATTCCCGTCATAGTAGCATTGGGCATCTAATAGTCGCTTAGGAATCCAACGTAACATTTCTTTACATTTCTTGGGCGAGTGGGGCGTCTGTTACGAGGCTTCTGTTTTGAACTAGATTGAGCATTGAAAGTGGTTGTTAACGAAGCTTTAGGGACCCATTTGTATCTTGCCCTTGACAAATTACGTTGAGTCTTGGGTGCCTCATTCTTTGTTTCAGCCACAAAAGTTGAATCTCTAGAGGGTGTTGCTATAGGGACATATGTTTCAACCTCTTGCATATGCAATATTCTATTTTGTGTTTCCTCAGGTGGCAATAACTCAGGGTCTATCGCTTGAGTGGTAGGACTGAGAGTTTGTTTTGTTTGTTGTGATACTCCTAGTTCCCCAATCAATAGTACACTTGGTTGCAGACATCAACTTAACTCCCACGTTTATGTTGCCCTCGTTAGCACCCGCAGGCATGACCAAAAAGCTTTGAGCCATGGTCCCGATGTCATTACTGACAGGAATATGCAAGATTCCAAGGACATAGTTTTCTTCTTGTTAATACCCTTGACTTGGATGGTACTCTTAGATAAAGATGGATTTCCTAACTGACACCACACTCCATAGGATAATAGATTATGTTTAGCTCCTGTGTCCAATAGAGCGTTATATAGCAGGTGCTATTCAACTCGATGGGGTATCGTAGAGGTGGGTCATAATTTACCAAATTGTCCTCTGATTCAACTTGAAATGCGTGTGTAACTCCTAGTTTGGCCTCTCATTGGCACCTAATATTCGCTCATGAGCCTCGTCTTGAGCTTCTATTTTTTTCAACTCTGCTTGTGCCTTGGCTGTCTTCTTCTGATGAAGGGCACGTAGCTCCTCTTGGCCTAAAGGATCATAGTATATTTTAAATTTATTCCCATTGAGGAGTATAATGGTTTCCAATCCATCAAGAGTTTCCACATGAATGATACCTTGTGGGGTGATTTCGCATACTCTATATGGTCATTTTCCCGCATATTTCAACTTTTTCTTCTCGTTATGCACTCCATACATAAGAACTTTATCCCCAACCTTGATATCCTTGTTCTTTTAATGATGATCAAACCATTTCTTTCTCCTATCCTTCTCCACAAGTGCATTTTGCACAGTCAATTGCCTCTCTTCATCTAACCGCTCAAGGATATATAAACTCTCAACTAAAGGGTTACCATCCCAACCTTGATGTGAAGCTACTTGAAGGCTACGAATGACAAACTCCCAGGGCATAATTGCTTCTTGGCCATATACCATCTTGAATGGTGTACAATTAATAGCCACTTTATACGCAGTACGATAAGACCATTGAGCTGATGTTAGCTTCAAATCCAAATCTATGCGATGAGCCTCTACCGTCTTGGTCAAGATAGAAATTAAAGTCTTGTTAGTACTCTCACCTTGGCCATTTGCTTGTGGATAATAAGGTGTCGACTTATGGTGGGATATCATGAAGCTTGTTGTGAGTTCCTTTATCACTTCATTTATAAAAGGAGTGCCATTATCGCTCACAATTTCAAAGGGACAACCAAATCACGTAATAATGTTCTCGAAGAGAAACTTGGTGGTTGACCTTGCATCAGCTTTGCGTGTTGCCTTAGCTTCTACCCACTTTGTCATATAGTCAGTCGCAACAATAATATATCAGGATTGGGTGTTACGGGTTGCTAGACTAGTTGGGCGTACAAAGTCTAAACCCCATTTTTCAAATGGTTGGGTCACTTTAATAGGATGTAAGGGATCCTATCCTTCCGGTTGTGTGGTCTTGTAATGTTGGCATTCATCACATCCCTTTGTTGAATAAGGCGGGCCACCAATAGCCTGATAACACCTTCTTAGCAGTTAGTTGTCCTAAAAAATGTCCTTCGGCTATGTCCATGTGTGCTTCTTGCAGTATGTATAAATACTCATCCTCATGAGCACATTGTTTAAGAATATCATCCTTCCCTAGCTTGTAGAGAGTACCTACAATTAGAGAATAAGGTTCACATTCCTTTAGTAGCTTTCAAACTATATCATTACGAAGATCCTTGGGTGGAAAACCATTAACTAAAAATTTTACAATCTTCTCACTCCATTCAGACATGGTCTCGACTAGGAATAGGGAAGTATCATGCAATTCATCATTGATTCCAGGGGGGCTCTTCACCATTGGGTATACGAGACAAATGATCAGCCATGACATGCCTTTATCGGGTCTCACCATGATGGTAAAATCAAACTCAAGAAGAATTAATAACCATCGTGTAATTATTCCTGTGGAACATGGTTTGTTTACTAGATACAACAATTCTTAATGATCCACATAAAAAACAAACTTGTTGGCAAGAAGGTAATAGTGAAATTTCTTTACTTCATAAATCATAGCTAAACCTTCCCGCTTTATAGTGATGTAGTTCCTCTCAGCATCATTCAGTTGGCGACTTGCAAAGCTAATGGGGTAGTCCAATTCATGCTCTCTTGGTTGAGCTAAAACACACCCAATAGCAAATTTTGACACATCAATATGCACATGGAAAATTACGTTCCAATCGGGCACTCACAAGATTGGAGCACTTGTCAAGGCCCTTTTTAATAATTCATAGGCATGTCACACTCCTCGGTCCAATGAAACTCAATAAGAAGCTTGTACAATGGACAAGCTATCTCAGCAAAGTTTAAAATAAACTGACGATAATAACCAACATGCCCATGAATCTTTGGACTCCCTTATAGTTTGTAGGTGGTGGTAAATTAGCAACGACTTTAACTTTGCTTTCATCTATGGAAATCCCATTCTTGGACACAATATGCCCTAAAATGACTCCATGCTTAACCCAAACTTGGCATTTGAAAGGGTTCAATGAGATGTGATACAATCTGCACCTTTCAAATACCTTTTGTAAACATGATAATGTTCTTTCCACGAAGAATAAACACAAAGGTCATCTAAAAAAGCTTTGCAAAACTCCCTTAAATATTTCCTAAAAGCAGTGTTTATTAATCTTTGGAATGTAGCAGGGGCATTAGTTAAGCCAAAATCCATAACACGAAATGCGAACACTCCAAATTTAGTTATAAAAGCGGTTTTAGCTTGGTCCTCTAGTGCAATTGTATTGTAACTGTTGGGATCGGAGAGCACACACACAGAGAGCCAGCACGAAGAAGGAGATAGACACAATGTGTGGCGGGGCGGTACTCACACTACAATGTGTAGTTATGAGTATGGTTATTATGAATGAGTAAAAGAATGGCTGTACATGGGCGGCTGAAGAACGGGCAGCCGGGCACACAGGCCTTTAACCCAACAATCTCCCACTTAAAGACAGTGTGCCTTTAAAGTGGCCAAAGTACAGCAAAAGAAGTCAAGCTATACCCATCAGCGATCTACAGTGTGCAAACCGTTGTGAGGCTAACGACTTCGTGAGTAGATCAGCAGGGTTATCGTCAGTGTGTACCTTGACAAGCTCTATGCACTTGTCCTCTAGCACCTCTCGTATGAAGTGATACCTCACCTCAATGTGCTTTGTCTTCGCATGGAAGACAGGATTCCGTGCCAACGCTATGGCACTCTGGCTATCACAATGTAGCATCGGAGCATCACCAGCCATATCAAGATCTCCCACTAGTCGTGAGAGCCATATGGCCTCCTTGGCAGCCTCAGTGGAAGCCATATATTCAGCCTCTGTAGTGCTCAAAGCAACGCATGGCTGTAAACGTGATGCCCACAAAACCGGTCCACCTGCAACTGTGAACACATAGCCACTAGTAGACTTCCTCGAGTCCACTGACCCTGCATAGTCTGAATCTGTATATCCGCAAACAGACATATGCTTCTCACCATAACATAGGGACAACTCTGAAGTCCCTCTCAAGTATCTGAGAATACCTCTCACTGCATCCCAATGATGCTTGCCCGGGTTAGACATGTACCTGCTAACCACACCAACTGCATGAGCAAGATCTGGACGCGTAGCCACCATGGCATACATCAAGGAACCAACAGCTGACGCATAGGGAATCTGAGACATCTCTGCAGTCTCCAAATCTGCACCAAAGCTAGCTTTTCCAAAGATCTGTGTGGAACACTCTTCTTATGAGAAGACCGAGCATGTCGACCATAAAGGAATGCTCACAAAACTCAAAACCACCAAAATCTGAAACGGGAATGTAATCCGCACGTGCCAACAACTTCAAACCTTTCAGTGACATATGCCCCAAACGCTGATGCCGTAAAGAAGCAGGAGGTTGCTTAGTGATCCCCACAATGTGATCAGCCACACTAGCTACAGAAAGGGAATACAACGTATTCCTCTTAGCACCTTTAACCAAAACAAGGCTGCCCTTAGTGAGCTTCCAACCTCCGTCACCAAAAGATACATTGAAACCAAGTGAAACCAAGTGAATCCAACTGACCCACACTAATCAAGCTTTTTGCAAGAGCCAGCACATGACGCACACCGTGCAAGACAAACGTAGTAGAGTTTGGCATAGCCAAATGAATATCCCCAATCCCATGAATCTGCATAGAACGCCCATCGGCAATCCTGACAGTACTTGTGCTCGAAGCATCATAGTCATGAAACCACGACCTATGAGGCGTAACATGAAAAGAAGCACCACTATCAATGACTCAATCCATAGGCATACTACTCTCATGAGTGAGAAGAAAAGAATCATCAAAATAGGATGCAAGCAACACATCACCAAGCTCTTCACTAGTAGCACTAGTCGGAGCACATACATGGTCATCTTGAGAGCTACACTCTCCCTGTGTTGCATTTAACTCCTCAATCTTGACATTGGACTTAGGCTTGTCCTTAGCATCATGGTCTTTCTTCTTACCATCTCCATTTTCCCTTTTCCACTTGTAGCAATCCTTTTTGAAATGGCCTTGTCTACCACAATGAAAACATTCCACATCCTTTTTACTTGTGCCTGCACGGGACTTGCTTCTAGATTTACCCCTTTTGGACTTATACTTGTCCATAGTCCTGCCTCTGACAACCATTGCACTATAAGACTTACTACCTGCATTATTCTTTCGATTAATCTCTTCCGTGAGAAGACTAGACTCCACATTAGTACTTGTCAACTCATCCGCAGGAACCGAGTTACTTATGGCTGTCCTAAATGTGTCCCATGACTCAGGCAACGTGACAAGTAAAAACATAGCTTTTACATTGTCCTCAAACGTAATTTTCTGCGTAGCAAGTTGGCTGAAAATTGTATTAAACTCATTCAAATGCGTATTCATGGAAGCACCTTCCTCCATTCGCAAATCAATAAGCTTTTTAATCCAATACACCATAGAAGCAGCCGAATGCTTATCATACATATCGTAAATCCGCTGCCATAGCTCATAAGCTCCACCCTGTGCATCTTTCACATTGTAATAACAGACTTTGAAAGGGAAAGCCTAATGGTAGACCTGCACATCTCATCCAACTCCTCCCAGTCATCCCTCTCCATGTTCTCTGAACTCCCTGCAACTTTAGAGGTCAAATCTGTTTCTTATGCACCAAGACATCCCAAATCTGATCTTTCCAATATGAAAAGTTAGCACCATCCAACTTCTCAATATTGAAAACTGTGTCCTCTTTAGTGCCCATTACAACAAGAATGCAACAATCAGAAACCTGTAACCAACTAACAAACTGCCACAACAAAGTAGTGCTGCAAATCTGACAACACCTGCTGCTCAATCAAAGAGCAAACGCATAAAGTATAAATCAGCCCATAATATGGTCAAAAAACGTACGTAGAAATCCACAAACAAATGCATAAACCTGTGACACCTGTAACTTAACCGGCCTAGGCAAACCGTGCCACAAAATGCATCAACAATGAGCTGTCATAGAGGCATAAACATACTCCATGTCTGAATAACCACAATAGAGACATAAGCTGACCAAGCTTACACAAATCCGTGAGCATAAATGGATCCAAGTGAGCATATAACCAATGCACAAGCTCAACGAAGTCTCTACTGTCAACCAAGTACCTGTCCGTACTTAAACCGCAACACTGCAAGCAAGATCAAACCCGCTCTATGTATAAGTGAACCAAATCTCCACAATATCATGCATAAAGAGTGTCTGTCAAACTGCCATATCCACATCCATCAACATACATAGATGTGTAAACCTGTAGCTCAAGAACACACATAAACAGACTGCCCAGAAAATTAGAAGCTCCCACTCAAACCACAACCATATACATGGCTGTCCCACAGTCAAAATACATGTTTTGTAACCACGGAAGAAACCTGTATCCAAAGCTCCCTGTAACCTGTACCTGTACCTGTACCTGTAGTCGAAGAAGACAATGCCGCCAAACTCCCACTCTATCTGTGTGTATCAGGGCACTCCAAGAAGAGGCTACACAATCTCAAATGAATTGTGGGCTCACGTAAGTGGAAGCAGCAATGGCACCTGTAATGGCTATGGAAGCTCTGCAGCAGTAGAAAACTACCAAAGAGAGCTGAAAAACGCAACTCCTAGTCTGTAGCTTGGATGGGATTTCTGATGGCACGAATGGCTCCGAAAGGGGGGACACTTGCTGAAAATACTCACGGAGTGCTAAACCTTCCAATGCCAAGCTCGGAAAAACCTTATGCTCTTTAGAAATGCGTGCGTGCGCGAGACCGAAAAACGGTAATGAAACAACAGCAATTTTCAGCACACTCAACAATGATGATGAAGCTCTCAATGCTCTCACTACCAAGCTCTGATACCACTTGTTGGGATCGGAGAGCACACACATAGAGAGCCAGCACGAAGAAGGAGATAGACATAGTGTGTGGCGGGGTGGTACTCACACTATAATGTGTAGTTATGAGTATAGTTATTATGAATGAGTAAAAGAATGGCTGTACATGGGCGGCTGAACAACGAGCAGCCGGGCACACAGGCCTTTAACCCAATAGTAACCAAAGTATCCATCCAAAAAGCTATAAGATTCCTTTCCTGCGACTCTCTCAAGCACATGTTCCAAATATGGCAAGGGGTAATGGCCCCTTCTAGTGGCAGCATTAACCTTCTTGAGATCCACACACACTCTAAGTTTCCCATTCTTTTTTGGCACAATAACTATTGGAGACACCCATTCTAAGTGCTCAATAGGCAATATGAATCCACATTTGATAAGATTTTCAAGTTCTTCCTGAATAATATTTGCATACTTAGGATTCATTGGGTAAGGTCTTTGTTGAACCGGTTTAGCAGTGCTAATTATTGGAATTGTATGTTGCACTACAAAAGGTGGAGCGCCCTTCATGTCATGGTATATCCAAGAAAATGTATCCTTGAATTCCTTGAGAAGCTCCTTAAGTACATATTCCTCACTCTCTGTCAGGTCTTGGGCAACAAAAACAGGTTTGGAGTCCTCACTTGGGTCCGCTAACTCTATTTCTTTAACTATCAACGGACCATCATAGACTCCATTACTTTGTTCTTTAGGCCTTTGTATACACAACCTTACTCTCCTCCGTGGTGTATGATTTGAAATGATCAAGATGCAGGGTGTAAGTCCGTGGAATCTTGTTGTGTTGTGGACTGTGATTTTGCTTCCACTTCCCTTAGTTGTTGAGCTAACTCTTGGTTTTGGTGTCTCCTTACAAAACGGCTCAACTTTGGATTCTCTGCGGCCTCTTACTATGCAATGTCAATGGGTTGTGGGCTACACCAGATGACACTTTGAAGGTATTCACCCCAATTATCTACCAACTTCGGATGAGCATCACATGCCCCCATATGAGTGATCCATTCTATGGTAGATTTCTTTTCATTTATCCTAGCACGTACATTGGCTTGATATTGTCGCCTCTTATATTGCTTGCTTATCTTGTCTAATTTTCAATTATGACCATCTCTAGTGTAGAGTCGCTAGATGAATCGCCACTTGTGTCTTATCCTTTTGAGGATAGATTGTCATCTAGGGTACCATTGGGGTTTGTCCCCACATTCGCACCAAGATTTAACTCATATTCTTTGTCCTCAGTCAATTTCAATTGATGATTCCGACTCCAAATCATGTGGGCCATAGTTTTTTGAGACGCTACTAGTTTCACTCTCAGTCAAGCCTTCATCTAGTAGGTCATCAGAAGCTATATGCATTGCTCCTACCATATTTAAAGGTACAAGTTGTGGCACTTCGTCCCCCTTAGGTGTTACCCAAGTTGTCCCTCTATTTCTCCAAGTGTCTATGGTTGCCGCTCGGTGGACCCAGTCCACGTTGTCAGACTCAACCATTCCATGTAAAACATCCATATAAGGGGAATCTTCTCCAACATCAGGGTCCTTTTGACACGTGTAACAATACTGCAATGGGGCCGAGTGAATCATGGTATCAAATCGATTGTCAATTATAAATCTGTTTCCTAGAGGATGTGCTCGACCATTCACAAGATCAACTCGAATGAGAGAGTTTTGGAACTGTAAGTAGACATGGTTTTTAGACCAGTCATGCACCATTTTTGCTTCCCTCATGAAAGTACGTCCTAATATCATCTTAGATGACATGATGTGCTTGGAAAAATCCATAAAAATGAAGGTGTGCCTTACCTTGTGTCCAAGAAACTTGATCTTGAGATCTTCTAGCATCCCAATAGGCTTAACGATGGTCCCATTGGCCATCTTTACCATTATGTTTGTAGTCCCAAGGTGGTCTCCCCATAGATTTCCAACAATTTTTAGTTACAAACTGTCCCAACTTATTAACAGGTATTTCAACAACAGAGTTCTCCTCCAGGTTGGGTCGTGGATCTAAGGTTTCCTCCTCTACTGGAACTTCATCAGACCTATCTATTAGTGCAAATTGTGATAACCCGACCTTCAGTTCTCCATTGAGGAAAGCTCAAAGAGCTAGGAATAGCTCAAGGTCTCCATATAGTTTAGACATGATGGTGGTTCTAACTTTTGAAGCCATGAAATCCATCAATTTGATATTTAAAAGAACTTTTTGGGCTTGAGTCCCTTGACATGGGGAAGATCGAATCTCCATTTCTTCAATAGGGTCAGGTAATCCCTTTATAAACATTCTCTCCAACAAGAAGGGAGTACGCCCACTTCCCAATGCTTAACGTCACTTTCTTCTTGGATGACACTAGGTATGGCTAGTGGTCTATGGTCTTTATGAGGTAGATTTTATGTAGGAAACATTGTGTTTGTAATTTGGATCTTCCTAGGTGTTGGTTCTAGGTCCCTTTGTGTCTCATCTACCAAACTTCTTAATTGCTAGACTCGTTTGATCTCCTCTATAGGGTTTGGGTAAGTTTTGATCTTCTTCCTAGGTTCCATGGGTTGTGTCTAGTGTGGCTCATCATGATCCTCCTTGTTTTTTTTTCTTTTCTAATGGTCATTTTAGCTCCATGGTCTCACTTGAATGATAATCATTTTCAGCATCGTTCGTATACACGGGGTCATCACCAATTTCTATGTTAGTTTTTGAAATGGGGTTTGACTTTGTTACCTTTTGTGATCTCTTCCTTCTTGTTTTCTTCTTCTTCTTGGTTTGGGCGATTGAGGTCATGTCTCTTTCTTCAAGAATATAATTTTGGTTTTGGAGCATTGATCGTGTGAGTACATCTACTGATACCACCGGTGTACTTTGTGATGGCGCCTCAGTAATCTCAATTAAGTTCAATGGCGTGATCCTCGATGCATTTGGATTATTAGGACATTGGAAATCAAATGATTTATGCCACATTGATTACACATGAGTATCAGCATTGTAAATGTGCTCCCTTGTTTGGTATGCACTAGTGTGTCATTCTTTTGTAGTCTAATAGGACACTCAGCTACACGATGCAAACCCCCACACTTGTAGCATTAAAGAGGTGGTCTCTTGGCAGTGAGATTGATATTTTGGCCTCCATGTAGTATTATGGACACTCTTCAAATGCATCCATCCCAAAGGAAATAGTAGGTTCTAAATCTTCCTCACAGCCTTCCAAACAAGCACTAGATGGATCACAACCCATATGATTCACAGGGGTGACTCTTGGATGTGGGTGTGAGTGCGTATGTGCACGGATGCATGCGTGTGCACACACACACACACACACACACACACACACACACACACACACACACACACACACACACACACACACACACACACACACACACAGAGAGAGAGAGAGAGAGAGAGAGAGAGAGAGAGAGAGAGAGAGAGAGAGAGAGAGAGAGAACACATGATGTGGGTGGAGCAGCCTCAGGAAGTAACTCAGTAAGTGAGGTGCTCCTTATTATTGTGTATAGAAAGAATAAGGAAGTGTGTATACACAATGGACGGGCGGTCGGACACTGGATGTCCGGGCGGGCAAAAGACGGAGTGCCTTTACCCCAACAATCTCCCACTTAAAGGCGATGCACCAATAAGTAAGAACTACTAGCTAAACTACTAATATGTACAAGAAAACTAGGTGAGAGACTCTCTTAACCTATACCCACTGGTTCACTCTGTCAATCTATATGCAATCGTATAAGCTCTTGTGGTAGGTGAGTGTGCGTACCCACACTAGAGCCTGCATGTAAATCTTGCAGACTACCCTATATGGTCTACAAAGCTCCACGAAGCATCATGCTAGTGTTAGTCATCGTACAACTAACTATCCTTGCTGCAAATGCTCCCACTGCAGCTGCTAGGTCAAGCCTCGATACTAACAAGTCAAACATGAGACGCCCGAATGCTAACAAAATTTGCACAACCCTGGCTGTACTTGCCTCTCCTGTGCTATCTGCAAACACTGTATCATTCGGACTACCCATTGTGTATGGATGTGTTAGTGTCGACACTGGGAAACCTATGTTCCTGTCATCCATTGGCAAAATTGTGCGTCTTGGCACCAACTCATCAACCTCTAACATGAGCATATCAAAGAACTCCATATCTGTCAGCTCTGTGTATCTCTAGGGAGCAGACCTGCTCTACCTCTGCCTTCTAAAGTCTGACAACACTTGCTGTGTCTCACTATAGCACTGCCGCTCTATCTCTGTGTCTAAAGAATCTACTGACACGTCATGCATTGCTAAATTCTCTTTCTCGTGAGCATGGTGGAGCTCACCTGCAAAAGGACACGCCTCGTCTCTCGCTCAAAGCATGCCATCAACAAAACCGAGACTATGCCATCTCAAACCTCAAACACATGCATAGGATATACTAGGCCGTTGCAGGCTCCTCTGGCAATCACTAATGAGCCGCAATTTATCTGGAAAGACTGCTCTCTAAGTAGTACCTGACAACCAAAAGCTGCCAACTGTCTCACTGAGAACAAGCTCTGTCTCAGCTGAGGAACATAGCACACATCACGTAGCCTGTATGATGCACCATTTGGCAAAGACAAACAAACTTCTCATGCACCCTCTATGTCAAACGCCAAACCATCGGCCAAGTGCACACAACTAAGTCTCCCACTAGAAAAAGTGCTAAACCAGTCATGATGCGGTGTGACATGGAAAGCAACATCTCTATCTAGTAACCACTATGGAGAAAGTGTGCTATTTATAGACAAATCTACAAACAGGTACACTCCACAAAATCATGACATCACTGTCATTGGAACTGCCTTTCTAATATGTCTACATCTCGCATACATCTCCGTTTTTGTCTCATATGTCTGAAACAACGACGTCTAATGTGCCCTGTGTGACCGCAATGCCAACAACGCACGTATCGGCAAGAAGGAGACCGTCGTCTCTCAAAAGTCATCATAGTGGACTCTACGCTGTCACACATATCTACTGCCATAAGTGAATGCCAAAATGGCGACAAAAGTGAGCGGTAACTCGACCACTACACAATGCTCAAAACCATGATCAAACGCATCAAAATTGATGCTCACATATGCCTAAAAGCAACTCCACAATCTACAAACTCTACAAGCACACAACCTGGGACAAACTGCTCATGCGAGCATAAAGCGCATAACCATATACGCAAGTAGAGAGCAAACTAGCTCAAAATGCATTCCACAAGAGAAAATGTCTGTAAAAATTTGCAAAAATGTGTGACTGTCTGTCTGTAGCCACACAAGCATACATGATCCTCACTCTTGCAAGATTGGGTACAAGAACACCAAACTGTGTCCAAACTGACAAAACCTGTCAAAAGTGAGTAAACACTTGATCACTGTCAAAATGGGAATATTTTGACCACTATACAAGATGGCATAACACTGCAAACTTTTATGGCGAGAAGACTAGAAAAAAAGAACATAATTCCTTTGCAAAATGAGTCAAAACTCAACGCAAACTGCAAGCCAAAAAACTGCATAACTGCCAGAGTGGGAGTAAACTTGACCACTAAACCATCAGAGAGTAAACTAAAAATATGCATAAATCATGGCAAGAATCTGGGAAAAATCCGACAAAGTTTTCCCTGAAAACTGAGCAAAAACTTAAGTATAGTCTCTATCATAAACCATAACACTACTCAATGCCAATGAGTAGAATCGCCAAAACGGCTCCACATTTTCACATACAATGGCAATCCGCACTCAACGTGCATCAACGGAGTGACCATGCATAAGCAAGCGCCAAAAGAGTTGCAATCCGAAAACTTGATCAATGCAAAAACAATGCTCTCAAGAGAGCTCACCGGCACTTGAAAGTGCTCGCCAAAATGCATACACAATGGACATCAACCATGTGCCATCACCATATGCAAATCATCGGCAAAGACCATGAATCCAAGCACAAAATCATTGCCAAAGTATCCTATGGAAATCTGCGAAAGAAGCTCCACTTGTGTGCTCCAAAAATCTTGTCTCTTAAGAGACCGCTTTGATGGTGTGTAAACGCCTTTGTGACTCTTTGTCCAAATCTACCTAAAACCCTCAAATCACAAGCTCTGCACAAGCTAAAATTGCATCTTCAGCTCACAATTTATGCACCTAACTTTGAGCATCTGGCATGCTTCCAAAAGTGCATCAAACTCGCACACTAAGCAAAAACAAAAAACCTGCAATTTTTGTATACAGTCAGTCTGAGTTGAATATTAGCAAAGAGATGAAGAATTTGCAAAAAGTTTCTACTGCAAAGTTGTAGACCACGTCAAAACAGATAGGCTCGCAGGGCTGAATTCTCAGATCTGCATTCTATAAGGAGAAAAATGAATTTGAAAACGGTGTTGCTGTGCACACAGTTTTTAGGGCAGCACCTTTACTTACACACAATCTTCCACACTCCTTTCTGAGCTTCCACAAGAGCTTACATCACTCTCAACTGAGCTCACAAGCTCCCATTGCATTCTCACAAAGCTTTCAAGCTTTCTTGATCTCTCCAACATCAAGAGTGAGAGAGCTATCACCTTGAAGCTCTCAAAGCCATCATGCTCTCTGCAATCACCATGCGCTCTGATACCAATTGTGAGTGCGTAAATGCGGTGCGTGTGCAGAGAGAGAGAGAGAGAGAGAGAGAGAGAGAGAGAGAGAGAGAGAGAGAGAGAGAGAGAGAGAGAGAGAGAGAGAGAGGATATGGGTGGAGCAGCCTCAAGAAGTAACTCACTAAGTGAGGTGCTCCTTATTCTTATATATAGAAAGAATAAGGAAGTGTGTATACATAGTGGGTGGGCTACTGACGAACACTGGACGTCCGAGCGAACAAAAGACGTAGTGCCTTTACCCAACAGTAGGGACTGCGTTCCTAGCATTGGAGGTGGTGCAGTGTAGCTTGAGCAACATTTTGGGCTCTAGGAACCATGTGTTGTGATAGTTGTTGAACAGGTGGGAGAGGCATCAATGCAGGAACCCGAGGTGAATCCGTCCAGGCCAAGGGTGGTCTATTTGCCACCATCACATGTTTGAACATTATACAATCCTTAGCTTGGTGACCATGTCTACCATAGGCATTGCAATTCCCATTGAATTTCACTCTAGATGTAGGGCATTCACTAGTGCTATGTGGACCAAAGCAAATTGAGCACCATTGTTGTTCCCTTGTTGGATACATATGATTGTTTTGTGAGGCACGATTATCTCTAAGATTTTCTTGAATGGCCTTGGTGAGATTCTCTAAAGTCATCTCAGATATCTTTGGCTCTTTAACAATAGGCTTTATGGTCATTGGCCCATGCCCCGATGCTTGCGAGCTAGTAGATTTAGGTTGAACAGGCACTCTTTCTCCTTGTCCTCCAATTGAATTGCATTGGTGGTGACTGCTTCCCAAGTGGTGATAACTCTAATGACTAGGCCGTTGTAGATATCCTCATGTCACAGTCAATAGCTACAAAGATACATGCAAGAATTAACACTGCTTTGTATCAATTGCTTGTTTTGTGATTATAGTTCATTTGTTGAGGGATAAAAGCTATAAAGAGTTTGTATAGATTCAAATTTATACGGAGAACCTAACACAACTTTATAACTATGTTTTTTGGATGATATAGATGGTTCAAAATTAGACGAGTAGCTAAAGTGCAAGTTGAACGGGCACATAGTTTGAAATTCAAAATAAAACACAGTGAGGGTACATCTAGTTATCAACATATGTGGTTTCTTAGGTAGTTGCCATCCACTATGCTTCACACTCTTTGATTAGTTTTACTCAATTAGATCATGTGAGACCTAAATTTTATTTGTAAGATAGGGGTATGATAGTTTTTTGCATTGATTGTCGTATAAGCATATAAAGGGGGGTCATAATCCCTAATATGAGCCGTATATAGGGGTTTTTATCAAAGTTGTCTACTCACAGGTGGTGTCCCATTTTTTATATAGAGTGAATCCCCTGGGGGACAAGCGCTCTTGGGATTGCATATGGAATAGGGGTTGGCATCAGGTTAGGCATACGAGTGATCCTCGGGTCTCAAGCTGGGTACGATGTTGTGCCATGTGGTGGCCCAAAGTTCATATGTGTGGCCCTAGGCATAGAAGACATAGGATATGACATGTTAATACTAGCTGGTATGGCTCCACTAGAATGAGTACTTGGATAGGGTGGTTTTGGAGTGTAGGTTGTCGAAAAAATCAGAGGTGTGGGAGCTACATGGGTATGAGGGCCCATACGTACATATGATTGATGTACACTTGTAGGTATTGTTGTACACTTGTAGGTATTGTTGTGGGCATTGTGCTACTATGTAGCACAATGCCCGCAAGTGTACATATGATTGATGTACACTTGTAGGTGGTGTTGTGGGCATTGTGCTACTATGTAGTGGTGATTTACTCACGAATGAGGTCCAAGGTGTACCTTTTGGTGGGACATGCATAGCAGCCATATATTCTTCGAGGGAAAGATGAGCTAAATTTGGGAATGTGAAACTATTGCTTGTGGGTATGGGTCAGTGGGTATCGAGACTCCAGGCAAAAAAACATATGAAGGATCAATGGGGCTTAGTGAGGGGTTCTCCATTTGTGATAGGGTCGGTTGTTTTGCCTTTCCCGTATCCAAGAATCTCATAGGACCCGTTGAAGGAATGTTAATTCCCTGGTCGTGCCTCCCTAATTGGATGGCACCATGGATGACATCACAGATCATCCGTTGTTGCTCCTCTAAAGTTATGGCCCCAAACGTGGATTGTACCACCTCTAACCACCCCACAGAGTATGTGCATGTAGTGTATAGATTGGTCAACGTCTTAGTTTGTAGGACATACTCCCAATTTTCTGTGAGAAATATCCCCTCTAAGCTTGGCGTGCTGGAGATTCCCCTTGAAATGGAAGCATTATAGCTCCCCATCGCCTGACCCTCCGTGAGTGCTATCTTGGGAGCACTTGGTTGCTCGGCTAGCATTGTTGTTGTTCATGTGACCTCTCCTCAACTCCCCAACTATCCTCTCTTCAAGGACTGCTTCTCAAGGTGGCTGTACCTCGAAACTTCTCGACCACCATCTTGTTAAGTATGGAGCCTGATTTACCCCTTGTAATTTTTTGTGGTAAAAATGCACATTTGTAAGGCCCCCATTATGAGGAGAAGCCATCGTGCATGAAGATTCTTTTTTAAAAAAACCACCAGAATATTCCTTTTCACCGCAATATTATGGCCAGACGGAGACCGGAAAGTGGTCGGAAAAAATGACCGGTCGGTTGGCCGGTGGTCGGTAGTTAATGGCCGGTGTGACCGGTGGTCGGAAGTCAATGGCTGGTGGACGAATTCAATGGACGATGGCCGAATTCAAAAGCGGATTTGTCTTATCAAGGGCGGCCACTCATGGGCAGATTGGAGGGTCCAATTTGGACTTATCTACACAAGGGTGGCTGCACATGGCCGCCTCTCATGAGAGAGGGCAACACTTTTGGCCTATAAAAGGACGCTATTTCTACACACATTTCACAACATGAAGTTGATGCAACAAGGTGGGTGTGAGATGGTGAGAGTGAAGCAAGGCAGGAGCTCTATTAAAGGGTATAATCCCTTTGTAACCCACTTCTTGTTTGAAGTACTAAAGCCATTAAGTGGCTGCTTTTCCGTGGATGTAGCCCACATTGCGTGAACCACGTATATTGTGTGCACTGTCTCTCTCTCTCTCTCTACTCTATAATCTCTTGTGTGTGTAAATTATCTCTCTCCATTAAGTAATCTACTCAATTATCTACTTAGCTACGTCATATTTTCTAACAACTGGTATCAGAGCAAGGTTTGCTCGTAACTAAATTATTTGAAGGAAAGGATTCCTTGAATTGAGTGGGAGTAATGGCGGAGGAAGGGAAGCTCAAGATTGAGAAGTTCAACGGCAAAAACTACCAAGATTGGAAGTTGCAAATTGAAGACTATCTCTACCAGAAGGAGCTCTATTTGCCACTAGGCGGTCTTGCAAAGAAGCCCACAAAGATGGAAAATGAAGCATGGATTGTCCTTGATCGAAAGGCACTGGGAACAATCCGGTTAATCTTGGCGTCAATGGTGGCCTTCAACGTTTTGGAGATGAAGACCACGGAAGACTTGATGAAGTCACTTGATGACTTGTACCAGAAACCATCGGCATCCAATAAGGTATTTTTCATGAAGCACTTATTCAATCTAAAGATGGCAGAGAATGGTTCAGTTGCAGAACACCTAAATGACTTTAGCACAAACATAAGTCAGCTTGGATCGGTGAAAATAAGTTTCGATGACAAAGTGCGAGCTCTTTTTATACTATCGTCTCTATCGGATAGTTGGGATAGCCTTGTGATGGCTGTAAGTAATTCTATTTTTGGCATAAATACTCTTAAGTTTGATGATGTTGTGGGTGTTCTCCTAAGCAAGGAAATGCAAAGGAGAAGCACACTAGAATCATCAAGTGGTGCACTGTAATTGGAAACAAGAGGAAGACCTAAGGAGAGGTTCAAAAACCAAAAGGATCATGATCGCTCAAGAAGGAGCAAGTCACGCACAAAGTCAGTTCTTGAATGTTGGAACTATGGCAAGAAGGGCCACGTCAAGAAGGATTGATGGTCGAAGAAGAAGAAGGAGTCGGAGTCTCAAGACAACAAGCCAACATTGGAGGCCAATGTGGCATGTAAAGTAGAGCAAGATGCTCTAATTCTCTCATTAGACAATGTGTCTAATTCCTGGATAGTAGATTCCGGGGCTTCATTCCATGCGACACCATACAAGAAACATTTCCAAGATTACACCAAAGGTAATTTTGGGTATGTATACTTGGAAGATAATGAAGCTTGTGAAATTGTCGGCAAAGGTACAGTTTGTGTCAAAATTGCTAACGAAAATGAATGGAAGCTTAAAGATATTAGGCATGTTCCTTCTCTTCCCAAAAATTTGATCTCTACAGGACAATTGGATGATGAAGGTAACAACATTGCATACAGAAACAAACGGTGGAAGATCTCAAAGGGACCTTTGGTGGTTGCCAAAGGAGAAAAACTTGGTACACTTTACTTGTATACTGTTAGCACGCAACCTTTAGCTTGTGCAACAACTATAGAAGTCGACAGTGCGGTGTGGCACTACCGGCTTGGACATATGAGTGCCAAAAGAATGCAAATCCTTCAAACAAAGAAGCTCCTACCAAGTTTGAAAGAAGTGGACTTAGAGTTCTGTGAAGATTGTATTTATGGTAAACAAAAGAGGGTAAAATTTCAAAAATCAAAAAATGAAAGAAAAAATAACCAACTTGAGTTGGTTCATTCTGATGTTTGGGGTCCTGCAAGTACACCATCACTTGGTGGCTCATTGTATTATGTAACATTCATAGACGATGTGATTAGAAAAACATGGGTTTATGTCACGAAGAATAAATCCGATGTGTTTTCCATATTTCAAAGGTGGAAAGCCTTTTTGGAGAATGAAATCTCTTGATCTCAGATTCTTGAGAGCGAGAATCATACGAAGAAGCTATGCATCACGAATCCAAAGAAGAATGGATGAAGAGCATGCAAGTGGAGATGGACTCACTACATTGCAACCAAAAATGGGAGTTGGTTGAGTTGCTTAAAGGTAAGCAGGCACTTCAAAACAAATGGGTGTACAAGCTAAAGGAAGAAGAAGGTGAGAAGAAAAGGTACAAGTCTAGGCTTGTGGTAAAAGGGTTTTCTCAAAAGAAAGGTATTGACTTCAATGAAACATTTTCTCCTGTTGTAAAAGTGAACTCAATTAGGCTTGTCTTAAGCCTTGTGGCTGCTCATGATTTAAATCTTGAGCAAATGGATGTAAATATGGCATTCCCTCATGGTGACTTAGAGGAGGAAATTTACATGCTTCAACCAAAGGGGTATGAAGTAAAAGGTAAGGAGAAAATGGTTTGCAGATTAAAGAAGAGCTTGTATGGTTTAAAGCAAGCATCAAGACAATGGTACTTGACGTTCGATCGATGGATGTTGGATCATGGATTCACAAGATGCAACTCGGATCACTGCGTCTACACAAAGAATTTGGGAGATGGGAAGTTCATTATCCTAATGTTGTATGTTGATGACATGCTGATTGCAAGTGCTAACATACAGGACATCAAAGACCTAAAAGAGGAGCTGTCTAAATCTTTTTTAATGAAAGATTTAGGTGTTGCAAAGAGGATACTTGGTATGAAGATATCAAGGGACAAGACGAAGAAGACAATAAAGCTATCTCAAGAGGACTACATCAAGAAGGTACTAGAAAGGTGTGCAATGCAATATGCAAAAACAATTTCTACACCTTTGGCTGGTCACTTTAAACTAACCAAGGATATGTGTCCAAAGAAACAAGAGGAGATAGCCTATATGTCTAAAGTTCCATATGCTACAGTGGTAGGTTCTCTTATGTATGCTATGGTCCAGACATTGCACATACAGTGGGAGTTGTAAGTAGGTTCATGGACAACCCAGGTAAAGAGCATTGGCAAGCTGTGAAGTGGATACTTAGGTCTCTAACAGGGACAACAAAGAAAGATTTGTATTTTGGAGGAATTGATATTTTTTTAGAAGGGTATGCTGATGCAGATATGGCAGGTGACAAAGATACTTGAAGGAGCACTATTGGCTATGTCTTCACGGTTGGAGGCACAACAGTAAGCTGGGCTTCAAAGCTACAGAAAGTGGTCTCACTTTCTACCACGGAAGCAGAGTATGTAGCAATGATGGAGGCAAGCAAAGAAATTCTGTGGCTTCACATTCTTAGAAGAGCTTGGATTCAAACAAGACAATTGTGGGACGCGTGTCTAACCTCACTATCCTATCCTATTGCAGTTTTAGCGAGAACCATAATTAAATTGTCAATCCATGGGACGAAGCTGACTCGACTAGTGCATAGAGGCTACAAGAGGTTGTCAATCTCTCAGAAAACAACTAAAAACTTGCATCTAACTCAAGCTACACTCAAGTGACTGGAATCACCAAAAGCCAATCGCTCATCGACAAACAAATCACATCCGTTACAACATCAAATGACATCCAAACGCAACGAAACTTCTAGGACAAGTTTATAAGGCCTAAGCACACATGCTTATGGTCTCAAACCCCACTTTAGGTCAAGTACCAAAATCGTGATTATTAACAACAGTGGAATTTTGACCTAGTCGTTTTTGACCCAGAATGCACCTAAATGCTTAGCAATGATGCCCCAATAGCCCGCCTATACTTAGTTTTTGATTTGGAAGTGTAAATTCCTACTTATGATGAAATTAGGCCGCAGGTCAGCGACGCCAAAAGCTACAAAATACTGTGATGTGTCTATGTCAATGTGTAGAGCTCTTACCTGCGGTTGCAATGCAGCACATGACTACAATGTGACAACTGGGGAGGGAGTAGGAAGCGCGAGAAGGAGAGAAGTGAGCGTCGTTAGCTCACGCTGTGTATTTCATTATCCAAAAACTTACAAATAACTTACAAAAATTGGCTTTTATACCTTAGCCAAGGTTTTTGGTGGTCAAAACAAATAATCTGGGAGCTCTAACTAAAGATGGGTAATGATAGGTTGATACAATCTGGAAGCTTGTAGCCCCGGCTCATCAATTACAAGGCTTATCCAAAAAATAAGAGTTACAATATTCTCGAGTTATAAAAAATAATAAGTGTTTTACACTGAGAGCTCCAAAAAATGGTATTCATGGTATTCGTGTTAGCTTGCTGCTGACAATCCCCCCTCCTTGCATGTGTCGTCCCTTGACACAACTTTATGGGCTGAAGTAGTCTTCGGGTTACGGCTGGGGAGGCGGTCTTTAAGAGCATTTAGTGCCGTCCTCTCTTTATTTGGCACTTGCAAGAACTGCATGGTGACTTTGTTTTACCACTCCATTGCTGAGTAGCCTACAAAGCGTGATGTCAGGTTGCTGATCACACTGGCCCAAATATCTTTGTTCGCCAAGTGAAGAACCCTGTGTAGAATGCTTCCTTGAACGCCAGCATATTGTCAGAAGGTAAAAACATGCATCTAGCGTAGAATCCATAGAGGACTTCTTCGGAAGGTTGACCACTAAGGTCGTAGCACAATCCTTTATTACCCTCAAAGAATGACATTCACGGGGTGTCTGCTTTCTCTGGCTCAGGAATACTTTGATGCATGTGAGCAGCATTCGGAAGATTTTGTATAACATGGCACATGATAAATCTGGTAGACTTCTGAAGAAGGACATGGTGCCCGTTAGGGTTTTCACCATGTACTCCTCTGTCGATGGTCCCTTGTCTGGAGCAGGCAATCTTGGGTAATTCAGCCAAGTTGGCCGCTTCTTTAGTAGTACCTTATGTGCTTGCCAAGTCCTTACTCGTGGTACAGGACAAAAAGTTGGATCCTTTTGCAGGGCCACAGGTGCTCTTGAATCAAGTACCTTGGATTCTTGTTCAACCAGCTCAACCTCCACTTTGGGTGGTCATGATCTACGCCCTCAACTTGCATGTCGGTGTAAAGCCTTTCTTTAACTTGTAGAAGCTCCACTTTAATCAGAGGATAGGGCAAGGATTGTTGGTGCCATTGCACATTGATTTGATTGGAAGTGAGTTGTGTAAGGTTGACGGAGTGAAGAACTCTCAGCTCCCAATTCATTACTGCTTTCCACTGCTCATCTACCTCTTGTGTAATTTTTTCCTTCAGTGCATCTTCTTCAGCCTTTGAGAGCTGGACCATTGGCATTGTGTCTGATTTAGTTATATGTATTTGAAACTCTTCTGTGCCACTTAGCTCTTCTGCTGGCTGCGTCTCCATCTCAGCGAATAAAATAGAGGGATCTCTACATGGGGCTGCTCTGAAGTGCCTGCCTCCTCTTGGGTTTTTAGCCGTCCCTCTCTCAATAGCTGGTTGACTCTTTTAAGTTCTGCTATTTATTTTAGCAGCTCATCTTCTCTTTGGACCCGCATCAAAGCCAGGTCTCTTCTACGCTGAGACTGCTCCAACGTAAGCTCCAACTCGACGTATTTATTTTTCTTCTCTAATGCCTTGTAGACCTCATATGTGCCTTTGATTGAGGCCACTGCGAGATTTTCTCTGATTTGTCTGCAGGAAAATTGCATGATCATTTATTCTTTGTTCAGAGTACTGTAGGGAGGCATTGGCTACATCCAGCTGAACCTGAATCTTCTGAACTGACAAGGTCGTGGTTAGAAGTTTGTTTGTGACTTCTGTCAGCTGTTCATCTTTTGCCTTGCATGCATCTAACAATTTTGTAAGCAAATCTCCAAGCTCCTCCATTTCTTTCTACTGTTTATCTCTTGCGAGCTGATGTTGTTCAACTTCCGCTTTCAACTCCTACACTTGCCTTTGTAAATCGGTGATGACATTGAGTTGGTCGTCTAACTCCCCTTGGAGTGCGTCAATCACATTGGCTAATTTTTTGGCCCTTGTGCTATGACTTAGTGCTGCTGAGCAAAGCCGTTCAGTCATGTCCTGCATTTGCTTAGCATACTCATTAGCTTGCAGGATGACCTCGTCGTTTGATTGCCAATCTTCATTTTGTGCCAGCAGACTTGATGTTTCTGTAGCTTCTTGTGTGTCCTTTGGTGGCGTCATGGTGGCTGTTTGCTGTTGCTCTTGTGGCTGTGCTGATCCTCTTCTGTTTTGTCATCCTAAGGCTTCATGGATGCCTCAGCCTTCTCTTGCTGTGTTGAGGTAGAGGGTGTTTCCTCGGCCTCCTGTTCTCTTTGTTTCTAAAACTTCTTGTTGTCCTCTGATGGTGCAGGAATGGCTGCCATTTTTGGCTCTTCGTTGTGCTCTTTTTGATGCTCTTCTGTAGACTCAGCTGCCTTACTTTGTTCAGGCTCTGCCTCCTTGGTGGGTTCAGGTCCTTTGGATTCCTTTGTTGGTGAAGGTGGTGGGCTTGGCATGGGGTGATCATGCTGTTCAGAAACGGGTGAAGAAGGGCGAGGAGACACATCACCCTGATCGTGTTGTGTTTCTCCTTGTTTGGTTGCTTCCTCTGCTTGCTTTTGTTGTTCTTTTGCCTCTTTCGCTTTTCTTGCCACTTCTTGGGCTTCCCTCATCTTCAAGGCTTCTGCTTCTTGATACATCTTTTCCAGGCCTTCCGTGGGATCATCAGCCTACTTTCTGGTATGATGCTTGGTTCTTGGTCCTTTAAGCTCAATGGGCACCCACTTTGCCACTTCTTTAACTTGTGCTTGGTGGCTGCATTCGTAAGAGTGCTTCTCTCTTTCAAAGCTGGCTTGCTTTTGCACAGATTCCTCCTGGTGTGCTGCCACGGATTTTCTCTTCATTTCTTCAATTCGAGCTCTCCTTTCCTCGTTATCCGAGCTTTCACTGTTGTGCTGTTCTGGCGAACTCTCAGCAGACTCTTCATCAGACTTGTAGGATCTCTTGGCAGATCTTGTAGCTCAAGGAGAAGGTTGTGCTGACACTATCCAAGTGTTCTGATGTGGGGTAGGCGGCAAGTTGTCGGCCATGCCGATGGCATGGTAAGAAATCCTTGTCAAAACCTCTGGTGCACCCAGATAAGTGATTTTCCCTTCTTTCTTTGTCCCTTTCAATATGGACAAGACATATTGTGTGTGGTCAATTGGTTGCCTGGTGGTTGATTTAAGAACTTGTGTAAAGGTCGTGGCAACCGCATGATTTGGTGTTGTACAGCTTGGCGGTCTTTTGGCAAGGAAGTGGAAATGCTGATGGTACAACCTTGCAGGCTCTTCCACCTATTTGTGGATGAGATTGACAAATGTCGCAGTGGCGGTTCCCTTGGTGAAAGTACTGTCGTCTTTCTATCTCTTGCCCTCATCGTCATTCCTTCGGGTTGGCAGTTTGAGTGCCTCTACCAGTATTTCCTTGGTAATCACCACTTCAACCTTGTTCCCTTGTGGGTCTGAGATGTGAGTGGTTCCATCTTCTTTGATCATGGACAAAAGCTCGTAAGCCTTTTGGAAGTCCAATTCACACGGCTCTTGTTCGTAGAATTCTCTGAGACCAACCCTCTTGTTGGCATCTTTGGTCTGGGGCTTCGCGGTGACATCATATACTTCTTTTGGTAGAAGTTGCAACTCTACCTGGTGTCCCTCTTTGCTCTTGAATCTTCCAGTGTGAACACTGTGGTGTTATGCTCTTCAAGCTGTTCCCTTGAAAGATAGGTTGCTTTGGCGGTTTTGACTGACTCGGGTCCAGTTGGTATGCTGGTAGCTCTTGCAACTTTTCTTTTTGGTTGAGCTGCTTCTTGGCCTTCTCTACTACTTGCATGGCTTCTGTTCAGTGAATAGAGTGTCAAATAGATACTCTGAATGAAATATGGGCTCATTTGGATGCATAGGGTGAAAATGGTGCCAGATTTAGGGTTTAGGTCTCTGAAACAGTAGATGTAAAGAGATTTTAAGATTTTGAGCTTCAAATTTGTTCAAACTTGGCTAGTGGGCTTAGCATATAATGTACTTTGGATGTATGATGGCAAAATTGCAAATTTCTACCATTTTGGCCAAAAAGTAAATAATTGTGATTATTAACTTTTCTACCGAAATGGACATTTTTTTGGTACAGCTTGATTCTAGGCATTGTATAGACCTTGTGTATGTGATATGAGGTGATTTGGATCAAGAAATGTGGCTCATAACTCATAATTTGTCTTGCAAAGACTTCTTTGCATTTTTTTGGCAATTTTCCAAGTTATATGTGATCATTTTGGCTCATACTTGATTTTTGGCATGTATTAGGTGTGTACAAGTGATAGATGATGCAACTTCCAAGCAAAAATAGTGCAAAAGTAAATAATCGCGATTATTTATAGCAGTCACATTTTTCTTGCAAAACATAAAAATTTTGACATAAACACATTCTATACACCTAAAACAAGTCCTAAATTGAATTTGGTAAAGTTTGGTCTTGCCGGCATCACTTTGTGCTTTGTCGACTCTGAAATCACCGATTTCTGTGACTACACTGCTTGTTGAGCTCGTCAGTCACTTTTAAAGCTTTGGATTCGTCCGCAACATAGTTGTGAAGCAACTCATCCAATTTTGCCCCATTTGGAGTCAGTTTGACCTCGTATGTCTAATTTGATGCTTTGTAGCCTTTGAGCCGTTTTCTACTTTTCGAGGGCTTTGCTTGATTGATTTCACGAAACCAATCATATACATTGTATATAGACCTTGTAGGGTAAGTTGTCTGTGGAGTAAGAACCCAATTATGGCATCCACCAAAAACCTAGCTTTTCTACTTGGGACCCCCTCAACCTTTGCTGAATGGTCAACTGTTGCTATAGAAGTGTTCTAATATGTTGGGGCATGCTACAGTTCAAATCTCATCTGATTTGGTTGAACTGACAGGCCTCTACGGTCGATTTTTGGTCGTAGGTCTTCGTGCAGTGGGGTGGTCGGATTCTAGGGTTTTTTCTAGGGGTTTAGACTAGCTATTGGCCGTACAAAATGGATCATTGATGAGTAAAGAACTTACCTCTCATGTCTCGTGTGAGACGGTGCTGAAAACGGGTGACTGTAGACTCCGGAAAAGACACGCGAAAGCGATCAAAATGCTCTCTCTCCAAAGGCAACAAGTGAAAATGAGGTGATTTTAGCTTACCTGGGATATCTATACCCGGTCTTTCCGAACCAATTTTCTTAGATTTCCCTGTTAGTCCTATCAGGCTGTGAAATCTATGTTAGACTCAGAAATTTTCCCAATCGGATTCTTGTAGCTCATTTTGCAAGAATTCTGCAAAAGTAGGTCTGGCCGCCTAATTTAGTCTTCTCGCTTCCATCTGCCGATTTGATTGAAATTTGTTGTGCTTGGCTGCCTTGTCTTTCTGATCAGCATCGTGTCTTTAGTTTTTCCATATGAGCTTCTTTGCTATTTATTATTAAGTTTTGACATGTTTATTGAAAAAATCAAAGAAAATAACAAAATGCACTAAAAAAGCAGAGTGAAAATCCAATAATTAAGAAAATCCAATGAAAAACACACCTTTATTGTTTTTTGTTGGATTTCTCCATTTTCTAAGTCTCAATATCGAGAAAAATGATAAAAAAATAATAAAAAAGGATTATTTTTTGATGATTTTTTGATAGTATGTACACTATTTACACTCATCGAGGAGATACTATTCGTTAAATTTTCTCTCTTGATGATATAGAAGGGCATTATTAGTTAATTTTGTAAAAAATCACACATTAACATCAAACTTTTTTCCTCCCTCTTCAAACATTGCCCCTAATTATTTAGTACTCTTCCACCCCTCCTAGATGGCGTACTCCGGGACGACTCTGTGCATGGGTTGAACAATCGTGTCTATGCATAGCCTTGGTTGGATCTACCATGCTTTGAAGATCAATGCAGTTCAAACCATTGTGCTGTGCAAGAGGTGGGTCTTGAGTGATTAACTCAAGGGTTTCTGATGTCGAGGCTTGCTGTTGTTGTCTTCCAAAGAGCAAATCTTGTAGCTTGTGTGCTCTTTGTTTGATTGTACCATCAGGATGCTTTAGCACGCTAATTTCTTGAGCTGTTTCTAGCACTTTTGACTGTTGTCGAGCTTTTACTCGCCATTGATATCTTTGTTTGTCTCGGTCAGAATGGTGTGGTTGAGGTTTCTAAGACATAACTCTCCATTGCTTGATTGGTTTAGTAGTTTGCGGGGAGGGTAAGTGCTCCTTTTTCTTCCAAATCCATTTCGTGTTAGGTTCCCTTCTCGGAGAAGTGTGTCTCTGTTTTTTGACTCTCGGAACCGTCTTTGGTTTTGCCACTGATGTTTTGGGCACCCAGATTTGAATTGGTTTGTCCTTAAGATGTGCTTTCAATACCCAAATTTGCATGACTCCTTGCATGCTACTTGTAGCATTTGCTTGTTGAGAGGATGGAGAAGATTGATTACTTTGGGGTTTGCTTTGCTGATAATTGTTTTTCCATTCCTCCTTGCTTGGTGCAATTGGAACAATGAGTTGCCCGCCTTTAGGTGATAGCTTGAGCTGATTTGTATCCCAATCTGGTATTGCCTTGTATGTCCGCATCCAGGGAATTCCAAGAATAATCTTCTCATTCATGTGTTCATCTGGTAAGCATACAAACTGATGAGAACATAAACATCCATGTACTATTACGTTCAAGTTGACTACTCCTAATGTTGTTGTTGGGTTCTCGTTGAATCCTTTGATAGTCGCTATTCTTGCTGTCAATGACTGAGTTGTTACTTTCTTGTACGTGGAATAGATGATTGCATTTACTCTACCTCATGTATCAAGCAAAGCATTTGTGCTATTATTGTTGAGCTCTACTTTGATGCGAAGGTCCATTCCATCTAGCCATTCATCATCTGTTTTGCCACTGCATCTTTCGGCAATTCCCATTGTCGGTCATCTATTCCCAGAGTATTGATGGGAATCGGTATTTGTTGATTCTTAAGAGCAGCTTTCCTTTTGAGCACCCGAAGCCGAGCTTCTTCTTGGGCTTCATAAATAACCTGCTATCATTTTATCTTTCTTTGCTTAGCTGCATGCATTCTTTCGAGGAAATCATTGGTTAGTGGAAAATTGTACTTCTTTAAACGACATCCGCTAATTCAATTAGCCATTGGCTAACCATCTAGGATGGACAACTTAACTGCTCCACTTGGAGATACATCTTCAACGATAAACGGTCCGTTTTTCTTTTTCTTAAACAGGAAATGTGTTTCTTAAGGGAATATACTAAAACTAAGTCCCCTTTTTTGAAGATTTTTGTAGTTAGATGGGAATCAAAAACTGTTTTTGTTTCCGCTTTTGTGCATAGATGTGAGCTACGGCAGTTAGCCTTTGCTCATCTAGCTTTTCTAAATCTTTAAGTCTTTCTGACAATTCATCTCCAGTCAACTCAAGATCTTTTGCTACCCTTAGTGTTGGCAATATAAATTCTATTGGCAGTATAGCATCAAGACCATAAACAAGGTTAAAGGGTGTAGCATTTAAAGCTATTTTGAATGAAACTCGATAAGCCCATAGAGCAACATGGAGATCCATTTCCCAGTCTGTCCTTCCTGCCACTTTAGTTAACACCGAGCTAAGAATCTTATTCATATGCTCAGCTTGTCTGTTTGCTTGTGGGTGATAGGGAGGTGATTTGTTATGGATGACCATAAATTCATTAACCAGATACTTGATTACCTCATTGAGGAAATGAGTTCCCCCTATCACTGATAATTTCTATTGGTAGTCCATATCTTGTGAACACATACTTATATAAGAATGCAACGGTGGTTCTGGCATCATTCTTTTGAGTTGCTTTAGCCTCGACCCACTTAATCAAATAATCCAAAGCTACAATAATATATTGAGCTTGAATTTTATAAGCAGGTGGTTGTATTGGCCCAACAAAATCTATACCCCATTTTGCGAAAGCTCTAGCTCCCATCATTGGTCTTAAGGGCATGCTATCTACTCGTGTTGGAATTTTTGCTCGTTGACAAGCATCACATCTTCGAACATATTCTTTGGTATCTGCAAAAAGTGTTGACCACCATATGCCTACCATCAAGATTGCTCTTGCAGTGGTCTCACTAGAAAAGTGACCTCCAGCTAATCCAGCACGTGCTTGTTCTATGATCGGAATATATTCATCTTTATTTGCACAAAGACGCAAATGTTGATCCTTACCTCTCCAATACAATTGGTTTCTAATAAGATCATAGTCTCTTGCTTCAATTTCAACTGCTCTTTGATGACGTTTACTCATATCCTCAGGAAATGTTTGGCTCAATAAGTAAGTAACTAGATAGTTACTCCACTTAGGAACATGTGACATTTGAAACAATGTTACATGAGGTATGGGTGTTTGTTTTGGCATCGAGGACAATCCTTTACATAAGAGCAAACATCACTCCTCATAGTTGGCCAAAATACTCTAAGTCTCAAGATCCTTTGCATAGTTTGGTCTTCCGCAATGAAGTCCTACTATGGTAATATGTGCTGGACTTAGGTGATGGTTTTTCTCTTCAGGATTAATCTAATTGTAATAGGAAGTGGTATTTGTGAATCCACTTGAGCTATGGTCATCAATGACACCATATTTTTCAACCATCGAGGTATCATTTCCATGGAGAACAAATAGGCATCTGGTAGATCATCATCTACCCCTTTAGGTGATTTTTCTAAAACAATCCTAGACAAATGATCTGCTCTTTGATGAGTAGTGCCCTTTTTTACAACCACATTGAAATCATATTCCAAAAGAATGATGAACCATCTCAGTATTCTTTTTGCGCTGCATGGCTTCTTGACCAGGTACAATAAAGCTTGGTGGTCCACGAAGAACATAAATTTGTTTGCTAATAGGTAATGTCTATACTTTTTTATGACATAGATCATTCCTAATGCTTCCTTTTGGTGGTGGTGTAATTCTTTTCTGCCATGTTCAACTGTTGGCTAGAATAAGAAATAGGAAAATCAATTTTCCCGTCTCCTGGTTGAGCTAGTATGCACCCGATGGCAAAATTTGAAGCATCTACATATATGTGGAATATCTTATTCCAATATGGTGCTTTCAATATTGGAGCTGAGGTGAGAGCTTGCTTAAGATTCATGAAGGATTCTTCACACTCATCAGTCCATTCAAAGTGTGTAATCAAGCTATACATGGGTTTTGCAATTATAGCGTACATGTAAATGAACGGTCTATAATATCCACAATGCCCCATGAAGGCTTGTACCCCCTTGACTGTTTTTAGTTTAGGCAAATCAACAATAACATGAATTTTATCCATATCCGTAGCTATGCCATTTTTTGACACTATATGTCTAAGAATTTTTTCTTGTCTACCCATGAATGTGCTCTTTTCAGGATTTAGGCAAATTCTATAAACTCTACATTTTCAAATACTTTTTTGCGGTGCTCAAAATGATCAGCCCTGATTGATGAATGTATGCATAGATCATCCATATATACTTCCAAAAATTTTCTTAGATATTCTTTAAAAGCATGACTCATCAATCTTTGAAATGTGGCAGGAGCATTAGTTAACCCAAAAGGCATAACCCGATAGGCGAAAATACCGGGGGATTTTTTCAGGCAAGCAATTTTTGGTGAGTGCTTTTTGGGAATCAGGTGAGCAAATTCCTAAAAATATTCTCTCTTTCTCCTTGTCGACTCTTTTGTCTTTTTCATAGCTCTATCTCTGAGAGAGAGAGAGAGAGAGAGAGAGAGAGAGAGAGAGAGAGAGAGAGAGAGAGAGAGAGAGAGAGAGAGAGAGAGAGAGAGAGAGAGAGGTATTAGGGAGGTTGAGACATAGACAAAGATATGCGAGCTAAAAAAATTATTTCAAAAACAACAGAGACAAGGGTACTTAAAACAAGAACACCCATTAACAATAGAAAGTTACATTTTATTGCACTTGCATTACATAGGCAAGAAGTGTTCATCTTCTGGAAGGCCGGGTTTTAGGAGTAGATGTGCTGCCTTCGAGTGGCAAATGAAGATTCACCACGTTCCGTAGCTGCTGCGTCATTTCCTCCTCATCCTCCTCTGTGATGAGCCCAATTTTCTTCTAGCAAGAGAAAGCTCGTTCAAGCTGAGTAAGCTCCACATATTGAGTTCCTTGCGGCATTGATAGAGACGATACATATTGATTGTTGGCTTTAGAGCCTCCCTAAACCAGTTGGGTCCATACAACGCCTCTCCGTTGGGAATGGCTTCCATGGCATCCCACACAGGCTTGATTGTATTCTCAAGATCGTCAGACATCGTGAAAAGTAAGAGAGGTGTGCTAAGCTAGTGGATGCTTTCACAAAAATAATTCAAGCTATGGCAATTTATAGCCAATGTGGAAATATTATGTTACTTTATATACGATTTGGTCACACATAAACAACCAGTTCTTAAATTTGAAAAAAAATTGCAAATGAATGTAACAAAATGTGGCCATCATAAGATAAAATAGAAACTAGTACAGTTGTCCATTTTGTGAAGCATACTAAGAAAAAGTGAGAATTGACAAATGCTATGCATCCATGCCTAGATAGGTCCGGCTTCGGCTCAGTGCCGTGAAGATATCAGTATCTACCAGGATTGTTGATGGATAAATATGTTCTCATTTTGGCTTAACCCTAGCACACGCAGATAAATAAAATACAAATGTTTACATGCAAGATATGGTTTTTGCTTTCACACCCGTTCCATGAAGTCTGGACATGTGCACGATGGCTGGTTGCAAATACAAACTTTGTACATCCCGACATGACCATCTTAACTTTTGGTCTCTACTTTGAAGACCTCATTAACACCATCTGCTGCACATATCTCTTCTACAACCTTTGCTCTCAGGGCTAGTGCTAAACTGATCTTGCGAGCAGCATCCTTGAAAATGGAAGTCTGATACCGTACACGCACACCATCTCGCAATGTGGCTCTTGCACTGTCTTCAGGAGTGGATGTATCTTTTGACTTGAAAGGAGAGTTGGTCATATTTTGAGCAGGAGCAACCGGAATTACATTAGATATTCCTTCTTTGCTGAGCTCCACTTGATACCCCCCTTCATGCAATATTTGCACCTCATCCTCCGGTAGGTTGGTGCCCACATGCATGGGCCAATTGTGTGGTGGATGCTGAGGCTGCGACTCAATGTTCTGGTCTACTATACGACAACGCAAGACATGATCTGGACAAAACCAAAATTATTGACGCACCACACCATTTGGATGTTTTCGATATCCTTCAAAAGATGGGGTTGGTATACCAAGGCTAGAACCTTCAATACTGCATCCACACCTGCATCCTCCTCTTGGCGTGCCGCTACATGTGACCCTACTACCTTGTGGAGTTTGGCGTATGGCCCACATTGCCTCATTTCAACTACATACTGCCCACCAGAACCTATACTTTGTTTTGGGGTTTGTGATATCCCTTCTCCTGCAAAGTTGATCTTACATGGTCTTCCACACTTCTTGCGATCTTTGGTGACCGAGTTGTACTCAGGCCTATGCAATGCATCATCTTCCACGTTGATAACCTCATTTGGCTTGCATTTTTGCCTTGATGTCTCCTTATCTCCTGTCAATGGAGTTGGTTGTTTATACATTGGAGTGCCCTCAGTAGCCGCATTCATTGCTCTTATCACTTGGCTGGGATGTTTTTCATGGCGTTCCGCAAGCTTTTGTATTGATAGACCCTTCCCAATGTGTTTTCCATGGCTGTATAAAATGGCTTTTGTGCTTTGTAAGATGGAATTTGCAAGGTCGGTTGTACATGCATCATATAATGAAATGCGTTTATGGAAACCCTCCTCTGCTAGCCAGCTGCCATGCTTGCTCTCCGCAAGGTTAGTGCGTGGAGTGTTTGGTCCATCAGAGCTACTTTCTACGCATGTCATAATGCCACCCCAATGTGCAATACGAATTTCCCACCAACTAAGCCATGAATCCATGTATGGAATGTTACGGTCTATGCAATGACCGTTACGCCACCATTGGCACATCAGACGAGCCTCTGCTGTGCTGCAGCCTCTTTTGTTGGTGCTTGCCTCCACTTCTCACACATTTCTTTGTGTCTGTGTTGAGAAGCGTGCACCACATACTTCATTGTGTGTTGATTCAAGCTTTGCTTCCAATGGAAAAGACAAGAATGCTCTCGACCGCTCATTGTATTGGTCTTGTCACCACCATTGAAAACAATTCGAACTGCATTCCAATTTGCTTGAGCTTCATCTGCCATGAAGCCAAAGAAATTAGCTTTGTCACACCCACACGATATCATTACATCATTGAGGCACTCCCAAAAAAAACATTTTTTGGAATTAGGGTTGCAGAGAAACACACACAGCTTGGAGAAGACGAAGGAAGCTCAAGGCACACAATAGAGAGTGTATTACTTAGTGTGCAATGAAAAGATAGATAGCCCTAGAGTGATGGGAGTATATACAATGCACGGGGGAAAAAACCTCCTAAAGAGGGAAAAAATGCCCCGGAGGTCCTGATGTGTTCACACACATCACTACCACATGTATATGGTAACAAATCCCCCCTGCAGTGGTGCGGTGAACGAGAGCTGGCACATGAGTAAAGGGAAGTGCCATGCCTTGAGGACAGGATCACTCCACAAAGGGGAGTAAGCACAAATCTTTGTGGAGAGCTTCAAGCTTCTCACGAGACAATGCCTTTGTGAAAAGATCTGCAAGGTTGTCCTGTGTTGGCACATAAGCCAAGCTGATCTCTCCTGCTGAGAGCCTCTCCGTGACATGGTGGTAATGCACCTCAATGTGCTTTGTGCAAGCATGAAAAACTGGGTTTCTCGCAACTTCCAATGCGCTCTGACTGTCAGTGTAGATAGTGTTGGCAGTATCCTGTCCAACACCCAAATCAGCCATAAGGCGTCTGAGCCATACACACTCAACCGTAGCTGTGAAGACTGCCCTGTACTCAGCCTCACAACTCGAAGTGGCCACAGTAGGTTGCTTCTTGCTCAACCATGATAGACATGAACTGCCAAGCATGAAACAAAAACCACTTGTGGACACTCGCGTGTCAAAACAACCAGCCCAATCTGAGTCCGAAAAAGCATGTAAGTTTGGCGGCAATGATCCCCCCTTGGGATAAAACAAGCCAAGATGTAAAGTGCCACTAAGGTAGCGGAAAATGCTCTTGACAGCCTGCCAATGCTTAGACCCTGGACTATGCATAAATCTGCTGACTTGTGAGACTGCAAACTGAATATCCGGCCTCGTGTTGCATACATAAATGAGGCAGCCAATAACAGTTTGGTAAAGAGTGACATCAGTAGGATCGCCAGAATCATGTAGACTCAACTTCAAACCTGTTTCCATGGGAGTGGCAATAGGTTTGCAATCCTCAAGTCCAAACTTACATAGCAATGTCTCTATGTAACTTTTCTGACACAAGGCAATACCACCATCACACTGCTTAAACTGTATACCCAAGTAATGGTGCAACAGCCCCAAATCTTTCATCTTGAAAGTAGCATTCAAATCAGCCTTCAATTCAGCAATATGTCTCTCATTTGGTCCAGTGATCAGCAAATCATCAACATAAAGAACCACAATGAGAAGTACATCACCCTCACGCTTTACATACAATGTGCTTTCTATTGGACTGTTACAAAAGCCTCGTTTAACCAAATGAGTGTCATCTTTCTCATACCAAGAACGAGGAGATTGCTTCAACCCATACAAAGCCTTCTTACATCTCCACACTTTGTCCTCTTGTCCTTTTATGACAAAACCGCGAGGCTGCGTTACATAAACTTCCTCAAATATGTCACCATTCAAGAAAGCAGTAACAATGTCTGATTGATGTACAACCCAACCAAAATGAGCTGCCAATGCACATAGAAAACGTACAGTAGTCATACGACAAGTGGGAGCAAAAGTCTCTTCATAATCTATGCCTTTTTGCTGTGCATAACCTTTTGCAACAAGTCGAGCCTTATGGCGATCGATCTCACCATCCGGCTTGCGTTTCAACTTGTAAACCCACTTCGTACCAATGGCCTTTTTGCCAGGAGGCAAATCACATAAATTCCATGTGTCATTTTCTATAAGTGCATCATATTCTGATTGCATGGCAGCCATCCAATTTTTTGAATTCTCTGCTTCATCAAAAGACAGAGGCTCCTCAACATCATGTAAGCTAGACACAGCCAAAGCATAACAATCTGATGCATAAGATGCATGGCGAGAGCCTGAACGAGTACGACTAGACAAAGGTGCATCCAATTTACTGTCACGCAAAGTGTGCACCAGCCATTTTGGCATACCTCTAGCCTGCTCATTTTCAGCCCTTTCATCGTGTACATCTGCATCAGTAATAGGCTGATCTAAAACATTTTCAGAAACCCCCATAGGCTGTACATTTGCCTCATTAGAACTTACATTCGTATTTCCACCACTGAAAAGAGGCAACAAAGTGTCATAAATGTCCTGTGAGCTTACATTACTGTCTCTAGTACATGACAGCAAGGGCTGAACAGAATCGTCCACAAACACTACATCCCGAGAAACCAGAATACGTTTTGTTTGCGGATGATACAACCTGTAACCTTGGCTTTCAGCACTATAACCAACAAAAATACATTTGACAGCCTTATCATCCAAATTTTTTGCGCTGCACTTGTGGCACCAAAGCATATGCCAAACAGCCAAAAACATGCATGTACTCAATACAAGGCTTTCTATCATGCCATGCTTCATATGGAGTAATAGACTGCAAAGCTTTCGTAGGACACCTGTTAAGTACATAAGTGGCACACATGAAGGCCTCAAGCCAAAATGAATGCGGCAAAGCTTGACTTTTGACCATACATCGTGCCATTTCCGTAAGTGACCTGGTTTTCCTCTCAGCAACACCATTTTGCTGAGGTGTATAAGGCACTGTACATTGGTGTTTTATCCCACGACTAGCCAGAAATGCATTAAATTCATGAGACATATACTCCCCCCCCCGATCGGAACGAAGGGTGCCCATAGTACATTTCGAGACATTTTTAGCCATAGCCAGAAATTTCTTGAAGCACATAAAAACTTCGGACTTCGCTTTAAGCGGAAATACCCATGCATGCCTGGAGTAATCATCAATGAAAGTCATGAAGTACAGGTAATTGCCCAAGGACGGAGTTTGCATAAGCCCACAAACATAGATAGCCCTAGAGTGATGGGCGTATATACAATGCATGGGGGAAAAAACCTCCTAAAGAGGGAAAAAATGCCCCAGCGGTCCTAGTGTGTTCACACACATCACTACCACATGCATATGGTAAGAACATTGTGTTTCCACGTCTTCCTATTTCATTTCACAAGTTGCAATTGTCAAAAGGTCCTGCATGCTGTAAACAAATTGTTTTAGAGAGAGTCAAAGGCAAGCCACAAAGCTCTTAAGGTGCACCATGTACCTTGGATCATAGACATGACAAGCCATAGTCACCCATTCATTAACACGTCTGATGTGATCAAACTGGATCCACGCACCTTGAAGATCGCCATCCCAATCTTGTCTCATTCGGTTCACCAGTCCACACCATATGTTGGACCAATTGTGGACATTTTGAAGACATAACATTTCTCCCCCTCCGTACCTTGACCAGGAAACCGGCTTCCATGGAATAACTCATATGTGCAGTCTCACTTCAGCTTTAGGAGTGCATCAATGCCAAAATATTCTTCGTCAACCCCTCTAAGTAAAATAGATACTGACCTTCAAAACCTAACAATGTTAAAAGTGTTTAGATAAAAAATAATTTAGCATAGAGTTTTGCATCGAAATAAGAATCTAGGAAATGCTCATACCAATTATCTTGCACCAATGGCCCCAACTCCTCAGCGATTGCAAATAGCTGTTGCTCGCCTAAAATTCCTTTGTTGGTGTTGTTGCAAAGAAGTGTTGTACTTATAATTTCTTTTGCCAAACACATTTGAACCTTCCTGGCTCTTGCGTGTGCGTCAACAGTCAAAATCCTTTGCACCATCACCTTGGTGTTGTCCGTTAGTGTTTTAGATGTGCCGCTGCGCACATCGTGTCGATGTGTGCCACGATGAATCATGACTCTAGTGGCAGTCTCATCGGATGTCATGACATAGTATACTACACAATCACATGTTGCAATACAGAAAGCAATTGCCTTACAAAAGTGGCATGTAAGGATCTTATCTCCAATCTTACAATATTGTCCGGGTGTAGTTGCCTTTTGTATGTACCCGTTGAAATGACTTGTATTGGGAATATGATAATTAACCAAGCGAACACATTGTTCATTCATGCACTTGAGAGATCCTATGCAATGACTAAGACGCATTACACTTGGAAAAACAATATTGGACGTTTGTGGCTTCAACCACAAATGAGGATCATACTTATGCTCCATTGCATCCATATGGTGCAACTTTCCCATGGTAGGTGGAAATTCTAGAACGAGATCACCATTGTAAGACCTTGGAATCTCTGTAACTTGTTCCACTTGTTGTATTTGCATTAGAAGCTTTGTCAATGTGCCCTTCTTTTCGGCCTGTAAGAGTTTTTGTCTTGTACTCCTTTTGAAGCTATTTGAGAGCAAAACTCGAGGGGAGGTACATAGATCTATTAACTCCTTTTGACTGAATTGCACCTTTGACGGACTATCCACAATGGCAATGGGAGTCATGCTAGGTGAGCCTCCATATTGTGTTTGATGGGATACGCTTTACGTGAAAGCTGTTCATCCAGTACATAGATGAATTCACCCAAATTGTTGAGTGTCCTCTCAAGAGGCAAATTCATTTCAATATCACCAACTTCCATGACTGCATCTAAAGTTGTAAATTGCATTGGAGAAATTAATTCTAAAAGAAATGATTCAGATATTATAAATTTACCATTGTAAAAAGGATAAGAAAACTCTTTACCCAGGAAAAATAAAGAGCAAGCCATAATAATATGCTAAGCAAATAATTAAGCACAAGATCACATTGTATAAACTAACAAATTGTTTATATACTCACGTCTAATAATAAAGCCGTTATAAATTTAAAATTAATATTATTTTATCATTTTGAAAAATTAATGTAAAAAATACAAAATATTTAATAAAAAATTATTTGTGACTGTGTGATCATGTGAATTTAATTATTTTATTTATTTTTTCAATGTTTATGTGTAAGGGAGATGTGTGAGTAGTCGGGTGTGCTAACGAGAGGGGTACGAAGCTGTAAGTCGAAGTCGAAGGGTTGGGGAGTCGGGTAACGCGGACGTTTAGGAGATAGTACACCCCGCCCCCTCCCACGCCGGCGGGCAGCGAGGAATGGGGGGGCGTGTGCGTTACCGCTACCGGGGCGAAGGCGGGGTAAGGGGGGATGGGGCGGGGTGGGGTTTGCAGGCACGACCGCTACTTGGGCCGAAGGCGGGGTTAGGAACGCTACCGGGGGGCGAGCAGGGGCACTACCGGGGCAGAGGGGGCGGAGGCGGGCAGGCCGGGGCGTTGGCCATGGGCAGCCAAGCGCCCATGGCCAGCATGGGCGGCCACGTGTCCTTGGCCAGCGCGTTGGCCATGGGCGGCCACACGTTGCCACGCGGGGGCGTGTGTCTACCCTGGCCAATGCGTGGCCAGAGGCAGATTACACACACACACACTCGTACATGTGGCAGTCCACGTGGACACGCAGGCTTCCGCGTGTCCACATGGACTTGCCACGTGTACCATCGTTAGTCGACGGTACACGTGGCGTGCCATGTGGCCACGTGCACTGCCACGTAGGCAGCGTGCAGGCCACGTGTACTGTCGGTGGTCGACAGTACACGTGGCATGCCACATGGTGACTTTTAGGTGCCACATGGCATGCAATGTGTACTATCTATCGCCTAGCGGCAGTACATGTGGCAAGCCACGTGGCATGCGCATTGCCTGTGTGGTAGTGCACGTGGCCACGTGGCACGCCACGTGTACTGTCGATCACCAAAGGTACACGTGGCAAGTCCTCGTGGTCACACGGTGGCCTGCGTGGCCACGTGTGTGGCCATACACACACACGTTGCAAAAAAGCGTGTGTGTGTGTGAATACACACACACACATGCCCACGCAGGCGCGTGTGTGTGCACACATACACACATGTCCACGCAGGCACATGTGTGTGCACACATACACACACAAACACTTGCACACGTAGGCGCGTGTGTGTGTACACACACACACATTGACGTGTGTGTGCCAGCGTGTGTGTGTACATCACACACGCGCCTGCGTGCAACGCGTGTGTGTACACACGCGTGTACACCACACACATGCACACACACACACACACACACACACAAATGCCGGCGCACACACACACGGATATGCACACACACACACGCACACGCCAACACACACACACACACACACACACACACACACACAAACGTGGGCACACACAGACGTGCGTGCACACACATACACACATAGACACGCACACACACATAGACGCACACACACACACACACACACACACACACACACACACACACACCCCTTCACCCTCCTCTCTCACACACACACACAAGGACAAAATAATTAAGTTATAAAATTAAAATTAATAAATAAAAATGAAAGATTGATAAAGAGCATTGACTTCCTCTTTTCAGTTTCTTCATCTCTATTTTCTTCTATTGCACAGATCTCTCTCTGTCAAGTTTTCTTTTGCTCACTTATCTTTCTCAAACTCTTACCTACAATTTCTCATAAATCATACCTATATCTATCTTCTTTAATTCGTTACCGCAAGCATGAGAACAAGAAATCAATCCAAAAATACTGGTGCCGTGGATGAGGTTGATGTTACTACGTCGCAAGAAGTACCTCCGTGATGCACACAAGATACCAAACAATCCCAAGCCTTGAGTTCTTTAGATCGCATTGTGTCCATCGTAACTGGAGTGGATGGAACAACACAATCAAGCGGCGGACCCAGTCATGGTGTGGAAACAGGTACCGCAATTAAAGATGTAAGAGATGAAGCGTTTTAAAATGTGGTCAACAAGCACATTTCATTGGGTTGGGTGGATTCTCATAGAGATTCATATGATGGCAAACTTCCATACTTGCCTCTATGTCGACTTCTTTCAAACCCCGCCATCCGCACGCATGACCATGTGGCCGATTTGCAACTCTCCATTGCAAACAAAAGCTACCAACCAACCATGGCAAGATTTATTGTTAGTGAACGGATTCGTGGGGAGGATCACAAACAATTTTCTCATCGTGGTCACGCTTCGAGTGATCTTGCAATGTCATATGATTTGGATGAGGAGCTTCGTCAAATCCTTGAGCTTAGTCGCATGGTCGAGAGGTACTTTGTGGTTTGGGATGGCAATCACAGATTGGAGGCATGGATGCGGTGGATGAACGAGAATGACATCCCAATTGAGAAGGCACCAAAGGTGGAGTGCATTTTAGTTGATTTTCAACCCCATGAGACAGCGGCGTTTCTATTCGTTTTGGGAATGATCAATAGGTAAGCCCAACTTTTTTTGTCTGAATGTAAATGCATCTTATTTTTTAACTATGTAAATTACAATCGAGTGTTAAACAAGGCCACGAGGGTTTCAGTACCTCACACAACTGCTCATGATATTTTCATGATGAGAAAGCTAGGGTTGGTGGACCCCACTTCACTTTTGCAAAAATTCCCCGAAAGAGCATGTTTGGCAGCAGAAAGGGCTTTGAATTTTAGAGGTCCAAACAAGTCAAAGTGGCTAAAATTGCCAATGGTTGTCCTTGCGCAACTCATTTGGAAGGTATGCTTTAAACCAATGCTAAATGAGAATATGTTTTGATTGCGAAATCTTATTATGTGTATTTTGATTGTTGAGTCCTTGGCAAATGATAGGAAGAGTTCGATCATATGTTTAGTAGTAAAACTCAAGGGCTGCCATCAAAAGGGAGTTTTGACTACGAGTTGGCACCTGATGCATACGAGGAAAGCATCAATCTAGCACTATCTCAAATAGAGCAATATTTTACGTGCAAAGGGCTTGAGATAGCCACCATTGAAAATCCAGAGAATGGAAACATTTTTTTCCAGAAATGTATATCACTTACGGGTTGGGGCGAGAAGACCACGAAAATGACACCCTCGAGAGTGGCAGAGGTTGCGTGTGCACGCATTAGCCCGAAAGTGTAAGTAAATGTCATTTAAATCATCTGATATATTTCTCTTTTTATTATGTAGCAATGAAAAGTAAGTCTCGCTTTTCCTTTGCTAGGAAGTGCCGCTTGCTTGATTTGCTCCAAGGCAGTGATGCATCCTTGAAGGAGAATGGCATGGGGTTGACGGAGAAGGCCTGGATCCAATGGCTTTGATATCACGTGTATTGGTGGCAATTGGAAAGGTTACATTTAGTGATTATGTGCACCAACTAGCAATTTGTTGATAATCTAACTTGTGACTTATTATTTGCTTCAGGAGAGTGCTTGAGATGGCCGAGAAAATGGAGGCCGAGAATCTTGATGTTGCTATCCAACACGAGAAGGCTGAAGGTAGGCATGGTTTCACACTTGCGCACACATTACTGACATACAGACGCAAGCACTTTGACAAGGCCTTCAAGAAGTGGAGTGCTCGGATCAAGTCCACACAGGATCCAGAAGAGCAACCCCACTTTACTTGCACGGCACGACACTTGTTGTACAGGTTTGACATCTTTAATTGAAAAATTAAGAATGTAGTAGGACACACTAATCTTGTTCACGGTGGCTCAAAACATTGTGGTTTGCCTTGTAGATGGTGGAGAGATGCTCTTGTCTTTCCCATTCCCGAGCACCCCAGTGATGCATGGTGCATGTCGGAGAGAGAGGAGACGGGCTTTTATCCTGACGAATGGATAGGCGACTTGTAGCCAAAGGGAGTGTGGCTCAAGTGTCCTTGGTGGTAGACTGCCCAGACAAGGAGTACCCACCCAAAGAGAAAGAGCTATACATAGGTATCATTCTATATAGTTTTTACCTTTGCCATGCAGCAATACAACATGGGCTCAATAGCTGTTCTTTTTCAATTAATAGCGGAGCATACTGCGTCACGAAAGAAAGCGGTTGTGATAGAGGATGCTCTATCTCCAAACACATCAAAGAAACCGGACAAGAAGAAACACGCCTCAAAGAAAGACTCGCAAGCACAACCGATTGACAAGCAACATGGGAAGAGAAAGAAGAGGGCTGTTGTTTCCTGTGATAGTGAGAGCGAGCATGTGGTTGAGGAGTATTCTGTAGAAGTCAGCGATAGTGCTCATAGCCTTGGTGCTATGAGCCACTGTGTACCAACACTATCCTTCACTCCAAGACCAGTGGGGGGCATCCAGGAGTCCCCTCCATGTTCACCATCACATGGTAGGGCTGCAGAGGACCTATCAGACATGGCCAGAGTTGTGGGAGATAACCATCCAGGTACATGAAAATGGTTAATGTTGTGTTGTTCTCTTTAGCATTGCTTGAAAGATATATTTGATCTTATGTTGCTACATACAGATATGCATGTAGAGCCACGCCACCTTGTAGTGCATGCTAGTGTCAAGGAGTTGGCAAAAGCTATTCCAGATGTGTTGTGCAATGACATGTAAGCCACACTAATTTACAATCAAAGTTATGTCCACAATTTCAGTGCTAACAAAGATTGCATGTAGTTCTAGGTAGTCACTACGTAGATTCTTGGGCTCTCTATCAGGAACTTGGCAGATGAACCCCAGCTTGAGATTGGGTGGCGTACGTTTGATGTACATGGCCTTTCCCTTACACACTAGGCCACATGCAGCTAGCATGGGTGGGGTTCCTTTATGGAACCAATGGGATAGTGAGCTTATGGATGCTGCATTCCTTCTGGCAATTGAGTTTATTTTGGTTGAGGGCATGGTTGTGGCGACATGTCGTGCAGAACATCTACCCATTGTCACTTCAAAGGCAGAGGGATCTGGTTTCCAGTTGTTGAGGATATTGTACATACGGCTGCCGACGTCTAGTTGCACAACTGTTCAGGACTATTTAGAGGGGGTATGTGAAGGAGTACGAGCGGAAGTGTGACACGAGAGAGAGTGCGAGAAGAAGAGCACGACGATATGGTGAACTCGCTCTACTGTAATGTGTAGAGCATAGTGAGTTCTTATTAGGTTTTTACAAAAGAAAATGTGTACATACCTGGTGGCCCGCCCACTTACCTGGGCGACCACATTGGGCTTTATACCCCAACAACCTCCCACTTAAAGTCCAATGTGGTACTTTAAGTGTGAGAGAAGCTACTATACAAGCTAATATACAAGAGATGTAGAGAAGTGATGTACTACCCTACACCTATCTGCTTGCGAAAATGCGCAAAGCTCTCTGAGGGAAGTCCTTTTGTAAGTAGATCAGGAGGATTTTCTGTGGTGTGAACTTTGACAAGCTGAAGTTGCTTATCCTCGAGCATTTCCCTGATGAAATGATACTTCACATCCACATGCTTTGTCTTTGAGTGATAAACTGGATTGCGAGCCAATTGTATAGCACTTTGACTATCACAATATAACACAGGCATCTCTTCTTTGATTCCCAAATCTGTTACTAGTCGATTAAGCCAAATTGATTCTTTGCATGCCTCTGATGCTGCAACATATTCAGCCTCTGTATTAGACTGAGTAACACAATCTTGTAATCTAGAACGCCATGATACTGCTCCACCAGCCAATGTAAAGACATACCTTGACGTAGACCTTCGGTTGTCTAAGTCACATGCATAATCTGAGTCTGTAAAACCCTTTACACTTAGCTCCTGACTCCCATAGCATATACGCATACTCTTTGTAGCTTTCAGGTATCTCAATATTCCTTTCACTGCCTCCCAATGTTTCTTGCCTGGGTTTGACATGTATCGACTTACTACTCCCACTGCAAATGCAATGTCTGGGCGAGTAGCAATCATTGCATACATCAAACTACCCACTGCAGACGCATATGGAATCTTATCCATTTCAGTCTGTTCTTCCTCAGACACAGGACAATCTTGTTTGCTAAGTTTCACATATGGTGGCAATGGAACACTCAGTGCCTTTCCCTTCTCCATATTGAAATGTTGCAAAACCTTGTCAATATACTCTGTTTGAGATAACCAAATCAACTTCTTTGATCTGTCTCTCTCAATGCGCATACCAAGTATATGACTTGCCTCACCCATGTCTTTCATGTCAAACGATTTTGCCATCTTTGACTTCAAAGCTGAAATTTCTTCCAAGTGCTTGCCAACAATCAACATGTCATCCACATACAAAATAAGGACCAGCCAACTGCCATCCTTAGCCTTCTTTGTATATAGACAGTGATCAAACTCACTACGTTTGTAGCCTTGAGAAAGCATAAACTTGTGGAATTTATGGTACCATGCCCTCGGTGATTGTTTTAAGCCATAAAGACTCTTTAACAACTGGCATACCCAATCTTCCTTGCCTTTCTCAACAAACCCTTCTGGCTGCTGCATGTAAATTTCCACATCTAAATCACCATGCAAGAACGCTGTCTTGACATCCATTTGGTGCAACACCAAATCTAATATGGTAACCAATGCAAGAAAGCATCTCAATGTAGTCATCTTGACCACCGGAGAGAAGACTTCATCAAAGTCAATGCCTTGTTCTTGCTTAAAGCCATTGGCAACAAGCCTTGCTTTGTACTTTGGCTAACTATCATGAGCGGTGATCTTATACCTGTAAACCCATTTACAAGGTAGAGCCTTTTTGCCCTGTGGTAATTTAACTAGCTTCCATGTCTGGTTTTTATGCAGAGCTGTCATCTCTGACTGCATGGCCAATTGCCAATTCCCGGAGTCCTTCATTTGCACTGCTTCCTTGTAACATGAAGGCTCATTGCAATCAGTCAACATGACATAGTTCATAGATGGAACAAACCTATTAGGAGGTCGCGTGACACGTCCAGATCTACGCACATAGGTGGCTCAGGCTCAGCCACAACCTGTGGTTCCACTCTATCCTGTCCTTGCTCCTCTTGAGCCCTGACATTTTGTCTTGCACGTGCAGGTCCATCTTCTTGGAAGACAACTCTTCTAATCTCCTCAACCCTCTCTCGTTTAGAATGATATTTGGATTCATTAAAGTGAACATCATTGCTGCGGACAACCTTTCTGGATTCGGGATCCCAAAGTCTGTACCCCATCTCACCAGAATTACCATAGCCTAGAAAGATGCACTTTCTACTCTTTGGCTCAAGTTTGTTCCTAAATTCCTTTGGAACGTGAGTATATGCCTCACAACCAAAGACTCTGAGATGCTTGTATGAGGGCATTTTGCCTGACCATACCATCTCTGGCACTGAATCCTTCTGCAAAACCTTGCTAGGAGATCTATTTACAAGATGAACAGCTGTTGATACAGCTTCAGCCCAAAACCCATTTGGCAGCTGTGCATTAGACAACATACTTCATACCTTTTCTTGTATGGTCCTATTCATCCTCTCAGCAACACCATTTTGAGGAGGATTGTAAGGAGCAGTAAGTTCACGTTTTATACCTTTTGACTCACAAAAGTCCTGAAAGGCCTTTGAAACATACTCTCCACCATTGTCAGTGCGTAAGCATTTAAGCTTCTTGCCACTCTGATTCTCCACAAGTGTCACAAACGTTTTGAAAACACTAAACGCTTCATCCTTGTGCTTGAGAAAGTAAACCCATACTTTCCTCGAGTAATCATCTATAAATGTCATAAAGTAAGAAGCTCCCCCTAGAGATAGGTTAGGCATAGGTCCACACAAATCACTATGAACAAGTGCCAACTGTGTATCTCTTCTACTGCTTCTATGCTTATGTGGCTGTTGTGTTTGCTTACCATACAGACAATGTTCATAGAATTCAAAATCATTAAATGAAAAGCCAGGCAAATAACCAAAACGAGACAAGATTTTCATTCCCTTCTTGGACATATGTCCTAACCGGCTATGCCACAAAGAAACGTTCGGCTGCTCGGTTACATTGATTACATTTTTAGAGACATTTGATACATAAATCATGTAAAGTCCTCCAGACTTTACTCCATGTGCTACTGCCATAGAACCCTTGGATATCTTCCACATGTTCTGTCCAAAAGTGGTGACGTAGCCATCATCATCAAGTAAACCTGTGTTGATCAAGCTCTTTGTAATTGCGGGAACATGTCTCACATTCTTCAGCGTGAAAGAAGAGCCATTCTGAAACTTCAATTGAACATCTCCAACACCTAAGATCTCACATGTCTGCCCATTGCCTAGCCGAACATGATCTTTAGTGGTTACATAAGAGGTAAACCACTCCTTGTTTGGAGACACATGAAGTGATGCCCCTGAGTCTATAATCCAGTCACTCAGTGCATTTCCATCAGATGCTGTAAGAAGAGCTGAGTCCATTGTATTCTTCAAGAAGTAGATGTCTCCTGACACTAGACTTTCATCCTCTGCAACAGTGTTTGTCACATTTATTTCCTATGTCACTATTGCCTTTAGCACTGCGGGACTTGCTATGAGACTGATTCCTCTTTCCACCTTTGTACTTTTCTTTGGTCCTTCCCCTGACAACTAAGGCTGTTCCTTTGCCTTTGTTTATTGTCTTTCTATTGGTTTCTTCAGTAAGCAGACTTCCTTCTACACCTGCTATGTTCAAACCATCTGGAGGTGCAGAATTACTCAAAGCTGTGTGAAAAGTGTCCCAACTTTCCGGCAATGTGATCAACAGGAACATAGCTCTAACAAGTTCATCAAACTTGACACCTTGAGCTGACAACTGACTATAGATTTTGTTGAATTCATTCAGATGATTGGACATAGGTGTCCCTTCTTTCATCTTCAAGTCAACAAGCTTCTTAAGCCAGTATACCTGTGAAGCTGCACTCTGCTTCTCATAAAGATCACTCAGCTTTAACCATGCTTGATAAGCCGACATCTCGTCTGCTACATTGAAGTAAATGCTTTCTGCCAAAGTCAGCATAATGGTAGAAAGTGCCGATTCATCCATTTCGCTCCATTCATCTTCGTCCATATCTTCTGGTTTTATCCCCTTCAGCTTTATAGGTTTTATCTGCTTCTTTTGTACCAACAAGTGCCAAATCTGCTTCTTCCACAATGGGAAATTGGTTCCATCCAGCTTCTTGATATTGTAAAGAGCAGTGTCCTGTGATCCAGCCATAGCTACGCTTCACAGTGGTTTACTTTCCTGGGAAAAATTCGGCAGAGTTTCCCCTGTAAACTGACCTCTGAACCAATATCAACCTGTCAAATGAACCAAGAAAGCTTCAGATTCTGCATAAATTTCGGCAGAGTCTCCTTTGTAAAATGGCTCTGGTGTACTCAAAAAACAGACCAAAAAAACAGCTCAAAAAACACTGTCTCTCTGACACTGTAAGCTGCGGGTAAACCTGTCCTGCACCTGTACTGTCTCTCACTGTCCTGTCACTGTCCTATAAGTATAGACTCTGACAATGCCTCAACGGCAGTAAAGCAAAGATGCAATCCCAACTGTCTAACTCACAGTCAATACATCCTAGCTGCCTATCTAAGGGTGCTCGAGGGATTGCTCCAAGACCTGTATCACCGAAAGGATCTAGACATTCGAGAATCCCCCAGCTCAATAAAACCTCACTCGACCCTCAACAAAGGCTGCAGGAAATCTGACAGTACATAGACTTCCCACAAAGTCATACATCCACAAATTTTCCATCATATGCTGTAACCGTTGCGGCGGTTGTTTGCTGCGTGACTCACAGCCAGCAAACCCTCAATAAACATACATCATCTCTGAGAATACATCCCATGTGGAAGTACCTGCAATGTCAGGATGAAATCTGGAATATCAAGCAGCAAACACAAGCTACCTGATGAACTAGTGGATGTCGCCTACAGTCTGTGTGTAGATGCACCCGTGTCGTATGTGACACGCCTCCAAGAACTGTGAGCCGTCCTTCGATGTGTAGACAGCCACAAATCAACACTCTGGGAGTGTTGATATCCTCAGCACCTGCAGTTGTAGGCCGAAAACCCCAAATTTGCAGAGTTGAATCTGCACCCGTCGAGACCACGTAGTCGAAAATGGCCTGCGCAGACCTTTGTCGAAGCCAAACGGTGACCTTTGTCGAAGCCTGTCGAATTTCACTCCAATCTGAGCTGGTGACTCTAGCCTCCTGCAGTGCTGCCCCGAGCCTCGATCTGAGCTCTGATACCAGTTGAAGGAGTACGAGCGGAAGTGCGACGCGAGAGAGAGTGCGAGAAGAAGAGCACGACGATATGGTGAACTCGCTCTACTGTAATGTGTAGAGCATAGTGAGTTCTTATTAGGTTTTTACAAAAGAATATGTGTACATACCTGGCGGCCCGCCCACTTACCTGGGCGACCACATTGGGCTTTATACCCCAACAGCATGTTTTTGTTTTGTTTTGATAATGAATAGTAACTTCGATGTTTGCATTTCAAAATAATAATGTTTTACTGTTATTCGTAGGTTGGTACTTTGTTGTTGGTCATTTTTTCACTCCCTAGAACCGGTGGGTGTTGGCTTCCAAGGTATGATCGAGCGGATGATGGAGAGATTGCAATAAATGTACGTGGCTTCTCTGTAGATGACCACATGTTGTGGGAGAAGCTACCAGGTCTAGATTCCACATAGTGGACGCTTGATCATATGGGCAGGCCTTATCGTAGAGGTGTTGAGAGTAGTCCAGCGTTTGCCAGGTGGTAGAAACTTTTTGGAAGTTTTTTTGATTGTTCCTATAAAATTATAGGTATAATAAATCTAAAGATTACTTTTTTTTTGTAGATGGCTACTAGGTACCTTCACAGACATGGGAGATGCTGTGTTGGATTGTTTTGCAAGAGTGGGGACATTGGCAGCACAATGTTTACTACTACGCAGTCATTGCATCACTTGTGAGAAGGATTGGGTAGTTTTCAGTGCTTGTTTGGAGCCAGATCAACGCCTACCTTCCGATTTATTCTCGACATTGATGTTTCATAGGAGTGTCAGAGCTTAGGTAACTGAGCAACCAAAGCAGGTGTCAGAGCAGCTTCATCCGCTCGAGCCACCTTTCCCGACACCACTCAACAGTCAGGGCGGGGCAATAGCAACACCGTATCCCACTTTCACGGCCCCAGTTTTGGCATGGCGTGCAATTGGACTGTCTCCCAGTGCAGTCATTGCCTCCACATCTGGGGCCCCGCCCGGAGTTGATCATTGCCTCTTTCACTACCTACATCCCCCCCCACATATAGTTCGTACCCTCTGCCATTTGGAGGAGTTCCCCCACCATTTGGTGCACTACCCCCGTTGGCATGACCTTTGTTTCCTCCCACAACAAATGGCCCCCCACCGCCCTTCTTTCATCCATGTCACCCATGATATATCCCCCCCCATATGTATTTACTTTTGATGCAATGGAACACATAGAATTGGGGTTTGCTATATGAAATAGACCATAACTATGTGTAAGGAACTTCTCTTTCTCTTATTAATAGTGTATTGAAGGCATCCATGGTGTTTTTTGTTTGAATGTAAGTTGGTCGTGAAACGACAATCAAATTTTAGTTGGAGAGAGAGAGAGAGAGAGAGAGAGAGAGAGAGAGAGAGAGAGAGAGAGAGAGAGAGAGAGAGAGATGGGTAGATTGTCCCTTCTTTTGAGAATCCGCTCGCCCGATTCTTAAAAAGTGCTCCCCAAAAATTGCTCGCCCAAAAATTGCACCCCAAACATACCCCATTTTGTCGCAAAAGCAGTTTTATGCTAATCTTTTGGGTCAACCAAAAGTTGATTGTATCCTAAAAATCCATCTAAGAAGCTGTAAGCTTCTTTTCGTGCAGCTTGTTCTAACACATGCTCAGTGATTGGAAGAGGAAAGTTGTCTCTAATGGTAGCTACATTCACCTTCTTGAGGTTGACACACACTCGTAATTTTCCATTCTTCTTGGGTACTACCACAATTGGAGACATCCAATCTGTGTGTTCAATTTCATAAATGAATTTGGCTTCCTTTAGTTTGTCGATCTCTTCTTTGATCTTCCTGACAAATGTTTCATTGTATGTGTATGGACTTTGTCTACTTGGTTTTGCATCATCTCTCACGGGTATGGTATGTTGACAGATTTATGGATCAACACCCTTGAGATCCTTGTAAGACCAAGCGAAGATATCTTGGTATTCTTTTAGCAAGCTTAGTAAAAGCTCTTCTTCTTCTTCTGTTAGGTCATTTGCAATGTAGGCAGGCTTAGGTTCTCCTCCTGGTTCAACCAAATCTATCTTTTCGCGTTTTTGGGCCCTTCGTAGGCCTCGCCTTGTTTTCATAGTTCTCTAACAGGTTGTTCGACAACGATTTTTCGATCTTGGAGAGTATATTTTTTGTAATGGGATGGAGCACTCAATACATCTTTACCATCCTCTTCTGTGGTTTCCGTTTTGGTTGTATATATCTTCTTTAGAGCTTTTTTCAACTCTTGATACTTCTTTTTCCGCTCAACTCGTGTCATGGTGGACTCCTTTTCTTGTTTTTTTGGTTTTGCTTGAGTATCCTTCCTTGTTTTTCTCAATGTTTTTGACATCACTGGATTTTTGTCTGAAGGATATTTGCCAGTGATTTTGTCCTTGACACAATTTATGTGTATCTATCTGCATTAGGAACTATGTTCTACTGGAGACTGATGGCATAGGTCTAGCTTTCATGTTATTTGGTGTCCCTTTTTCGTCTATACCATTTTTGTCTTCTTGATTTCTGGTTAGGAAAGTCAAAAAACTTTTCCTCCCCTCCTTTCAGGAGCTCCTTTCAGGAGTAGCTTAGCTCTCACGTGTTCTTTTTCTGACCCCGAATCTTCTGAGGTAGCTGAGTGTTCGTCTAACTCATCTGTTGTATCGTAGTAGAGGTCTGAAAAAACTTATTGAGCTTTCATCAAGTCCTTGGGCTCCTCAATTTCATCTTCAATGTTGAGGGTTGAAATCATTTGGATGGGAATTATGTCGTAGCCATCCTCATTGCAAAATTGAATTAGCATAGACATATTCACACATACATCCATCGCAAACAAATGCTTTGGAAAGGGTTCAGATACATAGGCTTTGTCTGTGCAATCCCTTTCTAAGGTACATTCTTCTCTTTTTAAGCTCCCATTTTTTGAAGCTCCGCACATCCAAATAGGAGTGTCTTTGTTTAACCAAGAGGGAAGCTTAGTTTCAGCCGAAGAGACTAAATCAAACTTTTGTATGGGTGTTTTCATGACATTCTATAAGTGTGGTCTTTAAATTAACCCTTGTTATAGATTCCACTTGCTTCAAGTACGACATTGTTTTTCCAATCTTGGATAAGCTGTACCTGTCGCATGAAAGGTCCTCCCAATATGATTTCATAATTGAGTTTCTTCCCAAAGTCTACTATGGCAAAAGTGTGTTGATATTCAATCCCATAAGACTTAACTATCACTTTTTTTAGCAATCTTAAGGGTCTTTCAATATGTCCATCAGCCAATTGCAATTTCATTCGAGTTTGTCTAATGGCTGGTTGTCCCCAGGATTCCCATAATGTTGTTGTGGCTATGGCTATGTCTGCTCCATTATCCAATATTGCCATGGTTTCAATGTCATTATATTTGACTAGAAGGGTTGTGTTTCCTTCTTCCCCTTCGTAATATTCTCCAACTTTGTTCACTGGAACATATCAAATCTCCTTATTATCCATTTCGTGTTTCAATTTTCCCAATTTTTTATGATGAGCCCCGTTATCCCCACCTTCTCTAGGGTTTTCTGTAGGTGATTCCATAAATATGGTCCGTAACAGTTCTCTGAAAGTAAGAGTGCATTTTATGGGTGTAGACACGATTGAATGAATATTATCTACTTTCAGAGTCTGGTCCACTCTTTTTACTTGAGTGGTCTTACACACTATGGATTCATCTTCGTTATCTCCCAAGTAAGAGGGTAATGTTTTCAAGGTCAATGGTTTAAACATTCCTGAAGCTTCAGATTCGCAATCCCCATACAAGGATTGTACATCCATATCCATATCAGGAGGTAGGTTGTCTAACCAAACTTTCTCTATAGGAGTTGACTTTAGAGTTAGGCTCTCTTCATTGATCTCTCAAAATTTTTCCCATAGTGATTACCTTGATTGGAACAATCGGTTCAGTCTTAGATGAGCTACTAGGTATCACTTGGACTACATTTACTACTGTTTTTCCCGTGTTGAAAGGATTTTTAGGACAATCTTCTGGGAAGTGTCACCCCTTTTTGCAACATTGTATGCAATAAGCTTCAACCGGCTTGAGGTTCTTGTCAGGCTCTGGGCATTTATTTTTCTAATGATCATCTGCACCACAGTTGTGATAGTTTTCCGTTCTTGGCTTACTCATGGGTCTTACCATAGGAGGTCTAACACCTTGATTAGCTACATAATACATTGGTGGGAGCCGTGGTGGAGCATAAGTCACAGGTTCTTCCATTGGTGGTGGATGTGAACAATATTGATCTCCTTCTACCATTACTATAGATGGACTAGGCTCAACATAGGGTATGATAGGCACTAGTGCTTGTTCATCTAGGACTCCTTCTGAATGCATGTACTTTACAGGCACTGCATTATGTCCTAGATATGGAGGTTGTTGACCCAACACGGGTTGAGGTCTTTCCATACCCATCGGTGGTCTTTGAGCTGGTGCCATGTTAGGTTGGTATCTATACATGGGTTGTCCTTGTTGCCTCATGGACACATACTGAACATTCCCATCATACTTTGGTCGAAAATAACACTCATTGGTCTCATGGTTGGTTTATTTACCCTTGATTGTACACCATTTCTGTGGTCTAATTGGTTGTCCCTGTTGAGGTATCCCTTGTCTTGGTCCCCTCATAGGTGCTTTTTGCATGTTATTCATCATGTCGTTCATCCTTTTGAGTATGACTTCTATGGCTAAAGTGGTGCTGCAGCAGCTGTTCCCACTTGTGTTGGTTTAGTGGATGCTATTTTCTCACTTTGGTTATCCTTAGGGACATCTTCTTCGTTGAAAATATCACAATTGTCTCCTAAGTCGAAAGCATATGATACACACTCTTCTAGGGTTGTATGCTTCTTGCTATAGAGTATAGCATGAAGTTCTTTGTTTAGCAGTCCCTCTAGAAACAATGATACTGGTTGTTCTTCTGCAGGTATCTCTAGCCCTGGGCATTTGGCAATGTATTGTTTCATTCGAGTTGCACAATCCCTAATAGACTCACCGTATTTCTATTAAATGCTGTAGATTTGAGCTACAATATTGTGTTTGATCCCCGTTCTGGAACAAGCAGCTACAAATCCTTGAGCTAATGTGTTGAAGTCCATGATTGACCTTGGTGGAATGTTTTGGAACCATGTCAATGCTTTTCCTTCTAATGTCATTCCAAACCCCTCGAATTGAGTATGGAAATCGAATATGCATTCTGCTCTTAGTACTTGCTTAAAGCTTGCTAAGTGGTCGTATGGATCCCCAGATCCACTGTATTTTTTGACCCATTTCTGAAAATCAGCTGGTCTGACGCGTCTATTTGGTTCAACGCTCGGTCTCCTGGCAGTTGGTTCTGTTCCAAGTCCTTCAACCCAGTCTGTTGGAAATAGTGACTCATGTAGCCCTGGACTGACCTTAGTGTCACCCAGTTTTCTGCGTGATGAGGTGGTTTCTGGTTTCTTAACATTACTCTAAGATGATCTCTCACGGTGTTCATCTCTTGGAATTGTTTCTGGTCCTTGTCCCAATATCCAATCCCTTATGGAATACCCTTGGTATTTGGTTTGTTCTACCTCCTCAGGAGTCATCATAACAAAGTTGTTGTTATAACAATCCCTAAATAAGTAGTTTGGTAGGTCTGCTGATCCCTTATCTTTGATCTTGAAGATATAGATGATCTTCATGGCTGTTAGTTGTCCTGATTTGGCATGCGCGGTCCACAGGAGATCTTTAACATTTCTATCCTCCCAACAATAGACTCCGATCCTAAGATTATCCGTACTAAGCCGTTTCAAGGGCTTAAAATCAACTTGATCGTATCCCTCGAATTCTAAAGTTGGTGGTCCTTCTTTTGCAACCATATCTGGAATTATAATATTTACTTCTAAACCCCATTTGTCTATTTTGTTAGGGTCTTTGACTTGTAAATACTGAGTTCCATTTCGATCCATGTACACTTTCCCTTGTTTGTTTGCTCTAATCTCTTCTTTGAACTCAATACCATGGTCATCAATGCAAATGGCATACTCTTCGTTAGGATCCAGGTAAACCTGAGCTCCATGGTGATTAGTCTTATAAAAAGAGAGTATATGCTTATAGCGCATTGTCGTTCCGATTTTTGAGTGAGTCGAATAGGAAAACATTTCAGATGTTGAATCTAAGAAAGTGTCCGAGACTTCTTCTAGAATCATGTGCAAGAAATTGCCTTGATTCACGTTTTCTTTAGTGGATACTCCATTGGAGGTTTCTCCAAATATGCCCTGATTTCCTAGTATACGACCAGATCTAAGGTTCATAAAGACTTGTGAAGCCCTGGATAGAGTACTTACCTTTGGATTGACTTGTTGTCAATTTCTTCCACTTGACTGGATTGCACTTTCTGTCTGAGCTACCGATTCCTTGTCTGCAACCTGATTCCTATACAAATTTGATCAAGTTAGCTATTCTTATATAAGAACAATATAGTTTTTGCTAGCTGTTGTGATTGATCTATGCGTATCACTGCACATCGAGCTAATTTAGTCAATCGTTGCAATTTTCAAACTCGAATTTGGAAAAAATCAAAGTACTAATCTGCAACTCAAAACTGAGTGAACATGTACCAATTTGGATCCGATTGAACCCAAAATTTCCCCGGTGGCCTTGTATTATGTTGGTCTAACAGTGTACAAGCTTAAAAGTCAAAATGGGTGTCTGTGTATTGCAGTAGTAAATAATCACAATTATTTACTTTTGTTAGTTTTTTGCCCTATTTGGCTTGATTTGCCAAGTGTACAACCTGTTTACGTCCTTGGACAAGTTTCAACAAGTTTGGACAAAATCTGTTCAAGTTTATCAACTGTTTCGTGTCCGCAAACTTTGATTTTAAGAATCTGGCTCAAGTCTCACTTTTGTGATCTAAATTTCACCAAAATTGATTTGTGTGGTCTACTTGATATGCTTGACCTTGTGGTATGCTAAAATATGCAAGAATTCCAATGAAACTTGGCTAGAGACCTTAAGTTGAAGTGCTTAACAGATCTGTGTCAAGATTTGACTATTTTTGGTCAAACGATCATCAATTTTTGGTCCGCAGACTAGTCACAATTTTCAATCCAATGATTTAAATCTTACCAAATTTGGTTTGTGAACTTATTACAACATGGTAAAACGAGTGGTATGCTAACTTGGTCAAAAAGGTTGAAAAATGGGGCAGATGTAAATAATCGCGATTATTTACTTATGGCAAATTTTTGCATCTTTTGGGTCAATTGAGCATAGACACATGTCTATCACAACAATACAAGGCTATGAATCAATTTTCATCAAGTTTGGACTATTTTTTCCCAATTTACACTCAAGTTTCAGAAAGTCAGTAAAAACTTTAGTTTTTACTCAGTTTTTTGCCAGTTTGGTGATCCAGATCTTTTGTGCCTTTACAAAAGTTGTTTATATACATGCAATGAGTCACTGGTATCAACCTTGGTCAATTTCAAGCTGAAAGTAAATTATTGCAATTATTTACATTATTCCCAAAATGAACAATTTTTTGCACTTTTTTCATGGATATCTTTTCACGAGTTGTTTTAAGCCTATGAATCAAGTCAAAACTTAATTTGGCTTAATATGTCAAGAAAAAGTAAATATTCTGAGTTTTTACAAACTCTTGAAATTTTTACCTCAAAGTGTCCTTGAACTTACCCATTGGTGCATACAACTTTTAAGCATACTCTCTAGTTGGATTGAGTGGTTTGGACTCTTTTTGTGTTATTTCTAGCTAGTCTGCACTTCAAATAACCACTCACATTGATTCTTTCGGAGAGAGATCAATGTCCTGAAATCCACCTCGGATCCTACTTACCCTACTCCTAGGTTCTCATGCAATGGGGTTGTGGAAAGTGTTCACAAACACTCGTTTTCTTGTTTTTTATGGTTTCCTGAACATTGATCTTAAGACTTGTCTCATCTATTAATCATTCTCAAAATCCTAGTTTAATTCTATAATCCTACAATCCTAAAGGCACTCAACAAGTACGATTATTTCCAAGCTACCTCTACAAAGCAAAAGACGACAATCTTAAGCTATGTGGTTTCTAAAAGAAAGTTTTTGACACAGGAGATCCTAGCTGCAGACATGTTTACAAAGGTGGTCAATAAGGAGAAGTTGAGTTTTTGCTCATCTTCAATTGGCATTCAAGGATAAGAAGCTAGGTTGGAAAGCAGTCACATGTTTGGTTTGGAGATCAGTCTCCAAGTGGATATTGTTAAGTATGGAGCTTGATTTACCCCTTGTAATTTTTTGTGGTAAAAACGCACATTTGTAAGGCCCTCATTATGAGGAGAAGCCATCGTGCGTGAAGAAAAATCACTCGTCGAAAACCAAAATTTTACCAGAATATTCCTTTTCGTCGGAATATTATGACCGACGAACAGCGGCCGAAAAGTGGTCGAAAACGGTTGGCCGGTAGTCAATGGCCAGTGGCCGATGGTCGGAAGTCAATGGCCAATGGCCAATGGCCAGTGGCCGTATTCAAAAGCGGATTTGTCTAATCAAGGGCGGCCACAAATGGGCGGATTGGAGGGTCCGATTTGGACTTATCTACACAAGGGCGGCTACACATGGTTTCCTCTCATGAGAGAGGGCTACCCTTTTGGCCTATGAAAGGAGGCCATTTCTACACACATTTCACAGTGTGAAGTTGATACAACAAGGTGGGTGTGAGGTGGTGAGAGTGAAGCAAGGTGGGAGCTCTATTAAGGGTATAATCCCTTTGTAACCTACTTCTTGTTTGAGGTACTAAAGCCATTAAGTGGCTGCTTTCTCATGGATGTAGCCCACGTATATCGTGTGTACTCTCTCTCTCTCTACTCTATAATCTCTTGTGTGTGTAAATTATCTCTCTTCATTAAGTAATCTACTCAATTATCTACTTAGCTACGTCATATTTCCTAACACATCTTCCTCCACAATCGCAAGAGAGAGAGACCCTGAGCTTTGATACCAATGAAAGGCTAGGGTTGAGTGAAAGGCCATGAGCTATTGCATGCTCATCTCACCCATCCATTCTCCTTTATGGACCACCGGGCCTCTTTTTAGGAGACCCTTTGACAATGCATGTGTAGTCAACACCTTGCTAGGGCCATGCCCTCTTGGTCTTACCCTTGTCCTGACAAGAGAATTGGGTGGTGTGGAGGAAATAGAGCCACTACCAACATTGGATTGAGAAGAATCCCACTTTTTGGCATGACTCCACACCTTGGAGTATGCATCATCATGCTCACATTTATCCTTAAGAGATTTAAAAATTCACTTTTAAGCTTTGTGAACAAAAGAGATTTGATCTTAGGCATACAACTGAGAGCATCAACTACCACATTGTATCATCCTTTACATACCAAAGCTTTGAGCCATACTCTTGAAGAATCTCAACCCACATGGCCTTTTGACCCTCAAAATAGACTGTTGTGTAAACCATTTGATACGTTCATGGTCAAAGACTATTTTAAATTGAGCACCATACAAATAGTGTCTCCAATTTTTCAAAGTATACACTATGGCATATAGTTCTTGCTCATAAGTAGAATAATTATAATGTGCAGAATCAAGTTTCTTCCTTTCAAAAGCGATCGGCCTTTCCTCTTGAAGAAAAATTGCTCCAATAGCTTGATTCTTGGCATCTATCTCAAGCATAAAAGGTTTCATTGGATCCACAATAGCTACTATGGATGTAGTAGCTAGAGCGACCTTGAGTGCTTCAAAACTTTGTTGTTGATCATCTCTCCAATGAAATACTTTGCCTCTCAATTTTAATTGGTCTATCATGGGAACATCATTTTTTGCATAGTTTTTCATAAATCTGTAATAAAATCTTGCTAAGAAACTTTGGATTCCTTCCAAAATTTTAGGAGGAGGCCATTTACGGATGGTTTCTACTTTGGATTGATCCATATGAAGTCCTGCATTAGAAATCATAAGCCCCAAATAGTGAATTTCTATCTTCAAAAACTCAAATTTGGATTCTTTAGCATATAACTTGTGTTGCCTAATAAGATCGAACACTTGCTTCAAATGGTGTAAATACTCATTTTTAGATGCACTATAAACTAAAATGACATCAAGGAAAACAATGGCAAACTTGCCCATATACGGTTTCAAAACACTATCCATGAGTGTCATGAAAGTAGATGGAGCATTAGTTAAACCAACATGCATAACTAAAACTTCATAATGTCCAAATCTTGTTCAAAAAGCACTTTTAGGTATATCAAAAAGTCTACTTCTTAAATGATACCTCGACTGCAGATCTATTTGTGTAAAAATATATGCATGTGTGAGTTATAAACAACTCATCTACCCTTGGCAATGGATAAACATTCTTAATAGCAACCATGTTAAGACCACGATAGTCGATGCACATGCACAACTACCCCCTTTTTTCTTCACCAATAGAATAGGGGAAGCCCATGGTGAAGATCTAGGTTGAATAAACCCACAACTAAGGTAGTCAACAAGTTGACTTTCCACCTCAATAGCCTCAAAAAGTCTTTATCTGTAAGGCGGTTTACTAGTAGGTTGACTACCTGCAACCACATCTATGCCATGTTGTATATAACATATCATTGGTAAACCAGGTGGTAAATCTTGTGGAAAAACATCATTGTATTCCATAAAGAGTTCCTTCAATTGATTGGCAATATTTGCTTGTTGTGATGATTGCGAGATAGAAACAAAAGGAGAAGAGAAAAGTGAAGCATGAGACATTGAGGAATTCTTATACATAACACAATCATTAAAATTTGATAACAAATGACACAAAGATAACACAAAAAGAATTTTTATATCTTATCATTGTTAGGAAGAGATCCTCATAAGCTCGGCTATACAAATGAATGGTGAGGGCATGGTGAGGGAGGTAAATATTTTCCCCCCAACAGTAGCACATGCATACCATTGGATTCAAACATAATATTGTAGCTATGATCTCCAAAATCAACATCACATCTACCCTATCCATATTCATTGCTTGAAAGTCTAAGGTTATCTTATACCCTTGGATCTCAAGAGGTACACTATTGACCTGAGTATCCCAGAATTCATAGCTACCTTGTGGTGTGGGAACCAAGTGTTTGAAGCAAATTGAGATGTTTTACTTACTTATAATTATCAAAATTGTGGGAAGCACTATCATCAATAAGGATTCTCACCTTGTGACCTTGAATGTAGCCATGCATTCTCACAAGCTCATGTGGGCCAAATGTTAATTTCTACATAGAGGTAGTTATACAACACTCATGAACCACATTGGTATGTGTTACCTTCACATTGGAGTAATAAGAAGAGGATTCCAGGGGAAGAAATTACACCATGCGCATCGAGTTTTCCTTACCCTGGGTAGTAAACTTCTCCTTGGGACAATCCTTTTTGCACTGACCACTTCCCAAACAATTAAAACATATTTTCTCTTTCTTAGATTTTTCAAATTTCTCAGTTGAGAGATGGACTCTAGGCCCCCTTAGCTTCTTAGATGCATCAAATGAGGCAAGAGTAAATTTTCCTTTATTATCTGCTTGATTGTTACTATGAGATGCACACACATGCAAACTATTAGGCATGTGTGTGTGTGTGTTATTTAATGAATTATCATCAAAATTATCATAATTATGTGCTTGCACTATGGCTTCCTCAAGTATTTTGGGGTCCTAGGTTTCAATATGGTTCCTAAGCTAAGGAATTAATCCATGGATAAACCTTTGTTCCTTACTGGAAGTCATCTAAACCCTCTAGCTCTTAAGAGATTCCAGAAACTTGCTTCGTATCTTGGTAAAGAGAAGGGAGTTGAAATCAGGAAACGGACTAAGAGCATCAACTACCACATTATATTGTCCTTTACCATATCGAAGCTTAGCATCATACTCTTAATGAATCTTAGCCCCCCTGGACTTTTGACCCTTCAAATCAAATTGTTGTGTAAACCATTTTATGATTTCATGGCCAAACACAATCTCAAAATATGTCTCATAACTATTACATAGAGTTCTTTTTCATAAGCAGAATAAGTCTGTTGGGTTGAATCAAGCTTCTTGCTTTTGAATGCAATTGGCCTTCCCTTCTATAGAAGGACTGCTCCAATAACATGGTTATCGATATCCATTCCTAAAATGAATCGCTTCAAAGGATCCACAATAGCTAAAATAGGAGTTGTGCTAGTGTGTCCTTGAGAGCATCAAAACTTTACTATTGAGATGGACCCCACTGAAATTTTTTTGCCCTTGCCCTTCAGTTGATGTGTCATTGGAACTGCAATATGAGCATAGTGTTTAACGAACCTTTGATAAAAACCTGCAAATCCCAAGAAAATTTGAAGCTCCTCAAGATTTCTAGGAGAGGGCCACCTCTGAATGGCATCCACTTTGGATCGATCCATGTGTAACTAGTTAGTGGAAATAAGATTCCCTAAATAGTGAATCTCCTCCTTGAGAAAATCACACTTTGATTCGTTGGCATATAACTAGTGTTCTCATAGCAAGTCAAACACCTGCTTTATATGTTGTAAATGCTCTTCTTCAAAAGCACTATATATGAGAATTTCATTGAGAAAAACAATAACAAACTTGTCAAGATATGGTCTCAAGACATTGTCCATAAGTGTCATGAAAGTATCTGGCGCATTGGTCAATCCGAAGGGCATAACCAAAAACTCATAGTGTCCAAACCATGTTCAGAATGCACTCTTGGGTATATCTGCAAGACTAATGCGTACTTGATGATACCCTTAACCGTAAGTCAATATTTGTAAAGATGCAAGCATGGGACAACTTATCAAATAGCTCATCCACTCTTGGCGATGGGTACTTTTTCTTAAAGTAACTGCATTCAATCCCCGATAGTTAGGCGACACATATGCACATACTATCATCTTTTTTCTTCACCAGTAAGATTGGAGAAGCCCATAATGAGGAACTGGGTTGGATAAAACCTCTAATGAGATAGTTAGCAAGCCAACATTCCACCTCAGTAGCCTTAAAATGGCTCATTCTGTAGGGTGGTTTACTTACTGGTTTACTACCTGCAACCACATCTATGCCATGCTACACAACCCATATCAAAGATAACCCTGGTGGTAAATCATCTGGAAATACATATTTATATTTTGGTAACAATTTCTTTAGAATATTAGCAACATTTGCTTGTTTAGGAGAGAGAGAAGTAGCCATAGATAGAAATGAAGAGAGAAAAGCATGCGGCATTGAGGAATTGTCAAGTAAAACATGATCAACATTTGAAAGAAAATGACACAAGGAGTAACACATGAAAAATTCTTCTATTTTATTATGAGAAGTGACCTCCATAAGCTCTGTTGTACAAATGAGTGGTGAGGAAGGTTCTCTCCCAACAACAGCACGTGCATGCCATTGGATTCAAACATTAAGCTATTGTGCTCATAGCTATGCTAAAGTGATGGTCCTAAACTATGCAACCACTTTCAACCTAGTACCACATTTTCCCGCTCCATATTAATAACTTGGAAATTCAAGGATGTGTGCATCTTTCACTTAAGTGTCCCACACCCCGGCACTGTGGACATTCATCATCGCTACCTTGTAACAGGGGGAACTTAGATTCTGAGGCGACTTGAGCCATGTCACTAATGTATAGTTAATGAAATTGTGTGAAGCATCATCGCCCACCAAAATCTGCACCTTGTGCCCTTGGATGGGCCCATGCATACGCACCAGCTCATGTGGACCGAAGGTCGGTTTCCACATGGATACCGTGGTATAGTATTCATGAACCACCTTGGTGTGTGTTACCTCCACATTAGAGAAACAAGAGGAGCATTCAAGAGGTAACAAATGCACCATTTGCACTACTCTCTCTTTTCCTTGGGCAATAGATTTTCCCTTGGGACAATCCTTTTTGCCATGCCCACTCTCTAAACATGTGAAACAAAGTTTTTCTTTTTTAGCCTTATCAAACTCTTCAGTGGAGAGAGGACCCCTAGGCCCATTGGGTTTCTTAGAAGCCTTAGATGCAGCTACTATAAAGTTTCTTTTAGTGTGTCCATGTTGTGCGCATGCATTTGCATGTTTAGAGGTAGGCACATGATTATTATGTAGTGGCATCTCATCGAGATCGTCTTGAATATGAGCTTGCACTATAGCCTCCTCAAGCGTCTTGGGATCCCGAGAGTTGACATACTTCTTATGCTCTGGTGTCAGTAGACCCACGCACTTGCTGAAAGGTATCTAACCCCTCCAGCTTGAGAATGCCATCATGGTAGTGCAAGATATGTTCAAAGACTGCATAGAACATTTATCCCAAGTAGACCAATTTTGTTCGCTTCATTTTTGGACATAAATTCTTTTCTTAATACAGCCTCAAAGGCTACCCAAGTCTGTGGTATGATGCGCTTCTCCTTAAGAGGCATACACCATTTGTAGGCCTTGCCTTCTAATGTCAGACTTGTTTGTAGTGCCTTGATTGCATCTGGAGTGTGTCGCGGATTGTGAATCCCATTCCATTTACTAAGGAATATATTCACCGTATCTTTATTGTGTTCTCTTTCTTCTCCCCTAAAAATCGTTGGTTTTGTATTTTTCAACAAATCGTCCACCTCTTTTTGGGTGAGAGAGTGCAAAGAATTTGGATTGGGACCCTGTCCCTGATTGGAGCCTTGCTCTTGCATATGTGTGCCAGCAGAGCCCTTGGTCTACGATTGCATATATTGCATTATAAATCTGATAATGTAGTAACATTTTCATTCAAACATGCAAAATTATTCTCTATCACAAACATATGTGTTTGTAGTGCACAAAACTCTTGCATATCAAGAAGCTCATAACTATCATCTGGTCTTGGTGCCACGTTGGTATCCTCCATGAGAGTATCCGACCGTGGGGAAAGATCATGTGGATTTGGCATAGAGTGCTCAAAATCAAATGCATGATTCATGTTAATGTTTGAATCCATGGGGGTGTGTGTTGTGCTAGCAAGAGAGTAGAAGATGACTTATCTCCAAAGAGAGAGAGAGAGAGAGAGAGAGAGAGAGAGAGAGAGAGAGAGAGAGAGAGAGAGAGAGAGAGAGAGAGAGAGAGAGAGAGAGAGAGAGAGAGAGAGAGAGAGAGGGAGAGAGAGAGCACTACGTTGCTCTGCCAGTCCCACACCCTTGACGGGTTTTCACCCCCACTGCCTCGCTCTCCCAATGAGCCTCTTTGCTCGTGATTTTGTGGAGGTTAAGCTTCGGCTCCCTCCTCGCCTAATAGGTCCTGCACACACCCGATCTTCCTCGCTTACCCAGACTCTCTGCACACGGCCTCCCTTCCATGGCTTTGCATGCATGCATACTCATTCAAAAGGTAGAGAGAGTCGATGCATTTCCCCTCCCCAAAAATAACATAGGCTCTGATACCACTGAAAGGACCCAAGAGACTGGCTTGAGGGATCCACCTCCCTACCACCCTATATATAGGCTCTGTGGCTCTTAGCCCTAGCCTAGTAAGGATCCCTAGTCGACATCTAAATTGTCAAGGCCCTTGGCCTAGGTTCGTGAACCCCTGGGTTGCCCTTGGCCTTACACGATGCCCTTCTTCTTGAGAGACATCTACCATTTATGGGCCTTGCCTTCTAGTTTCAAGATAGCCTCTAGTGCCTTGGCAGCATGTAGAGTGCGAAGAAGTTGATGAATACCTTCCCATTTACTAAGGAAAATATTGACGTGTCTTTGTTGCATTCACTCCTTTCGCTGAAAGTGTCATAATAATCAATATCTAATTCTCCTAAATGATTTTCTCATATTAAACTGATCATTTAATGTGGGGAAGTGCCAAGGGAGAAAAAGCTAGAATATTGGTTAAGTTAGCAGACCGGCCACAGTAGGGATCCAAAGGAGGGAAAATAGGGATCCAAAGGGGGGGCCATCTGCAAAAGAGCCATGGGAAACAATGCGCCAAAAAGACCCTAAGGTTCAGCCCATTAAGACTTCCAAAATGCTAAGGTTCCAAAATTCAAAGGTTGTGTCCAAAGGTCAACCCTAGGGAAAATTGGATGCTTAGTGTGTGCCCAAAAAGTCTTTCTACATCCCTACATGGGAGGGGGCGAGCCCCAAAGCTAGGGGATGAGAGAGAAAGCCACACACACACACACAGGCTCCCTTTACACAAAGGGAATGAGGGACACATGTCAGCTCCCTAGGCCAGATGCCCACAAGGTGTGCCCAATTCCTATTGGAAGACCCTTGAAGTGGACCAATGAGAATTAAGCTAGAGTAAATCTAGTTTAATTAATTTAAAAACATTTAATAAAAGAAACCAATGAGAATTAAGTCTCCTAGAAGACTATTGGGCAGTCTCCCAAGGGGTCCAATGAGCATTCAGGAGCCCCATGGCTTGCCTGATTCCTATTGGCCAGGAGGCAAAGGGGTCCAATGAGAGTTTAGTTTAATTATTTAATTACCTAAAGCTCTCACAAAAGGGGAAAGGGGGACACATGTCTAAAGGCTATCACTTATGCTGCTTAATTCCTATTGGCTTGACCTGGGGAGGTCCAATGAGGCAAAGACCAGACTTATTTAGCAGCTAGGGCTCGCCCAAGAGAGAGGGGGGGCTGATTTTTGCTTGGCATTGACACACACACTCTCACACTTGACCATGTGTGAAGGGAAAATACTCTATCTCCTCCCAAGCTTTAATGGAGAGCTCATCACCTACTCCAAGCTTGTGAGATAGAAGCCTACATCAACACTCTCTTGGCATGTGGATGCAAATCCAACCAAGAGCCAAGCTTCAATGCATGTTCATCTTCTCTACCAAGCTAATTACTAAGCTAAGCTATGCTAATATGAGTGATTATGTGAGGAGATGTACTTCTTTCTCGTAAGATACTTCTTTTTCCTCTCAATCTACTCTCATACCCTGCTAGCTCTCACCATCTTCGAAGGTGTGTGAGGTCTTGGGTCTGAGAACGGGGATAATTCAAGTTGTGTTTGATTAAGTGTTTTGCTTGGTGTATGAAGCTTCCATCTTCATTGCACTAGCTAGTCTTGAAGGAACACAAAGAATTCTATTGTACAATGTCTCTCTTGATGGGAGAAACCATAATACAAAGCCTTTTGGAGGGGGGACCGGCTCCATGCAAATCCGGTCCTCAACTGTTGTCAATAGCTTAATTGCTCTCTCTTTTGAAAGTATTGTCGATGCTATCTAACTAGGTGTTATGCTTTTTGTTGCTCTCTCCACCCAAGCACTCTTGTAATTCTCATTAGGAATCTATTCTAATGAAATGCCCACTATGTTCATGCTAATTTCCGCTACACATAAGATTTTAAGCCATTAAATGTTACATTGGTATCAGAGCTCAAGGTTTCTCTTTTCTTGCTCAAGAAGGGAGGTCCTCAAGTTAGCTACAAATGGTTGGTATTATTAATTGCCTGTGAGTAAGTAGAATAGGGATTTTTCAGCCTTGCAGTGCGCCTGCCTTTGTGCAGTTAACGGGGCATCACCGTCGAGAGCTATGGTCTTAATAGTGGAGTCCTACGGGGCTTGCCTACGGCTTAACCACTATTGAGCTATTAGAAGCTTGATAGGAGCCGGTGCTGTTTTGGTGTCGAAAGACCCTCTCTTCTATTCCTTGCAATTAATGGTATTCGAGCCGCGGGTACAGTAGCTTGAGTGCTTTTTCTAAAGGGGTAAAGAGGAGTAGCAACTAGGGCTTGAAGTGCCAAAGTACACCTAAAAAGTTTACACCTAAAAGTTGTTAGAATGGCTGACAATAGTAAAGAGAGTGAAATTAATGTTGATAACTTTGATTTTGCTCATGAGCAAGCTACTAATGATGCTTCAATGCTTGTTAACTATCTTGTTTCTAGGCTTCAACAAGCCATGGGCAATCCATCTCTCCAAAGTGAAGTGCAACGGCAACTCTGTGCTCACGGGATTCTCCAAGCTCATCACCATGACGAGAGAACACCTAGGAAGCCTCCTTGTGAGACTACCAAAAGAGGTCTCTCTCCGATTCGGGAAGAAGAAGAGAATCCATATGAAGGGCTCAAGAACTTACTTCTTGATGATGCATCTCCTTCCCAAAGGAGAACTCAAGAGCCTCCACCGAAGGAACGAGAAAGAAGCGAGTCTCCCGCCACCTCGGAGGAGATGGCTCCACGAAGACGGCGGGCTAAACGCTCTCCATCACCACCAAAGCGGAGAAGACCATCACACTCTTCTCCACGCAATAATTCAAAGAGGGATGATAAAAAGCAAGAGAAGAAAAAGGCGAGAAAGAGGACACCCTCTTCTCCATCTTCTTCATCCTCTTCCTCTTATGAAAGCTATGGTGAAGACGACAAAGATCAAGACAAGAAAAAGGCGAGAAAGAGGTCACCCTCTTCTCCACCTTCTTCAAATTCTTCATCTTCTGAAGAAAGTGATGGTGCAACTTTTGAACCATCAAAAAGAAGAGGCCATAGGAAATCCTATGCCGCATGGAAGAGGTCGTCCAAGCTGAAGAAATTCAAAGAGGGAGGGAAGAGCATCTCTTTCCTTACCTATGATGGCACCTTTGGTGCTACAGACAAAGTTTTGGCCTTTATCCAGCAATTCGATGCGGCGTTTGGAGATGAGGGCTTCACGGAGTCCTCTAAGCTACGCCATGTAGCTATGCACTTTCAAAAGTCCGCCAGACAATGGTGGTCTAGCCTACGAACCAACGGTGAAGCTCCACGAACATGGAAGGCTTTAAGAGCTTCCATTATGAAGCAGTTTTTGGCCACCGATGCCAAAGACAAAGTACTCACCGAATGGCGAAGCTTAAAGCTCTCTCCCAATGAATCCATCCACAAATATGTAGACAAGTTTTGGGACCTACAACTCAAAGCCACTGTCTTCAAAAAGTTGGATTTTGGAGAGCAAAAGCAACAATTTTGTGCGGGCTTAACCGAAGAGATGGCGGAGTATGTCAACTCCCAAAGGCCACGTACCATATCGGCGGTAATACACCATACTATGGTGGCCTCGCGAATCAATTTCCAAACGGGGGGTAAAAGAAATAATAAGCCCCCGGAAAACAAGGGTTCCAATGAGCCTAAGGGGAAGGACAATGTCCAAAAGTCTCCTAAGGGCAATTCCAACAAAGCTAAAGAGAAGGGAGATTACAAAGGAAAGAATAAACTCTCTCCTGAAGAGCTTGAGCGTTATCGTAAAGATAACCGGTGTTTCAAGTGCGGTGAACAAGGGCATGCGTACCGCGCTTGTCCCCAAAAGAACAACCGCCAAGATCCTCCTAGAGCTTCTTTGGTTGAAATCCAAGAGGAGGAGATTCATCAAACTCACCACAAAGGATCTCCTCTATGCCATGCTTGGGGAAAGGTAAGAGAACATGATGCTTTTATTCTCTTTGACCCTGGTTCTACTCACAATTTCATATCTATGGAGTTAGCCACCAAGCTAGGCATACAATCCTACGAGATGGGAGATATCCTACCCGCAGACAGTGCCTTCAAGGGGCAAGAAGCTTCAGTCACTCCCTTAATCGGGAAATTGAGGCTTCATGTCCAAGGCTATGTGGACAAAGAGGACTTCTTTATCTCTCCTCTCAAGCATGAGGATGTAATCCTAGGGGCACCATGGTTTGACCGCCTGGCTGCCCATGTTAAATTTCCTGAAAGGAGAATCTCCTTTAAGTTCAGGGAAAAGGACATGTATATAGATGCTAGGGAGATGGGTAACACCATCCCCATTGTACATACACCAGCTTTCAACAAGTCAATAAAGAGCTCTATTTCCGTGTACATGATTTTTGTTAAAGATTCTCAAAATGAACCTAATGCTTTAGCAAAAGAAAATAAAAGCAACCAAAAGGAATTAGAGTTATCCAATTTTCTCAAGGGGTTTCAAGATGTCTTTATTGACGACATCCCTTGTGAGCTACCTCCTAAACGAGGTAATGACGACCATGCAATTGAACTTCTTCCAGGAAGTTCACCGCCTAACAAACCTCCTTATAGAGTTTCTCAAGCTCAACAAGAGGAGATTATGTGGCAAGTGCATGACTTAGTTGAGAAGGGCATGGTTAGGCCTAGCTCATCTCCATTTTGCTCACCTGTGCTATTAGTGCAAAAGAAAGACGGCACATATCGTATGTGTGTCGACTATAGAGCACTAAATAGGATCACTATCAAGAATAGGTTTCCCGTTCCACGGGTAGAAGACCTATTTGATAAGCTACAAGGATCGACCTACTTCAGTAGGATTGACCTAAAAAGTGGCTACCATCAAATAAGGATAGTTGATCAAGACATTGTAAAGACCGCATTTCGTACTACATTTGGTCTTTACGAATACATTGTCATGCCTTTTGGCTTGACTAATGCACCAGCCACATTCAACCGCTTGATGGAGAAGCTGTTCAGGCCTCATCGAACCTTCACTGGAGTGTTCTTTGATGATATTATCATCTACTCTAATTCATTGGAGGAACACAAGCAACACCTCCAGGTAATATTTCAAGTTTTAAGAGAGAATAAACTTTATGTTAATCGAAAGAAAAGTGAATTTTTCTTGCAAGAGATTCAATATTTAGGTCACATTATCTCTCAAGATGGAATCCAAATGGATCCATCCAAGTTAGAGGTAATAAAAGGATGGCCTAAACCAAGGAATCTTCATGAACTAAGAAGCTTTATAGGTATGTGTGCATACTATAGACGCTTCATAGAAAAGTTCTCACAAATTGCGGGACCTTTACATGACCTAACAAAGAAAAATGTTAGGTATACGTGGTCTGCTAAGGAGAACAATGCTTTCGAAAAGCTTAAAGAAAAGCTTATCTCTCAACCTGTGCTTACACTACCGGATCTCTCAAAACCATTTGAGGTCCAATGTGATGCTTGTGGTGATTGCCTTGGGGCTATTCTGCTCCAAGAAGGGCACGCCATAGGCTATGAGAGTCGAAGGCTCGATCCTGTTGAGCAAGCTCTAGGCATATACGAAAAAGAACTCCTTGCAGTTCTACATGCCTTAGACTCATGGAAGCACTATTTATTGGGGACTCCTTTCATTCTGCGAACGGATCACCAAAGTCTTAAGTACTTCATGACGCAGACCAAGCTCTCCGACAAACAAATGAGGTGGGCAAATTTCCTTTCGCAATTTCATTTTCATATTGCTCACATTGCTGGCAAGCATAATCAAGTAGCCGATGCACTCTCAAGACGACCGAGAGTGAATGCGGTTTCCATAGCAACTCACAATGATCTATCTTCAATGATAGATGAGTATGCTATTGATCCCGATTTTAGAGATGTGATTTCAGCCCTTGCATTAGGGAAGAAAGAAGAACCATTTACTTTACAAGATGGTTATCTTCTCTATGGCAATAGACTATGCGTTACTAACTCACTACGTGAGAAAGTAATGTATGAATCTCATGCTCCCCCATATGCAGGGCATAGAGGGATTCAGTCTACCCTAAAGGGAATTGAAACATATTTCTATTGGCCTACCATGAAAGTGAACATACACGAGTATGTTTCCAAATGTGTGGTATGTCAAAAGACAAAATTTGATAGAGGGAAGCAACCTGGATTGCTTCAACCCTTGCCAATCCCTAATTCACCGTGGGAGAGCATATCCATGGATTTTATCTTTGGATTGCCTAAGTCTATCCATGGGAATACAGGAATATGGACGATAGTAGACAGGTTCAGTAAACAAGCTCATTTTATACCTGTCAAAAAGACTATCAAAGCCCATCAAATGGCAACCCTCTTCATTTCACAAATTTTCAAGTACCATGGCTTGCCAATGTCCATAGTGTCGGATAGAGATCCTAGAATGACCAGTAATTTCTGGAAGGGTCTCTTTGAGAATTTAGGAACAAGGCTAAACTTCTCTTCGGCCTATCATCCACAAACTGATGGCCAAAGTGAAATAGCTAACCTAACTATTCTCGATCTACTAAAAGCCTATGTAACGGAAGTAGATCAAAGATCCCAATGGGAGAAGTACTTACCCTTAGTAGAGTATGCTTACAATAACACTGTACATACTTCTACAGGAAAAGCACCTTTCGAGGTAATTGAGGGAAGATCAAAAAGTCCCTTGCTACTTAAGGTACATGGGAAGATCTTCGCTGCAGATGAGTATAGCCGAGACCTACAAGAATCTTTCCAAAAGATTAAGGATGCTATCTCTATCTCACAGCAAAGGCAAAAGGCTGCTGCTGACAAGCACAGAAAAGCCCAAGCCTTTAAAGAAAACGATTGGGTCTTGTTAAAGTTTCCCAAGGCTCGATTAAGGCACACGACGGGCAAGAATCCTACGGGCCACCAAAAGTACTATGCTAAACTAGCAAAAAGGTATTATGGTCCCTTCCAGATTCTTAGGCCAATCAATGAGATGGCCTATCAACTTAAGTTGCCCAATCATTGGCTCATACACAATGCTTTTCATGTGAGCCTCTTAAAGCCTTACAAAGGAGAGCCACCTCAAGAACCAACTATTGAAGACCCACCGGAGATCGAGGACCACGAGGAGGTGCTGCAGCCCGAGTCCATTCTCCGACATGAAGACAAGGTATTAAGAGGCGGTAAGACTATCAGACGATATCTTATTAAGTTTAAGAATTATCCTTTTGAAGATGCTAGATGGATGCAAGGCATACAATTAAAGGATAACCTAAACCTTGTCAATGCTTACAATGCTTCCCAAGAGTAAGAAAATGTACAAAATGTTAAAAATGAACAAAAATTTTTGTCTTATAAGACTCTCTTTTTCTTTATTTGTGCACAAAAATGAAGTAGTATGCATGCTTAGATCAAGTTTGCGGGACGACGTCTCCCAAACACCAAAGTAGAGCTTGTCACTCTACTATGGAAGACTGATAGGACTAATGTGCAGACATGCTTGCGGCAGCCTCAGGCTCTCAAGCGCCAAATGGACTAGTCATCCATTATGGAATGATGTCGTAGGGTAACATAGGGATCCTCTACCCGCTAAGAAAAGGACTCATGCATATGCTTTATCTTCTCTACACCATAGTCGAGGACGACTATGATTTCAAGAGAGAGGTAATGTCATAATAATCAATATCTAATTCTCCTAAATGATTTTCTCATATTAAACTGATCATTTAATGTGGGGAAGTGCCAAGGGAGAAAAAGCTAGAATATTGGTTAAGTTAGCAGACCGGCCACAGTAGGGATCCAAAGGAGGGAAAATAGGGATCCAAAGGGGGGGCCATCTGCAAAAGAGCCATGGAAACAATGGGCCAAAAAGACCCTAAGGTTCAGCCCATTAAGACTTCCAAAATGCTAAGGTTCCAAAATTCAAAGGTTGTGTCCAAAGGTCAACCCTAGGGAAAATTGGATGCTTAGTGTGTGCCCAAAAAGTCTTTCTACATCCCTACATGGGAGGGGGCGAGCCCCAAAGCTAGGGGATGAGAGAGAAAGCCACACACACACACACAGGCTCCCTTTACACAAAGGGAATGAGGGACACATGTCAGCTCCCTAGGCCAGATGCCCACAAGGTGTGCCCAATTCCTATTGGAAGACCCTTGAAGTGGACCAATGAGAATTAAGCTAGAGTAAATCTAGTTTAATTAATTTAAAAACATTTAATAAAAGAAACCAATGAGAATTAAGTCTCCTAGAAGACTATTGGGCAGTCTCCCAAGGGGTCCAATGAGCATTCAGGAGCCCCATGGCTTGCCTGATTCCTATTGGCCAGGAGGCAAAGGGGTCCAATGAGAGTTTAGTTTAATTATTTAATTACCTAAAGCTCTCACAAAAGGGGAAAGGGGGACACATGTCTAAAGGCTATCACTTATGCTGCTTAATTCCTATTGGCTTGACCTGGGGAGGTCCAATGAGGCAAAGACCAGACTTATTTAGCAGCTAGGGCTCGCCCAAGAGAGAGGGGGGGCTGATTTTTGCTTGGCATTGACACACACACTCTCACACTTGACCATGTGTGAAGGGAAAATACTCTATCTCCTCCCAAGCTTTAATGGAGAGCTCATCACCTACTCCAAGCTTGTGAGATAGAAGCCTACATCAACACTCTCTTGGCATGTGGATGCAAATCCAACCAAGAGCCAAGCTTCAATGCATGCTCATCTTCTGTACCAAGCTAATTACTAAGCTAAGCTATGCTAATATGAGTGATTATGTGAGGAGATGTACTTCTTTCTCGTAAGATACTTCTTTTTCCTCTCAATCTACTCTCATACCCTGCTAGCTCTCACCATCTTCGAAGGTGTGTGAGGTCTTGGGTCTGAGAACGGGGATAATTCAAGTTGTGTTTGATTAAGTGTTTTGCTTGGTGTATGAAGCTTCCATCTTCATTGCACTAGCTAGTCTTGAAGGAACACAAAGAATTGTATTGTACAATGTCTCTCTTGATGGGAGAAACCATAATACAAAGCCTTTTGGAGGGGGGACCGGCTCCATGCAAATCCGGTCCTCAACTATTGTCAATAGCTTAATTGCTCTCTCTTTTGAAAGTATTGTCGATGCTATCTAACTAGGTGTTATGCTTTTTGTTGCTCTCTCCACCCAAGCACTCTTGTAATTTTCATTAGGAATCTATTCTAATGAAATTCCCACTATGTTCATGCTAATTTCCGCTACACATAAGATTTTAAGCCATTAAATGTTACAGAAAGGCTGGTGGTTTTATGTTTTTCAATAGCTCAACGACCTCTTTCTGAGCAAAAGACTGCAATGGATGCGATGGATTGGAGCCTTGCTCTAGCATGCCACAATTAATAAATTTAGGCCTTGAGTTGAAAAAATTATTAGGCAGCTCACTTGCAATGGTCTTGGCATGCTAATTGAAGTGCACTACTAAAATTAACCAGCTGGTGACATTTTCATTCAAATGCACAAAATTAACTTCTCCCTCGGTCGAGTTGTCCATTCGGAGACACTTGCCGAGGTGAGCGGTCATGCCTTTCCGTCTCAATACTAAAAGACAACCATGCATGATTGCAATGCCCTAAATTTCCAAACGTCAAGCATTTATATCTGATTGTGTATGCCAATTTCCATGTGGGTATTCTCCATGACAGGATTGTGCTATGAGGGCAATGGTAGGCCCAACACGTAACATGTACTCAAAATCAAAAGTATGATGCATATTAATGTGTAAATTTGTGGTGAAATTGTAACTCTTAATGGAAAAAAATTACCTTGTAATCATAATTTGTCGACAATGCACCAATCAGGATAAACCTTTGTAGACTAGCTTAACAAATAGTACACCTTGCAAAATAGTAAGTTTCTTGTTGATGTCTTGAATATCCTTGTGATGATAGCTCAAAAGTTTGTGAGGGATTGAAATTTTAAAGCCTCAAATAACCTCTTGAAGTTGTAGATCTCTTGACTTTCGTAATATGTGGGAGCTTGAAGTTGCAAAGCCTCAACTCCCTAAACACATAGCTTCTCCTAGGCAAGAGAAGCCTTGTGGTACTTCATTGGGTCTTGAGACTATGTTTGACACCTTGTGTCGATAGCTTATTGTAAATATCTTTCACTTATGTTGTGCCCTTCTCCTCGGTGCCCACTAGCTCTGCACACTCGAGGGACCCCCATGTTGTGGGCAATTGTGAGTGGGAATATTGCCTTGGCCAAATTATTGGTCTTCAAGTATGAAAAAAAGGAGTCCCATGGCTTTTGGGAGAGAGAGAGAGAGAGAGAGAGAGAGAGAGAGAGAGAGAGAGAGCAGGGCCTGCCCAATCACACCCATTGCAGAGACAAATGTTGCATGGTTTTCCCTTACGCTCCCACCCACCCACGCACGTTGTCATGCTGTTTTGTGAGTATGGGGAGAAAACCTGTCATCATGATCATTTATGCAAGTTTGCCAACCTAGTGCAAACTAGTGCTTGGGGGTGTTTGCTAGATTGGGATGTAAATAATTATTTAGATGTGCTCTATGCAAAAGATAGTGCTGATGAGAAGGTGGAAATTCCGGGCTTCAGTCACGTTTTACTAGGCTCTGATCGTGTCTGGAATGGGCCAAAAATAGTTAAATTTAGTCCATTTATTCTTTACTTTATGGGTTTCGGGGACCTTGAATGTGTGCTAATTTGATGCAATGTATATAGGATTTGTGGACCAAATCCAATGCTTGTGTTGCAAATATTGTGACCAAGATCCGATCGGGGTTTACATGACCAAATTTGGGCTCCAGATGAAGGTTTTAAGGCCAAACTATGCATCTTTTGTGCATTCTATAAGGTCCATTGGGGTGGGGTTGGTTTTGGGGGGGGGGGGGGGGGGGGGGGTGATAATGAAGCGCCATGTGGCAACCTTATATATCCCACATGCAAGTTTGTAAGAAGAAAAATAAAAGTATAGATAGAGTTTTGTGACATCTCTTAAAGCATCTAAAAGGGTGCAAATGTGTACATGCAAACCACTGTGCTTGGTGGTGTGTATAACATCGATTGGCACTGCTACCATGGGTGGAGCTACTCAAACCGTCTCTGGAAACTTGAGGAGTTTCCCACACAAAGGGGGGCCACCATGATTGTCCCGGCATTGTGACTATTGCAAACATATGAGGAAAAGTGATTGTTGGTTCTCATGCAAGGAAGGTCATCCAAGCTAAGTGGAGTGGTGGGTGGTAAAAAACAAAGAGAAAAGAGGAGGGACTGAAAGCAAGGGATGGTGGTACAAAATTTGTTGTCCTTGACACCACCTAGGCTTGGTGGATGTGGTAAGGAGAATCAGACCCAAGTAAAAGATGCAACATTGAACAAAAAGGAGAAAAAATAAAATCAATTTCTTGGAGGCTTTATAATTTACTCTATTCTTTTTTCCCGAAATGGGTTATAACAGATAAACGACGTGGGTGCAAGAAGTGGGGAAGGAGATTCGGTTGGCTCTCTCTCTCTCTCTCTCTCTCTCTCTCACACACACACACACACACACACACACACACACACACACACACACACACACACACACACACACACACACATTCTCTGTTTTGTTCTCTGTGGAGCACCCACCCTTCCCACCCACCCCCCCTCTCTCTCTCTCTCTCTCTCTCTCTCTCTCTCTCTCTCTCTCTCTCTCTCTCTCTCTCTCTCTCTCTCTCTCTTTCTCCCTCTCTCCCTCTCCCACCATACAGCCATGGCAGCTCAGGCCAGTACTATATCTTCAGACATGACAATGGATACTGAGCGTGATTCCTTCATCTATCTCGAGTCAGGGGTACCTGCATCTACAAAGGGTGCTATGATGGAAGCCACGAGCATTCATGAACATGTCAGCAACCCAGTATTTTTGTGGGACTATTGGGCACAAAAGAAGCGTGAGCAACGACACAAGGAGCGCAACCCTGCTAAGAGAGCTGAACTTCCTACAACCAGATCAAGGAACAATATATGCAAAGCCATGGCTAGATGTTGGCGTCTGCAGAGCCAAGGACTAACAACACTAGAACAACAAGAGATTCTAGAGCAGCTCATGCATCATCAGCCATTTTCCAAGTTGAGGAGTTTGTATGTGCAATCGAGTCTTCTTTTCGGCGTTCGCAACACATTGACTCAGCTGAAAGTGCCCCACTCTTCATGACGATGATACTGAACAATGGTGATTAGAGCATAACCACTGTGAACCAGTCCAAAATTGGTGTTGCCTTGGGTGTTCATCGACGTAATATAGTGGTAGCAAGCAATTGACTGGGAATGAAAGATGAGGATGAAGTGTTGCCACTTAGTGCTTGTCACAGACAGTTGCCTCTGCATACAAGTATCACAATTGAAACTAGAGATTTGGTGGCCGCTTTCTGGAAATCCAAGACAAGAGTTTCTCCGAACAAAAAGGATATCTGTAAGCAGAGGATCGAGGCAAAATGTGTCATCAAACATTCCATACATCTTCTAGATGATTCTCAGGTAATATATGTTGCCCACACTGTAATCCTTGCTCGCCTTTTTACTCTTGGATTAACATAGAATACCACAACTTGTTAGACAACAATCATTGTACGAATACTCAGCTCCATAGTACCATTTCCAGCGTGTCAAAATTTGACCAATTTCCAGCATGCCAAACCTAGTATCATTCTAGTACCAATTCCTACCTCAGTAGTACCCAATTTGAAGCTTCTCTAGATTCTGAATAGTACCAAATAGATGCATAGTACCATTGTTTGGTAGAAATGCTCCAAAGTAAAGATGCACAGTCCCAATTAGGTACTTTTTTGTATTTGGAAAGTTGTTATTTTGGAATTATGGATCCATTTTGTAGCTTTGCAGTATACAAAAAAGTACCCAAATTGGTACTAGGTTTCCAAATTGGTACTATGCAAGGTACATACATGTACCCACTTTGGCACTAGGGATCCTATTTGATACTGTGAATTTAGGCTGGTACTATGCAATGTATAGAATTTGGTACTAGGGATATTGTTTGATACTATGAATTTAGGCTGGTACTATGCAATGTACATGATTTGGTACTAGGGATCCTTTTTGGTACTATGAATCCAAGCTAGTACTATGCAATGTACAGGATTTGGTACTAGGGATCCTTTTTGGTACTATGAATTCAAGCTAGTACTATGCAATGTAGATGATTTGGTAATAGGGATCCTTTTTGGTACTATGAATTCAAGCTAGTACTATGCAATGTACAGTATTTGGTACTAATGATCCTTTTGGGTACTATGAATTTAGGCTGGTACCATGCAATGTACAGAATTTGGTATTAGGGATCCTGTTTGGTACTAGGTTTGGTACTATGAATTCAGGCTGGTACCATGCAACGTACAAAATTTGGTACTAGAGATCTTGCTTGGTACTATGAACTCAGGCTAGTACCATGCAATGTACGAAACTTGGTACTAGGGATCCTGTTTGGTACTCTGAATTCAGGCTGGCACCATGCAATGTACAAAATTTGGTAGTAGGGACCCTGTTTTGTACTATGGATTCGGTTGGTACTATGCAATGTACATAATTTGGTACTATGGACCCTGCTTGGTCCTATGAATACAGGCTGGTTCTATGCAATGTAAAGAAATGTACCCACTTTGGTACTATGAATCCAGTTTGGTACTATGAATCCAGTTTGGTACTATCAATCCAGTTTGGTACTATCAATCCAGTTTGGTGCTTTTCTGCACTTAATTTGGTACTATAGCCTGAAATATGGCAATACAGTGCCAAATTTGGTATTCTAGAATGAGTTGGTGGTTTACATTGTTAATTTTGGTACTGTAAACTACTTTAGTGCTTTGCTGTTTTATAGTAATATTCTGAGCTCTAATGTGGAGCAAATTTTGTATATAGGTGGAGCTCTACAGAAGATTCAAAAGCACGTATCCTGCGGTGGAGTTGTCACTTAGGTCCTTTGAGACACTCAAGCCATTCTTTGTCCAAAAATTAAAGGTGCACTATACTTGCTGCTGAATTTACCATATCCAGATGGTATACTTCAGGGATGCTTTCAATCAAATGCGCCAGAACAAGTTTGGGCATCACGCAAAGGAACATCCATGTACATGATCCATTTGTGGTACACAGTGTGAAGTAGGTGAGTATTCTGCAAACTAGGCAGTTTTTCAGCACATAAGTATCTTGCTGGATTTCATATTGTGCCCTTGCCCTAAGGATCATGAATATCATGCACAGAGATGCTTGCTGGGAGAGTGCCCTAGATGTGGTATAAGGAAGTTGTCATTCTGCCCTGACGAGATTGCAACAGATATCAGGGAGGTGATTGTTAAGATATTTAAGGATGTGGGTATTGGACAGGTTAATGCTGAAGGAAACGAGAAGAAGAGAAAGGAGTTAGTCGTGGAAAGGATGAAAAGTGCAAGTTTCATTCATCTTTTTTCAGATCATCTGAAAAGCTTTGTCAAGCACAACTTTGTTTTTAGGTGGCAGGCCCATCAATTTAAATATTTCTTGCTAAAGTTTCCAAGCAACGTTGTGGTTTCTGTTGTTAATTTTGCAGAGAATTACAGCTTTAAAGTGTAGAATGAGATTTAGTCCATGCATTGGTGGTCAACACAGGTCACAATACTGGTGCGCATCTCTTATATCATAAATTCAGCAGGAGCCATTGAGAAGACTCTGCATTTTTACATATCAGACGATAAGCTCCATGACATGCTCTTTGTTCAACATTGTTTTCTCTTGCATGACAGCTGGATGAAACAACAAGGACAATGTTTCCGTTATCATTGGGTTTGGTCAGATGGTGCCGCTTCACAATTCAAGGCACGGTGACCATACTATTTTGTAGCCAGGTATTATCGGTTGGACAGGATTGCATATGATGCACAACTTCTCTGCTTCAGGACATGGAAAAGGAGAGCATGATGGTGCACGTGATGTTATCAAGAGAACCTTGATGCATGAGGAGCTAAAGCCCAACGGCTGGCCCATGAAGTGTGCGGCTGATGTGGTCAATTTTCTAAACGCGAGGTTTAACATAGCGAGGGAAGGTGGGGGTGCCAGCAAAAGAAGGGTCTTCTGGTTGGTTTCATTGAATGATGTGTTGCGTTCTCCACTATGGGACTGCAAACCAATTGCAGGGTCTCGCTCATTCCATTGTGTTGACAGCTACTCAACACACAATCCATGTGATGTGCGTTTTCGGACGCTGTCTTGCTTTTGTGATCCTTGTGTGCATGGGCAATGGAGGAGATGCAATAATAAACAGCTCACTGAAGAATGGAAATATCTCTCCATTGAGCCATTGATAGAGTCTGTACAAGTAGGTAGTGATGAGGACGAGGATGATGAGGAGAACTACAATGATTTGCTTTCCTCCCAAGTGAGTGTGGATTTAACCATGCCTATGTATGAAGGAGACCCTAAGGTGTTGAGCCAATTACTGTCCATTGGGGATAACTTTGCAGTGAAAGCAGCCGAGGAGAAAGAGGACTTCTACCTTCTAAAGTGCATCAAAACCATGTACCAGGCACCAAGAGTACTGAAGGATCTTTGGCATAACAAGATCGTAAAGGGTGGAATTCTGGTTGAGGGTTTGTACTATGCCCAGGTTGAGGGCAAAGTTGATACTTATACCCTATTGAATGAGAAACCACCGGTCATGATCTACTCCCATCTTGTTAGATCCATACAGTTCCCCATGGAGGTCAAACCGGGCCTGCATAACCATTTTAAACTATCCTCAAGATATATGAAAATATCTACAGCAGTATGCCATATGAAGAAGCGAGTGACCACGAGGGGAGCCATACAGCGTAAACCCCAACTACAAGTCTAGCCACTGGTAGCAACGGTTGTAATTCTCTTGAATAGAATCTTACTTGTGATCAATAGTGTGTACTTGCTAATTTGTTTAAGCTGACTCTTGTAGTACCAAATTTGATAGCCAGACTGCCTAATCCTTGTTTGATAGCAGGATACTTTAATATGGTTGAAAATATCTTAGGCAGGTGCAAGAATCCGGGTTTAGTTATCAATGGGACAAAAATTAAAGTGGGAAGGAGTAATCAATGCTCGTGGGTTATGTGACGTTTCTGCTGATTCAGGCTTCACATGCAAATAGCAACAGAAAAATTACCAAAAGAAGTGGCAAGAAAAAGATCATGTGCAGAAAAATTTAGTGCATGTGTAAAAATTTTGCAGACGAAGGTTCATGCCCAGCAATAATTTCTTATTACACGAAAATGCCAGTCTTTTACATAATCTTTTACACATCAGGGGGGTCAAACCGGTACGAGTACCCTTCCAAAGATACAAAGTAGTCAGCAACATACAGGGAGATGTCATCCTCTACATCAAACAGGGGTGTGTGTAGGCTATAAGCGGTGGGGAACTTCTCATCTAGCCATCCTGTGATCCATGGCAGAATGACATCCATGAGATACTTCGGCTTGTTCGGATCGTAATAGTTTCGCTCATATGTCCGAATGGAGCAGCACGACTCATAATCGTTCTTCAATGATTTGTATCTTGTGTCGTCCACAAGGAGCGTGCTTGCTTCATTAAATTGAGGATGCTTGCGCCAAACTTTTCGCAGGAGCTTCAGAAAAATGGGGTTGTCGCCGAACTGCCTCAAAAGGCCTGCCACATCCTTTATAGAGGAAGCCCATTTCACAATGGGACTGATAAAAAATATCTGTGTCAAGTAAACTAAGTTGTTAGAGCAGGTATACAGTTCAGAGTACCAAAGTCTGAAAAACAGCAACAAGTTCTATACATAACAGTACCAAAGCACCAAAGTACCAAGTTCTGTGTCAAGTATACAGTTCAGAGTACCAAAGTCTGAAAAACAACAACAAGTTCTGTACATAACAGTACCAAAGCACCAAAGTACCAAAGTACCAAAAGTACCAAAGGACTTAATCACCAAAGTCTGAAAAGCAGCAAGTTCTGTACATAACAGTACCAAAGTACCAAAGGACTTAAATCACTAATAAAAGAAAAACAGCAAGTTCTGTACATATCAGTACCAAAGTACCAAAGGACTTAAATCACCACAGTCTGAAAAACAGCAAGTTCTGTTAAATCACCAAGAAAAAAAGCAAGTTATGTACATAACAGTACCAAAGTACCAAAGTAAGCTGTGCAAATAGTACCAGGTTGTATAGACAGTATCAAGTTGTGCAAACAGTACCAAAAGTACCAAATGTACCAAAGGACCAAAATGAATAAAAATAACCAAAAAGAACCAAAAGAAACAAATAGTACCCAATTGTGAAAACAATACCAAATTGTGCTAACATTACCAAAATTGTGTGGATAGTATCAATTTGTACAAACAGTACCAAATCTTATACACGATAGTACCAAATAGTACAAAAAGAACCAATAGTACCAGAATATGTACAAATCAGTAGCAAAGGTAGATACAGTACCAAAATCAGCCAAACCAGTTCGGAAGTTAAGGGATTCATACCTAAAAAGAGACTTTGCATCTTCATCAACTTAGGGAAGCAAGCATGCAGTATGGTCATCAGATTGTGTCTTTGGCTGTAGGACCAAAGCATCACGTAGCATCGCCTCCTCAGGCTAAGGATGAAATCCTCCCCATCAGGTCTGACCACGTAGTATTTGTGCTGGGAGACCTGCACGCATCAGGGCCTACATCCCTCTAGAAATGGGATACACCACAAATCTTTGGGTTCTTCATGACAATCCTTCAACAGAACTCCATTCACATCCAGAATGACAAGGTGCTTAGTGGTCGCCTTTACGTCCAGCGGCATTGATGTATCCGGTCGCTTTTCATTCAGCCACCACCTGTCCCTCACTGAAGTACCACGAAGCAAAATGAGTAAAGGAACACCCAGCCTTTTGGCAATAGAAAGTGTGGACATTTAGCACCATTAAAGGTTACCAATTGTTGACAGCATGACATAACAAGGAACGGACACATTAACATCTGACTAACATGACACCAAACATTGACAAATGCAAAATGGGATCGTATTTCATGATAAGGCAGAAGCAAGTACAAAATGCTGTTAAATAGCTAATTCTTGGAGGTTCACGGCTTGAGACCACGACCTTTGGGGCACTTTTACATTTCATAAGGAAGAGTTCGGAGAGTGTGGCACAGTCAATGCTATAACCTGTTTCTAAGGTTGTCCCCTGCCTCGCACCTTCGGCCTCCTCCATGGCTTTCGTCTCCTCCGCAAAATAAGCTGCCTCCTCCGTGCCATACTCTTTCGCACCCTCCTTCGCACCCTTGGCAGGTTCCACCTCCTTCGCACTGTCAGCAAGTTCCGCCTCACTCTTTGCCTGTTGCCTCGTCTTTCTGCCTGCCTTCTCCTCTACATACTTTGGAGTTGCATCCAAACACTCGGCCGCCGAGGGAACTTCCACTGCCACCTCCTCATCAGCCTGAATTTCTGCGTTGTTCTTCTTGCCTAGCTCTATCTCTATGTCATCAACTTCCTCAATCGGTTTGCTTTCCTGTTTATCCTTCTCTTGCACTTCAGTTTTCAGATTAGCTTCTGCCATACTAGAGCCCACACCAGCCTCAGACCCTTTCCCTTCCATTGTGCTGGCATTAGGGCCTTGCTGGATTTCCTGAGCTTCGCTTTCTTGTGCTTCGGCTTTAGTGTTATCTTTCTCGAAACTGGAGTCTAGAGCAGACTCACCCTTTTTGCCTTCCATCGTGTTGGCACCAATGTCATGCAGTACTTCATGCACTGACTTATAAGGATATTCCTGGAACATGTGACTGGCATCTGACTTGCCGTATCCAGGAAGATCCTTCCGATCCACAGGGGTGTTGGTGTTGTCATTGGTGTCCGCACCAAAAGATCCTCTCCCTACATATACACAAAGATGAAAGATAAGATTAGATCATAAATTCAACTGATATTATAAGCATGTAGTGTCCAACACAAACACCCCACTTACTCTTCAATAATGACCTCCCTGAAATCCAGGCCTTTGCCTCCGAAGGGATTGCAGTGTTGCAAAGTGCCTTCACGCACGTATCTTCCATTCTCAATACACCTGCAAAACACAGTGGATGGTACTGATGCCTGCAGGGAAGCATGAAGGTACCAACCACGTAAGAAGCATCCAAAGCCTCCCCACAGGAAACACAAGAACCAAACACATGTATTGTGTTTTTCAGGGTCCACAACATGAGGCCTTGGAGTCAACGTGTGAGTCATCCCTCTCTTCAGATCAGCAGAGAGCTTGCTTACAAATTCGTACTGGTCTTGGGTTTCCAGGGACTCGTTGTAGAGCCTGGCATACTCTCTCTGCAAAACAAAATTCTCTCGTAATTTACTTACCAAAACAACCAAGATGCATGGAAGAACACATGCAATAGCAAAAAATTATTGAAAAAGTACAAAAATAGAACAAAACAATACCCAACAAGCGCCAAAATAGTACCAAAATTGACTGCTAGCAAGGAATAACACATGTAGTACCAAAATATTATTGCAACAGTTACAAAATAGAACCAAGATAGTACCAAATCAAACAATTAGCAAAGAAAACATTATTTGAAGAAAATACCAATGTAGTATCAAGGTACTAGAAATACCAGAAGTACCAAAAGTACCTAAAGTACCTAAAGTACCTAAAGTACCAAAAGTTTCAACAGTACCAGAGCAGTTTCAAGCACCAAAAGTACCCAAGTCATACTCAATATTACAATATAAGACAGTAACTAGAAAGTACCAAAATAAGTAATTAGACTACCCAAAGAGCAGATAATTGCCCAGAGTACCAAGGATTGTGCCACATAGCACCCAAGGAAAATCTGTAAACTATATGAGTACCAAAATTCTCAAAGCAATGCCAAAATGGTCAAAGAGAGAACCAAATAAAATAAATAAGCACAAAAGGTTACAAGGAAAGTACCAAAAGTACCAAAATAGGTTGAAGTACCAAATGTTTCAACCGTACGAAATCAGTATCAAGCACCAAAAGTACCCAAGTCATACTAACCATTACAGTATAAGACTGTAACTAGAAAGTACCAAAATAAGTAATCAGACTACCCAATGAACATATAAGCACCCAGAGTACCAAAGATTGTGCCACATAGCACTGGCAAATCTGTAGACTATATGAGTACCAAAAATTCTCAAGGCAGTACCAAAATGGTCAAAGAGAGAACCAAATAAAATAAAGAAGCACAAAAGGTTACAAGGGAAGTACCAAAAGTACCAAAATAGGTTGAAGTACCAAATGTTTCAAGAGTACCAAAGCAGTATCAAGCACCAAAAGTACCCAAGTCAAACTCAACATTATAGTGTAAGACTGTAACTAGAAAGTTCCAAAATAAGTAATAAGAGTACCAAATGAACAGAAAAGCACCCGAGTACCAAAGATTGTGCCACATAGCACCCAAGACAATATCTGTAAACTATATGAGTACCAAAAATTCTCAAGCCAATACCAGAATGAACGAAGAGAGAACCAATTAAAATAACTAAGCACCAAAAGGTTACAAGGGAAGTACGAACATAGCAGTTAGTGTTTGATTAAATACCCAAATCAGTTTAAAAAGTACCAAAACAGTCCAAAAATAAGCAAACCACTTTGAAAAAAAACCTGGAAAGTACCAAAACATTTAAAGAAGATACCAAAGCACTAAGCAGCATGTACCATAGCAGTCCCAAAATTGAATTGAAAAGACCAAATGATCAGAAAAGCACCAAAAGTACCATGGATTGTGCCATTATAGAATCCAAAACAAAACAAATAGTACAGTGTAAGACTCAAAAATTAGAAACAAGGAAGTACCAATATAGTACCAAGTAGTTCAAATGAGTACCAAATGAAATGAAGCAGCAGCATAAAGTACTAAGGAAAGTTCCATCATTGCCCTTGTTGTTAAATAAAAGTACCAAAACAATTAGAGAGAGTACCAAACCAGTCCAAGATAATACTAAAACCCATAAAAATGTCAGCAAATAAACCAGTCAAGAAGTGAAACATGCCAAATCACCAAACCTTGTGCAGACTAAAAACTTTCAACAGTTGTACACAATGTAATAAGCTAGAAATACAATACCTCCTGCTGTTCAACCTCAGCTTGGAGCTTCTTGATATTTTCGGAAACCCCGTGCCATCGTAACAAGCGCCGACTTGCTCCTAGATCATCCTCCACCTCTCTGATCTGTTCATCAGGGATAGGTATTTGCTACCACAACACACCAATGCGCACCTCCAGGGTATCAATATCCTCCATCAAACTTTTCGCCACGCCCTCTTTACCCTCATATACCAGTAGTAGCTGGTGCTTGTTTGCTTGAATAGAGGCCTTCAAGTCTGTTAGTTTTGATGACCCTGGATGTGACACCTGCTTTTGGAGTCTTTGGAGCAATGCCTCTAAGTTAGGTAGGTAGTCAGCCACTGCCCCTCTGACACCTTGCTCTGGTTCTGTGCAAATGTTGCTGCCACTTTGAGTCATGTGGGACTTCTTAACTGACTGCGGGACAGTTCCAGGGGAGGAAGCATTTTTCTTCCTCCATGTCTCAACTTTACGGTCAAGACCGCCAGTCCTAAATGATATCATCTGCAACACTCCTTCCCCAAACCGGGCCCATGCTATTCTACGCCCTGTTGGGTCTTTTCTCGTTGCATCACATTTCTTGAACGCATAACCCTTAGCAAATTTGGTGGTCAGTTCACCGCATGAAGGGGGTCCCCGATAAACTTTGGAGAATAGAAATCTGCAGTTATCCACCAGATGTGGTTGCAAATGATTTAAATAAATTTTGCTGTTCTTTTGGAACTTGTACTTGAAAACAGATAACCATTGCTCGGATGGCAAGTCCTCATCAGTCAGGTCCTTAGGGAGTTTTCCTTCTAGACTAAGGCCATACTCCTCATGCAAGTCCTCTGCTGTATAATAGAACATGGTTTGTTGAGGGTACTCCTCCATTTTATTCTTACTTGAAATGTCAAACAAATCAGAAATTATTGTGAAACAAATCCAAAGTACCACATTTGTTACTGTACATTTAATAACTAATAACTAATGTGTTTACAATATGATTTATCCATACTCTATTTCCACGAAACTTCAAAAATAGTATGCAATAACTTCAGTTTTAATCCTTAGCATATGATATACAAAGCTCTAGCATAAAGCAGGGAAACTATAGAATCATGTACATTGTCTCAGCTAAACCTTTCTATCCACAAACATTGAAGCTCCACAACCACTTTTCTAGAATATCCTAGAAAAATACACTTAATACTATAGAGCAAGCTGGATAATTAGCATGGTCCAAGTCAATTTTCTAATTTTTCTCTCATATGCATATGGATTACAAATGCGATGCTCCAAGGTATCAAATTTTACACTGAACATTTAAATTCAAAATTTTACACCATCTAATTAACACAAGCCTGATTCCAATGAATAGCTTACCACGTCTTGACTTGTTGGTAGATTTTGATTCATCCTCATCGACACGGTGCGAGGTCCGTTCGGAGTCGATTTCAGCCTTGAACTGTTTTGCACTAACCCTTGTGTTGGGACTGCTTTTGTTCTCCAGCTCTGTTTTTTGAGAGGCGGGGGTGGAAGAACCTTTGTTGTTGCTTCTCCCATGGGTGGGCATTCCCTCCTTGGCCTTCCCTTTCTGTTTGCATGTTGAAGGTGACGCTCTGCTGGCAGCAGCTCCCTTGGCCTTTGGGGTCCTCATGGTGGGAGAACTCACATGATAGCAGCTGTGCTACAATGCTGAGAGAGAGAGAGAGAGAGAGCAACTCTGCTACGAGTCTGAGGGGAGAGAGAGAGAGCCCAAGCGGCAGAAAGCGCTCAATTCAAACGGACGTAGTTCGGACCACTAAATCCACTAATTACACCACTACTCTCACACGGGCTGGCCCATTGTGAAACTGCACGACTTGTATTTTTGAGATACAATTATAGCTAAAAAATACAAATTCCAAAACTTTTGGGCCTCAAAACTTTCCCTCCAAAGGACCAAACACGTGGAAGAAAATTGGCCCTTTTTTTGTACCACCATCCTTTGCTTTCAACCGAGGGGGTAACACACGCTTTATGTGTTCTTTTTCAGTGTGCAAACTCAACAGTAAGTTGCAGCAATTGATTGGTGATCTTGGTGAGGCCTCTGATCTGAATCTTCCACTGACCCATACATAGTCTGATCCTCTGCACCTCCGGTTTCAACTCCTGAAGATCATTTAGTTGGAGAGCATCATTGAACAGTGTTTGCCAAGTTTTCCATTCCATAGTCGATCGCTCATACCAATCCTGGAGGTCATCAATAATCTTGAAATATGTAAGGCGATCGACTGGTTCTGGATGTTGAGGGTAAAGTGTTGGAAAAAATCTTGGAAATTATGTCTCTCTTGATGGTAAAGCATACAAGAGAATTGGGGAATCAGACACAAATTCTAAGAAGTTGAGAACAGCCCGGTTCTCTTGCTGCATCATTTTTCTGGTTACTCTCACCAGCTGAAACAGTTTCCGGAGAGCAGTTGCCTGTTCTCCAACTGACATTCTAGTCTGAGGTCCTTTGCTGGTGTCCGTCTGATCCTCTAGCAATTTGCATTTGCACCAAAACCTCTTTCAACTGATTCCTCATACATTTGTATGTTGGCTTGTTTCCCAGCAGAAGTTCTAATTCTATAGCCAGAGAGCGACAATCTGCAGTAGACTGTCGTTGCCAATGTGGATTGGTCACTCTCTCTCTTCAGCAGTGATTATCCATTCAGGCACTCTTTCCAACAGCTGGACTGTGCTGGGATGCGTAGGTAAGTGGCAGGTATTTTGATCATGAAAAGCAACTGATTTTCAGTGCTCAACCATTTCCTTGGCGCCGACATACAGTCACTGAAAGCGTTCCAGATCAGATAGGAGATCATCATCCTCCAGATATTGCCTGGTTATGGGAGCCTGCTCATGTCTCAATCTCCTATTTAGTGTGATAAGCTGTAATGAATGTTGCTTATCACCTGCTGGTCCCTCAACCATAACTTTACTTTTCCCTTTAACCTCCCTACTGTGTTGTGACTGGTGTGCTGGTGGACTCCCAGTGTTATTGGGTCGTTGTTCTTCTGTCTGCTGCTGATTGCCTGACTTCTGCCCTTCATACTGGTCTGGCTGGTCTGCCTCTGACTAATTTCCTCCATTTGGCCCTGTGCCACCAGTACCAGGTCCTGAAGGTGGAGATGGAGGAGAGGCATCATCATCATCATCATTAGTATGCCCTTCGTCGGGGTCATCCTCCTCCTTATCTGCTTCTTCTTCCTTATCCTCATCTTCTTCAAGGAAACTCTGCTATTCAATATAATCTAGGATCGCTTGATTTGTTAGAGCATTATTATATTCAGCAAATTTGTCCTACAAGTCACTCTGCATGGTCTCCACAAGAGACTTCAAGTTATCCAGATAAAAAACAACATTGCCTGATGGATTTAAAATCTCAGCCAAGTTATTATAGATATATCTTTCAGTGAGGGTAGTCTTTAGAGCTTTATGACGAAGCATCAAGGAGTTGAAGTCAACTCTCTTCATTCTCAGCATAGTTTTGAACCGATCCGCAACTCTTTCTGCTTCATCCTTTTCTTCCTTGATAATCTGCATATCAGACCCGCCTTAGCTAGCTTACTGTGCAGTAGCTTAATGTTTCTCTCTGAATGAGCTTCAAGTAGATTGTGGTGCAGATTCTGGGTTTCTCTTGCTTCCTCCAGCTTCTCAATCTGGTCCTCAGCCGCCTTCAATTCAGCTTTAACCTTATTCAGTTCATCTTCTGACCCTGCAACGTCCAACATCAATTGACAATAGTGTTCCATGAGGACTGGATGAGGACCGAACATCCATCATTGACTGTTGCTGGGTCAAAATCAGTTGGCTCATACACTATAACGGGAGCCATATAGGGTAAAGCATCATAATCAGATTTTTGTAGAAGGAGACGCCCTTTAGTGGATGGGTCTGCAACTGCTGTAACCTGTCCTTCTTCATCAGGTGCATAGCTTCTTCATTGTTTGGGATGGAGACGCGGCCCAGTAGGGTTGGAGATGCTGGACCTTTTGCCCTTATCCAACTGTTCTGCTGACTTTTCAGAAGTAGGCGCTTTTGCATGATCTTGGCCAGTACTAGTGGTGACTGTAATCTGTCCTGTTTACTGGTTGATTTCAGTGGTCTGATCAGTTTGTTTGTCAGCTTGGCTAACTAGATTCTTGTCAGTAGTCACTGTTTTGACTTGACTCTCCAACTGCGTCAGAAAAGCACTGCTCTTCATCAGTGTCGTCCTTGATTTCTTTGAGCTGCCAGATTCATCTAGTTTAGCCTTCCTTTTCAGTCTAGTCGGAGTGGTTTGACTGTCCGTTGCTTCTTCGTCCGAAGACAAATCAATATTTTTTGACACTGGAAATGGCTTCTCACTCCAAGCCATTCTCACCTGGTCATGGGAATCTAGAGCAGTTGCCCAATACAAAAATTGCCAAACATACCAGGCCTTGAATACACTTTGGGATTTCAGTTTGACAGTTTGCTCAAACACATTATGTGACAATATCTGACACAGGTTGATAGAAACTTTTGAATCCAGTATTTTTGCTAGCAGCATAGCAAAAAGCTTCTCTCACACATATGTCGGATTATTCTTTAGACTAACAGCTTCAGCCACAAACCTATAAGCAGCGGGAGCTTCCAGTCCGGCCACTGGAATTCCTTGACCACTGGCTTTTCTTTTTGCTTGGCAGCATCATCCTCCTTCAAGACTTTGCTGATCTGCTCTGGAGTTGCCACAGACGGCTTGGGCTCATTTGGCATACGAAATGCAAAAGCTATGTTGTCTCGTGTGACAGACACCTTCTTGCCATATATCACAGCAATGCCATCTTCAGCATTGAAAGAGTCTAGAACCTGCTTGATGATGGATGTGTCAAAGCCAATTCTTGTGGCTTGCAGAACCACACGTAAATCCCACAGTTGCAGCAGAGCCATAGCTTGGTCAGTGAACACATAACGCTAAATCTTGCTGTAAGGGATGAGGGGAAGCCTTGCCTTTGCAGCATTGACAAGAGCTTGGGTTTCATTGAGAGAGTCCTGCATCTTTTTTGAGTATCCCTCCTACCCATACACTGTGAAGATGATGAAATAGGTGAGGAAGAGGAAGACTTACTTGATTCTCCAAAGCCGTACCCAGGTGTTGCTGGCAAAGCTAGACGACAGTCCACTATCTCCTCAGAAGACGAAGTCTGTGGGCGGCTGTAGCGAAGATACCTCAGAGCTTGGCGATGGCGAATGGACAACAGGAGGGATCCGTCGCACAGGAGATTTGTGAGGAAAAATGCCGACTCGCCTTACTGTTATACGCGTTCGCGCCATAAAAGCTCCACCACTTATCGTTCCTAGACTTTTGTGCACCGCTACTGTCGTGGCAGACATGCATTGGACACGACTTCCATCCATCCTTGAAATGATTTCTAATGAAGTGCCATCTGACCGTTGGGCGCCTAAAATTTGATAACTGCTTTCACACTGTTCTGGTCCTAGTACTAGTCTGTCTTGGTCATACTGGTATTGGTATGAGACTGGGTCTGGAACTAGGTACACAAAAAAAAACCCCAAGATATCTGATTCTGGTATTTCTTGGTCTTCAGTTCCCATATCCTTAATATTCTATTTTCTAGCTTTGGAATAGTAGAGCTTCATCTTCGCTCCATTATACACCCCTGGCAGTAGTAATCCAGATAAGTCTTTCAATCTTACCGTGCCATTGGAGAAAACCCAATCTACTTCAAATGGTCCTGCCCAGGAAATCTTTAGATTCGGCTTCTTAGGACCCAATCTGGACAGATATAGGAGCACTAGATTCCATTTCTAAAACTCCCGGACCTTAATTTGGCAATCATGCCAGTGCTTCCTTCGTTGCTGAATAATCTCTTGTTCCAGCATATCCCATTTTCTGAGTTCATCTAACTGGGTAAGGTCCTCCATGCATTTTTTCAGATTGTGGTTGAAGTCTAACCCATATTCCACAGCCATTTTGAGACTTAGGATAACAAACTCCATAGGAACAACAGCTTCAGTGCCATACACCATTCTGAATGGTGTCAATCCTGTAGTGACCTTGTAAGCTGTCCTATACGCCCATAAAGCAGTCTGGAGCTTCAAATCCCACTGGTCTGGCTTCTTCTGCACAACCTTAGTGAGAATAGTCTTAATTGTCTTGTTACTACTTTCAGCCTATCCATTGCATCTGGGATAATAAGGGGTAGATTTTTGATGCTTGACTGAAAGCATATCCAGTAGGATCTCCATGGTGTCATTGATAAGTTGTGTCCCTTGGTCCGACACAATCTCCACAGGACATCCATAGCGACTGACAATATTCTCAAATGGAAATCTTGCAGTGGACGTGGCTGTGTTGTCAGGAAGAGCCTTAGCTTCTACCCACTTAGTGACATAGCAAGTAGCCATCACTATATACTTATTATTCTTGGGGGTAACCTTCTTAAAAGGTCCCATAAAATCCACACCCCATTTCATGAAAACACCCAGTGGTTGTAATGGTGTTAAGGGAGTCATGTCTGCAGCTGTAGGTCTACCCATTCTTTGGCATATGTCACAAGTTTTGCAAAAACTTCTAACATCAGCTATCAATGTTTGCCACCATAAACCAGCCTACAGAATCTTGTTGTAGGTAACCTCATTGGAAAAATGTTCACCAGATTCGCCATTATGTGTCTCTGAGATGACTTGCATTCTCCCTTCCATAGGCACACAACGCCGAAGAATACCATCAACACCTAATCAATAGAGTGAACCCTCGATGATGGTAAACTTCAAGATCTTGATGACCAAAGCCTTCTTCTAGTTCTACTTCCAGTCATCTGGGAAAGCACCCTGAGAAAGAAACTGATAAACGTCATACCATTCAGGGTCAAGTGATTCACCTACTTCCAGCTGAAATAATTAAGCATCCACTGGTTCGTCCCTCAAAGATGCTTCTAAATAACCCTTTGTACTCCTAGATAGAAAATCAATGCCACAATGATTCTTGCCAAGCTTATGAAAAATCCGAAATTCAAACTCCATGAGGAACATCATCCACCGTATTAGCCTGCCTTGAATAATGACTTTATTAATCAAGAACAAAAGAGCCTGATGATCCACATAGAAATGAAACAGTTTTCCTAGCAGGTAATGCCTGAACTTTGTAGCACTGAAAACCATTCCTAGGGCTTCTCGTTCAGTGGTCGTATAACCTTGTTCAGCCTGACTGAATCTGCAACGACTAGCAAAATAAACAAGATAATCAGTCCTTCCATATGGCTGAGCCAATATCACCCCCATTGCCAGTCCCGAAGCGTCCACATGTACATGGAAGATAACATCCCAGTTTGGTTGCCTGAGGACTAATTTACTAATAATGCCTTTTTTAAAGTTCTAAAAACTTTCCTTGCACTCAACAGTCCAATTGAACTTACTGGTTTTCTTTGCGAGCTCATACAATGGTACAACTTGGGAGGCAAATTATGCACAAACCTTCCGTAAAAGTTAATATAACCCAAGAAAGAGCTTAACTCAGATGCATTTGTGGGCGCTTTGGCTTGCTGAACACACTGGATTTTGTCGTTGGCCATTTCTATTCCATTGCGGGATACTACATGTCCTAGTAGCTATCCCTTCCAGACTAGGAAAACGGATTTAAATGGATTCAGACAAATCCGCTTCTCCTGACAGCGTTTGAAAACCATTTCCAGACTAGGAAATGGATTTAAATGGATTCAGACAAATCCGCTTCTCCTGATAGCGTTTGAAAACCATTTCCAAGAATAGTAAATGTTGTTCCTCATCAGAATATACGATGAAATCATCCATGAATATGGCGAGGAACCGATGAAGAAACTCATTGAATATCTCCATCATACACCGCTGAGAAGTAGCTGGTGCATTGCATAGGCCGAATGGCATTACCAAATACATAAAGGCTTCCCACTCAGTAATAAAAGTGGTCTTTCCCCGGTCCTCAAGAGCAATCTGTAATTGGTTGTAGCCACTATATCCATCCATACAGTTGTACATTTCATACCCTGCAATCTCATCAAGCAACATATCTGTGAAAGGCAATGGAAATGGATCCTTGATGGTTTGAGCATTAAGTTTCCTATAATCTACACATACTCTCAATTTCCCATTCTTTTTAGGAACAACTACAATAGGAAATAGCCAATCACTACTAGCCACTTCAATGATGAACCCAGCTTTGAGAAGGTTGTCAATCTCTTCCTTGACCTTCTTAGCATAATTGGGATTCATTCTATACCGTTGCAGTCTGACTGGCCTAGCGTCTGGTTTCAGTGGTATTCTGTGTTGGCAAACTTCTGGATCCACTCCTTTGAGATCAGTATGTTCCCAGGCAAAAACATCTTTGTAATTTTGGAACATTTTGCATGCTTTCTCCTTCATTGTTGGATTGAGATGTTTGTTCACTTTGATCATTTGAGGATTGTCTTCAGATCCTAGATTCCATTCATCTATTTCTTGGTCATCTGGGAGCAACCAGTTAGGCCCACCACCTTTTCTCTTGGTTGACTCTTCAACATAATCCCAAGACGGCCCTTTGAACTCCGAATCATTGTCTTGATTTGCCGTGTCCTCCTCAGCATGTACTGGCTCCTCTGGCATACTGAATTCAACTGATCCTTTCAGTCTTCCAGTTAATTGAACTGATCGTTCTCTTGAATTGAGTTCAGTAAGGTGGTCTGGAAACTGCTTCTTCTATTTATCAGCTTGCTCCTTGTTGAGTAGAACTACATTGAGGTCAATTTCTGCTAAAGGAAAAATATTCAGAGTTGCTAACATCCTTTCAATTTTCTTTCTCTTATACTTCTGGCATAACTCTTTAGGTCTCAACTCCTTTCTCCAGCTTCTAGTATTGCTTGTATGGATCTGGATTCTGCCACCACTGGCCCCTTGTACAGTCAGGGTTTGATTAGCGTAGTCGTGAACAGCTTGTGCCATTCGCAACCATGGGTGCCCTAGTAGCATCCCATATGCCCCTTGCACATCAAGAACTAGGAAGCTGGTTTTGAGCTTATCCTTGCCTACTCATATTGGCAGATTTTTGATCATACCAAGCTTGCACTACTCGATGATCTGCCATCCACACTTTGAAAGGTGCTGGCTTCAAATTTGTAATGCCCATCCTCTACTGAAGATGTACTCCCATTATATTGACTCCTACTCCTCCATCCAAGATGACACTTGAAAGTGGTTCCCATTGTTTCCAAACTTTGTAATCGACTTGAATGAGCGATACTTCATCATCTCGGACAGCCGTCAAAAATGAATTGTTCTGGCCTCCGCTTCAGCTTTCTTTCGCTGTTTGATGAATTTTGCCACTTCAGGCAAAGTTCTTCTGATATCTTCCAACTCCATAGTGAGTTTCTGAATTCTATCACAGATCTTAACATGGATTTATTCTTTCTCCTGATCAGACTGGTTGTCAGAGCTCAAAGAACTGGTCGTATCTTCACAATGCCATTCCTCCCTTGTAGTGCTTCCAGTTCTTCTATCAACTCCCAATTCTCCAATCATCCCTTGTACCGCAGCCAGCATGGTCTCAGGTATGCCAGGCTTCGACTGATCTTTCTCAGTAGATTGGGCTGGTATCTTCTGAATGACTCGTGCTTCAGAACTTTCTGGCTGCTATGGCTGCTTCTTGGCTAAATCCTCCGTGATTTTCGCCGCTAGTTCTCTCTGCTACTACCATTCATCAACCATCTTCTCTTTACCCTTGGCCTTCCATACCTCTCTCTGTTGAGCCCATTTGCTGCTTTCAGTAGTGATTGGTTTTTCTGGAACCTCTGGAATTTCCTCAATTACTACTCCTTTGCTCCGTGTTATTAACCGTACTGGAACTGGCTCTGGTGCCTTTGCCTCAGTAGCCACAGTTGCAGGTGTGTCTAGACATTGAGCCGTGAAATGCCCATACTTTCCACAAGTATAGCAATTCAAACTCCGGCTCTGGAAGTTACCACGCCCCCGGCCTCGGCTAGTACCCGCTTGGTATCTGTCGCACCCCGGACCAATACCACTGGTACCTGGTTTCTCCTCCTGAGAAGCTTTGGCGGTTTCCACTCTTACTGGTTCGCTATATGCTACTACTGACAAGTCTTTGCCCTTATTGAAATGATGAATCCTAATACCACAATTATTCCATAAATGGCCAAAGGCTTTACAATAAGTACACTATGGGCACTCGTTAGAAACATGGTCCTTGGATTTACATTTTGAACACCAAGTCTCCATTTTTCTCACTGGTTGTCTGGTCAGGCTCATCTCAACAATCCGCCTAGCCATCTCTTCAATCTTCTTCGTCTAGGACCCCTTTTTTGACTTATCCTTGGACATCTCATTGGAGCTACTCTCACAACTACTGGAAACTTCACTGGAATCAGAGTTCTCAGTAGAAGAACTACTGCTACTGGATCTTCTCTTCTCATGGCCCTTTTCCTTCTTAGCCTGTTGTTCCAACTTCAGTGCTTACTGTACCAGATCATTGAATTTCTTCGTCGCTGCTGGTACCTCTTGCTCTCTAAGCTTCTTGCTACGAAAGCCGTTCAGGAACCATGCACGCAGTCGCTTTTCTGACGGCGGTTCCTGCAACACAACTGCCTTGTCAACTCCTTGATTTTCTCCACATAGCTTTGGACTGACAAATTCCTCTCCTTGATCTTATCCAGTTCACAAAGAATATCTTCATCACCTCTGTTGTCGGAATACTCCAGTCTGAAGGCTTTAAGTAGTTTATTATAGGATCTAAGCTGACAAGCGGGGTAATGGTAGTACCACTTTCTCGCTGCCTCCTTCAATGTTTGCGGAAATTATTCACCCAGTCATCCTCATCAATATTCTTCAGCTCTGCATACTGCTCAAAAGCTTGGATGTGAACATCCGGATCGTTCTTCTTGCCCCCTTTGAATACTAGAAAAGAGATTTTTAGTGAGGATGTGTAATCATGCCGATTACCGCCGCGATCCTGCTGCTTCTCTTCTTAGAGTATGAACGCCGCTTTGGAGTCTTCTTATAGTTGTTAGTATCTACATCCCAATTAATATGTGTTTCTGTCGCTGTGTCAATGTCCTCTCTGGTGTGTCTACTGGAAGTGTGGCGACTGCTTGGAACCCTCATCCCCCTGCCTGGACCGAGAACTTTTGGCCTTGCGTGCTTCCCTTTCTGTCCGTCTGCGTCTAGAGTGACTGGAATGCTGTGAGTCCTGCGTCTCATTAGCCTGACTGTGCTCCTCATGGGCCTCAGTGTCAGTCACCCTCTCATGCTTAGGGTCAGAGTCTCTTCTTGACTCCTCAGGAATAGGGTCAACACAGATGGGTGGTTTCCGGCCACGACTGGTTTTGGGTGCCATTTCTGTAGCTGAGAGCTTCCAATTGGGAGAAGAGTGTTCCAGTCAACGAGCTTCAGCTCTAGCCACCGTGATCGCCAAAATGGAATTGGAGATGATCTCTTGAGATAGCTAATTCCAGTGTTAGAAGCTTACAGCTACTGGTGATGTATTAGTTCAGATAGTAGATTGGACAAAGGAACAGAAACTGAACTGGAATAAAAACCAGACCAAGTACTGAGAATGATATTCAGATTCAGATTCAGAGTCAGGTTCAAAAAAATGAGTACAAAGTAGGTATAACTGGAATATACTGCACTGCTGTAATTGGAATTACAGATGAAGGATTACAATGAAGATGATGCGGCTTATGGACCAAAGATGAAGAGAGTACAACTGACAATTGACTTAATGCCTGCATGTAACTTATGCCCGTAACTGCTGACAACAACTGCCAACCCGATTACAATGTAATGGGTCTTATTAATATGCCTTGGGTTTACCATGGTAATTACCGTAGTAATTACTGTCTCAGCCATCTACAACTATGATCCAGCAAGATGTCTCGAGTGCTATGAGGAGCAAGATGTCGCGATTGCTATAAGGAGGAGTTAGAGTTACATGGAGTATGAAAGGAGAAAAACATTCTAAAATTTGATAGATTTGTAATTCTAGATTTGGTTGAGCGAGTTTAATAGCTTCAACAAAATATATCCATAGCTGGAGTGAGTTTCAAGTAGGCATCATCAAAGAACATTGGGATCGAGTATGTATGAAGATGAATTGGATTGTGCTAATGTGCTTATCTATACAAACGTTTGCAAACAAGTTCATGCTAAGATTGAACTTGTTGTAGATGAGTGCTTGCTTTAGAACAACATGTTATTTACAGGTTGAAGATGATGAAGGATTTGTAAATGTTGATTATGTGAAGCTTAGAATTTTGGATTCTAAGTATCCAACCATGACAATAGATGAAGCCTAGGATTTACAAGGTTTGGACATGCGTGACTTACAAGATGTGGATATATATGTATGATGAAGATTTGCAAGGTGATGCTTTAGAGGGGTTGCAAACTCCCTCTTTGCGGCAAGATTCTATGATGTAGAGGTCACAATCATATTAATCCCATATTAGATGATGCCTATTCAGAGGGGGTGCATGATGAACTGCAATCTTTTGGTGTTACAAATTGGTGGTTCTATTATGGCGGTGGTATGGATAGGAAAGTAGATGTTATTTTCCATATGTATGTGTAATTTTCTGCTGCAAAAGTTCATAGATACTTGGCTAAGGGAAAGATAATCGAAGAGTAGTTTACATAGCTAGTATGTCTGCTATATGTGGAAAGGTTAGCTTACAACCTAAGTTGCACAGGGTAGAAAATTCTTCTAAAGAGGTAGACTCCAAATGATTCCGACAAACTTCACCCGACGGCGGATCGCTCCAAGGGGTTCCGACAATCAGCTCCCGCCGACTGCGGCCCCCGACGCGCCTTTCTCCCGTCGTCAGTCTTCGGATCGTTTCTCTTGCGGCTATTACGGCTAATAAAGGCGGCTCGTTTCTCTTGCGGCTATTACAGCTATAAAGGCGGCCACCAAGTCGCTCTTCTTTCGGCGGCGTCAACATCAACCTAAGCGCGCAAAGACACCCTGCCTGCGCTACGTATACGGTGGAGGCTAGTCGTTCTCACTCTACAAGCAATAGTGAGCCTTACGGCGTGTCCGTCGCACTCTACAAATGTCAGTTATTCTCATAAGCGGTTGTCTTTTCACTCTGCAAATGGCGACAACAACAACGGCTAGTTATGGGTCTCACCGCTAACCTACCTTTAGAGGATCTCGACCAACTTTCTATTCCCTCCACCAACAACCGCGGCAAAAATAACCCCACCCTTTTTTCTCATCCCGACTTGGCTAGCCCTTCCACACATGGCTTTGCGAGTTCCTCCTACCCAAACCATGGCGGTGTTTTCTCTAAATCTCCTCAAAGCGGCATCCTCACTAATCCCCCCCTTACCTTCCCCTCGTCGTTCGGCTCCTTCTCGGCTAGCTCTTCAAACCTTTCTCCCTTTCCACCATCCCTCCCCATCCTACCCGCTATAGAGAAACCCTTGGAATTCAACAAAGTTGTATCCCTTTCTCTAGAGGAAAAAAAAGCCCTCAATCTCAAGCTTAACAAAGCCAAATCCTACCTCATGCACCTTCAAATCCTTCACGCTAACCAAAAAGCCCCTCATAGTCTTTGTATGAAAACCCCTCGTCTTACCTTGGAAGACGTACATGCACAAACACTTTTAAGCGCGAAGCTAGAAGCACTAAACATTCAATTCCAACTAGATTGCACTAAGGCATACATCCAAGCCCAAACTTTACTCATAAAAAATCTTCAAAAAAGCTTTGATGACTACCACGATATTGTGGAAGAGAGGCTTCTAGAACTCACTAAAAAACTTGCACCCATATCTTTCCCTAGGGTGATTCCCTCGGCTTGGGCCAACCAACTCCTTTTTTGGAAACAAACTTCCCTCAATGAATTTGATGCCCTCCTACAAAATGAAATCCTACAAACTCACTTAGCCTCTTCCTTGAGCATGGCGGCTCATAATCCTAGGAAGAGATCACAAATCTCTCTCCAAGAAGAAGTGGAATCCCTTCCCAAAGAAGAAACCGTGGGTGAATTAGTGCATCACGAGGTCACCACACAAATGAAAAATCTCCTCTCTCCTCCTCATAAACCCTCTTTTCCCAAACGCCCTCACCACACTACCCATCCCAAGCCTTCCTCCTTCCAATCCAAACCTTCCAAACCATACCCTTCCGTGGCTAGAAATTCCCATGAAGAATTTACTCATCAACCATTTAAAAAACCCAAACCCTCCTCCCCTACATTGTACCCTCGCCACTCCTCCCCCTCTTGTAATCTCCCTATTTTAAACACTCCAAAAAATCCCTGTCCCTCTTCTAGCAACCCTTCTCCCTTGCCCTCTCTTCTCCAAACTCCTAACTACCCACTCAATACACCCTCCCCCAAACCTCCTCGCTTGCCCCAAACCAAGCCACTACATCCAAAGTATAGCCTCCCCAAAAGCTCAAAAAACTTGCAATGGAGGAGGACGAAATAGGGCTAGAGCACCCTACCTCTTGGGTCCACTTGCTTTTTTCAAAACCCCCTCTTTTTCCTCACCTTTGGACCCCTCCTCCTTGTACTTTCCCTCTCCTCCCCCATCTCTCCCACCCCGGAAAAATGCGTCATAAATTTTGGCTTCCTCTTACTAACCCTCACCTCTTTAAAATTTTGATGCTAAGCAATCTTTCTATCTTCTCTCTTGAGCACAAAATTACAAACCTCTCGTCTCACAATCTCTCTAGTCACCCCCTCCTCCTCCGGACATAAACTCCTAGGTCTTGGGCTCAATTATATCCCTCCCTCTTCTCCACCCCTTCTGGACGCCATTCTTCAAGCCTACTCCAATTTAAAAAGAAGCTTCCACCTTAGAATGTTTTTTAAGGACTCCTCCCCTCCCTCTACCCTCTCTCTATTCCTAATCCTACTTGGAATCCACCTCTACTTTCCTCTACCCTAAACTTGGCTCCTCCCCTCCCTCTCTCTCTCTATTCCTAATCCTACTTGGAATCCACCTCTACTTTCCTCTACCCTAAACTTGGTTTTTAAAAATGTGTTCACTCTCCTCAATTCTCTTCTTTCCTTTTCTCCTCCTTTTCACACCAAACCTTTTCTCAAAAATGCCCTATCTTCCTTAAGAAATAACCGAAGCATTATAATCAAACCCGTGGATAAAAACCTTGGTCCCGTTGTCCTCTCCAAATTTTGGTATGAAAAAGAAGCCTTTCGTCACCTCATGGACCCCTCTACCTATTCCAAAATTTCCTCTCCTCCTCTAGCTTTTGTTACCTCCCTCCTCACCTCTATGATTTTGAACTATCCCCTTCTCCCTAGTAACGAAAAGGATTTCATCCTCTCCTCTTCTTTAGTTAAGCCAAAACCTTGCCCCTTTTTTCTCCTACCCAAAATCCATAAGCCATTCCTTGTAGGACGCCCTATTTGCTCCTATAAAGGATATATTTTAGAAAATGCCTCCAAATGGCTCCACACACAACTCTACCCTATCCTCTTATCTAAAAACCAACACCTCAAAGATTCCCATTCCCTTATCTTGGACCTTGTATCCACCCCTTTTCCTCCTAATATTATCCTCTTCACTTTTGATGTAGAGCCCCTCTATCCTAGCATCCCCATTATGGAGGGACTCTTAGCCCTCAAAAACTCCATCCAAGAATTTTTTCCTTCACCTAAAGTGCATTTCATTATGTCCCTAGCCTCTCTCATCCTAAATCACCACTATCTCTCCTTCAAAGGCAAAGTGTGGCATCAAACCAAAGGCACAACAATGGGATCTAATTTTGCAGTGGTTTACGCATGCCTTTTTCTTTGTTCCCTAGAAGAGGGCATGAAGCTACTCGCCTCCCCTTCCCTTCTTTACTTCAAAAGATTCATCGATGATGCTTTCGATATTTGGGATGGTCCTACTTCCGGCTTAAGGAAACTCCTTCAAAATTATGGACATCCTCTCCAAGAGCATATCAAAATCACCTCTTCCATGTCCTCTCAAGAGGCTTTCATTTTGGATATCCACTTCTTCAAAGGACCCTCTTTTGCCACCGACGGTATTCTTGATTCACACTGTCATCAAAAAAGCCTCAACTCCTACAACTACATTCCTTGGCAGTCATGGCATCCTACACACCAAAAATTTGCCTTCATCCTTGCAGAACTCAAAATGTACATTGTCCGGGAAAGCTCTCTTACAGGGTTTATCACTATTCGCAACCTCTTTTATACCAGACTCAGAGCTAAAGGCTATCCCCCCTCCCTTTTGGAATCTTGTTTCCTTTTTATTTCTTATGAGGTAAGACCATCTCTACTTCATAAAACGCATAGCACCAAGCTTTCACCAACCATTGTAAAAATTCCCTTCTCTCCCCTTACCCGCACACTATACCTCTCCCACACCATTAACAAACCCGTCACTAAACTTCTCAATAGTGATCCCGAACTCATGCACCTTCCCAAACCTATCTTATGTTGGCTTAATGCTCCAAATATCGGCACCCTCCTCTCCCTTAAAACCGACCCTACCAAACCCGACCCTACCTAACCTTGCTATCCTCCCCTCCACTTACTCCACTAACTCCTCCACCTCCCTATAATTTTTCCACTATACCTCTTCCTAACCTCCACACAGGGCTCATTTAATTTTTGATTGACTAGCCTTGCAAAGGCCCTCCTTATAAAATAAGCCCCCAAGTGACTTGTACTCCCTTCTTTTACTTCGCACCTAGAAATCTTTTCCCACCTTTTTTGCTTGTACCCCCCACATTAAAAGAGGAATTACTCACCTTCCAAACTAGCCTCCCCTCCCTAACTATGGTACTTGCTACAGGTTTTTGAACCTTGACTCCCTAATTAAACCCCCTTCTCCCTCCCTTTTTGTTTACACCACTGATGAGCTAATGTAGCGAAACGCATTTGGTGTAGACTCTTGTGTAGTTCCTCTTTCCCTTTCCTTCTCTCTCCCCCCAACACCCCCCCCCCCCCTTCCTTTCCTTTTCTCCATTTTCCTACCTTTTTTGCTATTACTCTTGTGTCGAAAACAAGTTTCGCTCGCCAAAAATACCTTTTTATTCAAACAACTGCCAACCCGATTACAATGTAATGGGTCTTATTTATATGCCATGGGTTTACAATGGTAATTACCGTAGTAATTACTGACTGATCCACTGCCCGTCTCATAGGAGACGGTTCCCACATAGTGAAACTATCTTAGCCATCTACAACTATGATCCAGCAAGATGTCTCGAGTGCTATGAGGAGCAAGATGTCGCGATTGCTATAAGGAGGAGTTAGAGTTACATGGAGTATGAAAGGAGAAAAACATTCTAAAATTTGATAGATTTGTAATTCTAGATTTGGTTGAGCGAGTTTAATAGCTTCAAAAGAAATATATCCATAGCTGGAGTGAGTTTCAAGTAGGCATCATCAAAGAACATTGGGATCGAGTATGTATGAAGATGAATTGGACTGTGCTAATGTGCTTATCTATACAAACGTTTGCAAACAAGTTCATGCTAAGATTGAACTTGTTGTAGATGAGTGCTTGCTTTAGAACAACATGTTATTTACAGGTTGAAGATGATGAAGGATTTGTAAATGTTGATTATGTCAAGCTTAGAATTTTGGATTCTAAGTATCCAACCATGCCAATAGATGAAGCCTAGGATTTACAAGGTTTGGACATGCGTGACTTACAAGATGTGGATATATATGTATGATGAAGATTTGCAGGTGATGCTTTAGAGGGGTTGCAAACTCCCTCTTTGCGGCAAGATTCTATGATGTAGAGGTCACAATCATATTAATCCCATATTAGATGATGCCTATTCAGAGGGGGTGCATGATGAACTGCAATCTTTTGGTGTTACAAATTGGTGGTTCTATTATGGCGGTGGTATGGATAGGAAAGTAGATGTTATTTTCCATATGTATGTGTAATTTTTTGCTGCAAAAGTTCATAGATACTTGGCTAAGGGAAAGATAATCGAAGAGTAGTTTACATAGCTAGTATGTCTGCTATATGTGGAAAGGTTAGCTTACAACCTAAGTTGCACATGGTAGCAAATTCTTCTAAAGAGGTAGACATAGAGCTTATGTTTTATTAGACCAAGCCTTGGAAGGGTTCTATATTGCAAATGAGCTATCTGTACGATCCCGAGATGAAGTTCAAGTTTATAGGAAGCCCATGTTTGAAGATTATTGCTAGCATGTTTATAGTGGGGTAGAGATTATGTGTTTATGAATTTTATGTTTGCATGTTTATTTAATGCAATTGGCACATGCTAGAGGATGTGTAGTTTTAGAGGGATGGATGTCATGCCGTTGGTACAAACAAAGTTGGTCGAGGCAAGAAGTAGTACTTAGCAGTGCCAGAGGTGTGCACATGTGCATGGTAAATGGTTTTAATAAGTATCAAGGTCTTGGGCAACCAAAAGGTAGGTGAAATGTATGCTTCATGCGGCTTTTCAAGACAAAAAAGGTGCCAAAATGGTCCAATTAGGATGACAAGTTTAAGTGTCCAAAGTGTTCTATTAGTCACATGCAACGTGCTCGATGTGTTCTAGAAGCCGGTCCATACAGCTCGTCAATCAGAGCCCAGATATGCAAGATATTATAGTTTAAAGATAGAAGTTGTTGTAGAACCCCGACAGACAAGATAACTGGGGACATGTGACTAGAGTAGATGCCAGTAGATATACGCATAGTGCTTGAATAATGGAGCATGCTTATCTTTTCAGATTGCGGATCGGAGCTCTAGATTGCAAGATATGGCCATAAAATTTTTTTTGGGGGTCAGTTATGTGTCCGCCCAACTGCATGGGAGGTCGTGCCATCTGGCATTTTCTTGGATCTTGGGTTATTGATTCGCTTGTAGAAAGTTTAAAGTGCAATTAATTGTGTGCAAGTGTTTTGCGTTGACAGCTAACAATTCGTTACAAGAGGTAGTTTGCATTTGAAGCTAGGGAGGAGGATTATGAAGTGGGTATAGGAGCTGCAAGAGTTCAAATTCGAGTTCAAGGTAGACCACACGAGTCGGTCTCACTTGGCGGACATTCTTGTCAACAAGGTTGTTGATTTGCCAGCCTATCCAAGAGTGGTGTGAAATGAAGCTAAAGAGGAGCCTGATTTGGAGAATGCCTTTACAATGTGGTCGATGGAGTGTATTGATGAAGGGCGGTACAAAATGCAGGTGGAGGTGTGGTGAAAGACGACCCACACGACCAAGCCATATTTTTGAAAGCTTATGATATGGAGAATGTCCACACCAATAATGAGGCGGAGTATCTCACTCTGCATTTGGGTTTAAAGCAGTGTATCGAGTTTGGCATTTCCAGGTTGGTGGTGAAGGGTGATGTGTTGCTAGTCATCAAGCAACTGTTAGGCCAATGACAGGTAAAGTGGGATTCTTAGAAGCATTGGTTCTTTTCCATTAAGAAGATGCTAAAGTTTTTTGAAGAAGTTCAATTCAAGCATGTGAGGAGAGAGCAGAACCAAGAGGCGGACCAGTTAGCGAGTAGCAAAGTGCAGGTGCAAGTTGCAGGCAATTGTTAGACTATAGGTGAAAGGCAATTGATAGCCAAGTCATAGGGTGCCATCATTGCACAAAGTGCTTTTGAGAAGCGGGGTTTGGATGCCATAGGTCCACTCCCAAAGTCTACAAGTGGTAAGAAGTATGTGGTGGTGGCCATTGACTACCTTACAAGGTGGGTCGAGGCCAAGGCTGTGAAGGAAGTGAATGCTAATGTGGTAGCTTAGTTTGTGTTTGATAACCTTTGTTGCCATTTTGGGGTACCATGGGTACTAGTTTTTGATAGGGGGCAGGGGTTTAGGAGCAAGATAATGCGTGCACTAGTGGAGAAGTTAAATATTCAGCATCGATTTTCCTCACCCTATCACCCTCAATGCAATGGTCTAGTGGAGAGTGCTAATGGGAAAATTGTCAAAATGTTGACAAAGTACGTGTATAAGCAAGAGACTGAGTGGGAAACAAATCTAGAGAAGTGTCTGTGGAGCGTACAGGACGTCTTGCAAAGTGGCTACAAATTTCACTCCATTCGAGCTAGTCTATGGTAAGGAGGTTGTATTGCCGGTGCATGCACAATTAGGTGCTTTGAAAGGTATGTGGCGTGTCAATGACACTCAACATGCGGTTTCATTGGATCGGATGGCCAGTCTAGAGGCTTTGCAAATGGACAGGGAGGCAGCAACAGACTACTATGTGAAGCAGAGAGAGAAGCGGATTGCCAAATTCAATCAAAATTTTCTAGACAAGAAGATACAGGAAGGAGACCTTGTGATGAAGTATGAGAGTTACCTTGACTTCACGTTCCAGAAGAAGTTCAAGAAGAAATAGATGAGTTCATACAAAGCGCAGAAGACCTTTCCAAATGGGACCTATCAACTGGTAAGAGCAAATGGTAAGCTTCTTAGGCATGGGGTAAGCGGAGCGCGGCTCAAGTTGTATTTTGAAATAAGTATAGTGACTGAGGTGCATCAGATTGCAAGGGGGTGGGCAACCCACCTAAAATATGCAGGGTGCGAGAAGAGGTGAAGCTTTTGTACATAACCTATACATAGGGTTGTAGTTTTGCAAGTGCTTTGAGTTGTCAGTTTGGTGTGCTAGTTTCTAAAGTTCTATAGATATGCTTTTGGTCGAACATAAATGCTCCAGGAGGGGGCTATGCAATGATGGTACATACAAAGTTGGTCGAGGCAAGAAGTAGTACTAAACAATGTCAGAAGTGTGTACATGTGCATGGTAAGGGGTTTTAATAGGTATCAAGATCTTGGGCAACCAAAAGGTAGGGGGAATGTATGCTTAATGCGGCTTTTTAAGCCAAAAAAGGCACCAAAATGGTCCGATTGGGATGGCAGGTTCAAGTGTCCAAAGTGTTCTATTAGTGTCTTAGAATGTAGTGCTCGATGTGCTCTAGAATCCGGTCCAGATTGCTCGTCAATCGGAGCCTCGGTGTGCAAGATATTGCAGTTCAAAGATAGAAGATGTTGCAGATCCCCAATGGATAGGACAACTCCCTTGCACATTAGGTCATTAGATTTGAAAATTGGTTGCACTAGCCACGTGTGATTGCCTATGAATGTTGGTGTAGCTAAAGCTGGTTGGTGGAAATCTTTGGAGGCCATTCAAGATGGCCAATCCATGTGTAGTCCCCAAATCTGTCAGATATCCCCCGTAGCGATGTGTACCCCCTGGGACGTTTGTGTGTGTGTGTGTGTGTGTGTGTGTGTGTGTGTGTGAGTGAGAGTGTGTGAGAGTGAGAGTGTGAGAGAGAGTGTGAGAGAGTGAGAGTGAGAGAGAGAGTGAGAGAGAGAGAGAGAGAGAGAGAGAGAGAGAGAGAGAGAGAGAGAGAGAGGTGTTGTGTTGTGGAATTGCTGGAAGCGGGAAAAATTGGGATGCTTACTATTGTCAATTGTGTGAAGCATCTGTGTGTCGATATGCACACAAATGGTGATTTTCTTCCAGTGTGCATTTTTTATGGTAATTTCTAGTGGATGAGGGTGTTCTGAGTACCCTGGGCTATAGAGAGGCATCTTTGTGTATTTTTGGGTATGTTCCCATTCCCCCTTTCCATCTTCTAGTGCCCTCACTGAGGAGTAATGATTGCTCCTATTTGAAGGTGAAGTTGTGGTTGCAGACCTGTTGGAGGTGTAGTTTTTGATGAGCAGGTGTTGTTAAAGATGGCATGGTCGGGTTTTCCAATTTTCAATGGGGTGAAAGGTGCAAAAACCTCGTTGCAAGAATATAGTATGTTTGTGCTAGAGAGAAAATTGTTGAGAAATGAAGGTGCAGTTTGAGTTTTTTCACTCATGTTTCATGGTAAAGCTAAAAGATGGTACAATGGATTGCAAGATGAAGAAAAGGAAGATTGGATGACTTTGGAAACATCTTTTTGATGCCAATTTACACCAGATATGCAGTTGCATGAAGTAAAGCAGCAATTGGAGGGTTTGAAGTAAAGCCTGGACGAGGATTTTCAAGCGTTTGAGTGGGAATTCAAAGCCCTTTGGAGACAACTTATGGAGGTATTTGCTGCACAAAATGTCAATTTTTTGAATTGAGCAAATTCATGGATTGCCTGCATGAGGATTTTTGGGGTAAAGTCAAAGTGGATAGGCCTCTGACATATGCAGAAGTAGTAAATTTGGCAAGAGGCCGAACCAAGAAGATTTTGAATGAGCAGCAAGCTAGGCAAAGTTTGTCAAATGTTGTGGTGTCTAGGCAGGTCGATGCGGTGGAAGTGAAGCCAAGGTTAATGCAAAGTGATGTGTTGGTGGGAGAGGAAATGAGGGTTCTATGGATGCAAAGAGATGGATTTGTTTCGATGCCAAATATGCTAGTTAAGGAAGCTCCAATTGTGGAAGAAAAGCAAGCGATTGCAGATCGGGTAGAAGATGCACATGCAAATTTAGGTATGGTTAATCAAGCTCCGTTGGTGTGTGTTAGAGATCAAAAGATGCAGTTAAGGAAGTTAAGGAAGCTCCAATTGTGGAAGAAAAGCAAGCGATTACAGATCGGGTAGAAGATGCACATGCAAATTTAGGTATGGTTAATCAAGCTCCGTTGGTGTGTGTTAGAGATCAAAAGATGCGGTTTGTAGATGAGGTTGACGTGATGAAAGTAGGGAAAATCCCAGATCTTGAGACACAAGAAGAAGTGGAAGCAGATGATAGCAATTCTATGGATGCAGATACAACATGGGACACTAATTTGTCCCAATCAAGGTATGAGGAATTTGATCTCTTGCATGTGGATAAAGACATGAAAGATGTCTTGGAAGGGAAGGAGAGAATGCAACTCAATGTCCTGGATAAGAGCCAAGTGGAGGAATCTAGACCTACAAGAGTGGACATGCAATTAAAAAAGATGTGTGGTGCCATGCTAATGACGATGCTTGTAAAGGTTTCTATGGAATGTGCTACAGTGGTGCAAGAGGTATGGAGTTTTGCTAAGAAAGATGGAGTAGTCCTGGCTAGGGCTAAAGTGGAAGAGCATATGCTAGAAGAGCAGACAGATGAAGTTGACGAGGCTGAGGTGATAGTTGTGACCTTGAAGGACCAGTTGATGAAGAAGGGCTCAATGATGTTGGTATAGAGTTCATTGTAGGTGTGGAGGAGAGTGTGGAGCATATGATAGAAGAGTTTTTTAAGCAGCAAACATGTTCTATGGTACAGGAAGAAGAATCCCAAGGTGCAGCTTTGCTTTCAAAGGAGGTACGAGAGTCATGGTTGAAAGGGTTGCTTGTGAGTGCAACAATGTAATGCGTTATCCGTTAGATATGGGGTTCTCTTGAGGAGATCACCGCTTTACATGGTTGGGAGGGAGGGTCAGATGATGTGCTTGCAGAGCCAAATGTGTTTATGAAGCAGGATGGTATGCACACTGGTGCTCTTTTTGAAGCGCAAAGCAGGTAAGATGATGCTTAGAGAGGTACAAAGGTGCTATAGGCTTACTGTGTGCATCACGTGCTTGGGTACGACACTATTGGAGATTGTTGAAGATGGGTGGATGCAAGCAAAGCTAGATGTTTGATCCACGAGGTTAGACTATGCAGGGGTTTGGGAAACCCACTTGAGGACCGACAACAAGAAGCAATAGTAGGGCTTTCTACATATGGTAGTGCTTTTTTTAATTGCTCACCATGTTTGCTAGTTTTGCAGTTTCTAGACAAATAAAGACATTTTTTGGTTGAACATGAACGTTCAACAAGGGGGTTGGGAAATGATGGTGTAACTAAAAAATTGGTTGGTTCTACAAAGAGTGCAATGCAGGGTTGTGTGGGCTCTCAAGGGCATGTAAAAGTGATTGAGCAATTGTGGAGATCAAGACTAGAGAAGGAGCAGTGGATATGTATGCTTTATGTGGTTTTTAGGGCAAATATTCTCTTTTGTGGTGTCTGTCAGAGGTGGAAGGTTGAAGTGAGAAAAGTGCAAAAATGGGAGTGCCAAAGGTGGCCCTCAATGTGGTCTATGGGCTGGTCCAGACGGCTCCTCAAAAGGAATTATGATGTAAAAGTTATGGTGGCTTGACAAAGTGGTCTGCACATCCATGATGGATTGGACAATTGCAAATGATGAGTCAGAGTTGAAGTGATTACATAGGCCTAGGGTGCTCATCTTATGGTGCATGTTAGTCTTTTTGGATTGGCAATCAGAGTTCAAATGGCCAAGATATGAGCAGTTGAAGTTTCACTGAGGACTAGTTATGTGCCAGTTTAACTACCTTGATAGGTGTGCCATCTAGGGTTTTTGCAACCTTGCCAGGCTTTATATGAGAGGTATGTGGTATATGAAGGCCATAGGGACCAAAAACACATCAATCGGAGTTCGGAGCTATTAAAGCCTAAAGTCGGTGGCAATTTCTGGCAGTGCGGTGCCAGATGATTTTTTCCAGTATTGGCAGCCTTGGTTTGGGGGCTCGGTAACGTTAAAATGCGGTGCTGATTTGAGGCATCAAAGCTAGGGACGCAAGCTTTCAAGTGTTTTTTCTGGCTTGGTTATCCGTCCCCTGGGCAGTGAACTGCAAAGTACGGAAGGTGGAGTGAAAAAAAGAATTTATATATGCATTGTGGGGCTTTTTTTGCCTTTTGAGCTTGGAGCTTTGTGGCGGTGCCACATGGGATAGAGATTACCCCATATGCAGGCATCAACAAAAGTCTAGAGGGGTTTATATACTAGACAATGAGCCCCTTGTTGGCACACATGAGGAGATAGGGAGCTTGAGCTCGCACGGGGTGGTTCCGGGCGGCTGTTCTGGTGGTGGATGGTGGTGCGGCCCTATCAGGCATCGTTGATGGACTCTTGGAGCAGGTGATAATGTGGCCTCTAGATGGGGTTGTTCCCACACTGTTAAATATTTTGTAGAGAGAAGGGAGGGCTCCCACAAGCCCTTGTCACGGCCGCATGATGACCCTCAAGAGGGTTGGCTCCCATGCAACTTGGCCTCCAAGACAGCCGAGAATAGAAAGGGGAGGCTCACATGCAAAGTGAGGAAAAAAATAGAAGATAAAAAAAAATAGCAGGTGATCCTACACGCTGGTAAGAAGGGCACGTTTTTTTGGTCTTGGGGAAAGTCTTTTCTGCAACGAGGGCAGGAGGGAGAGCTCCATAGGGAACAAGTCAAGTGCTATCGAGGGAGTTTTTGCGCTCGTCGAGGTCCTACCAACAGAGCCAAGTTGTAGCGAATTTTATGGGGTTTGTACATGAAGTTTTTGTCGAAGAAGGAGAAAACCATTGCTGATTCTTGTGCCTTCTTTTCCCCAGTTCCCCCCTTCTCTTCTCTGCTCTGTTCATGTGTGTTTGGTGCCGGTGTGAGAGCGATGTGTGCTCCCCGAGCCATTGTAGGTGAGAGAGAAAGAGACAGAGAGGTGTTGTGTTGTGGAAGTGCTAGAAGTAGGCAAAATTGGGATGGTTGTTATTTGCTGATTGTGTGATGAGTGTGTGTGTGTGTGTCAGTATGCATGCAAACGATGATTTGCTTCAGATGTGTGCAGTTTTTATGGTCATTTCTAGAGGATGGGGGTGTTGTGAGTACCCTGGGCTATAGAAAGGTGTGTGTTTTCAGGTGTGGTCCCATTCCCCCTCTCCAATGTGTTCATGGTCATTATCCCAATAGTCATAGTAGAGAAGTGCACATGAGTGATTCCATTGTCCACGTATAACATTGAATTGAGTTGTAGCAATCGTCTATACTCAATTCTCAAGGCATTAATAGATATTTCCTAATAGAAGCTTATAAGATATGACTCTACAATCATCTACAAAGACTCTACAAATTAATAAGGAAGCAACATAATTGTTAGACTTTAAGTAAGAGGTGTGTATCTCGTTTGCACGTTGATCCTTGGTTGATGCTCCTCTTGAAGCTTTTTGGGAAATCCATGTTGCATATGAGCTTGCCCTTGAGCTCGCTTCTTTGTTGCATACTCCAATGGATCCTTACAAACATAAGCATGTTCATGGTTAGTGTTCTTTTGAGAAATTCTCATATGCTAATTATCTTGGCTCTTGAATTGTCCATATCCTTGCATAGTGTCCATGTATTTTGTCTTTGTGTTTTCAATACCCCTAAGTTGGCCTCAACATATCTAATTTTGTCTTGGTCTCTAAGATTGAGCCACAAGAGTGCACCGCTTAGAGTGTATCCAATTAATTGAGCTCAAAAGTCACTGAAAGTGCCCTCGGTAGTCATAAGTCAAAGAAATGTCCAAAACAATGACCATAGACTCTAAAAAGTGCTACAAAAACTAGTCTTTAACACCCCTATTTGGAGCATTATAACTCCCATTAAACTTCAAAATTTAAAAATTTTCAACATGAAAGTTGTAGAGCTCATATAAAGTTACGTTTCAATAGAAAAGATTTTCCAATCCACACCACAAGAGAAACTTATAGCTATGCTATCGAGGGCTCTTTTTGCTATCTAGATTGTTCTGGAGCTCCTCAAATGGGCCTCAGATCATTGTGCTAGTGGTTTTACTTCTTTCTGGCTTGAGGAGCTATGATTTTATTGAGAAATTTTGAGAACATTTCTTTTATATTCAGGGAGCTCTGCTCACCTGGCCTATATGGTGTAACAGGAGTTAAATATTAACTAACTTATGGATTAAACACAAAACAGGTGGAATTTTTTATGATTAGCTTTGGTCATCATGCTAATTTTGACATAGTTTTGGTCGAGTTGGACTTATGGCCTGCTCAATTTGGCACCTTGAGACTTTTTGGTACTATAAACCCACCCCCAAGGTAAAATCACCCTTTTGAATCCAATTGCGATATCAGTTTTACCAGTTTCCACCTCTGTTAGCCTTGATTGGCTCAATTGCTTTTGCCAAGTTGTTCCAGAAGTGAAGGTTGACAAGCCCCTAGGATGAACCCTCCTCCAGAGTCTCTTAAAGATGTGAGAATTTTCAAATTCTTCTCTAAACACACTATATGGGATTAGATTGTTTTTGACACCTTGTCACCAAATGGAAACGTTGACCAGGGCATTATGTCTACCTTCTGCACAAAAACCCTCTATGGTCTCAAAACAATTTGAGTCATAGAGAGTAGTTTGCTAAGTCACTTTTTGACATCCCCCAAATTTTTCTCAAAATTTGACCCCTAAAACTTTAGATTGCAAAAAAAAATCAACATAAAAGTTGTAGAGCTCGTCAAGAGCTCTATTTTGATTTAAAAAAATGTTTTCCAATCCGGCACTATATGAGGAAGTTATAAGTGTTTTTGTCCCTCAAATCATCTTGGAGCCCTTGTGCCACGTTTACCCTTTTAAGTCCAATGGTAATGTTACAATTTTAAAATTATGCTTCCATAATCCCACAGTGGCACATATAATTTTGGAGCCCACTACCATCACATGCCAAAATTGTGTGTGGCTATGGGTCTACTTTTTGCTCAAATTTTTGTCTCTAATCTCAACTCAATCTGAGCAGCAGAGCTCTTTTTTTTTTGTTGCAAATTTTCAAAACGAGTGACTTCCTTTCAAAATTTGACCCTTTCACTTAAGACCTGAGAAAACACTTCAATATGAAAGCTGTAGAGCTTGTTGAGAGCTTCATTTTGATTAAAAAGGTTTTGCAATCCATGGTTGACCTAGCTTTGTCTTTGACCCAAGTTGACCATACCTTAATTGGAAAGTGTGCACTTTTGGGCAGACAATTGAATCTACGATACGCGCATTAGATATCACAACGGTCAGCCAACCTCCCCTCCCTCATGCAAGCATGTTTAGGAGGTTGGGCTATCGACCTCACACAAAAATCCAAAGGTAGAAACAATAAGGTGGTTGTCTTTTCATGTCAACTACACTACTTTTAGTAAATATACACTATGCTTGTTGGCATGCTGGTGTGAAGTAATGCAGCCTTGCCTACCCAAAGAATGGGATGGATAGGGTTGGTTTTGTTGTGTATTAGCCTCACTAAGCAGATTATTGTCGTGCTCAAAAGGAATGGGCATAGTGCTACTTATTACCCTTTTTCTTCTACCATGTGAGAATCTTGGAGTACGAGGGCAGATCTAGTGGGGATTGGAATAAAAAGGGTACATCTCTCTTGGCCTTGGTCCTTAAGTGCATCATTGTGTTGGTGACTCTCCTATGATTCCTCGATGTTAGTCCCCCTGATGGTGTGAATAAGAATGGAGCATTGAAAAAATGACATTGCATGAAAATAATTTTTATTTCCCAAAGGGGAAAACTTGCTTCCTATGCAGCTTGGTGGTGATTGGAGGCCCATTTCCCCTTTCCAACTTGCCAAATTTAGCCCAAAAAAGTAAAAAGTAAAAATTTAATGCCTACCCTTTTTAGGCTTGGCTACGGATGTATTCAAACTATGCATAAAGTAGGTCGAGCCTCAAAGCCAGTTCTCCCTCCCCTTGTTCACATTGTTGAGAATGTCTTAAAAACACAATCAAAGTAGCAACTAATGGATGTAAGCTTTGTGGATGGGTTGATTGTCTTCAATACGACATGACTTGATGTACATAAAGTAGGTTGAGCCTCAAATCCAGTTCTCGCTCCCCTTGTTCACATTGCTGAGAACGTCTATAAAAGACGATCAGAGTAGCAACTAATGGATGGAATCTTTGTGGTTGAGTATATCGTCTTCAATACTGAAAAGATAGTTAAAACATAACTACTTTTGAGGAGGAAGGGCCACCCATCTCCTTGGTGGGTCCTAAAAACAAAAGTTGCAAGGGCTACCAATGTGTGCATGCCAAAAAAAAGAAGAACAATTTTAATATGGAAGAAACATTCAATTGATGCCTTCAAGATATATCCAGCAAGTCTTGAAATCAAGATCTATTATTCAAGAGATAATTGGGATGAATGCCCTTGCACTTGCTCTTTGACCATGTAGTTTGTTGAACCATGGCTAACCCCATTTGCAAGAATAAATTATGATTGGCTGATAAGGTTTCCTATAGGCCCTCTAAATGTACCTTTAGAGGCTCCAAAAGCGGTTGTTGCGTCCCATAACACCCCTTACCCAATCGTGCAGGAAAGAAGATCATGTGATATGTCTAGAACCGACTGGAATGTTTTTGTTGGGGTAGTCCCACATTAAAATAATTACATTTGATGGATTGTAGGCAGTTTCACCTAAGGGATCGAGGCAAACATGCACTTGTATGCGGCAGTGGCTCACACTCTACGAGCATAGATGGTACACTTTTCAAAGTAGAAATTCTTTATTGAGTCTAGACTTACAATCATCTCTTGGTCCATGCACGCAGGCAAAAAATTACAAACTTGATGAGTGTTGTCAAATAAATCTATTTCCATGAGCTTCAGCTAGCTAGGACAAGGAAGAGGCTGTAAGAGGAAGACATGGAAAAACATGATTGAGCCCTAACAATAGTGAAGGAGACATTAGACTAGTTGTCAAACATGGTTGGTTGCTTGGACCTCTCTTCACCTTCTAAAGATGAGTTTTGACAAAGTTCCAAAAATACTAGTGGTGTAATCTTATCAAATCAAATTGTCTAGTTACTTGTCACACCAAACTTTCTCATGACCTGAAGGAGTTCCAATGGAGTTTTTAAGTACTTACATGCTTAAGCTTCCCTTTTGATAGCACATAAAAGTCCCTCAAATGGAGACCCCCCTCTCTTATCATCACTTTGAGAATTGCACATGCTAATTTCTTGCTACTATGGAAGAGTTGAAATTTTATTCTTCCAAAGCATCTAACCATAATGATATTTAGCCTAGTTCTTACTTCAATTTTCTCTATATTTGTGTATGTCTTGTATTTTTAACATGTATAGAAAATGTGAGCCTCTTCTGTCTGGTTTTATGTAACTTTTGACATGATTTGGAGATTTGCCAGTTAGGTTTTCTCTCAAGGTTTTGGACCTCCTTATATATCTCTATTGCACATGATTTGTGCATTCTGTGCATGTGTGTGTGTGTGTGTGGTTTTAGAGATAATACTTATAAACAAAAGAACACTTTGTTCAAAAGACAATTGGCTTTAGACATTAGGAAGGTGATTTGTACTTTTTTTTTCATTTGAATCATTCTTGTACAATATGATCAGAATGAGGCATCGTTCTAGTTATCAAGAGAAAAGAACCAATCTATAGATGAAAAACATAGTCATCTTCAAGGTCAGACTGCAACAAACCTAATCGCCTTTAAGCAAAGATAGGATTCTCACATGCATTTATATAAACATGATAACATATTTTATAGCCATGGGTACATATCACAGGTGTTAAAGAACCTATCAGTTGCTATCTTGTCCTACTTAAATATTATTAGATTAGCTATTATCCTAAAAGCTAGTTTGTGCTGATGAGAAGAAATCATTCCCTTAAATTCTAGTTTTGTGTTATTAGCAAAAGATCATCACTCCTTTTGTTGAAAAATCTTCCCTTTTTTGTTATGTTTAAGCCTTTCTTGTAAAAATAATGTTTTTTATGGTAAAAGTGAACATAAAAAATCATTTCAAGTTAGCAATTCTTGTTACAAGAATTTAACAAGGTAAAATGTCCAAAGTACCACTTTTAGAAGGAAAAAATACTATAGTATGCCAAGATAAACTAAGCTCAGTGTACCATGTATCTTATGCACCCAATTAAATGGGTAACATTTAGAAATTGAAATTTTTATAGCTCATATTTTCAAAAAGATTCTAAAAGTCAAAGCTTAGTCTAGCCCGGTTCTTCATTAGTCAGTGATGACAAGAAATTAGTGATGAGGTAACTCTGCACAGTAAGAATGCATTTAAATTTTAAAAATCATAAAAGGAATCAATATCAATATTCACACAATATTACTTATTACCAATTTAAATCAGAAAAAAGATACTTGAGCTTATTCCTCATAGCAACTTCTATCCTTCCCAAATTTCCATCTTGCTTTTTCATATGAATGTTTTAATACTTGTAAAAACCAAAAGGTTTTTATGTTTAAGAGATCAGCCATCATCTGTTTTACAAAACCTAGTACGACCAAATCATTAATAAACCAATTTCTACATTTTTAAGGGATCATGTCAGACTAGCAAACCTTTCCAAATGCCATCCAATCCAATCTCCTCATTGAGAATGTAGGTTTAGTTTAAAGCATTAAATCAAATTTCAAAGTTTGAATGACCAATTCACAATTAGAAATGTATCTTAGCTTCCCAATTCAAGTTAATAAAAGACTAGGTCCTCCGCACTAGCAGCTTGAGGTGAAATTTCCCAATTCCCATAAGAAAAACAAAATATTCCAAAATGAATTTTTAGCTCTCAAAAACAAAAAATCAAAATCTAGACATCAAGTTTAGTATCATATCCATCTTTCAAAGATTTTAATAAGCATCTTTCAAAGTTGCTTTCCATGTCAAGGCAAAAAGACCGGGTAAGTTAGAATTGGAAAACATGTTGTGAAGTGTTCTCAAATCTATGCTAGGAAAAATAAAAGTGAAGTGATGTAAGCTTCCAAAGAATATACCCTATAGGTTAAATGTCTTTGCTATATACATCAATATAACACCATAAGCATATATCAACATCGGAAGAATAATGAGCACAAGTTTCCAAATTAAAACTTTATGCATGGAAACTAAGAAGAGTGTTGTAAAGGAGCACAACCAAATTTCTTTTGTTGGAACCAATCACAATTAATCAAGGTCGAGTTGATCAATGATCCCATGATCTACTATTATCTATAGTCTTTGAGTCCAAAAACACATAAATTTAGTGTGCCCAAATTAGGTAAAACATTCCAAGGCCCAGAGCCCATTTAAGAAACTGGTTAGATTTGAAGAGTATGAAAGGAAACAAGCCAAGTAGAAGGAAAACCTTATCTTAAGCAATTAGAAGTCTTTCCAATCAAGATCAAGCAAGGCTACATCATTAATGCAACACCTCCAAGGCAAACACAAATCAAATTCAAACTAGAGTGCAAAGCAACTTTAAGTAGAGCCAAATAACATCCAAAAAATCACAATATAAACTGAAGTACAAGTGAAATTTTATAGCCAAGTCTTGCCATGAAACAAGACAAGCAGAAGGGAAATCTTATCTTAAGGAATTAGAAATCTTTCCAATCAAGCTTACGCAAGGCTAGGCCATTAAGGCAACACCCCTAAGGATCAAGTTCAAACTAGAGTGCAAAGCAACTTTAGTAGTTATAGGTATAAGGAGTAGAGTCAAGTAACGACCAAAAAATCACAAAATAAGATTGAAATACAAGTGAAATTTCTAGCCAAGTCTTGCCATGAAATTGATATAGTAGTTTCATTTCAATAGATGCAAAGCAGTTCAAGAGTCAAAGTCACAATATAAGAAATTGTAATCCATTACAGATTTCAATCATGGTATCACCAATGAGTGTTTAAGATAGAAACCACCGTAGATACATCGTCATTAAGCCATAAACCATTATCAAATTATTACAACTAATAAGGTCTAAAAGGATTTAGAGATCTAAAATTCATCCCTAAGGAAGACCAACTATGGGACAAGGTCAATCAACAAAACTTGGTTTTCCAAAGCATTCCTTCTTTAAAACTTAGAGCTAAAAGAATAAAACAAAGTGATTTCAGAAATGAAAGCGTAGATAAGTAATCATCAATCTATCCGAATAGGACTTTTGAGGAGGCTAACTTGTTGAAAGGAAAAGAATCGGAATCTTATAATGGAAAAAATTGCAGATCCTTTCTTTATCTAGAAATAGGATCTGAGACTCGTCCCTTCATTAATGGATGAAAGTATCCCCCATGTTCTCCATGTGGAGAGAAGACAAAAGCACCCCAGTTTTGAGAGAAGGGACCGCCACCATCTTTCATATTCACTCTTTCCATGTGGCTAGGAAAAAAACTTCTAAATGGATTTACTAATTATCCCCATTTGTATTTTCATCTAAAAATAGAGTGTTTAGGCCAAGATAATTAGTAAAACTAGCTAACTAATTATGAGGTAATTATCATGGGTTCCTAATGCTATAATTTTCTTTGATGACCATTCACTGACTTCTAAACATGATTACTAAATATCCTACTTAATTTTCAGCTAGAAATAGAGTTTTTTAGCCAAGATAATTAGTGAAACAAATTAACTAATTATGAGATAATTATCATGAGTTTTTAACACTATAATACTTCTCTAATAATTATCTCACTAACTTTTGAACATGTTTGCTAATTATCTTACTTACTTTTTAGCTAAAAATAGAGGTTTTAGGTCAAGATAATTAATAAAACTAATTAACTAATTTTGAGGTAATTATCATGGATTTCTAACACTATAACATTTTTCTAATAATAATTATCTCACTAACTTTCAAACATGTTTGCTAGTTATCTTACTTAATTTTTAGCTAAAAATAGAGCTTTTAAGCCAAGATAATTGATAAAACTAATTACTAATTACGAGGTAATTATCAAAAATCTCTAACACTATCTGTTTGATAAATATCTCACTAACTTCTAAATATATTTGCTAATTATCTTACTTAATTTTAGTTAAAATAGAGTTTTTAGGTCAATATAATTAGTAAAATTAATTAACTAGTTATAAACTAATTACCATTGGTTTCTAACACTACCATCTTTTCTTGATAATTATCTCACTAGCTTCCAAACATGTTTGCTAATTATCTTACTTAAGTTTCAGATAAAGATACAGTTTCTAGGTCAAGATAATTAGTAAAATTCATTAACTCACTAACTTTTTAACACGTTTTCTAATTATCTTACTTACATTTTAGCTAAAAACAAAATTTTAGGCCAAGATAATTAGTAAAATTGAATAAATAATTATGAATTAATTACATGGGATACTTTAAATATAATATTCTTTTTAAAAATTATATCATGATTTAATAAGCTATTATTTTTAATTTCCCCATTAGTTTTAGGTTAAAAATTAGATAAGTTTTACCTAATTGAATACTATAATTAATTAGAAAATTTTGATATAAGTTTCTCACCTTCTTAATAGTGTGTACAAACTTTGAAAATTATCTCATAATTATCTAAGCATAATTGGTATATTTTCTCTTAATTAAGGCCAACATTATATAATTTTTGTCATGATTTTAGGTTAATAATTAATTAGATTATTGATCATAAGTAAGAATTAAGTATTCAACAATCTAATAGCATATATGAGTATACTTAATAATAGAAAGAGGTTTGATATTTTTTAACCAATTAAATAATTAAGAAAATTAGACATAGATTAATATATCCTTCACTAATCAATTGAAATTAGCACTAATTGCCTTTATTAATCACAAGAGATTTTCTCTCATAGTGATTTTTGAGGAGAATCTCTCTAAGCACAAGAGATTTTACCAAGGTCCGAGTCTGAGAGCAAATGTGAGCCCTCTTGGTCTTTTTATAGCTTTTGGCAGCCAAGCAACTGCAAAACAGCTTCCCCATCAGCCCCAATCTTCAAGGAGACGCCCCTTTCTGCTATTTAGGCATATTGGAGGGTCTTGTACTCTCCCAAGCACGTGCCTAGGTTAATTTTCAAGTCTGCTAATTTTGTTTTTTCTTTGTTGCTAAATGGAAAAACAAACTGGCTCAAATATCTAGGAGGCCATGTGATTTCTTATCCTTTAGCCTATGTACCAGAAACTGGAACCCTTACAGGGGCCCCCTATAAAGACAAATTCTTTACCTATTTTGGGGGCTTTATGTTGCCTTTTTCACTATGAGAGATCGAAAAGGCCAAGTGTGAAGCCTTAAGGGCTATTTTTTGTTGGAGCTCGCCATTTTTGGCATTTGTGATACATAGAAAATTATATATGCAATGATATAAAATTTAATTATTTTGACTATACCATTGCATTTAAAATGTCCCAAAATCTTAAAATTAAATATCCATACCTCTCATTATGAGTCTAGAGATGAAATTTTAACCTCAAAATGAAGTAAAAAGATTCAAAGGCTTTAAATCAATCTAATTTTTTTTTATCAATGTTAGAATTTGACAATTTTGACCACACCGATGTGTTTGGAATGTCCCAAAATCCTAGAAACGACTATTCGTATGCCTCATTCTGACACCTGAAGACAGGGTTTTGAACCAAAAAAGGTTTCAAAACTGCCCAAAAGAGTCATGCACCGTTGCGGGACTCTTTCAGGGAGTTTTCAAGTGGAATTTCACAATCTGGCCACATGGTTATGTCCAAAATGGTAAATATCCTAGAAACGGCTATCCATACGCACATCCCTAGAAACGGCCATTCTGAATGCAACTAGCACATGGCCAAAATTGTGAAATTCCATTTGAAAATTGTCCAAAAGGGCTAACGCTAGACCCTTTGGGACTGTTTTGGGACCTTTTTTGGCCCGAAACCCCATCTTCAGGTGTTGGAATGAGGCACACGGGTAGTCATTTCTAGGGTTTTGGGACGTCAAAATTTTCAAATTCTAACAACTATAAAAATTTAGATTAGTCCAAAGTTTTTTTTGAAGCTTTTTTCTTTATAAAAGAATAGATGGATATTTACTTTCAAGGTTTTTGGAACATCTCAATGCCACAGTCTTTTCTAAGATCTATGGACATTTCAAAGAGAGTGCCATATCAAAATTTTCAATATTTATCTCTCTCATATAATATTGTAATAAAAAATCTATGAGTTGAGAGTATGATTTGACACAAAATACCTTGCAAGGTTTTAGGTCACGTCCACGTTTCTTTTGTAAAGTGTTAGAACAAAGAGTATCCACAAAATATATAAGTGAGATCAAAGTTGTAATTTTCTATTGTTGGTTTATATTTCACTAAAAATTGAAGTAAAATATTTTTAAAATATACTTTATTACAAATTGGATTCTATATTGCAGTCTTTATTGTCTCTAGAGAGATGGCTTATAAGTCATTATGCGAGGGAATCTCTTCAATGTCAGCATGCATATTAGTTAGTACGAGTAGTCTCTACTCTCCCAAACCAAGCTTGATGATTGGGTTTCATGTCATGATCTCGCAACATCTCTTCAATGACACTATGAGCATATATTAAAATTGTGTTACATACACCATATTCCTTTTGTAAAACAAGTGGACAAATCACATTTTTAATCAATATTTTCCTTGATCAGGTGTATGGTTTGCTTGGTATTTTGTTTGCTCGAAAAGTTCGCTCGGTGTTTGGTAAAACTCTTGCAAAGTACCGAGTGTTTCATGCTTACAAAAAGCACATTGAAGTGTATTATCACTATGTTGTTAGGGAGAGAGTCTCAGTTAGAGAGACCATCTTGGCTTATGTGTCGACATAGGAAAACCTTGTAGAGTCTGTCCACGAAGGCATTGCCTCATGAAAAGTTTGAAGCTTTTTACAATGCTTGCTTCCCTTTGTGGACTAATCATGTCCATAGGTATGACAATTCCCTATACTCTATGTGCTAGCACTTGTTCATCGTACCACTCTCAAGAAGGATTCTACCTTGCATGTAATGAAAATGGCCTATGAACTTTGAGAATAGCGGAATTAAGAGAATTAGAGCGAGCATTTTTATGAGACTACTTTGAGAACATAAAGGGTGAACTTAATTAGCGGTATCAACATAACCATTATACTTAATTAACTTGGCATGAACAATACTTTTACAAGAGAGAGAATTAGAGAACTTGACAATAGTTAAGGACCGGTTTGTGGAGCCGGTCCCCCTCCAATAGGCTTTTGTATTATAGATTCTCCCATAAAGAGAGACTTGTTACAATACAATCTTTGTGTTCCTTGTGAGCTTGGTGATGCTATGAAGATGGAAAGCTTCATGCATCACAAGCATAACATAAACTTTGTAAAAACATTAACCATCCCCGGCCTCAGTCCGAAGGCCTCAAACACCTTCGAAGGTGGAGAGAGCTAGCGGGGAATGAGGGTAGGGAAGAGGAAGAAGAATCATTCATAGGAGAAAGAAATTGTTCCTCACTTATTATCACTCTTCTTGCTTAGCATAGCATAACAACATAGTAATGAAGATGGAGAAGATGGAAAGCTTAAGCATTGAAGCATGGCTCTTGGTTGGATTTGAATTCCATAACCAAGAGTGTTGGTGTAGGCTCTCAACTTCTCAACAAGCTTGGAGAAGGAGATGGAGTTCTTGCACCTTCACCAAGTGAGAATGTGTGAAAAATGAGTGTGTGAGAGGGTGTATACCCCCAAGCACACCCCTTGCTTGCTTTGGTCGACCCCTACTTGTAGCTCAAGGTTGAAGCTCATTGGACCCCTCTAAGCCTAGCCAATCACATGCATTTCAAGCAACACGGGTAGTCTTTGGACAAGAGTCCTCCTTACCCCTTTGAGAGAGAGAGCTTGAGATTATCTAGATATTTGTTGAATTCAACTAGAAGCTCATTGGACCCCTCTTTAACCCAGCCAATAGGATTCAACCTCACCATGTGGCTAAGCATCGGGAGAGCCTGACATGTGTCCATGTGCCCCTTGAGAAGGGGGGTGCCCTTTGGGTGAGTGGGAGGTTAAGTCAAAGATTTCCCTAACTTTGGGGCTTTCCCCCTCCTTTGTAGGGTCTCTTTTTTACTTAAGCACCTTACCCTCCATGCATGGGAAGCTTCTCAAGCACCTTACTCATCAAGCATGACAAGCACCTTAGTCAGCAAGCACGACAAGCAACTCAAGCACCTGAGTTAGAAAAAACGACAAGCACCTCAAGCACCTTACTCATCAAGAATGACAAGCACCTTAGTCAGCAAGCATGACAAGCACCTCAAGCTTGGGCCGGGTTCCCACCTCAAGCACAGTCCTAGCTTGCCTAAGGTCTAATTGTTACCATATACATGTGGTAGTGATGTGTGTGAACACATTAGGATCGTCGGGGCATTTTTTCCCTCTTTAGGAGGTTTTTCCCCCCGTGCATTGTATATACACCAATCACTCTAGGGCTATCTATCCTTCCATTGCACACTAAGTAATACACTCTCTATTGTGTGCCTTGAGATCCCTTCGTATTCTCCAAGCTGTGTGTGTTTCCCTGCAGCTCTAATTCTAACAATTGGTATTAGAGCAAGTCACGTCCTCCCGAGCTTAGTCGCCAGCACACCCCTGCTTATTTTTTGAGATTTCAACGAGCTTTCGCGAGCGTCAACACATCAGAATTTCATTTTGGGCTCATTTCAACCTATGTTTCCACTACAGCCAGGTTTGCACATGCAATTTTGTCATTTTGTGTAGAATTTCTATCAGTGCCAATTAGTGCATAGCAGGTCCCATACAGTCTACTGTGGGTTGTGCTATATAGCACGTGCTGAACTCACTCAATTTCTCTTTATTTTGGGTAGTTTTCACATCAGGTGCATGCATTTTCCATGGTTGACAAACAACACAGATGTGTTCAAGATGTTTGCTGCTGAGAACAAATTGGATGGGGACGATTACCCTATGTGGGCTTACATGATCCAACATGTACTTGTATCAAAGGGAGTTTGTAACATTGTGCAGGGCATTGATGAACGTCCTGGTACTGTGGATGAAGGCCATGTTGAGGATGCTCCAGGTTTTGTCGCCAGGGTTGCTACTATCAGAGTTGTTTTGCCTATGGCTGAGCAGGCTTGTTGGGATGTAAGAGATGCATAGGCTCATGCATTGATTGCATTTTTTGTGAAGCGCACTATCACTCCTCACATCCGTTCAGTGAAATCTGCAAAATAGGCTTGGGATATTCTTGCAAGTCTTTATGCAAGCTGCAATGAGGCTAAAATTGATTCGCTACGTAAAGAGCTGAATCGAAGATTATACATGAGGAATATGAAATGGAAACTTTCCATGCTGGTGTCAAGGATGTTAATGAGCAACTAATTTCCTGTACAAGAAGTCATTTTTGATAGTTCACTTATGTAGACTGTTCTTGATTCCTTATCAGATTCTTACCAAAATTTTTCTAGTACTTGGAGACTTATGTCCCAAGGAAATCATGAAGTTTTCAAGTTTGATGCGTTATGCACATTGCTGTTGCAAGAGTCACTTTCCAAAGAAAACAGGACTAGGCAACATGCAATTGAACATGCTTTTATTGCAGCTCAAAGAAAAGGTGGGAACAACAATGTAGCCACTTATTATGGTTCTGCTGCGAGTAGAAAAACTTTTGTTCCTAATGATTTTGCTGGTAGCACTTCGTCTAGCAATTCTAGTGATAAGGGCAAAAAGAAGATGCGTTTCTACTATTGTAAAGCTAATGATCACTTGATCAAGCAGTGTCCAAAATTGAAGGCAAAAGAGGCTAAGAAGAAAGAGTATGGATCCACTACAGGGTCCAATACAAGTGTAGCGATTGTAGAGTCTTCTATCAAATGAGATTGTGATGCTGATGTTGACGCAGAATGGGCATTTAGTGCAGAGTGCACTTATGATCCTATTGTCCATGATGCATTTATCTCAATTGCTCCAGACTCAAATGTGTGGTATTTTGATAGTGGTGCTACAAAGCACATCACCTCACATTGTGATTTGTTGACCTCTATTGAGTCTGTCCCTCATGGAAATACGGTGGTTTGTTGCAACAACGCCTCTTATCTTGTTCAAGTAGTTGGAAAGATTGTGCTTACTGCTGCATATGGTAGTTCTTTCACACTTGTTGATGCATTGTATGTACTTGGGATCAAAAAGAACCTTTTGTCTATATCTACACTTGTAGACTTGGTCTCATAGTCAAATTTGTGGATGACAGATGTACAGTTCATGATCTCATTTTTGGTGATAAAATTATTGCATCTAGCCTTTTGTGTCGTGGACTATATAAGCTCACTTTGTATGACAAGTGTGGAAAATTTTTTGCAAATGCAGCTGCAGATTCAAGGGCTATTTCAGATGCAAAACTGTGGCATGCACGTTTTGGGCATTTGAATCTTGCCAGTTTGCTGCATTTTCAAAAATATGATATGGTTGCTTCTTTGCCACCTCTAGAAGCACTATCAAACATGTTTGTGAAGGCTATATTTTGGGTAAAATGCAGTGTGCTAAGTTTCCAAGGATGGGTCAGTTCGTGCTACATGCAGATTGCAACTTGTGCATAGTGATGTTTGTGGGCCTATGCAAACTCTGTCCTTGGGAAATCACTTGTACTTTGTGACTTTCATTGATGACTTCTCCAGGCATGCATGGGTATATCTGGTGAAAGCTAAGTCCAAAGTGTTTATTTTCTTCAAGAAAGTTCTTGCTACGGCTAAAAATGTCTTGACATGTACTATGGGCACCCTCCGTTCGATCAGCTAGTCATGGGATAAAACACCAATGTATAGTGCCATATATGCCTCAACAAAATGGTGTTGCTGAGAGGAAAAATAGGTCTCTTACAAAAATGGCACGATGTATGGTCAAGAGTCAAGCTTTACCACATTTGTTTTGGCTTGAGGCTGTCATGTGTGCCACTTATGTACTCAACAGGTGTCCTACAAAAGCATTGTAGTCTATGACTCCATATGAAGCATGGCATGATAGAAATCCATCCATTGAGCACATGCGTGTTTTTGGTTGTTTGGCTTATGGTTTAGTGCCACAAGCGCATCACAAAAAATTGGATGATAAGGCTGTCAAATGTATTTTCATTGGTTATGCTGCTAAAAGCAAAGGTTACAGGTTGTACCATCCACAAACAAAGGGTATTTTGGTCTCACATGATGTTGTGTTTGTGGAAGATTCTGTTCAGCCTTTGTTGTCATGTACTAGAGATAGTAATGTAAGCTCACATTACATTTATGACAGTTTATTGCCTCTTTTAAGTGGTGGAAGTTTGAATGTGATATAGAGGAATCCTATCTTTTGATGAAGCACAGAATTCAGAAAATTGGATGGCTACCATGCAATCAAAATATGATGCACTTATAGAAAATGACTCATGGACTTTATGTGATTTGCCTCCAATGCTACTTTCAAGATGAAATATTTGGGGATGTTGCATCATTACTTGGGCATACAGTTTAAGCAGTATGATGGTGGTATTGCCTTGTGTCAGAAAAGTTACATAGAGACAATGCTATGTAAGTTTGGACTTAAGGATTGCAAACCTATTGCCACTCCCATGGAAATAGGTTTGAAATTGAGCCTACATGATGATTGTGATCCTGCTGATGTCACTCTTTACCAAAATATTGTTAGCTACCTCATTTATGTATGCAGCACGAGGCCGGATATTCAGTTTGTAGTCTCATAGGTCAGTAGATTTATGCATAGCCCAGGGTCTAAGCATTTGCATGCAGCCAAGAGGATTTTTCGCTACTTGAATGCCACTTTGCATATTTGCTTGTTTTATCCCAAGGGGAGATCATTGCCGCCATATTTACATGCTTTTTTGGACTCAGATTGCGCTGGTTGTTATGACACGAGAGTGTCCACAAGAGGTTTTTGTTTCATGCTTGGTAGTTCATGTATTTCATGGTTGAGCAAGAAGCAACCTATTGTGGCCACTTCCATTTGTGAGGCTGAGTACAAGGCAATATTGATTGAGTGTGTATGGCTCAAATGCCTTATGGTTGATTTGGGTGTTGGACAAGAAATTGCCAAAATCATCTACACTGACAGTCACAGTGCGTTGGCAGTTGCGAGGAACCCAGTTTTTCATGCTGGCACAAAGCACATTGAGATGCATTATCACTATGTCAAGGAGAGATCAACTTGGCTTTTGTGCCAACACAAGAAAACCTTGAGATCTTTTCACAAAGGCATCGTCTTGTGAGAAGTTCAAAGCTTTCCGTAAAGCTTTGGGCTTTCTCCTCTTTGTGGACTGATCTTGTCCTCAGGGCATGGCACTTCCCTTTACTCTTTGTGCCAACCCTTGTTCACCACATCACTCCCGGGGGGGGGGGGGGGGGGATTTGTTACCATATACATGTGGTAATGATGTGTGTGAACAACTAGGACCGTCGAGGAAATTTTTTTCCCTCTTTAGGAGGTTTTTTTTCTCGTGCATTGTATATACGCCCATCATTCTAGGGCTATCTATCTTCCCATTGTACACTAAGTAATACACTCTTTGTTGTGTGCCTTGAGCTTCCTTTGTCTTTTCCAACCTGTGTGTGTTTCCTTGCAACCCGAATTCCAACATTAATAAAGCTAACCCTAAGGTCCTTTAAGCTCCATTAGATGCACATTGCTCTTTGATAGACTACCTCATTTTGGACCCCTATTGAGATGTAACCATCTCTCCTCTTGGTCCCCTACTGAGATAAGTGTAGAAGCACTTATTTCACATTTCTCTTTGGTAGAGTGTCTCCTTTTGAACCCCTATTGAGATGCAATCATTTCTCCTTTTGGTCCCCTGCTGAGATAGGTCCAGAAGGACATATCTTTATTCTAACTCTTGTTCCCATTTGTTCTCCCACATTAAATGAGCAGTTTCATATGAGAAAATCATTTGAGTTAGCTAGATATTAGATTTTATGACATCACCTCTCTCTTGAAATCATAGTCGTCCTCGACTATGAGGTAGAGAAGATAAAGCTTGGTCATTAGTCCATGTTTTTTTAGCGGGTAGAGGATCCCTTTTTACCCTACAACATCATTCCAGAATGGATGACTAATCCATTTGGTGCTTGAGAGACTTAGCTGTCATAAGCATGTCTGGTCTTTAGTTCATATCATACTTCCAAAGTAGAGTGACAAGTTCTACTTGGTGTTTGGGAGACGTCGTCAGCACAAACATGATCCTAAGCATGCATACTATTTAAATTTGTGCACAATAAAAAGAGAACTAGTCTTATTGTAAGCATTGATAAGGTTCATATTATCCTTAAGCTAGGTTTCTTGTATCCATTTAGCATCTTTAAAAGGATAATTCTTAAACTTAATAAGATATCGTCAGATAATCTTATTGTTTCTTAATACCTTGTCTTCATGTTGTAGGATGGACTCGGATCGAAGTACTTCTTCTTGATCTTTGGTCTGCAACTATTGCTTTTTTTGGTGGTGATCCTTTGTAAGGCTTAAGTAGGCTCCCATGGAAAACATTATGCATGAGCCAATGGTTGGGCAACTTTAATTGATAAGCCATCTCATTGATTGGCTTAAGAATTTAAAAAGGACCATAGTATCTTTTTGCTATTTTAGCATAATAGTCTTGGTAGCCCGTAAGATTCTTGCCCGTAGTATGCCTTGAACGAGCCTTGAGAAACTTTAGCAAGACCCAATCATTTTTCTTAAAGGCTAAGGCTCTTCTGTGCTTATCAGCAACAACCCTTTTTGCCTTTACTGTGGGATGGATATAACCTCTTTAATATTTGGAAAAGATTCTTGTGAGTCTCGGCTATATTCATTAGGAGCGAAGATCTTTCCATGTACTTTAAGTAGTAAGGGACCTTTTGATTTTCCCTCTTTAACCTCGAAAGGTGCTTTCCCCATAGAAGTATGTACAATGTCATTGTATGCATAAACTATAAGAGGTAGGTACTTCTCTGTTGATCTACTTCCATGACATAGGCTTTTAGTAGATTCAAGAATCGTTAGATTAGTTATTTTACTTTGGTCATCCGTTTGTGGGTGATAGGCCAAAAGACAAATTTATTCTACTTCCTAAATTCTCAAAGAGGCCCTTCCAAAAATTACTTGTTATTTTAGGATCTATGTCTGAAACTATGGATGTTGGCAAGCCATGATACTTGAAAATTTGAGATATGAAGAGGGTTGCCATTTGATGTGCCTTAATAGTCTTTTTGACAGGCATAGAGTGTGTTTTCTTGCTAAGCCTATTGACTAAAACAATCCAAGTTGCTTTCCTTGGTCAAATTTCAACTTTTTCCATACCACGCATTTTGAAACATATTCTTGTATGTTTACTTTTCATGGTAGACCAACAGAAATACATTTCTACTCCTTGAAGAGTAGATTATGGAATTCGTCTTTGCCCTGCATAAGGAGAAGCATGGGATTCATACATGACTTTCTTATTGTATGAGTGAGTAACACATAGCCTATTGCCATTTAGAAGATAACCATCCTCCAAGGTGAATTTTTCTTCTTTCTTCCCTAATGCAAAGGCTATAATTACATACTTAATGTCTCGGTCAGTAGCATACTCATCTATCATACAAGATAGATCATTGTGAGTTGATATTGACACCACATTTACCCTTGGATGTCGTGAAAGTGCATCAACCACTTGATTGTGCTTGCCACAACAATGTGAGCAATATGAAATTTAAATTGCAAAAGAAAATTTCCCACCTCATTTTTTTCGTTGGAGAGCTTGGTTTGCGTCATGCAGTTCTTGAGGCTTTGTGATCCATTCATAGAATGAATGGAGTTCCCAAGAGATAGTGTTTCCACATGTCTAGGGCATATAGAACAGCTAGTAGCTCTTTTTTGTATTTGCCCAATACTTGCTTATCAAAGTTGAGTCTTTGACTCTCATATGCTATGGCATGCCCTTCTTGCTCCAAGGCAATCACCACAAGCATCATATTGGACCTCAAATGGCTTTGAGAGATCTAGTAGTGTGAGCACAAGTTGAGAGATAAGCTTCTTGCACTTTTGCAATCCATGAATACTTAACATTATTTTTTTCTAAGTCATGTAATGGGCCTGCTATTGGTGAGAATTTTTCTATGAAGCATCTATAATATGCACACATACCTATAAAGCTTTGTACCTCCTCTAGATTCCTTAGATTAGGCCATTCTTTTATTACCTCTAACTTTGTTACATCCATACAGGTGCCATCTTTGGAGATAATGTGATCTAAAAATTCGCTTTTCTTTTGATTAATGAAAAGCTTATTCTCTCTCACAACTTGAAAGATTACATGAAGGTGTCGCTTGTACTCCTCAAGAGAATTCGAGTGGCTTGAAGATTTTTGTCTATCATGAGTTTGAATGCGGCTAGAGCATTTGTCACGCCAAAATTTGTAACTTATCAAATACATCTTCTATTCGCGGTAGGAGAAATATTTTTTTTTTCAAATAATGATACTATTTAGTGCTCTATAGTCGACACACATGTGATATGTGCCATCTTTCTTTTGCACTAAAAGTACTGGTGAACATAATGGAAGGAGCTAGGCCTCATCATCCCTTTTCCACAAATTCATGCACTTGCCTCATGATCTCCTCTTGTTGAACTTGTAAAACTTGATAAGGAAGTTTATTAGGCAGCGAGCTTCCTGGTAGAAGCCCTATTGCATGGTCATCATCCCTTGTTTTTGAGGTAGCTCACTAGGGATGTGATCAATGATAACATCTTGGAATCCATTTAGAAAATTAGACAGCTCTAATTCCTCTTGTTTCCCTTTATTTCTACTTGTAAAAACATTAGAATCATTTGCAGATTCTTAACAAAATCATATATCCAGAAGTAGACTTTTCATGGACTTATCAAAAGCAAGCATATTTACCAGGGATATGGTGTTCCCCGACTCATTAGCATCTATATACATGGTTTTTTCCCTGTAATTGAAATAATTATCCTTTCAAGGAACTTCATCATGGCAGCCATGCGAGTAAACCATGGGGCCCCTAGGATAACATAGTCATGCTGGAGAGGAGGGATAAAAAAATTTTCTTTGTTGACGTAGCTTTGGACATGAAGCCTCAAATTCTCAATCAAGGGAGTAATGGAGGCTTGCTGTCCCTTCAAAGCTCCATCAGCAGTAACAGTATCTCCCATCAAGAAAGCTTTACTGCCCAACTTAGTGGCCAACTTCATTGATATGAAGTTGTGAGTAGAGCCAGGGTCAAATAGGATGAAGGCATCATTCTCCCTTACCTTTCCCCAAGCATAGGAAAGAGGTGATCCTTTGCAACTTTTGGAGCTTCGGTCGTGGAAGCTCTATGAGCCTCATTGTGGGTATTTCTTTTGGGGCATGAACGATAGCCATGTTCTTGCTTCCCACACTTAAAGCATTTGTGGTCCTTACAAAAATCTTCTAGCTCTTCAGGAGAGAGTTTATTTTTACCTTTATAGACTCCCTTCTCCTTGGACCGATTGTTGTTGTTGTTGTTGTTGTAATTTCCTTGGGAAGAGTTTTGGGCATTGGTTTTCCCCTTTGCATAGCTTTTGTCTTTGCTTTCCATGGGCTTGAAATTCCTTCTATCCCCTTGTTGGCAATTGATGCGCGAAGCAACCATAATGTGGTGGATTACTTCGGTGATAGAACAAAGGCGTTGGGAGTTGATGTACTCGATCATCTCTTCGGTAATCCTGCACAGAATTGTTGCTTTTTGCTCGATGAAGTCTATCTTTTGAAAGATAGTAGCCTTGAGATGTAAATCCCAAAACTTGTCCACAGGTTTGTGGATAGACTCATGAGACAGAAGCTTCAAAATCCGTCATTCAGTAAGCACTTTTTCCTTTGCATTGCTTGCAAGAAATTGCTTCATGATAGAAACTCGTAGACTTTTCCATGTCGTTGGGGATTCACCGTTGCCACAAAGGCTAGCCCACCATTGAAGAGCCAATTTCTGGAAGTACATAGCTACATGGTGTATCTTGGAGGACTCCCTGAAGCCCTCATCTCCAAAGACAACATCAAATTGCTGGATGAAGGCCAATACTTTGTTGGTAGCACCAAAGGTGCCATCATAGGTAAGAAAAGAGATACTCTTTCCTCCCTCTTTGAACTTCTTGAGCTTTTGTGACCTTCGGCATGCAGAATAAGATTTGTGATGTCCTCTTCTCTTATATTTTGTAGGAGAATGGTTGTGGCTTTCGTTGGAAGATGAGGAAGGTTATGAAGAAGGAGAAGATGGTGACCCCTTTCTTGCCTTTTTCTTCCTTTGTTTCCTCTCTTCCCTTTCGGAGTGACAAGGAGAAGGACTATGGGTTCACCGTTCCTCTTGGGAGGAGTTGTTGACAGTCTAGACCATTGTCTTTGCAGAGCCACATCTTCAAAGGAACTTAGTGATTCAATTCTTTCTTATTCTTTGGATTCCTACTCGCTTGTGGGAGAGAGTCTTCTTCTGGGAGTCTTATCAAGAGGCCTCCTAATCTCTCTCTCTCTCTCTCTCTCCTCTTGGAGAGGAAGGGAAATCCCATCAGCACGAAGTTGTTGAGTAACTTCGGCTTGCAAAGCAAGGTTGCCCATAGCTTGTTGCAACCTAGTAACAAGATAATTAACAAACATGGGGGCAACATCATTAGCACCTTCATGTGCAAAATCAAAGTTATCAATGTTCATTCTACTCTCTTGGTTATTGTCACCCATTCTAATTATCCGTATGTATAGAATTACTTTGTGCTTTGGTATCCTCGAAACCTTAGTCGCTACTCTTCTTTACCTTTGAAGATTAGTTCTGAAGCAGCCACACCCGTGGTTTAGATACTATTGATTGCAAAAGACTAGTGGAGGGGGTCTAACATTGCTCGATTGATTATGGTTCTTGTTGAGCTTGGTAGTAGCTCAATAATGGTGGTTAAGCCAAAGGCAAGCCCTGAGAGACTCCATTATTAAGACTATAGTTCCCAACGGTGTACCTCGAACTAAGTCTTTTTCAACCAAGATAATAGGTCCCTGTCCCACTTACCCTATTGCAATAAATATCCCAAACTTTCATGGACAACTTAAGGACCTCTCTTCTTAAGCAAGAAAAGAGAAACCAATAGCTCTGATACCATTGTAATGGAAATGGCCTATGAACTTTGAGAATAGTGGAATTAAGAGAATGAGAGTGAGCATTTTTATGAGACTAGTTTGAGAACATAGAGGGTGATCTTAATTAGCGGTAGCAACATAACCATTATACTTAATTAACTTGGCATGAACAATAATTTTGCAAGCAAGAGAATTAGAGAACTTGACAATAGTTGAGGACCTTATTTATGTGGAGCCAATCCCCCCTCCAATAGGCTTTTGTATTATAGATTCTCCCATAAAAAGAGACTTTCTACAATACAATCTTTGTGTTCCTTGTGACCTTGGTGATGCTATGAAGATGGAAAGCTTCATGCATCACAAGCATAGCATAAACTTTGTAAAGCTTTAAGGGTGAAAGCATGTATAGGTGGACCGCTTTTTCCACTATATAGTATATGGTTTTTGGGGTTGAGAAAATGGGTGGTTTAGGCGTTTGAAACAGTGGGATTAAATTCAAAATTTATGGAAAAAAAGGGTTAAAACTTGACATGTACTAAGTGAAAGCGCTTACTCATTAATGATCACCTCAAGGTACGTTCAAGCACTTAATGCAAATATTCTCTCAAGTCTCGTCACTCTGTCTCGCTCGTTCCTCCCCCCTCTCTCTGTCTCGCCAGCGCCATTCAGGTTTCTGATTCCCTCTTTCCTCCCTCCTTTGCGTTTCTCTGCTAGCCGAAGCAACAAACAGCAACATCACAACAACAGCAACCAAATTCAGGAGGAGTACTTTTTGCTGGGCTGGTCATCAACTTCAGTAAAAATCCCCTGTAGCAGCAGCAACAGGTATGTGTCATCATGTATCTTGAAGCATTCTATCTCGAATGTTGGTTGAATTTGAATGTGGATGGTTTTCCTAGGTAGCATTTCCAGGTAGCATTGATCCATGTTTTAACATGCTTCATGCAGATGTAGAAGCGTTGTATGCTTGTCTCTGAATGTGTGGCAAGATAACCAAAGGGGGCTTGGCCTAGTGGTTAAAGTGAGTGGGTGGGTGCATAAGGACCCAGGTTCAACCCCTGGCGATATGGTCTGCCCTCTGTTGGGTGGCAAGATAATCATGGATTGTAACTATTAATGATGCATGTGTTAGTTTAGAATTTATTTCTGGAATGTATATGCATTGTGCACATCTAATTGATCACCCTTGTGAATGCTTTATAAAAATGCATCATGCAGCTTGAAGCATGAATGCAGATTTTATCAACTGTGTTTGCATGCTTATACGAATGCATCATGCAGGTTCAAGCATGAATGCATTTAACTATTGATCTTGTATCTATGTGGCATTTGTGATTTTTTCAGGATGAACAACCAGGCTACAAAAGGACCTCCAGACTCTGACAAGGGTACACCTAGGAAGGGAAAGAGCTCTACAGAGGAGTCGCCTATCAAAATAGGTTAGATGCATCATGCATGCATTTCTAAAATTGGTTTTATGTCTTGTAAAATTTCTAATTTTTTTGCACATGCATGCTACAAAAAGAACTTCCGAGTCCCCCAAGGGTACACCTAAGAAGCAAAATGTTCAGCAGGTTAGATGCAGGTATTTCCCCCATGGATTCAATTAAAGTGTTGCTTTATTAGGAAAAAGTAGTGTGCACACCACTAGTAAATATCAAGTGGGTGAACCCCACTTTTTATGGGTACAGCACCACTGATAGGCTGTGTTGAAGTGCTGCACCTGCAGCACCCTTTAAAGTTGGGCAGAAACCATGGTTGCATCACTACATAGTTATGCTGATATGGTGCACCATCTCTTAAAAGTGATACTGGACCACTTTAAAGTGCTGGGCAGCACTAAAAAGAGGTAAGGTTCTAGTAAAAAATGGAGATACAATGGGTGCATCACTTTCCAGTGGAAAACGCTAACTATTTTGTGGTGAAGCATCACTTTTAAGCGAAGCATCACGATGGTGCACCACTTTTCAGTGGTTTTACACACTTTTAACACTAGAATGGTAACAGGACACTTTTATGTCCTTGGACACTTTTATGTCCTTGGACACTTTTGTGTCCTGTTAAGTGACCATTTTTCTTGAATTATTTGAAGAGTATGAAAATGAATTTCTAGGTGCTATATATCCACAAAGTTGCCTTATGAGCTGAAAAAAACCTAGCATTTTTTTTGGAGTATCGATCTCACCATTAACCTTACTCTTGCACAACATTTTTGAACCTAAACTGTGTGAAAAAACAGGTCTTGTTTTTGGCTTTTTTTTTCAATTTTTAGCAACTATACCACTCTAAACTTCATGTTTGGGAGGTTCAAATGGCTAGAGGTTAGGCCTTCATAGTTCTCAACATCTTTTGATGCTTGTAGGGAGAGCTAAATGTTAAAATTGAAAGTTATGACCAATTTACAAGAATTGCATAATCCTGTTTTTTGGCCAAAATTAACACTTTTATGATTTTTTTGGTGGCTTTCTTGATATCCAAATTCAATTAAGTGTAATGTATAACATAAAGCTAATCTTCCTTGAGTTTTGGGGGACCTAATATGCTATATAGCATAGTATATGATGATGGTTGAGTTTTTTGATTGCTAAAGAATACGTACATTTTAGAGTAGCAAGTATAACTTTCTCAATATTGCTAGTTTCTCAGGCCAATTGTGTGTATTTTGTAGGTAGTAAGCATATCTAATCATAGACGACAAACTTGGCTAGATATTGAGTAGTTTCTATGGGTTTCTAGAGGTCATAATGCTAAACCCAGTTTTTTCATGTTTGCTGTATTTAGCACTTTATCATTGCCCCCAAGGTTCCAATTGTAAGAGATCCATTATCCTTTTGACATGATCCATGGCTCCTTTTGAATCCAAAGGCCCAAAGGGAACCAAGAAAACATGTATATAGTATCTGTATTGAGCGTGACTATAGAAACTTTGATGATAGGTCCGCAGAATGGCAAAAATGCAACTTTTTTGTACCTATTTTTTTCCCCCAAAAAAAAATTAGTGAGGTAAAAGAAACCATATGTTTTGGTCACGAACCCATTGAAGCCAACGGGGCATTTTATCTCATGTCCTGCAAAAATCCCCACTCTTATTTATATGCAATCAACCGTAAGAAATTGTTGTTTTGGGCAAAATGCACTGGTCCATCAACTTTGGAGGCTTGTAGTGACCAAGGGATGAGAACAATTACAAGTTTCTCATTTTTTCCATATGTAGTAGTTATTGAACTATAAGCTCATGGAAGGATTTTTCAAAATGAGTGGATCTACTATGGTTTTGGATTTTTTTCCCAAAACCCTGAAATTGGATCTCTAGTGGTAAACTATAAAGTGGCACTTCTTAACTAGAACGTTATTCGGTACCTTAAAAGTGTGTAGGACCATTGAAAAGTGGTGCTTCTTAACCTGAATGTTATTTGGTATAAAGTGGTAAACACCAATAAAGTGGTGGTCACCACTTTTTGTGGTTCAAATCACATTTAAGTGGTGGTGCGTGATGGTCAACCACTTTTAGTGCTGTAGAACCACTTTTTAGTGATGCTTTACAAAAGTGTAATTATCGTTAGTTCTGCATCTTTGCTAAAAGTGGTGGCTAAGTGCTTTTAAGTGATGAAGCTTTACAAGGAGATACCACATTCTATTGGTGTAGCACCACTTTTTAGGAGTGTAGCACCAGTTTTAAGTTGTGTACAACAATTCACATCGGTGTAGCACAACTGAACAGTGGTTCAGCCCACTTTTATGTGCTGGAGCACCACTTTAAAGTGGTGAAGAAACACCAAAAGGGGATGTATCACTAGAAAATAGTGGTGTAGCAGGACTTTTTAGTGTTACCTAACTAGTTTTAAGTGGTTGAGAACCATTTAGTGGTACACCACCACTTAAAAATTTTGCAGTACCACTGAGAATGGTGCAGAAATCATTTCAACCACTTCTTATTGTTGATAAAACAAGTTTAATTATGGCTCATTACATACTAACATGCATTCTTATATGTTTTTATAGGGAGGTGGACAGTACCACGAGTGGCCTTACCCACTTAAACAAAATTTTGCTTCACCAAGGAAGATTTTCATACCGAATATGGGCTATGCTTGGTTAGCCAGGATCCAAAGCTCCTATGTGATGATGATTTCTCAGATGAGGAGTGGCTTAGTGTATGGCTTTACATGCGCCACCAAAAGGAGAAGATGCATTTAAAGGGGCTGAGGCCTGAAATGTATGAAGAATGTCTCCTGCTATACCACAAAGTATATCAGGGAGCTCCCCCAAACAACGAGGTAGGCGTGCATTTTGCACATGGATTTACTTGGCAGAAGTGTAAGGCCCCTGAAGATTCTGAAGGTTTAGTTGCATGGGCTGTGTATGCTGAAGGTGTTATCAAAATGTTACGCCAACAGAAAACTTTAAATAGGAAATTGGAGAAATGGAGGTCCACAAACGGTCCATGTCTTGGAAGCGAGTGGAAATTTAATGCAGAAAATATGCCTAATTACACTGACAGTACTTGCACAGGCTTTGACTGGCATACATACTCAGGTGGACATCAATTTTCAGGGCAGGCTAAGGAGGAATTTCTAAAGAAGCGGGCCTTTGGCTCGATGGGAACATTTGGAATGTCAAATGTTTCCTCGACTATATTTTCTGCGTCAACGGCTGATGTAGCAGCTATTTCTAACATGAAGGCTAATGCTGCTGAAAAGTTAAAAGAGAAGCAACAATGTCTCGAAGCAATAAAAATTTCTTTAGATCAATCAAAGACAAAGAGAGATGAGCAGGTTGGTTTGATGCGAGGCGCCGCCAAGATCGTAGAGAGACTGAACAAGGATATGGAGGAACTCAAGTTGCATAAGGCTGGGCTTGTACCAAATGAGGAAGCAATGGCAAAGCTTGAGACCTTGATTCGAATTAGAAAGGAGGCTCTCAAAGACATGGGACTTGATATTGAAGTGCACAATCTCAATAACCTAGGTGAAGAGGCAGCACAGTTACAGGTATGTAAGCTTGATTGATTCACCTAGTAGTAGTTGATATTACTCTAAAAGTGGTTAAAATCTTGATTGATTCACCTAGTAGTAGTTGATATTACTTAAAAGTGGTTAAACTCTAATTAGGAAAAAATGGTTAGAGACCATTTTATATGGTAAAATACCACTTAAATGTGTTTATATAACACTCTTAAGTGGTACCACATAAAGTGATGAAGACTCTTCAAAGTAATGCACAAACACTTCTATTGTTTTATAAAGTACGTAGTGCTATTTTTTTACAGGGTCAGCATGACACTTTGTTATGGGAAGTAGAAGTGGCGACAGGGCATCTTCGATTTGTGGAAACGATTATTAATTTGTTCAAGTCAAGAATGCCTATCCTTCCTGTCAGGCCGCATGTTCATTTGGGATCGGACAATAGTTGTGTGCAGTTAGGTGATTGTGTTGCTTGTGGGATGTCTATCATGCAGACTGTTGTTACCGGTGTCTACATGCTCCATTGTCAACATCCGTATCACCCACTTTGTTTTGGAACTGCCTGTAAGTCTGCCGGCCAGTGTCTATTTCATGGATGTGAGGAACCTTTAAAAGATGCTTCAAAGCTGCTGGCACCTGGAGAGGCAAACATGGATGAGCATGTTGGTACAGGTAATCGATGTTTTTATACCTTATGATATGAAGCTGATTGTAGATTCATTTCTTGACAATTTTGTTTCTTTTCTCCATGTAATTGCAGAGAAAGATCCAATGGAAGGCATCTTTGGATCTCCTGTTGATGGAATTGGTAATATTCTGAGGAACATTCTTCTCTTTGAATGTTCACATAACTTAATATTGAGTATTATTACATTGTCTTTTATGTAGCACACTCCCAAGCTGGGTCATCACGCAAGCCCAATATTGATAGCATGTGTGGTGGGTGCAGGGATAAGAATGCATCCCAGAAACAAGCAGGTGAGGACACTCCGGACCAACAAAAGGCAGAAAAAAGGGCTGAAAAAAGAGTAGATGTAGTGGGAGCTCAAGGTGACGCATCCAAGGAGTCAGTCGAGGTGCCTCTGAAGCCAGAACCTGCAATGAACAAGGACGTAGAGGACGCTGAAAAATCATATGAGAAGCCAATTGAAAAGGATACAATAGTGAACTTGTCTGATGAGGACTCGAATCTTCTTATTTCAGATGTTTGTGCACAGATTTTGGGGCATAGGAAAAAGAGGAGCAACACTGAAGAGCGCGCCACACCAAAGAAAAAAGCTAAGGTTGCATCCGAGCCTCCAGAGCCTACTCCAGGAGGTAAAAAATCCAAAAGGAGCCTTCATCTACTCGGAAAAAGACTAACCTCCAAGCACCCAACCTTAAACCTCCCAAACCAAAGTCCCGCAAGAAACTTCTGTAGCCCCTATTAACCTTTTGTGCTTTGTAGCCTCTTTGTAATTTTGTCTTTGTACCCTCATTTTGATGATAATGAAACGACGGCTTTATTTTTCGTTCACTAGTTGTTTATTGCTCATTGATTGTCTATTTATTGTACTCATATTGTTCATTGACTGTCTATTTATTTGTACTCATATTGTTCTTTCCGACATCATCATGAGCATCTTCAAGTAGAGCTTATTTTTTCTCCAGTATCTCCTGCCAAGTGGACTATTGCCATAGAAGTTCAGGAAATTAATGAAATGGAAATCAATAGCCTGGAAGGTATACTTTTCAAGTGTATTTTGAAAAGGTTAATATGTCAGTCTGATTGAGGTTTTTAAGGCATGGCATTTGTCTATGGTAGAACTTAGCTCGATTGGAGATGTTCAAGAACTAGATGAGAAGGTTGAAGACATAGCAGCAGAGCAGGATGCAGAGCAGGATGCAGATGTAACACCAGATAAAGTAGAGGAAGACCAGGAACCAGCAGTTTGCCCCGAAATTGAGGAGATTTCGCCAAACTGCCCTAGATGGGGATATCTTGTTTCGAATTTCTGCAAGATCAAAAAGCTCATCATCCTTGATCTCGATGGACTATTCGTGAAACGAGATGTAACCAAACGTGATCCAAAGACAAGACAACTTAAACACCCTCCACGTCCAGCTTCCGACAGAGTTAAACTAAAAAGAGTGGACGAGAAGTTGTGGATCTACTACCGTAGAGATGTTGAGCAATTTGTTTGGGATTTGAGGCAAATAGCAGATGCAATGATTTGGAGCACTTGTACTGCTGCTAACATTGAGCATATCCTCAGTACATGTTGGCCAGACATATGGGAACATAGGACTTATTACTTTAGGGATCTCTTCTCAAACTGGCAATGTGAAAAGTGGTCGTATTTTGAAGAGATTGCTGGAGCTCCAAGAGACCTTGCAGGTGAACCTGTGTCTTTCAAGCCCCTTTACCATGTTTGGCACAAGTTTCCAGAATACGACTCCTCTCGGACATTGCTGGTAGATGACTCCAGATATAAAAAATATGCGCAATGTCTGGGACAACTGTATATGTCCACCCACCTTTGATCCTCTTGATGAAGAACAAGACCCTGATTACCTCACGTGCACATTGTTGCCATGGCTGTGCAGATGGGCACTAACCCCCAATACCCTAGAGTATACAAAGGCAAACCCCATCAGCAATCCCAAAGATGAACGTTCGAGTCTAGTCTTTGAGCACTTTGTTATAAATGGAGATGAATGAGATTGTACATCCAAAAGTGCCAGAAACGTTATATATTGTACATTCTTGGTGGATATGTAGACGTTTCTGGATAATTGTTGTAATATACTTTTTGTAACATACAGAAGTTCTGGCACTTTACTGTCTCTACACTATACATGTCTCTACACTTCTGAATGTCTCAGAACCACTTTTTAGTGGTGCTAAACCCCTAAAACGTGGTTAAATTTTTATTATGTTATTGCAACAGTTTTTCTGGAACTGCAACACCATTTAATGGTGATGTTTGGGGGGAGTGGTGAAGCATGCTTAACCACTTTTTAGTGGGGCTAAACCACTTTTTAGTGGTGCTAAACCACTTTAGTACCACTATAAAGTGGTAAATTTTTATTGAGTTTTTCTGAAACTGCAACACTTTTTAGTGGTGATGTTTGGGGGGGGAGGGGGGGTGGTGAAGCATTCTCAAAAACCAACATGTCAATTCCATCGTACATTTACACCAATTCCATCTTGTTCAATCTTTCACTAGATGATATAAAATCAGATTTGATTTACAATTCAAAGGGCATGCTATTGTATATTGCCTCATGGTTTTCATTGGAAAGTTCGAACACTTCTCCTATGCCATAGAGCACTACAGGCTCCATAGGGAACTTTATTGCCCTTATCAAGTGGGAATATATGAAAACTACTGGCTTGTTATCCCACAGCTCATACAAGTTTGCTTGTAGGGATTTATACCAATGGCCCGTGACCATATAAGTATGCTTCTCTATCTTGTTGCCCCATGCATCAATTTGCTTGTTAGTTGTTAGGCCCTTAGCTACTACACACTTCAAAATGTAGAAGTCAACAGCCTCCTCATTATTCTCTTCAGAAGTGACAACAAAATTGTCTCCAGGTGTGAGAGCATCGCTTAAGGAGTCATAATGACCTGCATAAGTGGCACCATGGAACTCCTCATCGTCTGAGTCTCCGTGTGACTCGGAATCATTAGCAAGTGGCTCCAAAGTGTGATATTGCCACGTCTCCACATGTGATCTGTTCATACACTTTCTCCAATGGCCAAGACTTCAAGGAAAAAAAAAGCATGACAACCGTTTTGATCGTAATGCACAAGCATTGTTCTCAGAATATCCATTCACACAGTGCATTGCTCTTGAGCCCTTCAATGGTTTGCAGTCCCATTGATGGGATCGTTGAACATCGCCTAGCTTGACCTCCCAGAACACCCTACTGACCTCCCTCTTTTGCTTGTCATACATAGTAGTTGCTCTAGTACTGAGATGCATTCTCAAAAAAGAGACAACTTCAACTGCACAAGTCAACTGCACGCTATTTTTCTTCAATTGCTCATGAGTTAGAGCCCTTTTAATGACAGCCCCAGCCCCATCATGTTCCCCTTTCCATGTCCTGAGCAAAACAAATTCCAATTCATTTCCATGCCAGTAAGGCTCCAATATCTAGCAACAAAGTAAAACGGTCGCTTTGCTTTAAATTGTGAAGCTGCGCCATCTGAACAAACCCAATGTTTTTTAAAGCTTATCCCTTGATCTCTCAACCATTGAGCATGTAAGAGAAAAGCATGCTGCACAAATAAGGTGTCATGTTGTTTATCATCTGAGACAAAAAAGTGCATGGTCTTCTTTATTGCACTTGATGCGATGCGGAAATAAGTAATCAGGACAAAGATAGTGACCTGCTTAGTGTACCAATGCATTGACTGGATCTCATTTTTCTCCTTGAAGGAGTAATTCTCTGCAAAGTCAACGACGGAGACAACCACATCATCTGGAAACTAAGAAATGCAGTCCTTGAACTGTTGTGCTTGCCACCTAAATATAAAATTGTGAGTGACATACTTCTTCAAGTGGTCTTGGTACACTCGCAAAAGTTCTCTAGGTAGAATTTTCTTGTGGACAATGTCTTTCACAGTGCTCTTTCTAGCTTCATTGTTTAATCCAATAGCACCCACTATATTTTCAAAAAACTTCACAGATACTTGCTTACTCTGCTCAACTTCTTCTCTTGGACAGATCTGAATATTACCTACACCACATGCATTGCATGTTCCCATTAAGCACTGGTAGCTATGGAAACTATGTTGTGCAAGTATAGGGCAGAGTATAGACTCCAACAGTGAAGTGGTACTCATACTTGCATTTTTGTATGCAAGACATCCATGGTTGACAACTTCATCATGATGAAAGCATATAGGGCAGCTGCACATGCAGCAAGAACCATGAAGATCAAAACTTCGAGTCCGCATGTGATTTACTGCCTCTTTAAGGAAAATCATTTGTACATGTGCAATACAACAGCAGGTGTAGCGATCCCTCAATTTTCAGACAAAGAATGGTTTCATAGACTCGAAGCAACGTTGCGAAATCTGAATATCTGCAAACTTTGTCTTGAATCTTAAATAAAGCTCCACCTGCAATATACATGTATACAAATGTTAAAAATAAACTTAGCATTCAAAACTGGTTAAATTGTTTCAAACCATTAAAAAGTGATTCTATATCACTAAAAACTGGTGTGAACCACTAAAAACTAATACTGATACATTCAGTAGTATTGTTTTACCTGTGAAATAATGCACCACAAATACAAATTAGTGTAGAAACTAGTAACCATACAAAAAGGTGGAATATTAAGAGGTTGTGTGAGGACAACTTAATAGTGGTGAGAAACCGCATTCAGCGTAACTAAAAAGTGGTTTGGCACGACTTAAAAGTGAATTCAAACCACTTGACGGTGATGAACCACCAATAAAAAATGGTGTGCACTGCTTGAATATGGTGGGCAACGATTAAAAAGTGGTGAGTAAGGACATGAAAGTTCTGGGGAAGTTCAGAACTAGCACTTAAAAAGTCACTGGGGGGACAAAATACTAGGCGACAGACCAGCATTAGCACTAGATAGTAGTCCAACACAACTTGAAAGTGGAGGAGCTCTTGTGAAAAGTGTTTGATGACCACTTTAGAGTGGTGAGCGACTAGTTCAAAGTGGCCAGTCACCAATTAAAATCTAGCGCTTAAAAAGTAGCTGGGAGGGACAAAATACTAGGCGACAGACCAACATGAGAACTAGATAGTGGTCCAACACAACTTGGAAGTGGAGGAGCTCTTGTGAAAAGTGCTTCATGACCACTTGAGAGTGGTGAGAAACTACTTCAAAGTGGGCAGTCACCACTTGAACGCGGATTCTGGTCACTTCAATGCGGTTTCTGGCCACTTGAAAGCGGGAACTTGCCGCTTGATTGCAGTGACAAGGTTTTAGCTACCACTTGAAAGTGGTGTCTTGCCACTTGGGAGTGGTGCCTCATCACTTGCATGGAGTGATGACTGACGTAGTGACTTAGCACATGAAAGTGGTTTCTCAACACTTGATGACCACTTGAAATTAGTGAGCAACTACTTCAAAGTGGGCAGTCACCACTTGAACGTTGACTCTGGTCACTTGAATAAGGTGTCTGGCCACTTGAAAGCGGGAGCTTGCCGCTTGATTGCACTGACCAGGTTTAAGCTATCACTTGAAAGTGGTATCTCACCACTTGATTACCACTTGAGAATGGTGAGAAACTAGTTCAAAGTGGGCAGTCACCACTTGAACGCAGATTCAAGTCATTGGGATGCGGTGTTCGGCCACTTAAAAGTGGTGTCTCACCACTTGGGAGTGGTGTCTCACCACTTGCATGGAGTGATGACTAACGTAGTACTTTGCACATGAAAGTGGTGTCTCACCACTTGATGACCACTTGAGAGTGATGAGAAACTAGTTCAAAGTGGGCAGTCACCACTTTAACGTGTTTTCTTGTCACTTGAATGAGGTGTCTGGCCACTTGAAAGCGGGAACTTTCCGCTTGATTGCAGTGATAAGGTTTTATTTACTACTTGAAAGTGGTGTCACACCACTTGGGAGTGGTGCCTCACCACTTGCATGGAGTGATGGACTGACGTAGTGACTTAGCACATGAAAGTAGACACCACGTGAAAGTGGTTTTTATACGTGTAAGTGTTGTGTGCACTGCTTCATTGTGGTGTGACAACACTTGTAAGTGTTTACTAACAAAATGTGTTCAAACTCCACTAATATGGTTTTGGTTACCATCATAAGGTGGTGGGCACCATTCATGCAGCAACAGTAAAAAGTCTATGGCACTACTATAACTGTTGCACCATGACTAAAAGGTGCTACATCACTTGGAAAAATTGAGCTGCACCACCAAAAACGTTTGCACCTGTAACACCCCTACGAGTTTGTAAAACACGTCTATTAGCATTGGGTAAACAAGACTTTTTAGTGGGTGAACACCACTTTGTAGGGTTTACGGTGAAGCGTTGGTGCATTTCTAGTAAAAACTGTTTCTTAAACATTAAAACCTGCTGCAAAACTTAAAAAACTGGTTCAAACACACTAAAAAGTGGTGTGGAAACACAAGTAAAAGTGCTTCAAAAACATCTAGAACTATTGATCAAATTTTAGAAGTGGTTCAAATACAATTAGAGACCAGTATAGTAATGTTTCACCACTTTTTAATGTTGCAACAGCACTACAAAGTGGTGCAAAACACCAAAACAAGCTGTAGCACTAATAAAAAGAAGTATAGAAACATAATGATGTGGCAGTAATAAGTTGTAGCACCAATAAAAAGTGGTATAGAAACATAATGTTGTGCAGGAATATGAGTTGTAGCACCAATAAAAAGTGCTAAAAGAATATATCAATTACCTGAGGCTCCTCAAGAAGGTGGATTGGATGCTTTACATATGAACATCTAGCTAGTCTCTTACTGCAAACATCTTTCTTGTTGGAGGACACCCTCGTCTCATCCGTCCAAAATTGAAAGACTATGTCTTTAACAGTTTGAGTGATGTGAGTTCTCCGTGCATCATCTCTATGACACGCAGATGCAGGGAACGAACCATCGGATTCACTTGATACTATTAAGTGATGTTTGACTGAATATAAGTTTCTTTTGTGGATCCCCATAAGCTTGGCAGCTTGCGGTATGCTCATGTCAGTGTTTTGCTCCTTGCTTCCACCATTCACCAACATCATCATCGCTGATTTCTTCACAAAAAACTCGTCTGAAGATCTTGGGACCTTCACATGATTCAAAGTGTTGCGGATGTTTCTCATCATAATTGCTTCCAACTCTTTGGATTTACTCTGCATAGTAAGGAAGCAAGGATGTTGAAGAAGTTCATCAAAGATTTCCTTCCTACCACTTGCATCCATTCCCACGGTTAATGTATCAAAGTGTTGTACCATAGATTGACATATCCTTTGTTTCTTTCTTTCAGCCATCTCCCCTGTATTGCTTTCCGTCACAAAGTTGACCGTTGCTTTCGTTTCTGAGCAGCCCAATATTCCCTCATTAATTTTTTGCGCTGAAGTTGAGCTTCTCTACTCAATGACGATGAGCTGATAGACAGTTCTTCACTGTGCTCCATTGTTGCAGTACTTTCAAAGGATTTCTCTACAAGAAATACAATACAAATCATAACTACACGCTATACTTTTAATTAATACATGGCACTTCTTGCACTAATTAGCAAGATACTAACAAAGCATAATAAGTGTTTACATACCTCAAGAATCATCAAGTAGAAGAGGAACCTATAGAGATAGAGTTCGTGAGAGAGAGAGAAAGAGTGCTAAGAGAGAGAGAGAGAGAGAGAGAGAGAGAGAGAGAGAGAGAGAGAGAGAGAGAGAGAGAGAGAGAGAGAGAGAGAGAGAGAGATAAGCATGAGCTCAGACACAAGAGGAGCCATGCTTAGAGAGAGAGAGAGAGAGAGAGAGAGAGAGAGGGGGGGGGGGGGGGGCTGAGCGATACATAAATCTCAGCAAGAGCTCTGTGAGAGAGAGACAGAGAGGAGCTAGATAGAGCTCCAAGAGAGATCTCAGAGACAAAGAAAGCTTAGACAGGTTGTAGCGGGAAAGAAGCGGCCCAGCGTTCAGCAGTAAATTACATTTAGTCTCATTAATTGTGATACGTTAGGAGACTTAATTGACATACCTTAGGAGAGTGATATTCTTTTTGAGATTTGAAGCACTTTTAAAACACCCACTTTTAAGCGCAAAAAAGCAATGTCCTTGACATTACTTTCCAGGCCACCTATACATGCTTTCACCCTTAACCATCCTCCGTCTCAATCCCAAGGCCTCAAACACCTTCAAAGGTGGAGAGAGCTAGAGTGGAATGAGGGTAGGGAAGAGGAAGAAGAATCATTCATAGGAGAAAGAAATAGTTCCTCACTTATCATCACTCTTCTTGCTTAACATAGCATAACAGCATAGTAATGAAGATGGAGAATATGGAAAGCTTAAGCATTGAAGCATGGCTCTTGGTTGGATTCGCATTCCATAGCCAGGAGTGTTGGTGTAGGTTTTCAACTTCTCAACAATCTTGGAGAAGGAGATGGAGTTCTTGCACCTTCACCAAGTGAGAATGTGTGAAAAATGAGTGTGTGTGAGAGGGTGTATACCCCCAAGCACACCCCTTGCTTGCTTTGGTCGACCCCTACTTGTAGCTCAAGCTTGAAGCTCATTTGACTCCTTTAAGCCTAGACAATCGCATGCACAATGCATTTCAAGCAACACGGGTAGTCTTTGGACAAGAGTCCTCCTTACCCCTTTGAGAGAGAGAGCTTGAAAATATCTAGATATTTATTGAATTGAAATAGAAGCTCATTGGACCCCTCTTTAGCCCAACCAATAGGATTCAACCTCACCATGTGGCTAAGCATAGGAAGAGCCTGACATGTGTCCATGTGCCCCTTGAGAAAGGGGGTGGCCTTTGGGTGAATGGGAGGTTTTGCCTTTCCAAGAAACTAGTGCAAAGTTGGGCACCCAAGGGACTCCTCACTGCATAAGGCTACCATATACATAATAGAAAAAATTGGTTGCTAATTAACCATAAGCCCAACATGATAATGTCCAAGCTAGAAGGAGATTTTATTTCCAAAAGGCCAAAGCATCTATGAAGAGAAATCTCGCATGAGCAAACATGCTAGCATAAGAGTCAAGAGTTGGGCATTCTATAGCCAAAATGTGCTTGGATTTAGATCCAAAGCTTCAAGTCCAATCTAGTCAATGTACATAGTTTTTCTTATTTCTTGTTGTTTATTGTGCTTTTAGCTCAAGCTAGAGAGTTGCAGATATGTAAGTTGTGCCAGTCATGCTGGACAATATGGGCGTAAGAGTCCAAGTTTAAGATAAGAGTGTAACAAAGATGGTGGAGTACACTCATGCATTGTGATGAAAGAGTGGGAAAAACTTTTCAGCAAATGCCCTCTTTGGACTTGTGCAAGCCCATTATGATGCTTCGATGGGTCACAAGTGTTACATAAAGTTCTTAGAGGAACCCCTCACAACTCTTATCTTGCATCACATAATATTGCTCTTCTTGCATTATCTCACCATCAGACACATGCATAGGGCACACTTTTATTGTTTGGCTTGTTTGTTACTCTCAGTAACTCAGCTAAGGTGACATAATAGAAGGTGACTTTTTCCCATGGGTTTATTCCATTCATCTCAATTTTTCCTTTAGAATTTCAATAAAGAAGAGTTTTATCATCATCCAAGACATAGATAAGTCATGACATGGTGGTGTTGCATGCACCAATACTTTTAAGGCTTAACCCAGTATCAAAAAGGGTTTCCCTTACAAAAACACTTCTCAAATATGATCTAATTTAGACAAGGGTGTGCATCAATCAATAGCACCTTCAACATCCATTGCTTTGAGTCACATAAAAATGGAAGCATCAAAGAGTAGATATGGATTCCAACAACAAGCCTCAAAGTTTTCAACACATTGGAAATATTCACCACTACAAGGAGACCGAATAATGCCCAAAAGTGCACACTTTTATTGCCCTTATAAGGTTTCAAGGGGCTCACATGAAAGGCATTATAAATGAGCCAAGTGCTAGGTAACCTTAACTTGTAAGCTGTTTCATTGATAGACTTAAGAATTTGAAATGGGTCATAATATCTTTTAGCTAGCTTAGCATAATATTTTTGGTGATCCGTTGGGCGTCTTTGTGTCCCCTTGCCCGTAGTATGGCTTAGGCGTGCTTTGGAAAACTTGAGTAATGCCCAATCATTCTCTTTGAAGGTCAAGGCTTGTCCATACTTATCAACAACAGCCTTTTGCTTTTGTTGTGTGATGGATATAGTTTCCTTAATCTTTTGATAAGATTCCTTAAGGTCTATACTATATTCATCAACTGTAAATATCTTCCTAAGTGTCTTGACATCAATGGAATCTTGGGTCTTCCTTCAATTACCTCGAAGGGTAGAAGTATGGATAGTGTTATTGTACGCATACTCTACTAAAGGTAAATACTTTTTCCATTGATCTCTTTGATCTACTTCTGTAACATAGGCTTAAAGTAGATCAATGATAGTTGAATTTTCTATTTAACTTTGGCCATCCATTTGTGGGTGATAGGCCGAGGAGAAATTCAACTTAGTACCTAGATTCTCAAAGAGACCCTTCCAAAAATTCAACTTAGTACCCAGATTCTCAAAGAGACCCTTCCAAAATTGCTAGTCATTCTTGGATCTCTATCGGATACTAGAGATGTTGGTAAGTCATGATACTTACATACCTATATGAGATAAATAGGGTCGCCATATGGTGTGCCTTGATAGTCTTCTTGGCCCTTATAAAATGCACTTACTTGCTAAATTGGTCTACTATTGTCTATATTCCCATATTCCTATGAATTGATCTTGGCAATTCAAAGATGAAATCCATGGATATACTTTCCCGTGGGGAATCAAGTATAGGAAATGGCTAGACCAAGCCATGCTGCTTCCCTCTATCATACTTTGTCTTTTGACATACATTGCATTTGGCAACATAATTCTGATATGTTTGCCTTCATCATTGGCCAATAAAAGTATATCTCTACTCCCTTGAGAGTAGCTTGAGTCCCTCAATGTCTTGCATAAGGTGGAGTATAAAATTCGTACACAAACTTTTCACATAAGCTATGTGTAATGCACAACCTATTTCCATAGAGAAGATAAGCATCTTGTGCATTATATGGTTCCTCTTTTTTCCCCAAAGCAATGGCTGGCATTATATCTTTGAAGTTTGGATCATAGAATCTTGCACATTGTATGGTTGCTCTTTCTTCCCTCGTACAATGGATGACATTATATCTTGAAAGTTTGGATCCATAGCACATGCATCTATCGTAGAGGATAGATCATTGTGAGTAGCTATTGATACAACATTTACCATTGGTCTTCGTGAAAGAGCATCAGCCACTTGGTTGTGCTTACTAGCTATGTGAGCAATATGAAAGTTAAACTGTGAAAGAGAGTTTGCCCATCTCATTTGTTTATCACTTAATTTGGTTTGCATCAAAAGGTACTTCAGACTTTGGTGATCCATGTACAAAATAAACGGAGTGCCTAAAAGATCATGCTTCCATGCATCTAGGACATGTAAACTCCTATTACCGCATGCTATGGCATGCCCTCCTTAAAGCAAAACAGCTCCAATTCATTTTCCAAAAGCATCACAATGGACTTCAAAAGGCTCTGAAAGGTTTGATAAAATTAACATTGGTTGGGAGGTGTCTTTAAATTTTCAAAAGATTCATTTTTTCCATACGAATTTAACATTCCTTTTTTCAAATCATACAATGGCCTTGCTATGAACGAGAATCTTTCTATGAAGTGCCTATAGTATCCACACGTTTCTATAAGGCTTTTCAAATCATGTAGATTCATTGGTATAGGCCATCCTTTTATTACCTCCAACTTTTCAGGGTCTATTCAGATCCTTGCTTGGAAGATAATATGACATGGATATTAAATCTCCTTTAAGAAAAGCTCACTTTTATTTTGATTAATATAAAGCTTATTATCTCTCAAAAAATATTACATGAATATGTTGCTTATGTTCCTCAATAGACTTCCAATACGTTGCCTGTGTGGTAGTGCACGTGGCCACGTGGCGCGCCACGTGTACTGTCGATCACCAAAGGTACACGTGGCAAGTCCTCGTGGTCACACGGTGGCCTGCGTGGCCACGTGTGTGGCCATACACACACACGTTGCAAAAAAGCGTGTGTGTGTGTGAATACACACACACAAACACACACACACATGCCCACGCAGGCGCGTGTGTGTGCACACATACACACACAAACACTTGCACACGTAGGCGCGTGTGTGTGTACACACACACACATTGACGTGTGTGTGCCAGCGTGTGTGTGTACATCACACACGCGTCTGCGTGCAACGCGTGTGTGTGCACACGCGTGTACACCACACACATGCACACACGCACACACACACACAAATGCCGGCGCACACACACACGGATATGCACACACACACGCACACACCAACACACACACACACACACACACAAACGTGGGCACACACACACACACACGTGCGTGCACACACATACACACATAGACACGCACACACACATAGACGCACACACCAACACACACACACACACACACACACACCTTCACCCTCCTCTCTCTCACACACACACAAGGACAAAATAATTAAGGTATAAAATTAAAATTAATAAATAAAAATGAAAGATTGATAAAGAGCATTGACTTCCTCTTTTCACTTTCTTCATCTCTATTTTCTTCTATTGCACAGATCTCTCTCTGTCAAGTTTTCTTTTGCTCACTTATCTTTCTCAAACTCTTACCTACAATTTCTCATAAATCATACCTATATCTATCTTCTTTAATTCTTTAGCGCAAGCATGAGAACAAGAAATCAATCCAAAAATACTGGTGCCGTGGATGAGGTTGATGTTACTACGTCGCAAGAAGTACCTCCGTGATGCACACAAGATACCAAACAATCTCAAGCCTTGAGTTCTTTAGATCGCATTGTTGCCATCGTAACTGGAGTGGATGGAACAACACAATCAAGCGGCGGACCCAGTCATGGTGTGGAAACAGGTACCGCAATTGAAGATGTAAGAGATGAAGCGTTTTAAAATGTGGTCAACAAGCACATTTCATTGGGTTGGGTGGATTCTCATAGAGATTCATATGATGGCAAACTTCCATACTTGCCTCTATGTCAACTTCTTTCAAACCCCGCCATCCGCACGCATGACCATGTGGCCGATTTGCAACTCTCCATTGCAAACAAAAGCTACCAACCAACCATGGCAAGATTTATTGTTAGTGAACGGATTCGTGGGGAGGATCACAAACAATTTTCTCGTCGTGGTCACGCTTCGAGTGATCTTGCAATGTCATATGATTTGGATGAGGAGCTTCGTCAAATCCGTGAGCTTAGTCACATGGTCGAGAGGTACTTTGTGGTTTGGGATGGCAATCACAGATTGGAGGCATGGATGCGGTGGATGAACGAGAATGACATCCCAATTGAGAAGGCACCAAAGGTGGAGTGCATTTTAGTTGATTTTCAACCCCATGAGACAGCAGCGTTTCTATTCGTTTTGGGAATGATCAATAGGTAAGCCCAACTTTTTTTGTCTGAATGTAAATGCATCTTATTTTTTAACTATGTAAATTACAATCGAGTGTTAAACGGGGCCACGAGGGTTTCAGTACCTCACACAACTGCTCATGATATTTTCATGATGAGAAAGCTAGGGTTGGTGGACCCCACTTCACTTTTGCAAAAATTCCCCGAAAGAGCATGTTTGGCAGCAGAAAGGGCTTTGAATTTTAGAGGTCCAAACAAGTCAAAGTGGCTAAAATTGCCAATGGTTGTCCTTGCGCAACTCATTTGGAAGGTATGCTTTAAACCAATGCTAAATGAGAATATGTTTTGATTGCGAAATCTTATTATGTGTATTTTGATTGTTGAGTCCTTGGCAAATGATAGGAAGAGTTCGATCATATGTTTAGTAGTAAAACTCAAGGGCTGCCATCAAAAGGGAGTTTTGACTACGAGTTGGCACCTGATGCATACGAGGAAAGCATCAATCTAGCACTATCTCAAATAGAGCAATATTTTACGTGCAAAGGGCTTGAGATAGCCACCATTGAAAATCCAGAGAATGGAAACATTTTTTTCCAGAAATGTATATCACTTACGGGTTGGGGCGAGAAGACCACGAAAATGACACCCTCGAGAGTGGCAGAGGTTGCATGTGCACGCATTAGCCCGAAAGTGTAAGTAAATGTCATTTAAATCCTCCGATATATTTCTCTTTTTATTATGTAGCAATGAAAAGTAAGTCTCGCTTTTCCTTTGCTAGGAAGTGCCGCTTGCTTGATTTGCTCCAAGGCAGTGATGCATCCTTGAAGGAGAATGGCATGGGGTTGACGGAGAAGGCCTGGATCCAATGGCTTTGATATCACGTGTATTGGTGGCAATTGGAAAGGTTACATTTAGTGATTATGTGCACCAACTAGCAATTTGTTGATAATCTAACTTGTGACTTATTATTTGCTTCAGGAGAGTGCTTGAGATGGCCGAGAAAATGGAGGCCGAGAATCTTGATGTTGCTATCCAACACGAGAAGGCTGAAGGTAGGCATGGTTTCACACTTGCGCACACATTACTGACATACAGACGCAAGCACTTTGACAAGGCCTTCAAGAAGTGGAGTGCTCAGATCAAGTCCACACAGGATCCAGAAGAGCAACCCCACTTTGCTTGCACGGCACGACACTTGTTGTACAGGTTTGACATCTTTAATTGAAAAACTAAGAATGTAGTAGGACACACTAATCTTGTTCACAGTGGCTCAAAACATTGTGGTTTGCCTTGTAGATGGTGGAGAGATGCTCTTGTCTTTCCCATTCCCGAGCACCCCAGTGATGCATGGTGCATGTCGGAGAGAGAGGAGACGGGCTTTTATCCTGACGAGTGGATAGGCGACTTGTAGCCAAAGGGAGCGTGGCTCAAGTGTCCTTGGTGGCTAGACTGCCCGGACAAGGAGTACCCACCCAAAGAGAAAGAGCTATACATAGGTATCATTCTATATAGTTTTTACCTTTGCCATGCAGCAATACAACATGGGCTCAATAGCTGTTCTTTTTCAATTAATAGCGGAGCATACTGCGTCACGAAAGAAAGCGGTTGTGATAGAGGATGCTCTATCTCCAAACACATCAAAGAAACCGGACAAGAAGAAACACGCCTCAAAGAAAGACTCGCAAGCACAACCGATTGACAAGCAACATGGGAAGAGAAAGAAGAGGGCTGTTGTTTCCTGTGATAGTGAGAGCGAGCATGTGGTTGAGGAGTATTCTGTAGAAGTCAGCGATAGTGCTCATAGCCTTGGTACTATGAGCCACTGTGTACCAACACTATCCTTCACTCCAAGACCAGTGGGCGGCATCCAGGAGTCCCCTCCATGTTCACCATCACATGGTAGGGCTGCAGAGGACCTATCAGACATGGCCAGAGTTGTGGGAGATAACCGTCCAGGTACATGAAAATGGTTAATGTTGTGTTGTTCTCTTTAGCATTGCTTGAAAGATATATTTGATCTTATGTTGCTACATACAGATATGCATGTAGAGCCACGCCACCTTGTAGTGCATGCTAGTGTCAAGGAGTTGGCAAAAGCTATTCCAGATGTGTTGTGCAATGACATGTAAGCCACACTAATTTACAATCAAAGTTATGTCCACAATTTTAGTGCTAACAAAGATTGCATGTAGTTCTATGTAGTCACTACGTAGATTCTTGGGCTCTCTATCAGGAACTTGGCAGATGAACCCCAGCTTGAGATTGGGTGGCGTACGTTTGATGTACATGGCCTTTCCCTTACACACTAGGCCACATGCAGCTAGCATGGGTGGGGTTCCTTTATGGAACCAATGGGATAGTGAGCTTATGGATGCTGCATTCCTTCTGGCAATTGAGTTTATTTTGGTTGATGGCATGGTTGTGGCGACATGTCGTGCAGAACATCTACCCATTGTCACTTCAAAGGCAGAGGGATCTGGTTTCCAGTTGTTGAGGATATTGTACATACGGCTGCCGACGTCTAGTTGCACAACTGTTCAAGACTATTTAGAGGGGGTATGTGAAGGAGTATGAGCGGAAGTGAGACACGAGAGAGAGTGCGAGAAGAAGAGCACGACGATATGGTGAACTCGCTCTACTGTAATGTGTAGAGCATAGTGAGTTCTTATTAGGTTTTTACAAAAGAATATGTGTACATACCTGGCGGCCCGCCCACTTACCTGGGCGACCACATTGGGCTTTATACCCCAACAACCTCCCACTTAAAGTCCAATGTGGTACTTTAAGTGTGAGAGAAGCTACTATACAAGCTAATATACAAGAGATGTAGAGAAGTGATGTACTACCCTACACCTATCTGCTTGCGAAAATGCGCAAAGCTCTCTGAGGGAAGTCCTTTTGTAAGTAGATCGGGAGGATTTTCTGTGGTGTGAACTTTGACAAGCTGAAGTTGCTTATCCTCGAGCATTTCCCTGATGAAATGATACTTCACATCCACATGCTTTGTCTTTGAGTGATAAACTGGATTGCGAGCCAATTGTATAGCACTTTGACTATCACAATATAACACAGGCATCTCTTCTTTGATTCCCAAATCTGTTACTAGTCGATTAAGCCAAATTGATTATTTGCATGCCTCTGATGCTGCAACATATTCAGCCTCTGTATTAGACTGAGTAACACAATGTTGTAATCTAGAACGCCATGATACTGCTCCACCAGCCAATGTAAAGACATACCCTGACGTAGACCTTCGGTTGTCTAAGTCACATGCATAATCTGAGTCTGTAAAACCCTTTACACTTAGCTCCTGACTCCCATAGCATATACGCATACTCTTTCTAGCTTTCAGGTATCTCAATATTCCTTTCACTGCCTCCCAATGTTTCTTGCCTGGGTTTGACATGTATCGACTTACTACTCCCACTGCAAATGCAATGTCTGGGCGAGTAGCAATCATTGCATACATCAAACTACCCACTACAGACGCATATGGAATCTTATCCATTTCAGTCTGTTCTTCCTCAGACACAGGACAATCTTGTTTGCTAAGTTTCACATATGGTGGCAATGGAACACTTAGTGCCTTTCCCTTCTCCATATTGAAACGTTGCAAAACCTTGTCAATATACTCTATTTGAGATAACCAAATCAACTTCTTTGATCTGTCTCTCTCAATGCGCATACCAAGTATATGACTTGCCTCACCCATGTCTTTCATGTCAAACGATTTTGCCATCTTTGACTTCAAAGCTGAAATTTCTTCCAAGTGCTTGCCAACAATCAACATGTCATCCACATACAAAATAAGGATCAGCCAACTGCCATCCTTAGCCTTCTTTGTATATAGACAGTGATCAAACTCACTACGTTTGTAGCCTTGAGAAAGCATAAACTTGTGGAATTTATGGTACCATGCCCTCGGTGATTGTTTTAAGCCATAAAGACTCTTTAACAACTGGCATACCCAATCTTCCTTGCCTTTCTCAACAAATCCTTCTGGCTGCTGCATGTAAATTTCCACATCTAAATCACCATGCAAGAACGCTGTCTTGACATCCATTTGGTGCAACACCAAATCTAATATGGCAACCAATGCAATAAAGCATCTCAATGTAGTCATCTTGACCACCGGAGAGAAGACTTCATCAAAGTCAATGCCTTGTTCTTGCTTAAAGCCCTTGGCAACAAGCCTTGCTTTGTACTTTGGCTAACTATCATGAGCGGTGATCTTATACCTGTAAACCCATTTACAAGGTAGAGCCTTTTTTCCCCGCGGTAATTTAACTAGCTTCCATGTCTGGTTTTTATGCAGAGCTGTCATCTCTGACTGCATGGCCAATTGCCAATTCCCGGAGTCCTTCATTTGCACTGCTTCCTTGTAACATGAAGGCTCATTGCAATCAGTCAACATGACATAGTTCATAGATGGAACAAACCTATTAGGAGGTCGCGTGACACGTCCAGATCTACGCACATAGGTGGCTCAGGCTCAGCCACAACCTGTGGTTCCACTCTATCCTGTCCTTGCTTCTCTTGAGCCCTGACATTTTGTCTTGCACGTGCAGGTCCATCTTCTTGGAAGACAACTCTTCTAATCTCCTCAACCCTCTCTGGTTTAGAATGATATTTGGATTCATTAAAGTGAACATCATTGCTGCGGACAACCTTTCTGGATTCGGGATCCCAAAGTTTGTACCCCATCTCACCAGAATTACCATAGCCTAGAAAGATGCACTTTCTACTCTTTGGCTCAAGTTTGTTCCTAAATTCCTTTGGAACGTGAGTATATGCCTCACAACCAAAGACTCTGAGATGCTTGTATGAGGGCATTTTGCCTGACCATACCATCTCTGGCATTGAATCCTTCTGCAAAACCTTGCTAGGAGATCTATTTACAAGATGAACAGCTGTTGATACAGCTTCAGCCCAAAACCCATTTGGCAGTTGTGCATTAGACAACATACTTCATACCTTTTCTTGTATGGTCCTATTCATCCTCTCAGCAACACCATTTTGAGGAGGATTGTAAGGAGTAGTAAGTTCACGTTTTATACCTTTTGACTCACAAAAGTCCTGAAAGGCCTTTGAAACATACTCTCCACCATTGTCAGTGCGTAAGCATTTAAGCTTCTTGCCACTCTGATTCTCCACAAGTGTCACAAACATTTTGAAAACACTAAACGCTTCATCCTTGTGCTTGAGAAAGTAAACCCATACTTTCCTCGAGTAATCATCTATAAATGTCATAAAGTAAGAAGCTCCCCCTAGAGATAGGTTAGGCATAGGTCCACACAAATCACTATGAACAAGTGCCAACTGTGTATCTCTTCTACTGCTTCTATGCTTATGTGGCTGTTGTGTTTGCTTACCATACAGACAATGTTCATAGAATTCAAAATCATTAAATGAAAAGCCAGGCAAATAACCAGAACGAGACAAGATTTCCATTCCCTTCTTGGACATATGTCCTAACCGGCTATGCCACAAGAAACGTTCGGCTGCTCGGTTACATTGATTACATTTTTAGAGACATTTGATACATAAATCATGTAAAGTCCTCCAGACTTTACTCCATGTGCTACTGCCATAGAACCCTTGGATATCTTCCACATGTTCTGTCCAAAAGTGGTGACGTAGCCAGCATCATCAAGTAAACCTGTGTTGATCAAGCTCTTTGTAATTGCGGGAACATGTCTCACATTCTTCAGCATGAAAGAAGAGCCATTCTGAAACTTCAATTGAACATCTCCAACACCTAAGATCTCACATGTCTGCCCATTGCCTAGCCGAACATGATCTTTAGTGGTCACATAAGAGGTAAACCACTCCTTGTTTGGAGACACATGAAGTGATGCCCCTGAGTCTATAATCCAGTCACTCAGTGCATTTCCATCAGATGCTGTAAGAAGAGCTGAGTCCATTGTATTCTTCAAGAAGTAGATGTCTCCTGATACTAGACTGTCATCCTCTGCAACAGTTTTTGTGACATTTATTTCTTGAATCTTCACTGAGGACTTGTTCTTCTCACCATGGTCTTCAGCTTTCTCTTTGCCTTTTTCTGCTTTCCATTCTCTGCAGTCTCTTTTCATGTGACCCTTCTTGCCACAATGGTAGCATTCTATGTCACTCTTGCCTTTAGCACTGTGGGACTTGCTATGAGACTGATTCCTCTTTCCACCTTTGTACTTTTCTTTGGTCCTTCCCCTGACAACTAAGGCTGTTCCTTTGCCTTTGTCCATTGTCTTTCTATTGGTTTCTTCAGTAAGCAGACTTCCTCCTACACCTGCTATGTTCAAACCATCTGGAGGTGCAGAATTACTCAAAGCTGTGCGAAAAGTGTCCCAACTTTCTGGCAATGTGATCAACAGGAACATAGCTCTAACAGGTTCATCAAACTTGACACCTTGAGCTGACAACTGACTATAGATTGTGTTGAATTCATTCAGATGATTGGACATAGGTGTCCCTTCTTTCATCTTCAAGTCAACAAGCTTCTTAAGCTAGTATACCTGTGAAGCTGCACTCTGCTTCTCATAAAGATCACTCAGCTTTAACCATGCTTGATAAGCCGACATCTCGTCTGCTACATTGAAGTAAACGCTTTCTGCCAAAGTCAGCATAATGGTAGAAAGTGCCAATTCATCCATTTCGCTCCATTCATCTTCGTCCATATCTTCTGGTTTTATCCCCTTGAGCTTTATAGGTTTTATCTGCTTCTTTTGTACCAACAAGTGCCAAATCTGCTTCTTCCACAATGGGAAATTGGTTCCATCCAGCTTCTTGATATTGTAAAGAGCAGTGTCCTGTGATCCAGCCATAGCTACGCTTCACAGTGGTTTACTTTCCTGGGAAAAATTCGACAGAGTTTCCCCTATAAACTGACCTCTGAACCAATATCAACCTGTCAAATGAACCAAGAAAGCTTCAGATTCTGCATAAATTTCGGCAGAGTCTCCTTTGTAAAATGGCTCTGGTGTACTCAAAAAACAGCTCAAAAAACATTGTCTCTCTGACACTGTAAGCTGCGGGTAAACCTGTCCTGCACCTGTACTGTCTCTCGCTGTCCTGTCACTGTCCTGTAAGCATAGACTGTGACAATGCCTCAACGGCAGTAAAGCAAAGATGCAATCCCAACTGTCTAACTCACAGTCAATACATCCTAGCTGCCTATCTAAGGGTGCTCGAGGGATCGCTCCAAGACCTATATCACCGAAAGGATCTCAACATTCGAGAATCCCCCAGCTCAATAAAACCTCACTCGACCCTCAACAAAGGCTGCAGTAAATCTGACAGTACATAGACTTCCCACAAAGTCATACATCCACAAATTTTCCATAATATGCTGTAACCGCTGCGGCGGTTGTTTGCTGCGTGACTCACAGCCAGCAAACCCTCAACAAACATACATCATCTCTGAAAATACATCCCATGTGGAAGTACCTGCAATGTCAGGATGAAATCTGGAATATCAAGCAGCAAACACAAGCTACCTGATGAACTAGTGGATGTCGCCTACAGTCTGTGTGTAGATGCGCCCGTGTCGTATGTGACACGCCTCCAAGAACTGTGAGCCGTCCTTTGATGTGTAGACAACCACAAATCAACACTCTGGGAGTGTCGATATCCTCAGCACCTGCAGTCGTAGGCCGAAAACCCCAAATTTGCAGAGTCGGATCTGCACCCGTCGAGACCACGTAGTCAAAAATGGCCTGCGCAGACCTTTGTCGAAGCCGAACGGTGACCTTTGTCGAAGCCTGTCGAATTTCACTCCAATCTGAGCTGGTGACTCTAGCCTCCTGCAGTGCTACCCCGAGCCTCGATCTGAGCTCTGATACCAGTTGAAGGAGTACGAGCGGAAGTGCGACGCGAGAGAGAGTGCGAGAAGAAGAGCACGACGATATGGTGAACTCGCTCTACTGTAATGTGTAGAGCATAGTGAGTTCTTATTAGGTTTTTACAAAAGAATATGTGTACATACCTGGCGGCCCGCCCACTTACCTGGGCGACCCCATTGGGCTTTATACCCCAACAGCATGTTTTTGTTTTGTTTTGATAATGAATAGTAACTTCGATGTTTGCATTTCAAAATAATAATGTTTTACTGTTATTCGTAGGTTGGTACTTTGTTGTTGGTCATTTTTTCACTCCCTAGAACCGGTGGGTGTTGGCTTCCAAGGTATGATCGAGCGGATGATGGAGAGATTGCAATAAATGTACGTGGCTTCTCTGTAGATGACGACATGTTGTGGGAGAAGCTACCAGGTCTAGATTCCACATAGTGGACGCTTGATCATATGGGCAGGCCTTATCGTAGAGGTGTTGAGAGTAGTCCAGCGTTTGCCAGGTGGTAGAAACTTTTTGGAAGTTTTTTTTATTGTTCCTATAAAATTATAGGTATAATAAATCTAAAGATTACTTTTTTTTGTAGATGGCTACTAGGTACCTTCACAGACATGGGAGATGCTGTGTTGGATTGTTTTGCAAGAGTGGGGACATTGGCAGCACAATGTTTACTACTACGCAATCATTGCATCACTTGTGAGAAGGATTGGGTAGTTTTCAGTGCTTGTTTGGAGCCAGCTCAACGCCTACCTTCCGATTTATTCTCGACATTGATGTTTCATAGGAGTGTCAGAGCTTAGGTAACTGAGCAACCAAAGCAGGTGTCAGAGCAGCTTCATCCGCTCGAGCCACCTTTCCCGACACCACTCAACAGTCAGGGCGGGGCAATAGCAACACCGTATCCCACTTTCACGGCCCCAGTTTTGGCATGGCGTGCAATTGGACCGTCTCCCAGTGCAGTCATTGCCTCCACATCTGGGGCCCCGCCCGGAGTTGATCATTGCCTCTTTCACTACCTACATCCCCCCCCACATATAGTTCGTACCCTCTGCCATTTGGAGGAGTTCCCCCACCATTTGGTGCACTGCCCCCGTTGGCATGACCTTTGTTTCCTCCCACAACAAATGGCCCCCCACCGCCCTTCTTTCATCCATGTCACCCATGATATATCCCCCCCCATATGTATTTACTTTTGATGCAATGGAACACATAGAATGGGGTTTGCTATATGAAATAGACCATAACTATGTGTAAGGAACTTCTCTTTCTCTTATTAATAGTGTATTGAACGCATCCATGGTGTTTTTTGTTTGAATGTAAGTTGGTCTTGAAACGACAATCAAATTTTAGTTGGAGAGAGAGAGAGAGAGAGAGAGAGAGAGAGAGAGAGAGAGAGAGAGAGAGAGAGAGAGAGATGGGTAGATTGTCCCTTCTTTTGAGAATCTGCTCGCCCGATTCTTAAAAAGTGCTCCCCAAAAATTGCTCGCCCAAAAATTGCACCCCAAACATACCCCATTTTGTCGCAAAAGCAGTTTTATGCTGATCTTTTGGGTCAACCAAAAGTTGATTGTATCCTAAAAAGCCATCTAAGAAGCTGTAAGCTTCTTTTCGTGCAGCTTGTTCTAACACATGCTCAGTGATTGGAAGAGGAAATTTGTCTCTAATGGTAGCTACATTCACCTTCTTGAGGTTGACACACACTCGTAATTTTCCATTCAATCTGTGTGTTCAATTTCATAAATGAATTTGGCTTCCTTTAGTTTGTCGATCTCTTCTTTGATCTTCCTGACAAATGTTTCATTGTATGTGTATGGACTTTGTCTACTTGGTTTTGCATCATCTCTCACGGGTATGGTATGTTGACAGATTTATGGATCAACACCCTTGAGATCCTTGTAAGACCAAGCGAAGATATCTTGGTATTCTTTTAGCAAGCTTAGTAAAATCTCTTCTTCTTCTTCTGTTAGGTCATTTGCAATGTAGGCAGGCTTAGGTTCTCCTCCTGGTTCAACCAAATCAATCTTTTCGCGTTTTTGGGCCCTTCGTAGGACTCGCCTTGTTTTCATAGTTCTCTAACAGGTTGTTCGACAACGATTTTTCGATCTTGGAGAGTATATTTTTTGTAATGGGATGGAACACTCAATACATCTTTACCATCCTCTTCTGTGGTTTCCGTTTTGGTTGTATATAACTTCTTTAGAGCTTTTTTCAACTCTTGATACTTCTTTTTCCGCTCAACTCGTGTCATGGTGGACTCCTTTTCTTGTTTTTTTGGTTTTGCTTGAGTATCCTTCCTTGTTTTTCTCAATGTTTTTGACATCACTGGATTTTTGTCTGAAGGATATTTGCCAGTGATTTTGTTTGAAGGATATTTGCCAGTGATTTTGTCCTTGACACAATTTATGTGTATCTATCTGCATCGGGAACTATGTTCTACTGGAGACTGATGGCATAGGTCTAGCTTTCATGTTATTTGGTGTCCCTTTTTCGTCTATACCATTTTTGTCTTCTTGATTTCTGGTTAGGAAAGTCAAAAAACTTTTCCTCCCCTCCTTTCAAGAGTAGCTTAGCTCTCACATGTTCTTTTTCTGACCCCGAATCTTCTGAGGTAGCTGAGTGTTCGTCTAACTCATCTGTTGTATCGTAGTAGAGGTCTGAAAAAACTTATTGAGCTTTCATCAAGTCCTTGGGCTCCTCAATTTCATCTTCAATGTTGAGGGTTGAAATCATTTGGATGGGAATTATGTCGTAGCCATCCTCATTGCAAAATTGAATTAGCATAGACATATTCACACATACATCCATCGCAAACAAATGCTTTGGAAAGGGTTCAGATACATAGGCTTTGTCTGTGCAATCCCTTTCTAAGGTACATTCTTCTCTTTTTAAGCTCCCATTTTTTGAAGCTCCGCACATCCAAATAGGAGTGTCTTTGTTTAACCAAGAGGGAAGCTTAGTTTCAGCTGAAGAGACTAAATCAAACTTTTGTATGGGTGTTTTCATGACATTCTATAAGTGTGGTCTTTAATTTAACCCTTGTTATAGATTCCACTTGCTTCAAGTACAACATTGTTTTCCCAATCTTGGATAAGCTGTACCTGTCACATGAAAGGTGTTCCCAATATGATTTCATAATTGAGTTTCTTCCCAAAGTCTACTATGGCAAAAGTGTGTTGATATTCAATCCCATAAGACTTAACTATCACTTTTTTTAGCAATCTTAAGGGTCTTTCAATATTTCCATCAGCCAATTGCAATTTCATTCGAGTTTGTCTAATGGCTGGTTGTCCCCAGGATTCCCATAATGTTGTTGTGGCTATGGCTATGTCTGCTCCACTATCCAATATTGCCATGGTTTCAATGTCATTATATTTCACTAGAAGGGTTGTGTTTCCTTCTTCCCCTTCGTAATATTCTCCAACTTTGTTCACTGGAACATATCAAATCTCCTTATTATCCATTTCGTGTTTCAATTTTCCCAAATTTTTTACGATGAGCCCCATTATCCCCACCTTCTCTAGGGTTTTCTGTAGGTGATTCCATAAATATGGTCTGTAACAGTTCTATGAAAGTAAGAGTGCATTTTATGGGTGTAGACACGATTGAATGAATATTATCTACTTTCAGAGTCTGGTCCACTCTTTTTACTTGAGTGGTCTTACACACTATGGATTCATCTTCGTTATCTCCCAAGTAAGAGGGTAATGTTTTCAAGGTCAATGGTTTAAACATTCCTGAAGCTTCAGATTCGCAATCCCCATACAAGGATTGTACATCCATATCCATATCAGGAGGTAGGTTGTCTAACCAAACTTTCTCTATAGGAGTTGACTTTAGAGTTAGGCTCTCTTCATTGATCTCTCAAAATTTTTCCCATAGTGATTACCTTGATTGGAACAATCGGTTCACTCTTAGATGAGCTACTAGGTATCACTTGGACTACATTTACTACTGTTTTTCCCGTGTTGAAAGGATTTTTAGGACAATCTTCTGGGAAGTGTCATCCCTTTTTGCAACATTGTATGCAATAAGCTTCAACCGGCTTGAGGTTCTTGTCAGGCTCTGGGCATTTATTTTTCTGATGATCATCTGCACCACTGTTGTGACAGTTTTCCGTTCTTGGCTTACTCATGGGTCTTACCATAGGAGGTCTAACACCTTGATTAGCTACATAATACATTGGTGGGAGCCCTGGTGGAGCATAAGTCACAGGTTCTTCCATTGGTGGTGGATGTGAACAATATTGATCTCCTTCTACCATTACTATAGATGGACTAGGCTCAACATAGGGTATGATAGGCACTAGTGCTTGTTCATCTAGGACTCCCTCTGAATGCATGTACTTTACAGGCACTGCATTATGTCCTAGATATGGAGGTTGTTGACCCAACACGGGCTGAGGTCTTTCCATACCCATCGGTGGTCTTTGAGCTGGTGCCATGTTAGGTTGGTATCTATACATGGGTTGTCCTTGTTGCCTCATGGACACATACTGAACATTCCCATCATACTTTGGTCGAAAATAACACTCATTGGTCTCATGGTTGGTTTATTTACCCTTGATTGTACACCATTTCTGTGGTCTAATTGGTTGTCCCTGTTGAGGTATCCCTTGTCTTGGTCCCCTCATAGGTGCTTTTTGCATGTTATTCATCATGTCGTTCATCCTTTTGAGTATGACTTCTATGGCTAAAGTGGTGTTGCAGCAGCTGTTCCCACTTGTGTTGGTTTAGCGGATGCTATTTTCTCACTTTGGTTTTCCTTAGGGACATCTTCTTCGTTGAAAATATCACAATTGTCTCCTAAGTCGAAAGCATATGATACACACTCTTCTAGGGTTGTATGCTTCTTGCTATAGAGTATAGCATGAAGTTCTTTGTTTAGCAGTCCCTCTAGAAACAATGATACTGGTTGTTCTTCTGCAGGTATCTCTAGCCCTGGGCATTTGGCAATGTATTGTTTCATTCGAGTTGCACAATCCCTAACAGACTCACCATGTTTCTATTAAATGCTGTAGATTTGAGCTACAATATTGTGTTTGATCCCCGTTCTGGAACAAGCAGCTACAAATCCTTGAGCTAATGTGTTGAAGTCCATGATTGACCTTGGTGGAATGTTTTGGAACCATGTCAATGCTTTTCCTTCTAATGTCATTCCAAACCCCTCGAATTGAGTATGGAAATCGAATATGCATTCTGCTCTTAGTACTTGCTTAAAGCTTGCTAAGTGGTCGTATGGATCCCCAGATCCACTGTATTTTCTGACCCATTTCTGAAAATCAGCTGGTCTGACGCGTCTATTTGGTTCAACTCCCGGTCTCCTGGCAGTTGGTTCTGTTCCAAGTCCTTCAACCCAGTCTGTTGGAAATAGTGACTCATGTAGCCCTGGACTGACCTTAGTGTCACTCGGTTTTCTGCGTGATGAGGTGGTTTCTGGTTTCTTAACATTACTCTAAGATGATCTCTCACGGTGTTCATCTCTTGGAATTGTTTCTGGTCCTTGTCCCAATATCCAATCCCTTATGGAATACCCTTGGTATTTGGTTTGTTCTACCTCCTCAGGAGTCATCATAACAAAGTTGTTGTTATAACAATCCCTAAATAAGTAGTTTGGTAGGTCTGCTGATCCCTTATCTTTGATCTTGAAGATATAGATGATCTTCATGGCTGTTAGTTGTCCTGATTTGGCATGCGCGGTCCATAGGAGATCTTTAACATTTCTATCCTCCCAACAATAGACTCCGATCCTAAGATCATCCGTACTAAGCCGTTTCAAGGGCTTAAAATCAACTTGATCGTATCCCTCGAATTCTAAAGTTGGTGGTCCTTCTTTTGCAGCCATATCTGGAATTATAGTATTTACTTCTAAACCCCATTTGTCTATTTTGTTAGGGTCTTTGACTTGTAAATACTGAGTTCCATTTCGATCCATGTACACTTTCCCTTGTTTGTTTGCTCTAATCTCTTCTTTGAACTCAATACCATGGTCATCAATGCAAATGGCATACTCTTCGTTAGGATCCAGGTAAACCTGAGCTCCATGGTGATTAGTCTTATAAAAAGAGAGTATATGCTTATAGCGCATTGTCGTTCCGATTTTTGAGTGAGTCGAATAGGAAAACATTTCAGATGTTGAATCTGAGAAAGTGTCCGAGACTTCTTCTAGAATCATGTGCAAGAAATTGCCTTGATTCACGTTTTCTTTAGTGGATACTCCATTGGAGGTTTCTCCAAATATGCCCTGATTTCCTAGTATACGACCAGATCTAAGGTTCATAAAGACTTGTGAAGCCCTGGATAGAGTACTTACCTTTGGATTGACTTGTTGTCAATTTCTTCCACTTGACTGGATTGCACTTTCTGTCTGAGCTACCGATTCCTTGTCTGCAACCTGATTCCTATACAAATTTGATCAAGTTAGCTATTCTTATATAAGAACAATATAGTTTTTGCTAGCTGTTGTGATTGATCTATGTGTATCACTGCAAATCGAGCTAATTTAGTCAATCGTTGCAATTTTCAAACTCGAATTTGGAAAAAATCAAAGTACTAATTTGCAACTCAAAACTGAGTGAACATGTACCAATTTGGATCCGATTGAACCCAAAATTTCCCCGGTGGCCTTGTATTATGTTGGTCTAACACTGTACAAGCTTAAAAGTCAAAATGGGTGTCTGTGTATTGCAGTAGTAAATAATCACAATTATTTACTTTTGTTAGTTTTTTGCCCTATTTGGCTTGATTTGCCAAGTGTACAACCTGTTTACGTCCTTGGACAAGTTTCAACAAGTTTGGACAAAATCTGTTCAAGTTTATCAACTGTTTCGTGTCCGCAAACTCTGATTTTAAGAATCTGGCTCAAGTCTCACTTTTGTGATCTAAATTTCACCAAAATTGATTTGTGTGGTCTACTTGATATGCTTGACCTTGTGGTATGCTAAAATATGCAAGAATTCCAATGAAACTTGGCTAGAGACCTTAAGTTGAAGTGCTTAACAGATCTGTGTCAAGATTTGACTATTTTTGGTCAAACGATCATCAATTTTTGGTCCGCAGACTAGTCACAATTTTCAATCCAATGATTTAAATCTTACCAAATTTGGTTTGTGAACTTATTACAACATGGTAAAACGAGTGGTATGCTAACTTGGTCAAAAAGGTTGAAAAATGGGGCAGATGTAAATAATCGCGATTATTTACTTATGGCAAATTTTTGCATCTTTTTGGTCAATTGAGCATAGACACATGTCTATCACAACAATACAAGCCTATGAATCAATTTTCATCAAGTTTGGACTATTTTTTCCCAATTTACACTCAAGTTTCAGAAAGTCAGTAAAAACTTTAGTTTTTACTCATTTTTTTGCCAGTTTGGTGATCCAGATCTTTTGTGCCTTTACAAAAGTTGTTTATATACATGCAATGAGTCACTGGTATCAACCTTGGTCAATTTCAAGCTGAAAGTAAATTATTGCAATTATTTACATTATTCCCAAAATGAACAATTTTTTGCACTTTTTTCATGGATATCTTTTCACGAGTTGTTTTAAGCCTATGAATCAAGTCAAAACTTAATTTGGCTTAATATGTCAAGAAAAAGTAAATATTCTGAGTTTTTGCAAACTCTTGAAATTTGTACCTCAAAGTGTCCTTGAACTTACCCATTGGTGCATACAACTTTTAAGCATACTCTCCAGTTGGATTGAGTGGTTTGGACTCTTTTCGTGTTATTTCTAGCTAGTCTGCACTTCAAATAACCACTCACATTGATTCTTTCGGAGAGAGATCAATGTCCTGAAATCCACCTCGGATCCTACTTACCCTACTCCTAGGTTCTCATGCAATGGGGTTGTGGAAAGTGTTCACAAACACTCGTTTTCTTGTTTTTTATGGTTTCCTGAGCATTGATCTTAAGACTTGTCTCATCTATTAATCATTCTCAAAATCCTAGCCTAATTCTATAATCCTACAATCCTAAAGGCATTCAACAAGTACGATTATTTCCAAGCTACCTCTACACAACAAAAGATGACAATCTTAAGCTATGTGGTTTCTAAAAGAAAGTTTTTGACATAGGAGATCCTAGAGGAAGTTAAAGGATAACTTCACAAGGCGCTTGTGTTTTTTTCTAGTTTAGATCCTTCAATTCCCGGCAGTGGTGCCAAATGTGGGACGCATGTCTAACATCACTATCCTATCTTATTGCAGTTTTAGCGAGAACCACAATTAAATTGTCAATCCATGGGACGAAGCTGACTCGACTAGTGCATAGAGGATACAAGAGGTTGTCAATCTCTCGGAAAACAACTAACAACTCGCATCTAACTCAAGCTACACTTAAGTGACTAGAATCACCAAAAGCCAATCGCTCAAAATCACATCCATTACAACGTCAAATGACATCCAAACGTAACGAAACTTCTAGGACAAGCTTATAAGGCCTAAGCACACATACTTATGGTCTCAAACCTCACTTTAGGTCAAGTTCCAAAATTGCGATTATCCACAGCATTGGATTTTTGACCTAGTCGTTTTTGACTCCGCATGCACCTAAATGTTTAGCAATGATGCCCCAATACCCCACTATACTTAGTTTTTGATTTGGAAGTATAAATTACTACTTATGATGAAACTAGTGACGCCAAAAGCTACGAAATACTGTGATGTGTTTACGTCAATGCGTAGAGAGCTCTTACCTGCGGTTGCAATGCAACAAACGCGACTGCAATATGACAACCGGGGAGGGAGTAGGAAGCGCAAGAAGGAGAGAAGTGAGCGTCATTAGCTCACACTATGTATTTCATTATCTAGAAAAACTTACAAATAACTTTCCAAAATTGGCTTTTATACCTTAGCCAAGGTTTTTGGTGGTCAAAACTAATAATCTGGGAGCTCTAACTAAAGATAGGTAATGACACATTGATAGAATCTGGAAGCTTGTAGCGGCTCATCAGTTACAAAGTTTATCCAAAAAATAGGAGTTACAATATTCTTGATCTATCAAAAATAATAAGTGTTTTACACTGAGAGCACCGAAAAATGGTATTCGTGGTATTTGTGTTAGCTTGCTGCTAACAACAATTGTGTCTTGTACAGTGATAGCCAAAGTGCTATCCATCTTGCAAAGAACTCAGCTTTTCATTCAAGGACAAAGCACATTGAGGTGAGATATCACTTCATATGCACTCTTTTGGAAGAGGGACAACTAAAGCTAGGAAAGGTGCATACAAGTGAAAATCCTGCAGACATGTTTACAAAGGTGGTCAATAAGGAGAAGTTGAGTTTTTGCTCATCTTCAATTGGCATTCAAGGATAAGAAGCTAGGCTGGAAAGCAGTCACATGTTTGGTTTGGAGATCAGTCTCCAAGTGGATATTGTTAAGTATGGAGCTTGATTTACCCCTTGTAATTTTTTGTGGTAAAAACGCACATTTGTAAAGCCCTCATTATGAGGAGAAGCCATCGTGCGTGAAGAAAAATCACTCGTCAAAAACCAAAATTTTACCAGAATATTCCTTTTCGTCGGAATATTATGACCGGCGAACAGCGGCCGAAAAGTGGTCGAAAACGGTTGGCCGGTAGTCAATGGCCAGTGGCCGATGGTCGGAAGTCAATGGCCAATGGCCAATGGCCGGTGGTTGTATTCAAAAGCGGATTTGTCTAATCAAGGGCGGCCACAAATGGGCGGATTGGAGGGTCCGATTTCGACTTATCTACACAAGGGCGGCTACACATGGTTTCCTCTCATGAGAGAGGGCTACCCTTTTGGCCTATGAAAGGAGGCCATTTCTACACACATTTCACAGTGTGAAGTTGATACAACAAGGTGGGTGTGAGGTGGTGAGAGTGAAGCAAGGTGGGAGCTCTATTAAGGGTATAATCCCTTTGTAACCTACTTCTTGTTTGAGGTACTAAAGCCATTAAGTGGCTGCTTTCTCATGGATGTAGCCCACGTATATCGTGTGTACTCTCTCTCTCTCTCTACTCTATAATCTCTTGTGTGTGTAAATTATCTCTCTTCATTAAGTAATCTACTCAATTATCTACTTAGCTACGTCATATTTCCTAACACATCTTCCTCCACAATCGCAAGAGAGAGAGACCCTGAGCTTTGATACCAATGAAAGGCTAGGGTTGAGTGAAAGGCCATGAGCTATTGCATGCTCATCTCACCCATCCATTCTCCTTTATGGACCACCGGGCCTCTTTTTAGGAGACCCTTTGACAATGCATGTGTAGTCAACACCTTGCTAGGGCCATGCCCTCTTGGTCTTACCCTTGTCCTGACAAGAGAATTGGGTGGTGTGGAGGAAATAGAGCCACTACCAACATTGGATTGAGAAGAATCCCACTTTTTGGCATGCCTCCACACCTTGGAGTATGCATCATCATGCTCACATTTATCCTTAAGAGATTTAAAAATTCACTTTTAAGCTTTGTGAACAAAAGAGATTTGATCTTAGGCATACAACTGAGAGCATCAACTACCACATTGTATCATCCTTTACATACCAAAGCTTTGAGCCATACTCTTGAAGAATCTCAACCCACATGGCCTTTTGACCCTCAAAATAGACTGTTGTGTAAACCATTTGATACGTTCATGGTCAAAGACTATTTTAAATTGAGCACCATACAAATAGTGTCTCCAATTTTTCAAAGTATACACTATGGCATATAGTTCTTGCTCATAAGCAGAATAATTATAATGTGCAGAATCAAGTTTCTTCCTTTCAAAAGCGATCGGCCTTTCCTCTTGAAGAAAAATTGCTCCAATAGCTTGATTCTTGGCATCTGTCTCAAGCATGAAAGGTTTCATTGGATCCACAATAGCTACTATGGATGTAGTAGCTAGAGCGACCTTGAGTGCTTCAAAACTTTGTTGTTGATCATCTCTCCAATGAAATACTTTGCCTCTCAATTTTAATTGGTCTATCATGGGAACATCATTTTTTGCATAGTTTTTCATAAATCTGTAATAAAATCTTGCTAAGAAACTTTGGATTCCTTCCAAAATTTTAGGAGGAGGCCATTTACGGATGGTTTCTACTTTGGATTGATCCATATGAAGTCCTGCATTAGAAATCATAAGCCCCAAATAGTGAATTTCTATCTTCAAAAACTCAAACTTGGATTCTTTAGCATATAACTTGTGTTGCCTAATAAGATCGAACACTTGCTTCAAATGGTGTAAATACTCATTTTTAGATGCACTATAAACTAAAATGACATCAAGGAAAACAATGGCAAACTTGCCCATATACGGTTTCAAAACACTATCCATGAGTGTCATGAAAGTAGATGGAGCATTAGTTAAACCAACATGCATAACTAAAACTTCATAATGTCCAAATCTTGTTCAAAAAGAAATTTTAGGTATATCAAAAAGTCTACTTCTTAAATGATACCTCGACTGCAGATCTATTTGTGTAAAAATATATGCATGTGTGAGTTATAAACAACTCATGTACCCTTGGCAATGGATAAACATTCTTAATAGCAACCATGTTAAGACCACGATAGTCGATGCACATGCACAACTACCCCCTTTTTTCTTCACCAATAGAATAGGGGAAGCCCATGGTGAAGATCTAAGTTGAATAAACCCACAACTAAGGTAGTCAACAAGTTGACTTTCCACCTCAATAGCCTCAAAAAGTCTTTATCTGTAAGGCGGTTTACTAGTATGTTGACTACCTGCAACCACATCTATGCCATGTTGTATATAACATATCATTGGTAAACCAGGTGGTAAATCTTGTGGAAAAACATCATTGTATTCCATAAAGAGTTCCTTCAATTGATTGGCAATATTTGCTTGTTGTGATGATTGCGAGATAGAAACAAAAGGAGAAGAGAAAAGTGAAGCATGAGACATTGAGGAATTCTTATACATAACACAATCATTAAAATTTGATAACAAATGACACAAAGATAACACAAAAAGAATTTTTATATCTTATCATTGTTAGGAAGAGATCCTCATAAGCTCGGCTATACAAATGAATGGTGAGGGCATGGTGAGGGAGGTAAATATTTTCCCCCCAACAGTAGCACATGCATACCATTGGATTCAAACATAATATTGTAGCTATGATCTCCAAAATCAACATCACATCTACCCTATCCATATTCATTGCTTGAAAGTCTAAGGTTATCTTATACCCTTGGATCTCAAGAGGTACACTATTGACCTGAGTATCCCACAATTCATCATCATGGCCATTGATCATAGCTACCTTGTGGTGTGGGAACCAAGTGTTTGAAGCAAATTGAGATGTTTTACTTACTTATAATTATTAAAATTGTGGGAAGCACTATCATCAATAAGGATTCTCACCTTGTGACCTTGAATGTAGCCATGCATTCTCACAAGCTCATGTGGGCCAAATGTTAATTTCTACATAGAGGTAGTTATACAACACTCATGAACCACATTGGTATGTGTTACCTTCACATTGGAGTAATAAGAAGAGGATTCCAGGGGAAGAAATTACACCATGCGCATCGAGTTTTCCTTACCCTGGGTAGTAAACTTCCCCTTGGGACAATCCTTTTTGCACTGACCACTTCCCAAACAATTAAAACATATTTTCTCTTTCTTAGATTTTTCAAATTTCTCAGTTGAGAGATGGACTCTAGGCCCCCTTAGCTTCTTAGATGCATCAAATGAGGCAAGAGTAAATTTTCCTTTATTATCTGCTTGATTGTTACTATGAGATGCACACACATGCAAACTATTAGGCATGTGTGTGTGTGTGTGATTTAATGAATTATCATCAAAATTATCATAATTATGTGCTTGCACTATGGCTTCCTCAAGTATTTTGGGGTCCTAGGTTTCAATATGGTTCCTAAGCTAAGGAATTAATCCATGGATAAACCTTTGTTCCTTACTGGAAGTCATCTAAACCCTCTAGCTCTTAAGAGATTCCAGAAACTTGCTTCGTATCTTGGTAAAGAGAAGGGAGTTGAAATCAGGAAACGGACTAAGAGCATCAACTACCACATTATATTGTCCTTTACCATATCGAAGCTTAGCATCATACTCTTAATGAATCTTAGCCCCCCTGGACTTTTGACCCTTCAAATCAAATTGTTGTGTAAACCATTTTATGATTTCATGGCCAAACACAATCTCAAAATATGTCTCATAACTATTACATAGAGTTCTTTTTCATAAGCAGAATAAGTCTGTTGGGTTGAATCAAGCTTCTTGCTTTTGAATGCAATTGGCCTTCCCTTCTATAGAAGGACTGTTCCAATAACATGGTTATCGATATCCATTCCTAAAACGAATCGCTTCAAAGGATCCACAATAGCTAAAATAGGAGTTGTGCTAGTGTGTCCTTGAGAGCATCAAAACTTTACTATTGAGATGGACCCCACTGAAATTTTTTTGCCCTTGCCCTTCAGTTGATGTGTCATTGGAACTGCAATATGAGCATAGTGTTTAACGAACCTTTGATAAAAACCTGCAAATCCCAAGAAAATTTGAAGCTCCTCAAGATTTCTAGGAGAGGGCCACCTCTGAATGGCATCCACTTTGGATCAATCCATGTGTAACTAGTTAGTGGAAATAAGATTCCCTAAATAGTGAATCTCCTCCTTGAGAAAATCACACTTTGATTCGTTGGCATATAACTAGTGTTCTCATAGCAAGTCAAACACCTGCTTTATATGTTGTAAATGCTCTTCTTCAAAAGCACTATATATGAGAATTTCATTGAGAAAAACAATAACAAACTTGTCAAGATATGGTCTCAAGACATTGTCCATAAGTGTCATGAAAGTAGCTGGCGCATTGGTCAATCCGAAGGGCATAACCAAAAACTCATAGTGTCCAAACCATGTTCAGAATGCACTCTTGGGTATATCTGCAAGACTAATGCGTACTTGATGATACCCTTAACCGTAAGTCAATATTTGTAAAGATGCAAGCATGGGACAACTTATCAAATAGCTCATCCACTCTTGGCGATGGGTACTTTTTCTTAAAGTAACTGCATTCAATCCCCGATAGTTAGGTGACACATATGCGCATACTACCATCTTTTTTCTTCACCAGTAAGATTGGAGAAGCCCATAATGAGGAACTGGGTTGGATAAAACCTCTAATGAGATAGTTAGCAAGCCAACATTCCACCTCAGTAGCCTTAAAATGGCTCATTCTGTAGGGTGGTTTACTTACTGGTTTACTACCTGCAACCACATCTATGCCATGCTACACAACCCATATCAAAGATAACCCTGGTGGTAAATCATCTGGAAATACATCTTTATATTTTGGTAATAATTTCTTTAGAATATTAGCAACATTTGCTTGTTTAGGAGAGAGAGAAGTAGCCATAGATAGAAATGAAGAGAGAAAAGCATGCGGCATTGAGGAATTGTCAAGTAAAACATGATCAACATTTGAAAGAAAATGACACAAGGAGTAACACATGAAAAATTCTTCTATTTTATTATGAGAAGTGACCTCCATAGGCTCTGTTGTACAAATGAGTGGTGAGGAAGGTTCTCTCCCAACAACAGCACGTGCATGCCATTGGATTCAAACATTAAGCTATTGTGCTCATAGCTATGCTAAAGTGATGGTCCTAGACTATGCAACCACTTTCAACCTAGTACCACATTTTCCCGCTCCATATTAATAACTTGGAAATTCAAGGATGTGTGCATCTTTCACTTAAGTGTCCCACACCCCGGCACTGTGGACATTCATCATCGCTACCTTGTAACAGGGGGAACTTAGATTCTGAGGCGACTTGAGCCATGTCACTAATGTATAGTTAATGAAATTGTGTGAAGCATCATCGCCCACCAAAATCTGCACCTTGTGCCCTTGGATGGGCCCATGCATACGCACCAGCTCATGTGGACCGAAGGTCGATTTCCACATGGATACCGTGGTATAGTATTCATGAACCACCTTGGTGTGTGTTACCTCCACATTAGAGAAACAAGAGGATCATTCAAGAGGTAACAACTGCACCATTTGCACTACTCTCTCTTTTCCTTGGGCAATAGATTTTCCCTTGGGACAATCATTTTTGCCATGCCCACTCTCTAAACATGTGAAACAAAGTTTTTCTTTTTTAGCCTTATCAAACTCTTCAGTGGAGAGAGGACCCCTAGGCCCATTGGGTTTCTTAGAAGCCTTAGATGCAGCTACTATAAAGTTTCTTTTAGTGTGTCCATGTTGTGCGCATGCATTTGCATGTTTAGAGGTAGGCACATGATTATTATGTAGTGGCATCTCATCGAGATCGTCTTGAATATGAGCTTGCACTATAGCCTCCTCAAGCGTCTTGGGATCCCGAGTCTTGACATACTTCTTATGCTCTGGTGTCAGTAGACCCACGCACTTGCTGAAAGGTATCTAACCCCTCCAGCTTGAGAATGCCATCATGGTAGTGCAAGATATGTTCAAAGACTTCATAGAACATTTATCCCAAGTAGACCAATTTTGTTCGCTTCATTTGTGGACATAAATTCTTTTCTTAATACAGCCTCAAAGGCTACCCAAGTCTGTGGTATGATGCCCTTCTCCTTAAGAGGCATACACCATTTGTAGGCCTTGCCTTCTAATGTCAGACTTGTTTGTAGTGCCTTGATTGCATCTGGAGTGTGTCGCGGATTGTGAATCCCATTCCATTTACTAAGGAATATATTCACCGTATCTTTATTGTGTTCTCTTTCTTCTCCCCTAAAAATCGTTGGTTTTGTATTTTTCAAAAAATCTTCCACCTCTTTTTGGGTGAGAGAGTGCAAAGAATTTGGATTGGGACCCTGTCCCTGATTGGAGCCTTGCTCTTGCATATGTGTGCCAGCAGAGCCCTTGGTCTACGATTGCATATATTGCATTATAAATCTGATAATGTAGTAACATTTTCATTCAAACATGCAAAATTATTCTCTATCACAAACATATGTGTTTGTAGTGCACAAAACTCTTGCATATCAAGAAGCTCATAACTATCATTTGGTATTGGTGCCGCGTTGGTATCCTCCATGAGAGTATCCGACCGTGGGGAAAGATCATGTGGATTTGGCATAGAGTGCTCAAAATCAAATGCATGATTCATGTTAATGTTTGAATCCATGGTGGTGTGTGTTGTGCTAGCAAGAGAGTAGAAGATGCCTTATCTCCAAAGAGAGAGAGAGAGAGAGAGAGGGAGAGAGAGAGCACTACGTTGCTCTGCCAGTCCCACACCCTTGACGGGTTTTCACCCCCACTGCCTCGCTCTCCCAACGAGCCTCTTTGCTCGTGATTTTGTGGAGGTTAAGCTTCGGCTCCCTCCTCGCCTAATAGGTCCTGCACACACCCGATCTTCCTCGCTTACCCAGACTCTCTGCACACGGCCTCCCTTCCATGGCTTTGCATGCATGCATACTCATTCAAAAGGTAGAGAGAGTCGATGCATTTCCCCTCCCCAAAAATAACATAGGCTCTGATACCACTGAAAGGACCCAAGAGACTGGCTTGAGGGATCCACCTCCCTACCACCCTATATATAGGCTCTGTGGCTCTTAGCCCTAGCCTAGTAAGGATCCCTAGTCGACATCTAAATTGTCAAGGCCCTTGGCCTAGGTTCGTGAACCCCTGGGTTGCCCTTGGCCTTACACGATGCCCTTCTTCTTGAGAGACATCTACCATTTATGGGCCTTGCCTTCTAGTTTCAAGATAGCCTCTAGTGCCTTGGCAGCATGTAGAGTGCGAAGAAGTTGATGAATACCTTCCCATTTACTAAGGAAAATATTGACGTGTCTTTGTTGTATTCACTCCTTTCGCTGAAAGGCTGGTGGTTTTATGTTTTTCAATAGCTCAACCACCTCTTTCTGAGCAAAAGACTGCAATGGATGCGATGGATTGGAGCCTTGCTCTAGCATGCCACAATTAAAACATTTAGGCCTTGAGTTGAAAAAATTATTAGGCAGCTCACTTGCAATGGTCTTGGCATGCTAATTGAAGTGCACTACTAAAATTAACCAGCTGGTGACATTTTCATTCAAATGCACAAAATTAACTTCTCCCTCGGTCGAGTTGTCCATTCGGAGACACTTGCCGAGGTGAGCGGTCATGCCTTTCCGTCTCAATACTAAAAGACAACCATGCATGATTGCAATGCCCTAAATTTCCAAACGTCAAGCATTTATATCTGATTGTGTATGCCAATTTCCATGTGGGTATTCTCCATGACAAGAGTGTGCTATGAGGGCAATGGTAGGCCCAACACGTAACATGTACTCAAAATCAAAAGTATGATGCATATTAATGTGTAAATTTGTGGTGAAATTGTAACTCTTAATGGAAAAAAATTACCTTGTAATCATAATTTGTCGACAATGCACCAATCAAGATAAACCTTTGTAGACTAGCTTAACAAATAGTACACCTTGCAAAATAGTAAGTTTCTTGTTGATGTCTTGAATATCCTTGTGATGATAGCTCAAAAGTTTGTGAGGGATTGAAATTTTAAAGCCTCAAATCAACTCTTGAAGTTGTAGATCTCTTGACTTTCGTAATCTGTGGGAGCTTGAAGTTGCAAAGCCTCAACTCCCTAAACACATAGCTTCTCCTAGGCAAGAGAAGCCTTGTGGTACTTCATTGGGTCTTGAGACTATGTTTGACACCTTGTGTCGATAGCTTATTGTAAATATCTTTCACTTATGTTGTGCACTTCTCCTCGGTGCCCACTAGCTCTGCACACTCGAGGGACCCCCATGTTGTGGGCAATTGTGAGTGGGAATATTGCCTTGGCCAAATTATTGGTCTTCAAGTATGAAAAAAAGGAGTCCCATGGCTTTTGGGGGGGGAGAGAGAGAGAGAGAGAGAGAGAGAGAGAGAGAGAGAGAGAGCAGGGCCTGCCCAATCACACCCATTGCAGAGACAAATGTTGCATGGTTTTCCCTTACGCTCCCACCCACCCACGCACGTTGTCATGCTGTTTTGTGAGTATGGGGAGAAAACCTGTCATCATGATCATTTATGCAAGTTTGCCAACCTAGTGCAAACTAGTGCTTGGGGGTGTTTGCTAGATTGGGATGTAAATAATTATTTAGATGTGCTCTATGCAAAAGATAGTGCTGATGAGAAGGTGGAAATTCCGGGCTTCAGTCACGTTTTACTAGGCTCTGATAGTGTCTGGAATGGGCCAAAAATAGTTAAATTTAGTCCATTTATTCTTTACTTTATGGGTTTCGGGGACCTTGAATGTGTGCTAATTTGATGCAATGTATATAGGATTTGTGGACCAAATCCAATGCTTGTGTTGCAAATATTGTGACCAAGATCCGATCGGGGTTTACATGACTAAATTTGGGCTCCAGATGAAGGTTTTAAGGCCAAACTATGCATCTTTTGTGCATTCTATAAGGTCCATTGGGGTGGGGGGTTTTGGGGGGGGGGGGGGGGGGGGGGGGGGGGGGGGGGGTGATAATGAAGCGCCATGTGGCAACCTTATATATCCCACATGCAAGTTTGTAAGAAGAAAAATAAAAGTATAGATAGAGTTTTGTGACATCTCTTAAAGCATCTAAAAGGGTGCAAATGTGTACATGCAAACCACTGTGCTTGGTGGTGTGTATAACATCGATTGGCACTGCTACCATGGGTGGAGCTACTCAAACCGTCTCTGGAAACTTGAGGAGTTTCCCACACAAAGGGGGGCCACCATGATTGTCCCGGCATTGTGATTATTGCAAACATATGAGGAAAAGTGATTGTTGGTTCTCATGCAAGGAAGGTCACCCAAGCTAAGTGGAGTGGTGGGTGGTAAAAAACAAAGAGAAAAGAGGAGGGACTGAAAGCAAGGGATGGTGGTACAAAATTTGTTGTCCTTGACACCACCTAGGCTTGGTGGATGTGGTAAGGAGAATCAGACCCAAGTAAAAGATGCAACATTGAACAAAAAGGAGAAAAAATAAAATCAATTTCTTGGAGGCTTTATAATTTACTCTATTCTTTTTTCCCGAAATGGGTTATAACAGATAAACGACGTGGGTGCAAGAAGTGGGGAAGGAGATTCGGTTGGCTCTCTCTCTCTCTCTCTCTCTCTCTCTCTCTCTCTCTCGCTCTCTCTCTCTCACACACACACACACACACACACACACACACATTCTCTGTTTTGTTCTCTGTGGAGCACCCACCCTTCCCACCCACCCTCTCTCTCTCTCTCTCTCTCTCTCTCTCTCTCTCTCTCTCTCTCTCTCTCTCTCTCTCTCTCTCTCTCTCTCTCTCTCTCTCTCTCTCTCTCTCTCTCTCTCTCTCTCTCTCTCTTTCTCCCTCTCTCCCTCTCCCACCATACAGCCATGGCAGCTCAGGCCAGTACTATATCTTCAGACATGACAATGGATACTGAGCGTGATTCCTTCATCTATCTCGAGTTAGGGGTACCTGCATCTACAAAGGGTGCTATGATGGAAGCCACGAGCATTCATGAACCTGTCAGCAACCCAGTATTTTTGCGGGACTATTGGGCACAAAAGAAGCGTGAGCAACGACACAAGGAGCGCAACCCTGCTAAGAGAGTTGAACTTCCTACAACCAGATCAAGGAACAATATATGCAAAGCCATGGCTAGATGTTGGCGTCTGCAGAGCCAAGGACTAACAACACTAGAACAACAAGAGATTCTAGAGCAGCTCATGCATCATCAGCCATTTTCCAAGTTGAGGAGTTTGTATGTGCAATCGAGTCTTCTTTTCGGCGTTCGCAACACATTGACTCAGCTGAAAGTGCCCCACTCTTCATGACGATGATACTGAACAATGGTGATTAGAGCATAACCACTGTGAACCAGTCCAAAATTGGTGTTGCCTTGGGTGTTCATCGACGTAATATAGTGGTAGCAAGCAGTTGGCTGGGAATGAAAGATGAGGATGAAGTGTTGCCACTTAGTGCTTGTCACAGACAGTTGCCTCTGCATACAAGTATCACAATTGAAACTAGAGATTTGGTGGCCGCTTTCTGGAAATCCAAGACAAGAGTTTCTCCGAACAAAAAGGATATCTGTAAGCAGAGGATCGAGGCAAAATGTGTCATCAAACATTCCATACATCTTCTAGATGATTCTGAGGTAATATATGTTGCCCACACTGTAATCCTTGCTCTCCTTTTTACTTTTGGATTAACATAGAATACCACAACTTGTTAGACAACAATCATTGTACGAATACTCAGCTCCATAGTACCATTTCCAGCGTGTCAAAATTTGACCAATTTCCAGCATGCCAAACCTAGTATCATTCTAGTACCAATTCCTACCTCAGTAGTACCCAATTTGAAGCTTCTCTAGATTCTGAATAGTACCAAATAGATGCATAGTACCATTGTTTGGTAGAAATGCTCCAAAGTAAAGATGCACAGTCCCAATTAGGTACTTTTTTGTATTTGGAAAGTTGTTATTTTGGAATTATGGATCCATTTTGTAGCTTTGCAGTATACAAAAAAGTACCCAAATTGGTACTAGGTTTCCAAATTGGTACTATGCAAGGTACATACATGTACCCACTTTGGCACTAGGGATCCTATTTGATACTGTGAATTTAGGCTGGTACTATGCAATGTATAGAATTTGGTACTAGGGATATTGTTTGATACTATGAATTTAGGCTGGTACTATGCAATGTACATGATTTGGTACTAGGGATCCTTTTTGGTACTATGAATCCAAGCTAGTACTATGCAATGTACAGGATTTGGTACTAGGGATCCTTTTTGGTACTATGAATTCAAGCTAGTACTATGCAATGTACATGATTTGGTAATAGGGATCCTTTTTGGTACTATGAATTCAAGCTAGTACTATGCAATGTACAGTATTTGGTACTAATGATCCTTTTGGGTACTATGAATTTAGGCTGGTACCATGCAATGTAGAGAATTTGGTATTGGGGATCATGTTTGGTACTATGAGTTCATGCTGGTACCATGCAATGTACAGAATTTGGTATTAGGGATCCTGTTTGGTACTAGGTTTGGTACTATGAATTCAGGCTGGTACCATGCAACGTACAAAATTTGGTACTAGAGATCTTGCTTGGTACTATGAACTCAGGCTAGTACCATGCAATGTACGAAACTTGGTACTAGGGATCCTGTTTGGTACTCTGAATTCAGGCTGGCACCATGCAATGTACAGAATTTGGTAGTAGGGACCCTGTTTTGTACTATGGATTCGGTTGGTACTATGCAATGTACATAATTTGGTACTATGGACCCTGCTTGGTCCTATGAATACAGACTGGTTCTATGCAATGTACAGAAATGTACCCACTTTGGTACTATGAATCCAGTTTGGTACTATGAATCCAGTTTGGTACTATCAATCCAGTTTGGTGCTTTTCTGCACTTAATTTGGTACTATAGCCTGAAATATGGCAATACAGTGCCAAATTTGGTATTCTAGAATGAGTTGGTGGTTTACATTGTTAATTTTGGTACTGTAAACTACTTTAGTGCTTTGCTGTTTTATAGTAATATTCTGAGCTCTAATGTGGAGCAAATTTTGTATATAGGTGGAGCTCTACAGAAGATTCAAAAGCACGTATCCTGCGGTGGAGTTGTCACTTAGGTCCTTTGAGACACTCAAGCCATTCTTTGTCCAAAAATTAAAGGTGCACTATACTTGCTGCTGGATTTACCATATCCAGATGGTATACTTCAGGGATGCTTTCAATCAAATGCGCCAGAACAAGTTTGGGCATCATGCAAAGGAACATCCATGTACATGATCCATTTGTGGTACACAGTGTGAAGTAGGTGAGTATTCTGCAAACTAGGCAGTTTTTCAGCACATAAGTATCTTGCTGGATTTCATATTGTGCCCTTGCCCTAAGGATCATGAATATCATGCACAGAGATGCTTGCTGGGAGAGTGCCCTAGATGTGGTATAAGGAAGTTGTCATTCTGCCCAGACGAGATTGCAACAGATATCAGGGAGGTGATTGTTAACATATTTAAGGATGTGGGTATTGGACAGGTTAATGCTGAAGGAAACGAGAAGAAGAGAAAGGAGTTAGTCGTGGAAAGGATGAAAAGTGCAAGTTTCATTCATCTTTTTTCAGATCATCTGAAAAGCTTTGTCAAGCACAACTTTGTTTTTAGGTGGCAGGCCCATCAATTTAAAGATTTCTTGCTAAAGTTTCCAAGCAACGTTGTGGTTTCTGTTGTTAATTTTGCAGAGAATTACAACTTTAAAGTGTAGAATGAGATTTAGTCCATGCATTGGTGGTCAACACAGGTCACAATACTGGTGCACATCTCTTATATCATAAATTCAGCAGGAGCCATTGAGAAGACTCTGCATTTTTACATATCAGACGATAAGCTCCATGACATGCTCTTTGTTCAACATTGTTTTCTCTTGCATGACAGTTGGATGAAACAACAAGGACAATGTTTCCGTTATCATTGGGTTTGGTCAGATGGTGCCGCTTCACAATTCAAGGCACGGTGACCATACTTTTTAGTAGCCAGGTATTATCAGTTGGACAGGATTGCATATGATGCACAACTTCTCCGCTTCAGGACAGGGAAAAGGAGAGCATGATGGTGCACGTGATGTTATCAAGAGAACCTTGACGCATGAGGAGCTAAAGCCCGATGGCTGGCCCATGAAGTGTGCGGCTGATGTGGTCAATTTTCTAAACGCGAGGTTTAACACAGCGAGGGAAGGTGGGGGTGCCAGCAAAAGAAGGTTCTTCTGGTTGGTTTCATTGAATGATGTGTTGCGTTCTCCACTATGGGACTGCAAACCAATTGCAGGGTCTCGCTCATTCCATTGTGTTGACAGCTACTCAACACACAATCCATGTGATGTGCGTTTTCGGACGCTGTCTTGCTTTTGTGATCCTTGTGTGCATGGGCAATGGAGGAGATGCAATAATAAACAGCGCACTGAAGAATGGAAATATCTCTCCATTGAGCCATTGATAGAGTCTGTACAAGTAGGTAGTGATGAGGACGAGGATGATGAGGAGAACTACAATGATTTTGCTTTCCTCCCAAGTGAGTGTGGATTTAACCATGCCTATGTATGAAGGAGACCCTAAGGTGCTGAGCCAATTACTGTCCATTGGGGATAACTTTGCAGTGAAAGCAGCCGAGGAGAAAGAGGACTTCTACCTTCTAAAGTGCATCAAAACCATGTACCAGGCACCAAGAGTACTGAAGGATCTTTGGCATAACAAGATCGTAAAGGGTGGAATTCTGGTTGAGGGTTTGTACTATGCCCAGGTTGAGGGCAAAGCTGATACTTATACCCTATTGAATGAGAAACCACCGGTCATGATCTACTCCCATCTTGTTAGATCCATACAGTTCCCCATGGAGGTCAAACCGGGCCTGCATAACCATTTTAAACTATCCTCAAGATATATGAAAATATCTACAACAGTATGCCATATGAAGAAGGGAGTGACCACGAGGGGAGCCATACAGCGTAAACCCCAACTACAAGTCTAGCCACTGGCAGCAACGGTTGTAATTCTCTTGAATAGAATCTTACTTGTGATCAATAGTGTGTACTTGCTAATTTGTTTAAGCTGACTCTTGTAGTACCAAATTTGATAGCTAGACTGCCTAATCCTTGTTTAATAGCAGGATACTTTAATATGGTTGAAAATATCTTAGGCAGGTGCAAGAATCCGGGTTTAGTTATCAATGGGACAAAAATTAAAGTGGGAAGGAGTAATCAATGCTCGTGGGTTATTTGACGTTTCTGCTAATTCAGGCTTCACATGCAAATAGCAACAGAAAAATTACCAAAAGAAGTGGCAAGAAAAAGATCATGTGCAGAAAAATTTAGTGCATGTGTAAAAATTTTGCAGACGAAGGTTCATGCCCAGCAATAATTTCTTATTACACGAAAATGCCAGTCTTTTACATAATCTTTTACACATCAGGGGGGTCAAACCGGTACGAGTACCCTTCCAAAGATACAAAGTAGTCAGCAACATACAGGGAGATGTCATCCTCTACATCAAACAGGGGTGTGTGTAGGCTATAAGCGGTGGGGAACTTCTCATCTAGCCATCCTGTGATCCATGGCAGAATGACATCCATGAGATACTTCGGCTTGTTCCGATCGTAATAGTTTCACTCATATGTCCGAATGCAGCAGCACGACTCATAATCGTTCTTCAATGATTTGTATCTTGTGTCGTCCACAAGCAGCATGCTTGCTTCATTAAATTGAGGATGCTTGCGCCAAACTGTTCGCAGGAGCTTCAGAAAAATGGGCTTGTCGCCGAACTGCCTCAAAAGGCCTGCCACATCCTTTATAGAGGAAGCCCATTTCACAATGGGACTGATAAAAAATATCTGTGTCAAGTAAACTAAGTTGTTAGAGCAGGTATACAGTTCAGAGTACCAAAGTCTGAAAAACAGCAACAAGTTCTATACATAACAGTACCAAAGCACCAAAGTACCAAGTTCTGTGTCAAGTATACAGTTCAGACTACCAAAGTCTGAAAAACAGCAACAAGTTCTGTACATAACAGTACCAAAGCACCAAAGTACCAAAAGTACCAAAGGACTTAATCACCAAAGTCTGAAAAGCAGCAAGTTCTGTACATAACAGTACCAAAGTACCAAAGGACTTAAATCACTAATAAAAGAAAAACAGCAAGTTCTGTACATATCAGTACCAAAGTACCAAAGTACCAAAGGACTTAAATCACCACAGTCTGAAAAACAGCAAGTTCTGTTAAATCACCAAAAAAAAAAAGCAAGTTATGTCATAACAGTACCAAAGTACCAAAGTACCAAAGTAAGCTGTGAAAATAGTACCAGGTTGTATAGACAGTATCAAGTTGTGCAAACAGTACCAAAAGTACCAAATGTACCAAAGGACCAAAATGAATAAAAATAACCAAAAAGAACCAAAAGAAACAAATAGTACCCAATTGTGAAAACAATACCAAATTGTGCTAACATTACCAAAATTGTGTGGATAGTATCAATTTGTACAAACAGTACCAAATCTTATACACGATAGTACCAAATAGTACAAAAAGAACCAATAGTACTAGAATATGTACAAATCAGTAGCAAAGGTAGATACAGTACCAAAATCAGCCAAACCAGTTCGTAAGTTAAGGGATTCATACCTAAAAAGAGACTTTGCATCTTCATCAACTTAGGGAAGCAAGCATGCAGTATGGTCATCAGATTGTGTCTTTGGCTGCAGGACCAAAGCATCACGTAGCATCGCCTCCTCATGCTAAGGATGAAATCCTCCCCATCAGGTCTGACCACGTAGTATTTGTGCCGGGAGACCTGCACGCATCGGGGCCTACATCCCTCTGGAAATGGGATACACCACAAATCTTTGGGTTCTTCATGACAATCCTTCAACAGAACTCCATTCACATCCAGAATGACAAGGTGCTTAGTGGTCGCCTTTACATCCAGTGGCATTGATGTATCCGGTCGCTTTTCATTCAGCCACCACCTGTCCCTCACTGAAGTACCACGAAACAAAATGAGTAAAGGAACACCCAGCCTTTTGGCAATAGAAAGTGTGGACATTTAGCACCATTAAAGGTTACCAATTGTTGACAACATGACATAACAAGGAATGGACACATTAACATCTGACTAACATGACACCAAACATTGACAAATGCAAAATGGGATCGTATCTCATGATAAGGCAGAAGCAAGTACAAAATGTTGTTAAATAGCTAATTCTTGGAGGTTCACGGCTTGAGACCACGACCTTTGGGGCGCTTTTTACATTTCATAAGGAAGAGTTCGGAGAGTGTGGCACAGTCAATGCTATAACCTGTTTCTAAGGTTGTCGCCTGCCTCGCACCTTCGGCCTCCTCCATGGCTTTCGTCTCCTCCGCAAAATAAGCTGCCTCCTCCGTGCCATACTCTTTCGCACCCTCCTTCGCACCCTCGGCAGGTTCCACCTCCTTCGCACTGTCAGCAAGTTCTGCCTCACTCTTTGCCTGTTGCCTCGTCTTTCTGCCTGCCTTCTCCTCTACATACTTTGGAGTTGCATCCAAACACTCGGCCGCCGAGGGAACTTCCACTGCCACCTCCTCATCAGCCTGAATTTCTGCGTTGTTCTTCTTGCCTAGCTCTATCTCTATGTCATCAACTTCCTCAATCGGTTTGCTTTCCTGTTTATCCTTCTCTTGCACTTCAGTTTTCAGTTTAGCTTCTGCCATACTAGAGCCCACACCAGCCTCAGACCCTTTCCCTTCCACTGTGCTGGCATTAGGGCCTTGCTGGATGTCCTGTGCTTCGCTTTCTTGTGCTTCGGCTTTAGTGTTATCTTCCTCCAAACTGGAGTCTAGAGCAGACTCACCCTTTTTGCCTTCCATCGTGTTGGCACCAATGTCATGCAGTACTTCATGCACTGACTTATAAGGATATTCATGGAACATGTGACTGGCATCTGACTTGCCGTATCCAGGAAGATCCTTCCGATCCACAGGGGTGTTGGTGTTGTCATTGGTGTCCGCACCAAAAGATCCTCTCCCTACATATACACAAAGATGAAAGATAAGATTAGATCATAAATTCAACTGATATTATAAGCCTGTAGTGTCCAACACAAACACCCCACTTACTCTTCAATAATGACCTCCCTGAAATCCAGGCCTTTGCCTCCGAAGGGATTGCAGTGTTGCAAAGTGCCTTCACGCACGTATCTTCCATTCTCCATACACCTGCAAAACACAGTGGATGGTACTGATGCCTGCAGGGAAGCATGAAGGTACCAACCACGTAAGAAGCATCCAAAGCCTCCCCACAGGAAACACAAGAACCAAACACATGTATTGTGTTTTTCAGGGTCCACAACATGAGGCCTTGGAGTCAACGTGTGAGTCATCCCTCTCTTCAGATCAGCAGAGAGCTTGCTTACAAATTCGTACTGGTCTTGGGTTTCCAGGGACTCGTTGTAGAGCCTGGCATACTCTCTCTGCAAAACAAAATTCTCTCGTAATTTACTTACCAAAACAACCAAGATGCATGGAAGAACACATGCAATAGCAAAAAATTATTGAAAAAGTACAAAAATAGAACAAAACAATACCCAACAGGCGCCAAAATAGTACCAAAATTGACTGCTAGCAAGGAATAACACATGCAGTACCAAAATATTATTGCAACAGTTACAAAATAGAACCAAGATAGTACCAAATCAAACAATTAGCAAAGAAAACATTATTAGAAGAAAATACCAATGTAGTATCAAGGTACTAGAAATACCAAAAGTACCAAAAGTACCAAAAGTTTCAACAGTACCAGAGCGGTTTCAAGCACCAAAAGTACCCAAGTCATACTCAACATTACAGTATAAGACAATAACTAGAAAGTACCAAAATAAGTAATTAGACTACCCAAAGAGCAGATAATTACCCAGAGTACCAAGGATTGTGCTACATAGCACCCAAGTAAAATCTGTAAACTATATGAGTACCAAAATTCTCAAAGCAGTGCCAAAATGGTCAAAGAGAGAACCAAATAAAATAAATAAGCACAAAAGGTTACAAGGAAAGTACCAAAAGTACCAAAATAGGTTGAAGTACCAAATGTTTCAACCGTACGAAATCAGTATCAAGCACCAAAAGTACCCAAGTCATACTAACCATTACAGTATAAGACTGTAACTAGAAAGTACCAAAATAAGTAATCAGACTACCCAATGAACATATAAGCACCCAGAGTACCAAAGATTGTGCCACATAGCAATGGCAAATCTGTAGACTATATGAGTACCAAAAATTCTCAAGGCAGTACCAAAATGGTCAAAGAGAGAACCAAATAAAATAAAGAAGCACAAAAGGTTACAAGGGAAGTACCAAAAGTACCAAAATAGGTTGAAGTACCAAATGTTTCAAGAGTACCAAAGCAGTATCAAGCACCAAAAGTACCCAAGTCAAACTCAACATTATAGTGTAAGACTGTAACTAGAAAGTTCCAAAATAAGTAATAAGAGTACCAAATGAACAGAAAAGCACCCGAGTACCAAAGATTGTGCCACATAGCACCCAAGACAATATCTGTAAACTATATGAGTACCAAAAATTATCAAGCCAATACCAGAATGAACGAAGAGAGAACCAATTAAAATAACTAAGCACCAAAAGGTTACAAGGGAAGTACGAACATAGCAGTTAGTGTTTGATTAAATACCCAAATCAGTTTAAAAAGTACCAAAACAGTCCAAAAATAAGCAAACCACTTTGAAAAAAAACCTGGAAAGTACCAAGACATTTAAAGAAGATACCAAAGCACTAAGCAGCATGTACCATAGCAGTCCCAAAATTGAATTGAAAAGACCAAATGATCAGAAAAGCACCAAAAGTACCATGGATTGTGCCATTATAGAATCCAAAACAAAACAAATAGTACAGTGTAAGACTCAAAAATTAGAAACAAGGAAGTACCAATATAGTACCAAGTAGTTCAAATGAGTACCAAATGAAATGAAGCAGCAGCATAAAGTACTAAGGAAAGTTCCATCATTGCCCTTAGTGTTAAATAAAAGTACCAAAACAATTAGAGAGAGTACCAAACCAGTCCAAGATAATACTAAAACCCATAAAAATGTCAACAAATAAACCAGTCAAGAAGTGAAACATGCCAAATCACCAAACCTTGTGCAGACTAAAAACTTTCAACAGTTGTACACAATGTAATAAGCCAGAAATACAATACCTCCTACTGTTCAACCTCAACTTGGAGCTTCTTGATATTTTTGGAAACCCCGTGCCATCGTAACAAGCGCCGACTTGCTCCTAGATCATCCTCCACCTCTCTGATCTGTTCATCAGGGATAGGTATTTGCTACCACAGCACACCAATGCGCACCTCCAGGGTATCAATATCCTCCATCAAACTTTTCGCCACGCCCTCTTTACCCTCATATACCAGTAGTAGCTGGTCCTTGTTTGCTTGAATAGAGGCCTTCAAGTCTGTTAGTTTTGATGACCTTGGATGTGACACCTGCTTTTGGAGTCTTTGGAGCAATGCCTCTAAGTTAGGTAGGTAGTCAGCCACTGCCCCTCTGACACCTTGCTCTGGTTCTGTGCAAATGTTGCTGGCACTTTGAGTCATGTGGGACTTCTTAACTGACTGCGGGACAGTTCCAGGGGAGGAAGCATTTTGCTTCCTCCATGTCTCAACTTTACGGTCAAGACCGCCAGTCCTAAATGATATCATCTGCAACACTCCTTCCCCAAACCGGGCCCATGCTATTCTATGCCCTGTTGGGTCTTTTCTCATTGCATCACATTTCTTGAACGCATAACCCTTAGCAAATTTGGTGGTCAGTTCACCGCATGAAGGGGGTCCCCGATAAACTTTGGAGAATAGAAATCTGCAGTTATCCACCAGATGTGGCTGCAAATGATTTAAATAAATTTTGCTGTTCTTTTGGAACTTGTACTTGAAAACAGATAACCATTGCTCGGATGGCAAGTCCTCATCAGTCAGGTCCTTAGGGAGTTTTCCTTCTAGACTAAGGCCATACTCCTCATGCAAGTCCTCTGCTGTATAATAGAACATGGTTTGTTGAGGGTACTCCTCCATTTTATTCTTACTTGAAATGTCAAACAAATCAGAAATTATTGTGAAACAAATCCAAAGTACCACATTTGTTACTGTACATTTAATAACTAATAACTAATGTGTTTACAATATGATTTATCCATACTCTATTTCCACGAAACTTCAAAAATAGTCTGCAATAACTTCAGTTTTAATCCTTAGCATATGATATACAAAGCTCTGACATAAAGCAGGGAAACTATAGAATCATGTACATCGTCTCAGCTAAACCTTTCTATTCACAAACATTGAAGCTCCACAACCACTTTTCTAGAATATCCTAGAAAAATACACTTAATACTATAGAGCAAGCTGGATAATTAGCATGGTCCAAGTCAATTTTCTAATTTTTCTCTCATATGCATATGGATTACAAATGCGATGCTCCAAGGTATCAAATTTTACACTGAACATTTAAATTCAAAATTTTACACCATCTAATTAACACAAGCCTGATTCCAATGAATAGCTTACCACGTCTTGACTCGTTGGCAGATTTTGATTCATCCTCATCGACACGGTGCGAGGTCCGTTCGGAGTCAATTTCAGAAGCCTTGAACTGTTTTACACTAACCCTTGTGTTGGGACTGCTTTTGTTCTCCAACTCTGTTTTTTGAGAGGTGGGGGTGGAAGAACCTTTGTTGTTGCTTCTCCCATGGGTGGGCATTCCCTCCTTGGCCTTCCCTTTCTGTTTGCATGTTGAAGGTGACGCTCTGCTGGCAGCAGCTCCCTTGGCCTTTGGGGTCCTCATGGTGGGAGAACTCACATGATAGCAGCTCTGCTACAATGCTGAGAGAGAGAGAGAGAGAGAGAGAGAGAGAGAGCAACTCTGCTACGAGTCTGAGGGGAGAGAGAGAGAGAGCCCAAGCGGCAGAAAGCGCTCAATTCAAACGGACACAGTTCGGACCACTAAATCCACTAATTACACCACTACTCTCACACGGGCTGGCCCATTGTGAAACTGCACGACTTGTATTTTTGAGATACAATTATAGCTAAAAAATACAAATTCCAAAACTTTTGGGCCTCAAAACTTTCCCTCCAAAGGACCAAACAGGTGGAAAAAAATTGGCCCTTTTTTTGTACCACCATCCTTTGCTTTCAACCGAGGGGGTAACACACGCTTTATGTGTTCTTTTTCAGTGTGCAAAGAAAGGGCATGAAGATCTGAATGGTGAGCTTAAAGAGAAGGGGAAAAAGTAGAATAGGAGGAAGGAGGGGATGTTTTCTCACTCCCCTCGCAATCATTTTCATGTTGAGGGCGAGGAAGGAACTTCTCTTTCACTTTCTTCTCTCGAGAACTCACTGAAGAAGAGAAACGGATTTACGAGCAAAAAAAAGAGGGGACAAGATTGAGAGTTTTTTAAGGATAGTGTTTTTTGGGGACTATCTTCTTTAGCATTGTGTGTTTGGCAATACAGTAGAAGTGGATTGAGAGGAGGGTAGAAGGGCAAGCACGAAAGAGTTTTCTAAAGCCTCTTGGTTATCGTGTTCCTCATCAGCTACATCGATTTGAGAGCTATTGAAACAGATCTTCACAAGAAGTTTCAAACAAGGTCAGCAAGTGAAGACGAGAAGATTCAAGGGCTCCGTCCTTAAATTTTGCTTAGCAAATAGGTTTTTCCAAAGGGTTGGGGATTTTTGATACAAGATGTGCATATCAAGGTGTGCATTGTAGTGGCATGTACAATTGAATTGTAACAGGTTATCAAATATCAAAATTGAAATTTTCTATTGTTTGCCAGCATGAAATTCGTGTCGTTTTCTTGTTTCCTATTGCTATTAACCATGATTTATGTTATAAATCTTAGTTATTTATCACAATTAATCTCTAATCTAGATGATACTCTCTTATTAGCACTAAAATAACTTTAATTGCACTTGGTTCTAGCCTACACTAATTTTTTTCTATAGCCAAAAGCTTGGTGGCTTCCCGGTCTCCCCTAAAACTTGGCGCACTCTGACATATTTGGTGAACCCGATGTGAGTCTGATTGGGGTGGACAAAATCAACCATGAGCAAAATGCAACACATTATGGGGTTATTGGCTGCTATTTTGAAGGTAGGTAACGAATTAAAATTTTGATACAGGTTTGAAGCTAAGAATTGGAAAGTGTAGCAATCTACAACGGATGAAGTAGGTAGAGTTGAAGAGCGAGATATAACACAATTTTTTAAATTATCACAGGCAACATTGAGAGAAAGGAAATTTGAAGAGCCAAAAGCTGGAAGCAAGAGATAATGGAGCGATTAGACCTAGGAAGTGCAAAACAATCAATTTTTGACAAGCGGAATATCTGTGATGACTATTGGAATTGGAGCTGATGTCTTGAGATAGCTAATTCCAGTGTTAGAAGCTTACAGCTACTACTGGTGATGTATTAGTTCAGACAGTAGACTGGACAAAGGAACAAAAACTGAATTGGAATACATCTACTGGAATAAGAACCAAACTAAGTACTGAGAACGATATTCAGATTCAGATTAAGAGTCAGATTCAAAAAAACTGAGTACAGAGTAGGTAAAACTGGAATATACTGCACTGCTGTAATTGGAATTACAGATGAAGGATTACAATGAAGATGATGTGGCTTATGGACCAAAAGACGAATAGAGTACAACCGACAATTGACTTAATGCCTGCCTGTAACTTATGCCCGAACTGCCGACAACAACTGCCAACCCGATTACAATGTAATGGGTCCTATTTATATGCCTTGGGTTTACCATGGTAATTACCGTAGTAATTACTGACAGATCCACTGCCCGTCTCATAGGAGCTGGTTCCCACATAGTGAAACTGTCTTAGCCATCTACATCCTTCCCTCCTTTCTTGAAATTTGGCAAGATTCCAAAATTTCTAAAAAGAAAATTCCCCCGTCTGATTTTGGTTTGAAGAGAAAAAATCCACCGTCTGATTCTGATTCTGGAGACCGAACTTGACCAATGATAGAGAAACACTTGAAAAGGCCAGTGTAGAGCTCTCATCATCTACAAAGACTGATATCAACCTTCCAGCTACAAAGGAAAAGCCCTCGTCTGAATTCAGAGATGGAACTACCCAATATCCTTCCACTGAACCAGCTTCCGTTTACCCTTTTGCCTGGATGGCGTCTGAGAAGTCCCAGTGCCAGCATTCTCCTTCTGAATGAGTCTGTAAATGGACTCCTGTTCAAGCTGATCTCGCCTTTCCGTGGTCATCTCCACTTCATAAGGTGTAAGAGGATGATAGGTTTTGGTGTCAGGATCATAGAGCGTACGTCTGCCTTTGGTGATCCTAGTTCTAGCCAGTTTGTGACAATGCGAAGCTGTATGGATCCATCCTTCTGAGAGAGGCTGATTGGTTTTGGTCCTTGGTTTTGGTCCGAGGTTCAAAAAGAATCTCTGCCATCTCTCTATACTATGGTCTTTTAGGCCTGGTTTAGCCGTAATATCCTTTTCAGACACTTTAGAGGACTCAACAGTAAGTTGCAGCAATTGATTGGTGATCTTGGTGAGGCCTCTGATCTGAATCTTCCACTGACCCATACATAGTCTGATCCTCTGCACCTCCTGTTTCAACTCCTGAAGATCATTTAGTTGGAGAGCATCATTGAACAGTGTTTGCCAAGTTTTCCATTCCATAGTCGATCGCTCATACCAATCCTGGAGGTCATCAATAATCTTGAAATATGTAAGGCGATCGACTGGTTCTGGATGTTGAGGGTAAAGTGTTGGAAAAAATCTTGGAAATTATGTCTCTCTTGCTGGTAAATCATACAAGAGATTGGGGAATCAGACACAAATTCTAAGAAGTTGAGAACAGCCCGGTTCTCTTGCTGCATCATTTTTTTGGTTACTCTCACCAGCTGAAACAGTTTCCGGAGAGCAGTTGCCTGTTCTCCAACTGACATTCTAGTCTGAGGTCCTTTGCTGGTGGCCGTCTGATCTTCAAGAATGGCCCGCACCCTTTGATCCAAAACTCCTCTAGCAATTTGCATTTTCACCAAAACCTCTTTCAACTGATTCCTCATACATTTGTATGTTGGCTTGTTTCCCAACAGAAGTTCTAATTCTATAGCCAGAGAGCAACAATCTGCAGTAGACTGTCGTTGCCAATGTGGATTGGTCACTCTCTCTCTTCAGCAGTGATTATCCATTCAGGCACCCTTTCCAACAGCTGGACTGTGCTAGGATGCGTAGGTAAGTGGCAGGTATTTTGATCATGAAAAGCAACTGATTTTCAGTGCTCAACCATTTCCTTGGCGCCGACATACAGTCACTGAAAGCGTTCCAGATCAGATAGGAGATCATCATCCTCCAGATATTGCCTGGTTATGGGAGCCTCCTCATGTCTCAATCTCCTGTTTAGTGTGATAAGCTGTAATGAATGTTGCTTATCAGCTGCTGGTCCCTCAACCATAACTTTACTTTTCCCTTTAACCTCCCTACTGTGTTGTGACTGGTGTGCTGGTGGACTCCCAGTGTTATTGGGTCGTTGTTCTTCTGTCTGCTGCTGATTGCCTGACTTCTGCCCTTCATACTGGTCTGGCTGGTCTGCCTCTGACTAATTTCCTCCATTTGGCCCTGTGCCACCAGTACCAGGTCCTGAAGGTGGAGATGGAGGAGAGGCATCATCATCATCATCATTAGTATGCCCTTCGTCGGGGTCATCCTCCTCCTTATCTGCTTCTTCTTCCTTATCCTCATCTTCTTCAAGGAAACTCTAATATTCAATATAATCTAGGATCGCTTGATTTGTTAGAGCATTATTATATTCAGCAAATTTGTCCTACAAGTCACTCTGCATGGTCTCCACAAGAGACTTCAAGTTATCCAGATCAAAAACAACATTGCCTGATGGATTTAAAATCTCAGCCAAGTTATTATAGATATATCTTTCAGTGAGGGTAGTCTTTAGAGCTTTATGAAGAAGCATCAAGGAGTTGAAGTCAACTCTCTTCATTCTCAGCATAGTTTTGAACCGATCCGCAACTCTTTCTGCTTCATCCTTTTCTTCCTTGATAATCTGCATATCAGACCCGCCTTAGCTAGCTTACTGTGCAGTAGCTTAATGTTTCTCTCTGAATGAGCTTCAAGTAGATTGTGGTGCAGATTCTGGGTTTCTCTTGCTTCCTCCAGCTTCTCAATCTGGTCCTCAACCGCCTTCAATTCAGATTTAACCTTATTCAGTTCATCTTCTGACCCTGCAACGTCCAACATCAATTGACAATAGTGTTCCATGAGGACTGGATGAGGACCGAACATCCATCATTGACTGTTGCTGGGTCAAAATCAGTTGGCACTATAACGGGAGCCATATAGGGTAAAGCAGCATAATCAGATTTTTGTAGAAGGAGACGCCCTTTAGTGGATGGGTCTGCAACTGCTGTAACCTGTCCTTCTTCATCAGGTGCAGAGCTTCTTCATTGTTTGGGATGGAGACGCGGCCCAGTAGGGTTGGAGATGCTGGACCTTTTGCCCTTATCCAACTGTTCTGCTGACTTTTCAGAAGTAGTCGCTTTTGCATGATCTTGGCCAGTACTAGTGGTGACTATAATCTGTCCTGTTTATTGGTTGATTTCAGTGGTCTGATCAGTTTGTTTGTCAGCTTGGCTAACTAGATTCTTGTCAGTAGTCACTGTTTTGACTTGACTCTCCAACTGCGTCAGAAAAGCACTGCTCTTCATCAGTGTCGTCCTTGATTTCTTTGAGCTGTCAGATTCATCTAGTTTAGCCTTCCTTTTCAGTCCAGTCGGAGTGGTTTGACTGTCCGTTGCTTCTTCGTCCGAAGACAAATCGATATTTTTTGACACTGGAAATGGCTTCTCACTCCAAGCCATTCTCACCTGGTCATGGGAATCTAGAGCAGTTGCCCAATACAAAAATTGCCAAACATACCAGGCCTTGAATACACTTTGGGATTTCAGTTTGACAGTTTGCTCAAACACATTATGTGACAATATCTGACACAGGTTGATAGAAACTTTTGAATCCAGTATTTTTGCTAGCAGCATAGCAAAAAGCTTCTCTCACACATATGTCGGATTATTCTTTAGACTAACAGCTTCAGCCACAAACCTATAAGCAGCGGGAGCTTCCAGTCCGGCCATTGGAATTCCTTGACCACTGGCTTTTCTTTTTGCTTGGCAGCATCATCCTCCTTCAAGACTTTGCTGATCTGCTCTGGAGTTGCCACAGACGGCTTGGGCTCATTTGGCATACGAAATGCAAAAGCTATGTTGTCTCGTGTGACAGACACCTTCTTGCCATATATCACAGCAATGCCATCTTCAGCATTGAAAGAGTCTAGAACCTGCTTGATGATGGATGTGTCAAAGCCAATTCTTGTGGCTTGCAGAACCACACGTAAATCCCACAGTTGCAGCAGAGCCATAGCTTGGTCAGTGAACACATAACGCTAAATCTTGCTGTAAGGGATGAGGGGAAGCCTTGCCTTTGCAGCATTGACAAGAGCTTGGGTTTCATTGAGAGAGTCCTGCATCTTTTTTGAGTATCCCTCCTACCCATACACTGTGAAGATGATGAAATAGGTGAGGAAGAGGAAGACTTACTTGATTCTCCAAAGCCGTACCCAAGTGTTGCTGGCAAAGCTAGACGACAGTCCACTATCTCCTCAAAAGACGAAGTCTGTGGGCGGCTGTAGCGAAGATACCTCAGAGCTTGGCGATGGCGAATGGACAACAGGAGGGATCCGTCGCACAGGAGATTTGTGAGGAAAAATGCCGACTCGCCTTACTCTTATACGCGTTCGCGCCATAAAAGCTCCACCACTTATCGTTCCTATACTTTTGTGCACCACTACTGTCGTGGCAGACATGCATTGGACACGACTTCCATCCATCCTTGAAATGATTTCTAATGAAGTGCCATCTGACCGTTGGGCGCCTAAAATTTGATAACTGCTTTCACACTGTTCTGGTCCTAGTACTAGTCTGTCTTGGTCATACTGGTATTGGTATGAGACTGGGTCTGGAACTAGGTACACAAAAAAAAACCCCAAGATATCTGATTCTGGTATTTCTTGGTCTTCAGTTCCCATATCCTTAATATTCTATTTTCTAGCTTTGGAATAGTAGAGCTTCATCTTCGCTCCATTATACACCCCTGGCAGTAGTAATCCAGATAAGTCTTTCAATCTTACCGTGCCATTGGAGAAAACCCAGTCTACTTCAAATGGTCCTGCCCAAGAAATCTTTAGATTCGGCTTCTTAGGACCCAATCTGGACAGATATAGGAGCACTAGATTCCATTTCTAAAACTCCCGGACCTTAATTTGGCAATCATGCCAGTGCTTCCTTCGTTGCTGAATAATCTCTTGTTCCAGCATAGCCCATTTCCTGAGTTCATCTAACTGGGTAAGGTCCTCCATGCATTTTTTCAGATTGTGGTTGAAGTCTAACCCATATTCCACAGCCATTTTGAGACTTAGGATAACAAACTCCATAGGAACAACAGCTTCAGTGCCATACACCATTCTGAATGGTGTCAATCCTGTAGTGACCTTGTAAGCTGTCCTATACGCCCATAAAGCAGTCTGGAGCTTCAAATCCCACTGGTCTGGCTTCTTCTGCACAACCTTAGTGAGAATAGTCTTAATTGTCTTGTTACTACTTTCAGCCTATCCATTGCATCTGGGATAATAAGGGGTAGATTTTTGATGCTTGACTGAAAGCATATCCAGTAGGATCTCCATGGTGTCATTGATAAGTTGTGTCCCTTGGTCCGACACAATCTCCACAGGACATCCATAGCGACTGACAATATTCTCAAATAGAAATCTTGCAGTGGACGTGGCTGTGTTGTCAGGAAGAGCCTTAGCTTCTACCCACTTAGTGACATAGCAAGTAGCCATCACTATATACTTATTCTTCTTGGGGGTAACCTTCTTAAAAGGTCCCATAAAATCCACACCCCATTTCATGAAAACACCCAGTGGTTGTAATGGTGTTAAGGGAGTCATGTCTGCAGCTGTAGGTCTACCCATTCTTTGGCATATGTCACAAGTTTTGCAAAAACTTCTAACATCAGCTATCAATGTTTGCCACCATAAACCAGCCTACAGAATCTTGTTGTAGGTAACCTCATTGGAAAAATGTTCACCAGATTCGCCATTATGTGTCTCTGAGATGACTTGCATTCTCCCTTCCATAGGCACACAGCGCCGAAGAATACCATCAACACCTAATCAATAGAGTGAACCCTCGATGATGGTAAACTTCAAGATCTTGATGACCAAAGCCTTCTTCTAGTTCTACTTCCAGTCATCTGGGAAAGCACCCTGAGAAAGAAACTGATAAACGTCATACCATTCAGGGTCAAGTGACTCACCTACTTCCAGCTGAAATAATTAAGCATCCACTGGTTCGTCCCTCAAAGATGCTTCTAAATAACCCTTTATACTCCTAGATAGAAAATCAATGCCACAATGATTCTTGCCAAGCTTATGAAAAATCCGAAATTCAAACTCCATGAGGAACATCATCCACAGTATTAGCCTGCCTTGAATAATGACTTTATTAATCAAGAACAAAAGAGCCTGATGATCCACATAGAAATGAAACAGTTTTCCTAGCAGGTAATGCCTGAACTTTGTAGCACTGAAAACCATTCCTAGGGCTTCTCGTTCAGTGGTCGTATAACCTTGTTCAGCCTGACTGAATCTGCAACGACTAGCAAAATAAACAAGATAATCAGTCCTTCCATATGGCTGAGCCAATATCACCCCCATTGCCAGTCCCGAAGCGTCCACATGTACATGGAAGATAACATCCCAGTTTGGTTGCCTGAGGACTAATTTACTAATAATGCCTTTTTTTAAGTTCTAAAAACTTTCCTTGCACTCAACAGTCCAATTGAACTTACTGGTTTTCTTTGCGAGCTCATACAATGGTACAACTTGGGAGGCAAATTATGCACAAACCTTCCGTAAAAGTTAATATAACCCAAGAAAGAGCTTAACTCAGATGCATTTGTGGGCGCTTTGGCTTGCTGAACACACTGGATTTTGTCGTTGGCCATTTCTATTCCATTGTGGGATACTACATGTCCTAGTAGCTATCCCTTCCAGACTAGGAAAACGGATTTAAATGGATTCAGACAAATCCGCTTCTCCTGACAGCGTTTGAAAACCATTTCCAGACTAGGAAATGGATTTAAATGGATTCAGACAAATCCGCTTCTCCTGATAGTGTTTGAAAACCATTTCCAAGAATAGTAAATGTTGTTCCTCATCAGAATATACGATGAAATCATCCATGAATATGGCGAGGAACCGATGAAGAAACTCATTGAATATCTCCATCATACACCGCTGAGAAGTAGTTGGTGCATTGCATAGGCCGAATGGCATTACCAAATACATAAAGGCTTCCCACTCAGTAATAAAAGTGGTCTTTCCCCGATCCTCAAGAGCAATCTGTAATTGGTTGTAGCCACTATATCCATCCATACAGTTGTACATTTCATACCCTGCAATCTCATCAAGCAACATATCTGTGAAAGGCGATGGAAATGGATCCTTGATGGTTTGAGCATTAAGTTTCCTATAATCTACACATACTCTCAATATCCCATTCTTTTTAGGAACAACTACAATAGGAAATAGCCAATCACTACTAGCCACTTCAGTGATGAACCCAGCTTTGAGAAGGTTGTCAATCTCTTCCTTGACCTTCTTAGCATCATTGGGATTCATTCTATACCGTTGCAGTCTGACTGGCCTAGCGTCTGGTTTCAGTGGTATTCTGTGTTGGAAAACTTCTGGATCCACTCCTTTGAGATCAGTATGTTCCCTGGCAAAAACATCTTTGTAATTTTGGAACATTTTGCATGCTTTCTCCTTCATTGTTGGATTGAGATGTTTGTTCACTTTGATCATTTGAGGATTGTCTTCAGATCCTAGATTCCATTCATCTATTTCTTGGTCATCTGGGAGCAACCAGTTAGGCCCACCACCTTTTCTCTTGGTTGACTCTTCAACATAATCCCAAGACGGCCCTTTGAACTCCGAATCATTGTCTTGATTTGCCGTGTCCTCCTCAGCATGTACTGGCTCCTCTGGCATACTGAATTCAACTGATCCTTTCAGTCTTCCAGTTAATTGAACTGATCGTTCTCTTGAATTGAGTTCAGTAAGGTGGTCTGGAAACTGCTTCTTCTATTTATCAGCTTGCTCCTTGTTGAGTAGAACTACATTGAGGTCAATTTCTGCTAAAGGAAAAATATTCAGAGTTGCTAACATCCTTTCAATCTTCTTTCTCTTATACTTCTGGCATAACTCTTTAGGTCTCAACTCCTTTCTCCAGCTTCTAGTATTGCTTGTATGGATATGGATTCTGCCACCACTGGCCCCTTGTACAGTCAGGGTTTGATTAGCGTAGTCGTGAACAGCTTGTGCCATTCGCAACCATGGGTGCCCTAGTAGCATCCCATATTCCCCTTGCACATCAAGAACTAGGAAGTTGGTTTTGAGCTTCTCCTTGCCTACTCATATTGGCAGATTTTTGATCATACCAAGCTTGCACTACTCGATGATCTGCCATCCACACTTTGAAAGGTGCTGGCTTCAAATTTGTAATGCCCATCCTCTACTGAAGATGTACTCCCATTATATTGACTCCTGCTCCTCCATCCAAGATGACACTTGAAAGTGGTTCCCATTGTTTCCAAACTTTGTAATCGACTTGAATGAGCGATACTTCATCATCTCGGACAGCCGTCAAAAATGAATTGTTCTGGCCTCCGCTTCAGCTTTCTTTCGCTGTTTGATGAATTTTGCCACTTCAGGCAAAGTTCTTCTGATATCTTCCAACTCCATAGTGAGTTTCTGAATTCTATCACAGATCTTAACATGGATTTATTCTTTCTCCTTATCAGACTGGTTGTCAGAGCTCAAAGAACTGGTCGTATCTTCACAATGCCATTCCTCCCTTGTAGTGCTTCCAGTTCTTATATCAACTCCCAATTCTCCAATCATCCCTTGTACCGCAGCCAGCATGGTCTCAGGTATGCCAGGCTTCGACTGATCTTTCTCAGTAGATTGGGCTGGTATCTTCTGAATGACTCGTGCTTCAGAACTTTCTGGCTGCTATGGCTGCTTCTTGGCTAAATCCTCCGTGATTTTCGCCGCTAGTTCTCTCTGCTACTACCATTCATCAACCATCTTCTCTTTACCCTTGGCCTTCCATACCTCTCTGTGTTGAGCCCATTTGCTGCTTTCAGTAGTGACTGGTTTTTCTGGAACCTCTGGAATTTCCTCAATTACTACTCCTTTGCTCCGTGTTATTAACCGTACTGGAACTGGCTCTGGTGCCTTTGCCTCAGTAGCCACAGTTGCAGGTGTGTCTAGACATTGAGCCGTGAAATGCCCATACTTTCCACAAGTATAGCAATTCAAACTCCGGCTCTGGAAGTTACCACGCCCCCGGCCTCGGCTAGTACCCACTTGGTATCTGTCGCGCCCCGGACCAATACCACTGGTACCTGGTTTCTCCTCCTGAGAAGCTTTGGCGGTTTCCACTCTTACTGGTTCGCTATATGCTACTACTGACAAGTCTTTGCCCTTATTGAAATGATGAATCCTAATACCACAATTATTCCATAAATGGCCAAAGGCTTTACAATAAGTACACTGTGGGCACTCGTTAGAAACATGGTCCTTGGATTTACATTTTGAACACCAAGTCTCCATTTTTCTCACTGGTTGTCTGGTCAGGCTCATCTCAACAATCTGCCTAGCCATCTCTTCAATCTTCTTCGTCTAGGACCCCTTTTTTGACTTATCCTTGGACATCTCATTGGAGCTACTCTCACAACTACTGGAAACTTCACTGGAATCAGAGTTCTCAGTAGAAGAACTACTGCTACTGGATCTTCTCTTCTCATGGCCCTTTTCCTTCTTAGCCTGTTGTTCCAATTTCAGTGCTCACTGTACCAGATCATTGAATTTCTTCGTTGCTGCTGGTACCTCTTGCTCTCTAAGCTTCTTGCTACGAAAGCCGTTCAGGAACCATGCACGCAGTCGCTTTTCTGACGGCGGTTCCTGCAACACAACTGCCTTGTCAACTCCTTGATTTTCTCCACATAGCTTTGGACTGACAAATTCCTCTGCTTGATCTTATCCAGTTCACAAAGAATATCTTCATCACCTCTGTTGTCGGAATACTCCAGTCTGAAGGCTTTAAGTAGTTTATTATAGGATCTAAGCTGACAAGCGGGGTAATGGTAGTACCACTTTCTCGCTGCCTCCTTCAATGTTTGCGGAAATTATTCACCCAGTCATCCTCATCAATATTCTTCAGCTCTGCATACTGCTCAAAAGCTTGGATGTGAACATCCGGATCGTTCTTCTTGCCCCCTTTGAATACTAGAAAAGAGATTTTTAGTGAGGATGTGTAATCATGCCGATTACCGCCGCTGATCCTGCCGCTTTTCTTCTTAGAGTATGAACGCCGCTTTGGAGTCTTCTTATAGTTGTCAGTATCTACATCCCAATTAATATCTGTTTCTGTCGCTGTGTCAATGTCCTCTCTGGCGTGTCTACTGGAAGTGTGGTGACTGCTTGGTACCCTCATCCCCCTGCCTGGACCGAGAACTTTTGGCCTTGCGTGCTTCCCTTTCTGTCCGTCTGCGTCTAGAGTGACTGGAATGCTGTGAGTCCTGCGTCTCATTAGCCTGACTGTGCTCCTCATGGGCCTCAGTGTCAGTCACCCTCTCATGCTTAGGGTCAGAGTCTCTTCTTGACTCCTCAGGAATAGGGTCAACACAGATGGGTGGTTTCCGGCCACGACTGATTTTGGGTGCCATTTCTGTAGCTGAGAGCTTCCAATTGGGAGAAGAGTGTTCCAGTCAACGAGCTTCAGCTCTAGCCACCGTGATCGCCAAAATGGAATTGGAGATGATCTCTTGAGATAGCTAATTCCAGTGTTAGAAGCTTACAGCTACTGGTGATGTATTAGTTCATATAGTAGATTGGACAAAGGAACAGAAACTGAACTGGAATAAGAACCAGACCAAGTACTGAGAATGATATTTAGATTCAGATTAAGAGTCAGGTTCAAAAAAATGAGTACAAAGTAGGTATAACTGGAATATACTGCACTGCTGTAATTGGAATTACAGATGAAGGATTACAATGAAGATGATGCGGCTTATGGACCAAAGATGAAGAGAGTACAACTGACAATTGACTTAATGCCTGCATGTAACTTATGACCGTAACTGCTGACAACAACTGCCAACCCGATTACAATGTAATGGGTCTTATTAATATGCCTTGGGTTTACCATGGTAATTACCGTAGTAATTACTGTCTCAGCCATCTACAACTATGATCCAGCAAGATGTCTCGAGTGCTATGAGGAGCAAGATGTCGCGATTGCTATAAGGAGGAGTTAGAGTTACATGGAGTATGAAAGGAGAAAAACATTCTAAAATTTGATAGATTTGTAATTCTAGATTTGGTTGAGCGAGTTTAATAGCTTCAACAAAAATATATCCATAGCTGGAGTGAGTTTCAAGTAGGCATCATCAAAGAACATTGGGATCGAGTATGTATGAAGATGAATTGGATTGTGCTAATGTGCTTATCTATACAAACGTTTGCAAACAAGTTCATGCTAAGATTGAACTTGTTGTAGATGAGTGCTTGCTTTAGAACAACATGTTATTTACAGGTTGAAGATGATGAAGGATTTGTAAATGTTGATTATGTCAAGCTTAGAATTTTGGATTCTAAGTATCCAACCATGCCAATAGATGAAGCCTAGGATTTACAAGGTTTGGACATGCGTGACTTACAAGATGTGGATATATATGTATGATGAAGATTTGCAAGGTGATGCTTTAGAGGGGTTGCAAACTCCCTCTTTGCGGCAAGATTCTATGATGTAGAGGTCACAATCATATTAATCCCATATTAGATGATGCCTATTCAGAGGGGGTGCATGATGAACTGCAATCTTTTGGTGTTACAAATTGGTGGTTCTATTATGGTGGTGGTATGGATAGGAAAGTAGATGTTATTTTCCATATGTATGTGTAATTTTCTGCTGCAAAAGTTCATAGATACTTGGCTAAGGGAAAGATAATCGAAGAGTAGTTTACATAGCTAGTATGTCTGCTATATGTGGAAAGGTTAGCTTACAACCTAAGTTGCACAGGGTAGAAAATTCTTCTAAAGAGGTAGACATAGAGCTTATGTTTTATTAGACCAAGCCTTGGAATGGTTCTATATTGCAAATGAGCTATCTGTACGATCCCGAGATGAAGTTCAAGTTTATAGGAAGCCCATGTTTGAAGATTATTGCTAGCATGTTTATAGTGGGGTAGAGATCATGTGTTTATGAATTTTATGTTTGCATGTTTATTTAATGCAATTGGCACATGCTAGAGGATGTGTAGTTTTAGAGGGATGGATGTCATGCCATTGGTACAAACAAAGTTGGTTGAGGCAAGAAGTAGTACTTAGTAGTGCCAGAGGTGTGCACATGTGCATGGTAAATGGTTTTAATAAGTATCAAGGTCTTGGGCAACCAAAAGGTAGGTGAAATGTATGCTTCATGCGGCTTTTCAAGACAAAAAAGGTGCCAAAATGGTCCAATTAGGATGACAAGTTTAAGTGTCCAAAGTGTTCTATTAGTCACATGCAATGTGCTCGTGACTAGCCTTTGCAAAGGCCCTCCTTATAAAATAAGCCCCCAAGTGACTTGTACTCCCTTCTTTTACTTCCCACCTAGAAATCTTTTCCCACCTTTTTTGCTTGTACTCCCCACATTAAAAGAGGAATTACTCACCTTCCAAACTATCCTCCCCTCCCTAACTATGGTACTTGTTTACAAGTTTTTGAACCTTGACTCCCTACTTAAACCCCCTTCTCCCTCCCTTTTTGTTTACACCAATGATGAGCTAATATAGCGAAATGCGTTTGGTGTAGACTCTTGTGTAGTTCCTCTTTCCCTTTCCTTCTCTCTCCCCCCAACCCCCCCCCCCCTCTTCCTTTCCTTTTCTCCATTTTCCTACCTTTTTTGCTATTACTCTTGTGTCGAAAACAAGTTTCGCTCGCCAAAAATACTTTTTTATTCAAACATGTTTTTCTAGAGGGGCGACCTCTTTGATATTTAGCGTAGCACTTGTCTTCCTTCCTTTTAACAATAACCTTCTCCCGCCCTTAATGTTTTTTCCTACCCGCACCCCTCCTTGCCTATCATGAAAACCTCCCCTTGTAGTTTACTTTCTCAAAGCATCACCTTCAACAAACGGCTCGGAGGGTTTTTTCCAATAAATGCCTCTTCCCAAGGTTGAATAGGCCCAATATGCAGTGCGCGTTTATTCTCTGGCAATTATGAGAAGCGCCGCACCATTCACTGCATGCTTTTCCGTGGATCTTCTCACGCCTACCTCCTTGCCTCCACAGCTAACCGCCCCAAGTTTACCACTGCTCGCTTCAGCACAGTAGCGCGCTTTAGCCTCAGCACCACATGCCTCATCTCGCTTCAGTGCCACACAGCTCGCTCCACTTCAGCACAACAACTCACTTCAGCACACAACACGTGCAGCTCCCATCACACCAACGCCAACCGTCATAACTCCCATCGCACAACATTTACACACAAACCCATCGCGCCAATGCATACACACCCGCCACCCTGCACAAACCTACTTACCTGCCCCTGTCTCAAGCTTTGACAACGGCGCCAGCAAGCCAACAAGCGCGAAGCATGGTTATTCCCTGAGGCACACTTCTACACCTGCAAACCAGCGAGCACCCAGGGGCTCTAATCGGGAGTGTGCAACAAGGCGGCTACGGCAATCGGCCACACCCGACAGCAACTTCACCCGACGGCGGATCGCTCCAAGGGGTTCCGACAATCAGCTCCCGCCGACTGCGGCCCCCGGCGCGCCTTTCTCCTGTCGTCAGTCTTCGGCTTGTTTCTCTTGCGGCTATTACGGCTAATAAAGGGGGCTCGTTTCTCTTGTGGCTATTACAGCTATAAAGGCGGCCACCAAGTCGCTCTTCTTTCGGCGGCGTCAACATCAACCTAAGCGCACAAAGACACCCTGCCTGCGCTACGTATACGGTGGAGGCTAGTCGTTCTCACTCTACAAGCAATAGTGAGCCTTACGGCGTGTCCGTCGCACTCTACAAATGTCAGTTATTCTCATAAGCGGCTGTCTTTTCACTCTGCAAATGGCGACAACAACAACGGCTAGTCTTTACCTGCAAACGGCGACAGCGATAACGGCGGAGTTTTTTAACCTACGTCCTTAATCAACAATAACGGCGGCAATAGTAATGGTGGGGTTTTTTTTAATTATTTTTTTAAATAATAAATTTTAACCTACATCCTTAAGCAGCGGCTGGTCAAAACAACGACAACAACAACGGTGGGGGTTTTTTAACCTACGTCCTTAATCACCCTACGAAGCATTGCCTTCGCACTCGCTGAAGCGGCAGCGCAAGGGTCTTTGCATGTACACCGAAAGCGCGTCAAAAGCAGTAGCAGCAGCAGGTCAGCACCTACGCGCAGCATCATCATCATTAACAGTAGCAGCTTCGGCTTTTGTGAGCAGTCAACGCTTGCACACAGCATCAGCGTCCACAACAGATCGTGGGCATCAGGGCGACCACAACAAACCGACGGCCCTTGGAGACCACAGCTAACCAAAAACTATCGGTTTTATGGCTTCCCTCTCTCCTCTTTCCCCCACCTCATCTTTACCCCTTGTTCCCACGGCTATGGGCTTGGATGAAACCCCCGACCTTACTTCGGTGGAGCATACACCCGCCCCCTCCCCCTTTGCGGCTTCCCATAACCTACACACCCCGCCCGTTGACGTAGTCGCCTTTCCCGGCTTCGTCTCGGCGGCTTGCCTCTTGAACCCTCCCTCTTCAAACCTAACCTCTCTAATGCTAACACCAAACATCCCCATTACCTCGACTAAAAAAACTTTGTTTAGTCCGGAGGAGATTATGGGTCTCACCGCTAACCTACCTTTAGAGGATCTCGACCAACTCTCTAGTCCCTCCACCAACAACCGCGGCAAAAATAACCCCACCCTTTTTTCTCATCCCGACTTGGCTAGCCCTTCCACACATGGCTTTGCGAGTTCCTCCTACCCAAACCATGGCGGTGTTTTCTCTAAATCTCCTCAAAGCGGCATCCTCACTAATCCCCCCCTTACCTTCCCCTCGTCGTTCGGCTCCTTCTCGGCTAGCTCTTCAAACCTTTCTCCCTTTCCACCATCCCTCCCCATCCTACCCGCTATAGAGAAACCCTTGGAATTCAACAAAATTGTATCCCTTTCTCTAGAGGAAAAAAAAGCCCTCAATCTCAAGCTTAACAAAGCCAAATCCTACCTCACGCACCTTCAAATCCTTCACGCTAACCAAAAAGCCCCTCATAGTCTTTGTATGAAAACCCCTCGTCTTACCTTGGAAGACGTACATGCACAAGCACTTTTAAGCGCGAAGCTAGAAGCACTAAACATTCAATTCCAACTAGATTGCACTAAGGCATACATCCAAGCCCAAACTTTACTCATAAAAAATCTTCAAAAAAGCTTTGATGACTACCACGATATTGTGGAAGAGAGGCTTCTAGAACTCACTAAAAAACTTGCACCCATCTCTTTCCCTAGGGTGATTCCCTCGGCTTGGGCCAACCAACTCCTTTTTTGGAAACAAACTTCCCTCAATGAATTTGATGCCCTCCTACAAAATGAAATCCTACAAACTCACTTAGCCTCTTCCTTGAGCATGGCGGCTCATAATCCTAGGAAGAGATCACAAATCTCTCTCCAAGAAGAAGTGGAATCCCTTCCCAAAGAAGAAACCGTGGGTGAATTAGTGCATCACGAGGTCACCACACAAATGAAAAATCTCCTCTCTCCTCCTCATAAACCCTCTTTTCCCAAACGCCCTCACCACACTACCCATCCCAAGACTTCCTCCTTCCAATCCAAACCTTCCAAACCATACCCTTCCGTGGCTAGAAATTCCCATGAAGAATTTACTCATCAACCATTTAAAAAACCCAAACCCTCCTCCCCTACTTTGTACCCTCACCACTCCTCCCCCTCTTGTAATCTCCCTATTTTAAACACTCCAAAAAATCCCTCTCCCTCTTCTAGCAAGCCTTCTCCCTTGCCCTCTCTTCTCCAAACTCCTAACTACCCACTCAATACACCCTCCCCCAAACCTCCCTGCTTGCCCCAAACCAAGCCACTACATCCAAAGTATAGCCTCCCCAAAATGCTCAAAAAACTTGCAATGGAGGAGGACGAAATAGGGCTAGAGCACCCTACCTCTTGGGTCCACTTGCTTTTTTCAAAACCCCCTCTTTTTCCTCACCTTTGGACCCCTCCTCCTTGTACTTTCCCTCTCCTCCCCCATCTCTCCCACCCCGGAAAAATGCGTCATAAATTTTGGCTTCCTCTTACTAACCCTCACCTCTTTAAAATTTTGATGCTAAGCAATCTTTCTATCTTCTCTCTTGAGCACAAAATTACAAACCTCTCCTCTCACAATCTCTCTAGTCACCCCCTTTCCTCCTCCGGACATAAACTCCTAGGTCTTGGGCTCAATTATATCCCTCCCTCTTCTCCACCCCTTCCGGACGCCATTCTTCAAGCCTACTCCAATTTAAAAAGAAGCTTCCACCTTAGAATGTTTTTTAAGGACTCCTCCCCTCCCTCTACCCTCTCTCTATTCCTAATCCTACTTGGAATCCACCTCTACTTTCCTCTACCCTAAACTTGGCTCCTTCCCTCCCTCTCTCTCTCTATTCCTAATCCTACTTGGAATCCACCTCTACTTTCCTCTACCCTAAACTTGGCTTTTAAAAATGTGTTCACTCTCCTCAATTCTCTTCTTTCCTTTTCTCCTCCTTTTCACACCAAACCTTTTCTCAGAAATGCCCTATCTTCCTTAAGAAATAACCGAAGCATTATAATCAAACCCGTGGATAAAAACCTTGGTCCCGTTGTCCTCTCCAAATTTTGGTATGAAAAAGAAGCCTTTCGTCACCTCATGGACCCCTCTACCTATTCCAAAATTTCCTCTCCTCCTCTAGCTTTTGTTACCTCCCTCCTCACCTCTATGATTTTGAACTATCCCCTTCTCCCTAGCAACGAAAAGGATTTCATCCTCTCCTCTTCTTTAGTTAAGCCAAAACCTTGCCCCTTTTTTCTCCTACCCAAAATCCATAAGCCATTCCTTGTAGGACGCCCTATTTGCTCCTATAAAGGATATATTTTAGAAAATGCCTCCAAATGGCTCCACACACAACTCTACCCTATCCTCTTATCTAAAAACCAACACCTCAAAGATTCCCATTCCCTTATCTTGGACCTTGTATCCACCCCTTTTTCTCCTAATATTATCCTCTTCACTTTTGATGTAGACCCCCTCTATCCTAGCATCCCCATTATGGAGGGACTCTTAGCCCTCAAAAACTCCATCCAAGAATTTTTTCCTTCACCTAAAGTGCATTTCATTATGTCCCTAGCCTCTCTTATCCTAAATCACCACTATCTCTCCTTCAAAGGGAAAGTGTGGCATCAAACCAAAGGCACAACAATGGGATCTAATTTTACAGTGGTTTACGCATGCCTTTTTCTTTGTTCCCTAGAAGAGGGCATGAAGCTACTCGCCTCCCCTTCCCTTCTTTACTTCAAAAGATTCATCGATGATGCTTTCGGTATTTGGGATGGTCCTACTTCCGGCTTAAGGAAACTCCTTCAAAATTATGGACATCCTCTCCAAGAGCATATCAAAATCACCTCTTCCATGTCCTCTCAAGAGGCTTTCATTTTGGATATCCACTTCTTCAAAGGACCCTCTTTTGCCACCTACGGTATTCTTGATTCACACTGTCATCAAAAAAGCCTCAACTCCTACAACTACATTCCTTGGCAGTCATGGCATCCTACACACCAAAAATTTGCCTTCATCCTTGCAGAACTCAAAATGTACATTGTCCGGGAAAGCTCTCTTACAGGGTTTATCACTATTCGCAACCTCTTTTATACCAGACTCAGAGCTAAAGGCTATCCCCCCTCCCTTTTGGAATCTTGTTTCCTTTTTATTTCTTATGAGGTAAGACCATCTCTACTTCATAAAACGCATAGCACCAAGCTTTCACCAACCATTGTAAAAATTCCCTTCTCTCCCCTTACCCACACACTATACCTCTCCCACACCATTAACAAACCCCTCACTAAACTTCTCAATAGTGATCCCGAACTCATGCACCTTCCCAAACCTATCTTATGTTGGCTTAATGCTCCAAATATCGGCACCCTCCTCTCCCTTAAACCCGACCCTACCAAACCCGACCCTACCTAACCTTGCTATCCTCCCCTCCACTTACTCCACTAAATCCTCCACCTCCCTATAATTTTTCCACTATACCTCTTCCTAACCTCCACACAGGGCTCATTTAATTTTTGATTGACTAGCCTTGCAAAGGCCCTCCTTATAAAATAAGCCCCCAAGTGACTTGTACTCCCTTCTTTTACTTCGCACCTAGAAATCTTTTCCCACCTTTTTTGCTTGTACCCCCCACATTAAAAGAGGAATTACTCACCTTCCAAACTAGCCTCCCCTCCCTAACTATGGTACTTGCTACAGGTTTTTGAACCTTGACTCCCTAATTAAACCCCCTTCTCCCTCCCTTTTTGTTTACACCACTGATGAGCTAATATAGCGAAACGCATTTGGTGTAGACTCTTGTGTAGTTCCTCTTTCCCTTTCCTTCTCTCTCCCCCCAACACCCCCCCCCCCCCCCCCCTTCCTTTCCTTTTCTCCATTTTCCTACCTTTTTTGCTATTACTCTTGTGTCGAAAACAAGTTTCGCTCGCCAAAAATACCTTTTTATTCAAACAACTGCCAACCCGATTACAATGTAATGGGTCTTATTTATATGCCTTGGGTTTACAATGGTAATTACCATAGTAATTACTGACTGATCCACTGCCCGTCTCACAGGAGACGGTTCCCACATAGTGAAACTATCTCAGCCATCTACAACTATGATCCAGCAAGATGTCTCGAGTGCTATGAGGAGCAAGATGTCGCGATTGCTATAAGGAGGAGTTAGAGTTACATGGAGTATGAAAGGAGAAAAACATTCTAAAATTTGATAGATTTGTAATTCTAGATTTGGTTGAGCGAGTTTAATAGCTTCAAAAAATATATATCCATAGCTGGAGTGAGTTTCAAGTAGGCATCATCAAAGAACATTGGGATCGAGTATGTATGAAGATGAATTGGACTGTGCTAATGTGCTTATCTATACAAACGTTTGCAAACAAGTTCATGCTAAGATTGAACTTGTTGTAGATGAGTGCTTGCTTTAGAACAACATGTTATTTACAGGTTGAAGATGATGAAGGATTTGTAAATGTTGATTATGTCAAGCTTAGAATTTTGGATTCTAAGTATCCAACCATGCCAATAGATAAAGCCTAGGATTTACAAGGTTTGGACATGCGTGACTTACAAGATGTGGATATATATGTATGATGAAGATTTGCAGGTGATGCTTTAGAGGGGTTGCAAACTCCCTCTTTGCGGCAAGATTCTATGATGTAGAGGTCACAATCATATTAATCCCATATTAGATGATGCCTATTCAGAGGGGGTGCATGATGAACTGCAATCTTTTGGTGTTACAAATTGGTGGTTCTATTATGGCGGTGGTATGGATAGGAAAGTAGATGTTATTTTCCATATGTATGTGTAATTTTTTGCTGCAAAAGTTCATAGATACTTGGCTAAGGGAAAGATAATCGAAGAGTAGTTTACATAGCTAGTATGTTTGCTATATGTGGAAAGGTTAGCTTACAACCTAAGTTGCACAGGGTAGCAAATTCTTCTAAAGAGGTAGACATAGAGCTTATTTTTTATTAGACCAAGCCTTGGAAGGGTTCTATATTGCAAATGAGCTATCTGTACGATCCCGAGATGAAGTTCAAGTTTACAGGAAGCCCATGTTTGAAGATTATTGCTAGCATGTTTATAGTGGGGTAGAGATTATGTGTTTATGAATTTTATGTTTGCATGTTTATTTAATGCAATTGGCACATGCTAGAGGATGTGTAGTTTTAGAGGGATGGATTTCATGCCGTTGGTACAAACAAAGTTGGTTGAGGCAAGAAGTAGTACTTAGCAGTGCGAGAGGTGTGCACATGTGCATGGTAAATGGTTTTAATAAGTATCAAGGTCTTGGGCAACCAAAAGGTAGGTGAAATGTATGCTTCATGCGGCTTTTCAAGACAAAAAAGGTGCCAAAATGGTCCAATTAGGATGACAAGTTTAAGTGTCCAAAGTGTTCTATTAGTCACATGCAACGTGCTCGATGTGTTCTAGAAGCCGGTCCATACAGCTCGTCAATCAGAGCCCAGATATGCAAGATATTATAGTTTAAAGATAGAAGTTGTTGTAGAACCCCGACAGACAAGATAACTGGGGACATGTGACTAGAGTAGATGCCAGTAGATATACGCATAGTGCTTGAATAATGGAGCATGCTTATCTTTTCAGATTGCGGATCGGAGCTCTAGATTGCAAGATATGGCCATAAATTTTTTTTTGGGGGTCAGTTATGTGTCCGCCCAAGTGCATGGGAGGTCGTGCCATCTGGCATTTTCTTGGCTCTTGGGTGATGGATTCGCTTGCAGAAAGTTTAAAGTGCAATTAATTGTGTGCAAGTGTTTTGTGTTGACAGCTAACAATTCGTTACAAGAGGTAGTTTGCATTTGAAGCTAGGGAGGAGGATTATGAAGTGGGTATAGGAGCTGCAAGAGTTCAAATTCGAGTTCAAGGTAGACCACACGAGTCGGTCTCACTTGGCGGACATTCTTGTCAACAAGGTTGTTGATTTGCCAGCCTATCCAAGAGTGGTGTGAAATGAAGCTAAAGAGGAGCCTGATTTGGAGAATGCCTTTACAATGTGGTCGATGGAGTGTATTGATGAAGGGCGGTACAAAATGCAGGTGGAGGTGTGGTGATAGACGACCCACACGACCAAGCCATATTTTTGAAAGCTTATGATCTGGAGAATGTCCACACCAATAATGAGGCGGAGTATCTCACTCTGCATTTGGGTTTAAAGCAGTGTATCGAGTTTGGCATTTCCAGGTTGGTGGTGAAGGGTGATGTGTTGCTAGTCATCAAGCAACTGTTAGGCCAATGACAGGTAAAGTGGGATTCTTAGAAGCATTGGTTCTTTTCCATTAAGAAGATGCTAAAGTTTTTTGAAGAAGTTCAATTCAAGCATGTGAGGAGAGAGCAGAACCAAGAGGCGGACTAGTTAGCGAGTAGCAAAGTGCAGGTGCAAGTTGCAGGCCTATATGTGGCCCCAGCCACTTATGCAGGTAGGGAGACCTTGAAGGAAATTGAGGGGTTTTTGAGTACAAGGCAATGTCGTCCAAGTTGCTGAGAAGAAGAGTGGTGTAGAAAGCCTGCAAGTTCACACTGGTAGGTGAAGATTTGGTGAACTATGGGCGTGACACAGTCCTAAGGAGGGTGTTGTAAGGAAGAGATAGATATAGTGCTGGAGCAATGCCATGAGGAGAGCGTACATCAGGGTATAGACCAGGTTCTGTTTTGAGTGCTGAGAGCAGGCTTTTAGTGGCCTTCCATAGTGAAGGACGTGCATTATTGGTGCAAAACATGCCACAATTGTTAGACTATAGGTGAAAGGCAATTGATAGCCAAGTCATAGGGTGCCATCATTGCACAAAGTGCTTTTGAGAAGCGGGGTTTGGATGCCATAGGTCCACTCCCAAAGTCTACAAGTGGTAAGAAGTATGTGGTGGTGGCCATTGACTACCTTACAAGGTGGGTCGAGGCCAAGGCTGTGAAGGAAGTGAATGCTAATGTGGTAGCTTAGTTTGTGTTTGATAACCTTTGTTGCCATTTTGGGGTACCATGGGTACTAGTTTTTGATAGGAGGCGGGGGTTTAGGAGCAAGCTAATGCGTGCACTAGTGGAGAAGTTAAATATTCAGCATCGATTTTCCTCACCCTATCACCCTCAATGCAATGGTCTAGTGGAGAGTGCTAATGGGAAAATTGTCAAAATGTTGACAAAGTACGTGTATAAGCAAGAGACTGAGTGGGAAACAAATCTAGAGAAGTGTCTGTGGAGCGTACAGGACGTCTTGCAAAGTGGCTACAAATTTCACTCCATTCGAGCTAGTCTATGGTAAGGAGGTTGTATTGCCGGTGCATGCACAACTAGGTGCTTTGAAAGGTATGTGGCGTGTCAATGACACTCAACATGCGGTTTCATTGGATCGGATGGCCAGTCTAGAGGCTTTGCAAATGGACAAGGAGGCAGCAACAGACTACTATGTGAAGCAAAGAGAGAAGCGGATTGCCAAATTCAATCAAAATTTTCTAGACAGGAAGATACAGGAAGGAGACCTTGTGATGAAGTATGAGAGTTACCTTGACTTCACGTTCCAGAAGAAGTTCAAGAAGAAATAGATGAGTTCATACAAAGCGCAGAAGACCTTTCCAAATGGGACCTATCAACTGGTAAGAGCAAATGGTAAGCTTCTTAGGCATGGGGTAAGCGGAGCGCGGCTCAAGTTGTATTTTGAAATAAGTATAGTGACTGAGGTGCATCAGATTGCAAGGGGGTGGGCAACCCACCTAAAATATGCAGGGTGCGAGAAGAGGTGAAGCTTTTGTACATAACCTATACATAGGGTTGTAGTTTTGCAAGTGCTTTGAGTTGTCAGTTTGGTGTGCTAGTTTCTAAAGTTCTATAGATATGCTTTTGGTCGAACATAAATGCTCCATGAGGGGGCTATGCAATGATGGTACATACAAAGTTGGTCGAGGCAAGAAGTAGTACTAAACAATGTCAGAGGTGTGTACATGTGCATGCTAAGGGGTTTTAACAGGTATCAAGATCTTGGGCAACCAAAAGGTAGGGGGAATGTATGCTTAATGCGGCTTTTTAAGCCAAAAAAGGCACCAAAATGGTCCGATTGGGATGGCAGGTTCAAGTGTCCAAAGTGTTCTATCAGTGTCTTAGAATGTAGTGCTCGATGTGCTCTAGATTCCGGTCCAGATTGCTCGTCAATCGGAGCCTCGGTGTGCAAGATATTGCAGTTCAAAGATAGAAGATGTTGCAGATCCCCAATGGCTAGGACAACTCCCTTGCACATTAGGTCATTAGATTTGAAAATTGGTTGCACTAGCCACGTGTGATTGCCTATGAATGTTGGTGTAGCTAAAGCTGGTTGGTGGAAATCTTTGGAGGCCATTCAAGATGGCCAATCCATGTGTAGTCCCCAAATCTGTCAGATATCCCCCGTAGCGATGTGTACCCCCAGGGACGTGTGTGTGTGTGTGTGTGTGTGTGTGTGTGTGTGTGTGTGTGTGTGTGTGTGTGTGTGTGTGTGTGTGTGTGTGTGTGTGTGTGTGTGTGTGTGTGTGTGTGTGTGTGTGTGTGTGTGTGTGTGTGTGTGTGTGTGTGTGTGTGTGTGTGTGTGTGAGAGAGAGAGAGAGAGAGGTGTTGTGTTCTGGAATTGCTGGAAGCGGGAAAAATTGGGATGCTTACTATTGTCAATTGTGTGAAGCATCTATGTGTCGATATGCACACAAATGGTGATTTTCTTCCAGTGTGCATTTTTTATGGTAATTTCTAGTGGATGAGGGTGTTCTGAGTACCCTGGGCTATAGAGAGGCATCTTTGTGTATTTTTGGGTATGTTCCCATTCCCCCTTTCCATCTTCTAGTGCCCTCACTGAGGAGTAATGATTGCTCCTATTTGAAGGTGAAGTTGTGGTTGCAGACCTGTTGGAGGTGTAGTTTTTGATGAGCAGGTGTTGTTAAAGATGGCATGGTCGGGTTTTCCAATTTTCAATGGGGTGAAAGGTGCAAAAACCTCGTTGCAAGAATATAGTATGTTTGTGCTAGAGAGAAAATTGTTGAGAAATGAAGGTGCAGTTTGAGTTTTTTCACTCATGTTTCATGGTAAAGCTAAAAGATGGTACAATGGATTGCAAGATGAAGAAAAGGAAGATTGGATGACTTTGGAAACATCTTTTTGATGCCAATTTACACCAGATATGCAGTTGCATGAAGTAAAGCAGCAATTGGAGGGTTTGAAGTAAAGCCTGGACGAGGATTTTCAAGCGTTTGAGTGGGAATTCAAAGCCCTTTGGAGACAACTTATGGAGGTATTTGCTGCACAAAATGTCAATTTTTTGAATTGAGCAAATTCATGGATTGCCTGCATGAGGATTTTTGGGGTAAAGTCAAAGTGGATAGGCCTCTGACATATGCAGAAGTAGTAAATTTGGCAAGAGGCCGAACCAAGAAGATTTTGAATAAGCAGCAAGCTAGGCAAAGTTTGTCAAATGTTGTGGTGTCTAGGCAGGTCGATGCGGTGGATATGAAGCCAAGGTTAATGCAAAGTGATGTGTTGGTGGGAGAGGAAATGAGGGTTCTATGGATGCAAAGAGATGGATTTGTTTCGATGCCAAATATGCCAGTTAAGGAAGCTCCAATTGTGGAAGAAAAGCAAGCGATTGCAGATCGGGTAGAAGATGCACATGCAAATTTAGGTATGGTTAATCAAGCTCCGTTGGTGTGTGTTAGAGATCAAAAGATGCGGTTAAGGAAGTTAAGGAAGCTCCAATTGTGGAAGAAAAGCAAGCGATTACAGATCGGGTAGAAGATGCACATTCAAATTTAGGTATGGTTAATCAAGCTCCGTTGGTGTGTGTTAGAGATCAAAAGATGCGGTTTGTAGATGAGGTTGACGTGATGAAAGTAGGGAAAATCCCAGATCTTGAGACACAAGAAGAAGTGGAAGCAGATGATAGCAATTCTATGGATGCAAATACAACATGGGACACTAATTTGTCCCAATCAAGGTATGAGGAATTTGATCTCTTGCATGTGGATAAAGACATGAAAGATGTCTTGGAAGGGAAGGAGAGAATGCAACTCAATGTCCTGGATAAGAGCCAAGTGGAGGAATCTGGACCTACAAGAGTGGACATGCAATTAAAAAAGATGTGTGGTGCCATGCTAATGACGATGCTTGTAAAGGTTTCTATGGAATGTGCTACAGTGGTGCAAGAGGTATGGAGTTTTGCTAAGAAAGATGGAGTAGTCCTGGCTAGGGCTAAAGTGGAAGAGCATATGCTAGAAGAGCAGACAGATGAAGTTGACGAGGCTGAGGTGATAGTTGTGACCTTGAAGGACCAGTTGATGAAGAAGGGCTCAATGATGTTGGTATAGAGTTCATTGTAGGTGTGGAGGAGAGTGTGGAGCATATGATAGAAGAGTTTTCTAAGCAGCAAACATGTTCTATGCTACAGGAAGAAGAATCCCAAGGTGCAGCTTTGCTTTCAAAGGAGGTACGAGAGTCATGGTTGAAAGGGTTGCTTGTGAGTGCAACAATGTAATGCGTTATCCGTTAGATATGGGGTTCTCTTGAGGAGATCACCGCTTTACATGGTTGGGAGGGAGGGTCAGATGATGTGCTTGCAGAGCCAAATGTGTTTATGAAGCAGGATGGTATGCACACTGGTGCTCTTTTTGAAGCGCAAAGCAGGTAAGATGATGCTTAGAGAGGTACAAAGGTGCTATAGGCTTACTGTGTGCATCACGTGCTTGGGTACGACACTATTGGAGATTGTTGAAGATGGATGGATGCAAGCAAAGCTAGATGTTTGATCCACGAGGTTAGACTATGCAGGGGTTTGGGAAACCCACTTGAGGACCGACAACAAGAAGCAACAGTAGGGCTTTCTACATATGGTAGTGCTTGTTTTAATTGCTCACCATGTTTGCTAGTTTTGCAGTTTCTAGACAAATAAAGACATTTTTTGGTTGAACATGAACGTTCAACAAGGGGGTTGGGAAATGATGGTGCAACTAAAAAATTGGTTGGTTCTACAAAGAGTGCAATGCAGGGTTGTGTGGGCTCTCAAGGGCATGTAAAAGTGATTGAGCAATTGTGGAGATCAAGACTAGAGAAGGAGCAGTGGATATGTATGCTTTATGTGGTTTTTAGGGCAAATATTCTCTTTTGTGGTGTCTGTCAGAGGTGGAAGGTTGAAGTGAGAAAAGTGCAAAAATGGGAGTGCCAAAGGTGGCCCTCAATGTGGTCTATGGGCTGGTCCAGACGGCTCCTCAAAAGGAATTATGATGTGAAAGTTATGGTGGCTTGACAAAGTGGTCTGCACATCCATGATGGATTGGACAATTGCAAATGATGAGTCAGAGTTGAAGTGATTACATAAGCCTAGGGTGCTCATCTTATGGTGCATGTTAGTCTTTTTGGATTGCCAAGATATGAGCAGTTGAAGTTTCACTGAGGACTAGTTATGTGCCAGTTTAACTACCTTGATAGGTGTGCCATCTAGGGTTTTTGCAACCTTGCCAGGGTTTATATGAGAGGTATGTGGTATATGAAGGCCATAGGGACCAAAAACACATCAATCGGAGTCCGGAGCTATTAAAGCCTAAAGTCGGTGGCAATTTCTGGCAGTGCGGTGCCAAATGATTTTTTCCAGTATTGGCAGCCTTGGTTTGGGGGTTCGGTAACGTTAAAATACGGTGCTGATTTGAGGCATCAAAGCTAGGGACGCAAGCTTTCAAGTGTTTTTTCTGGCTTGGTTATCCGTCCCCTGGGCAGTGAACTCCAAAGTACGGAAGGTGGAGTGAAAAAAAGAATTTATATATGCATTGTGGGGCTTTTTTTGCCTTTTGAGCTTGGAGCTTTGTGGCGGTGCCACATGGGATAGAGATTACCCCATATGCAGGCATCAACAAAAGTCTAGAGGGGTTTATATAGTAGACAATGAGCCCCTTGTTGGCACACATGAGGAGATAGGGAGCTTGAGCTCGCACGGGGTGGTTACGGGCGGCTGTTCTGGTGGTGGATGGTGGTGCGGCCCTATCAGGCATCGCTGATGGACTCTTGGAGCAGGTGATAATGTGGCCTCTAGATGGGGTTGTTCCCACACTGTTAAATATTTTTTAGAGAGAAGGGAGGGCTCCCACAAGCCCTTGTCACGGCCGCATGATGACCCTCAAGAGGGTTGGCTCCCATGCAACTTGGCCTCCAAGACAGCCGAGAATAAAAAGGGGAGGATCACATGCAAAGTGAGGAAAAAAATAGAAGATAAAAAAAAATAGGAGGTGATCCTACACGCTGGTAAGAAGGGCACGTTTTTTTGGTCTTGGGGAAAGTCTTTTCTGCAACGAGGGCAGGAGGGAGAGCTCCATAGGGAACAAGTCAAGTGCTATCGAGGGAGTTTTTGCGCTCGTCGAGGTCCTACCAACAGAGCCAAGTTGTAGCGAATTTTATGGGGTTTGTACATGACGTTTTTGTCGAAGAAGGAGAAAACCATTGTTGATTCTTGTGCCTTCTTTTCCCCAGTTCCCCCCTTCTCTTCTCTGCTCTGTTCATGTGTGTTTGGTGCCGGTGTGAGAGCGATGTGTGCTCCCCGAGCCATTGTAGGTGAGAGAGAAAGAGACAGAGAGGTGTTGTGTTGTGGAAGTGCTAGAAGCAGGCAAAATAGGGATGGTTGTTATTTGTCGATTGTGTGATGAGTGTGTGTGTGTGTGTGTCAGTATGCATGCAAACGATGATTTTCTTCAGATGTGTGCAGTTTTTATGGTCATTTCTAGAGGATGGGGGTGTTGTGAGTACCCTGGGCTATAGAAAGGTGTGTGTTTTTAGGTGTGGTACCATTCCTCCTCTCCAATGTGTTCATGGTCATTATCCCAATAGTCATAGTAGAGAAGTGCACATGAGTGATTCCATTGTCCACGTATAACATTGAATTGAGTTGTAGCAATCGTCTATACTCAATTCTCAAAGCATTAATAGATATTTCCTAATAGAAGCTTATAAGATATGACTCTACAATCATCTACAAAGACTCTACAAATTAATAAGGAAGCAACATAATTGTTAGACTTTAAGTAAGAGGTGTGTATCTCGTTTGCACGTTGATCCTTGGTTGATGCTCCTCTTGAAGCTTTTTGGGAAATCCATGTTGCATATGAGCTTGCCCTTGAGCTTGCTTCTTTGTTGCATACTCCAATGGATCCTTACAAACATAAGCATGTTCATGGTTAGTGTTCTTTTGAGAAATTCTCATATGCTAATTATCTTGGCTCTTGAATTGTCCATATCCTTGCATAGTGTCCATGTATTTTGTCTTTGTGTTTTCAATACCCCTAAGTTGGCCTCAACATATCTAATTTTGTCTTGGTCTCTAAGATTGAGCCACAAGAGTGCACCGCTTAGAGTGTATCCAATTAATTGAGCTCAAAAGTCACTGAAAGTGCCCTCGGTAGTCATAAGTCAAAGAAATGTCCAAAACAATGACCATAGACTCTAAAAAGTGCTACAAAAACTAGTCTTTAACACCCCTATTTGGAGCATTATAACTCCCATTAAACTTCAAAATTTAAAAATTTTCAACATGAAAGTTGTAGAGCTCATATAAAGTTACGTTTCAATAGAAAAGATTTTCCAATCCACACCACAAGAGAAACTTATAGCTATGCTATCGAGGGCTCTTTTTGCTATCTAGATTGTTCTGGAGCTCCTCAAATGGGCCTCAGATCATTGTGCTAGTGGTTTTACTTCTTTCTGGCTTGAGGAGCTATGATTTTATTGAGAAATTTTGAGAACATTTCTTTTATATTCAGGGAGCTCTGCTCACCTGGCCTATATGGTGTAACAGGAGTTAAATATTAACTAACTTATGGATTAAACACAAAACAGGTGGAATTTTTTATGATTAGCTTTGGTCATCATGCTAATTTTGACATAGTTTTGGTCGAGTTGGACTTATGGCCTGCTCAATTTGGCACCTTGAGACTTTTTGGTACTATAAACCCACCCCCAAGGTAAAATCACCCTTTTGAATCCAATTGCGATATCAGTTTTACCAGTTTCCACCTCTGTTAGCCTTGATTGGCTCAATTGCTTTTGCCAAGTTGTTCCAGAAGTGAAGGTTGACAAGCCCCTAGGATGAACCCTCCTCCAGAGTCTCTTAAAGATGTGAGAATTTTCAAATTCTTCTCTAAACACACTATATGGGATTAGATTGTTTTTGACACCTTGTCACCAAATGGAAACGTTGACCAGGGCATTATGTCTACAAGTGTTTTTGAGTCCTTTGGTCTACCTTCTGCACAAAAACCCTCTATGGTCTCAAAACAATTTGAGTCATAGAGAGTAGTTTGCTAAGTCACTTTTTGACATCCCCCAAATTTTTCTCAAAATTTGACCCCTAAAACTTTAGATTGCAAAAAAAAATCAACATAAAAGTTGTAGAGCTCGTCAAGAGCTCTATTTTGATTTAAAAAAATGTTTTCCAATCCGGCACTATATGAGGAAGTTATAAGTGTTTTTGTCCCTCAAATCATCTTGGAGCCCTTGTGCCACGTTTACCCTTTTAAGTCCAATGGTAATGTTACAATTTTAAAATTATGCTTCCATAATCCCACAGTGGCACATATAATTTTGGAGCCCACTACCATCACATGCCAAAATTGTGTGTGGCTATGGGTCTACTTTTTGCTCAAATTTTTGTCTCTAATCTCAACTCAATCTGAGCAGCAGAGCTCTTTTTTTTTTGTTGCAAATTTTCAAAACGAGTGACTTCCTTTCAAAATTTGACCCTTTCACTTAAGACCTGAGAAAACACTTCAATATGAAAGCTGTAGAGCTTGTTGAGAGCTTCATTTTGATTAAAAAGGTTTTGCAATCCATGGTTGACCTAGCTTTGTCTTTGACCCAAGTTGACCATACCTTAATTGGAAAGTGTGCACTTTTGGGCAGACAATTGAATCTACGATACGCGCATTAGATATCACAACGGTCAGCCAACCTCCCCTCCCTCATGCAAGCATGTTTAGGAGGTTGGGCTATCGACCTCACACAAAAATCCAAAGGTAGAAACAATAAGGTGGTTGTCTTTTCATGTCAACTACACTACTTTTAGTAAATATACACTATGCTTGTTGGCATGCTGGTGTGAAGTAATGCAGCCTTGCCTACCCAAAGAATGGGATGGATAGGGTTGGTTTTGTTGTGTATTAGCCTCACTAAGCAGATTATTGTCGTGCTCAAAAGGAATGGGCATAGTGCTACTTATTACCCTTTTTCTTCTACCATGTGAGAATCTTGGAGTACGAGGGCAGATCTAGTGGGGATTGGAATAAAAAGGGTACATCTCTCTTGGCCTTGGTCCTTAAGTGCATCATTGTGTTGGTGACTCTCCTATGATTCCTCGATGTTAGTCCCCCTGATGGTGTGAATAAGAACGGAGCATTGAAAAAATGACATTGCATGAAAATAATTTTTATTTCCCAAAGGGGAAAACTTGCTTCCTATGCAGCTTGGCGGCGATTGGAGGCCCATTTCCCCTTGCCAACTTGCCAAATTTATCCCAAAAAAGTAAAAAGTAAAAATTTAATGCCTACCCTTTTTAGGCTTGGCTACGGATGTATTCAAACTATGCATAAAGTAGGTCGAGCCTCAAAGCCAGTTCTCCCTCCCCTTGTTCACATTGTTGAGAATGTCTTAAAAACACAATCAAAGTAGCAACTAATGGATGTAAGCTTTGTGGATGGGTTGATTGTCTTCAATACGACATGACTTGATGTATATAGTTGATGTACATAAAGTAGGTTGAGCCTCAAATCTAGTTCTCAATCCCCTTGTTCACATTGCTGAGAACGTCTATAAAAGACGATCAGAGTAGCAACTAATGGATGGAATCTTTGTGGTTGAGTATATCGTCTTCAATACTGAAAAGATAGTTAAAACATAACTACTTTTGAGGAGGAAGGGCCACCCATCTCCTTGGTGGGTCCTAAAAACAAAAGTTGCAAGGGCTACCAATGTGTGCATGCCAAAAAAAAGAAGAACAATTTTAATATGGAAGAAACATTCAATTGATACCTTCAAGATATATCCAGCAAGTCTTGAAATCAAGATCTATTATTCAAGAGATAATTGGGATGAATGCCCTTGAACTTGCTCTTTGACCATGTAGTTTGTTGAGCCATGGCTAACCCCATTTGCAAGAATAAATTATGATTGGCTGATAAGGTTTCCTATAGGCCCTCTAAATGTACCTTTAGAGGCTCCAAAAGCGGTTGTTGCGTCCCATAACACCCCTTACCCAATCGTGCAGGAAAGAAGATCATGTGATATGTCTAGAACCGACTGCAATGTTTTTGTTGGGGTAGTCCCACATTAAAATAATTACATTTGATGGATTGTAGGCAGTTTCACCTAAGGGATCGAGGCAAACATGCACTTGTATGCGGCAGTGGCTCACACTCTACGAGCATAGATGGTACACTTTTCAAAGTAGAAATTCTTTATTGAGTCTAGACTTACAATCATCTCTTGGTCCATGCACGCAGGCAAAAAATTACAAACTTGATGAGTGTTGTCAAATAAATCTATTTCCATGAGCTTCAGCCAGCTAGGACACGGAAGAGGCTGTAAGAGGAAGACATGGAAAAACATGATTGAGCCCTAACAATAGTGAAGGAGACATTAGACTAGTTGTCAAACATGGTTGGTTGCTTGGACCTCTCTTCACCTTCTAAAGATGAGTTTTGACAAAGTTCCAAAAATACTAGTGGTGTAATCTTATCAAATCAAATTGTCTAGTTACTTGTCACACTAAACTTTCTCATGACCTGAAGGAGTTCCAATGGAGTTTTTAAGTACTTACATGCTTAAGCTTCCCTTTTGATAGCACATAAAAGTCCCTCAAATGGAGACCCCCCTCTCTTATCATCACTTTGAGAATTGCACATGCTAATTTCTTGCTACTATGGAAGAGTTGAAATTTTATTCTTCCAAAGCATCTAACCATAATGATATTTAGCCTAGTTCTTACTTCAATTTTCTCTATATTTTTGTATGTCTTGTATTTTTAACATTTATAGAAAATGTGAGCCTCTTCTGTCTGGTTTTATGTAACTTTTGACATGATTTGGAGATTTGCCAGTTAGGTTTTCTCTCAAGGTTTTGGACCTCCTTATATATCTCTATTGCACATGATTTGTGCATTCTGTGCATGTGTGTGTGTGTGTGTGTGTGTGTGTGTGTGTGTGTGTGTGTGTGTGTGTGTGTGTGTGTGTGTGTGTGTGTGTGTGTGTGTGTGTGTGTGTGTGTGTGTGGTTTTAGAGATAATACTTATAAACAAAAGAACACTTTGTTCAAAAGACAATTGGCTTTAGACATTAGGAAGGTGATTTGTACTTTTTTTTTCATTTGAATCATTCTTGTACAATATGATCAGAATGAGGCATCGTTCTAGTTATCAAGAGAAAAGAACCAATCTATAGATGAAAAACATAGTCATCTTCAAGGTCAGACTGCAACAAACCTAATCGCCTTTAAGCAAAGATAGGATTCTCACATGCATTTATATAAACATGATAACATATTTTATAGCCATGGGTACATATCACAGGTGTTAAAGAACCTATCAGTTGCTATCTTGTCCTACTTAAATATTATTAGATTAGCTATTATCCTAAAAGCTAGTTTGTGCTGATGAGAAGAAATCATTCCCTTAAATTCTAGTTTTGTGTTATTAGCAAAAGATCATCACTCCTTTTGTTGAAAAATCTTCCCTTTTTTGTTATGTTTAAGCCTTTCTTGTAAAAATAATGTTTTTTATGGTAAAAGTGAACATAAAAAATCATTTCAAGTTAGCAATTCTTGTTACAAGAATTTAACAAGGTAAAATGTCCAAAGTACCACTTTTAGAAGGAAAAAATACTATAGTATGCCAAGATAAACTAAGCTCAGTGTACCATGTATCTTATGCACCCAATTAAATGGGTAACATTTAGAAATTGAAATTTTTATAGCTCATATTTTCAAAAAGATTCTAAAAGTCAAAGCTTAGTCTAGCCCGGTTCTTCATTAGTCAGTGATGACAAGAAATTAGTGATGAGGTCAACTCTGCACAGTAAGAATGCATTTATAATTTTAAAAATCATAAAAGGAATCAATATCAATATTCACCCAATATTACTTATTACCAATTTAAATCAGAAAAAAGATACTTGAGCTTATTCCTCATAGCAACTTCTATCCTTCCCAAATTTCCATCTTGCTTTTTCATATGAATGTTTTAATACTTGTAAAAACCAAAAGGTTTTTATGTTTAAGAGATCAGCCATCATCTGTTTTACAAAACCTAGTACGACCAAATCATTAATAAACCAATTTCTACATTTTTAAGGGATCATGTCAGACTAGCAAACCTTTCCAAATGCCATCCAATCCAATCTCCTCATTGAGAATGTAGGTTTAGTTTAAAGCATTAAATCAAATTTCAAAGTTTGAATGACCAATTCACAATTAGAAATGTATCTTAGCTTCCCAATTCAAGTTAATAAAAGACTAGGTCCTCCGCACTAGCAGCTTGAGGTGAAAAAACATATGACAATTTCTAGATATCAACCAAGCATTGTATGTACTTTCCCATAAGAAAAACAAAATATTCCAAAATGAATTTTTAGCTCTCAAAAACAAAAAATCAAAATCTAGACATCAAGTTTAGTATCATATCCATCTTTCAAAGATTTTAATAAGCATCTTTCAAAGTTGCTTTCCATGTCAAGGCAAAAAGACCGGGTAAGTTAGAATTGGAAAACGTGTTGTGAAGTGTTCTCAAATCTATGCTAGGAAAAATAAAAGTGAAGTGATGTAAGCTTCCAAAGAATATACCCTATAGGTTAAATGTCTTTGCTAGATACATCAATATAACACCATAAGCATATATCAACATCGGAAGAATAATGAGCACAAGTTTCCAAATTAAAACTTTATGCGTGGAAACTAAGAAGAGTGTTGTAAAGGAGCACAACCAAATTTCTTTTGTTGGAACCAATCACAATTAATCAAGGTCGAGTTGATCAATGATCCCATGATCTACTATTATCTATAGTCTTTGAGTCCAAAAACACATAAATTTAGTGTGCCCAAATTAGGTAAAACATTCCAAGGCCCAGAGCCCACTTAAGAAACTGGTTAGATTTGAAGAGTATGAAAGGAAACAAGCCAAGCAAAAGGAAAACCTTATCTTAAGCAATTAGAAGTCTTTCCAATCAAGATCAAGCAAGGCTACATCATTAATGCAACACCTCCAAGGCAAACACAAATCAAATTCAAACTAGAGTGCAAAGCAACTTTAAGTAGAGCCAAATAACATCCAAAAAATCACAATATAAACCTGAAGTACAAGTGAAATTTTATAGCCAAGTCTTGCCATGAAACAAGACAAGCAGAAGGGAAATCTTATCTTAAGGAATTAGAAATCTTTCCAATCAAGCTTACGCAAGGCTAGGCCATTAAGGCAACACCCCTAAGGATCAAGTTCAAACTAGAGTGCAAAGCAACTTTAGTAGTTATAGGTATAAGGAGTAGAGTCAAGTAACGACCAAAAAATCACAAAATAAGATTGAAATACAAGTGAAATTTCTAGCCAAGTCTTGCCATGAAATTGATATAGTAGTTTCATTTCAATAGATGCAAAGCAGTTCAAGAGTCAAAGTCACAATATAAGAAATTGTAATCCATTACAGATTTCAATCATGGTATCACCAATGAGTGTTTAAGATAGAAACCACCGTAGATACATCGTCATTAAGCCATAAACCATTATCAAATTATTACAACTAATAAGGTCTAAAAGGATTTAGAGATCTAAAATTCATCCCTAAGGAAGACCAACTATGGGACAAGGTCAATCAACAAAACTTGGTTTTCCAAAGCATTCCTTCTTTAAAACTTAGAGCTAAAAGAATAAAACAAAGTGATTTCAGAAATGAAAGCGTAGATAAGTAATCATCAATCTATCCGAATAGGACTTTTGAGGAGGCTAACTTGTTGAAAGGAAAAGAATCGGAATCTTATAATGGAAAAAATTGCAGATCCTTTCTTTATCTAGAAATAGGATCTGAGACTCGTCCCTTCATTAATGGATGAAAGTATCCCCCATGTTCTCCATGTGGAGAGAAGACAAAAGCACCCCAGTTTTGAGAGAAGGGACCGCCACCATCTTTCATATTCACTCTTTCCATGTGGCTAGGAAAAAAACTTCTAAATGGATTTACTAATTATCCCCATTTGTATTTTCATCTAAAAATAGAGTGTTTAGGCCAAGATAATTAGTAAAACTAGCTAACTAATTATGAGGTAATTATCATGGGTTCCTAATGCTATAACTTTTCTTTGATGACCATCTCACTGACTTCTAAACATGATTACTAAATATCCTACTTAATTTTCAGCTAGAAATAGAGTTTTTTAGCCAAGATAATTAGTGAAACAAATTAACTAATTATGAGATAATTATCATGAGTTTTTAACACTATAATACTTCTCTAATAATTATCTCACTAACTTTTGAACATGTTTGCTAATTATCTTACTTACTTTTTAGCTAAAAATAGAGGTTTTAGGTCAAGATAATTAATAAAACTAATTAACTAATTTTGAGGTAATTATCATGGATTTCTAACACTATAACATTTTTCTAATAATAATTATCTCACTAACTTTCAAACATGTTTGCTAGTTATCTTACTTAATTTTTAGCTAAAAATAGAGCTTTTAAGCCAAGATAATTGATAAAACTAATTACTAATTACGAGGTAATTATCAAAAATCTCTAACACTATCTGTTTGATAAATATCTCACTAACTTCTAAATATATTTGCTAATTATCTTACTTAATTTTAGTTAAAATAGAGTTTTTAGGTCAATATAATTAGTAAAATTAATTAACTAGTTATAAACTAATTACCATTGGTTTCTAACACTACCATCTTTTCTTGATAATTATCTCACTAGCTTCCAAACATGTTTGCTAATTATCTTACTTAAGTTTCAGATAAAGATACAGTTTCTAGGTCAAGATAATTAGTAAAATTCATTAACTCACTAACTTTTTAACACGTTTTCTAATTATCTTACTTACATTTTAGCTAAAAACAAAATTTTAGGCCAAGATAATTAGTAAAATTGAATAAATAATTATGAATTAATTACATGGGATACTTTAAATATAATATTCTTTTTAAAAATTATATCATGATTTAATAAGCTATATTTATAATTTCCCCATTAGTTTTAGGTTAAAAAATAGATAAGTTTTACCTAATTTAATACTATAATTAATTAGAAAATTTTGATATAAGTTTCTCACCTTCTTAATAGTGTGTACAAACTTTGAAAATTATCTCATAATTATCTAAGCATAATTGGTATATTTTCTCTTAATTAAGGCCAACATTATACAATTTTTGTCATGATTTTAGGTTAATAATTAATTAGATTATTGATCATAAGTAAGAATTAAGTATTCAACAATCTAATAGCATATATGAGTATACTTAATAATAGAAAGAGGTTTGATATTTTTTAACCAATTAAATAATTAAGAAAATTAGACATAGATTAATATATCCTTCACTAATCAATTGAAATTAGCACTAATTCCCTTTATTAATCACAAGAGATTTTCTCTCATAGTGATTTTTGAGGAGAATCTCTCTAAGCACAAGAGATTTTACCAAGGTCCGAGTCTGAGAGCAAATGTGAGCCCTCTTGGTCTTTTTATAGCTTTTGGCAGCCAAGCAACTGCAAAACAGCTTCCCCATCAGCCCCAATCTTCAAGGAGACGCCCCTTTCTGCTATTTAGGCATATTGGAGGGTCTTGTACTCTCCCAAGCACGTGCCTAGGTTAATTTTCAAGTCTGCTAATTTTGTTTTTTCTTTGTTGCTAAATGGAAAAAAAAACTGGCTCAAATATCTAGGAGGCCATGTGATTTCTTATCCTTTAGCCTATGTACCAGAAACTGGAACCCTTACAGGGGCCCCCTATAAATACAAATTCTTTACCTATTTTGGGGGCTTTATGTCGCCTTTTTCACTATGAGAGATCGAAAAGGCCAAGTGTGAAGCCTTAAGGGCTATTTTTTGTTGGAGCTCGCCATTTTTGGCATTTGTGATACATAGAAAATTATATATGCAATGATATAAAATTTAATTATTTTGACTATACCATTGCATTTAAAATGTCCCAAAATCTTAAAATTAAATATCCATACCTCTCATTATGAGTTTAGAGATGAAATTTTAACCTCAAAATGAAGTAAAAAGATTCAAAGGCTTTAAATCAATCTAATTTTTTTTATCAATGTTAGAATTTGACAATTTTGACCACACCGATGTGTTTGGAATGTCCCAAAATCCTAGAAACGACTATTCGTATGCCTCATTCTGACACCTGAAGACAAGGTTTCAAACCAAAAAAGGTTTCAAAACTGCCCAAAAGAGTCATGCACCGTTGCGGGACTCTTTCAGGGAGTTTTCAAGTGGAATTTCACAATCTGGCCACATGGTTATGTCCAAAATGGTAAATATCCTAGAAACGGCTATCCATACGCACATCCCTAGAAACGGCCATTCTGAATGCAACTAGCACATGGCCAAAATTGTGAAATTCCATTTGAAAATTGTCCAAAAGGGCTAACGCTAGACCCTTTGGGACTGTTTTGGGACCTTTTTTGGCCCGAAACCCCGTCTTCAGGTGTTGGAATGAGGCACACGGGTAGTCATTTCTAGGGTTTTGGGACGTCAAAATTTTCAAAATTTAACAACTATAAAAATTTAGATTAGTCCAAAGTTTTTTTTGAAGCTTTTTTCTTTATAAAAGAATAGATGGATATTTACTTTCAAGGTTTTTGGAACATCTCAATGCCACAGTCTTTTCTAAGATCTATGGACATTTCAAAGAGAGTGCCATATCAAAATTTTCAATATTTATCTCTCTCATATAATATTGTAATAAAAAATCTATGAGTTGAGAGTATGATTTGACACAAAATACCTTGCAAGGTTTTAGGTCACGTCCACGTTTCTTTTGTAAAGTGTTAGAACAAAGAGTATCCACAAAATATATAAGTGAGATCAAAGTTGTAATTTTCTATTGTTGGTTTATATTTCACTAAAAATTGAAGTAAAATATTTTTAAAATATACTTTATTACAAATTGGATTCTATATTGCAGTCTTTATTGTCTCTAGAGAGATGGCTTATAAGTCATTATGCGAGGGAATCTCTTCAATGTCAGCATGCATATTAGTTAGTACGAGTAGTCTCTACTCTCCCAAACCAAGCTTGATGATTGGGTTTCATGTCATGATCTCGCAACATCTCTTCAATGACACTATGAGCATATATTAAAATTGTGTTACATACACCATATTCCTTTTGTAAAACAAGTGCACAAATCACATTTTTTAATCAATATTTTCCTTGATCAGGTGTATGGTTTGCTCGGTATTTTGTTTGCTCGAAAAGTTCGCTCGGTGTTTGGTAAAACTCTTGCAAAGTACCGAGTGTTTCATGCTTACAAAAAGCACATTGAAGTGTATTATCACTATGTTGTTAGGGAGAGAGTCTCAGTTAGAGAGACCATCTTGGCTTATGTGTCGACATAGGAAAACCTTGCAGAGTCTGTCCACGAAGGCATTGCCTCATGAAAAGTTTGAAGCTTTTTACAATGCTTGCTTCCCTTTGTGGACTAGTCATGTCCATAGGTATGACAATTCCCTATACTCTATGTGCTAGCACTTGTTCATCGTACCACTCTCAAGAAGGATTCTACCTTGCATGTAATGAAAATGGCCTATGAACTTTGAGAATAGCGGAATTAAGAGAATTAGAGTGAGCATTTTTATGAGACTACTTTGAGAACATAGAGGGTGAACTTAATTAGCGGTAGCAACATAACCATTATACTTAATTAACTTGGCATGAACAATACTTTTACAAGAGAGAGAATTAGAGAACTTGACAATAGTTAAGGACCGGTTTGTGGAGCCGGTCCCCCTCCAATAGGCTTTTGTATTATACATTCTCCCATAAAGAGAGACTTGTTACAATACAATCTTTGTGTTCCTTGTGAGCTTGGTGATGCTATGAAGATGGAAAGCTTCATGCATCACAAGCATAACATAAACTTTGTAAAAGCATTAACCATCCCCGGCCTCAGTCCGAAGGCCTCAAACACCTTCGAAGGTGGAGAGAGCTAGCGGGGAATGAGGGTAGGGAAGAGGAAGAAGAATCATTCATAGGAGAAAGAAATTGTTCCTCACTTATTATCACTCTTCTTGCTTAGCATAGCATAACAACATAGTAATGAAGATGGAGAAGATGGATAGCTTAAGCATTGAATCATGGCTCTTGGTTGGATTTGAATTCCATAACCAAGAGTGTTGGTGTAGGCTCTCAACTTCTCAACAAGCTTGGAGAAGGAGATGGAGTTCTTGCACCTTCACCAAGTGAGAATGTGTGAAAAATGAGTGTGTGAGAGGGTGTATACCCCCAAGCACACCCCTTGCTTGCTTTGGTCGACCCCTACTTGTAGCTCAAGGTTGAAGCTCATTGGACCCCTCTAAGCCTAGCCAATCACATGCATTTCAAGCAACACGGGTAGTCTTTGGACAAGAGTCCTCCTTACCCCTTTGAGAGAGAGAGAGCTTGAGATTATCTAGATATTTGTTGAATTCAACTAGAAGCTCATTGGACCCCTCTTTAACCCAGCCAATAGGATTCAACCTCACCATGTGGCTAAGCATCGGGAGAGCCTGACATGTGTCCATGTGCCCCTTGAGAAGGGGGGTGCCCTTTGGGTGAGTGGGAGGTTAAGTCAAAGATTTCCCTAACTTTGGGGCTTTCCCCCTCCTTTGTAGGGTCTCTTTTTTACTTAAGCACCTTACCCTCCATGCATGGGAAGCTTCTCAAGCACCTTACTCATCAAGCATGACAAGCACCTTAGTCAGCAAGCACAACAAGCAACTTAAGAACCTGAGTTAGAAAAAACGACAAGCACCTCAAGCACCTTACTCATCAAGAATGACAAGCACCTTAGTCAGCAAGCATGACAAGCACCTCAAGCTTGGGCCGGGTTCCCACCTCAAGCACAGTCCTATCTTGCCTAAGGTCTAATTGTTACCATATACATGTGGTAGTGATGTGTGTGAACACATTAGGATCGTCGGGGCATTTTTTTCCCTCTTTAGGAGGTTTTTCCCCCCGTGCATTGTATATACACCAATCACTCTAGGGCTATCTATCCTTCCATTGCACACTAAGTAATACACTCTCTGTTGTGTGCCTTGAGATCCCTTCGTATTCTCCAAGCTGTGTGTGTTTCCCTGCAGCTCTAATTCTAACAATTGGTATTAGAGCAAGTCACGTCCTCCCGAGCTTAGTCGCCAGAACACCCCTGCTTATTTTTTGAGATTTCAACGAGCTTTCGCGAGCGTCAACACATCAGAATTTCATTTTGGGCTCATTTCAACCTATGTTTCCACTACAGCCAGGTTTGCACATGCAATTTTGTCATTTTGTGTAGAATTTCTATCAGTGCCAATTACTGCATAGCAGGTCCCATACAGTCTACTGTGGGTTGTGCTATATAGCACGTGCTGAACTCACTCAATTTCTCCTTATTTTGGGTAGTTTTCACATCAGGTGCATGCATTTTCCATGGTTGACAAACAACACAGATGTGTTCAAGATGTTTGCTGCTGAGAACAAATTGGATGGGGACGATTACCCTATGTGGGCTTACATGATCCAACATGTACTTGTATCAAAGGGAGTTTGTAACATTGTGCAGGGCATTGATGAACGTCCTGGTACTGTGGATGCAGGCCATGTTGAGGATGCTCCAGGTTTTGCCGCCAGGGTTGCTACTATCAGAGTTGTTTTGCCTACAGCTGAGCAAGCTTGTTGGGATGTAAGAGATGCATAGGCTCATGCATTGATTGAATTTGTTGTGAAGCACACTATCACTCCTCACATCCGTTCAGTGAAATCTTCAAAATAGGCTTGGGATATTCTTGCAAGTCTTTATGCAAGCCGCAATGAGGCTAAAATTGATTCGCTACGTAAAGAGCTGAATCGAAGATTATACATGAGGAATATGAAATGGAAACTTTCCATGCTGGTGTCAAGGATGTTAATGAGCAACTAATTTCCTGTACAAGAAGTCATTTTTGATAGTTCACTTATGTAGACTGTTCTTGATTCCTTATCAGATTCTTACCAAAATTTTTCTAGTACTTGGAGACTTATGTCCCAAGGAAATCATGAAGTTTTCAAGTTTGATGTGTTATGCACATTGCTGTTGCAAGAGTCACTTTCCAAAGAAAACAGGACTAGGCAACATGCAGTTGAACATGCTTTTATTGCAGCTCAAAGAAAAGGTGGGAACAACAATGTAGCCACTTCTTATGGTTCTGCTGCGAGTAGAAAAACTTTTGTTCCTAATGCTTTTGCTGGTAGCACTTCGTCTAGCAATTCTAGTGATAAGGGCAAAAAGAAGATGCATTTCTACTATTGTAAAGCTAATGATCACTTGATCAAGCAGTGTCCAAAATTGAAGGCAAAAGAGGCTAAGAAGAAAGAGTATGGATCCACTACAGGGTCCAATACAAGTGTAGCGATTGTAGAGTCTTCTATCAAATGAGATTGTGATGCTGATGTTGACGCAGAATGGGCATTTAGTGCAGAGTGCACTTATGATCCTATTGTCCATGATGCATTTATCTCAATTGCTCCAGACTCAAATGTGTGGTATTTTGATAGTGGTGCTACAAAGCACATCACCTCACATTGTGATTTGTTGACCTCTATTGAGTCTGTCCCTCATGGAAATACGGTGGCTTGTTGCAACAACGCCTCTTATCTTGTTCAAGTAGTTGGAAATATTGTGCTTACTGCTGCAAATGGTAGTTCTTTCACACTTGTTGATGCATTGTATGTACTTGGGATCAAAAAGAACCTTTTGTCTATATCTACACTTGTAGACTTGGTCTCATAGTCAAATTTGTGGATGACAGATGTACAGTTCATGATCTCATTTTTGGTGATAAAATTATTGCATCTAGCCTTTTGTGTCATGGACTATATAAGCTCACTTTGTATGACAAGTGTGGACAAAATTTTGCAAATGCAGCTGCAGATTCAAGGGCTATTTCAGATGCAAAACTGTGGCATGCATGTTTTGGGCATTTGAATCTTGCCAGTTTGCTGCATTTTCAAAAATCTGATATGGTTGCTTCTTTGCCACCTCTGGAAGCACTATCAAACACGTTTGTGAAGGCTGTATTTTGGGTAAAATGCAGTGTGCTAAGTTTCCAAGGATGGGTCAGTTCGTGCTACATGCAGATTGCAACTTGTGCATAGTGATGTTTGTGGGCCTATGCAAACTCTGTCCTTGGGAAATCACTTGTACTTTGTGACTTTCATTGATGACTTCTCCATGCATGCATGGGTATGTCCGGTGAAAGCTAAGTCCAAAGTGTTTATTTTCTTCAAGAAAGTTCTTGCTACGGCTAAAAATGTCTTGACATGTACTATGGGAACCCTCCGTTCGATCAGCTAGTCATGGGATAAAACACCAATGTATAGTGCCATATACGCCTCAACAAAATGGTGTTGCTGAGAGGAAAAATAGGTCTCTTACAAAAATGGCACGATGTATGGTCAAGAGTCAAGATTTACCACATTTGTTTTGGCTTGAGGCTGTCATGTGTGCCACTTATGTACTCAACAGGTGTCCTACAAAAGCATTGTAGTCTATGACTCCATATGAAGCATGGCATGATCGAAATCCATCCATTGAGCACATGCGTGTTTTTGGTTGTTTGGCTTATGGTTTAGTGCCACAAGCGCATCACAAAAAATTGGATGATAAGGCTGTCAAATGTATTTTCATTGGTTATGCTGCTAAAAGCAAAGGTTACAGGTTGTACCATCCACAAACAAAGGGTATTTTTGTCTCGCATGATGTTGTGTTTGTGGAAGATTCTGTTCAGCCTTTGTTGTCATGTACTAGAGATAGTAATGTAAGCTCACATTACATTTATGACAGTTTATTGCCTCTTTTAAGTGGTGGAAGTTTGAATGTAAATTCAAACGAGGCAAATGCACAACCTATGGGGGGTTTTGAAAATGTTACAGATCAGTCTATTACTGATGCAGATGTACATGATGTACTTGATGAGGAAAGGCTGAAAATGAGCACACTAGATGTATGCCAAAATGGCTGGTGTACACTTTGTGTGGCAGTAAATTGGATGCACCTTTGTCTAGTCGTACTTGTTCAGGTTCTCATCATGCCTCTTATGCATCAGATTGTTATGCTTTGGCTATGTCTAGCTTATGTGATATAGAGGAATCCTATCTTTTGATGAAGCACAGAATTCAGAAAATTGGATGGTTGCCATGCAATCAAAATATGATGCACTTATAGAAAATGACTCATGGACTTTATGTGATTTGCCTCCAATGCTACTTTCAAGATGAAAGATTTGGGGCTGTTGCATCATTACTTGGGCATACAGTTTAAGCAGTATGATGGTGGTATTGCCTTGTGTCAGAAAAGTTACATAGAGACAATGCTATGTAAGTTTGGACTTAAGGATTGCAAACCTATTGCCACTCCCATGGAAATAGGTTTGAAATTGAGCCTACATGATGATTGTGATCCTGCTGATGTCACTCTTTACCAAACTATTGTTAGCTACCTCATTTATGTATGCAGCACGAGGCCGGATATTCAGTTTGTAGTCTCATAGGTCAGTAGATTTATGCATAGCCCAGGGTCTAAGCATTTGCATGCAGCCAAGAGGATTTTTCGCTACTTGAATGCCACTTTGCATCTTTGCTTGTTTTATCCCAAGGGGAGATCATTGCCGCCATATTTACATGCTTTTTTGGACTCAGATTGCGCTGGTTGTTATGACACGAGAGTGTCCACAAGAGGTTTTTGTTTCATGCTTGGTAGTTCATGTATTTCATGGTTGAGCAAGAAGCAACCTATTGTGGCCACTTCCATTTGTGAGGCTGAGTACAAGGCAATCTTGATTGAGTGTGTATGGCTCAAATGCCTTATGGTTGATTTGGGTGTTGGACAAGACATTGCCAAAATCATCTACACTGACAGTCACAGTGCGTTGGCAGTTGCGAGGAACCCAGTTTTTCATGCTGGCACAAAGCACATTGAGATGCATTATCACTATGTCAAGGAGAGATCAGCTTGGCTTTTGTGCCAACACAAGAAAACCTTGAGATCTTTTCACAAAGGCATCGTCTTGTGAGAAGTTCAAAGCTTTCCGCAAAGCTTTGGGCTTTCTCCTCTTTGTGGACTGATCTTGTCCTCAGGGCATGGCACTTCCCTTTACTCTTTGTGCCAACCCTTGTTCACCACATCACTCCCGGGGGGGGGGGGGGGGGGGATTTGTTACCATATACATGTGGTAACGATGTGTGTGAACAACTAGGACCGTCGAGGAAATTTTTTTCCCTCTTTAGGAGGTTTTTTTTCTCGTGCATTGTATATACGCCCATCATTCTAGGGCTATCTATCTTCCCATTGTACACTAAGTAATACACTCTTTGTTGTGTGCCTTGAGCTTCCTTTGTCTTTTCCAACCTGTGTGTGTTTCCTTGCAACCCGAATTCCAACATTAATAAAGCTAACCCTAAGGTCCTTTAAGCTCCATTAGATGCACATTGCTCTTTGATAGACTACCTCATTTTGGACCCCTATTGAGATGTAACCATCTCTCCTCTTGGTCCCCTACTGAGATAAGTGTAGAAGCACTTATTTCACATTTCTCTTTGGTAGAGTGTCTCCTTTTGAACCCCTATTGAGATGCAATCATTTCTCCTTTTGGTCCCCTGCTGAGATAAGTCCAGAAGGACATATCTTTATTCTAACTCTTGTTCCCATTTGTTCTCCCACATTAAATGAGCAGTTTCATATGAGAAAATCATTTGAGTTAGCTAGATATTAGATTTTATGACATCACCTCTCTCTTGAAATGATAGTCGTCCTCGACTATGAGGTAGAGAAGATAAAGCTTGGTCATTAGTCCATGTTTTTTTAGCGGGTAGAGGATCCCTTTTTACCCTACAACATCATTCCAGAATGGATGACTAATCCATTTGGTGCTTGAGAGACTTAGCTGTCGTAAGCATGTCTGCTCTTTAGTTCATATCATACTTCCAAAGTAGAGTGACAAGTTCTACTTGGTGTTTGGGAGACGTCGTCAGCACAAACATGATCCTAAGCATGCATACTATTTAAATTTGTGCACAATAAAAAGAGAACTAGTCTTATTGTAAGCATTGATAAGGTTCATATTATCCTTAAGCTAGGTTTCTTGTATCCATTTAGCATCTTTAAAAAGATAATTCTTAAACTTAATAAGATATTGTCAGATAATCTTATTGTTTCTTAATACCTTGTCTTCATGTTGTAGGATGGACTCGGATCGAAGTACTTCTTCTTGATCTTTGGTCTGCAACTATTTCTTTTTTTGGTGGTGATCCTTTGTAAGGCTTAAGTAGGCTCCCATGGAAAACATTATGCATGAGCCAATGGTTGGGCAACTTTAATTGATAAGCCATCTCATTGATTGGCTTAAGAATTTAAAAAGGACCATAGTATCTTTTTGCTATTTTAGCATAATAGTCTTGGTGGCCCGTAAGATTCTTGCCCGTAGTATGCCTTGTACGAGCCTTGAGAAACTTTAGCAAGACCCAATCATTTTTCTTAAAGGCTAAGGCTCTTCTGTGCTTATCAGCAACAACCCTTTTTGCCTTTACTGTGGGATGGATATAACCTCTTTAATATTTGGAAAAGATTCTTGTGAGTCTCGGCTATATTCATTAGGAGCGAAGATCTTTCCATGTACTTTAAGTAGTAAGGGACCTTTTGATTTTCCCTCTTTAACCTCGAAAGGTGCTTTCCCCATAGAAGTATGTACAATGTCATTGTATGCATAAACTATAAGAGGTAGGTACTTCTCTCTTGATCTACTTCCATGACATAGGCTTTTAGTAGATTCAAGAATCGTTAGATTAGTTATTTTACTTTGGTCATCCGTTTGTGGGTGATAGGCCAAAAGACAAATTTATTCTACTTCCTAAATTCTCAAAGAGGCCCTTCCAAAAATTACTTGTTATTTTAGGATCTATGTCTGAAACTATGGATGTTGGCAAGCCATGATACTTGAAAATTTGAGATATGAAGAGGGTTGCCATTTGATGTGCCTTAATAGTCTTTTTGACAAGCATAGAGTGTGTTTTCTTGCTAAGCCTATTGACTAAAACAATCCAAGTTGCTTTCCTTGGTCAAATTTCAACTTTTTCCATACCACGCATTTTGAAACATATTCTTGTATGTTTACTTTTCATGGTAGACCAACAGAAATACATTTCTACTCCTTGAAGAGTAGATTATGGAATTCATCTTTGCCCTGCATAAGGAGAAGCATGGGATTCATACATGACTTTCTTATTGTATGAGTGAGTAACACATAGCCTATTGCCATTTAGAAGATAACCATCCTCCAAGGTGAATTTTTCTTCTTTCTTCCCTAATGCAAAGGCTATAATTACATACTTAATGTCTCGGTCAGTAGCATACTCATCTATCATACAAGATAGATCATTGTGAGTTGATATTGACACCACATTTACCCTTGGATGTCGTGAAAGTGCATCAGCCACTTGATTGTGCTTGCCACAACAATGTGAGCAATATGAAATTTAAATTGCAAAAGAAAATTTCCCACCTCATTTTTTTCGTTGGAGAGCTTGGTTTGCGTCATGCAGTTCTTGAGGCTTTGTGATCCATTCATAGAATGAATGGAGTTCCCAAGAGATAGTGTTTCCACATGTCTAGGGCATATAGAACAGCTAGTAGCTCTTTTTTGTATTTTCCCAATACTTGCTTATCAAAGTTGAGTCTTTGACTCTCATATGCTATGGCATGCCCTTCTTGCTCCAAGGCAATCACCACAAGCATCATATTGGACCTCAAATGGCTTTGAGAGATCTAGTAGTGTGAGCACAAGTTGAGAGATAAGCTTCTTGCACTTTTGCAATCCATGAATACTTAACATTATTTTTTTCTAAGTCATGTAATGGGCCTGCTATTGGCGAGAATTTTTCTATGAAGCATCTATAATATGCACACATACCTATAAAGCTTTGTACCTCCTCTAGATTCCTTAGATTAGGCCATTCTTTTATTACCTCTAACTTTGTTACATCCATACAGGTGCCATCTTTAGAGATAATGTGACCTAAAAATTCGCTTTTCTTTTGATTAATGAAAAGCTTATTCTCTCTCACAACTTGAAAGATTACATGAAGGTGTCGCTTGTACTCCTCAAGAGAATTTGAGTGGCTTGAAGATTTTTGTCTATCATGAGTTTGAATGCGGCTAGAGCATTTGTCATGCCAAAATTTGTAAATTATCAAATACATCTTCTATTCGCGGCAGGAGAAATCTTTTTTTTTTCAAATAATGATACTATTTAGTGCTCTATAGTCGACACACATGTGATATGTGCCGTCTTTCTTTTGCACTAAAAGTACTGGTGAACATAATGGAAGGAGCTAGGCCTCATCATCCCTTTTCCACAAATTCATGCACTTGCCTCATGATCTCCTCTTGTTGAGCTTGTAAAACTTGATAAGGAAGTTTATTAGGCAGCGAGCTTCCTGGTAGAAGCCCTATTGCATGGTCATCATCCCTTGTTTTTGAGGTAGCTCACTAGGGATGTGATCAATGATAACATCTTGGAATCCATTTAGAAAATTAGACAGCTCTAATTCCTCTTGTTTCCCTTTATTTCTACTTGTAAAAACATTAGAATCATTTGCAGATTCTTAACAAAATCATATATCCAGAAGTAGACTTTTCATGGACTTATCAAAAGCAAGCATATTTACCAGGGATATGGTGTTCCCCAACTCATTAGCATCTATATACATGGTTTTTTCCCTGTAATTGAAATAATTATCCTTTCAAGGAACTTCATCGTGGCAGCCATGCGAGTAAACCATGGGGCCCCTAGGATAACATAGTCATGCTGGAGAGGAGGGATAAAAAAAATTTCTTTGTTGACGTAGCTTTGGACATGAAGCCTCAAATTCTCAATCAAGGGAGTAATGGAGGCTTGCTGTCCCTTCAAAGCTCCATCAGAAGTAAAAGTATCTCCCATCAAGAAAGCTTTAATGCCCAACTTAGTGGCCAACTTCATTGATATGAAGTTGTGAGTAGAGCCAGGGTCAAATAGGATGAAGGCATCATTCTCCCTTACCTTTCCCCAAGCATAGGAAAGAGGTGATCCTTTGCAACTTTTGGAGCTTCGGTCGTGGAAGCTCTATGAGCCTCATTGTGGGTATTTCTTTTGGGGCATGAACGATAGCCATGTTCTTGCTTCCCACACTTAAAGCATTTGTGGTCCTTACAAAAATCTTCTAGCTCTTCAGGAGAGAGTTTATTTTTACCTTTATAAACTCCCTTCTCCTTGGACCGATTGTTGTTGTTGTTGTTGTTGTAATTTCCTTGGGAAGAGTTTTGGGCATTGGTTTTCCCCTTTGCATAGCTTTTGTCTTTGCTTTCCATGGGCTTGAAATTCCTTCTATCCCCTTGTTGGCAATTGATGCGCGAAGCAACCATAATGTGGTGGATTACTTCGGTGATAGAACAAAGGCGTTGGGAGTTGATGTACTCGATCATCTCTTCGGTAATCCTGCACAGAATTGTTGCTTTTTGCTCGATGAAGTCTATCTTTTGAAAGATAGTAGCCTTGAGATGTAAATCCCAAAACTTGTCCACAGGTTTATGGATAGACTCATGAGACAGAAGCTTCAAAATCCGTCATTCGGTAAGCACTTTTTCCTTTGCATTGCTTGCAAGAAATTGCTTCATGATAGAAACTCGTAGACTTTTCCATGTCGTTGGGGATTCACCGTTGCCACAAAGGCTAGCCCACCATTGAAGAGCCAATTTCTGGAAGTACATAGCTATATGGTGTATCTTGGAGGACTCCCTGAAGCCCTCATCTCCAAAGACAACATCAAATTGCTGGATGAAGGCCAATACTTTGTTGGTAGCACCAAAGGTGCCATCATAGGTAAGAAAAGAGATACTCTTTCCTCCCTCTTTGAACTTCTTGAGTTTTGGTGACCTTCGGCATGCAGAATAAGATTTGTGATGTCCTCTTCTCTTATATTTTGTAGGAGAATGGTTGTGGCTTTCGTTGGAAGATGAGGAAGGTTATGAAGAAGGAGAAGATGGTGACCCCTTTCTTGCCTTTTTCTTCCTTTGTTTCCTCTCTTCCCTTTCGGAGTGACAAGGAGAAGGACTATGGGTTCACCGTTTCCTCTTGGGAGGAGTTGTTGACAGTCTAGACCATTGTCTTTGCAGAGCCACATCTTCAAAGGAACTTAGTGATTCAATTCTTTCTTATTCTTTGGATTCCTACTCGCTTGTGGGAGAGAGTCTTCTTCTGGGAGTCTTATCAAGAGGCCTCCTAAGCTCTCTCTCTCTCTCTCTCTCCTCTTGGAGAGGAAGGGAAATCCCATCAGCACGAAGTTGTTGAGTAACTTCGGCTTGCAAAGCAAGGTTGCCCATAGCTTGTTGCAACCTAGTAACAAGATAATTAACAAACATGGGGGCAACATCATTAGCACCTTCATGTGCAAAATCAAAGTTATCAATGTTCATTCTACTCTCTTGGTTATTGTCACCCATTCTAATTATCCGTATGTATAGAATTACTTTGTGCTTTGGTATCCTCGAAACCTTAGTCGCTACTCTTCTTTACCTTTGAAGATTAGTTCTGAAGCAGCCATACCCGTGGTTTAGATACTATTGATTGCAAAAGACTAGTGGAGGGGGTCTAACATTGCTCGATTGATTATGGTTCTTGTTGAGCTTGGTAGTAGCTCAATAATGGTGGTTAAGCCAAAGGCAAGCCCTGAGAGACTCCATTATTAAGACTATAGTTCCCAACGGTGTACCTCGAACTAAGTCTTTTTCAACCAAGATAATAGGTCCCTGTCCCACTTACCCTATTGCAATAAATATCCCAAACTTTCATGGACAACTTAAGGACCTCTCTTCTTAAGCAAGAAAAGAGAAACCAATAGCTCTGATACCATTGTAATGGAAATGGCCTATGAACTTTGAGAATAGTGGAATTAAGAGAATGAGAGTGAGCATTTTTATGAGACTAGTTTGAGAACATAGAGGGTGATCTTAATTAGCGGTAGCAACATAACCATTATACTTAATTAACTTGGCATGAACAATACTTTTGCAAGCAAGAGAATTAGAGAACTTGACAACAGTTGAGGACCTTATTTATGTGGAGCCAGTCCCCCCTCCAATAGGCTTTTGTATTATAGATTCTCCCATAAAAAGAGACTTTCTACAATACAATCTTTGTGTTCCTTGTGACCTTGGTGATGCTATGAAGATGGAAAGCTTCATGCATCACAAGCATAGCATAAACTTTGTAAAGCTTTAAGGGTGAAAGCATGTATAGGTGGACCGCTTTTTCCACTATATAGTATATGGTTTTTGGGGTTGAGAAAATGGGTGGTTTAGGCGTTTGAAACAGTGGGATTAAATTCAAAATTTATGGAAAAAAATGGTTAAAACTTGACATGTACTAAGTGAAAGCGCTTACTCATTAATGATCACCTCAAGGTACGTTCAAGCACTTAATGCAAATATTCTCTCAAGTCTCGTCACTCTGTCTCGCTCGTTCCTCCCCCCTCTCTCTGTCTCGCCAGCGCCATTCAGGTTTCTGATTCCCTCTTTCCTCCCTCCTTTGCGTTTCTCTGCTAGCCGAAGCAACAAACAACAACATCACAACAACAGCAACCAAATTCAGGAGGAGTACTTTTTGCTGGGCTGGTCATCAACTTCAGTAAAAATCCCCTGTAGCAGCAGCAACATGTATGTGTCATCATGTATCTTGAAGCATTCTATCTCGAATGTTGGTTGAATTTGAATGTGGATGGTTTTCCTAGGTAGCATTTCCAGGTAGCATTGATCCATGTTTTAACATGCTTCATGCAGATGTAGAAGCGTTGTATGCTTGTCTCTGAATGTGTGGCAAGATAACCAAAGGGGGCTTGGCCTAGTGGTTAAAGTGAATGGGTGGGTGCGTAAGGACCCAGGTTCAACCCCTGGCGATATGGTCTGCCCTCTGTTGGGTGGCAAGATAATCATGGATTGTAACTATTAATGATGCATGTGTTAGTTTAGAATTTATTTCTGGAATGTATATGCATTGTGCACATCTAATTGATCACCCTTGTGAATGCTTTATAAAAATGCATCATGCAGCTTGAAGCATGAATGCAGATTTTATCAACTATGTTTGCATGCTTATACGAATGCATCATGCAGGTTCAAGCATGAATGCATTTAACTATTGATCTTGTATCTATGTGGCATTTGTGATTTTTTCAGGATGAAGAACCAGGCTACAAAAGGACCTCCAGACTCTGACAAGGGTACACCTAGGAAGGGAAAGAGCTCTACAGAGGAGTCGCCTATCAAAATAGGTTAGATGCATCATGCATGCATTTCTAAAATTGGTTTTATGTCTTGTAAAATTTCTAATTTTTTTGCACATGCATGCTACAAAAAGAACTTCCGAGTCGCCCAAGGGTACACCTAAGAAGCAAAATGTTCAGCAGGTTAGATGCAGGTATTTCCCCCATGGATTCAATTAAAGTGTTGCTTTATTAGGAAAAAGTAGTGTGCACACCACTAGTAAATATCAAGTGGGTGGACCCCACTTTTTATGGGTACAGCACCACTGATAGGCTGTGTTGAAGTGCTGCACCTGCAGCACCCTTTAAAGTTGGGCAGAAACCATGGTTGCATCACTACATAGTTATGCTGATATAGTGCACCATCTCTTAAAAGTGATACTGGACCACTTTAAAGTGTTGGGCAGCACTAAAAAGAGGTAAGGTTCTAGTAAAAACTGGAGATACAATGGGTGCATCACTTTCCAGTGGAAAACCCTAACTATTTTGTGGTGAAGCATCACTTTTAAGCGAAGCATCACGATGGTGCACCACTTTTCAGTGGTTTTACACACTTTTAACACTAGAATGGTAACAGGACACTTTTATGTCCTTGGACACTTTTGTGTCCTGTTAAGTGACCATTTTTCTTGAATTATTTGAAGAGTATGAAAATGAATTTCTAGGTGCTATATATCCACAAAGTTGCCTTATGAGCTGAAAAAAACCTAGCATTTTTTTTGGAGTATCGATCTCACCATTAACCTTACTCTTGCACAACATTTTTGAACCTAAACTGTGTGAAAAAACGGGTCTTGTTTTTGGCTTTTTTTTCAATTTTTAGCAACTATACCACTCTAAACTTCATGTTTGGGAGGTTCAAATGGCTAGAGGTTAGGCCTTCATAGTTCTCAACATCTTTTGATGCTTGTAGGGAGAGCTAAATGTTAAAATTGAAAGTTATGACCAATTTACAAGAATTGCATAATCCTGTTTTTTGGCCAAAATTAGCACTTTTATGATTTTTTTGGTGGCTTTCTTGATATCCAAATTCAATTTTGATTGTGTAAGTGTAATGTATAACATAAAGCTAATCTTCCTTGAGTTTTGGGGGACCTAATATGCTATATAGCATAGTATATGATGATGGTTGAGTTTTTTGATTGCTGAAGAATACGTACATTTTAGAGTAGCAAGTATAACTTTCTCAATATTGCTAGTTTCTCAGGCCAATTGTGTGTATTTTGTAGGTAGTAAGCATATCTAATCATAGACGACAAACTTGGCTAGATATTGAGTAGTTTCTATGGGTTTCTAGAGGTCATAATGCTAAACCCAGTTTTTTCATGTTTGCTGTATTTAGCACTTTATCATTGCCCCCAAGGTTCCAATTGTAAGAGATCCATTATCCTTTTGACATGATCCATGGCTCCTTTTGAATCCAAAGGCCCAAAGGGAACCAAGAAAACATGTATATAGTATCTGTATTGAGCGTGACTATAGAAACTTTGATGATAGGTCCGCAGAATGGCAAAAATGCAACTTTTTTGTACCTATTTTTTTCCCCCAAAAAAAAATTAGTGAGGTAAAAGAAACCATATGTTTTGGTCACGAACCCATTGAAGCCAACGGGGCATTTTATCTCATGTCCTGCAAAAATCCCCACTCTTATTTATATGCAATCAACCGTAAGAAATTGTTGTTTTGGGCAAAATGCACTGGTCCATCAACTTTGGAGGCTTGTAGTGACCAAGGGATGAGAACAATTACAAGTTTCTCATTTTTTCCATTTGTAGTAGTTATTGAACTATAAGCTCATGGAAGGATTTTTCAAAATGAGTGGATCTACTATGGTTTTGGATTTTTTTCCCAAAACCCTGAAATTGGATCTCTAGTGGTAAACTATAAAGTGGCACTTCTTAACTAGAACGTTATTCGGTACCTTAAAAGTGTGTAGGACCATTGAAAAGTGGTGCTTCTTAACCTGAACGTTATTAGGTATAAAGTGGTAAACACCAATAAAGTGGTGGTCACCACTTTTTGTGGTTCAAATCACATTTAAGTGGTGGTGCGTGATGGTCAACCACTTTTAGTGCTGTAGAACCACTTTTTAGTGATGCTTTACAAAAGTGTAATTATCGTTAGTTCTGCATCTTTGCTAAAAGTGGTGGCTAAGTGCTTTTAAGTGATGAAGCTTTACAAGGAGATACCACATTCTATTGGTGTAGCACCACTTTTTAGGAGTGTAGCACCAGTTTTAAGTTGTGTACAACAATTCACATCGGTGTAGCACAACTGAACAGTGGTTCAGCCCACTTTTATGTGCTGGAGCACCACTTTAAAGTGGTGAAGAAACACCAAAAGGGGATGTATCACTAGAAAATAGTGGTGTAGCAGGACTTTTTAGTGTTACCTAACCAGTTTTAAGTGGTTGAGAACCATTTAGTGGTACACCACCACTTAAAAATTTTGCAGTACCACTGAGAATGGTGCAGAAATCATTTCAACCACTTCTTATTGTTGATAAAATAAGTTTAATTATGGCTCATTACATACTAATATGCATTCTTATATGTTTTTATAGGGAGGTGGACAGTACCACGAGTGGCCTTACCCACTTAAACAAAATTTTGCTTCACCAAGGAAGATTTTCATACCGAATATGGGCTATGCTTGGTTAGCCAGGATCCAAAGCTCCTATGTGATGATGATTTCTCAGATGAGGAGTGGCTTAGTGTATGGCTTTACATGCGCCACCAAAAGGAGAAGATGCATTTAAAGGGGCTGAGGCCTGAAATGTATGAAGAATGTCTCCTGCTATACCACAAAGTATATCAGGGAGCTCCCCCAAACAACGAGGTAGGCATGCATTTTGCACATGGATTTACTTGGCAGAAGTGTAAGGCCCCTGAAGATTCTGAAGGTTTAGTTGCATGGGCTGTGTATGCTGAAGGTACATTCATATCAAAATGTTACGCCAACAGAAAACTTTAAATAGGAAATTGGAGAAATGGAGGTCCACAAACGGTCCATGTCTTGGAAGCGAGTGGAAATTTAATGCAGAAAATATGCCTAATTACACTGACAGTACTTGCACAGGCTTTGACTGGCATACATACTCAGGTGGACATCAATTTTCAGGGCAGGCTAAGGAGGAATTTCTAAAGAAGCGGGCCTTTGGCTCGATGGGAACATTTGGAATGTCAAATGTTTCCTCGACTATATTTTCTGCGTCAACGGCTGATGTAGCAGCTATTTCTAACATGAAGGCTAATGCTGCTGAAAAGTTAAAAGAGAAGCAACAATGTCTCGAAGCAATAAAAATTTCTTTAGATCAATCAAAGACAAAGAGAGATGAGCAGGTTGGTTTGATGCGAGGCGCCGCCAAGATCGTAGAGAGACTGAACAAGGATATGGAGGAACTCAAGTTGCATAAGGTTGGGCTTGTACCAAACGAGGAAGCAATGGCAAAGCTTGAGACCTTGATTCGAATTAGAAAGGAGGCTCTCAAAGACATGGGACTTGATATTGAAGTGCACAATCTCAATAACCTAGGTGAAGAGGCAGCACAGTTACAGGTATGTAAGCTTGATTGATTCACCTAGTAGTAGTTGATATTACTCTAAAAGTGGTTAAAAGCTTGATTGATTCACCTAGTAGTAGTTGATATTACTTAAAAGTGGTTAAACTCTAATTAGGAAAAAATGGTTAGAGACCATTTTATATGGTAAAATACCACTTAAATGTGTTTATATAACACTCTTAAGTGGTACCACATAAAGTGATGAAGACTCTTCAAAGTAATGCACAAACACTTCTATTGTTTTATAAAGTACGTAGTGCTATTTTTTTACAGGGTCAGCATGACACTTTGTTATGGGAAGTAGAAGTGGCGACAGGGCATCTTCGATTTGTGGAAACGATTATTAATTTGTTCAAGTCAAGAATGCCTATCCTTCCTGTCAGGCCGCCAGTTCATTTGGGATCGGACAATAGTTGTGTGCAGTTAGGTGATTGTGTTGCTTGTGGGATGTCTATCATGCAGACTGTTGTTACCGGTGTCTACATGCTCCATTGTCAACATCCGTATCACCCACTTTGTTTTGGAACTGCCTGTAAGTCTGCCGGCCAGTGTCTATTTCATGGATGTGAGGAACCTTTAAAAGATGCTTCAAAGCTGCTGGCACCTGGAGAGGCAAACATGGATGAGCATGTTGGTACAGGTAATCGATGTTTTTATACCTTATGATATGAAGCTGATTGTAGATTCATTTCTTGACAATTTTGTTTCTTTTCTCCATGTAATTGCAGAGAAAGATCCAATGGAAGGCATCTTTGGATCTCCTGTTGATGGAATTGGTAATATTCTGTGGAACATTCTTCTCTTTGAATGTTCACATAACTTAATATTGAGTATTATTACATTGTCTTTTATGTAGCACACTCCGAAGCTGGGTCATCATGCAAGCCCAATATTGATAGCATGTGTGGTGGGTGCAGGGATAAGAATGCATCCCAGAAACAAGCAGGTGAAGACACTCCGGACCAACAAAAGGCAAAAAAAAGGGCTGAAAAAAGAGCAGATGTAGTGGGAGCTCAAGGTGACGCATCCAAGGAGTCAGTCGAGGTGCCTCTGAAGCCAGAACCTGCAATGAACAAGGACGTAGAGGACGCTGAAAAATCATATGAGAAGCCAATTGAAAAGGATACAATAGTGAACTTGTCTGATGAGGACTCGAATCTTCTTATTTCAGATGTTTGTGCACAGATTTTGGGGCATAGGAAAAAGAGGAGCAACACTGAAGAGCGCACCACACCAAAGAAAAAAGCTAAGGTTGCATCCGAGCCTCCAGAGCCTACTCTAGGAGGTAAAAAATCCAAAAGGAGCCTTCATCTACTCGGAAAAAGACTAACCTCCAAGCACCCAACCTTAAACCTCCCAAACCAAAGTCCCGCAAGAAACTTCTGTAGCCCCTATTAACCTTTTGTGCTTTGTAGCCTCTTTGTAATTTTGTCTTTGTACCCTCATTTTGATGATAATGAAACGACGGCTTTATTTTTCGTTCACTAGTTGTTTATTGCTCATTGATTGTCTATTTATTGTACTCATATTGTTCATTGACTGTCTATTTATTGTACTCATATTGTTCTTTCCGACATCATCATGAGCATCTTCAAGTAGAGCTAATTTTTTCTCCAGTATCTCCTGCCAAGTGGACTATTGCCATAGAAGTTCAAGAAATTAATGAAATGGAAATCAATAGCCTGGAAGGTATACTTTTCAAGTGTAGTTAATATGTCAGTCTGATTGAGGTTTTTAAGGCATGGCATTTGTCTATGGTAGAACTTAGCTGGATTGGAGATGTTCAAGAACTAGATGAGAAGGTTGAAGACATAGCAGCTAAGCAGGATGCAGAGCAGGATGCAAATGTAACACCAGATAAAGTAGAGGAAGACCAGGAACCAGTAGTTTGCCCCGAAATTGAGGAGATTTCGCCAAACTGCCCTGGATGGGGATATCTTGTTTCGAATTTCTGCAAGATCAAAAAGCTCATCATCCTTGATCTCGATGGACTATTCGTGAAACGAGATGTAACCAAACGTGATCCAAAGACAAGACAACTTAAACACCCTCCACGTCCAGCTTCTGACAGAGTTAAACTAAAAAGAGTGGATGAGAAGTTGTGGATCTACTACCGTAGAGATGTTGAGCAATTTGTTTGGGATTTGAGGCAAATAGCAGATGCAATGATTTGGAGCACTTGTACTGCTGCTAACATTGAGCATATCCTCAGTACATGTTGGCCAGACATATGGGAACATAGGACTTATTAATTTAGGGATCTCTTCTCAAACTGGCAATGTGAAAAGTGGTCGTATTTTGAAGAGATTGCTGGAGCTCCAAGAGACCTTGCAGGTGAACCTGTGTCTTTCAAGCCCCTTTACCATGTTTGGCACAAGTTTCCAGAATACGACTCCTCTCGGACATTGCTGGTAGATGACTCCAGATATAAAAAATATGCGCAATGTCTGGGACAACTGTATATGTCCACCCACCTTTGATCCTCTTAATGAAGAACAAGACCCTGATTACCTCACGTGCACATTGTTGCCATGGCTGTGCAGATGGGCACTAACCCCCAATACCCTGGAGTATACAAAGGCAAACCCCATCAGCAATCCCAAAGATGAACTTTCGAGTCTAGTCTTTGAGCACTTTGTTATAAATGGAGATGAATGAGATTGTACATCCAAAAGTGCCAGAAACGTTATATATTGTACATTCTTGGTGGATATGTAGACGTTTCTGGATAATTGTTGTAATATACTTTTTGTAATATACAGAAGTTCTGGCACTTTACTGTCTCTACACTATACATGTCTCTACACTTCTGAATGTCTCAGAACCACTTTTTAGTGGTGCTAAACCCCTAAAACGTGGTTAAATTTTTATTATGTTATTGCAACAGTTTTTCTGGAACTGCAACACCATTTAATGGTGATGTTTGGGGGGAGTGGTGAAGCATTCTTAACCACTTTTTAGTGGGGCTAAACCACTTTTTAGTGGTGCTAAACCACTTTAGTACCACTATAAAGTGGTAAATTTTTATTGAGTTTTTCTGAAACTGCAACACTTTTTAGTGGTGATGTTTGGGGGGGAGGGGGGGTGGTGAAGCATTCTCAAAAACCAACATGTCAATTCCATCGTACATTTACACCAATTCCATCTTGTTCAATCTTTCACTAGATGATATAAAATCAGATTTGATTTACAATTCAAAGGGCATGCTATTGTATATTGCCTCATGGTTTTCATTGGAAAGTTCTAACACTTCTCCTATTCCATCGAGCACTACAGGCTCCATAGGGAACTTTATTGCCCTTATCAAGTGGGAATATATGAAAACTACTGGCTTGTTATCCCACAGCTCATACAAGTTTGCTTGTAGGGATTTATACCAATGGCCCGTGACCATATAAGTATGCTTCTCTATCTTGTTGCCCCATGCATCAATTTACTCGTTAGTTGTTAGGCCCTTAGCTACTACACACTTCAAAATGTAGAAGTCAACAGCCTCCTCATTATTCTCTTCAGAAGTGACAGCAAAATTGTCTCCAGGTGTGAGAGCATCGCTTAAGGAGTCATAATGACCTGCATAAGTGGCACCATGGAACTCCTCATCGTCTGAGTCTCCGTGTGACTCGGAATCATTAGCAAGTGGCTCCAAAGTGTGATATTGCCACGTCTCCACATGTGATCTGTTCATACACTTTCTCCAATGGCCAAGACTTCAAGGAAAAAAAAAGCATGACAACCGTTTTGATCGTAATGCACAAGCATTGTTCTCAGAATATCCATTCACACAGTGCATTGCTCTTGAGCCCTTCAATGGTTTGCAGTCCCATTGATGGGATCGTTGAACATCGCCTAGCTTGACCTCCCAGAACACCCTACTGACCTCCCTCTTTTGCTTGTCATACATAGTAGTTGCTCTAGTACTGAGATGCATTCTCAAAAAAGAGACAACTTCAACTGCACAAGTCAACCGCACGCTATTTTTCTTCAATTGCTCATGAGTTAGAGCCCTTTTAATGACAGCCCCAGCCCCATCATGTTCCCCTTTCCATGTCCTGAGCAAAACAAATTCCAATTCATTTCCATGCCAGTAAGGCTCCAATATCTAGCAACAAAGTAAAACGGTCGCTTTGCTTTAAATTGTGAAGCTGCGCCATCTGAACAAACCCAATGTTTTTTAAAGCTTAGCCCTTGATCTCTCAACCATTGAGCATGTAAGAGAAAATCATGTTGCACAAATAAGGTGTCATGTTGTTTATCATCTGAGAAAAAAAAGTGCATGGTCTTCTTTATTGCACCTGATGCGATGCGGAAATAAGTAATCAGGACAAAGATAGTGACCTGCTTAGTGTACCAATGCATTGACTCGATCTCATTTTTCTCCTTGAAGGAGTAATTCTCTGCAAAGTCAACGACGGAGACAACCACATCATCTGGAAACTAAGAAATGCAGTCCTTGAACTGTTGTGCTTGCCACCTAAATATAAAATTGTGAGTGACATACTTCTTCAAGTGGTCTTGGTACACTCGCAAAAGTTCTCTAGGTAGAATTTTCTTGTGGACAATGTCTTTCACAGTGCTCTTTCTAGCTTCATTGTTTAATCCAATAGCACCCACTATATTTTCAAAAAACTTCACAGATACTTGCTTACTCTGCTCAACTTCTTCTCTTGGACAGATCTGAATATTACCTACACCACATGCATTGCATGTTCTCATTAAGCACTGGTAGCTATGGAAACTATGTTGTGCAAGTATAGGGCAGAGTATAGACTCCAACAGTGAAGTGGTACTCATACTTGCATTTTTGTATGCAAGACATCCATGGTTGACAACTTCATCATGATGAAGGCATATAGGGCAGCTGCACATGCAGCAAGAACCATGAAGATCAAAACTTCGAGTCCGCATGTGATTTACTGCCTCTTTAAGGAAAATCATTTGTACATGCGCAATACAACAGCAGGTGTAGCGATCCCTCAATTTTCAGACAAAGAATGGTTTCATAGACTCGAAGCAACGTTGCGAAATCTGAATATCTGCAAACTTTGTCTTGAATCTTAAATAAAGCTCCACCTGCAATATACATGTATACAAATGTTAAAAATAAACTTAGCATTCAAAACTGGTTAAATTGTTTCAAACCATTAAAAAGTGATTCTATATCACTAAAAATTGGTGTGAACCACTAAAAACTAATAATGATACATTCATTAGTATTGTTTTACCTGTGAAAATAATGCACCACAAATACAAATTAGTGTAGAAACTAGTAACCATACAAAAAGGTGGAATATTAAGAGGTTGTGTGAGGACAACTTAATAGTGGTGAGAAACCGCATTCAGCGTAACTAAAAAGTGGTTTGGCATGACTTTAAAGTGAATTCAAACCACTTGACGGTGATGAACCACCAATAAAAAATGGTGTGCACTGCTTGAATATGGTGGGCAACGATTAAAAAGTGGTGAGTAAGGACATGAAAGTTCTGGGGAAGTTCAGAACTAGCACTTAAAAAGTCGCTGGGGGGACAAAATACTAGGCGACAGACCAGCATTAGCACTAGATAGTAGTCCAACACAACTTGAAAGTGGAGGAGCTCTTGTGAAAAGTGTTTGATGACCACTTTAGAGTGGTGAGCGACTAGTTCAAAGTGGCCAGTCACCAATTAAAATCTAGCACTTAAAAAGTAGCTGGGAGGGACAAAATACTAGGCGACAGACCAACATGAGAACTAGATAGTGGTCCAACACAACTTGGAAGTGGAGGAGCTCTTGTGAAAAGTGCTTCATGACCACTTGAGAGTGGTGAGAAACTACTTCAAAGTGGGCAGTCACCACTTGAACGCGGATTCTGGTCACTTCAATGCGGTTTCTGGCCACTTGAAAGCGGGAACTTGCCGCTTGATTGCAGTGACAAGGTTTTAGCTACCACTTGAAAGTGGTGTCTTGCCACTTGGGAGTGGTGCCTCATCACTTGCATGGAGTGATGACTGACGTAGTGACTTAGCACATGAAAGTGGTTTCTCAACACTTGATGACCACTTGAAATTAGTGAGCAACTACTTCAAAGTGGGCAGTCACCACTTGAACGTTGATTCTGGTCACTTGAATAAGGTGTCTGGCCACTTGAAAGCGGGAGCTTGCCGCTTGATTGCAGTGACTAGGTTTAAGCTATCACTTGAAAGTGGTATCTCACCACTTGATTACCACTTGAGAATGGTGAGAAACTAGTTCAAAGTGGGCAGTCACCACTTGAACGCGGATTCAAGTCATTGGAATGCGGTGTTCGGCCACTTGAAAGTGGTGTCTCACCACTTGGGAGTGGTGTCTCACCACTTGCATGGAGTGATGACTAACGTAGTACTTTGCACATGAAAGTGGTGTCTCACCACTTGATGACCACTTGAGAGTGATGAGAAACTAGTTCAAAGTGGGCAGTCACCACTTTAACGCGTTTTCTTGTCACTTGAATGCGGTGTCTGGCCACTTGAAAGCGGGAACTTTCCGCTTGATTGCAGTGATAAGGTTTTAGTTACTACTTGAAAGTGGTGTCACACCACTTGGGAGTGGTGCCTCACCACTTGCATGGAGTGATGGTCTGACGTAGTGACTTAGCACATGAAAGTAGACACCACGTGAAAGTGGTTTTTATACGTGTAAGTGTTGTGTGCACTGCTTCATTGTGGTGTGACAACACTTGTAAGTGTTTACTAACAAAATGTGTTCAAACTCCACTAATATGGTTTTGGTTACCATCATAAGGTGGTGGGCACCATTCATGCAGCAGCAGTAAAAAGTCTATGGCACTACTATAACTGTTGCACCATGACTAAAAGCTGCTACATCACTTGGAAAAAGTGAGCTGCACCACCAAAAACGTTTGCACCTGTAACACCCCTACGAGTTTGTAAAACACGTCTATTAGCATTGGGTAAACAAGACTTTTTAGTGGGTGAACACCACTTTGTAGGGTTTACGGTGAAGCGTTGGTGCATTTCTAGTAAAAACTGTTTCTTAAACATTAAAACCTGCTGCAAAACTTAAAAAACTGGTTCAAACACACTAAAAAGTGGTGTGGAAACACAAGTAAAAGTGCTTCAAAAACATCTAGAACTATTGATCAAATTTTAGAAGTGGTTCAAATACAATTAGAGACCAGTATAGTAATGTTTCACCACTTTTTAATGTTGCAACAGCACTACAAAGTGGTGCAAAACACCAAAACAAGCTGTAGCACTAATAAAAAGAAGTATAGAAACATAATGTTGTGGCAGTAATGAGTTGTAGCACCAATAAAAAGTGGTATAGAAACATAATGTTGTGCAGGAATATGAGTTGTAGCACCAATAAAAAGTGCTAAAAAAATATATCAATTACCTGAGGCTCCTCAAGAAGGTGGATTGGATGCTTTACATATGAACATCTAGCTAGTCTCTTACTGCAAACATCTTTCTTGTTGGGGGACACCCTCGTCTCATCCGTCCAAAATTGAAAGACTATGTCTTTAACAGTTTGAGTGATGTGAGTTCTCCGTGCATCATCTCTATGACACGCAGATGCAGCGAACGAACCATCGAATTCACTTGACACTATTAAGTGATGTTTGACTGAATATAAGTTTCTTTTGTGGATCCCCATAAGCTTGGCAGCTTGCGGTATGCTCATGTCAGTGTTTTGCTCCTTGCTTCCACCATTCACCAACATCATCATCGCTGATTTCTTCACAAAAAACTCGTCTGAAGATCTTGGGACCTTCACATGATTCAAAGTGTTGCGGATGTTTCTCATCATAATTGCTTCCAACTCTTTGGATTTACTCTGCATAGTAAGGAAGCAAGGATGTTGAAGAAGTTCATCAAATATTTCCTTCCTACCACTTGCATCCATTCCCACGGTTAATGTATCAAAGTGTTGTACCATAGATTGACATATCCTTTGTTTCTTTCTTTCATCCATCTCCCCTGTATTGCTTTCCGTCACAAAGTTGACCGTTGCTTTCGTTTCTGAGCAGCCCAATATTCCCTCATTAATTTTTTGCGCTGAAGTTGAGCTTCTCTACTCAATGACGATGAGCTGATAGACAATTCTTCACTGTGCTCCATTGTTGCAGTACTTTCAAAGGATTTCTCTACAAGAAATACAATACAAATCATAACTACACGCTATACTTTTAATTAATACATGGCACTTCTTGCACTAATTAGCAAGATACTAACAAAGCATAATAAGTGTTTACATACCTCAAGAATCATCAAGTAGAAGAGGAACCTATAGAGATAGAGTTCGTGAGAGAGAGAGAGAGAAAGAGTGCTAAGAGAGAGAGAGAGATAAGCACGAGCTCAGACACAAGAGGAGCCATGCTTAGAGAGAGAGAGAGAGAGAGAGAGAGAGGGGGGGGGGGGGCTGAGCGATACAGAAATCTCAGCAAGAGCTCTGTGAGAGAGAGACAGAGAGGAGCTAGATAGAGCTCCAAGAGAGATCTCAGAGACAAAGAAAGCTCAGACAGGTTGTAGCGGGAAAGAAGCGGCCCAGCGTTCAGCAGTAAATTACATTTAGTCTCATTAATTGTGATACGTTAGGAGACTTAATTGACATACCTTAGGAGAGTGATATTCTTTTTGAGATTTGAAGCACTTTCAAAACACCCACTTTTAAGCGCAAAAAAGCAATGTCCTTGACATTACTTTCCAGGCCACCTATACATGCTTTCACCCTTAACCATCCTCCGTCTCAATCCCAAGGCCTCAAACACCTTCAAAGGTGGAGAGAGCTAGAGTGGAATGAGGGTAGGGAAGAGGAAGAAGAATCATTCATAGGAGAAAGAAATAGTTCCTCACTTATCATCACTCTTCTTGCTTAACATAGCATAACAGCATAGTAATGAAGATGGAGAAGATGGAAAGCTTAATCATTGAAGCATGGCTCTTGGTTGGATTCGCATTCCATAGCCAGGAGTGTTGGTGTAGGTTTTCAACTTCTCAACAATCTTGGAGAAGGAGATGGAGTTCTTGCACCTTCACCAAGTGAGAATGTGTGAAAAATGAGTGTGTGTGAGAGGGTGTATACCCCCAAGCACACCCCTTGCTTGCTTTGGTCGACCCCTACTTGTAGCTCAAGCTTGAAGCTCATTTGACTCCTTTAAGCCTAGACAATCGCATGCACAATGCATTTCAAGCAACACGGGTAGTCTTTGGACAAGAGTCCTCCTTACCCCTTTGAGAGAGAGAGCTTGAAAATATCTAGATATTTATTGAATTGAAATAGAAGCTCATTGGACCCCTCTTTAGCCCAACCAATAGGATTCAACCTCACCATGTGGCTAAGCATAGGAAGAGCCTGACATGTGTCCATGTGCCCCTTGAGAAAGGGGGTGGCCTTTGGGTGAATGGGAGGTTTTGCCTTTCCAAGAAACTAGTGCAAAGTTGGGCACCCAAGGGACTCCTCACTGCATAAGGCTACCATATACATAATAGAAAAAATTGGTTGCTAATTAACCATAAGCCCAACATGATAATGTCCAAGCTAGAAGGAGATTTTATTTCCAAAAGGCCAAAGCATCTATGAAGAGAAATCTTGCATCAGCAAACATGCTAGCATAAGAGTCAAGAGTTGGGCATTCTATAGCCAAAATGTGCTTGGATTTAGATCCAAAGCTTCAAGTCCAATCTACTCAATGTACATAGTTTTTCTTATTTCTTGTTGTTTATTGTGCTTTTAGCTCAAGCTAGAGAGTTGTAGATATGTAAGTTGTGCCAGTCATGCTGGACAATATGGGCGTAAGAGTCCAAGTTTAAGATAAGAGTGTAACAAAGATGGTGGAGTACACTCATGCATTGTGATGAAAGAGTGGGAAAAACTTTTCAGCAAATGCCCTCTTTGGACTTGTGCAAGCCCATTATGATGCTTTGATGGGTCACAAGTGTTACATAAAGTTCTTAGAGGAACCCCTCACAACTCTTATCTTGCATCTCATAATATTGCTCTTCTTGCATTATCTCACCATCAGACACATGCATAGGGCACACTTTTATTGTTTGGCTTGTTTGTTACTCTCAGTAACTCAGCTAAGGTGACATAATAGAAGGTGACTTTTTCCCATTGGTTTATTCCATTCATCTCAATTTTTCCTTTAGAATTTCAATAAAGAAGAGTTTTATCATCATCCAAGACATAGATAAGTCATGACATGGTGGTGTTGCATGCACCAATACTTTTAAGGCTTAACCCAGTATCAAAAAGGGTTTCCCTTACAAAAACACTTCTCAACTATGATCTAATTTAGACAAGGGTGTGCATCAATCAATAGCACCTTCAACATCCATTGCTTTGAGTCACATAAAAATGGAAGCATCAAAGAGTAGATATGGATTCCAACAACAAGCCTCAAAGTTTTCAACACATTGGCAATATTCACCACTACAAGGAGACCGAATAATGCCCAAAAGTGCACACTTTTATTGCCCTTATAAGGTTTCAAGGGGCTCACATGAAAGGCATTATAAATGAGCCAAGTGCTAGGTAACCTTAACTTGTAAGCTGTTTCATTGATAGACTTAAGAATTTGAAATGGGTCATAATATCTTTTAGCTAGCTTAGCATAATATTTTTGGTGATCCGTTGGGCGTCTTTGTGTCCCCTTGCCCGTAGTATGGCTTAGGCGTGCTTTGGAAAACTTGAGTAATGCCCAATCATTCTCTTTGAAGGTCAAGGCTTGTCCATACTTATCAACAACAGCCTTTTGCTTTTGTTGTGTGATGGATATAGTTTCCTTAATCTTTTGATAAGATTCCTTAAGGTCTATACTATATTCATCAACTGTAAATATCTTCCTAAGTGTCTTGACATCAATGGAATCTTGGGTCTTCCTTCAATTACCTCGAAGGGTAGAAGTATGGATAGTGTTATTGTACGCATACTCTACTAAAGGTAAATACTTTTCCCATTGATCTCTTTGATCTACTTCTGTAACATAGGCTTAAAGTAGATCAATGATAGTTGAATTTTCTATTTAACTTTGGCCATCCATTTGTGGGTGATAGGCCGAGGAGAAATTCAACTTAGTACCTAGATTCTCAAAGAGACCCTTCCAAAAATTCAACTTAGTACCCAGATTCTCAAAGAGACCCTTCCAAAATTGCTAGTCATTCTTGGATCTCTATCGGATACTAGAGATGTTGGTAAGTCATGATACTTACATACCTATATGAGATAAATAGGGTCGCCATATGGTGTGCCTTGATAGTCTTCTTGGCCCTTATAAAATGCACTTACTTGCTAAATTGGTCTACTATTGTCTATATTCCCATATTCCTATGAATTGATCTTGGCAATTCAAAGATGAAATCCATGGATATACTTTCCCATGGGGAATCAAGTATAGGAAATGGCTAGACCAAGCCATGCTGCTTCCCTCTATCATACTTTGTCTTTTGACATACATTGCATTTGGCAACATAATTCTGATATGTTTGCCTTCATCATTGGCCAATAAAAGTATATCTCTACTCCCTTGAGAGTAGCTTGAGTCCCTCAATGTCTTGCATAAGATGGAGTATAAAATTCGTACACAAACTTTTCACATAAGCTATGTGTAATGCACAACCTATTTCCATAGAGAAGATAAGCATCTTGTGCATTATATGGTTCCTCTTTTTTCCCCAAAGCAATGGCTGGCATTATATCTTTGAAGTTTGGATCATAGAATCTTGCACATTGTATGGTTGCTCTTTCTTCCCTCGTACAATGGATGACATTATATCTTGAAAGTTTGGATCCATAGCACACGCATCTATCGTAGAGGATAGATCATTGTGAGTAGCTATTGATACAACATTTACCATTGGTCTTCGTGAAAGAGCATCAGCCACTTGGTTGTGCTTACTAGCTATGTGAGCAATATGAAAGTTAAACTGTGAAAGAGTGTTTGCCCATCTCATTTGTTTATCACTTAATTTGGTTTGCATCAAAAGGTACTTCAGACTTTGGTGATCCATGTACAAAATAAACGGAGTGCCTAAAAGATCATGCTTCCATGCATCTAGGACATGTAAACTCCTATTACCGCATGCTATGGCATGCCCTCCTTAAAGCAAAACAGCTCCAATTCATTTTCCACAAGCATCACAATGGACTTCAAAAGGCTCTGAAAGGTTTGATAAAATTAACATTGGTTGGGAGGTGTCTTTAAATTTTCAAAAGATTCATTTTTTCCATACGAATTTAACATTCCTTTTTTCAAATCATACAATGGCCTTGCTATGAACGAGAATCTTTCTATGAAGTGCCTATAGTATCCACACGTTTCCATAAGGCTTTTCAAATCATGTAGATTCATTGGTATAGGCCATCCTTTTATTACCTCCAACTTTTCAGGGTCTATTCAGATCCTTGCTTGGAAGATAATATGACATAGATATTAAATCTCCTTTAAGAAAAGCTCACTTTTATTTTGATTAATATAAAGCTTATTATCTCTCAAAACATATTACATGAATATGTTGCTTATGTTCCTCAATAGACTTCGAGTAGATGATAATGTCATCAGAGAACACTCCCGTGAAGCTTAGACAAGGTCTGAAGAGCCTCTCCATCATTAAAATTATCTAACACATTTGTAAGCCCAAAAGGGAGTACCAAGAATTCATATAGGCCAAAAGTTGTACAAAATGCCATCTTATGAAAATCTTCTAGCACAATCCTTATCTAATGATGACCAATTTTGAGATCTATTCTACTAAGGTAGGTAGAACCTTATAACTCATCGAATAGTTCTTCTATCCTAGGAACAAGAAATCTATGCTTTATGGTTATCCAATTAAGCGCTTGATAGTCCATACACATTTCATAAGTACCATCTTTCTTTTGTACTAGTAGAACTGGTGAACAAAATGGAGATGAACTAGGCCTGACCATCCCTTTTTCCACAAGCTCGTTCATTTGCCTCATAATCTCCTCTTGTTGAGCCGGTGAGACTCGGTATGGAGTCTTATTAGGAGGTGAACTATAGGTAGAAGTTTTATGACATGATCATCTTGTCCTCTTTTTGGGAGGTAGCTCCCTATGAATGTCATCCGTAAACACATCTTGAAACTCATTTAGCAAACTAGAGAAATCTAAATCATCTTTAGTTTCATTTTTTATTTCATTAGGAACACATGCATCTTTCTCAGAATACTTGACAAAAATTATGTAAAAAGAAGGAGAACTTTTAATTACCTTATCTAAAGCTTGAGTATGTACAAGTGGTATGGTGTTGCCCACACTATTTACATCAAGTGAAACATCCTTGCCTCTATAGGGAAAGAGGACTTTTCTTTCCGAAAACTTCATAGTGGCATCCATGAGATCAAACCATGGTGCCCCTAGGATAACATCTTCATGCTTGAGTGCAAAGATGAATAAATCTTCTTTGTTGACATAGCTTTGCACATGGATACTTAGCTTCCCAATCAATGGAGTGACTGAGGACTCTTGCCCTTTGAAAGCTACATCTACTTTTACCACATCTCCCATATCAAAGTCATGAATTCCTAGCTTAGTAGCTAGATCAATAGAAATAAAGTTGTGGGTAGGGTCATGATCTAATACTTACTTTAGATTCAGCAAAATCTTAACGTATAAAAGGAGAATTTTCTTTATGATAATTCTTTAGAGGACACTAGAGGTTGTGTCGGGTTGATTTCATTGCACATTCACAGAACATTAAAAACCATACACATAATTCAAAGAGAATATCGCAATTAAAATTGACAACTTGATGATGAGGATTGTACTTGCTTGGAGCCAATCTCCCCTGCAAAAGATCTTTTTATTAGAATTCTCTCTTGAACAAAGCTTTGATTACAACACAACTTGTGCTCTTGTGGAGATTTTCTCGAACCAAGAAGATGGTGTTCTTCAAGATTTCATGGTGTAGCCCTCCTTCCCAAGCCCTAAACACCCGAGTGGGGAGAAAGATTTGCAAGGTAGGAGGTGGATGAGGGTGAAAGAAGTATTTTTCAAGCAAGAGAAATTGTACTTCGTGCATGCTTAACTCCATGAGTAAGAACATAGTAGAGTAGTAGAATTTGATGAAGAAGAAGGAGATGAAGGCTTCTCTTGCTTGGATTTTCATCCATAGCCCAGTGCTTGAGCATGATGGTCACCTCTCAAGCTCCCATGAGAGAGAGAGAGAGGGAGAGAGAGAGAGAGAGAGATCTTTCTTTTCCAACTTGTGCACTTAATAGAGAGAGCAAAGAACCCAATTTCTCACAAGCTAGTATCTTTTATCCCTTTCTCCACTTGCCAAAAGCCTAAAATTGGGTGCCTATTGCATGGACCAATCAAATGAAAGGACCTAAGGGGCAACTTGGTGCATGCTTGGACACTTGTACATCTCCATGCTTGAGAAACTCACCCTACCCCTCTCTTGGACTTTTCTTGGCAAGTATACATACCACGCACACTCACACACACTTGCTAACTTCACATAACGCAAGTAGATGCTACTTTGGACATGTGGTCTAGCCAAGCTTGCTTAGAAAAAAAGACTACAGTCAACTTTCTAAATTAGGAATGGCTGATCTAACCTTAGACTTTTGCTTTTCTCTTTTACTTATTAAAAACAATAAACTTACCCTTTCATTTTATTAGCTCGGGTGCGAGACCTTTGCACAAACCTTTGAGGCTTTATGAAGCTAACTCCACGCTTGGCCTTATAGGTTTGCCGCTGTCGAAAATAAACTATTTTGTGAAAACTTCAAAAACCTTCAAATGAAAATTTAAAATTTGAAAAGTTGTATTCTAAAACCCCTCCGCATTTTTTGGGTAGGGTTTACACTACACTAAATTCAAGTTTTGCAACGAACCTACAACACCATTAGGAAAAGTGAAAATGTTAATTTTGAGTCAATTTTTTATTCTTCAAAGGTAATCTTTGAAATAGATAGGGAAGATTTAGAGGAGGAATGTTAACCCTCATGGACACCACCCTATCACCTTTGATGGACGCATATTATTTATTTGATTGAGTCATGGATCGGGCTTGTCAATCCAATAAGTGTGTAGGTGATCGCCGATGAGAGACGCACCACTTATCTTATTTTTACAATAGTTTTGCAACGATAGTCCACTGTGGGCACCCATGTGTGAATGGGTCAAACTCTTATAAAAGGTCCATTTGACCTAAAAATCCTCATTCTTGGAGGTGTAAGCTAAGAAGTGATCTTGATCCATCATTGTCTCCTTCTCCTTTGTGTGCTCACGTGTGTGTGTGTGTGTGTGTGTGTGTGTGTGTGTGTGTGTGTGTGTGTGTGTGTGTGTGTGTGTGTGTGTGTGTGTGTGTGTGTGTGTGTGTGTGCGCGCGCGCGCTTGAGAGAGAGAGAGAGAGAGAGAGAGAGAGAGAGAGAGAGAGAGAGAGTAGCTGTTTAACTTAAATAAATAACACACCAATGACCAGGATTTTCAAAAAGACGACTGGCTAAAGATGTCAAGGCAAAGATAAGTACAAAAACGACTCAGTCTTTGATTCATAACTGTACAATATAATAAGAATGAAGTATCATTCCAAATGAATTTGTACAAAGGTATCAAAACTATCCCAATTGAATCATTAAATGTATCCAGAGTTGGACTGCAGCAAGCTAAACCTTTTTAAGCCAAGATAGATATCTCACCTGCATCCATATAGTCAAGACAACATATATGTTAAACTTGACTACATATGGTAGGCTTCAAAGAATCTATCAGTTGTTATCCATGTCAAACTTAGAAAATTTTAGACTAGCTACTGTCCTGCATATTTAAAGTCTCGAGGATTTTTTACCATCATATTTTTGCTAGAGTTACTCATATATTTAGCTTCTCTTTATATAATATCTATTAATGTAAAAAATGTCGACTAATCCATATCATTGTATGTAAAAAGCTTGCAAGCAAAGCTCAGTTAAGTAATTTTATCCTTAAAATGTGTTCCGATGTCGAGCCCTTCAAAGCAAGAAACAACTAGGATTATTATTTGACCAAGCTAGCCCTATCCAGAGACTAAGTAAAAACCAGAAGAGTGTATCATAGATCACTTAACCCGCCAAATCTTAGCAGAATCCGTAATAGGCATTTTACCCAACAACATATACTTAAGTATCAAAACGAAATGATCATCAGTAGCTATCTTGAGTCATTTCCCAAAGTAACTCGGTTAACTTGGTGTCGTTTTAAAAATAATCCACCAGAATGTGACCCATAAAAACGAGTAGTGCCACCAAGCTTTCAACATCAGATTAATTAGGGTTATCATTCACTTGAAATTAAGCCTGATGTCACTAATTTTAATCAATAATATGCAGCAGGTAATGCATTTTCTTATTTCATTCCTATAATGAGTTTCCTTTGAAACTACAGTAAGAGTTGAACCATCAATTCAGAGAAGTAAAAGCCAAAAAAGTATCAGCCAGAGCCACAGTAACATTATATCAATATACTGGTCAGAATCATAGTTTATGCCAAAACTCAAGTGAGGTTTTTAAGGCAGTATCATCACCAAGAACTAGATGGTGTATAAAGACCAGAACTAAGCTAGGCAACAAGGCAATAAGCAGAAGCTTTTTTAATTTATTGTAAGTCAAGGCAAATAGTAAAACACCAAAATATATTTTATGATAGACCAGAACTAAGCCAGGCAACCAAGCAACAAGCAGAAGGCAAACAGTAAACACCAGAATATATTTTAAGGTAGTAGCATCACTAGGATGTAGTGGGATAAGTTATGTAAAACACCAAATCTAAGCTAGATATCTAAGCAAGGTTAGTTGTTTTTTAGGTCAGCACCAGAGCCAGATCCGGATAATTCCAACCATACCCAAGATCAAGCAGAAGGTATGAAGTCTGGCTACAATTAGTTATATCAGACCAGATCACTAAAATGGAAAACCAGATCCGGCAAATTCCAACTACACCCAAGATCAAGTAGAAGGTATAAAGTTAGACTAGACCAGATCAACAAGTATTAACTCCATTTTCTTCAATTTTCTGTAAATTGAATGTATCATAAACAACTGCAACTATTAGAATTTGGCATCATAACTAGCAATACCACCAAACTCTCCATAAGTATCATTTTTAATGCAAAAAAACATCAGTTTTCCATTATAAGTTTCCATGAATCTCCTCCTAACCCACCAGAATATGAACCATCACATAATAAATCAGAGTATCAAACAGTGATTAGCATAGCTAGATCTGTTTCCCCATATGACCATAGTCTACCACAGATCAGTAACCATAGTCTTGATGCCGTTATTATGTCAAGCAACGAAATAAAATTAGAGTGAGTGTATATAATCAGTGCCGAGGTTTACAAAACCATATGCTTTCACGGAGGAAAATCCCAAAAGTATAGTTCTGCCAATGTTCTAGAGGTAAAACAACCTTAAAAACCAGTCACATCATCAGGCTTTCATTTTTTAACTCATCATCAATATCAAAACCCAGAACAATATCCATATGTATGAGAGACTAGATGCCATTTTTTAGAAAAAAGACTAAGTATGTATGCAGTCAGTACTAGACAAGAAGCAAAGAACCCCTTCATAATGTGTGAAAATCTGAACTCCAAGAACCTCTCTCTTTATAATCTTCATATAAAAAAATCTGCCTATAATCACCCAACAAAGCAGGGTTTTTTTTTAATTCTTTGAGAGAAAAAATATATAAAAAACCGGTTGAGTAGACGCAACACCGAGATTATCACCAAAGTACCCTGGGATACCAAGTCTAAGTGAAGGGAAGAACCCCTCACCTTTATGTAGTGGAAGAGGCGCGAAAGATTTCCACTCAGTTGTGAAGGTGCTGTAGCCTGGCGTTGAACAATCACAATGAGTGCAAGAGGTAGTACAGCTAAGATTGAATCCAAGAGCGTGAGGCAGAGAATTCGTGCCAAGCAACCCCTCATAACCGAGGTCATCAGAACGAGGCCGTGACTCAGAATGAGTGCCATGACAGAGTGTAAAAAAACTTAGTGGAAATAACCAAGTCTGATGTCGCCCAGGTAATAGGCCAAAGGTTGGGCACCTGATAAGAGAGATACTAGGTGGTTGTTCCCACAAGCTAGACCAAGTTTCACTATAATGGTTAATATCAACCCAAGTAAACCAAGTGAGTTTAAATTCACACCCACCATGCTAAAAGTATTTGAGGTATTTATTCAGCCATGCAAATGGCATAGTAGGCTAGCAATAAGTACCATTTCCGAGTTATTTTTTTGTGGAAATATTTAGGCTATGAGTAGGTTATCATGGTCAACTGCAATGACAAAGTGTGTGTGTGTGTGTGTGTGTGTGTGTGTGTGTGTGTGTGTGTGTGTGTGTGTGTGTGTGTGTGTGTGTGTGTGTGTACCCGCCCTAACCCAGGCGCCATACACAATGAGTTTTGGTAGTGGGCCCATTGTGTATGGGCCTACTGCCTCATCAGAAAGATGAGTTTTTTAATTTCATTAGCATAGAAGAGCTAAATAGGAGTGACCTTGAAAAGGGAAGAAATGTATGTACAATAACAGATAAAGTCCTCAAGGAATACATTACTTTTGTAGGAGTTTTAAGGCTTTGTTAGCCAGTTTGAAATAAGTATGGTTGTCATTGAGTAGCCGTTGGAAGAAAAACGTAAAGAAAGTCGTCTTGTTCCAAAAAGTTAAGCTATGAGTAGCATGTACCTGTAATTGTCAAAAATACAATTTGCAAAAGCATAGGTAAGTAGAATTGGATTAACATGCTACTTAGAACCGACTGAGCCAAAAAGACTACAATAGTCATGAGTAGGAATCTAGTCTATAGTCAAGAAGAGACCACCTAGCACTTGTCGACCAGTTAAGGATTTATAAACAGTGGGTCACTCAAAGCCTACAGACACATACAAATTTAAAGCCAGCATCCTGGTCCTCCCAGTAGCCTGGGAGGGCCTAGTGTTTAGGGTGTGTGTAGTTGTTTAACTTAAATAAATAACACACCAAAGGACAGGATGTCTAAAAAGACGACTCGCTAAAGATGTCAAGACAAAGATAAGTACAGAAACGACTCAGTCTTTGATTCATAACTGTACAATATAATAAGAATGAAGTATCAATCCAAATGAATTTGTACAAAGGTATCAAAACTATCCCAATTGAATCATTAAATGTATCCAAAGTCGGACTGCAGCAAGTTAAACCTTTTTAAGCCAAGATAGAATTCTCACCTGCATCCAGATAGTCAAGAGAACAGATATGTTAAACTTGGCTACATATGGCAGGCTTCAAAGAATCTATCAGTTGTTATCCATGTCAAACTTAAAAAAAATTAGACTAGCTATTGTCCTGCATATTTAAAGTCTCGAGGATTTTTTACCATCATATTTTTGCTAGAGTTACTCATATATTTAGCTTCTCTTTATATAATATCTATTAAGGTAAAAAATGTCGACTAATCCATATCATTGTATGTAAAAAGCTTGCAAGCAAAGCTCAGTTAAGTAATTTTATCCTTAAAATGTGTTCTGATGTCGAGCCCTCAAAGCCAAAAACAACTAGGATTATCATTTGACCAAGCTAGCCCTATCCAAAGACTAGGTAAAAGCCAGAAGAGTGTATCATAGATCACTTAACCCGCCAGATCTTAGCAGAATCCGTAATAGTCATTTTTACCCAACAACATATACTTAAGTATCAAAACTGAAGAATCATCAGTAGCTATCTTGAGTCAATTCCCAAAGTAACTTGGTTAACTTGGTGTCGGTTTAAAAATGTGACCCATAAAAACCAGTAGTGACACCAAGATTTCAACATCAGATTAACTAGGGTTATCATTCACCCGAACTTAAGCCTGATGTCACTAAGTTTAATCAATAATATGCAGTAGGCAACGCATTTTTTTATTACATTCCTATAATAAGTTTCCTTTGAAACTACAATAAGAGTTGAACCATCAGTTCAGAGAAGTAAAAGCCAGAGAAGTATCAGCCAGAGCCACAGTAACATTATATCATACTGGTCAGAATCATAGTTTATTCCAAAACTCAAGTGAGGTTTTTAAGGCAGTATCATCACCAAGAACTAGATGGTGTATAAAGACCAGAACTAAGCCAGGCAACCAGGCAATAAGCAGAAGCTTTTTTAATTTATTGTAAGTCAAGGCAAATAGTAAAACACCAGAATATATTTTATGCTAGACCAGAACTAAGCCAGGAAACCAGGCAACCAGGCAACAAGCAGAAGGCAAACAGTAAACAAGAGAATATATTTTAAGGTAGTAGCATCACTAGGATGTAGTAGGATAAGTTATGTAAAACACCAGATCCAAGCCAGATATCTAAGCAAGGTTAGTTGTTTTTTAGGTCAGCACCAGAGCCAGATCCGGCTAATTCCAACCATACCCAAGATCAAGCAAAAGGTATGAAGTCTGGCTACAATTAGTTATATTAAACCAGATCAGTAAAATGGAAAACCAGACCCGGAAAATTCCAACCACACCCAAGATCAAGCAGAAGATATAAAGTTAGACCAGACCAAATCAACAAGTATTAACTCCATTTTCTCCAATTTTTTGTAACTTGAATGTATCATAAACAACTGCAACTATTAGAATTTGGTAGCATAACCAGAAATACCACCAAACTCTCCATAAGTATCATTTTTAATGCAAAAAAACATCAGTTTTCCATGATAAGTTTCCACGAATCTCCTCCTAACCCACCAAAATATGAACCATCACATAATAAATCAGAGTATCAACCAGTGATTAGCATAGTTAGATATATTTCCCCATATGACCATAGTATACCACATACCAGTAAACCATAGTCTTGATTCCATTATTATGTCAAGCAACCAAAAAAAACTAGAGTGAGTGTATGTAATCAGTGCCGAGGTATACAAAACCATATTCTTTCACAAAGGAAAATCCCAAAAGTATAGTTCTGCCAATGTTCTAAAGGTAAAACAACCTTAAAAACCAATCACATCATTAGGCTTTCAGTTTTTAACTCATCATCAATATCAAAACCCAAAACAATATCCATATGTATGAGAGACTAGATGCCATTTTTTAGAAAAAGACTAAGTATGTATGCAGCCAGCACCAGACAAGAAGCAAAGAACCCCTTCATAATGTGTGAAAATATGAACTCCAAGTGAACCTCTCTCTTAACAATCTTCACGTAAAAAAATATTTCTATAATCACCCAACAGAGCAGGGGTTTTTTTTAATTCTTTGAGAGAAAAAATATATAAAAAACTTCTTAGCAGACTCCACACCAAGATTATCACCAAAGTACCCTAGGATACCAAGTCTAAGTGAAGGGAAGAACCCCTCACCTTTATGTAGTGGAAGAGGCAGGGAAGATTTCCAAAATATCTACTCATTTGTGAAGGTGCTGCAGCAGCCTGGCATTGAACAATCACAATGAGTGCAAGAGGTAGTACAGCTAAGACTGAATCCAAGAGCGTGAGACAAAGAATTCGTGCTAAGCAACCCCTCATAATGCGAGGTCATCAAAACGAGGCCGTGACTCAGAATGAGTGCCACGACAGAGTGTAAAAAAACTTAGTGGAAATAATCAAGTTTGAAGTCGCTCGGGTAATAGGCCAAAGGTTGGGCACCTGGTAAGAGAGATATTAGGGGGTTGTTCCCACAAGCTAGCGCAAGTTTCACTATAACAGTTAATATCAACCCAAGTAAACCAAGTGAGGTTAAATTCACATCCACCATGCTAAAAGTATTTGAGGTATTTATTCAGCCATGCAAATGGCATAGTAGGCTAGCAATAAGTACCATTTCCGAGTTATTTTTCCATGGAAATCTTTACGCTATGAGTAGGTTATCATGGTCAACTGCAGTGACAAAGTGTGTGTGTGTGTGTGTGTGTGTGTGTGTGTGTGTGTGTGTGTGTGTGTGTGTGTGTGTGTGTGTGTGTGTGTGTGTGTGTGTGTGTGTGTGTGTGTGTGTGTGTGTGTGTGTGTGTGTGTGTGTGTGTGTGTGATCGAGCATTGTGGCAGCATCGACGGGGATGAGGTGGTTGAGCGTGACATCGACAGCAGCTTCTTCTTCTTTGCAGCATAGGATCCTTCATGATGGAAGCAATGAGCGATGTGTGACACATCATTGTTTCTTTCACCTTTCTAAGACTCTCTAGCTGTGTGCTTGCAGCCTTTTGAGGCTCGCACATAGTGCACATGTAAGTTCCCAGTCTCCGACACGTGCAGCAAAGCACACATTTTTGGCGTTGTTGTTGAAGAGTGCCTTGCATTAAGCTTGAGGAGAACTCGGTACTACCTTTGGAAGCCTTTCTTCCATCTATTTTCTATTTTTTATTTAGTTGTGTGAGAACTATTAAGTGGCTGCAATGGGCAGATTAGCAGTTTTTGCTAGCTTTGGTTAGTGGCTGTAAGCTTCTGTTAGTGCTGCATTGTACTTGTTGTTGTTAGTTTTGCAAGATCTGTAGTGTGCAGGGGTTAGTAGATCTGTAATGTGCAGGGGTTAGTAGATTTGTAGTGAGTGTATACATTGATAAGTAGAGTAGACAGTGAGCAGTAGAGTTGACAGTCTGTGAGTGTGCAGGGGTTAGTAGATTTGTTAGTGAGTGTATACATTGATAAGTAGAGTAGACAGTGAGCAGTAGAGTTGACAGTCTGTGAGTGTGCAGTGTACTATGTTAGACAGTGTGTTAGTAGAGATAGATAGTGTTAATTAGCTGCAAGGAGGTTAGACAAAGCTCCTAGGAGTTGACGTGTGTGCCTGGGAGCTCGGTGTCCACGCAACCACATTATCCTCAGAAAAAGATTTTTTGAAAAAGTTTCTCAAAAAAAAAGGGAAAAAAAACACTTGGACATATTGAGACCAAAAAGAAAACCCCCAAAAAAATTTATTTAAAAGGAAGGGATCGGGATCTTCCCCCAAGCCCAAGCCCAAGCCCAAGCCCAGGCCTCAGTCCTCAATCTTATGATATACTATACACACTACTTTATACATAAAGACTAGGACCTCAAGTGAAGGGAGGGCATGTGGGACAAGTTCCTCAAGTCCTCCACCATCCCCTTCACACTCACACTTTGGACTTACTAAATCTAGCCCTCTCCCCACCTAGGAAAAGACTAGTTTTAGGATTCTAAGGGCTTTACGTAACTGAATCGGGAGTTGTAAAGCACAACACGTCCCTCTAACCAAGATGCTCGTTTTAAGCTATCACACGCAATATTCAATGGCTTGGTTTGAAAAAAGGACCATAAAAACAAAAACATTAAGGGTGAATTTGGGTTGCAAATGCCCAAATACCTAGGTGAGTGGCCTTCATGGGCACTCACCAACACTTCTAGAGTGTTGAGGTTACATGCACCTACACTCTGATTGTATGCTAGAGGATGAGCACATAGAGAGTGTCTCCCTTTACGCGGGCACTCATTATTCCTCGACCTTAGGCTCTAAGCCCTCAGTGGGAACCCAAGGTAGTACCACTCAGGACCCACATATTGCATCTAGTGACTCTTCCTCTGACTACAATGTCATGGAGGGTTACCCGATGCCTAATCCTGTGTAGCTCAAGCCAAGACATGCATGCCATGTGCCCACAGTCCGGGCCGAAAGTGCTTAGCCGCTTGAAGCAAATCTTTAGTAGAGCCACTCGCTCCGAACATGGAGCTAACAATGTAAATGAGGGGGGTGGAGAAGTAAATCTGTCATTCATGACCAACATAGATCTCATGCTCCTGGAGAGTGTGCACGTGAATACTCCATTCACTGCACCCCCTGACTCTTCAGAGCTATTTCCCTCCGAGGTTATATTACCTGATGGTAGAAGCCTTGCCGAAGTGCAAGAGGTTGAGCGGTATATCATTGCGGCTAGGGAAAAGAAAATCAAGAGCTTACATAGTAGGGCAGATCAACAAAGAGAGTTGAAAGCGAAAACCCCTATGTCAACATCCATGCTAGGAGAGCAAGCGAGTGCTCCTGAATCAATGACCACTAAGGGTCAACCCATAGAGAGCCATATTGCATCTAGTTCAAAGGACACCCCTAGCACCTCAATCCTAGATGGAGCATTCTTATAAGAGAACTAGGAGTACGAACTACAAACGAAAACTCTAACCGGCCTATACACAGGTCACACCTATCACGTGGGTTGGTTAGATGTCCTATAATCAACATCAGGTGCTACTAGCATAGAGCAGCAACAACAAAGAGTTTCTGATGTCATTCATAGGGTTATTGAGCTAGAGAGACAGAACAAAGGGATCCACATGCCTTCAACGAGTCTCATGAGATTCTTGGATATAGGGAAGGCTAAGCAACCAGCTTTACTGCAAATGGAGACTCCCTCGGTAAGCACAATGGATCCTCCATATGTTATTTTGCTAGGGGTCTCCGTACAATTTGAGACCACAAGTGATAGCTTTACCTTTCCAAGTCTAGCTCTCTTTCTCTTGATGACACCACCACTACCATGCCTACCTCAGTGATGGGCATGCCAAGGAGCACGCCATGGACCTCATTTGTTAGTAAAACACCGCTACATGGTAGCTCAATGCCTGCAAGAGTACCTATAAGTGTGTACCAATCATATACACCTATGGGTCCTCATGCTCATGTAGCTCCTACTTCTCCCATGGTTTCAACAACTTATGCTCCATGACCGCAACATCCAAGCCCTTATGAGGCCATACCAACTACCACATCTGCTATGCCCAGGGCCACACATATGAACTTTGGGCCACCACATGGCACAACATTGTACCAAACTTGGAACCCAAGGGCTTCCTATGTGCCAAGCTCAATGCCAATACCTACTCCACATGTAGTCTCTAGAGCGTCTTCACCCACGGTGCCTGCTCATCTAGGTGACTTGGCAACATTTGCTCAAGCTATTGGTCGATCTATTGCTGAGAATATGCATAACATCCCTGATAGGGAGCCTAGTAGTAAGGCAGTACAAATATCCAAGCTCACATAAAAAATTTATTGGAGATGGGGATGTGAGAAAGCTATCAAAGTGTTGAACAAATATGTGATTCCCTAGGAGAACATAATGGCCTGCATAAGAGTAATGCTTTAAGCCTGACCTTAAGTGGAAAGGCTGGGAATTGGTATAGAACCCTAAGGGTGGAAGAAAAAAAAAATTACCCTACTCTTAGGAGACTGTTTTTGAAAGAATACATACGAGAGGGAGTGCTTTGGGGTGTAGCATCTCAGGTCTCTAGAAAGCCCAACGAGAGGAAGGAGAGTCTGTGAGAGACTTTATTAGTCGCTTGAAGCATTTGAATTCTCGCTATAATCCAAATGAGCACTTAAATAATAACCAATTTCTTAATAGATTCATTAGTAAATTATGACATGAGGATATCCACAATGTCCTAGTCATTAGAGGCATCACCACTTGGGAAGCAGTCACCACCAATGTGATCCAATTGGTGGATAATTTAATGATTCAAGGAGAAAGAGTGTTTGTTGAGCCTAAATCTACCAGCTCGCAAGTATCCGGTCATCAACTAATGACCCTAAAGCCTATTGCTAATGAGCCAAAGATATCTGAGATGACTTTAGCAGATCTCACCAAGGCCATTCAAGAGAGTCTTAGAGAAAATCGTGCTTCACAAAACAATCATATGTATCCAAGAAGGGAGCACCAATGGTGCTCAGTTTTCTATGGTCCACATAGTAACAGTGAATGCCCTACATTTAGAGTAAAATTCAATGGAATTACAAATCTGGGTGCCAAAACATAAATTGTGTTCTTACTTGTCACCTAACCCATGTGAGTCAAATCTTGTGACAATAAAGCCGATTGAAGATCATGGGAAAAGATCACAGAACACTATACACCTGATCTAGAGCTAGTTTGGGTACCCAAGCAAGAAAGGCTTGTCTCGCTCAGCTCAACCATAGAAAAAACAAATGAAGCTTCTTGATCTTCATGTAGTTCATATACAAAAATAGAAGCTTCGACACAACCTCCACCTACCATTGTACATATCCATACAAACAAGAAAGAGTTTGCACCTCCCATTGTAAGTCCACCACCTACAACAACATTGCAGATAAAATCATGGGAGAGTACCTTACCACCCTTGCAACTAGATGAAATACCTAGGGTGGTTGAAAACTATTGGTCAAAGTCTGCACCCCCATAACAACTTGGAACAATTGGTTTCAAAAGATGACGACATAATTCCAAAAGGTATGATCTACCCAAGGAAGGGGGGAGTGTTTACTTACATCCATCATTCACTTGCTCCCCTCTTAACCTTCCTCCCTCACCTCTCAATCTCCCGATCTTAAGGAATGTATATATAAAGCCTTATACTCACAAAAACAAAAACAAAAAATTAAAAGAGCAAGAGTCACCAAACAATAATTTGGAAACTTACAAGTTCTATATATGATATAAAATCATAAAAACACATTATGCACAAGGACACGACCTTTTGAAATGACCCTAATAATATTTGTACTCTAAACATCATCTATTTTTGTGTACAAATATAGCTAGTACTCTAGAGTCATCCACTCCTACCTTCGGTGAGAGGTACCCTCTTTACTTTTCACAAGCGTTTCACATAGTCTACCCGGTGCTTGCAAGTGAATGGGATTTGGTAGATACGCTAGTGTGAGAGGAATTTCAAGAAGTTAGAATGGTTGATACGTCTCTTGACCACGATTGATCCATACTTAGTAGAGGACGTCTCTTTAATTGCACAAGCTTACCCTCTTGACCAAGATGACTATAGACACCTAGTGACATTCTTAGTGAACATTTGTGCCTCTAATGATGAGGAAGAGTTACGTAAATACACGACAAGCACGTATGGTCTCATGGATTATGACTTTGTTTTTCTTGACAATGACGAGGATAGGGGTTTAGCCTTAGGGTTACCTCCCCATCTCTACAATATCCTGTTCCCTTGACTCTCGGGGGGGGGGGGGGGGGGGGGGGGGGGGTGCAAATAATTAGGTTAGGGTTCCTTATGTTGTTTGATTATGTTCAATAAAGGTTGGTGCCTCTTCCCATTGATGTGCCTCCTAGAGGTATTCCTTGTGTTTTCTAGTGTGTACAAGAATGTGTTGCTATTGTTAGGATTTGGAACTTCATGGAATCTTTCTCTCGTTCACTCTTCAAATCAAGCGCGATCATCAACGCAAACACGTGTTTCTTGACCATTAGCATTGACCCTTGTCTTTGTTTTTGCATCCATGTTTGTCTGCTTTAAATGTGATTGGTAGCACAATATTCATCACATTTGCTTAGATTAAACATTAGATCCTATATAATTTTCTGTCAAAATCCCTTGTCTAGGTTAAAGAATTAAGCAGTCTGACTAAGCTACTTTGACCAAGTTAGGTGTTAGTGATCTTCTCTTAATACCATGGGGAATGCCTTCCTAATAATCAATGGTTACTTTAGGCTCTTAATCCGATTTAGGCAGCATTGTGTGCAATGTACTAGGGCTTTCTAGTGGGCTTAGTCCCTATTGACCTTTAGCTTAAGTATTAAAAAGGGAGTTTACTAGTGTGATGAGCCTGGGGAGGGTAACAGTGTTATATGACCCCCCAAAGTTAAAAATTAAAATGCTGATAACGAACAAACAAAAAAATCAAAAGTGCCACAATGTAAATACTTAAGCTGGAAGAGAAATCCCAGCTTGATTTAGTACTTCACTCACATGTATCGCCTATGATACTAGAGCCCTAGAGGTTCCCAGTGTGGGCGGGCATGCAAAATAAGCACATACATCAAACTTGAATCAATGTGAAAAGACTTTGGCAGGTCAAAGAAAAGGGAATAAGTTACGCGATGATTTCATGAGAGATTCCTTTTATCATAGCTTAACTACAAGGTCTTCTAGGTATCGCCTCTAGTCAGCCCTCGGACATGAAATACTTGGCTCTCGCTATTAAACCGCTTAATTGACCAAAGAAAAATGAGAAGCTTGCCCATGGTATTAATAGTTGACCTCTAGTGCCTTTTGACCATTAAATTAGCGACGCCATACTTGTTTAGTTTTTTACCTTTACAATTGTTTATGCGTTTGATTATATTACAGTTTAATGTTTATTTCTGACAAATTGTTTAATATTCTGTTACCAATCAATTTGTGTGCCTAGAACTACATATGCTTTTTAATTGTATATAATCTTAATGCAGTTACTGTGCCAATTTTGGTTGATTTTGTAGTGATCGAGGAAGGCTAAGGACACCCAATCTTGGATGCTCTTCCACCTCGACGAACGGGCTTCATCTCAATAGCTTTCGAGGACATAATCTACATCAGGGAGGGGGGCATGTTAACCCTCATGGACACCCTATCACCTTTGGCAGACGCATATTATTTATTTGATTGAGTCATGGACCAGGCTTATCCATCCAATAGGTGTGTAGATGATCGCCGATGAGAGGTGCACCACTTATCTTATTTTTACAGTACTTTTGCAACAACTTGCCATTGTGGGCGCCCATGTGTGAATGGGTCAGACTCTTATAAAAGGTCCATTTGACCTGAAAATCCTCATTCTTGGAGGTGTAAGGTAAGAAGTGATCTTGCTCCATTTCTATCTCCTTCTCCTTTGTGTGCTCACGTGTGTGTGTGTGTGTGTGTGTGTGTGTGTGTGTGTGTGTGTGTGTGTGTGTGTGTGTGTGTGTGTGTGTGTGTGTGTGTGTGTGTGTGTGCGTGCGTGCTTGAGAGAGAGAGAGAGAGACAAAGAGAGAGCATTGCGGCGGCAGCAAGGTGGTTGACCACAACATCAACAGCGGCTCCTTCTTCTTCCCAGCACAGGATCCTTCACGACGGAAGCATTGAGCGATGAGTGACTAACCATTGTTTCTTTGAGCTTGCTAGGACTCTCTAGTTGTGTGCTTGCACCCTTTCAAGGCTCGCACACAGTGCACACGCAAGTTCCCAGCCTCCAACGTGTCCGGCAAAGTGCACAAGGAATTTCTATGGACAAGTACTTCCAGGTGTTAACCCTCACGGCTCACGGACACTCTATCACCTACGACAGACATTGTATTATTTACTTGGTAGAGTCAGGTACTAGGCTTGTCGGTCCAATAGGAAAAGGGTAAGAGTGGTCGCCGATGAGAGGCGCACTCTAACTGCAACATTCAAGGGATTAGTTGGCTAAGCATGGGCGCCCAAGTGTGAATGGGGTGAGCTCATATAAAAGTCAACTAAACCTAAAATTCATCCATTCTCTCATTTGTGCAATAGAAGAGTGCTCTTGCTCCATCTCCATCTTCTTCTTCTTCATCTCCGTGTGTGTGTGTGTGTATGCGTGAGAGAAAGAGAGAGAGTGTGCGATCGAGCATTGCAACGACGGCACGGTGGCGGCGAAGCGGTTGAGCGCGGCGAAGTGGCAGCTCCTTCTTCTTCGCGGCAAGGAATCCTCCACGAAGCAAGCGTAGAGCGGTGAGTGACACACCATCGCCTTCTTTGAGCTTACTAGTTTAGGCTTGTTGTGTGCTTGGAGCCATTTGTGGCTCGCACACGCCTGCATTGATGCCGGCCCCACCTCTTGAACAAACAGCACAACACATGGTCCCTAGGGCCCAAAATGTTGTTCAAACAACACCCTTACCACCTCCAGTGCTAGGACCGCAACCACCACATCCGAGAATCACTTATGTGAATCAAGTGGGTTGTGAGTTATCTATTTCTTGTTTGGAAGGCTGTGAGGAAGATATAGATCCTAATATTGCCTATGGGATGGATGTGCTTGAAGAAAGTCCACAATACTACATGGAGGACTATTGGGGACAAGTCAAACCTATATATCAAGTAGCTGCTCTTGCGGCAAGAGGCCAAAATATCAATTACACTACTAAGAGACCACCTCTTCAATGCTATGAGTGTGGAGGTCCACATCATGTAGCCGAGTGTCCTATTAGGCTACAAAAGAACACCACACTAATGCAAACCAATCAAGCGAGCACGTCTACAATGCCGATACTCATGTGTAATCGATGTGGCATAGATCATTTGATTGACCAATGTCCAAATAATCCAAATGCACCGAAGATCACGCTATTAAACTTGATTGAAGTTACCGAGGAGCCATCACCAAGTACACCCGTGGTACCAGTAACCGTACTCACACGATCGATGCTCCAAAAAAAAAATTATATTCTTGAGGAAAGAGACACGGCATCAATTGCCCAATCTCAGAAAAAGAAAAAAACACGAAGGAAGAGATCGTAAAAAACAGCAAAGTCAGACCCCAGCTCAAAGACCAACATAGGGACTGGTGATGACCCCGTATATATGAACGACGCTGAAGAAGATTCTGATTCAAGTGAAACCATGGAGATCAAAACGACCACTAACATAGAAACCAACAAGGAAGATCTTCATGAGCCACAATCGCCAGGATCCAAAAAGAAGATAGGAACTTACCCAAACCCTACAAAGGAGATTGAGCGAGTCAAGCAATTAAGAAGTTTGGTAGAAGATACCCAAAGGGATCTAGAATGAGAACCTAGGAAGATCCAGATTACAGACACCGTGTTCCCTACGCAACAACAACTTCACCAAGTCCATAGACCCTTGGACATACCTAGTGTCATCCAAGAAGAAAGTGACTTAAAGTCATGGGAAAGTGGGCGTACTCACTTCTTGATGGAAAGAATGTTTACAGAGGGACTACCTGATCCTATCGAAGAAATGGAGATCCCATCTTCCCCACGTCAAGGGACTCAAGGCCAAAAGGTGATGTTAAACATTGCCAAATTGATGGATTTCATGTCTTCAGAAGTTAGAACCACCATCATGTCCAAACTATATAAAGACCCTGAGCTAGTCTCAACTCTTCGAGCCTTCCTCAATGGAGAACTGAAGTTTGGGCTACCACAATTTTCACAGATGGATGGAGCTAGGGAGATGCAGATAGAGGAGGAATACATAGATCCACAACCCAACCTAGATGAGAACCTTGTTATAGAAATACCTGTTAACAAGTTGGGACAATACTTTGAGGGTGATGAATCCAATGCGACTATACCAATCACTACTAAGGGATTAACTGTGAAGGGAATCCTTGATGGTGGCGCTGGGGTTAGCATTGTGACTAAAAATTGATGGGATACTATGGGAAGACCTCACCTTGTGACCACAACCATAGTAGTGAAGATGGCCAATGGGTCTATTGTTAAACCTATTGGGATGCTAGAAGATCTCAAGGTCAAGGTCTTTGGACATAAAATAAGGATTACCTTTATTGTTATGGATTTCTCCAAACACACTATGGCATCGGAGATGATCTTAGGACATCCTTTCATGAGGGAAGCAAAAATGGTGCATGACTGGTCCAAAAACCATGTCTACCTGCAGTTCCAAGATTCTGTCATTCGAGTGGATCTTGTGACGGGTCGAGCACATCCTCTAGGAAACATGTTTATAATTGATCATAGATCTGACACCACAGTTCACTCGGCCCCATTGCAGTATTGTTACACGTGTAAAGCGGACACTGATGTTGGGGAAGATTCTCCTTATATGGATGTACTACCTGGGATGACTGAGTCGGACAACGTGGATTGGGTCCACCTAGCAGCAACCATAGACACTTGGGGAAATAGGGGGATGACCTGGGTAACACCTGAGGGGGATGAAATACCACCACTTGTACCCTTAAATATGCTACAAGCAATGCATATAGCTTCTGACAAGACTCATCCTAATATAACGAAGAAAACATACAAGTGGGTCCCTAAAGCTTCTTTAGCGACCATAGCTAGTGCTAAAAAACAAAATCCACGTAAGAGACGTCCCATTCGCCCCAAGAAATGTAAGGAAACATGGCGTTGGATTCCTAAGCGACTATTGGAAGCCCAAGGCTACCATCAAGGAAATGATCAAATCTGGGTGCCAAAACGTAAATTGTGTTCTTACCTGTCACCTGACCCATGTGAGCCCAATCCTGTAGCTCCAAAACAAATTGACAATCGTGGAAAGAAAAAAATCACAGAATGCTACACACCCGCTACAGAGCTAGTTTGGGTATGGAAGAAAGAACGATTTGTTCCACCTAGCTCAGGAAGGGGGGAGTCCCATGAAGCTTCTGGCTCCTCATGTAATGCATCCATAGAGGTAAAAGCTTCTCCACAGCCTCCACCTACAATAGTGGACCCCCATGAAGCTACAAAGAAATCCACACCTCCCACTGTTCAAGAATCACCTAATGAACCACTTCAAGTTCGATCCTGGGAGAGTACCTTACCACCCTTGCAACTCGATGAGGCACCTAAGGTAAGAGAAAACTACTGGCAAAAATCTTCACCTATTACCAATTGGAACAATTGGTTTCAAAGGGTAACAAGCTCATTTCAAACGGTATGATCTACCCAAGGAAGGGGGGAGTATTTGCTGACAGTCATCATTCACTCACTCCCCTGTCAACCTTCCTCCCTGACCTCTCAATCTCCCAATCTTAGGGAATGTATATATAAAGGCTTATACTCACAAAAAACAAAAATAATAAAGAGCAAGAGCAATTAGCAAACGAGAAATGCACAATAAAAGTCAAAACATTGACCAGACCGACACATTCACATCCGGTACACTGAAACAGAAACCTAAGTTATAAACACCTTTGATCCTCATCACTCAAGTGATGGAGGGTAGGTAGAATTAGTACGATAGGAGTGTTTCTGTTTTAGAGTTGAGTGATTAGCAAAGTTCCTTTTTCCCACTAATGTGCCTCTTAGAGGTATTCTTTGTGTTTCTTAGTGTGTACAGGAACGTGTTGCTGTGATTACGATTTGGACCTTCATGGAATCTTTCTCTCGTTCACACTTCAGATCAATCGCGACCATCAACACAAACAGGTGTTTCTTGTCCATTAGCATTGCCCCTTATCTTTTTGCATCCATGTTTGTCCGCTTTGATTGTGATTGGTAGCATAATATTCAGCGTATTTGCTTAGTACCAAACATTAAATTCAATATGCCTTTTTGTTGTGCATAGTGTTTTGCAACAAGTGGAGCCTTATAGCCATCAATCTCACCATCCGGCTTGCGTTTTAACTTTTGTTAACCCACTTTGTACAAATGGCCTTTTTGCCAGGAGGCAAATCACATAAAGTCCATGTGTCATTCTTGATAAGTGAATCATATTCTGATTCCATGGACGCCATCCAATTTTTTGAATTATGTGCTTCATCAAAAGACAGAGGTTCCTCTACATCACATAGACTAGAAACACGCAGGCATAACAATTTGATGCAAAAGATGTATGGCAAGAACCTGAACGAGTGCGACTAGACAAAGGTGCATCCAATTTATTGTCATGCAAAGTATGCACCAGCCATTTTGGCATACCTCTAGCCTGCTCATTCTTAGCCCTTTCCACATCAAGTACATCATGTAAATCTACATCAGTAATAGGCTGATCTGTAACATTTTCAAAAACCCCCATAGGCTATACATTTGCCCCATTTGAATTTACATTCAAGTTTCCACCACTAAAAGGAGGTAACAAGCTGTCATAAACGTCCTATGAGTTTACATTATCGTCTCTAGTACATGATAGCTATGGCTGAACAGAATCTTCCACAAACACAACATCCTGTGAAACCAAGATACGCCTTGTTTGCGGATGGTACAACCTATAACCTTTGCTTTCAGTACTATAACCAACAAAAATGCATTTGACAACCTTATCATCCAATTTTTTGTGTTGTGCTTGTGGCACTTAAGCATAAGCCAAACATCCAAAAATGCGCATGTGATCAATAGACGTCTTTCTATCATGCCATGCTTCATAAGGAGTCAAAGACTACAAAGCTTTCGTAGGACACTAGTTAAGTACATGTGGCACACATGATAGCCTCAAGCCAAAATGAATTGATAAAGGGTTGTTCAACTGCATGCCATTTAGCCGTGATTTTTCTTGAAAGTGACTCTCGCAAAACAATGTGCATAATGCATCAAACTTGACAACATCAGGATTTCCTTGAGTCATAAGTCTCCAAGTACTAGCAAAAGTTTGGTAAGAATCTGGCAAAGAATTAAGAACAATCTGCACAAGGGAATTGTCACAAATAACTTCCCTTCAGAAACGAGTTTCTCATGATACCAACAAGGAAAGTGTCCATTTCATAATCCTCATGCATAATCTTTGACTCCAACTCTTTACGCAACAATGCAATTTTAGCCTCATTTTTGCAACTTGCATAAAGATCAGCCAGAATATCCCAAGACTGTTTTGCACATTAGCTGCACAAATGTGAGGAGTAATAGTGCACTTCATAGATAACGCAATCAATGCATAAGCCTACACATCTCTTGCATCCCAACGAACTTGCTCAATCGTAGGCAAACATCTCTGATAGCAACAACCCCTGTCACCAAAGCCTGCAACATCCTCAATATCTCCTGTATCCTTAGAACTAGAACATACATCAATGCCCTGCACAGCATTCAAACCCCCTTTGACACAAGAATATGTTGCATCATGTAAGCCTACATTGGATAATTGTCCCCCTCCAACTTATTCTCAACAGCAAATATCATGAACACATCCATGTTGTTGTCAGCCATGGCGAGTACCTGCACTTGATGTGAAAACTGTCCGAAAAGAGGAGAAATGAAGCGAGACCAGCACATGATATAAAGCACAACCCAAAGAAGCATGTAAGGGACTTGTTATGCGAAGAATCGCACTAAAAAAAATTCTACACAAAAGGACAAAATTGCCTACGTATTACCACTTGTAGTGGAAACGGAGGCCGAAACGAGCCCAAATGGAAAATATGAGCCCATGACCTAGGTGATGCATAAACTTCGAAGAAAGCATTAACAATACCAAGCCTCAGTTCCAACACCTCAAACACCTTCAAAGGTGGAGAGAGCTAGCAAGGAATGAGGGTAGGGAAGAGGAAGAAGAAACATTTCATAGGAGAAAGAACTAGTTCCATAGTTATTATACTCCTCTTGCTAGCATATATATTAGCATAGTAATGAAGATGGAGAAGATGGCAAGCCTAAGCATTGAAGCATGGCTCTTGGTTGGATTTGCATTCCATAGCCAAGAGTGTTGGTGTAGGCTCTCAACCTCTCTACTTGCTTGGAGAAGGAGCGGGAGCTCTTGCACTTTGCACTTTGCACTTCACACAATCAGAGTGTGTGTGAGTTTGTGTGGGAGAGTATACCCCCTAAGCAGGCCCCCTACTTGCTTTGGTCGACCCCCCGTTGTAGCTCATGCTTGAATCTCATTGGACCCCTCCAGGCCTAACTAGCCAATCACAAGCAAGAGTCATACCAAGCAACAAGGGTAGCCTTGGGACAAGTGTCCCCCTTTTCCCTTTGAGAGAGAGAGCTTGATAAATGCTAAAATAATTAATTAAATATTCTAAAATATCATTGGACCCCTTGGGTGGCCAATCAATAGGCTTCAGGCACACCATATGAGGGCAACATGAGGAGGAACTTGACAAGTGTCCCTTTTTCTTTCTTTGTACCAAGCTTGCTTTGAGTGAGTGTGTGGGTGTTCTCTCTCATCCCCCCTCTTGTTGGGCTCCCCCCCTCCTTGTAGGGAGTGGTGTTGACTTTTGTACGCCTCAAGCCACTCAAGCTTGGGCCCGGTTTCCACCACAAGCTTGGCCCTTAAGCCCCTCAAGCTTCGCCGGGTTCCCACCTCAAGTACAACCCTAGCATCTCAAGTATGACAAGCACCTCAAGCATCCCAATCATCAAGCACCTCAAGCACCTTAAGCTTGGGCCGGGTTCCCACGTCAAGCTCCATCCTAGCTTACCTAAGGTCAAAGGACTTTTACACTAACTATTGGAGGTCTTCAATGAAGCTAATCCTAAGGTCTTTACGCTCCATTGGTTAGCCTTGCTCTTTGATAGACCATATTTCATTTGGGCCTCTTTACCATTGGCCCCATGTTGAGATAGATCTATAAGCACATGTCTATATCTTAACCCTTGGTCTCGTTTATTCTTCCACATTAAATGATCAGTTTAATATGAGAAAATCATTTGAGTTGGTTAGATATTAGATTTTATGACATTACCTCTCTCTTGAAATCACAGTCATCCTCAACTTTGAGGTAGAAGAGATAAAGCCTTAGTCATTAGTCGATCTTACTTAGCGGGTAGAGGATCCCTGTTTACCCTACGACATCTTTCCAAGATGGATGACTAATCCATTTGGTGCTTGGGAGACGTAGTTGCCGCAAGCATGTCTACTCCTTAGTCCATTTCAATCTCCCAAAGTAGAGTGACAAACTCTACTTGGTGTTTGAGAGACGTCGTCATCACAAACATGATTCTAAGCATGTATACTATTTAAATTTGTGCACAATTAAAAAGAGAACTAGTATTATAGCACAAAAACATGGGTCATTTAAAAGAAATTTGTACATTTGCTTACTCTAATGTAGCATTGTAAGCATTGACAAGGTTCACAGTATCCTTAAGCTGTATTCCTTGCATCCATCTAAAAGCTATTTCTCATAAATGCCCAAGACTCGTTCATCGGTATTGAGCCTTTGGCTCTCATATGCTATGGCATACCCTTCTTGAAGCAAAACTGCTATAAGGCAATTACCACAAGAATCACATTAGACCTCAAATGGCTTTGAGAGATCAGGAAGCATGAGGACTGGTTGAGAGGTAAGCTTCTCCTTGAGCTTGCCAAAAGCATTTTGCTCCTTATCAACCCATACATACTTAACGTTCTCCTTAGTTAAGTCATGTAGATGTCTTGTTATTTTAGAGAATTTTGCTATAAACCGTCTACAGTATGCGCCCATACCAATAAAGCTTCTTAGCTCGTATAGATTCCTTGGATTAGGCCATGCTTTTATTACCTCTAACTTCGATGGATCCATACGGATACCATCTTGAGAGATAATATGACCTAGGTATTGAATCTCTTGAAGGAAAAATTTGTTTTTCTTTTGGTTGAGAAAAAGCTTATTCTCCCTAAATTCTTGAAAAATCACTGGGAGGTGTTGCTTATGTTCCTCCAAAGACTTGGAGTAGATGATGATATCATCAAGAACACTCCAATGAATTTGTGATAAGGTCTAAAAAATTTCTCCATTAGACGATTGAAAGTAGCAAGCGCATTAGTCAAGCCAAAAGGAATGACTAGATATTCGTAAAGACCAAATGTTGTGGAAAACGCGGTCTTTAGGATATCTTCATCCACTATCCTTATTTGATGATAGCCACTTTTAAGGTCGATCCTATTGAAGTAGGTAGAGCCTTGTAGCTTATCAAACAGATATTTTACCCAAGGCACGGGAAATCTGTTTTTGATAGTCATATGGTTTAATGCTCGATAGTCCACACACATACGGTATGTACCATCTTTCTTTTGCACTAAAAGGATTGGAGAAAAAAAGGTAGAGGAGTAGGCCTCACCATCCCTTTGTCTACAATTCCTGATTTTGCCTCATGATCTCCTCTTGTTGAGCTTGAGAGACTCGATAAGGAGGCTTGTTAGGCGGTGAGCTTCCTGGAAGGAGCTCAATTCGATGGTCATCATCCCCTCGTTTTGGAGGTAAGCCCATAGGGATATCATCAATAAACACATCTTGGAATCCTTTCATTTGGTGAAACATTAGGATATTTTAGAGACTCTTTGACAAAAATCATGTATGCAAAGGCTGAGCTCTTTATCGATTTATCGAAAGCACGACGATTAACAAGTGGAATAGTGCGACCACGCTCACTAGCATCAATATACATGTTCTTTCCCTTGTAGGTGAAACAGATTCTGTAATGGAAATGGCCTATGAACTTTGAGAGTAGCGGAATTAAGAGAATTAGAGTGAGCATTTTTGCTAGATTACTTTGAGAACATAGAGTGTGCACTTAATTGATGGTAGCAACATAAACATAGTACTTGATTAACTTGGAATGAACAATACTTTTGCAAGAGAGAGAGTATTAGAGAACATGACAATAGTTGAGGACTGGATTTACTTGGAGCCAGTCCCCCCTCCAAAAGGCGTTTGTATTATAGATTCTCCCATCAAGAGAGAGACTTGGTACAATACAATCTTTGTGTTCCTTGTGACCTTGGTGATGCTATGAAGATGGAAAGCTTCATGCATCACAAGCTTAACATAAACTTTGCAAAAAGCATTGACTATTTTAAGCCTCAGTCCCAAGGCCTCAAACTCTTATTCTTCAAGTACTACTCTTGTTCTAGTTGGCAATGTTACAATTCATGAATTTTTATTTTTATTTTTGCATTTCCTAGAATATCATGTATGCATCTCACTTATTGCACGCCTGCACATGCTGCCTTTGAGCTTTCACAATGTTGATTTTGTTCTGCCTACAAGTACTCCTATCGTGGATCCCAATGCTACACTGTTATATTTCGAGGGTGGAATCTACATCAAGAAGGGGGGCATGTTAACCACCGGTGTCCACTTCTTGTAGTCATGGGTCGGGCTTGTCGGTCCAATAGGGAAAGGGTAGAGTGATCGCCAATGAGAGGCGCACTCTAACTGGAACATTCAAGGGTTAGTTGGCTAAGCATGGGTGCCCAAGTGTGAATGGACGAGCTCATATAAAAGTCACATAAACCTAAAAATCACTCATTCTCTCGTTTGTGCAATTGAAGAGTGCTCTAGCTCCATCTCCATCTTCTTCTTCATCTCCTTGTGTGTGTGTGTGTGTGTGTGTGTGTGTGTGTGTGTGTGTGTGTGTGTGTGTGTGTGTGTGTGTGTGTGTGTGTGTGTGTGTGTGCGCACGCGATCGACATTGTGATGGCATGGCGGCAGCGACGCAATTGACCACGGCACGGCTATAGCTCCCCCTTCTTCCGGCAAGGAATCCTCCACGAAGGCGAGCATAGGGCGGTGAGTGACACACCCTTGCTCTCTTGAGCTTGCTAGATTAGTCTGGTTGTGTGCTTGGATCCATTTGTGGCTCGCACACAAAGTACGGCAAGTTCCTTGCTTTGACACGTGCGACAGATGTGCACATACTTGCATCCATCTAGTATCTTCAAAAGGATAATTTTTGAACTTAATAAGATACCGTCGGAAAATCTTACCATGTCGTAGTACCTTGTCTTCATGCCAAAGGATAACTTCGGGTTGTAGCACCTCTTCTTGATCTTCAACTTCAGGAGGGTTTTCAATAATAGATTCACTTGGTGGCTCTCCTTTGTAGGGCTTAAGTAGGCTCACATGAAAGGCATTGTGTATGAGCCAATGGTTGGGAACCTTGAGTTGGTAAGCCGTCTCATTGATGGGCTTCAAGATTTGGAAAGGACCATAGTATCTTTTTGCTAGCTTAGCATAATACTTTTGATGGCCCGTAGGATTTCTTCCCATGGTTTGCCTCAATTGAGCCTTAGGAAACTTAAGTAAGACCCAATCATTTTCTTTAAATGTTAAGGCCCTTCTGTGCTTGTCAGCAGCAGCTTTTTGCCTTTGTTGAGAGATGGATATAGCCTCCTTAATCCTTTTTAAAGATTCTTGTAGGTCATCATCGGCAGCGAATATCTTCCCCTATACTTTGAGTAGCAAGGGACCTTTAGGTCTTCCCTCAATGATCTCAAAAGGTGCTTTTCCCGTAGAAGTATGTACAGTATTATTGTAGGCATACTCTATAAGAGGTAAGTACTTTTCCCATTGTGAGCGTTGATCTACTTTTGTAACATAAGTCTTTAGTAGACCGAGTATCGTAAGATTGGCTATCTCACTTTGGCCATCCGTTTTGTGGGTGATAGGCCGAAGAGAAATTCAATCTTGTTCTTAGATTTTCAAAAAGACCCTTCTAGAAATTCTTGCTCATTCTAGGATCTCTATCTGACACGATGGATGTTGGTAATCCATGGTGTTTAAAAATTTGTGATATGAAGAGAGTTGCCATTTGGTGTGCCTTAATAATCTTTTTGACAGGAATAAAGTGTGCTTGCTTGCTAAACCTGTCGACTATTGTCCATATTCCCGTATTCCCATGGATACACTTGGGTTATCCAAAAATCAAATCCATGGATATACTCTCCCATGGTGAATTTGGGATAGGCAATGGCTGGAGTAATCCAAATTGCTTCCCTCTATCATACTTAGTCTTTTCGCATACTGCACATTTTGAAACATACTCTTGTATGTCCACTTTCATGGTAGGCCAATAGGAGTATGTCTCAACTCCTCGGAGAGTAGGTTGAATGCCTCTGTGCCCCTCATAGCGAAGAACATGGGATTCATACATAACTTTCTCACAAAGGGAATGAGTAACACATAGCCTATTGCCGTGGAGAAGATAACCATCCTGCAAGGTGAGTGGTTCCTCTTTCTTCCCCAAAGCAAGGGATGACATTAAGTCTCTAAAGTTACGGTCAGTAGCATACTCATCTATCATATAAGATAGATCATTGTGAGTAGCTATAGACACCGCATTAATTTTTGGTCGTCATGAAAGTGCATCAGCCACTTGATTGTGCTTACTAGCAATGTGAGCAATAAGGAAATTAAATTGCGAAAGAAAATTTGCCCACCTCATTTGTTTGTCGAAAAGCTTGGTTTGCGTCATGAAATACTTGAGACTTTGGTGGTCGGTTCGTAGAATAACTGGAGTCCCCAATAAGCAGTGCTTCCATGTGTCTAGGGCATGTAGAACAGCTAAAAGCTCTTTCTCATAAATGCCCAAGACTCGTTCATCGATATTGGGCCTTCGGCTCTCATATGCTATGGCGTGCCCTTCTTGAAGCAAAACTGCTCCAAGGCAATCACCACAAGCATCACATTGGACCTTAAATGGCTTTGAGAGATCGGGAAGCATGAGGACTGGTTGAGATGTAAGCTTCTCCTTGAGCTTGTCAAAAACATTTTGCTCCTTAGCAATCCATACATACTTAACGTTCTTCTTAGTTAGGTCATGTAGTGGTCTTGTTATTTTAGAGAATTTTTCTATGAAGGGTCTATAGTATGCGCCCATACCAATAAAGCTTCTTAGCTCATGTAGATTCCTTGGATTAGGCCATGCTTTTATTACCTCTAACTTGGATGGATCCATACGGATACCATCTTGAGAGATAATATGACCTTGGTATCGAATCTCTTGAAGAAAAAATTCGTATTTCTTTTGGTTGGGAAAAATCTTATTCTCCCTAAATGCTTGAAAAATCACTTGGAGGTGTTGCTTATGTTCCTCCAAAGACTTGGAGTAGATGATGATATCATCAAAGAACACTCCAGTGAATTTGCGATAAGGTCTAGAATATTTCTCTCTATTAGACAATTGAACGTAGCAAGTGCATTAGTCAAGCCAAAAGGCATGACTAGATATTCATAAAGACCAAACGTTGTGCGAAACGCGGTCTTTAGGATATCTTCATACACTATCTTTATTTGATGATAGCCACTTTTAAGGTCAATCCTACTAAATTAGGTAGAGCCTTGTCGCTTATCAAACAGATCTTCTACCCGAGGCACGGGAAATCTGTTTTTGATAGTGATATGGTTTAGTGCGCGATAGTTCACACACATACGGTATGTACCATCTTTCTTTTGCACTAAAAGGACTGGAGAACAAAACGGAGAGAAGCTAGGCCTCACCATACTTTCTCTACCAATTCGTGTACTTGCCTCATGATCTCCTCTTGTTGAGCTTGAGAGACTCGATAAGGAGGCTTGTTAGGCGGTGAGCTTCCTGGAAGAAGCTCAATTCAATGGTCATCATCCCCTTGTTTTGGACGTAAGTTCATACGGATATCATCGATGAACAAATCTTGGAATCCTTTTAGAAAATTAGAGAAGATGGAAAGCTTCATGCATCACGAGTTTAACATAAACTTTGCAAAACGCATTGACTATCCCAAGCCTCAGTCCCAAGGCCTCAAACACCATCGAAGGTGGAGAGAGCTAGCAGGGAATGAGGGTAGGGAAGAGGAAGAAGAAACATTTCATAGGACAAAGAACTAGTTCCTCACTTATCATTACTATTCTTGCTACCATGCATAGTACCATAGTAATGAATATCGAGAAGATGGCAAGCTTAAGCATTGAAGCATGGCTCTTGGTTGAATTTGCATTCCATAGCCAAGAGTGTTGGTGTAGACTCTCAACCTCTCTACTTGCTTGGAGAAGGAGAGGGGGCTCTTGCACTTCGCACTCCACACAATGAGAGTGTGTGTGAGTGTGTGTGGGAGAGTATACCCCCTAAGCAGGCCCCCTACTGGCTTTGGTAGACCCCCCCTTGTAGCTCATGCTTGAAGCTCATTGGAACCATCCATGCGTAACTAGCCAATCACAAGCAAGAGTCATACCAAGCAACAAGGGTAGCCTTGGGACAAGTGTCCCCCTTTCCTCTTTGAGAGAGAAGGCTTGATAAATGCTAAAACAATCAATTATATTTTCTAAATTACCATTGGACCCCTTGGGTGGCCAACCAATAGGCTTCAGGCATACCATATGAGGGCAACATGAGGAGGAACTTGACAACTGTCCCTTTTGCTTTCTGTGTACCAAGCTTGCCTTGAGTGAGTGTGTGGGTGTCCTCTCTCATCCCCCCTCTTGTAGGGCCCCCCCCCCCCCCCCCCCCCCCCCCCCCCCCCCCCCCCCCTCCTTGTAGGAAGTGGTGTTGAATTTTGTACACCTCAAGCCACTCAACCTTGGGCCCGGTTCCTACCATAAGCTTGGCCCTTAAGCCCCTCAAGCTTCAGCCAGGTTCCCACCTAAGTACAACCCTAGCATCCCAAGTATGACAAGCACCTCAATCATCCCAATCATCAAGCACCTCAAGCACCTTAGTCATCAAGCACGACAAGCACCTTAAGCTTGAGCCGGGTTCCCACGTCAAGCTCAGCCCTAGCTTACCTAAGGTCAAAGGACTTTTACACTAACTATTGGAGGTCTTCAATGAAGCTAACCCTAAGGTCTTTATGCTCCATTGGTTAGCGTTTCTCTTTTATAGACCATCTTTCATTTGGGCCCCTTTACCATTGGCCTCGTGTTGAGATAGATCTATAAGCACATGTCTATATCTTAACCATTGGTCTCGTTTATTCTCTCACATTGAATGATTAGTTTAATATGAGAAAATCATTTGGATTGGTTAGGTATTAGATTGTATGACATTACCTCTCTCTTGAAATCATAGTCATCCTCGACTATGAGGTGGAAGAGATAAAGCCTTAGTCATTAGTCAATCTTACTTATCGGGTAGAGGATCCCTTTTTACCCTACGACATTTTTCCAAGATGGATGACTAATCCATTTGGTGCTTGGGAGACGTAGCTGCCGCAAGCATGTCTACTCCTTAGTCCATTTCATTCTCCCAAAGTAGAGTGACAAATTCTACTTGGTGTTTGAGAGACGTCGTCATCACAAACATGATTCTAAGCATGCATACTATTTAAATTTGTGCACAATTAAAAAGAGAACTAGTCTTATGAGACAAAAACATGGGTCATTTAAAGAAATTTGTACATTTGCTTACTCTAATGTAGCATTGTAAGCATTGACAAGGTTCATATTATCCTTAAGTTGTATTCCTTGCATCCATCTAGCATCTTCAAAAGGATAATTTTTGAACTTAATAAGATACCGTCGGATAGTCTTACCATGTCGGAGTACCTTGTCTTCATGCCGAAGGATAGCTTCGGGTTGTAGAACCTCTTCTCGGTCTTCAACTTCGGGAGGGATTTCAATAATTGGTTCACTTGGTGGCTCTCTTTTGTAGGGCTTAAGTAGGCTCACATGAAAGGCATTGTCTATGAGCCAATGGTTAGGCAACTCGAGTTGGTAAGCCGTCTCATTGATGAGCTTCAAGATTTGGAAAGGACCATAGTATCTTTTTGCTAGCTTAGCATAATACTTTTCATGGCCCATAGGATTTTTCACGTGGTTTGCCTCAATCTAGCCTTAGGAAACTTAAGTAAGACTCAATCATTTTCTTTGAATGTTAAGGCCCTTCTATGCTTGTGAGCAGCAGCTTTTTGCCTTTGTTGAGAGAGGGATATAGCCTCCTTAATCTTTTGAAAAGATTCTTATAGTTCACGGATATACTCATCGGCAACGAAGATCTTCCCATGTACTTTGAGTAGCAAGGGACTGTTAGGTCTTCCCACAATGATCTCAAATTGTGCTTTTTTCGTAGAAGTATGTACAATATTATTGTAGGCATACTCTATAAGAGGTAAGTAGTACTTTTTCCATTGTGAGCGTTGATCTACTTTTGTAACATAAGTCTTTAGTAGATCAAGTTTCATAGGATTGGCCATCTCACTTTGGCCATCCGTTTGTGGGTGATAGGCCGAAGAGAAATTCAATCTTGTTCCTAGATTTTCAGAGAGACCCTTCTAGAAATTACTGTTCATTCTAGGATCTCTATCTGACACGATGGACGTTGGTAATCCATGGTGTTTGACAATCTGTGATATGAAGAGAGCTGCCATTTGGTGTGCCTTAATAATCTTTTTGACATCAATAAAGTGTGCTTGCTTGCTAAACCTGGCGACTATTGTCCATATTCTCGTAATCCCATGGATAGGCTTGGGTAATCCAAAAATCATATCAATGGATATAATCTCCCATGGTGATTTTTTGATAGGCAATGGCTGGAGTAATCCAGGTTGCTTCCCTCTATCATACTTAGTCTTTTGGCATACTACACATTTGGAAACATACTCTTGTACGTCCACTTTCATGGTAGGCCAATAGAAGTACGTCTCTACTTCTCAGAGAGTAGGTTGAATGCCTCTATGCCCCGCATAGGGAGGAACATGGGATTCATACATAAATTTCTCACGAAGGAAATGAGTAACACATAGCCTATTGTCGTGGAGAAGATAACCATACTGCAAGGTGAATGGTTCCTCTTTATTTCCCAAAGCAAGGGATGACATTATGTCTCTAAGGTGAGGGTGTTAGCAGCAAGCTAACACGGACACCATTTTTTGGAGTTCTCTTTGTAAAACATTTATTATTTTGATAAATCAAGAATATTGTAACTCTTATTTTATCAGATAAACTATGTAATTAATGAGCGGGGGCTACAAGCTTCCAGATTGTATTAGCCAGTCATTACCCAGCTTTGGTAGAACTCCAGATTATTAGTTTTGACCACCCAAAAACCTTGGCTAAGGTATAAAAGCTAATTTTTGTAAGTTTTTAATAAGTTTTTGGATAAGAAATACACAGCGTGAGCTAATGGCGCTCACTCCTCTCCTTCTCGCGCTTCCTACTCCCTCCCTGGTTGTCACATTGCGATTGCGTTTGTTGCATTGCAACCGCATGTAAGAGCTCTACGCATTGACGTAAGCAGTTCACAGTATTTTGTAGCTTTTGGCGTCACCAACCCGCGGTCTAATTTTGTCATAACTAGGAATTTATACTTTTAAATCGAAAACTAAGCACAGGCGGGGTATTGGGGCATCATTGCTAAGCATTTAGATGCATTCTGGGTCGAAAACGACTAGGTCAAAAATCCACTGCTGTTAATAATCGCGACTTTGGAACCTGACTTAAAGTGGGGTTTGAGACCATAAGCATGTGTGCTTAGGTCTTATAAACTTGTCCTAAAAGTTTCGTTACATTTGGATGTCATTTGATGCTGTAACGGATGTGATTTGTTTGCCGATGAGCGATTGGCTTTTGGTGATTTCAGTCACTTGAGTGTAGCCTGAGTTAGATGCGAGTTGTTAGTTGTTTTTCGAGAGATTGACAACCTCGTGTAGCCTCTATGCACTAGTCGAGGTCAGCTTCGTCCCATGGTTTGACAAATTAATCGTGGTTCTCGCTAATACTGCAATAAGATAGGATGGTGAGGTTAGACATGCGTCCCACATTTGGCACCGTGTTGGGGATCGAAGAGAACTAAACTAGGGGAAAACACGAGCGTCTTGTGCAGATGTCCTTTAACTTCCTCTAGGTTCACCTAGAGTTCAAAACTTTCTTTTGGAAACCACATAGCTTAAGATTGTCGGCTTTTGCTGTGTAGAGGTAGCTTGGAAGTAATCGTACTTGTTGAGTGTCTTTAGGATTGTAGGATTGTAGAATTAGATTAGGATTTTGAGAATGATTGGTAGACGAGACAAGTCTTGAGATCAGTGCTCAGAAAGACATAAAACACAAGAAAATGAGAGTTTGTGGACACTTTCCACAACCCCATTGCATGAGAATCTAGGAGTAGGGTAAGTAGGATCCGAGGTGGATTTCAGAACATTGCTCTCTCTGAAAGAATCAAGTGTGAGTTGTTATTGGAAGTTGGAGAATTTGAGGTCTATGGTTAGAAATCGCTCGAAAAGACTCGAAATCACTCAATACGACTGGAGAGTAAGCTTAAGAGTTGTCTGAACCAGCTGGTAAGCTCAAAGACACTTCGAGGAAGGGTTGGCCAAAACTCAGATTATTTACTTTTTCTTGATATTGTAGGACAAATTAAGTTTTTACTTGATTTATAGGCTTAAAATAGCTCATATAAGGACTGTCTTTGAAAAAATTGCAAAAAAGTGTTCATTTCAAGCCTGAAGTTAATAATCGCGATTATTAACTTTCTGCTCTAAATTGACCAAGATTCATACCATTGACTCATTGCATGTGTACAAACAACTTTTGTAAAGGCCCAAGAGATTTGGATCATTAAATTGGCAAAAAACTGGGTAAAAACTAAAGTTTGTACTGACTTTTTGAATCTTGAGTGTAAATTGGGAAAAATTTGTCCAAGCTTGTTGAAAATTGATTCATAGGCTTATGTTGATGTAATAAATAGGTGTACATGCTCAGTTGACCAAAAATTTGTAAAAATTTATCAGAAGTAAATAATCGTGATTATTTACATCTACCCCATTTTCAACTTTTTTAACCAAGTCAGCATACCACTAGTTTTACCATGTTGTAATAAGCCCACAAACCAAATTTGGTAAGATTTGGATCATTGGATTGAAAATTGTGACTAAAATTGCAAAGTTAGTATGAGGACGGATAATTGATGACCATTTGAGCAAAAATTGTCCAAACTTGATGAAACTTGGCTAGTGACCTTAACTAAGGTGCTTAACAAGTCTGTGTCAAAGTTGGGGTAAAAAGTTACAAAAATATAGGTGAAGTAAATAATCGCGATTATTTACATCTGCTTCAAAACTTGATGATTTTGCAAATTTGAGTATACCACAAAGTCAAGCATATCAAGTAGACCTCACAAATCCATTTTGGTGAAATTTGGATCACAAAAGTGAGACTTAAGCCAGATTCTCGAAATCAGAGTCTGCGGACACAAAACAGATGATAAATTTGTTCAGATTTTGTCCAAACTTGTTGGAACTTGTCCAGAGACTTTAACAAGTTGTATACTTGCCAAACCAATCAAAAAAGTGCAAAAAAATGACAAAAGTAAATAATCGCGATTATTTACTTGTGCTATCCAGAGACATCAATTTTGGCTTTTGAGCTTATGCAGTGTTAGACCAACATATTATAAGGCCACAGAGCAATTTTGGGTTCAATCGGATCAAAATTGGTACATGTTCACTCAGTTTCTAGGCTGCAGATCAAACCTTTGATTTTTTGCTAAGTCAAATTTGAAAGTCAAATTTTGACTCCCATAGCTCGATTTTAAGTGATACACAGAGACCTATCATGAGAGTAGCAAAAACTTTACTGTCCTTATAGAAGAATAGCTAACTTGATCAAATTTGTACAGGAATCAGGTTGCAGACAAGGAATCAGTGGCTTGACAAAAAGTTACGATTGAATCAAGTGAAAATTGACGACAAGTCAATCTAAAGGTGAGTACTCTATCCAGGGCTTCATAAGTCTATATGAACCTTAGATCTGGTCGTGTACTAGGAAATCAGGGCATACTCGGAGAAACCTTCAGTAGAGTATCCACCGAAGAAAGCGTGAATCAAGGCACTTCCTTGCACACAATTCCTGAAGAAGTCTCAGACGCTTTTTCAGATTCAACATCCAAAATGTCTTCTTACTCGACTCACTCGGAAACCGGAACGACAATGCACTATAAGCATATACTATCTTTTTACAAGACTAACCGTCATGGAGCCCAGGTTTACTTGGACCCTAACGAGGACTATGCTATTCGCATTGATGACCATGGTATTGAGTTCGAAGAAGAGATTACCGCAAATAAACAAGGAAAAATGTACATGGGTCAAAACAGAACTCAGTATTTACAAGTCAAAAACCCTGACGTGATAGACAAATGGGGTTTAGAAGTAAACACCATAATCCCAGATATGTCAGCGAAATAAGGACCACCGACGTTAAAATTTGAGGGATATGATCAATTGGAGTTGAAACCTTTGAAACGACTTAGTACGGATAATCCTAGGACCGGAGTCTATTGTTAGGAAAATAGAAACATAAAAGATCTTCTATGGACTTCTCATGCCAAACCAGGACAACTAACGGCCATGAAGATCATCTATATCTTCAAGATCAAAGATAAGGGATCAACGGACCTACCAACCTACCTGTTTAGGGATTGTTATAACAACAACTTTGTTATGATGACTCCTAAGGAGGTAGAACAAACCAAATACCAAGGGTATTCCATACGAGATTGGATATTAGGACAAGGACCAGAAACAATTCCAAGAGATGAACACCGTGAGAGATTATCTGAGAGTAATGTGAAGAAACCAAAAACCACCTCATCGTGTAGAAAATCGGGTGACACTAAGGCCAGTCCAGTGCTACATGAGTCACTATTTTCAACAGACTGGTTTGAAGGACTCGGAACAAGACCAACTGCCAGAAGACCTGGAGTTGAACCAAACAGACGCGTCAGACTAGCTGATTTTCAGAAATGGATCAGAAAATACAGTGGAGGGGATCCATATGACCATTTAGCAAGCTTTAAGAAAGTGCTAAGAGCAGAGCGTATATTCGACTTCCATACTCAATTTGAGGGGTTTGGAATGACATTAGAAGGAAAAGCATTGACATGGTTCCAAAACATTCCACCAAGGTCAATTATGGACTTGAACACATTAGCTCAAGGATTTGTAGCTTCTTGTTTCAAAACGGGGATCAAACATAATACAGTAGCTTAAATCTACAGCTTTAAACAGAAACATGGTGAGTCTGTTAGGGATTGTGCAACTCGAATGAAACAATACATTGCCAGATGCCCAGAGCTGGAGATACCTGCAGAAGAACGACTTATATCTTTGTTTCTGGAGGGACTGCTAAACAAAGAACCTCATGCTATACTCTATAGTAAAAAGCATACCACCCTAGAAGCGTGTGTGTTAGATGCTATTGACTTAGGAGACAATTGTGAAATTTTCAACAAAGAAGATGCCCCTAAGGATAACCAAAGCGAGAAAACAGCATCCACTAAACCAGCACAAGTGGGAACGGCTGCTGCAGCAGCACTCTCAGCTATCGAAGATATGATAAAAAAGATGAATGACATGATGAACAACATGCAAAAAGCACCTGTGAGGGGACCAAGATAGGGAATACCTCCATAGAAACATTCAATTAGGCCACAAAAATGGTGTGCAATCGAGGGAAAATGGACCAACCATGAGACCCACAAGTGCTACTTCAAACCAAAGTAGGAAAATGGACCAACCATGAGACCCACAAGTGCTACTTCAAACCAAAGTATGATGAGAATGTCCAGTATGTGCCCATGAGGCCACAAAGACAATCCATGTACAGATATCAACCTAATATGGCCCAAGCTCAAAGACCACCAATGGGTATGGAAAGACCTCAACCTATGTTGGGACAACAACCTCCGTATCCACGACATAATGCAGTGCCTGTAAAGTACATGCACTCTAAAGGAGTCATAGATGAACAAGCATTAGTGCATGTTACACCCTATGCAGAGCCTAGTCCATCTACAGTAATGGTAGAAGGAGATTGGTATAATTCACATCCACCACAAATGGAGGAACCCGTGACTTATGCTCCACCAGAGCTCGCACCAATGTATTATGTAGCTAATCAAGGTGTCATACCTCCCATGGTAAGACCCATGATGAAGCCAAGAACAGGAAACTTTCATAACTATCATAATTGTGGTGTTGATGATAATTGGAAAAATGAATGTCCAGAGCCTGACAAAAACCTAAAACCAGTTGAAGCCTATTGCATACAATGTTGCAAAAAGGGAGGACACTTTCCGGAAGATTGTCCTAAAAATCCTTTGAACAAGGATAAAACGATAGTAAACGTAGTCCAAGTGATACCTAGTAGCTCATCAGAGAGTGAATCGATTGTTCCAATCAAGATAATCACTAGAGTCCAGGCCAAGAAGAAGAAACACAACTCCTCTGATGATTCGGAAAATACAAAAGTTTCTTCTCAAAGAATCAAAAGGAGCAGAAGCAAAAGATATGAGATGAGAAAACAAAAACAACGGGTTGAAATCGAGGAGAAAGCAAAGAAGATATTCCAGGAAAAGTTAAAAGAAACTGGAAGTGAATTCAAGGAAACAACCGTGAAATCTGGGGGATCTATTCTGGTTAATAAATTTTTTGAGCCGATTAATGCCGCCTTGGAAGACTACCAAGCAGGACTTAAAACAGGTCAAAACATGAAAAACGAATGGAAAAACTATCCTTCTCTAAACATTGAAGCAGCTAAGCTGGATGCTTATCAAAATTTGGTAAGAATCACGCAAGAAATGCTGGAAAAACAAAAACCCATGCTTGAAAGTATTGCAAAACCTGAGGAGCTTGTGGTAAAAGAAACGAAATAAAAATCCGATGTGGTGGCAGAATCCCACCTTGAAACAAACAAACCAGAACTTATAGTGCCTGACAGCCAAGATGCCTTAGACGGAATTCCATTCGTAGAGGAAGACTGGCCAGGATATGGAAAAAAGTGAGAGAGATCAATGATGGGAGCCTAACTCTAAAGTCAGCTCCTATAGAGGAAGTATGGTTGGATAACCTACCTTCTGATATGAACATGGATTTACAATCCTTGTACAGGGATTACGGATCGGAAGCTTCAAGAATGTCGAAACCATTGACCTTGAAAACATTACCTTCTTACTTGGGAGATAACAAAGATGAATCGATCGTGTGTAAGACCACTCAAGTAAAAAGAGCTGAACAACCCTAGAAGTAGACAACATTCATTCGATCATGTCTACACCCATCCAATGCACTCTTACCTTGGGAGAACTCTTAAAACTCAGACCATACTTATGGAATGATTTACAGAAAACCCTAGAGAAGGTGGGGATAACGGGATTAATCTAGAAAAATTTGGAAAATTTGAAAAATGAAATGGACAAAAAAGAGATTTGATCAGTTCCCATAAACAAAGTCGAAGAATATTGTGAAGGGGAAGAAGGAAACACCACCCTCCCAATGAAATATAATGACATTGAAACCATGGCGATACTGGATAGTGGAGCTAGCAGAGCCATAGCCACTAAAGCAGTATGGGAATCCTGGGGACAGCCAGCCATTAGACAAACTCGAATGAAATTCCAGTTGGCTGACGGACACATTGAGAGACCATTAGGACTGCTTAAAAAAGTGATAGTCAATTCCTTTGGAATTAAATATCAACACACTTTTGCCATAGTAGACTTTGGAAAAAAACTCAACTATGAAAATTATATTGGGAAAACCTTTCATGCGACAGGTATAGCTTATCCAAGATTGGGGAAACAATTATTTGTACTTGAAGCAAGTGGGATCTATAACAAGAGTAAATCTAAAAGATCACACTTATAGAGATTTCTTGAAAACACCCATCCAAGAGTTTGATTCAGTCTCTTCGGTTGAAACTAAACTCCCATCCTAGTTAAACAAAGACACTCCTATTTGGATGTGTGGAAACGGAAGCTTAAGACGAGAAGAATGTATCCTAGAAAGGGATTGCACAGACGAAGCCTATGTACCTGAACCCTTTCCTGAGCATTTGTTTGAGCCATTCGAGTGGACTCAAATTTTAGCAACAATGGATGTATGTGTGAATACGTCTATGCCTACTCAATTTTGCAATGAGGATGGCTATGACATAATTCCCATCCAAATGATTTCAATCCTCAACATTGAAGACGAATATGGGAAACCAAAGGACTTAATGAAAGCTGAACAAGTCTTTTCAAACCTCTATTACGATGCAACTGATGAGTTAGATGAACACTCACCTACCTCAGAAGGTTCATGGTCAGAAAAAGAGCATATGAGAGCTAAGCTACTCTTAAAAGGAGGGGAGGAAAAGTTTTTTGACTTTACAAACCAGAAATCAAGAAGACAAAAATGGTATAGACGAAAGAGAGACACCAAATTTGTGAAAACACGACCTATGTCATCAGTCTCTAGTAAAACAAAATTCATGATGTAGATAGATGCTAATGATTGTGTCAAGGACAAAATAACTGGCAGATATCCTTCAAACAAAAACTCAAAAATGTTTCAAACATCGAGAAAAACAGGGGAGGGTACTCAAGAAAAATCACAGAATAAGAAACCATTCATGACCAGAGTCGATGACCAGAGTCGAGCAGAAAAAGAAATATCAAGAGTTGAAAAAAGCTCTAAAGGAGATATACACAACTGAAATGGAAACCACGGAAGAGGATGGTAAGGATGTAATGCATGTTCCATCCCATTACAAAAAGTATACTCTCCAAGATCGGAAAATTATAGTCGAACAACCTATTAGGGAACTGCGGAAACAGGGCGAGTCTTATGAAGGACCTGAAAACGCTAAAAGGATAGACTTGGATGAACCAAGAGAAGAGCCTAGACCTGCTTACATTGCGAATGACCTAACAGAAGAAGAAGAAAAGCTTTTGATGAGCTTGTTAAAGGAATACCGAGATATATTCGCTTGGTCTTACAAGGATCTCAAGGGTGTTGATCCAAAAATCTGTCAACATACCATACCGATGAGAGATGATGCGAAACCAAGTAGACAAAGACCATACACGTATAACGAAACATTTTCCATGAAGATAAAAGAAGAGATTGAAAAACTAAAGGAAGCCGAATTTATTTACGAAATTGAACACACAAATTGGGTGTCTCCAATTGTGGTAGTACCCAAGAAGAATGAAAAATTACGAGTGCGTTTTAATCTCAAAAAGGTGAATGCAGCTACCATTAGAGACAAGTTTCCTCTTCCAATAACTGAGCATGTTTTAGAACGAGTTGCAGGAAAAGAAGCTTACAGCTTCTTAGACGGCTTTTCGGGATACAATCAACTGCATAAAAGTGTTTTGCAACAGAATGGGGTATATTTGTCTATCGGGTTATGCCGTTTGGGTTAACTAATGCTCCAGCCACGTTTCAAAGGTTGATGAGCCATGCTTTCAAAGGATATCTTAGGAAATTCCTAGAAGTATATATGGATGATCTATATGTACATTCATCAATCCGGGCTGATCATTTTGAACACCTCAAAAAGGTATTCGAAAAATGTAAACTTTATAGGATTTGCTTAAATCCTGAAAAGTGCACATTCATGGGAAGACAAGGAAAAATCCTTGGACATATAGTGTCTAAAAATGGCATAGCTACTGATATTGAGAAGATTCATGTCATTGCAAATTTGCCTAGACCAACAACAGTAAAGGGGGTACAAGCCTTCATGGGGCATTGTGGATATTACCGACGTTCATCTACATGTACGCTATAATTGCAAAACCCATGTATAGCTTGATTACACACACTTTGAATGGACCGAGGCATGTGAAGAATCCTTCATGAAGCTTAAGCAGGCTCTCACCTCAACTCCAATATTGAAAGCACCAGATTGGAATATGGTATTCCACGTACTTGTAGATGCTTCCAATTTTGCTATAGGTTGTATACTAGCTCAACCAGGAGACGGGAAAATTGACTTTTCTATTTCTTATGCTAGCCGACAATTGAACATGGCGGAAAATAATTACAACATCATCAAAAGGGAAGGATTGTGAATGATTTATGCCGTTAAAAATTATAGACATTACTTATTAGCCAACAAGTTTGTGTTCTTTGTGGACCACCAAGCTTTGTTGTATTTGGTCAACAAGCCATGCAGCACAGGGAGAATAGTGAGATGGTTCATTATTCTTCTTGAATTTGATTTTACTATGGTTGTAAAAAAGGGCACTACACATCAACGTGCAGATCATTTGTCAAGGATTGTTTCAGGGGAATCACTTAAAGGGGTAGAATATGATCTACCAGATGCCTATTTGTTCTCCATGGAAATGATACCTAGATGGTCGAAAAACATTGTGTCATTGATGACAATAGCTCAAGTGGATTTACAAATACCACTTTCTATCACGATCAGATTAATTGAGCAATCGGCTACGTATCAATTACTAGCTAGTAGGCTATACAAAAGAAATCAGGACGGGATATTGCTTTTATGTAGTAATCCTGAAGAAACAGAACAGTACCTAAGTCAAGCACATGTTACCATAGTAGGGCTTCACTTTGCGAAAAGACCAAACTATGCAACGAATCTTGAGACTTGGAGTATTTTGGCCAACTATGTGGAGAGATGTTCGATCGTTTGTACAAGATTTCCCTCAATGTCAAAAGCAAACACCCATACCTCATGTAACATTGTTTCAAATGTTACATGTTCCTAAGTGGAGTAATTATCTGGTTACTTACTTATCGAGTCGAACATTTCTTGAGAATATGAGTAAACGTCGTCAAAGAGCATTGAAACTGAAGCAAGAAACTATGCTCTTATTGAGAACCAATTTTATCGGAGAGGTAAAGATCAACATTTGCGTCTTTGTGCAAATGAAAACGAGTATATTCCGATTATAGAACAAGCACATGCTGAATTAGCTGGAGGTCACTTTTCTAGTGAGACCACCGCAAGAGCAATCTTGATGGTAGACATATGGTGGCCAACACTTTTTCAGATGCCAAAGAATATGTTCAAAGGTGTGATGCTTGTCAACGAGCAAAAATGCCAACACGAGTAGATAGCATGTCCTTAAGACCGATGATGGGGGGTAGAGCTTTTGCAAAATGGGGTATAGATTTTGTTGGACCAATACAGCCACCTGCTTATAGAACCCAAGGTCAATATATCATTGTAGCTACGGAATATTTGACCAAGTGGGTCGAGGCTAAAGCAACTCAAAAGAATGATGCCAGAACCACTGCTGCATTCTTATATGAGTATGTATTCACGCAATATGGACTGCCAATAGAGATTGTCAGTGATCGGGGAACTCATTTCCTCAATGAGGTAATCGAGTATTTCCTTAATGAGTTTATGGTCATCCATAACAAATCAGCTCCCTATCACCCACAAGCAAACGGACAAGCTGAGCATACGAATAAAATTCTTAGCTTGGTGCTGACTAAAGTGGTTAGTTCAACTTATCGAGTTTCATTCAAAACAACTTTAAATGCTATGCCCTTTAACCTTGTTTATGGTCTTGATGCCGTACTTCCAATAGAATTTCTATTGCCAACATTAAGGGTAGCACAGAATCTTGAGTGGACTGGACGTGAATTGTCAGAAAGACTTGAAGATTTGGAAAAGCTAGATGAGCAAAGGCTAACTGTTGTAGCTCATATCTATGCACAAAAGCAGAAACAAAAACAGTTTTTTGATTCCCACTTAATCACAAAAATCTTCAAGAAAGGGGACTTAGTTTTAAACTATCCCCTTAAGCAACACATTCCCAAGTTTAAGAAAAAGGGACACGGACCGTTTATCATCGAAGATGTATCTCCAAGTGGAGCAGTAAAATTGTCGACCCTAGATGATGAACCAATGGCTAATTGGATTAGTGGATGTCGTTTAAAGAAATACAATTTGCCACTAACCAATGAATTTCTAGAAAGAATGCATGCAGCCAAGCAAAGAAAGATCAAACGACAACAGGTTATTAATGAAGCCTAAGAGGAAGCCCGGCTTCGGATACTCAAGCGGAAAGCTGCTCTCAAGAATCAACAGATACCGATTCCCATCAACACTCTGGAAATAGACGACCGACAATGGGAATTACCTAAAAATGCAGTTTCAACAGATGAGGACTGGTTAGATGGAATGTGAAGTCGCGGAGCGGAGCATGGATCGACTCACACACACACACACACATACACAGAGAGCTTACACAATACGCAGAGAATCGTTTTGAAGGGTTATCTCCCAAAACCTTATTATCCACAAAAGTATAAGTGAGTATATACAAAGAGTTAGTGATAAGTGAGTAAGTAGGCGGCCGGCCGGCCATATCCGTATAAGAGGCCACTTGGGCTTTAATCCTGACAACCTCCCACTTAAATTCCAATGTGGCACTTTAAGTAACTATAAATCTATGAACATAAATGTACAAAGATTTACATGGCTGCCATCTATCCAATGCCCAATAACTCACAACAATGCACAAAGCCCTCTCCTGGAAGTCCCTTTGTGAGTAGATCACCAGGATTGTCCTTGGTGTGGATCTTCAGTAGTTGTATCTACTTGTCTTCAAGTACTTCCCTAATGAAGTGATATTTCACATCAATATGCTTAGTCTTCAAATGAACACTAGATTCTTTGCCAATTGTATAGCACTTTGGCATCACAATATAACTATGGCATATCTAGTTTGATTCCCAAGTCTGCTACCAATCTACCAAGCCAAATAGCTTCTTTGCATGCCTCATTTGTTGTAACATACTCAACTTCTGTAGTAGACTGCGTAATAGAATCTTGTAATCGAGATCGCCATGATATGGCACCTCCAACCAATGTAAAGACATAGCCTGATGTAGATCTCCTCTTATCCAAGTCTCCTGCATAATTTGAGTCAGTGTATCCTTTGACACTCAAATCCTGACTACCATAGCATATGCGCATACACTTTGTATGTTTTAAGTATCTCATGATACCTTTCACTGCCTCCCAATGTTTCTTGCCGGGATTTGACATATATCTGCTAACCACTCCCATTGCAAATGCAATATCTGGACGTGTAGCAATCATTGCATACATCAAACTACCCACTGCAAACGCATATGGTATCTTATCCATTTCAGCCTTTTCTTCCTCAGACACACGACAATCTTGTTTGCTAAGTTTCACATATGGTAGCAATGGAACACTCAATGCCTTTCCCTTCTGCATATTGAAACGTTGCAAAACCTTCTCAATATACTCTGTTTGAGATAACCAAACCAACTTCTTTGATCTGTCTCTCTCAATGCGCATACCAAGTATATGACTTACCTCACCCATGTCTTTCATGTCAAACGATTTTGCCATCTTTGACTTCAAAGCTGAAATTTCTTCCAAGTGTTTGCCAACAATCAACATGTCATCTACATACAAAATAAGGATTAGCCAACTGCCATCCTTAGCCTTCTTTGTATATAGACAGCGATCGAACTCACTACGTTTGTAGCCTTGAGAAAGCATAAACTGGTGGAACTTATGGTACCATGCCCTCGGTGATTGTTTTAAGCCGTAAAGACTCTTTAACACAACGGGCATACCAAATCTTCCTTGCCTTTCTCAACAAACCCTTCTGGCTGCTGCATGTAAATTTCCACATCTAAATCACCATGCAAGAACGTTGTCTTGACATCAATTTGGTGCAACACCAAATCCAATATGGCAACCAATGCAAGAAAGCATCTCAATGTAGTCATCTTGACCATTGGAGAGCAGACTTCATCAAAGTCAATGCCTTGTTCTTGCTTAAAGCCCTTGGCAACAAGCCTTGCTTTGTACTTTGGTTGACTATCATGAGCAGTGATCTTATACCTGTAAACCAATTTACAAGGTAGAGCCTTTTTGCCCTGTGGTAATTTAACTAGCTTCCATGTTTGGTTTTTATGCAGAGCTGTCATCTCTGACTGCATGGCCAACTGCCATTTTTTTTAGTCAACCACTTGTAATGCTTCCTGGTAACAAGATGATTCTCTGCAATCTGTGAGCATGACATAATTTAGAGATGGCACATAACGATTAGGTGGTTTGGAGATACGCTCAGAACGTCTCACCACAACTGATTCTGCCTCTCTAGCCACTATAGGCTGTTCCTGAGCCTGACCATGCTGTCTTGATGTGCTAGCACTAGGTCCATCTTCCCTGAAGACAACTCTTCTGATCTCCTCTGTCTTCTCTGGCTTAGCGTGAAACTTGGCTTCATTGAAATGCACATCATTGCTACGAATAACTTTTCTGGACTCACGATCCCAAAGCCGGTAACCCATCTCGCCCGATTCTTCGTAGCCAAGAAATATACACTTCTTGCTCTTTGGTTCTAACTTATTCCTGAACTCCTTAGGAATATGGCTATAAGCTTCACAACCAAAGACTCTGAGATGCGTATACGAAGGTGCCTTGCCTGTCCATAGCATCTCGGACACTTCACTCTTATCCAGAACCCTACTAGGAGACCTGTTGATCAAATGGACTATTGTAGCCACTGCTTCCGCCCAAAAGCCATCAGGCAACTAAGCATTTGACAACATGCTTCTGACCTTCTCTTGTATGGTCCTATTCATACGTTCTGCAACCCCATTCTGTGAAGGATTATATGGTGCAGTAAGTTCCCGCTTAATCCCTTTTGCTTCACAAAAGTCTTGAAAAGCTTTGTCACAAAATGGGGTTGCAGAACGTATGAATAGGACCATACAAGAGAACGTTCCCAAAGCTTTTCAAGACTTTGTGAAGCAAAAGGGATTAAGCGAGAACTTACTGCACCATATAATCCTTCACAGAATGGGGCTGCAGAACGTTTCCAAAGCTTTTCAAGACTTTTGTGAAGGATTATATGGTGCAGTAAGTTCCCGCTTAATCCCTTTTGCTTCAACAAAAGTCTTGAAAAGCTTTGGAAACGTGTTGTTAGTTCTCAAGCACTTGAGCTTCTGACCACTCTGATTCTCCACAAGCTGCAAGAATGTCTTAAAGACCTTGAGCACCTCATCCTTGTGCTTCAAGAAGTAAACCCATACTTTGCGAGAATAGTCATCTATGAATGTACAAAAGTACGTTGCTCCCCCTAGTGACAAACTAGGCATTGGTCCGCATAGATCACTGTGCACAAGAGCTAACCGTTCGTCCCTATGATTCCTCTTTGATTTGTGCGGTTCCTGTGTTTGCTTACCATAAACACAATGCTCACAAAACTCGAAATCTTGAAATGAAAAGCCAGGCAAATAACCATAATGAGAAATTATTTCCATTCCTCTTTTTGACATAAGTCCCAGCCTACGATGCCACAGTGACACACTTGGCTGCTCAATCACATTAATTACATGGTTTTTAACCTCTGAAACATGTAAAGTGTACAGAGTTCCTGACTTGCTGCCATGTGCTACAGTCATCAAACCTTTGGAGATCTTCCAAGCGCTGTTCCCAAAAACTGTCACATAACCCACATCATCCAACTTCCCTATACTGATCAAGCTCTTTCGGATTGTTGGAACATATCTGACATTCTTGAGCCATAAAGAAGAGCCATTCTGAAACTTCAATTGCACATCTCCCACTCCAAGTATGTCACAACCCTGCTCATTGCCAAGTCTGACATAATCTTTAGTAGCCACATATGATGTAAACCACTCTTTGTGCGGAGAAACATGTAAAGATGCCCCTGAGTCGATAATCCAATTACTCATAGCATGTCCATCCTCTGCAATCAAGAAAACAGAATCAAGATTGCTTGTTAGGAAGATGTCACCAGTTGCTATACCAGAATCACTGTCTGAACCAGATCCTATGACATTCACCTCTTCAATCTTCATTGGACTCTTCTTTTCATCTCGCTCAGAACTCTTTGCTTTGCCTTTTTCTTGTTTCCACTTTGTACAGTCTCTCTTCATGTGACCCTTCTTGCCACAATGGTAGCATTCTATATCATCCTTTGACTTCGAGTCACCAGACTTACTTCGGTTTTGTGCCTTCTTACCCTTCTTCTCTTTAGACTGTTGTCTCCATTGAATGCCCAAAGCACTGTTGCCTTTGCCTTTGTCAATGTTCTTCCTGGTCACTTCCTCTGTGAGAAAGCTGCCTTCTACATTGGCACTTGTAAGACCTTCTGGCGCGACAGAATTACTTAACGTTGTACGAAAAGTATCCCAATTGTCTGGCAAAGTGATTAAGAAAAACATAGACTTCACTGAATCTGGAAAGACTATCTCCTGTGTTGTTAACTGGCTGAAAATTGTGTGAAATTCATTGAGAAGATTTGACATGGTTGTCCCTTCCTTCATCTTCAAATCCACCAATTTCTTGAGCTAGTAAATATGAGAAGTAGCACTTTTTTTCTCGTACCATACCACATAGCTTTTGCCATACGCCATACGCTGTAGTCTCTTCTGCTACATTGAAGTAAACATTTTCTTCCATCTTTAGCCATACCTTCTGGTCTCTCCCCTTTGAGCTTCAGTGGCTTCACTTGTTTTTTCCGCACCAAAACCTGCCAAATCTGCTTCTTCCAGAATGGAAAGTTTGTGCCATCCAGCTTCTTTATGTTGTAAAGAGTCTCACTTTGAGAAGATGCCATTCTGCCAAACTATTTACTTTTGGGAAAAGAGTTTCTCCTGTAAACTGGCCTCTGTACACAATAAACAAGTTGTAAACAACAAGCTGAACACCTCTCCTTAGGAACTGTCAGTATTTTGAAAAATTTTGATAGAGCCTCCCCTATAAACTGAGCTCTGGGAACCAAAAGATAGCTCAAAAACAATCATAAATAGCTGACCAGTGACAAATCTAAAAATCTCTGTAATATGCTGTCCTATAAGCATACATTGTCTCCTGTCTGGGCGATCACAAAACCAGTATCTGTCTCAAGACTGAACCCTGAACAATGCCTCAACAGTCTGACGCATAAGATGCAATTCAGTGTCTACACAAAGTCATACATCCTATGGGATAAAAGTCGCCGAAGAGGATGTGTGTAGAGGGGAACTCCAGCAACCTAATCCACCTCACACTGGGTAACCCAGCCCCCAGTGCTTAGCTTCAAAAAACCTCACACACAACCCTCACAGATGGCTCAACAAACTGCCCAGAACTAGCATACATCCTACAATAGACCAATCACTACCCTATGATCGCTGCGGCGATCTGTCTGCTAGCGTGACTCACAACTAGCAGACCCACAATCACAGTACATCAATCTGCAATACATGCCAGTGGTGTCAAGCCGTCATATGGCCACACCTCCCCTGGAACCTGGCAAGCACAAGAAGTAGCAATGCAGACTGCAATATATATATTTGATGATATATATGTGTACCTAGTCTATAGATGATGCTTTGAAGACTAATGAGTGATGTATGTCGATGCCGATATTGATGCCGACCACCTCCTGCTTGCCAATCTACACAAGACGGGTTTCTTTGCGGCTAAAACCTATCTTCTGATGTAGTGCTCAGAACGAAATTCTGAGGGCATAAACGGCTTCGAAAGGGGGGTAAAACCTCCGGTCACCTCCTAGAAATGCTTCCGGAACGCCGAGTGTGAATTTCCAAGCTCCAGATCCAGAATCTGCCCGAAAAGTACGCGCGCGCACGATTACGCAAAACCGCACTGCACCTCGCTCTGATATCAATTGAAGTCGCTGAGCGGAGCGTGGATCCACACACACACACACACACATACACAGAGAGCTTACACAGTACGCAGAGAATCGTTTTGAAGGGTTATCTCCCAAAACCTTATTATCCACAAAAGTATAAGTGAGTATATACAAAGAGTTAGTGATAAGTGAGTTAGGCGGCCGGCCGGCCATATCCGTGTAAGAGGCCACTTTGGCTTTAATCCCAACAGAATGGACCTATGCATCAAAGCACATCTCAACAATCATAGCACCAATGCTTTGGTCGACACAGGAGCTAGAGTAAATGCAGTCAGGTATTCCACATATAAGAAGGCAGCACAAGCATTGACGTCAGGAATAGCGACAATCAAAGGATGCAACAAGAACCCAACCCCAACAGTGGGAGTAGTCAACTTGAACATAATAGTACATGGATTTTCATGTCCTCATCAGTTTGTATGCTTACCAGATGAGCACATGAATGAAACGATGATTCATGGAATTCCCTAGATGCGAACATACAAAGCAGTACCAGATTGGGATACAAATTAGCTAAAGCTATCACCTAAAGGAGGGCAACTCATTGTTCCAATTGCACCAAGCAAGGAGGAATGGAAAAGAAGCAATCGGAGTAGTCAATCTTCTCCATCCGGTCGACAATTAAATGCTACAAGTAGCATGCAAGGAGTCAGGAAAATTTGGGTACCAAAAGCATAGCTTAAGGATAAACCAATTCAAATCTAGGTGCCTAAAACTTCACCGACAAAGCAAAAGAAGGTTCCCAAGGTTCAAACACAAAAACAGGCATCTCCGAGCAAGGAACCTAACATGGAAATGGTTTGGAAGAAAAAGGATCACTTATCCTCTCCGCGAACTGTAAAACCAATCAAGCAATGGCGACTTAAGTCTCAAAAGACTCCACCACACCATGCAGCACCAAGCCGACCAAACTACCAATGGCGAGAAAAAGTCGACAACAGTCAAAAGTGCTACCAACAGCTCAAGCAATCAGTGTGCTAAAGCATCTTGATGGTACAATCAAATAGAGAGCACACAAGCTACAAGATTTGGTCTTTGGAAGACATCAGCAGCAAACCTCGACATCGAAAACCCTTGAGTTAATTACTCAAGACCGAGCTCTTGTACAACATATTGGTTTGAATTGCATTGAACTTCATAGCATGGTAGAGCCAACCATGGCTATGCATAGACACAATTGTTCAACCCATGCACACAGTCGTCCCGGAGTACGCCATCTAGGAGGGGTGGAAGGGCACTAAGTACTAAGTAATTAAGGGCAATGTTTGAAGAGGGAGGAAAAAGTTTGATGTTAACGTGTGATTTTTTTTTTGTAAAATTACCTAATAATGCCCTTGTAATTCATCATCAAGGGAAAATTCACTGATAATATCTTCCCGATGAGTGTAAATAGTGTATATACTATCAGAAAATCATCAAAGATAGTCCTTTTTTTGGTATTTTTCATCATTTTAATGATAAGGAGGCTTAAAAATAGAAAAAATCCAACAAAAAACAATAAAGCTTTGTTTTTCAATGGATTTTCTTAATTATTGGATTCTTACTTTACTTTTTTAGAACATTTTGCTATTTTCTTTGATTTTTTTCAAATAAATAGATCAAAAATTAATAATAAATAGCAGGGAAGCTCAGATGGAAAAACGGAAGACACGATGGTGATCAAAAAAACAAGGCGTACAAGCACAAAAATTTTCAATGAAATCAGAAGATGGAAGCGAGAAGCCTAAAACAGGCGGTCAAGCCTACTTTTGCAAATTCTTGCAGATTGAGCTACAGGAATCCGATCAGGGAAATTTTTGAGTCTAACATAGATTTCACGGCCTAGTAAGACTAACAGGGGAATCTGGGGAAAATTGGTTCGGGATGTCCGGGTATAAATATCCAAAGTAGGCTAAAATCACCTCATTTCCACTTGGAGCCTTTGCAGAGAGAGATTTCGACCTCTTTCGCGCGACTTTTTTGGAGCCCACAGTTAACCATTTTCAGCGTCGTCTCACACGTGACATGAGGGGTAAGTTCTTTACTCGTCAATGATCCAATTTGTACGGACGGTAGCTAGTCTAAAGCCTAGAAAAAACCCTAGAAACGGAGCAATGTACGAAGACCTACGACCAAAAACTGACCATAGCGGCCTGCCAGCTCGACCAAATCAGATGAGATCGGAACCATAGCATGCCCTAACATAATAGAACCTTTCTATATTATCAGATGACCATTCGGAAGGGGTCAAGGGGGTCCCCAGTAGAAAAGCTAGGTTTTTAGCAAATGCTAGAATTTCGATTTGACTCCACAGATGGCTTGCTTATGAAGTTCATATACAATATATACGATGGGTTTGGTGAAATCCATCAAGCAAAGCCCTTGAAAGCAGAAAACGGCTCGAATGATACAAAGTGTCAAATTCGACATACGGGGTCAAACTGACTCCAAATGAGCCAGAATTGGACAGATTGCTTCACGACTATGTTGCGGACAAGTCCAAAGCCTCAAAGTTGACCGACCAACCCAACAGGCAGTGTAGTCACAGAAAACAGTGATTTCAGAGTCGACAAAGCACAAAGTGATGCCCGCATGGCCAAACTTGACAAATTCAATTTAGGACTTGTATTAGGTGTATGGAATATGTTTAGGTCAAAATTTGTGAGCTTTGCAAAGAATTTGTCACTGTTGTAAATAATCGCAATTATTTACTTTTGCATCAGTTTTGCTTGGAAATTGTCACCTCACCTCACCTATCATGTATACACACCTAATGCATACCAAAAATCAAGTATGAGCCAAAATGCCCACCCATTACTTAAAAAATTGTCAAAAACGCAAAGAAGTCTTTGCAAGCCAAATTTTCGGTTATGGACCGCATTTCTTGATCCAAATCACCTTATATCTCATACTCAAGGTCTATACAATGTCTAGAACCAGTTTGTACCAAAAAATATCAACTTTGGAAGAAAAGTTAATAATCGCGATTATTTACTTTCTGGTCAAAATTGGGGAGTTTTGATATTTTGACATCATACATCCAAAGTACATGATGTGTTGAGCCCACTAGCCAAATTTGAACCAATTTGGATCTCAAAATCTCAAATTTCCTTTATATCTACTGTTTCAGAGACCTAAAGCCAAAATCTGGTACCATTTTCACCCTATGCATCCAAATGAACCCATATTTCACTCAGAGCATGTATTTGGTATATACTTCAAGCCTATGAAGCCAAGTTTGCAAAAAGTTGAAAAATTTTCTCAACTGTAAATAATCACAATTATTTACTTTGGTTGCCAAAATTTGTTTTGACTTCATAGTTTTGTTCCTTGCATGTTTTTATGCATCTTTGCTTGTTCAAATATTGATTTGAAGCAAATTGGGCCAAAATTGTCAGCATTTCAACCTAAAGGACATTTCAAAGAAAATTTCGACAATCTGCTAACTTTGCACTCTATTCACTGAACAGGAGCCATGCAAGCAGCAGAGAGGGCCAAGAAGAAGCTCAACCAAAAGGAGAAAAATTGCAGGAACTGCCCGCTGATCAACTAGACCCCGAGTCAGTCAAAGCAGCCAAGGCATCATACCTCTCCAGAGAACAGTTAGAAGAGCATCACACTACAGTCTTCACAGTGTGTGGGTTTTCTCTCTCATCCCCCCTCTTGTAGGGCTCCCCCCTCCTTGTAGGGAGTGGTGTTGACTTTTGTACACCTCAACACACTCAACCTTGGGCCCGGTTCCCACCACAAGCTTGGCCCTTAAGCCCCTCAAGCTTGGGCCGGGTTCCCACCTCAAGTACAACCCTATCAACTCAAGTATGACAAGCACCTCAAGCATCCCAATCATCAAGCACCTCAAGCACCTTAGTCATTAAACACGACAAGCACCTCATGCATCTTAAGCTCAATTCGATGGTCATCGTCCCCTCGTATTGGAGGTAAGTCCATAGGGATATCATCAATAAACACATCTTGAAATCCTTTTAGAAAATTAGACAAGTCTAACTCTTCTTGATTCCTATCATTTACATTGGATGAAACATTAGGATCTTTTAGAGACGACAAAAATCATGTATGAAGAAACTGAGCTCTTCATTGATTTATCGAAAGCAGGAGGATTTACAAGTGGAATAGTGCGACCACGCTCACTAGCATCTATATACATGTTCTTTCCCCTGTAGGTGAAATAGATTTGGTAATGGAAATGGACTATGAACTTTGAGAATAGCAGAATTAAGAGAATTGGAGTGATCATTTTTGTGAGATTTCCTTGAGAACATAGAGGGTGAACTTAATTAACTCAACATGAACAATACTTTTGCAAGAGAGAGAGTATTAGAGAACATGACAATAGTTGAGGATCGGATTTACTTGGAGCCGGTCCCCCCTCCACGGTTCCCCCTCCAAAAGGTGTTTGTATTATAGATTCTCCCATCAAGAGAGAGACTTGGTACAATACAATCTTTGTGTTCCTTGTGACCTTGGTAATGCTATGAAGATGGAAAGCTTCATGCATCACGAACATAAACTTTGCAAAAAGAATTGAATATCCCAAGGCCTCAAACACCATCGAAGGTGGAGAGAGCTACCAGGGAATGAGGGTAGGGAAGAGGAAGAAGAAACATTTCATAGGAGAAAGAACTAATTCCTCACTTATCATTACTCCTCTTGCTAGCATACATAATAGCATAGTAATGAAGATGGAGAAGATGGCAAGCTTAAGCATTGAAGCATGGCTCTTGGTTGGATTTGCATTCCATAGCCAAGAGTGTTGTTGTAGGCTCTCAACCTCTCTACTTGCTTGGAGAAGGAGAGGGAGCTCTTTCACTTTCCACTTCACACAATGAGAGTGTGTGTGAGTGTGTGTGGGAGAGTATACCCCCTAAGCACACCCCCTACTTGCTTTGGTCGACCCCCCCTTGTAGCTTATGCTTGAAGCTCATTGGACCCCTCCAGCCCTAACTAGCCAATCACAAGCAAGAGTCATACCAAGCAACAAGGGTAGCCTTGGGACAAGTGTCCCCCTTTCCCCTTTGAGAGAGAGGGCTTGATAAATGCTAAATCAGTTAATTAAATCTTCTAAATTATTATTGGAACACATAGCTTATTGATGAGTAACACATAGCCTATTGCCGTTTGGAAGATAACCATCCTTCAAGGTGAATGGTTTTTTTTTTCTTCCCTAATGCAAAGGCTGTAATTACCTACTTAAAGTCTCGAATAGTAGCATACTCATCTATCATAAAAGATATATCATTTTGAGTTGCTATAGATACCACATTTACCCTTGGCCGTTGTGAAAGTGCATCGACCACTTGATTGTGCTTGCCAGCAATGTGAGCAATATGAAATTTAAATTGTGAAAGAAAATTTGTCCACCTCATTTGTTTGTCGGAGAGCTTGGTTTGCATCATGAATTTCTTGAGGCTTTGTGATCCATTCGTAGGATGAATGGAACCCCCAAGAGATAGTGCTTCCATGTGTCTAGGGCATGTAGAATAGCTTAAAGCTCTTTTTCATATATGCCCAAGACCCGTTCATCTGCATCGAGCCTTCCGCTCTCATATGCTATGGCGTGCCCTTCTTGAAGGAAAACTGCTTCAAGGCAATCACCACAAGCATCACATTAGACCTCAAATGGCTTTGAGAGATCCTGAAGCATAAAGACTGGTTGGGAGGTAAGCTTCTCTTTGAGCTTGTCAAAAGCACTTTGTCCTTTAGTAGTCCATGAGTACTTAACGTTCTTCTTTGTTAAGTCATGCAATGGTCCTGCTATTTGAGAAAATTTTGCTATGAAGCGTCTATAGTATGCACACATACCAATAAAGCTTCTTAGCTCATGTAGATTCCTTGGATTAGGCCATGATTTTATTACCTCCAACTTTGATGGATCCATACGGATACCATCTTGAGAGATAATGTGACCTAAATATTGAATCTCTTGTAAGAACAATTCACTTTTCTTTTGATTAATGAAAAGTTTATTCTCTCTCACAACATTAAAGATTATACCTGGAGGTGTCACTTGTACTCCTCAAGAGAATTTGAGTGGCCTGAAGATTTTTGTCCATCGTGAGTTTGAATGCGGCTGGAGCATTTGTTAGTCCTTAACATGTAACTTATCAAATAGATCTTCTACCCGCAGCACGGGAACTTTTTTTATAGTGATCCTATTTAGTGCTCTATAGTCAACACACATGTGATATATGCCATCTTTCTTTTCCACTAAAGGTACTGATGAATAGAATGGAGAGGAGCTACGCCTCACCATTTCTTTTTCCACCAATTCATGCACTTGCCTCATGATTACCTCTTGTTGAGTCTGTGAAACTCAATAAGGAGGTTTATTAGGCGGTGAGCTTCCTAGTAGAAGCTCTATTGCATGGTCATCATCCCCTCATCTTGGAGGTAGCTCACTAGGGATTCCATCAATGAAAACATCTTGGAATTCATTTAGGAAATTAGACAAATGTAATTCCTCTTGATTTCCTTTATTGCTACTTGTGAAAACATTAGAATCATTTAGAGATTCTCTAACAAAAATCATATATGCAAAAATAGAGCTTTTCATTGACTTATCAAAATCAAACGTATTTACCAGGGATATGGTGTTCCCCGAATCATTAGCATCTATGTACATGCTCTTTTCTCTGTAGGTGAAATAGATTCTCCTTGGAGGGAACTTCATGTTGGCAGCCATGCAGTTGAACCATGGTGCCCATAGGATAACATCCTCATGTTGGAGAGGAGAGATTAAAAAAAATTATTCTTTGTCGATGTAGCTTTGGACATGAAGCCTCAACTTCCCAATCAAGGGAGTAACGGAGGCTTGCTATCCCTTGAAAGCTCCATTGCAAGTTACAATATCTCCCATCTTGAAAGATTGAATGCCCAACTTAGTGGCCAACTCCATTGATATGAAGTTGTGAGTAGAGCCGGGGTCAAAGAGAATAAAGGCATCATGCTCCCTTACTTTTCCCCAAGCATAGGAGAGGTATGATCCTTTGCAATGAGTATCCTCTTTTGGAGCTTCAACCATGAAAGCTCTAGGAGTGTCATTGAGTACATTTCTTTTGGGGCAAGAACGATAACCATGTCCTTGCTCCCCACACTCAAAGCATTTATGGTCTTTATGAAAGGCCTCTAATTCTTTGGGGGAGAGCTTATTTTTACCTTTGTAAGATCCTTTCTTCTTGGCCTTGTTGTTGTTGGTGTTGGTGTTGCCTTAGGAAGAGTTTTGAGCATTGCTCTTCCCTTTAGATACATTTCAATCCTTGTTTTCCATGGGCTTGAAATTTCTTTTCACCCCTTATTGGAAATTGATCCTTGAAGCAACCATAGTGTGGTGGATGACTTCGGTGATAGTGCTAGGCCATTGTGAGTTGACATACTCGGCCATTTCTACAGGTAATAACGTACAAAATTATTACTTTTGTTCGGAGAAGTCTATCCTTTAAAAGACTGTAGCTGTGAGATGTAAATCCCAAAACTTGTCTATATATGTGTGGATAGACTTGTTGAAGAGCAGCTTCAAGCTCCGCCATTTGGTAAGCACTTTGTCCTTTGCATTGCTTGCAAGGAATTGCTCCATGATGGAAACTCGTAGACTTTTCCATGTCTTTGGGGCCTCACCATTGCCACGACGGCTAGCCCACCATTGACGAGCAGATTTATTGAAGTGCATAGCTATAGGAGTAGCTTGGAGAACTCCATGAAGCCCTCATCTCCAAAGGCCACATCAAATTGTTGGATGAAGGCCAATACTCTGTCGGTGGCACCAAAGGTGCCATCATAGGAGAGAAAAGAGATGCTCTTTCCTCCCTCTTTGAATTTCTTGAGCTTCTGGGACCTTCACTATGTAGGGTAAGTTTTGTGATGTCCTCTCCTCTTGTATTCTCTAAGAGAATAGCTATTTATTTTGTCGAAAGAGGAGGAAGGTGAAGAAGAAGGAGAAGAGGGTGACCTCTTTCTTGCCTTTTTCTTCCTTTGTTTCCTCTCTTCCCTTTCGGAATGACAAGGAAAAGGACTATGGGTTGACCGTTTTCTTGGGAGAGTTGGCGACAGTTTAGACCGCCGTCTTTGTGGCACCATATCTTTAGAGGAACTTAGGGATTTTCTTCTTTCTCGTTCTTTGGATTCCTCCTCTCTTATGGGAGAGAATCTTCTTTTGGGAGTCTCATCAAGAGACCTCCTAAGCTCTCTCTCCTCTTAGAGAGGAAGGGAAATCCCATAAGCACAAAGTTGTTGGGTAACTTCAACTTACAAAGTAGGGTTGCCCATAGCTTGATGCAACCTAGTAACAAGATAATTGATAAACATGGGGATATCATCATTAGCACCTTCATGTGCAAAATCAAAGTTATCAATCTTCATTCTACTCTCTTGGTTAATGTCAACCATGTTAATTATATTTATGTGTTTACTTAGTGTCTCCTTTGGCAATTCAAAACCTTAGTTGTTACTCCTCTTAGGCTTTGAAAATAAGCACTTAAGTATCTACACCCACGGCTTGAATTGGTTAATTATAGAGAGTAGTAGGGTGGGTCTAACATAGCATAATTACTAAGGGATAGCTCCTTTCAGACTGCTTATGGCTCAATAATGGTAAAGCTTTAGGCAAGTCTAAAAAGATCCCATTATTAAGACCAAAGCTCTCGACGTGTGCACCATATTCCACATAGTCGGCTCAACAAAATCAATAATAGATCCCAGTCCCACTTACCCTAATATAATTAACAAAATCAACCATTAATAGGCTACTTAAGGACCTCTCTTCTTAAGCAAGAAAAGAGAAACCAAATTCCTCGATACCAATGTAATGGAAATGGCCTATGAACTTTGAGAATAGCGGAATTAAGAGAATTAGAGTGAGCATTTTTGTGAGATTACTTTGAGAACATAGAGGGTGAACTTAATTGATGGTAGCAACATAAACATAGTACTTAATTAACTTAGCATGAACAATACTTTTGCAAGAAAGAGAGTATTGAAAATAGTTGAGGACCGGATTTACTTGGAGCCAGCGGTCCCCCCTCCAAAAGGCGTTTGTATTATAGATTCTCCCATCAAGAGAGAGACTTGGTACAATACAATCTTTTTGTTCCTTGTGACCTTAGTGATGCTATGAAGATGGAAAGCTCCATGCATCACGAGCTTAACATAAACTTTGCAAAAAGCATTAACTATCCCAAGCCTCAGTCCCAAGGCCTCAAACACCTTCGAAGGTGGAGAGAGCTAGCGGGGAATGAGGGTAGGGAAGAGGAAGAAGAATCATTCATAGGAGAAATAAATAGTTCCTCCCTTATCATCACTCTTCTTGCTTAGCATAGCATAATACCATAGTAATGAAGATGAAGAAGATGGCAAGCTTAAGCATTGAAGCATGGCTCTTGGTTGGACTTGCATTCTATAGCCAAGAGTGTTGGTGTAGGCTCTCCACTTCTCAACAAGCTTGGAGAAGGAGATGGAGCTCTTGCCTTTGCACTCCACACAATGAGAGAATGTGTATGTGTGTGTGGGAGAGTATACCCCCCTCACATGCTTGGTCCATCTCTCTCTCTCTCTCTCTCTCTCTCTCTCTCTCTCTCTCTCTCTCTCTCTCTCTCTCTCTCTCTCTCTCTCTAGTAATATTTAATTATATCATTTGGGACATGTGTCCTCTTTTTCTCTTTGAGAGAAAGAACCTAATTTTTTATTTTTATGCATCTAAATTCTCATAGGACCCTTTAAAGCTTCTCCAATAGGATTCAATCACATCATGAGGGTCACATGTGGATAATTTTTTGAACATGTGTCTTTTATGCTTCTTAAGTCATTTGGTTTAAAGTGAATACTTCAAGTACTTAGTCAATCAATCATGGAAACTTTGATGCCTCTTGAGAGTTTATCTTTGAATTGAACACTTCAAGAACCGTAGTCATTTTAAGCATAAAAATCACCTCAAGCTTTGGGCAAGGTTCCCACAACCACTTTAAGAATCTTAGCACCGCATGCTTGGGTAAGATTCCCACCTCAAGGTTAACCATAGCTTGCATAAGGTAAAAGGACTTTTTAACACTAATTTTTGGAGGTCTTTAATGAAACTAACCCTAAGGTCTTTTAAGCTTCATTAGATGCACGTTGCTCTTTGATAGACTACCTCCTTTTGGACCCCTATTGAGATGTAACCATCTCTCCTCTTGGTCCCTTGCTGAGGTAAATCTAGAAGCACTTATTGAACATTGCTCTTTGGTAGACCGTCTCCTTTTGGACCCCTATTGAGATGCAAACATTTCTCCTTTTGGTCCCCTATTGAGATATGTCTAGAAGCACGTATCTACATCCTAACTCTTGATCCCCTTTTATCTTCCATATTAAATGATCAGTTTATTATGAGAAAATTATTTGGTAAAGTTAGATATTATATTTTATGATAGATTCTCCTTTCAGGGAACTTCATATTGGCAGCCATGCAATCAAACCATGGTGCCCCTAGGATAACATCCTTATGTTGGAGAGGAGAGATGAAAAAGTGTAATGGAATTGGCCTATTTAACTTGAGAGTAGCGGAAATTAATGACAATACTTTTGAGAAATGACTTTGTGAGCATAGCGGGTGAACATAATTGAAGGTAGCAACATCATCATAGCAATAAGTTAACTTGGCATGAACAATACTTTTGCAAGAAAGAGAATTTAGAGAACATGACAACAGTTGAGGACCGGATTTATGTGGAGCCGGTCCCCCCCCCCCCCCCTCCAATAGGCATTTGTATTATGATTTCTCCCATTAAGAGAGACTTGTTACAATACAATCTTTGTGTTCCTTGTGACCTAGGTGATGCAATGAAGATGGAAAGCTTCATGGATCACAAACATAACATAAACTTGAAGAAAGCTTTAACTATCCCAAGCCTCAGTCCAAAGACCTCAAACACCTTCGAAGGTGGAGAGAGCTAGCAGGGTATGAGGGTAGGGAAGCGGAAGAAGAAACATTTCATAGGAGAAAGAATTAGTTCCTCACTTATCATAACTCTTGTTGCTAGCATACATAATAGCATAGTAATGAAGAAGAAGGAGATGGCAAGCTTAAGCATTGAAGCATGGCTCTTGGTTGGATTTGCACTCCATAGCCAAGAGTGTTGGTGTAGGCTCTCAACCTCTACTTGCTTGGAAAAGAAGAGGGAGCTCTTGCACTTTGCATAGCACACGATGAGAGTGTTTGTGAGTGTGTGTGGGTGAGTATACCCCCTAAGAAAACCCCTAGCTTGCTTGGGTCGACCCCCCCTTGTAGCTCATGCTTGAATCTCATTGGACCCCTCCAGACCTAGCCAATCACAAGCAGGAGGCATTACAAGCAGCAAGGATAGCATTGAGACAAGTGTCCCCTTTGAGAGAGAGGAATTGATAAATGCAAAATCAATTAATTAAATATCCTAAATTATCATTGGACACCTTGGGTGACAAACCAATAGGCTTCAGGCACACCATGAGGACAACATGAGGAGGAACTTGACAAGTGTCCCTTTTGCTTTCTTTGTACCATGCATGCCTTGTGTGAGTGTGTGGGTGTTCTCTCTCATCCCCCCTCATGTAGGGCTCGCCCCCTCCTTGTAGGGATTGAATATTTGACTTTTTGACACCTCAAGCCCCTCATACATAGGCCCAGTTCCCACCACAAGCTTGGCCCTTAAGCACTTTAAGCTCGGACTGGGTTCTCACCTCAAGTGCAACCCTAGCATCTCAAGCATGTCAAGCACCTCAATCATCTCAATCATCAAGAACCTCAAGCATCTCAAGCACCTCAAGCACCTTAGTCATCAAGCAGGACAAGCACCTCGAGCTGGGTCGGGTTCCTACGCCTCAAGCTCAGCCCTAGCTTACCTAAGGTCAAAGGACTTTTACACACAATATTGGAGGTCTTCAATGAAGCTAACCCTAAGGTCTTATGCTCCATTTGTTAGCCTTACTCTTTGATAGACCATCTCTCATTTGGGCCCCTTTACCATTGGCCCCGTATTGAGATAGATCTATAAGCACATGTATATATCTTAACACTTGTTCCCGTTTATTCTCCCACATTAAGTGATCAGTTTCATATGAGAAGATCATTTGGGTTGGTTAGATATTAGATATTAGATTTTATAACATTTTCTCTCTCTTGAAGTCATAGTCGTCCTCGACTATGAGGTAGAAGAGATAAAGCCTTAGTCATTAGTCAATTTTACTTAGCGGGTAGAGGATCCCTTTTGACCCTACGACATCTTTCCAAGATGGATGACTAATCCATTTGGTGCTTGGGAGACATAGCTGTCGCAAGCATGTCTGCTCTTTAGTCCATGTCATTCTCCCAAAGTAGAGTGACAATTCTACTTGGTGTTTGAGAGACGTCGTCATCACAAACATCATTGTAAGCAAGCATACTAGTTAAATTTGTGCACAATTAAAAAGAGGACTAGTCTTATAAGACAAAAACATGAGTTATTTAAAAGAAATTTGTACATTTGCTTATTGTAATGTAGCATTGTAAGCATGGACAAGGTTCATGCTACCCTTAAGCTGTATTCCTTGCATCCATCTAGCATCTTCAAAAGGATAACTTTTAAACTTAATAAGATATCGTCGGATAATCTTGCCATGTCGTAGTACCTTGTCTTCATGCCGAAGGACAGCTTCGGGTTGTAGCACGTCTTCTTGGTCTTCAACTTCGGGAGAGTCTTCAATAATTGGTTCAGTTGGTGGCTCTCCTTTGTAGGGCTTAATTAGGCTTACATGAAAGGCATTGTGTATGAGCCAATGGTTGGGCAACTTGAGTTGATAAGCCGTCTCATTGATGGGCTTCAAGATTTGGAAAGGACCATAGTATCTTTTTGCTAGTTTAGCATAATACTTTTGATGGCCCGTAGGATTTTTGCCCGTCGTTTGCCTTAATCGAGCCTTAGGAAACTTGAGTAAGACCTAATCATTTTCTTTGAACATTAAGGCTCTTCTGTGCTTATCAGCAACAGCTTTTTGCCTTTGTTGAGGGATGGATATAGCCTCCTTAATCTTTTGAAAAGATTCTTGTAGGTCACGGCTATACTCATCAGCGGGCGAAGATCTTCCCATGTACTTTGAGTAGCAAGGGACTTTTAGGTCTTCCCTCAATGACCCCAAAATGTGCTTTTCCTGTAGAAGTATGTACAGTATTATTGTAGGCATACTCTACAAGAGGTAAGTACTTTTCCCATTGTGATCGTTGATCTACTTTTGTAACATAAATCTTGAGTAGATCGAGTATCGTAAGATTAGCTATCTCACTTTGGCCATCTGTTTGTGGGTGATAGGTCGAAGAGAAATTCAATCTTGTTCCTAGATTTTCAAAGAGATCTTTCCAAAATTACTGGTCATTCTAGGATCTCTATCCGACATGATGGATGTGGGTAATCCATGGTGCTTGAAAATCTGAGATATGAAGAGAGTTGCCATTTGATGTGCCTTAATAGTCTTTTTGACAGGAATAAAATGTGCTTGTTTGCTAAACCTATCTACTATTGTCCATATTCCCGTATTCCCATGGATAGACTTGGGTAATCCAAAGATGAAATCCATGGATATACTCTCCCATGGTGAATTTGGGATAGGCAATGGCTAGAGTAATTCAGGTTGCTTCCCTTTATCATACTTGGTCTTTTGGCATACTACACATTTTGAAACATACTCTTGTATGTCCACTTTCATGGTAGGCCAATAGAAGTATGTCTCTACTCCTCGAAGAGTAGGTTGAATACCTCTATGCCCCGCATATGGAGAAGCGTGGGATTCATACATAACTTTCTCACGAAGGGAATGGGTAACACATAGCCTATTTCCATGGAGAAGATAACCATCCTGCAAGGTGAATGGTTCCTCTTTCTTCCCCAAATCAAGGACTGACATTATGTCTCTAAAGTCACGGCCAGTAGCATACTCATCTATCATAGAGGATAGATCATTGTGAGTAGCTATAGACACCGAATTAACTTTGGGTCGTCGTGAAAGTGCATCGGCCACTTGATTGTGCTTACCAGCTATGTGAGCAATATGGAAATTAAATTGCGAAATAAAATTTTCCCACCTCATTTGTTTGTCAGAAAGCTTGGTTTGTGTCATGAAATACTTGAGACTTTGGTGGTCAGTTCGTAGGATAAATTGAGTCCCCAATAGGTAGTGCTTCCATGTGTCTAGGGCATGTAGAACAGCTAAAAGCTCTTTCTCATAAATGTCCAAGACTCGTTCATCAATATTGAGCCTTCGGCTCTCATATGCTATAGCATGCCCTTCTTGAAGCAAAACTGCTCCAAGGCAATCACCACAAGCATCACATTGGACCTCAAATGGCTTTGAGAGATCCGGAAGCATGAGGACTGGTTGGGAAATAAGCTTCTCTTTGAGCTTTTCAAAAGCATTTTGCTCCTTAGCAATCCATACAAACTTAACGTTCTTCTTAGTTAAGTCGTGTAGTGGTCCTGCTACTTGAGAGAATTTTGCTATGAAGCGTCTATAGTATGCGCACATACCAATAAAGCTTCTTAGCTCATGTAGATTTCTTGGGTTAGGCCATGCTATTATTACCTCTAACTTTGATGGATCCATACGGATACCATCTTTAGAGATAATATGACCTGGGTATTGAATCTCTTGAAGGAAGAATTCGCTTTTCTTTTGGTTGAGAAAAAAGCTTGTTCTCCCTCAATGCTTGAAAAATCACTTGGAGATGTGCTTATGTTCCTCCAAAGACTTGGAGTAGATGATGATATCATCAAAGAACACTCCGGTGAATTTGGGATAAGGTCTAAAAATTTTCTCCATCAGACGATTGAACGTAGCTGGTGCATTAGTCAAGCCAAAAAGCATGACTAGATATTCATAAAGATCAAATGTTGTGCGAAACGCGGTCTTTAAGATATCTTCATCCACTATCCTTATTTGATGATAGCCACTTTTAAGGTCAATCCTACTGAAGTAGGTAGAGCCTTGTAGCTTATCAAACATATCTTCTACCCGAGGCACGGGAAATTTGTTTTTGATAGTGATATGGTTTAGTGCTCGATAGTCCACACACATACGATATGTACCATCTTTCTTTTGCACTAAAAGGACTGGAGAACAAAAGGAAGAGGAACTAGGCCTCACCATCCCTTTGTCTACCAATTCCTGTACTTGCCTCATGATCTCCTCTTACTGAGCTTGTGAGACTCGATAAGGAGGCTTGTTAGGTGGTCAGCTTCCACGAAGGAGCTCAATGCGATGGTCATCATCCCCTCGTTTTGGAAGTAAGTCCATAGGGATATCATCGATGAACACATCTTGGAATCCTTTTAGAAAATTAGACAAGTCTAACTCTTCTTGATTCCTACCATTTACATTTGATGAAACATTAGTATCTTTTAGAGACTCTTTGACAAAAATCATGTACGCAAAAATTGAGCTCTTCATTGACTTATCAAAAGCAATAGGATTTACAAGTGGAATAATGCGACCACGCTCACTAGCATCTATATACATGTTCTTTCCCCTGTATAGGTGAAGTAGATTCTCCTTTCAGGGAACTTCATGTTGGCAGCCATGCGATCAAACCATGGTGCCCCTAGGATAACATCCTCATGTTGGAGAGGAGAGATGCAGAAGTCTTCTTTGTCGACATAGCTTTGGACATGAAGCCTCAACTTCCCAATCAAGGGATTAACAGAGGCTTGCTGTCCCTTAAAAGCTGCATCAGACATTACTATATCTCCCATCTCAAAGGCTTCAATGCCCAACTTGATGGCCAACTCCGTTGATATGAAGTTGAGAGTAGAGCCAGGGTCAAACAAGATGAAGGCATCATGCTCTCTTACCTTTCCCCAAGTATAGAAAAGTGATGATCCTTTGCAATGAGCATCCTCTTTTGGAGCTTCGATGGTGGAAGCCCTAGGACTCTCATTGCGAGAATTCTTCTTGGGGCAAGAACGATAGCCATGTCCTTGCTCCCACACTTGAAACACTTATGGTCCTTGCGAAAAGCTTCAAGCTCTTCAGGAGAGAGTTTGTTTTTACCTTTGTAAACTCCCTTCTCCTTGGACCGATTGTTGTTGTTGTTGGAAGTGACTTGGGAAGAATTTTGAACATTGGTTTTCCCCTTTGCATCATTTTTGTCTTTGTTTTGCATGGGCTTGACATTACGTCTAGCCCCTTGATGGAAATTGCTGCGTGAAGCAACCATGGTGTGATGGATTACTTCACTAATAGTACCAAGCCATTGAGAGTTGTTGTATTCGGCCATCTCTTCAGGTAATCCCGCACAGAATTGTTGCCTTTGCTCGGCAAAGTCTATCTTTTGAAAGACAATAGCCTTGAGATGTAAATCCCAAAACTTGTCTACATATTTGCGGATAGACTCATGGGAGAGAAGCTTCAAGCTGCGCCATTCGGTAAGCGCTTTGTCCTTTGCATCGCTTGCAAGGAATTGCTTCATGATGGAAACTCGTAGTATTTTCCATGTTTTTGGGGCTTCACCATTGCCACGAAGGCTAGCCCACCATTGACGAGCTGATTTTTGGAAGTGCATAGCTACATGGCATAGCTTGGAGGACTCTGTGAAGCCCTCATCTACAAAGGCCGCATCAAATTTCTGGATGAAGGCCAACACTTTGTCGGTAGCACCAAAGGTGCCATCATAGGTGAGAAAAGAGATACTCTTTCCTCCCTCCTTGAACTTCTTTAGATTTTGTGACCTTTGCCATGCAGGCAATGATTTGCGATGTCCTCCCCTCTTGTATTCTCTAGGAGAATAGCCATAGCTTTCATCGGAAGAGGAGGAAGGTGAAGAAGAAGGAGAAGAGGGTGACCTCTTCCTAACCCTTTTCTTTGTTTGTTTCCTCTCTTCCCTTTCGGAGTGACGAGGAGAAGGACTATGTATTGATCTTTTCCCAATCGTCTAGACCACCGTCTTCATGGAGCCACATCTATTGCTTTCTTGCTCTTTGGATTCCTCCTCTCGAATAGGAGAGAGTCTTCTTTTGGGGGTCTCTTCAAGAGGCCTCCTAAGCTCTCTCTCCTCTTGGAGAGGAAGGGAAATTCCATAAGCACGAAGTTGTTGAGTAACTTCGGCTTGCAAAGCAGGGTTGCCCATAGCTTGTTGTAGCCTCGTAACAAGATAATTCACAAACATAGGAGCATCATCATTAGCACCTTCATGTGCAAAATCAAAGCTATCAATGTTCATTCTACTCTCTTGATTATTGTCAGCCATGTTAACAAAATTTATGTATGTACTTAGTGTATGCTTTGGCAATTCAAAACCTTAGTTGCCACTCCTCTTAGCCTTTGAAAATTGACTCTTAAGTATCTACACCCACGGCTCGAAGTAATTAATTATAGAGAGTAGAGGAGTAGGTCTAACATAGCAGAGTTGTTGAGGGCTAGCTCCTTTCGGACTTCTTATGGCTCAATAATGGTAAGGCCGTAGGCAAGTCTAAAAAGACTCCATTATTAAGTCCAAGCTCCCGAGGTGTGCACCATCCCCCACATAGTGGGCTCAACAAAATCGATAATAGATCCCAGTTCCACTTACCCTAATATAATTAACAACATCAACCATTTATAGGCTACTTAAGGACCTCTCTTCTTAAGCAAGAAAAGAGAAACCAAATGCTCTGATACCAATGTAATGGAATTGGCCTATTTAACTTGAGAGTAGTGGAAATTAATGACAGTACTTTTGAGAAATGACTTTGTGAGCATAGCGGGTGAACATAATTGAAGATAGCAACATCATCATAGCAATTAGTTAACTTGGCATGAACAAAACTTTTGCAAGAGAGAGAATTTAGAGAACATGACAACAGTTGAGGACCGGATTTATGTGGAGCCGGTCCCCCCTCCAATAGGCATTTGTATTATGATTTCTCCCATTAAGAGAGACTTGTTACAATACAATCTTTGTGTTCCTTCTGACCTAGGTGATGCAATGAAGATGGAAAGCTTCATGCATCACAAACATAACATAAACTTGAAGAAAGCTTTAACTATCTCAAGACTCGGTCCTTTAACTATCCCAAGCCTCAGTCCCAAGACCTCAAACACCATCGAAGGTGGAGAGAGCTAGCAGGGTATGAGGGTAGGGAAGAGGAAGAAGAAACATTTCATAGGAGAAAGAATTAGTTACTCACTTATCATAACTCTTTTTGCTAGCATACATAATAGCATAGTAATGAAGAAGAAGGAGATGTCAAGCTTAAGCATTGAAGCATGGCTATTGGTTGGATTTGCACTCCATAGCCAAGAGTGTTGGTGTAGGCTCTCAACCTCTACTTGCTTGGAGAAGAAGAGGGAGCTCTTGCACTTTGCATAGCACACAATGAGAGTTTTTGTGAGTGTGTGTGGGTGAGTATACCCCCTAAGAAAACCCCTAGATTGCTTGGGTCGACCCCCCCTTGTAGCTCATGCTTGAAGCTCATTGGACCCCTCCAGACCTAGCCAATCACAAGCAGGAGGCATTACAAGCAGCAAGGGTAGCATTGAGACAAGTGTCCCTCTTTCCCCTTTGAGAGAGAGGACTTGATAAATGCAAAATCAATTAATTAAATATCCTAAATTATCATTGGACCCCTTGGGTGACAAACCAATAGGCTTCAGGCACACCATGAGGGCAACATGAGGATGAACTTGACAAGTGTCCCTTTTGCTTTATTTGTACCATGCATGCCTTGTGTGAGCGTGTGGGTGTTCTCTCTCATCCCCCCTCATGTAGGGCTCACCCCCTCCTTGTAGGGATTGAATATTTGACTTTTTGACACCTCATGCCCCTCACACATAGGCCCAGTTCCGATTGCAAGCTTGGCCCTTAAGCACTTTAAGCTTGGGCTGGGTTCTCACCTCAAGTGCAACCCTAGCATATCAAGCATGTCAAGCACCTCAAGCATCTCAATCATCAAGCATCTCAAGCACCTCAAGCACCTTAGTCATCAAGCAGGACAAGCAGGACAAGCACCTCGAGCTGGGTTGGGGGTTCCTGCGCCTCAAGCTCAGCAGCCCTAGCTTACCTAACGTCAAAGGACTTTTACACACAATATTGGAGGTCTTCAATGAAGCTAACCCTAAGGTCTTATGCTCCATTTGTTAGCCTTGATCTTTGATAGACCATCTCTCATTTGGCCCCTTTACCATTGGCCCCATGTTGAAATAGATCTATAAGCACATGTCTATATCTTAACACTTGTTCCCATTTATTCTCCCACATTAAGTGATCACTTTAATATGAGAAGATCATTTGGGTTGGTTAGATATTAGATTTTATGACAAAAGTCTTCTTTGTCGACATAGCTTTGGACATGAAGCCTCAACTTCCCAATCAAGGGAGTAACGGAGGCTTGATGTCCCTTAAAAGCCGTGTCAATCGTTACAATATCTCCCATCTCGAAAGCTTGAATGCCCAACTTGGTGGCCAACTCCGTTGAGATGAAGTTTTGAGTAGAGCCAGGGCCAACAAGATGAAGGCATCATGCTCTCTTACCTTCCCCCAAGCATAGGAAAGCGATGATCCTTTGCAATGAGCATCCTCTTTTGGAGCTTCGATGGTGGAAGCCCTAGGAGTCTCGTTGTGAGAATTCTTCTTGGGTCAAGAACGATAGCCAATATCCTTGCTGCCCACACTTGAAACACTTATGGTCCTTGCGAAAATCTTCAAGCTCTTCAAGAGAGAATTTGTTTTTGCCTTTGTAAACTCCCTTCTCCTTGGACCGATTGTTGTTGTTGTTGTTGGAAGTGCCTTGGGAAGCATTTTGAGCATTGGTTTTCCCTTTTGCATCATTTTTGTCTTTGTTTTCCATGGGCTTGACATTTCGTCTAGCCCCTTGATGGAAATTGATGTGTGAATCAACCATGGTGTGATGGACTACTTCGGTAATTGAACCAGGCCCCTCAGAGTTGATGTATTCGGCCATCTCTTTAGGTAATCCTACACATAATTGTTGCTTTTGTTCGGCAAAGTCTATCTTTTGAAATACAGTAGCCTTGAGATGTAAAGCCCAAAATTTGTCTACATACTTGTAAATAGACTCATGAGAGAGAAGCTTCAAGCTATGCCATTCGGTGAGCACTTTGTCCTTTGCATCGCTTGCAAGGAATTGCTTCATGATGGAACCTCGTAGAGTTTTCCATGTCTTTGGGGCTACACCGTTGCCACGAAGGCTAGCCCACCATTGACGAGACGATTTCTGCAAGTGCATAAGTACATGGCGTAGCTTGAAGGACTCCATGAAGCCCTCGTATCGAAAGGCCGCATCAAATTGCTGGATGAAGGCCAACACTTTGTCGCTAGCACCAAAGATTCCATCATAGGTGAGAAAAGAGAAACTCTTTCCTCCCTCCTTGAACTTCTTTAGCTTTTGTGAGCTTCACCATGTAGGGTATGATTTACGATGTCCTCCCCTCTTGTATTCTCTAGGAGAATAGCCATAGCTTTCATCGGAAGAGGAGGAAGGAGAAGAAGAAGGAGAAGAGGGTGACCTCTTTCTAGCCCTTTTCTTCCTTTGTTTCCTCTCTTCCCTTTCGGAATGATGAGGAGAAGGACTGTGTGTTGATCTTTTCCTCTTGGGAGGAGTAGGCAATCGTCTAGACCACCGTCTTCGTGGAGCCACATCTTCAGAGAAACTTAAAGTTTCATTGCTTTCTTGCTCTTTGGATTCCTCCCCTCGTATGGGAGAGAGTCTTCTTTTGGGGGTCTGTCATAATAATCAATATCTAATTCTCCTAAATGATTTTCTCATGTTAAACTGATCATTTAATATGGGGAAGTGCCAGGGGAGAAAAAGCTAGAATATTGGTTAAGCTAGCAGACCGGCCACAATAGGGATCCAAAGGAGGGAAAATAGGGATCCAAAGGGGGGCCCCCCAAAAGAGAGTCTTCTTTTGGGGGTCTGTCATAATAATCAATATCTAATTCTCCTAAATGATTTTCTCATGTTAAACTGATCATTTAATATGGGGAAGTGCCAGGGGAGAAAAAGCTAGAATATTGGTTAAGCTAGCAGACCGGCCACAATAGGGATCCAAAGGAGGGAAAATAGGGATCCAAAGGGGGGGCCATCTGCAAAAGAGCCATGTGCAAGAATGGGCTAAAAAGACCCTAAGGTTCAGCCCATTAAGACTTCCAAAATGCTAAGGTTCCAAAATTCAAAGGTTGTGTCCAAAGGTCAACCTTAAGGGAATTGGATGCTTTGTGTGTGACCAAAAAAGTCTTTGCATATCCCTACATGGGAGGGGGCGCGCCTTTATTCTAGGGGATGAGAGAGAAAGCCACACACACACACACACAAGCTCCCTTTACACAAAGGGGATGAGGGACACATGTCGGCTCCCTAGGCCAGATGCCCACAAGGTGTACCCAATTCCTATTGGATGGCCTTGGAGGTGGACCAATGAGAATTAGGCTAGAGCAAATCTAGTTTAATTAATTCAAAAACACTTAATAAAAGAACCAATGAGAATTAAGTCCTCTAGAAGACTATTGGACAGTCTCCCAAGGGGTCCAATGAGCATTCAGGAGCCCAATGGCTTGCCTAATTCCTACTGGCCAGGAGGCAAAGGGGTCCAATGAGAGTTTACTTTAATTATTAAATTACCTAAAGCTCTCACAAAAGGGGAAAGGGGAACACATGTCAGAAGGCTATCACTTATGCTGCTTAATTGTGATAGGCTAGCACTGGGGAGGTCCAATGGGGAGCCTGCAAGAGCAAATAGCCAGAGGGCTCGCACAAGAAAGAGAGGGGGATGATTTTTGCAAGGCATTATCACACACACACTCACACGCTCTCATGTGTGAAGAAAGAGAAGACTATCTCTTCCCAAGCTTTAATGGAGAGCTCATCACCTACTCCAAGCTTGTGAGATAGAAGCCTACATCGACACACTCTTGGCATATATGCTAATATGAGTGATTATGTGAGGAGATGTACATCTTTCTCGTAAGATACTCCTTCTTCCTCTCAATTTACTCTCATACCCTGCTAGCTCTCACCATCTTCGAAGGTGTGTGAGGTCTTGGGTCTGAGAATGGGGATAATTGATGTTGTGTTTGTTAAGTGTTTTGCTTAGTGCATGAAGCTTTCATCTTCATTACACTAGCTAGTTTTGAAGGAACACAAAGAATTGTATTGTACAATGTCTCTCTTGATGGGAGAAACCATAATACAAAGCCTTTTGGAGGGGGGACCGGCTCCATGCAAATCCGGTCCTCAATTGTTGTCAATAGCTTAATTTCTCTCTCTTTCTATCTAACTAGGTGTTATGATTTTTGTTGCTCTCTCCACCTAAGCACTCTTGTAATTCTCATTAGGAATCTATTCTAATGAAATGCCCACTATGTTCATGCTAATTTCCTCTACACACAATTTTTTAGGCCATTAAATGTTACATTGGTATCAAAGCACAAGGTTTCTCTTTTCTTGCTCAAGAAGGGAGGTCCTCAAGCTAGCTATAAATGGTTGGTACTATTAATTGCCTGTGAGTAAGTAGAATAGTGTTAGGAAATAAGACGTAGCTAAATAGATAATTGAGTAGATTACTTAATGGAGAGAGATAGATTTCACACACAAGAGATTATAGAGTAGAGAGAGAGAGAGAGAGAGAGTACACACGATATACGTGGTTCACCCAATGTGAGCTATATCCACGGGAAAGCAGCCACTCAATGGCTTTAGCACTTCAAAAGAAGAAGTAGTTTACAAAGGGATTAAACCCTTGATAGAGCTCCCGCCTTGCTTCACTCTCACCACCTCACACTCACCTTGTTGCATCAACTTCACACTCTGAAATGTGTGTAGAAATGGCCTCTTTTTATAGGCCAAAAGGGCTGCCCTCTCTTATGAGAGACAGGCATGTGTAGCCGCCCTTGGGCGAATAAGTCCAAATCGGACCCTCCAATCTGCCCATGTGTGACCGCCCTTGAGAAGACAAGTCCGCTTTTGAATTCGGCCACCGGCCATTGACTTCGGACCACCGGCCACCCGACCAGTTGTTTTCCGACCACTTTCCGGCCGCCGTCCGGCCATAATATTCCGGCGAAAAAAAAAGTCTCGGGTCCCTCCGCCCCCAAGGCCTTTAAAGTTGCCCCTGATTCTTGTCCATGAAAATTTTGGTTTCCGGTGAGTGATTTTTCTTCCCGCACGATGGCTTCTCCTCATAATGGGGGCCTTACAAATGTGCGCTTTTACCACAGAAAATTACAAGGGTAAATCAGGCTCCATACTTAACAATCTCCCACTTGGAGACTGATCTCCAAACCAAACCTGTGATTGCTTTCCATTCTGGCTTCTTATCCTTGAATGCCGATTGAAGATGAGCAAAAGCTCAACTTCTCCTTGTTGACCACCTTTGTAAACATGTCTGCAGGATTTTCACTTGTATGCACCTTTCCTAGCTTTAGTTGTCCCTCTTCCAAAAGAGTGCGTATGAAGTGATATCTCACCTCAATGTGCTTTGTCCTTGAATGAAAGGCTGAGTTCTTCGCAAGATGGATAGCGCTTTGGCTATCACTGTACAAGACACAATTGTCTTGTTTGAATACAAGTTCTTCTAAGAATCTGTGAAGCCACAGAATTTCTTTGCTTGCCTCTGTCATTGCTACATACTCTGCTTCCGTGGTAGAAAGTGAAACCACTTTCTGCACCTTTGAAGCCCAGCTTACTGCTGTGCCTCCAACCGTGAACACATAGCCAGTAGTGCTCCTTCGAGTATCTTTGTCACCTGCCATATCTAAAGCCCAAGAGGCCACTACCTCCCACTTAAAGTCCAATGTGGCACTTTAAGTAACTGTAAATCTATGAACATAAATGTACAAAGATTTACATGGCTGCCATCTATCCAATGCCCAATAACTCACGACAATGCACAAAGCCCTCTCCTGGAAGTCCCTTTGTGAGTAGATCAGCAGGATTGTCCTTGGTGTGGATCTTCAGCAGTTGTATCTGCTTGTCTTCAAGTACTTCCCTAATGAAGTGATACTTCACATCAATATGCTTAGTCTTCGAATGGAACACTGGATTCTTTGCCAATTGTATAGCACTTTGACTATCACAATATAACTCTGGCATATCTGCATTGATTCCCAAGTCTGCAACCAATCTACCAAGCCAAATAGCTTCTTTGCATGCCTCATTTGCTGCAACATACTCAGCTTCTGTAGTAGACTGCGTAACACAATCTTGTAATCGAGATCGCCATGATATGGCACCTCCAGCCAATGTAAAGACATAGCCTGATGTAGATCTCCTCTTATCCAAGTCTCCTGCATAATCTGAGTCAGTGTATCCTCTGACACTCAAATCCTGACTACCATAGCATATGCGCATACTCTTTGTATGTTTTAAGTATCTCATGATACCTTTCACTGCCTCCCAATGTTTCTTGCCGGGATTTGACATATATCTGCTAACCACTCCCACTGCAAATGCAATATCCGGACGTGTAGCAATCATTGCATACATCAAACTACCCACTGCAGACGCATATGGAATCTTATCCATTTCAGCCTTTTCTTCCTCAGACACAGGACAATCTTGTTTGCTAAGTTTCACATATGGTGGCAATGGAACACTCAATGCCTTTCCCTTCTCCATATTGAAACGTTGCAAAACCTTGTCAATATACTCTGTTTGAGATAACCAAATCAACTTCTTTGATCTGTCTCTCTCAATGCGCATACCAAGTATATGACTTGCCTCACCCATGTCTTTCATGTCAAACGATTTTGCCATCTTTGACTTCAAAGCTGAAATTTCTTCCAAGTGTTTGCCAGCAATCAACATGTCATCCACATACAAAATAAGGATCAGCCAACTGCCATCCTTAGCCTTCTTTGTATATAGACAGTGATCGAACTCACTACGTTTGTAGCCTTGAGAAAGCATAAACTGGTGGAACTTATGGTACCATGCCCTCGGTGATTGTTTTAAGCCATAAAGACTCTTTAACAACTGGCATACCAAATGTTCCATGCCTTTCTCAACAAACCCTTCTGGCTGCTGCATGTAAATTTCCACATCTAAATCACCATGCAAGAACGCTGTCTTGACATCCATTTGGTGCAACACCAAATCCAATATAGCAACCAATGCAAGAAAGCATCTCAATGTAGTCATCTTGACCACTGGAGAGAAGACTTCATCAAAGTCAATGCCTTGTTCTTGCTTAAAGCCCTTGGCAACAAGCCTTGCTTTGTACTTTGGCTGACTATCATGAGCGGTGATCTTATACTTGTAAACCCATTTACAAGGTAGAGCCTTTTTGCCCTGTGGTAATTTAACCAACTTCCATGTCTGGTTTTTATGCAGAGCTGTCATCTCTGACTGCATGGCCAACTGCCATTTTTTCGAGTCAACCACTTGTAATGCTTCCTTGTAACAAGATGGTTCTCCGCAATCTGTGAGCATGACATAATTTAGAGATGGCACATAACGATCAGGTGGTTTGGAGACACGCTCAGAACGTCTCACCACAACTGATTCTGCCTCTCTAGCCACTATAGGCTGTTCCTGAGCCTGACCATGCTGTCTTGATGTGCTAGCACTAGGTCCATCTTCCCTGAAGACAACTCTTCTGATCTCCTCTGTCTTCTCTGGCTTAGCGTGAAACTTGGCTTCATTGAAATGCACATCATTGCTACGAACAAGCTTTCTGGACTCAAGATCCCAAAGCCGGTAACCCATCTCGCCCGATTCTCCGTAGCCAAGAAATATACACTTCTTGCTCTTTGGTTCTAACTTATTTCTGAACTCCTTAGGAATATGGCTATAAGCTTCACAACCAAAGACTCTGAGATGCTTATACGAAGGTGCCTTGCCTGTCCATAGCATCTCGGCCACTGCACTCTTATCCAGAACCCTACTAGGAGACCTGTTGATCAAATGGACTGCTGTAGCCACTGCTTCCGCCCAAAATCCATCAGGCAACTCAGCATTTGACAACATGCTTCTGACCTTCTCTTGTATGGTCCTATTCATACGTTCTGCAACCCCATTCTGTGAAGGATTATATGGTGCAGTAAGTTCCCGCTTAATCCCTTTTTCTTGACAAAAGTCTTGAAAAGCTTTGGAAACGTACTCTCCACCATTATCAGTTCTCAAGCACTTCAGCTTCTGACCACTCTGATTCTCCACCAGCTGCAAGAATGTCTTAAAGACCTTGAGCACCTCATCCTTCTGCTTCAAGAAGTAAACCCATACTTTGCGAGAATAGTCATCTATGAATGTACAAAAGTACGCTGCTCCCCCTAGTGACAAACTAGGCATTGGTCCGCATAGATCACTGTGTACAAGAGCTAACCGTTCGTCCCTACGATTCCTCTTTGATCTGTGCGGTTCCTGTGTTTGCTTACCATAAACACAATGCTCACAAAACTCGAAATCTTGAAATGAAAAGCCAGGCAAATAACCATAATGAGAAAGTATTTCCATTCCTCTTTTTGACATATGTCCCAACCTACGATGCCACAGTGACACACTTGGCTGCTCAATCACATTAATTACATGGTTTTTAACCTCTGAAACATGTAAAGTGTACAGAGTTCCTGACTTGCTGCCATGTGCTACAGTCATCGAACCTTTGGAGATCTTCCAAGCGTTGTTCCCAAAAACTGTCACATAACCCGCATCATCCAACTTCCCTGTACTAATCAAGCTCTTTCGGATTGCTGGAACATGTCTGACATTCTTGAGCCATAAAGAAGAGCCATTCTGAAACTTCAACTGCACATCTCCCACTCCAAGTATGTCACAAACCTGCTCATTGCCAAGTCTGACATAGTCTTTAGTAGCCACATATGATGTAAACCACTCTTTGTGCGGAGAAACATGTAAAGATGCCCCTGAGTCGATAATCCAATCACTCATAGCATGTCCATCCTCTGCAGTCAAGAAAACAGAATCAAGATTGCTTGTAAGGAAGATGTCACCAGCTGCTATACCAGAATCACTGTCTGAACCAGATCCTGTGACATTCACCTCTTCAATCTTCACTGAACTCTTCTTTTCATCTTGCTCAGAACTCTTTGTTTTGCCTTTTTCTTGTTTCCACTTCGTACAGTCTCGCTTCATGTGACCCTTCTTGCCACAATGGTAGCATTCTATGTCATCCTTTGACTTCGAATCACGAGACTTACTTCGGTTTTGTGCCTTCTTACCCTTCTTCTCTTTAAACTGTTGTCTCCCTCGAACGACCAAAGCACTATTGCCTTTGCCTTTGTCAATGTTCTTCCTGTTCACTTCCTCTGTGAGCAAGCTGCCTTCTACATTGGCACTTGTAAGACCTTCTGGCACGACAGAATTACTTAACGCTGTACGAAAAGTATCCCAACTGTCTGGCAAAGTGATTAAGAGAAACATAGCCTTCACTGAATCTGGAAAGACTATCTCCTGTGCTGTTAACTGGCTGAAAATTGAGTGAAATTCATTCAGATGATTTGACATGGCTGTCCCTTCCTTCATCTTCAAATCCACCAATTTCTTGAGCCAGTAAATCTGAGAAGCAGCACTTTGTTTCTCGTACATATCACATAGCTTTTGCCATACGCCATACGCTGTAGTCTCTTCTGCTACGTTGAAGTAAACATTTTCTGCCAGTGTCAGCATGATTGTGGAACAAGCTAACTCGTCAAGCTCTTCCCACTCATCTTGAGCCATAAATTCTGGTCTCTCCCCTTTGAGCTTCAGTGGCTTCACTTGTTTTTTCTGCACCAAAACCTGCCAAATCTGCTTCTTCCAGAATGGAAAGTTTGTGCCATCCAGCTTCTTTATGTTGTAAAGAGTCTCACTGTGAGAAGATGCCATATCTGCCAAACTGTTTACTCCTGAGAAAAATCCGGCAGAGTTTCCCCTGTAAACTGGCCTCTGTACACAGTAAACAAGCTATAATCAACAAGCTGAACACCTCTCCTCAGGAACTGTCAGTATTTTGAAAATTTTTGACAGAGTCTCCCCTGTAAACTGAGCTCTGGGAACCAAAAGATAGCTCAAGAAACAATCATAAATAGCTGACCAATGACAAATCTAAAAAATCCCTGTAATATGCTGTCCTGTAAGCATACACTGTCTCCTCTCTGGGCGATGACAGAACCTGTATCTGTCTCAAGACTGAACCCTGAACAATGCCTCAACGGCCTGACGCATAAGATGCAATCCAGTGTCTACACAAAGTCATACATCCTAAGGGATAAAAGTCGCCGAAGAGGATGCGTGTAGAGGGGAACTCCAGCAACCTAATCCACCTCACACTGGGTAACCCAGCCCCCAGTGCTTGGCTTCAAAAAACCTCACACACGACCCTCTCAGATGGCTCAGCAAACTGCCCAGAACTAGCATACATCCTATAATAGACCAATCACTGTCCTATGACCGCTGCGGCGGTCTGTCTGCTAGCGTGACTCACAACTAGCAGACCCACAATCACAATACATCAATCTGCAATACATGCCAGTGGTGTCAAGCCGTCGTATGGCCACACCTCCCCTGGAACCTGGCAAGCACAAGAAGTAGCAATGCATGCTGCAATATATATATCTGATGATATATATGTGTACCTGGTCTATAGATGATGCTCTGAAGACGAATAAGTGATGTATGTCGATGTCGATATTGATGTCGACCACCTCCTGCTTGCCAATCTACACAAGACGGATTTCTTTGCGGTTGAAATCTATCTTCTGCTGTAGTGCTCAGAACGAAATTCTGAGGGCATAAACGGCTTCGAAAGGGGGGTAAAACCCCAGGTCGCCTCCTGGAAACGCTCCCGGAACGGCGAGTGTGAATTTTCGAACTCCGGATCCAGAATCTGCCGGAAAAGTGCGCGCGCGCGCGATTGCGCAAATCCGCACTGAACCAAGGCTCTGATACCAATTGAAGTCGCGGAGCGGAGCGTGGGTCGACTCTCTCTCTCACACACACACACAGTGAGCTTACACAGTACACAGTACGCAGAGATCTGTTAGAAGGGTTATCTCCCAAATCCTTAGTATTCACAAAGAATATGTTAGTATATACAAAGAGTTAGAGGTAAGTGAGTTAGGCGGGCGGCCGGCCATATCCGCATAAGAGGCCACTTGGGCTTTAATCCCAACAATATCTGCATCAGCATACCCTTCTAGAAAAATATCAGTTCCTCCAAAATACAAAGCATTTGTTGTTGTCCCTTTTAGATACCTAAGTATCCACTTCACAGCTTGCCAATGCTCTTTACCTGGGTTGTCCATGAACCTACTCACAACTCCCACTGCACAACTCCCACTGCATGTGCAATGTCTGGCCTTGTCCAGACCATAGCATACATTAGAGAACCTACCGCTGCAGCATATGGAACTTTAGACATATATGCTATCTCCTCTTGTGTCTTTGGACACATATCCTTCGTTAGTTTAAAATGACCATCCAAAGGTGTAGAAACTGGTTTTGCATTTTGTATTGCAAACCTTTCTAGTACCTTCTTGATGTAATCTTCTTGAGATAGCTTTATTGTCTTCTTCGTCCTGTCCCTTGATATTTTCATACCAAGTATCCTCTTTGCAGCACCTAAATCTTTCATTGAAAAAGATTTGGACAGCTCCTCTTTTAGGTCTTTGATGTCCTGCGTGTTAGCACTTGCAATCAACATGTCATCAACATACAACATTAGGATGATGAATTTCCCATCTCCCAAATTCTCCGTGTAGACGCAGTGATCCGAGTTGCATCTTGTGAATCCATGATCCAACATCCATCGATCAAACTTCAAGTACCATTGTCTTTATGCTTGCTTCAAACCATACAAGCTCTTCTTTAATCTGCAAACCATTTTCTCCTTACCTTTTACTTCATACCCCTTTGGTTGAAGCATGTAGATTTCCTCCTCTAAGTCACCGTGAGGGAATGCCGTATTTACATCCATTTGCTCAAGATTTAGATCATGAGCAGCCACAAGGCTTAAGACAAGCCTAATTGAGTTCATTTTTACAACAGGAGAAAATATTTCATTGAAGTCAATACCTTTCTTTTGAGAAAAACCTTTTACCACAAGCCTAGACTTGTACCTTTTCTTCCCACCTTCTTCTTCCTTTAGCTTGTACACCCATTTGTTTTGAAGTGCCCGCTTACCTTTAGGCAACTCAACCAACTCCCATGTTTGGTTGCGATGTAGTGAGTCCATCTCCACTTGCATGCTCTTCGTCCATTCTTCTTTGGATTCATATTGCATAGCTTCTTCATATGATTCCGGCTCTCCAGAATCTGAGATCAAGAGATGGTTGAAGGAAGGAACAAACCTTTCTGGAGGTCTACTTGCTCTTGTAGATCTTCGGGGAATAGGTTGAGGCTCTTCATTTGGTTGACGTTGTTGCACATTGTCACCGTTTGCAGTCCTTGAGTCTTCACTGTCCTCAAGCTCCATGTACTCATCACCTGTTTCTTTTGTTTGTTTTCTTTCCAAGTAATCTTTGTACATATTTTGTTCATTAAAAATTACATCCTTACTCCTTAAGATTTTACCATCTTTAGGATTCCATAGGCGATACCCAAAGTCTCCTTCTCCATAGCCAATGAAGAAACACTTTTTGGACTTTGCATCTAACTTTGATCTTAGGCTTCTATCTATGTGCATGAAAGCCTCACACCCAAACACTTTGAGAAATGCATAATTCACCGGTTTACCTGTCCATGCCTCTTCTGGAACTCCCCCATCCAATGTCGTTGAGGGTGAACGATTGATTAAGTACACAGACGTACTTACAGCTTCCGCCCAAAGCTCAAGCGGTAGGCCTGCATGTAGCCGCATGCTTCGTGCTCGTTCCATGATTGTCCTGTTCATCCTTTCCGAAATCCCATTTTGTTGAGGTGTCCTTGGGGTTGTCCTTTGCCTCCGAATTCCATTGCTAGCACAAAAGCTTTCAAAAGCTTGGCTGCAATATTCGCCTCCATTGTCGGATCTGAGGCATTTAACCTTGGTACCTGTTTCATTCTCCACAAAGGCTTTCCACCTTTGAAATATGGAAAATACATCGAATTTATTCTTCATGACATAAACCCATGTTTTTCTAGTCGCATCGTCTATGAATGTTACATAGTACAATGAGCCACTAAGTGATGGTGTACTTGCAGGACCCCAAACATCAGAATGAACCAACTCAAGTTTTTTATTTTTTCTTTCATTTCTTGATTTTTGAAATTTTACCCTCTTTTGTTTACCATAAACACAATCTTCACAGAACTCTAAGTCCACTTCTTTCAAACCTGGTAGAAGCTTCTTTGTTTGAAGGATTTGCATTCCTTTGGCACTCATATGCCCAAGTCGGTAGTGCCACACCGCACTGTCAACTTCTGTAGTTGCTGCACAAGCTGAAGGTTGCGTGCTAACAGTACACAAGTGTACCGACTTTTTCACCCTTGGCAACCACCAAAGATCCCTTTGATATCTTCCACCATTTGTTTCCGAATGCAATGTTGTGACCTTCATCGTCCAATTGTCCTGTAGAGATCAAATTTTTGCGAAGAGAAGGAACATGCCTAACATCTTTAAGCTTCCATTCATTTCCGTTAGCAGTTTTGACAGAAACTGTACCTTTGCCGACAATCTCACAAGCTTCATCATCTCCCAAGTATACATACCCAAAATTACCTTTGGTGTAGTCTTGGAAATGTTGCTTGTGTGGTGTCGCATGGAATGAAGCCCCGGAATCTACTATCCAAGACTTAGACACATTGTCTAATGAGAGAATTAGAGCATCTTGCTCTACTTTACCTGCCACATTGGCCTCCGATGTTGGCTTGTTGTCTTGAGACTCTGTCTCCTTCTTCTTCTTGGACGAGCAATCCTTCTTGACGTGGCCCTTCTTGCCGCAGTTCCAACATTCAAGAACTGACTTTGTGCGTGACTTGCTCCGCCTTGAGCGATCACGACCCTTTTGGTTTTTGAATCTCTCCTTAAGCCTTCCTCTTGTTTCCACTAATAGTGCAACACTTGATGATTCTCCTGTGCTTCTCCTTCGCATTTCCTCGCTTAGGAGAGCACCCACAACATCATCAAACTTAAGAGTATTTGTGCCAGAGATAGAATTACTTACAGCCATCACAAGGCTGTCCCAACTATCCGATAGAGATGATAGTATAAGGAGAGCTCGCACTTCGTCATCGAAATTGATTTTCACTGATCGAAGTTGACTTATGTTTGTGTTAAAGTCATTTAGGTGTTCTGCAACTGAACCATTCTCTGCCATCTTTAGATTGAACAAGCGCTTCATAAGAAATACCTTATTGGATGCCGATGGTTTCTCGTAGAAGTCGCCAAGTGACTTCATCAAGTCCTCCGTGGTATTCATCTCCGAAACATTGAAGGCCACCGTTGATGCCAAGCTTAACCGGATTGTTCCCAGTGCCTTTCGATCAAGGACAATCCATGCTTCATCTGCCATTGTTGCGGGCTTCTTCGCAAGACCGCCTAGTGGCAAATAGAGGTCCTTCTGGTAGAGATAGTCTTCAATCTGCATCTTCCAATGTTGGTAGTTTTTGCCGTTGAACTTCTCAATCTTGAGCTTCCCTTCCTCCGCCATAACTCCCACTCAATTCAAGGAATCCTTTCCTTGAGATAATTTAGCTACGAGCCCTTGCTCTGATACCAGTTGTTAGGAAATAAGACGTAGCTAAATAGATAATTGCGTAGATTACTTAATGGAGAGAGATAGATTTCACACACAAGAGATTATAGAGTAGAGAGAGAGAGAGAGTACACACGATATACGTGGTTCACCTAATGTGGGCTACGTCCACGGGAAAGCAGCCACTCAATGGCTTTAGCACTTCAAAAGAAGAAGTAGTTTACAAAGGGATTAAACCCTTGATAGAGCTCCCGCCTTGCTTCACTCTCACCACCTCACACTCACCTTGTTGCATCAACTTCACACTATGAAATGTGTGTAGAAATGGCCTCCTTTTATAGGCCAAAAGGGCTGCCCTCTCTTATGAGAGACAGCCATGTGTAGCCGCCCTTGTGCGAATAAGTCCAAATCGGACCCTCCAATCCGCCCATGTGTGGCCGCCCTTGAGAAGACAAGTCCGCTTTTGAATTCGGCCACCGGCCATTGACTTCCGACCACCGGCCACCCAACCGGTTGTTTTCCGACCACTTTCCGGCCGCCGTCCAGCCATAATATTCCGACGAAAAAGAATATTCCAGCAAAAAAAAAAGTCTCGGGGGCCTCCGCCCCCAAGGCCTTTAAAGTTGCCCCTGATTCTTGTCCGTGAAAATTTTGGTTTCTGGTGAGTGATTTTTCTTCACGCACGATGGCTTCTCCTCATAATGGGGGCCTTACAAATGTGCGCTTTTACCACAGAAAATTACAAGGATAAATCAGACTACATACTTAACAAATAGGGATTTTTCAGCCTTGCAGTGCGCCTGCCTTCGTGTAGTTAACGGGGCATCACCATCGAGAGCTATGGTCTTAATAGTGGAGTCCTATGGGGCTTGCCTACGGCTTAACCACTATTGAGCTATTAGAAGCTTGACAGGAGCCGGTGCTGTTTTGGTGTTGAAAGACCCTCTCTTCTATTCCTTGCAATTAATGGTATTCGATCCGCGGGTACAGTAGCTTGAGTGCTTTTTCTAAAGGGGTAAAGAGGAGTAGCAACTAGGTCTTGAAGTGCCAAAGTACACCTAAAAAGTTTTCACCTAAAAGTTGTTAGAATGGCTGACAATAGTAAAGAGAGTGAAATTAATGTTGATAACTTTGATTTTGCTAATGAGCAAGCTACTAATGATGCTCCGATTCTTGTTAACTATCTTGTTTCTAGGCTTCAACAAGCCATGGGCAATCCATCTCTCCAAAGTGAAGTGCAACGGCAACTCCGTGCTCACGGGATTCTCCAAGCTCATCACCATGACGAGAGAACACCTAGGAAGCCTCCTTGTGAGACTCCCAAAAGAGGTCTCTCTCCGATTTGGGAAGAAGAAGAGAATCCATATGAAGGGCTCAAGAATTTACTTCTTGATGATGCATCTCCTTCCCAAAGGAGAACTCAAGAGCCTCCACCGAACTAACGAGAAAGAAGCGAGTCTCTCTTCACCTCGGCGGAGATGGCTCCACGAAGATGGCGGGCTAAACGCTCTCCATCACCACCAAAGCGGAGAAGACCATCACACTCTTCTCCACGCCATAATTCAAAGAGGGATGATAAAAAGCAAGAGAAGAGAAAGGCGAGAAAGAGGACACCCTCTTCTCCATCTTCTTCATCCTCTTCCTCTTATGAAAGTGATGGTGAAGACAACGAAGATCAAGACAAGAAAAAGGCGAGAAAGAGGTCACCCTCTTCTCCACCTTCTTCAAATTTTTCACCTTCTGAAGAAAGTGATGGTGCAACCTTTGAACCATCAAAAAGAAGAGGCCATAGGAAATCCTATGCCGCATGGAAGAGGTCGTCCAAGTTGAAGAAATTCAAAGAGGGAGGGAAGAGCATCTCTTTCCTTACCTATGATGGCACCTTTGGTGCTACGAACAAAGTCTTGGCCTTGGAGCTGTTTTGCTCCAAGAAGGGTACGCCATAGGCTATGAGAGTCGAAGGCTCGACCCTGTTGAGCAAGCTCTAGGCATATATGAAAAGGAACTCCTTGCAGGTCTACATGCCTTAGACTCATGGAAGCACTATTTATTGGGGACTCCTTTCATTCTGCGAACGGATCACCAAAGTCTTAAGTACTTCATGACACAGACCAAGCTCTCCGACAAACAAATGAGGTGGGCAAATTTCCTTTCACAATTTCATTTTCATATTGCTCACATTGTTGGCAAGCATAATCAAGTAGCTGATGCACTCTCAAGACGACCGAGAGTGAATGCGGTTTCCATAGCAACTCACAATGATCTATCTTCAATGATAGATGAGTATGCTATTGATCCCGATTTTAGAGATGTGATTTAAGCCCTTGCATTAGGGAAGAAAGAAGAACCATTTACTTTACAAGATGGTTATCTTCTCTATGGCAATAGACTATGCGTTACTAACTCACTATGTGAGAAAGTAATGTATGAATCTCATGCTCCACCTTATGCAGGGCATAGAGGGATTCAATCTACCTTAAAGGAAATTGAAACATATTTCTATTGGCCTACCATGAAAGTGAACATACAAGAGTATGTTTCTAAATGTGTGGTATGCCAAAAGACAAAATTTGATAGAGGGAAGCAACTTGGATTGCTTCAACCCTTGCCAATCCCTAATTCACCATGGGAGAGAATATCCATGGATTTTATCTTTGGATTGCCTAAGTCTATCCGTGGGAATACGGGAATATGGACGATAGTAGACAGGTTCAGTAAACAAGCTCATTTTATACCTGTCAAAAAGACTATCAAAGCCCATCAAATGGCAACCCTCTTCATTTCACAAATTTTCAAGTACCATGGCTTGCCAATGTCCATAGTGTCGGATAGAGATCCTAGAATGACCAGTAATTTCTGGAAGGGTCTCTTTGAGAATTTAGGGACAAGGCTAAACTTCTCTTCGGCCTATCATCCACAAACGGATGGCCAAAGTGAAATAGCTAACCTAACAATTCTCGATCTACTAAAAGCCTATGTAACGGAAGTAGATCAAAGATCCCAATGGGAGAAGTACTTACCCTTAGTGGAGTATGCTTACAATAACACTGTACATACTTCCACGGGAAAAGCACCTTTCGAGGTAATTGAGGGGAGATCAAAAAGTCCCTTGCTACTTAAGGTACATGGGAAGATCTTCGCTGCAGATGAGTATAGCCGAGACCTACAAGAATCTTTCTAAAAGATTAAGGATGCTATCTCTATCTCACAGCAAAGGCAAAAGGCTGCTGCTGACAAGCACAGAAGAGCCCAAGCCTTTAAAGAAAATGATTGGGTCTTATTAAAGTTTCCCAAGGCTCGATTAAGGCACACGACGGGCAAGAATCCTACGGGACACCAAAAGTACTATGCTAAGCTAGCAAAAAGGTACTATGGTCCCTTCCATATTCTTAGGCCAATCAATGAGATAGCCTATCAACTCAAGTTGCCCAATCATTGGCTCATACACAATGCTTTCCATGTGAGCCTATTAAAGCCTTACAAAGGAGAGCCACCTCAAGAACCAACTATTGAAGACCCACCGAAGATCGAGGACCAAGAGGAGGTGCTGCAGCCCGAGTCCATTCTCCGACATGAAGACAAGGTACTAAGAGGCAGTAAGACTATCCGACGATATCTTATTAAGTTTAAGAATTATCCTTTTGAAGATGCTAGATGGATGCAAGGCATACAATCAAAGGATAACCTAAACCTTGTCAATGCTTACAATGCTTCCCAAGAGTAAGCAAATGTACAAAATGTTCAAAATGAACAAAGTTTTTGTCTTATAAGACTCTCTTTTTCTTTATTGTGCACAAAAATGAAGTAGTATGCATGCTTAGATCAAGTTTGTGGAGACGACGTCTCCCAAACACCAAGTAGAGCTTGTCACTCTACTATGGAAGACTGATAGGACTAATGTGCACACATACTTGCGGCAGCCTTAGGCTCTCAAGCGCCAAATGGACTAGTCATTCATTGTGGAAGGATGTCGTAGGGTAACATAGGGATCCTCTACCCGCTAAGAAAAGGACTCGTGAATATGCTTTATCTTCTCTACACCATAGTCGAGGACGACTATGATTTCAAAAGAGGTAATGTCATAATAATCAATATCTAATTCTCCTAAATGATTTTCTCATGTTAAGCTGATCATTTAATATGGGGAAGTGTCAGGGGAGAAAAAGCTAGAATATTGGTTAAGCTAGCAGACCGGCCCACTGTAGGGATCCAAAGGAGGGAAAATAGGAATCCAAAGGGGGGGCCATCTGCAAAAGATCCATGTGCAAGAATGGGCTAAAAAGACCCTAAGGTTCAGCCCATTAAGACTTCCAAAATGCTAAGGTTCCAAAATTCAAAGGTCGTGTCCAAAGGTCAACCTTAAGGGAATTGGATGCTTTGTGTGTGACCAAAAAAGTCTTTGCATATCCCTACATGGGAGGGGGCGAGCCTTTATTCTAGGGGATGAGAGAGAAAGCCACACACACACACACAAGCTCCCTTTACACAAAGGGAATGAGGGACACATGTCAGCTCCCTAGGCTAGATACCCACAAGGTGTACCCAATTCCTATTGGATGGCCTTGGAGGTGGACCAATGAGAATTAGGCTAGAGTATATCTAGTTTAATTAATTGAAAAACACTTAATAAAAGAACCAATGAGAATTAAGTCCTCTAGAAGACTATTGGACAGTCTCCCAAGGGGTCCAATGAGCATTCAGGAGCCCAATGGCTTGCCTGATTCCTATTGGCCAGGAGGCAAAGGGGTCCAATGAGAGTTTAGCCTAATTATTAAACTACCTAAAGCTCTCACAAAAGGGGAAAGGGGGACACATGTCAAAAGGCTATCACTTATGCTGCTTAATTGTGATAGGCTAGCCCTGGGGAGGTCCAATGGGGAGCCTGCAAGAGCAAATAGCAAGAGGGCTCTCACAAGAGAGAGAGGGGGATGATTTTTGCAAGGCATTATCACACACACACTCACACGATCTCATGTGTGGAGAAAGAGAAGACTATCTCTTCCCAAGCTTTAATGGAGAGCTCATCACCTACTCCAAGCTTGTGAGATAGAAGCCTACATCGACACACTCTTGGCATGTGGATGCAAATCCAACCAAGAACCAAGCTTCAATGCATGCTCATCTCCTCTACCATGCTAATTACTAAGCTAAGCTATGCTAATATGAGTGATTATGTGAGGAGATGTACATCTTTCTGGTAAGATACTCCTTCTTCCTCTCAATTTACTCTCATACCCTACTAGCGCTCACCATCTTCGAAGGTGTGTGAGGTCTTGGGTCTGAGAACGGGGATAATTGATGTTGTGTTTGCTAAGTGTTTTGCTTAGTGCATGAAGCTTTCATCTTCATTACACTAGCTAGTCTTGAAAGAACACAAAGAATTGTATTGTACAATGTCTCTCTTGATGGGAGAAACCATAATACAAAGCCTTTTGGAGGGGGGACCGGCTCCATGCAAATCCGGTCCTCAACTGTTGTCACTAGCTTAATTTCTCTCTCTTTTGAAAGTATTGTTCATGCTATCTAACTAGGTGTTATGCTTTTTGTTGCTCTCTCCACCCAAGCACTCTTGTAATTCTCATTAGGAATCTATTCTAATGAAATTCCCACTATGTTCATGCTAATTTCCGCTACACACAAAGTTTTTAGGCCATTAAATGTTAAAGGGTCTCTTCAAGAGGCCTCCTAAGCTCTCTCTCCTCTTGGAGCGGAAGGGAAATCCCATAAGCACGAAGTTGTTGTGTAACTTCGGCTTACAAAGCAAGGTTGCATATAGATTGCTGCAACCTAGTAATAAGATAATTCATGATCATCATTAGCACATTCATGTGCAAAATGAAAGCTATCAATGTTCACTTTACTCTCTTGATTATTGTCAGCCATGTTAACAAAATTGTGTACGTACTTAGTGTATGATTTGGCAATTCAGGACCTTAGTTGCCACTCCTCTTAGCCTTTGAAAATCGGCTCTTAAAGTATCTACACCCACGGCTCGAAGTGGTTAATTATAGAGAGTAGTGGAGTAGGTCTAACATAGCAGAGTTGCTGAGGGCTAGCTCCTTTTGAACTTCTTATTGCTCAATAATGGTAAAGCTGCAGGCAAGTCTAAAAAGACTCTATTATTAACTCCAAAGCTCCGGAGGTGTGCACCATATCCCACATAGTGGGCTCAACAAAACCGATAATAGATCCCAGTTCCACTTACCCTAATATAATTAACAAAATCAACCATTTATAGGCTACTCAAGGACCTCTCTTCTTAAGCAAGATAAGAGAAACCAAATGCTCTAATACTAGTGTAATGAAATTGGCCTATTAACTTGAGAGTAGCGAAAATTAATGAGAGTACTTTTGAGAAATTACTTTGTGAGCATGGCGGGTGATCATAATTGAAGATAGCAATATAAACATAGCAACTAGTGAACTTGGCATGAACAATACTTTTGCAAGAGAGAGAATTTAGAGAATATGACAACAATTGAGAACCGGATTTATGTGGAGCCTATCCCCCCTCCAATAAGCATTTGCAACACGATTTCTTTCATCAAGAGAGACTTGTTACAATACAATATTTGTGTTCCTTGTGACGTAGGTGATGCAATGAATATGGAAAGCTTCATCCATCACAAGCATAACATAAACTTTGAAGAATTCATTAACTATCCCAAGCCTCAGTCCCAACACCTCAAACACCTTCGAAGGTGGAGAGAGCTAGCACGGAATGAGGGTAGAGAAGAGGAAGAAGAAACATTTCATAGGAGAAAGAACTAGTTCCTCACTTATCATCACTCCTCTTGCTAGCATATATAATAGCACAGTAATGAAGATGGAGAAGATGGCAAGCTTAAGCATTGAAGCATGTCTCTTGGTTGGATTTGCATTCCATAGCCAAGAGTGTTGGTGTAGGTTCTCAACCTCTCTACTTGCTTGGAGAATGAGAGGGAGCTCTTGCACTTTGCACTTCACACAATGAGTGTGTGTGGGAGAGTATACCCCCTAAGCAGGCCCCCTACTTGCTTTAGTCGACCCCCCTTGTAGCTCATGCTTGAAGCTCATTGGACTCCTCCAGGCCTAGCCAATCACAAGCAAGAGTCATACCAAGCAATGAGGGTAGCCTTGGGACAAGTGTCCCCCTTTCCCCTTTGAGAGAGAGGGCTTGATAAATGCTAAAACAACTAATTAAATCTTCTAAATTATCATTGGACCCCTTGGGTGGCCAACCAATAGGCTTCAGGCACACCATGAGGGCAACATGAGGAGGAACTTGAAAAGTGTCCCTTTTGCTTTTATTGTACCAAGCTTGCCTTGAGTGAGTGTGTGGGTGTTCTCTCTCATCCTCCCTCTTCTAGGGCTCACCCCCTCCTTGTAGGGAACGGTGTTGACTTTTGTACACCTCAAGCCACTCAACCTTGGGCCCAGTTCCCACCACAAGCTTGGCTCTTAAGCCCCTCAAGCTTGGACCGGGTTCCCACATCAAGTACATCCCTAGCATCTCGAGTGTGACAAGCACCTCATGCATCCCAATCATCAAGCACCTCATCCCAATCATCAAGCACCTCAAGCACCTTAGTCATCAAGCACGACAAGCACCTTAAGCTTGGGCCAGGTTCCCACCTCAAGCTCAACCCTAGCTTACCTAAGGTCAAAGGACTTTTACACTAACTATTGGAGGTCTTCAATGAAGCTAACCCTAGGGTCTTTATGCTCCATTGGTTAGCCTTCATCTTTGATAGACCATCTCTCATTTGGGCCCCTTTACCATTGGCCCCATGTTGAGATAGATCTATAAGCACATGTCTATATCTTAACCTTTGGTCCCGTTTATTCTCCCACATTAAATGATCAGTTTAATATGATAAAATCATTTGGGTTGGTTAGATATTAGATTTTATGACACTTGGTGTGCAATGGAAGGATAAGTTAGCCCTATAGTGATGGGCGTATATACAATGCACGAGGGGAAAAACCTCCTAGTGAGGGAAAAAATACCCCGACAGTCCTAAGTGTGTTCAACACATCACTACCACATGTATATGGTAACAATATTCATCCTTCCTTGACCGGTACCTATGACCGAGATAATCAATTACCCTTGCTCTTTTATGGACTTTTCCCCTTTTGGTCCCAAACCTTTGATCGGGATGGTCCATAAACACTTAAAACAACTTCACTTGTTCTCTTTATTTTCCTCGGTCTTAAATGACCAAATTAAGATAGAAATTATTTTTAAAAGGTTAAAAATAATTTTCATGACATATGGTTATGTAAGTCTACATGCATTATTTGGAGCTTTATTCGACCTATTTCTCAAGTGTTGGAGAAAGGAGAAAAACCTAATCCAAGTGGTGATTTGATGGAAAGCAATCATGAAGATACCAAATATGGTTGTATAACTTTGGAACGGAGACAAGGAGAAGAGAAATCATACAAGTTTATGCCCTCATTGGAGCTACCATTCGCAAATACAAAGATAAAAGGTATTTTGGGCGCCTCTCGAACATTGTGCGAAGGTTTTGTAATATTTCTTGAATTGCTAAATGGTGATCCCGGATATGGTGGAATGTTCCTATGAGAGCTCAGACTCACATGAGTTCCACTTTGTATCTCATAAGCTCTTAGTTTATGCCTAAAGTAGTTATTTTAGGTATTATCCGCTTGACCAATTAATTTACAATCCTAGATATACATATCACTTTTTATAATTTAAAAGGCCTTTTGACCTAATCTCTAAAGGTGCTACTGACGATATAGGATCTAGGGTAGATACAACAAAATTTGCGCACGATTTGCGAAAGCTATGATCCACCATTTCAGCAAGGAAGCGTGCAACTAGAAGCTCCTCCGTGCAGGATCCTAGAAGCAAAAGACACCATCGCTCGTGAGAGCCTATAGCGTGAGCGTGACTTGCACTTTCCATTTGGTATGTAAACAAGGTGAAAATTCACTATGGCCTACATAAAGCTATTGAGAAGAATTTCATACTAAAAGCTTCTTTGTGAGAGAGAAAAATAGAAAGTGACACGTACTTTTTAACATGTGGTATCGCAATAAAATAGCATGTTTTTTGAATAAAAGTGTAACAATGAACTAATTAGATTACAATATATTCCAAAAAGATGAAAAAAAATTGAAAGGGTAACGGTGGCTTTCTAAAATAACAAGAAAACGATAAAATCATTAGGTTGAGTTTAACTAGAATTATATAAGGTAAAGCATTGTTCAAGAATATCTTTTTTTTTTTTTGGTGCAAAACTCGCAATTGTGAGTGGATAGTATTAAGAACATCAGAAATATACACCAATCCTCAAGCTCAGACCGAGCCTTGAGGGTCAAAGGATTACAAGTTATCTGCTTGGCAGAGAAACCACTACTACTCCTCGGCTTTACTTATTACAAGATGTTATACATTGTTCTAAACCAGTCCTCTGAGGCTTGTTTGCCTCCAATCATGTGGATCGTCACTCTGCTCTCTTGTATGATTTCCCAAAATCTTGCCACAGCCAGATCCCCCTCAAACACGCGGCGATTCCTTGCTTGCCAAATATGGTGCAAGAAGTAGTACCTGATTATTTGAGTGCAGACAAGAAGAGCAGGACTTCCTAGCTTGTTACTACCAAAGAACAGATCATTCTTGAAGAACTTAATTTTCCATGTCCTTTGAATCCACTTGCATATTTTCCCAACCATGCTCCTGATTGCTTGGCATCCCATGAAAAGGTGGGCTAGGTCTTCACTAGCTATTCTGCACCCCGAGCAACGATCGGACCCGATGCCTCTTTCTTGTATCTTCACGCCCGTCTCGGCAGAGCACCCCACATCACTTTCCACAGAAATATCTTCATATACTGAGGCCACCTTGGCTTCCAGATGTTCTCATGACTCCCTCCCACCGTTTTTTTGTCCAGTGCCTCTTCCATAATTTGTTGAGGGGTCTACACCAATTAGCCTCGTGCATTAATGCATGGTAAATGCCTTTAGAGTGTGGTTTCCAAAAGATTCTACTCTCAGACCATCTCCAAGCGTCCCATTCAAAGTTGGAATCACAGATTGGCATCACCACCTTATCAAGCTCTTTCATCACCCTGTAGACTAGTAAGGTCTCAAAGCCATCCAATTGATATTGGATGGCTAAAGACTCAACAATTTTCCAGCACTTCTTGTTGCCATCCCAGAATTGCTCTAGTTGAATGAGCCCCTTATTATTCACATTCCTGGCCATTTCTATTCAATAGGGGCTTTGCGGTGGCCCCAATATTTTAGAGAGCCAAGGGGACCATTGCAAAATAGAGTTCTTAAAGTATCTGGTTACTTCCCCCCATTCCAAAACCTCAGCTGCACTTTTGCACTTCCTCATTAGCTCTCCTAAGAGTCCACCAGATCTAAGATAAGACCACTTTGGGGCGAGAAGTTTTTCGTGCATCACAACCCCCTTCCACTTTCCTCCTTTCAATCCCAGTTTTGTTGCATCAAGCATTTCCTTGGTCATGATATCCCAAGCTTGGTCCTATTTAGCCAATGAGACCATAAACTTGGCACAAAGGGCCTCAGCATGGGATACAGGGTCAAGAATGCCGAGCCCTCCTTGGTCTACCAGGCGAGCAACTACCTCCCATCTAGCCCACTGCCATGGCCGGGAGGTTTTCGTGTTGTTCTTCCAAAGAAACCTTTTCACTGGTTTTAAGAATTCTTTCCAGTTACACTTAGCCATCTTGAGCACGGGGCTGAGGAAAGCAATATACGGGATCATAAAAGCATTGATCACTCTAATCCGGCTTTGGAAGGGTAGGAGAACGAACTCCCACCTTCTCATTTTGGCGCTTATTTTTTCAAGGACCCATTGAAATCTTTGATTGTGGGTTATGTCCACCCCTATGGGGGCTCCCAGGTGTCTAAATACACTCCCTTTCGAGATAATCTCTCCTGTCCAGACTGCAGGGTCAAAAGAGTCGTTCTTCGATAGGAGATTAGTTTTGACTTCTCTATATTACACTTGGATCCCGAGGCCACGATAAATGTATGCACAATCTCCAGAGCTCTCCTGACAACTTGAGGGCACGCCTTCAAGAATAGAAGCAAATAATCTGCGAACATTTTGGCCAATAGCTGGTCGTTGCCCGGCAATGCCAGACCTTGAATCTCTCCCTGCGCAACACTGGCTTCGAGCATCGTAATGAGAGGATGCAACCGGATGGCAAAAAGCAAGGGGACCAAGGGACATCCTTACTTAATAGACCTTAACCTCAAAAGAGCCCACAATTTTGTCATTAAACAGGAGCTCTGATTGGCTTCTAATGCCAAGTGTGTGTATGAGGCGACAAAGGCGAGGCCCAAAGCCTATGGATCCCATGACTTCTTCTATATAGGACCATTCTATCCTATCATAGGCTTTGTCGAGGTCCAGCTGCTGTGCAGCAAGATGCACTCTTGCTTGGAGAAAGATGCATACTGTATTCCTACCATTGCTACCAAGATATTGTCATATATAGATCTCCCTTTGATGAACCTGTGTTGATGGGGAGAGATGATCCGACTCAAGAGGGGGGCAAGTTTGAGAGCTATCGCCTTGGCAATAATTTTGTATGCTACTGACATCATCGTAATGGGACGCCAATGTTTAAGTTGAGAGCAACATATCTGTTTGGGGATGGGCTTGATAAGCCCTCTCTTAACACTTGCATCCAACGACTCTTCGGAAACAGCTAGATTGGCCATCCGTGTAACTGGACCCTTGAGATCATCCCAAAATTCCTTGAAAAATTCAGTCGTCGGTCCATCCCAGTCGGGGGACTTTTCATTGCCAAGAGCTTTTAGTGCCGCTGAGCATTCCTCCTCCGAGAAGGCCTTTTCCATGCGGTTGGCTTCCTCCTAGGGAACCTTCTTTTCAACACTTCCAAGTAAAGACGGCTGGGCTTCTTCCACTGCCTGAGATTGGGTCTATGGCTGGCCAATAATCTGGTTGAGATACTTGAGCATAAGTGTAGCCATCTCATCTTGGTTTTGAATTGTATTCCCTTTCTCATCATCGAGCACTTGCACGTGGCCTCGACTTTTCCTCACTTTTAGAGCCCTAAAAAAATGTGCTTGGTTAGAAGGCTCTGGTTGAAGGAAAGTTTCTCTAGAGAGCAATCTCGCCTTCTTGATTTCCTCCAGGTGTTCGTTGGCTAGGTGAGATTTAACTTCAAGCCATCCCTTGTGCTCATCTTCGGTAGCCAGACCGGCAGCCTTCCCAGAGGCTAATTGCGCTGCCCCCTCTATGAGATGTTTGATAAGTGCCTCATTGGCTTTTTTTACCCGAGGACCCAAAGTTTTGATAGTTTTTTGTACACTCCAAACAAATAAATTCCAAGCATTAGGTTTATTCATTCCCACATCTTTCTTGAGCTTTCCTAGCGCTTTCTTGGTGATGCTTCTGAAGAGAGGGTCTTTAAACAGGTGTGTCCCTGTAACAAGAAGCTTTTTCTCCCCTCTCGCGGATTGCCCCCCCCCCCCCCCCCCCCCCCCCTTCTTCTTCTTCTTCTTCTTTCTTGAGTTGTAAGTGTAATGGCATGTGATCGGAGAGGCTTTTTGTTGAGATTACCTTCATCTCTAACGTCAATGAGATCCAGTCAGCTTGATGAGAGCAGTAGCATCTGTCCAACTGGGAGGCGATGCGGGAATACTGAAGGCTTGTGTAGGTGAATCCAGGCATGTTGTTCCATGGGCCCACTTCCCACAAGTCAATCATAGCCCACTTCTCACATAAGCTCAGCCATTTAGAATTTTCTAAGCCAGCCAGTAGACTGGCGGAGCTTGTTCTATCCTTGATTTTCTCGACCATATTGAAATCTCCAATCATCAGCCACTCCCCTTCGATCGGAATATCCCTGAGCTGCATCCACAGTTTAGCTCTATCCTTTGCATTGTAGGGGCCGTAAACATTTACTATGGTGATAGGTTGATTGTCCCATCTAATTCTAACCCCAAGGACTCTTCCGGAGGGGTGGTTTAGAACCACCTTTGGCTCCAAATCTGTGTCAGCAATGAACAAGACACCACTAAAACTGTCACTTCCTTCCCCATAAAAGATAAGTTTTTTTCCTACAGCTTGTTTTCTCTTGCAACGAGCATCCAAATGGTGTTCTTGGATGGCCCAACAATTGACTGCCTTCTCTTTCTTCACTTCCTCCCAGAAGAGAGTGCCCTTCTTCCGGGTTTTTAGTCCCTTCACATTCCAAGATTGTATAGAGAGAGTATCCATCATTGGGAAAGGGGGACAAATCCTTCTGCCTCCAGGAACTCTTCACCAGAGTTCCCCTTCAGGTTTTCCTTTTCCATTGGCTCCTTTTCTGCTGGAACCTGCATGGTATCTAGCTTGGAAGTGAAGAGGTCCTCTTGATTCGTCTTCCCCAAAACTTTGAATAAATTGTCATATAGGACAAGAGGCTTTGGGAAATCCGGCGGGAGACCTATGATTTGTCGCAAGGCCCTAGCCTTTGCTTTGAACCGTTTACATGAAATATGAGATACTTGTTGCCAGCCCTCATCTTTTGACCTAATAATCGGAGACATCACGATCTTTTGCATTACTGGGGTGGCCGTTCTTTGTTGAGCGGTGGATGAAAAGCGGTAGCTTTGGGTGGTCTTGCCCTTACCCCGGTTGCCATGATCTTGTTTCTCCACATCTTTATCCGAGTTGACTTTATTTCCCTCCCCCCCTCTGCCTTGCCAAGATCTTCAATAGGCTTCTTTGTTGGATCTACTGTATTTGTGCCACCCTGTGGGGTAGCCTGTAATTCGCTTCTCTCATCTGTAGGCTTTAGCACCTCAGTGGGACACTCCCTCGCATAATGCCCGAATCTGTTGCATTTGAAGCAGGCCCCGAAGAAGGTGTTAAAGTTAACAGGAATGATCTTTAGCCCTGCCCCAACATTCACCACCAAGTTCTTTGGCTATGGCTTCCTCAGATCCCACCAGATACAGACCTTGTTTGCTGCTACACCTGAGGCTCTGGCAGATGGGACAAACAATGGATCTCCAAGCGAAGCGGCGAGGTCCTTCAAGTTCTTCCTAAGTCATATTGGGAGGTTGAAAAACTCCACCCATACTGGGCAGAGATCCTTAAATGCCTCGTTAGATTCAAACATAGGGTCCCAAGGGAGCACGCACACCGATGCGCGATTGAGGAACAACGGGCTTTTCGCCAAAACCTTCTCAACCATTGCACTGTCATTGAACTGAACTGACACGAATCCTTTTGCTATATATTGGGTGAATATTACTGAGCCATGTTGATTCAACACTAGTGGACTGCAAAGCCAATTACAGAGCTCAATTCTATTGGGAACTCTCCCCATAATCCGAAGACCAGAGTGGACTTTGCAACCTCAGCAAGTTGTTTTTTCACTATGGCAGGGGGAACAACCACTGTAACAACATCTTCCACCTCGACACGCTGCGGGAGCGCCTTCTTGAGTGCTTGGAAAGCTCTGTCCCCTTTGGCCACTTCAGCAGCATCCTCCTGTGTCGCTGAATCTTCGTGCGACCTTTTGCTCAATGACAGTGCACAAAGGATTTCCGCTAGGTCTTTTTTCACATGTATCTTTCTTTGTTTTAGTTCCTCCTTACTCAGATTAATAAGGGAGCTTTGACCGCTATCATCGGCGCCCGGTTTCGCAAGGTCGCCAGTCAGCTTGATAGCCTTCAGAGCGTCGGGCTGCTCTATGCCTGACACTGCTTCGCGTAGGACAGCTTAGAGGAGCTTGCCATGGCATGGTGATAGGCCTCACCGACACCAAGTTACAAAAGGGTTAATAATCGCCTTAACAAAGAGATGATAATCTCTGATAATAATCGCCAAAGATAATAATCTCGTGGTTCAATGGGGGGGGGGGGGGGGGAGATGCAGTGCCTTGCTGCTTAACGCACCGCGCGAATGCTCAGCTCACGGTCTCGTACAAAAGGGAGAACTTAATCGAGGAGATAGAACTCCACATGCATATGCGCTTATTAGGTAGCTCAAACTGCGATTATTAGGGCAATCCCAAAAGCGATTATATTATCTCCAAGTCTTAATAATTCCATATACCTGCCACAATAGGCAATCCCAAAGGCGATTATTAACGCCAAGTGTTAATACTCGCTCAGCAGATGGATGGGGGCTCGGCGTATGCAGGCACAGCTGGGCAGGAGGGGAAGCAGGGACGCTACTGCCCTACAACAACGAGAGCACTCCCAACTCACCGGGCGTGCACACCCTGCTTCTGAAGCCTTTGGGCAACTTTAGAGAACTCAACAAACTCTAACCCTTTGCAAACTCAGAACCGCTGTGTTGCATCCTCATTATACCTAAGACCTTCAGGACTCCATGCTCAGTGAACAATTGAACCTTCAAGAATATCTCTTTTATTAAGGGATTGAGTTTCCTCCTTGCAAAGAAGCAAACCGAAAATAATAGTTGAATTTTTGAATTTGCAAAATTTTTCAACTAAGTTCTCACATATTTCACCATTTTTTCTTCCCTTTACCAAGGTTTGCTCATTATATATATATATATGCGCGTGCATGTGTGTGTATATGTGTATGTGTAAAATAAATAAATATATGCATGTGTGTATGTATGTATATGTATAAAATTTACTAGAACTATGCAAGGTGAAGCTTCACTTTAGCATTCTAAAAGAACAGAATGCAAGTGAAGTCAAGCCTTGTAAGGATAGGATGTGAAATGAAAGGTGAAATAGAAAGATTCATTTAATATTTTGAAATAGAAATAACATTTAAGGTAAGTCTCCATCATGGCACTGAAAACAATGAAAGTATGCCTAACCCAACTCAACCCTAAGGCTTCTTTTAGGAAGCCAAAAATGTACCCAATGTCCCTATTTAAAGATGGAGATATACAAATGTCAATACTCTCTCACAAAGTCACAAGGGCCTAAAAGAAAGAACTTTAAAAAAAAGTTTACAATCATTAGCTTTCCATGTGGCATTTATCCGCAAGCTCTATCCAATGGTCCAAAGATGTACCCAAAATCTAACCCTTTACTAAGGACTACTTATGTAGTCCAAAAAATTGTGCTAAGCTACTCCGTGTGAGATCCTAGTAGCAAAAGACACCATTGCTCGTGATAGCCTATAGCATGAGCGTGATTGCACTTTCCATTTGGTATGTAAAAAAATTGTGCTCCTCTTGGAAGATGAATCTATGCTAGTTTAGAGTCATCGTAGCCATCAAGGATTGAACCTTAGACATAGTGAACAAATTTTGTACATGTCCATGATATAACAATGCTCCATTTTATTGGGATACGACGTGCCCTAAAGAGGGGCCATCTTTATATTGGCTCCTCTACCCTATGAATAGTCTTTTTCTTTTTTCTTAGGCGACTGAGTTTAAAGGTGCTTACCGGAAAGACTTAGAGATGAGTAGCCCCAGCTTTAGTAGGGTTAACGACCTTCTAGCAGAAAGCTGGTCGCACCCACACGGTCCTTGGTGTGCCTACGAAAACCTTGCTAAAAAGTGACGCTACATATCAAATCCTCATTGGCCATGGATTCCGAGAGTCAAGCTCCGTCCTTGTTGTCCAGGAAAATAGCTTATCCCCCCCCCCCCCCCCCCCCCCCCCCCCCTCTTTCAAAGTGCTAACAGCGCTTGCCTCCAGCTTCGACTTTCATGCCTGCTCTCTTGGAATCACCAAATGGAGTAAATCCAATCCCCCCACTCCCCCTCCTCCCCTTGAGTGAGACTCGGATTTTATCAAAATTCCAAATTTACAAGATTTTTGAAACCATTTTCTAGTATATTTTACCTATTTTTCTTCCCTTTACAATCAACCAGGCTAATAACCACTGCCTCGTCCCCAAAACGGTATGTCCGAGGCTTTGAAGTTCGGCGCTTGGCGAATCAAATGCTGAGTATGAGAGAGACTCATGCTGAGTATGAAAGAGGTGTCTCTGGGCTCCATTCCAGGTGGCACTGGTGGCTACAAAGGGCAAAAGCTCTCAAACTGAAGTACAGGGAGAGGGAAGAGGATCAGCTAGCTTTGCCCATCTCGATCCACAGGCTCCGCAAATACCGCGTGATTTCTCAGGTACTCTCTCTCAGCAGCAAGCACATCTCTCTCTCTCTCTCTCTCTCTCTCTCTCTCTCTCAAGCATTCACGCACACGGTTCGCTGGCCGGCTGAGTTTTGGTAATGCCCCTTCTGCACTGTGGATCGTGACGTGTCCCTTTGCTATTTTCAAAGCTCCTTCTGGCATTTGATCATCGTTTACCTATTGTTCGATCCTAAATACACTCTACCCCTCCCCCGGCGGGGCGTTTGCTTTCCTTTTCTTCTCTTCTGTCACAGGTGCTAATTCTATTGTTAAGTTCAAATTGCGTTTTCGGGAGGATCACCCTACTGACTTGCTCTGAGGATGTGCAATGCCGATTGATTTAAAGCTCTGATTGTGGGTTTCAGTCCTAAAACTGCTGAAGTTTACCTTGTTGTGGCGAAGCTACACCAAATCAGCTCGTTCAAATCAACGAAGACATTTTTAATCTCTCAGCCTAGTTCTCTTTCACTGCTTTAGCAATTTAGTCGAGAGGATTCCAATTGAGAAATCCATTCTTCCTTGTTGTTGAGGCAAATGGTGCCTAGCATACTGGCCTTTGTGGATGCTGCCTGAAGTTTTTTACGATGCCGAGCCCCGTGCCTTGCAGGGGCATGCCTGCTGCACAGCATCAGCCCAGGTTCCGTGCTTTAGATGATGAAAAGAGACCAACTCTTAGCTGCCCCACAGCCCCTGCCACTTTTGATCACATGACTGCTGCAGCTCGCTTTTCTCTCCATAGCAGATCATCTGGTCAGGACATTCACAGAATTAAGGAGGCCATGCAGACATGTGCGCGATCACATTGTTTAGATGATTTGCCCTGCCATCAAGGAGGCACTGTGGAACAAACTACTCAGTCTCCTGAAAGACCGAGAGCCTCTGAAGGCAGGAGTCGATTACAGGAGAAGCTTTCAAAGAACATCACTAAACGCTACTCAATCAAAGGGAAATCAAACAATGAAGGAGATGGTGGCCAAGCATTATGCGTAGAGGTCACAGGAAAGGGAACTCAATGGAAGTATTTTGCAGCAAAGCAGGGATCTGGCATAAAATCGACCAGCACTTTTCAAGTAGTCGACACTAAGCCAAATCAGAACCCTTTTTCTGTAAGTTGAGCTCACTAAGACAAGGAGTGTACAAGGTTTGCAGAGTTTATGGAAGGCATTGTGTGTAAGGTTTCTAATGTGAATATTGCCAACAAAGCAGGATTTAGTAGCGTTTGTGAGATCTTGTATAGTTCCGGAAGGATATCCAGAGAGCGTATCTTCCTCATATACACCCTACATGCATTGGCGGGCCTTAAAGGTAATGTCTTGAAAATTTGGACCTTGTTATTTTTTATATGTTCTAGCGTGAAGTATTTAGGTGGATGACATGTGCTTAAGAATGCTTGATGTAAGCATAATAATGCAACTTACCTTTTTCCTTTTTTTAAGACAATCTGCCCATTGTGTTCTTTAAGGAATCATGTAGGTGATCACATGTGATGTGCATGCTGAATGTTGACATTTTCTGCTACAATGTATAATAAAGATGTCTTTGAAGAGACACTTTCCCTCATCAGCTAAAGATAGTCAACTTCCCACCACGTGCAGTACTTTTTTGGAGGTGCAATGAGCGTTTTTACCACCAGGTCATTGTTGCATGCTGTTGGTGTCTCTCAAGGGGCAGCTTCTACTGCAGTGGCAGCCAATTGGGTCATCAAGGTACTCACAAGATAGGCAAATAAAAAAGGTTCAAGAATGTGATCAGTCATATCGATAGTGTTCGCTTATTAGACATCTCCAGCTGAATTGTAACCTGGCGTGCTTGGACAGGATGGAGCCGGGAGGATTGGAAAGATGCTATTTGCTCGACATGGAAAGAAATTTGACTGTGACATGAAACAGGTCTAGATTGTTTGCAAATGCATTCATTTCCCACTTGTAAAAACAAGGTGTTTACACGTGGTTTATTGGTCCTTTTCAGCTGCGTTTTATGGGTGATCTTCTAATGGAGTTTGGAGCTGCTATAGAACTTTCTACTGCAGCTGCTCCAAGCCTTTTTCTGCCTTTAGCATGTGCTGCCAATGTTGCCAAGGTCTGTTTTTACAATATATTTCTGCAATGTTCTCTGAGTGTTTCTATGGATAAGTAAGCTGAACTGAAATTAAGATGAGGTAGCAGCAAATGTTTAGTTTGATCTCTATACTTGGATTTTGAAAGTGAGGCAATTTAGGTTGTTGTTTTACTTCCAAATTTGTTATGTTGTTTGTTGAATCAGAATGTTGCAGCAGTAACCTCGACATCGACTCGTGCCCCGATCTACAAGGCTTTTGCATGTGGTGAGAACATTGGTGATGTGACAGCTAAAGGCGAGTGCATTAGCAACATTGCTGATTTGGTAATTGTCTTGACTTCCATCTAATTGTTATGTCAGCATGCACAACCCTCAAGTGATTGTTTGGAGAAAACATTTTGTTGATCATCACATGCGAAGTGCTTGTTCTAGGTCCTCAATATAGTCAGTCATATGTACTCTTAATGCTGAAATTAGTTTTAACTTCATTTGGTATTTTGTGCTGAGTTTGGTTGAAAGTTGGGAGGAGTCAAGGCCAACTTCATCTTGATTGAATTGGTGGCTCGACTTTGCATTACACCAGATGAAATGGGACCACTTGCTGAGGTAGTTCTAGCGGCACCAGGACGGGATGTTGCCATTACACCTGTCATAGGCAATCTTTGGTTGCATTGTGAAGGGCATCTAGGGCACAAGGACTTCTGTATCATGCCTTTGGAGGGGTGTGATGTCCTCTTGGGAATCCCTTGGTTCCATAAGAACAATGTGGTGGTCGACTACTGGGCGAGAAAAGTAACTTTGAAGAATGAAAAGGGTAAAGAAATAGTACTTGATGTAAAATTTAAAGGCGAGTCCGTCCCACTTGTGTCTGCTTTGGCCATTTCCAAACTAATGAAATCTAGTTTGTTTGTTTTACTCGATCTTCTTAGATGAGATAGATGAAGAAGAAAATTTCAAATTTATTCGACCTCGGGAAGGAATGACAAGACTTTTTGAAAGCTTAGGCTTATTGTTTCTCCGAAGGCTTACAAGGAGAGTTACCTCCTCAGTGTCGTGAAGATCACACCATTGATTTGATTAGCGCCCAAACGAGGAAATTATGAACCAAGTGAGAGAACTTTTACAGAAGGGTCTCATTCAATTGAGTACACCTTACTATTCACCAATGTTGTTGGTTTTAAAGAAAGATGGATCTTGGAGAATGTGCATTGACTACAAGGCTCCCAACAAAATCACCATCAAGGATAGGTTTCCAACACCCAGGATCGATGATATATAGGACAGCTACAAGGTTCTACATGTTTCAATAGAATCGACTTGAAAAGTGGCTATCATGAGATCAGGATCGCTCTTGGAGCTGTGTACAAGACCGCGCTCAGGATATCCTTTGGATTGTATGAGTATTTGGTGATGCCTTTCTGTTAGGTGCAGCGGAATGATTGTTTGTGCTTTGCTCAAGATGAGTGCTCCGAACTGTGCTCAAGGGTTCCTTTTGTTCTTATGGAAGGTAGAGCCTTCCGTTCTTAATGAGAGAATGCTATGATCACGAACAAAGTGAGTGGACACTGTGCGTGCAAGTGTATGAGACTGAGAGATAGAGAGAAGAGAGATATGACACCAGAGACGTTGTAAAACCCTCCTCCGAAGGCCCCACTCTCGTCGGTGAGAGTGGTCTACTTATGATTGCACAAAGTGGTATAATGACGATGCAATGGACTGATGCAACCTGGGACTATGTCGGTGATGACGAAGTCGACCTAAGGGCTGAAATCTGCAATCTTTCTACTGTTGTCCAAAAACGCTATGGGTTGCAATCTGCAAATCTTGTATCTGCTGAATTCTGACTCTATGTCGGTGACGATGCCGATGACGACGATGTGCTGAAAACGCAGATGCTGAAATTTGCGTTTTCCGGGCTGAAACTGTAAACCTTGCGGAAACTGACCGTGGGGCGAGGAACTGCTGCAGGGCGGTGAGATCTACGAGGTTCGGGACTTGATCTGCGATGTCTGACTGCTGAAAACTGAAAACGCTGGTCCTAGGGCTGATTCTGTCGCAATAGATCTGCAAAACGTTGAGGTTGCTGGCAGATGCAAAAACGCTAGGGCTGAAAATGTGTTTCTGTCGCCGTGGCTCTGCAAATGCAAAACGCTAGGGCTGATCTGAGGTCCTGCTGTCGCCGGAACTTGCAAGTGCAAATTGTTGGCTGATCTGGTCCAAAAATGCTAGGGTGTTGCAATTGGAGCAAAAACGCTAGGTCACTTGGGGGGTTCTGTTGAGAAGGTGCCTGTTGAGCATGTGCTCCTGCTGCTTCTTCTGCCAGAAAGTGCTAACTTGGGTTTGCTTATATACAAACTTAGCAAAATTGCCCTACCTACTTTTGTTGGGAAGTCACTTAAAAATAATAAGTGAAAAATGTCAAAAAAATAGGGAAATCAAGCTAAATGCACTGGAAAATTCCCCTAACTGATGCTAATGGATTCTGATGGGAATTCTGATGATCATGCTGTGTGCAACCAAAGGATATGAATCTATGATTGGGCATGCACGGTCTACGAATAGACTCACAAAAGTGCCAGATCACTTCTAAATCTAGACTGACTGGACTGATTGAACCCTGATCATGCTGTAGCTTGTCCATTGACACATAGGGTTGGATGTGTCATGTTTCACTTTCGGTCTCACAAATGCTCCTGCAACGTTCAATAGGATGATGGATAGGATTATTTGAGAGTATTCATCATTTATGGACATCATCTTATTCTCCAAGAATGAGGCAGAGCATCAACACCATCTGTTACAGGTTTTCCAGCACTGAGGCAACATTGATTGGTGGTTAATGGGAAGAAGAGCGAGTTTGTCTTACCCGAGATCCACTTCTTAGGACACATTGTCTCTGTGGAGGGTGTCAAAATGGACCCAACCAAGATCGAGTGTCACAAGACGGGCACCATGTGCCAAGAGAAAAGAACAGACTGAACGAACTTTTAGCACTTCAATAAAAGCTGAACTGAGAGAGAGAGAGAGAGAGAGAGAGAGAGAGAGAGAGAGAGAGAGAGAGAGAGAGAGAGAGAGAGAGAGAGAGACACGCGACACGGAGTGGCGGAATTCCACCCCAGAGAGTATTGGCCCCAAACCTTGGCGCCCCTTTCGGTGTTTCTTTATATTGCATCAACACAGTACAAGCCGATACTCCAGACTCTGCACCTTCTCCAAGAAGCATGCTAGAGAATGAGCCCTTAGCATATATTTAAAGGCCCTTAGTCTATGAAAAGCAGTTTACATGAAAAGCCTTTATACTCAAAAGCTTCTGGTCGCAAAAGCAATGCCAAAAGGTGCCATCGTAATTTATGGAAATCAGTACAGCTTGCCACATCATCAACCAACACAAAACGCGGAAATCCGTACAGCCTGCCACGTCATCAGCCATCGTAATTTTCGGAAATCTGCTACGTCATCAGCAGCTACACAATTTCTTGTGTGTGTGTGTGTGTGTGTGTGTGGGTACTGCTTTATTTCCTTTATGTCACTTGGGGCCGCATCGAACGGGGTCCCCATTAGTTGGTAGGACTTCTTCTTATGTTACTTGTTCTTCTTAGGGTTTAGTTCCCTCGGCCGGCATCTGCAAGTTGACTCCATTCTTCGGGACTTTGACACGACAGCAGTTTGTGACATCTCCCCTTCTTGAAAGAGAGTAATCGTTCGTGATTACAACATATTTGCAAAACAACTCAAGTTAGCTCAAAAAAATTTACGAGGGTCTTTCCGAGGGACAATCAATTTTCTCTTTTTGTTAAGGAGTTAGCTTCTCCTTTCGGCTCTTTTGATCAAGGAGTTAGCTTCTCCTTTTGTCCAGATCGAAACTCTTGATATTCCGGCGCAGTAAAAGTAGCCATCACACCCAGACCGTACTGATCTTCCACAGGTGTCTTGATGCACTAAAATTACATACCCAGGCAATCTCATCCAATTAGGAATATTCAATAGTTGACACATCACAATGCAACACAAATGCTTACATATGCATGTTACAAGACACAACAAACAGCGCCGCTGAGCACTCCCCCGAGAGAAACCGTCTGCGGTATGAAGCTACTGAACGACTACCTCGTCACTCCCCCGCAAATAACCTAAAAAGGTCCGGGCCATAAGCTCAGAGGACTGTACAACCAAACGCTCCCCAAACCGCAGTCTGCGTCGTTTGGAGGTTCAAGCACACAACCAAACGCTCCCCAGGTATCAGCTTGAGTGGTTCGGAGGGTTTCTAGCATACAACAGAACGCTCTCCAGGCATTGGCCTGCGTCGTTTCGAGGTTCAAACAATACCAAAATAGTATTTCTCAGTGCTCTACCCGGGAGTAAAATCTCCAATATTTGAAACATTAGTATTAAAACCAGAATAGCACAATTCAAATCGGCACCAAGACAGGTTTAAAACAGATAACATCCATTTCAAACAAATTCCAAACAATACTTTCTCAAACAATGTTCAAAAGTATCTAACTAGAAAACAACTAGAGAGGTCATTCAAGGTTTTGTTCGGACAACCGAACTTTGAGGACAACGGGCTTGCCCTTCTGCATCACGGTGATGGGTCGGTTCCGGACCTGGAGAGTTGCATCATTCTTGTCGTGCCAGGGTATGCCCAAGAGAATGTCGCAATTGCCCAACTTCATAATGTGGAAATCGGCTTTTCCATGATAATCTTGTATAGTCACTTGAAGTGCACCAATGAGCGGTACCACTTTCAGAGTTTGCCCCGTGGCTAGCTCAGCTTCAATTTCTCCACCCTCTGCATCATAGTTTGCCTCGTGGCTAGCTCAGCGGTACCACTTTCAGAGTTTGCCCCGTGGCTAGCTCAGCTTCAATTTCTCCACCCTCTGCATCATAATCAAAGTGCATCTGCTTCAAGAATTCTGGATTGATGAAGTTCTCCATAGCTCCGGGGTCAAAGAAAATAAGGGCTTTCAAGCCATTGACTTTTCCATAAGCTCTGCATAATTCATTAAAACTCTTGAGGTGTATACCATAAATATCGGGTACTAGTCCAATAGCAGGTCTAGCCTTCTTGGCCAGAGGTGGCCCTGGGGATCTGTCTGACGTGGGAGCAGAAGGTTGCACTGAGGACGTCGAGGCTCGCTCAGGACATGTATTGAACGTATGCCCTGTTTGGAAACATTCGAAGCATCGACCTTCTTGTAACAAGACGTCTCATTGACATTGTGTTAGACGAGGCCGTTAAGGTTGGTTTTCATGGGATTCCCGAGAATTTGTTCGTTGTTGCCGGTTTCTGGTTAGTGACCGGAGGTTCTTTTGTGGTAAACTCCAACTTTCCTTGCATGAGCTTGTAGCGGACCGCGGGATGGTCCATAAGCTCTTGCATGGTAGAGACTTGCTTGGAGAGACAATATTCCTGCAATGGTGATGGTAGTCCAATGGCGTAGTGCTCGCACTGGTCCTTTAAGGGAATGAACTTAAAGATGGACACCGGAAGGTACACATCGAGAAACCTTTGGTTCTAGTCGTCCATGGTTTCGGTGGCAAGCATTTTCAAGTTGCCCCACTTTGCCAAAATCCAGACTTCAAACATAGAAGTCATGTAACTACATGCAAAAACTGTCTTGAAAGCTTTCCAAGTCCTTGGAGCATGCCGTTGTGTCGCGATTGAACTCCACCATTGCATAGCATTATCTTTAAGAAATCATTTGCTCGAGAAATCTTGGATTCTTTTGTATAGTTCCCCAAAGCATAGGTGTTGTCAAATTGTTGTAGGAACTGCAATGCTTTCTTGCGATCTTTTACCCCGGAAAAAGTGAAAAATCTGACTGTTGTGCCACCATCTTTGAAATCTTTGGGTTGGTTAGGCGCATATCCCGGGTATGGATAATAAGGGTATCCATATGGGCTCCAACCATTGTAGCCTGGTAACGATGGCAGTGGCGGTGGTGGTGGAGGTGGGGGCAATGGCGGTGGCAAAGGCGGTTGCACTGGATCGGGGTCAGATGGCTGCACCATATTCCTGAAGACTCCCCCGATCGGAAGACGGCTAAGAAGATTGCCGGTTGGAAGCTCTCGTACTTTCTGGTGCCGGAGGAGGAGGTACCACCTGGGGCATCAGAGGGGATAGCATGTAGCTCAAAAATTGTTCAAAACTTTGCAGCATCGGAAGATTCTGCTGAGGATGCTGTGAAAGAATGTCGTGAAGCTCGTTGAGCAGAAACTGCAAATATTCTGCTGAATCCATGAATTCCAAGTCTTGGGTTCTTTATGTCTTATGCCCTGTAAGACATAGCGATGAAGACGGGAGCACGCCCGATGCGCGATGAAGTAAGGGTGGGAGTGGCTGATAAGTTCGGAGTCGGACGCCAAAGATACCTCAAATAAATTTTAGAAGTCGCCGAAGATACCTCACATAAATTCCAGAAGTCCGGTGTCGGAGGCCGAAGATACCTCAAATAAATTCCAGAAGTCTCTAGTTTGCTCTGTCTGCTCTTTTGTGGGACCGGTATGCTTTAAGAAAAGCACACGCTTGATGCTCTGATACCACTGTCACAAGACGGACACGACGTTGCCAATAGAAAAGAACAAACTGAACAAACTTTTAGCACTTTAATAACAACTGAACTAGAAGAGGAGAGAGATGACACGTGACACGGAGTGGCGGAATTCCACCCCAGAGAGTATTGGCCCCAAACCTTGGCGCCCCTTTCGGTATTTCTTTATATTGCATCAACACAGTACAAGCCGGTACTCCAGATTCTGCACCTTCTCCAAGAAGCATGCCAAAGAATGAGCCCTTAGCACATATTTAAAGGCCCTTGGCCTATGAAAAGCAGTTTACATGAAAAGCCTTCAAACTCAAAGCTTCTGGTCCCAAAAGCAATGCCAAAAGCTGCCAGCGTAATTTATGGAAATCTGTACAGCCTGCCACGTCATCAGCTAGTGTAATTTTCGAAAATCTGCAACGTCATTAGCAGCTACGCAATTTCTTGTGTGTGTGGGTCTTGCTTTATTTCCTTTATGTCACTTGGGGCCCTGTCGGACGGGGTCCCCATAAGCTGGTAGGACTTCTTCTTATGTTACTTGTTCTTCTTAGGGTTTAGGTCCCTCGGCCGGCTTTGACACGTCAGCAGTTTGTGACATCGAGGCCATTCGAGATTGGCCAGATTTGAAGAATATTCACGAAGTTCGAAGGTTTTTGGGTTTGTGTTCTTGTAGCTGAAGGAGGATGATTGGGTGCTTTCACGGTTTGAGAAGGCATGCCTACGAAAACAGAAGGGTAAGGAGTGACTTTTTCCAAAGTTGAGTATGCAATACTATGGCCCTTTTTAGATTCAGGAGAAGATAAATGATGTATTCTTCAAACTCAAGATACCAGATACTTGGAAGATTCTCTTGAGACCTTTTAAAGGTGAGGTGCTAGTGGACATGAAGCCAGAGGAGCAACCTGAGGTGGTAGAGACATAGGAGATTCTCATTCCAAAACAGATCCTGGCTCACAAAGAAAGGAAAGTGAAAGATAAGCTTACGCGTTGGTATTTAGTCAGGTTCCGGAATTATCCGGCTTTAGATGCGAAATAGAGGGAGGAGGAGGACCTAAGAGATACTCCTCAGATTTTAGAGCTTTACCTTGAAGCTTTTGGTTTTGGTTGGCTCTGTAGAAGTGCTTCTTCTTTGCATAAAACATATGGTTATCTGAGTCCGAACTGTCAGAGGATGACTCCTCTGTAGAGCTATCAAAAACTAGGCTATTGATTTCTTTGACTTTTTCTTGCCCTTTCCAAAGCTTTGCTTTTTGCCTTTTCTGTCCTCATCACTCGAGTTAGAAGAGCTAGAAGAACTGTCAGAAGAAGAACTGGGTAGTCCTTCAAAACGTACACGCTTCTTCCGCTTTCTTGCGGATGCAAAAGAAGATTGACGGCCCAAATAACCAGGGTAGTCAGTCCCCTTCTGGCGCTTTTTCAATTGCTTTTTGGATTGATTTTTTGTGTCCAAAAGCTGACTGATCTGGGTCTGAACCACCTCTTGAAGTTCTTGTTCTATAAACATCCTCAAAGAAGGAGGTTTCTTGAGTGCTGGTTTGATTGTCGGTTCGGTGGCTTTCTGCCACTGAGTGTGCACTTCAGCGATGGATTGCTGAGACAAAAAATTTGCAAACTGAGGGTCTTGCACAAATTTAATCATTGCACTTGTCAACCTGCTGTTGACGCTGCATCTCTTGAAGTTCATACTGAGTAGGCCGAGGTGGGCCATACTCTTCCTTTGTTAATTTGTTTAAATATTCTGCGTGATCGCCTCCCGCATCAGCAGATGCAGAAGAAGTTGATTGATTCTTTTCAAAATCCATAAATGTCGCGAAATAAGGGATCGAATTTCCTTGTAGAAGAGAAATCGGCCGTGCTCTGATACCATTAGTGGCTGATGTCTTTGTAGAAGTGCTTGATTGGTGGAGTTTGGTGCATGAGTACATAGAGTGAGTGTCACCGAAGACAATTTCTGTCCTTTGGCTGTTTTTGTAGGCGTAATCAAGGGTGATTACAATTCCTTCAAGACGTGTCACAAAGTGATGACGTGGCATGATCAACTGAAAGCGAAATAGCCTAGTGGACGAGAGAAACTGAACGGACTAACTTGAAGAACTTATGAAGCACCGGCCTTGGGGGCCTAAAACCCTAAAAGACAGAAGCTTGGCGTTGACATACTGACGTGGCAGATTGTACAAACTGCTGACGTGGCAAGATTGCACGGATTATCGGGTTTTACATTGTTGCGCTGACATGGCAAGACTGTACAGATTTTCGTAAATTATGATGGCAGTCTTTCCAACTTTCTTTTGGATATTCGATAGTTTGGGGTGCTGTGCTTTTGAAGCTGATGCTTTTGGGGCTCTGCTTTTTGGGCAACCCTTGTAAGTTTATAAGAGCCCTTGAGCCTCTCACTTTGCAAGGCATCTGGACACAGAGTCTGAGAGTAGAGGACCCTCGGGAGTTCTACCTGTGTGATCAATAATAAAAGAATACCGAAAGGGGCGCAAGTCTTTGGGACCAATGCTTTTGGGCGTGGAACTCCGTCGTGCCGTGTCGACTCTCTGTTTCTCTATAAAAGTTCAATGATTTTGAAGTTTCTATTCGTGTGTTGCTATTGATTTCTCGCTTAGAGTGTCCAAGCCTATAACATACACTGCGTTTGGAAGGCCCAAGGCCTATAAATTCATTGCTAGGGCCGGCCTTAGTCTGAGGCAGATTAGCTTGGGAGCGTTGCCGAGAAGAGGACCCTCGGACATTGTACTTTCTTAAGCATTAATATTAGAGAAATATAGAAAGGGACGCCAGTCTCTTTGTGCGTGGAACTATACGCCGTGCCGCGTCGTGTCTCTCTCAGTTTTGTTAAGTTCTTTCAATTTTTTTCCTATGTGTTGTGCTAGATTCTCGGCTTGGAGTGTCCAAGTCTGTTACAATCGGTGCTTCTCTCCGAACAATAGCAGGTGGAGAGAGGGCGGCAAAAAAATAGAGAGAGAGAGAGAGAGAGAGAGAGAGAGAGAGAGAGAGAGAGAGAGAGAGAGAGAGAGAGAGAGAGAGAGAGAGAGAGAGAGATTTTTAACGTTTATGTGAGGGCGAATTCGCATATGAGACAAATCAAGTTTACATGTGTGTATGTCTTTGGTCTATCAAAAAAGACAAAACAATCCAAACCGGTACAAAATAAGGATAAGGATAGAAACCGTGGTTTGTGATGGGATCTATGGGGGGGATGGAGCTCTAGTACTAGGGGTATGTGCATGTCTATATGCTCAGGTTGTACAACCATGCAAATGCATCAAGCTAGCTAGCTCCATTCTGTGTCAATAGGAGGGTGTAAAATATGGTGCATGGGAGGATTGTGAACAAGGGCTTCTGAAACCGGCCCGTAGGGCGGTAGGTGTTGGCTTTCACCCGAAATTCTTTACTTTATACACACACAGAGAGCACTTTGCAAAGAGAACCTGTAATGGGAATTAACACTTAATCACACACACAGCTCGGAAGCTAGAATGCTCCGAGCAGACGCCGACAACCTGTAGGCCCCAAAATTGGCGCCCCTTTCGGTATTTCTTTATTCTTTAGGAGGGTAAATTACAAGGTAAGGTCCTGGGAATCCTTCACGTGTATCCACCTAGATACCATTTGATTTGGCGAAATTTCGGCAGCATAACAGCCCCAAAACTTGCGCGAAACCAATTCCCCTGCTGGAACTCGCTTGCACTGTTGTATACCCTCTGATTCCTGTCCAAAAACAGTAAATTCAGCATGCTGTATTTACTGGTTTTTGCCCTGTTTTCAGCCCAAAACAGTCCCCTAACTGTCCTTTGCCAGTGGGGCACGATTCCCAATGATCCTGGCGTCCGTATGGCTGAAAAACAGTGAATTTACAACGCATACACAGTGCTGATTTTGCACCTGTACGGTGAGGTTATGACCCTCACCAGTGCCTGCTTTGGAGCAGCAGTTAGCTACCCCTGTTCCTGCTCAAGGAGGCTCTTGCCTCAGCACAAAAGCATGAACCCACACAACTGTACATCAGTCAAATGAGTAGCCCTCTTGTGGGGCATCACATAACTGCACGTAGGGGAGAGAGAGAGAGCAGTGTGTAGTGTGCAGGGCATCACTCCTAGCACCACACTGTACATGAGAGGGAAAGAAAGCACTCCATAGCTCTTAACCTGTGACAGGTTGCAAATGAGGCCTCTCCCAGCATAAAAATCAGCGCCCATTTTTCTGCAAGAGGCAAGTGCATGAAAAGTTGACACTTGGCGCATTTACAAGCATTTTCCCGTTTCGGGTTCGCCGCTTAAAAATATCCCAACCGACGCGTCAGTTGACTTCGCGGCAGAGTTATAAAGTGTTCCCCTAGTCATACCGGAGGTAATGACGCGAACACATTTCACGGCCCAAAATAGCAGTTCCCTAAATTTTAGGAGATGCTTCCGTTGGGCTCCCACTGGTCTTCTGACCATCTATCCTCATTGGGACCGCATCCAAAATTGCAATGTGGCCCAACTGTCGGATACTTTTTGTTGGTAGTCCCACCTTGACTTTACGCCTTAATTGAGTTCACTTCCTAGTATCCACCAACTTGCTAAGCGCGACGGGGGGACCTATATGATCTTGCTCTGAGCCTAGACATCCTCTTACCATACGAATTCCAGTGCCGACCACTTCCCGTCTGCGGGTGAATCTACCGTTCACATTGGCCATACAATGTCCGACCGTTTGCTACTTCAAAAAGAGGGTCTTAAACAAATAAAATAAACCCCATTGGAAAGAAACCAACAACCAAGGTTAGCAGTTGCCACATCTCTGTGACATGGTTAATAACTGCCACGTCCTCGTGACAGCTTCTCTGATGGATGCTGTCACAAGACAGGCACCACGTGCCAATACAAAAGGACGGATTTAATGTCTCAAACTGCTGACGTGTCAAAGCCCTGAAGAATGGAGCCAACTTGCAGATCCTGGCCGAGGGGCCTAAACCCTAAGAAGAACAAGTAACAGAAGAAGAAGTCCTACCAACTTATGGGAACCCCCCGATGGGGCCCCAGTGACATAAAGGAATTAAAATAAAGCAGAACCCACTCACACACACACGCGCAGCTGATGACGTGGCAGCAGTATGGACGCTCTGAAAACTACACTCACAGTGCTGACGTGGCAGGATGTACGGATTTTCGTGTCTTGCGCTGACATTGAGACGTGGCAGGCTGTACGGATTTCCGTAAATTACGCTGGCAGCTTTTGGGCATTGCTTTTGGACCAAATGCTTTGGAGTTTGAAGGCTTTTCATGTAAAACTGCTTTTGGGGCCAAATATGAGGCCATGGGCTCATTCTCTGGCATGCTTCCTGGAGAAGGTGCAGAGTTTGGAGTACAAGCTTGTACTGAGTTGATGCAATATAAAGAAATACCGAAAGGGGCGCCAAGGTTTGGGGCCAATATTCTTTGGGGTGAATTCTACCACTCCGTGTTGCGTGTCGTCTCTCCCTTTCAGTTCAATTGTTATTGAAGTGTTAAAAGTTTGTTCAATCTGTTCTTTTCTATTGGAACGGATAGTGGTATTAGAGCATAAGGCGTGTGCTTTTTTGAAAGCATACCGGTCCTACCAAAGAGCAGATAGAGCAAACCGGCGCTTCCAAAAGTCTATTGGAATCTTATTTGAAGTATCTTCGGGTCCCGACCCCGGACTTATTAGCCACTCCCACCCTTACTTCATCGCGCATCGAACGCGCTCTCGTCCTCATCGCTTTGTCTTACAGGGCATAAAGCCATAAAGAACCCAAGACAGCGTTCATGGATTCATTAGAATATTTGCAGTTTCTTCTCGATGAGCTTCTTTCGCAGCATCCCCAACAGAATATTCCGATGCTGCAAAGTTTTCAACAATTTTTGAATTACATGTTACCCCCGTTGATGCCTCAGGTGGTATCTCCTCCTCCGGCACCAAAAAGTACGAGGGCTTCCAGTTGGCAACCTTCCCAATCGTCTATTCCGATCGGGGGAGTCTTCAGGAATATGGTGCAGCCATCTGACCCAGATCCAGTGCAACCGCCTTTGCCACCAACGTTGCCCTCACCTTCCCCACCTCTTATCGCCACCAAGCTACAATGGTTGGAGCCCATATGGATACCCTTATTATCCATACACGGGATATGCGCATAACCAACCCAAAAATTTCAAGGATGGCGGAACGACAGTCAAATTTTTCACTTTTTCCGGGGTGAAAGATCAAAAGAAAGCATTGCAGTTCCTACAGCAATTCTACAACATCTATGCTTTGGGGAACTATATAGAAGAATCCAAGATTTCTCGAGGAGTAGGATTTCTTAAAGATAATGCTATGCAATGGTGGAGTTCAATCGCGACACAACCGCATGCTCCAAGGACTTGGCAAGCTTTCAAGACAGTTTTTGCACGCAGTTACATGACTTCGATTTTGGAAGAGTGGGCAACTTAAAAATGCTTGCCACTGAAACCATGGAGGACTATAACCAAAGGTTTCTCGATGTGTACCTTCTGGTGTCCCTTCTTTAGGATTGTTCCCTTAGAGGCCCAATGCGGGCGATACACCATTGGACTATCATCACCATTGTAGGAATATTCTCTCTAAAACCGACCCGTGGGGCGGTAGGCTTTGGCTTTCACCCAAGATTCTTTACTTTACTTTATAGAGAGAGAGAGAGAGAGAGAGAGAGAGAGAGAGAGAGAGAGAGAGAGAGAGAGAGAGAGAGAGAGAGAGAGAGAGAGAGAGTACTTTGCAATAGGAACCTGCGAGACGGGAATTAACACTTAAGTACACACACTGCCCGGAAGCTAGATTGCCCCGAGCAGACGCCGACAGCCTGTAGGCCCCAAAATTGGCGCCCCTTTTGGTATTTCTTTATAGGGTAAATTACGAAGTAGAGTCTTGGGAATTCTTTACTTGTATCCAGCTAGATACCACCTGTTTTGGCCAAATTTTGGCAGCATAACAGCCCCAAAACTTGCGCGAAACCAATTCCCCTGCTGGAAATCACTTCCATTGGCATAAACCCTTTGATTCCTGCCCAAAAACAGTAAATTCAGCATGCTGTATTTATTGGTTTTTGCCCTGTTTTTAGCCCTAAACAGTCCCCGAACTGTCCTCTGTCAGTGGGGCACTGTTCCCAATGGTTCTGGAGTCCGTATGGCTGAAAAACAGTCAAATTACAGCACATACACATTGCTGAAATTGCACCTGTTTGGTGGAGGTTATGACCCTCATCGGTGCTTGCTTTTGGAGTAGCAGTTAGCTACTCCTGTTCCTGCTCGAGGAGGCTCTTGCCTCAGCACAAAAGCATGAAACCACACAGCTGTACATCAATCAAATGAAGAGCCCTCTTGTGGGGCATCACATAACTGCACGTAGGGGGGAGAGAGAGAGAGCAGTGTGTAGTGTGCAGGGCATCACTCCTAGCACCACACTATACATAGAGTGGAAAGAAAGCACTCCATAGCTCTTAACCTGTGACAAAAACTGAAAAATGAGCCCTCCCAGCTACAAATTCAGCGCCACTTCTTCATGCAAGAGGAAAGTGCACAGAAATGTGCCACTTGGCGCGATTACAAGCATTTTCCCGTTTCGGGGTTGCCGCCTAAAAATCTCCCGATTGGTTGCCTAGTTGACTTCGCGGCAGAGTTGTAAAATGTTCCCCTTGTCATTCTGGAGGGAATGACGCGAACACATTTCACGGTCCAAAATAACAGTTCCCTAATTTTTAGGAGATGCTTCCGTTGGGCTCCTACTTGTCTTCTGACCATCTATCCTCATTGGGACGGCATCCAAAAATGCAATGCGGCCCAACTGTTGGATACTTTCTGTTGGTGATCCCACCTTGACTTTGTGCCTTTATTGAGTTTACTTCCTAGTATCCACCAACTTGCTAAGTGCAACGGGGGGACCTACGTGATCTTGTACTGAGCCTAGACATCCTCTTACTATACGAATTCTAGTGCCGACCAACTTCCCGTCTGCGGGTGAAACTACCGTCACATTGGCCATACAATGTCCGACCATTTGCAACTTCAAAAAGAGGGTCTCAAAAATAAAACAAAAATGATTGGAAAGAAACCAATAACTAAGGTTAGCAGTTGCCACGTCCTCGTGACATAGTTAACAGTTGCCACGTCCTCATAACACTCTCCATTCAAGTTTCCACCATGCAAGGGCTTATGGACCATGCCGCGGTTGGCTACAAACTAATGAAGGGAAAGCTAGAGTTTACCACAAAACAACCTCCGGCCACTAACCACAACTCTCGGCAACAACGAACAAATTCTCGAGTCTCGTGAAAACCAACCGAAAGGCCTCGTTTAACGCCTCAACAATGCGACACCTTACTACAAGAAGGCCGATGCTTGGATGCTTTCAAAGATGGCATAAACATTCTAGCTGTCCCCATCGCACTGATAGACTAGCGGAGCCAACGCCCGCACCAACGGTTGACAGAACCCCAGTGCCACCTCCTGCTAAGAGAACTAGATTTGCTATTGGACTAGTTTCTGATATTTATGGCATACACCTTGAGAGTGCAAATGACTTGTGTCGAGCATATGACAAAGTCAATGGCTTCAAAGCCCTTATTTTCTTTGACCCCGGAGCTACAGAGAACTTCATCCATCTAAAATTCTTAAAGCGGATGCACTTTGATTATGATGTAGAGAGTGGAGAAATTGAAGCTGAGCTAGCCATAGGGCAAACTCAGAAAGTGGTACCGCTTATTGGTGCTCTTCCATTGACTATCCAAGATTATCATGGAAAAGCTGATTTCGACATCATGGAGTTGGGCAATTGCGACGTTCTCTTGGGTATGCCTTGGCATGACAAGAATGATGCGACTCTCCAGGTTCGGAACCGAACCATCACCATGATGCAGAAGGACAAGCTAGTCGTCCTCAAAGTTCGGTTGTTCGAACAAAATCTCGAATGAACTCTCTACTTGTTTTTCTTCATAGCTAGAAAGTATTGTTTGAAAATTTGTTTGAAATGGATGGTATCTATTTTGAACTTGTCTTGGTGCCGATTCGAAATGTTTGACTCTGGTTTTAATATTGGTTTCAATGATTGGTGATTTTACTCCCGGGTGGAGTAGTGAGAAATGTTGTTTTGGTATTGTTTGAACCTCCTAATGACGTAGACGGGATGTCTGGGGAGCGTTTGGTTGTATGTTTGAAAAATATTATTGTTGTTACTCTTGGCCCGGACTTGGATGGTTATGCGGGAGGAGTATTAAGAAGTCTGAGCAGTGGTTACTCTCTGCAGCTCCAAACGACGCAGGCTGCGGTCTGGGGGGCGTTTGGTTGTAAAAGGCCTCTATATCTCTTGGCCCGGACCTTTTTAGGTTATGCGGGAGGAGTGATGAGGGAGTCGTTGAATATCCCCCGGCTTGGACCTTGTTAGGTTATGCGGGAGGAGTATTGAGATATGTTGTACTTGCGGACGATTACTTTCTTTCAAGAAGGGGGGATGTCACAAACTGCTGATGTGTCAAAGCCCTGAAGAATGGAGCCAACTTGCAGATCATGGCCGAGGGGCCTAAACCCTAAGAACAAGTAACAGAAAAAGAAGTCCTACCAACTTATGGGGACCCCGTCCGATGGGGCCCCAGTGACATAAAGGAATTAAAATAAAGCAGAACCCACCCACACACAAGCGCCTAGCTGATGACGTGGCAACAGTACGGACGCTCCGGAAATTACACTAACAGTGTTGACGTGGCAAGTCGTACGGATTTTCACGTTTTGCGCTGACATGCTGATGTGGCAGGCTGTACGGATTTCCATAAATTACGCTGGCAGCTTTTGGGCATTGCTTTTGGACTAGATGCTTTTGAGTTTGAAGCTTTTCATGTAAAACTGCTTTTGGGGCCTAGGGCCTTTAACTATGAGGCCATTGGCTCATTCTCTGGCATGCTTCTTGGAGAAGGTGCAGAGTCTGGGGTATCGACTTGTACTGAGTTGATGCAATATAAAGAAATACCGAAAGGGGCGCCAAGGTTTGGGGCCAATACTCTCTGGTGTGGAATTCCGTCACTCCGTGTCGCGTGTGGTCTCTCCCTTTCAGCCAATTGTTATTGAAGTGTTAAAAGTCTGTTCAGTCTGTTCTTTTCTATTGACACGTGGTCCCTGTCTTGTGACAGTGAACAAACTTTTAGCACTTCAATAACAACTGAACTGAAAGAAAGAGATCACACGCGACAAGGAGTGGCGGAATTCCACCCCAGAGAATACTGGCCCAAACCTTGGTATCCCTTTTGGTATTTCTTTATATTACTTGAACTCAATACAATGGTGGTACTCGCGCTCTGCATCTTCTTACCGAAGCGTGCCAGAGAATGAGCCCTTTGCACATATTTAAAGGCCCTTGGCCTCAAAAGCAATTACATGAAAAGTAGTAAACTCAAAAGCATCTGGTCCAAAAGCAGGTGCTCAAAAGCTGCAAACGTAAATCACGGAAATCCGATAAGCTGCCACGTTAGCAAGCCAATGCAAAAAGTGGAAATCTGTGCAGGTTGCCATGTCATTAGTCAGCGTGAGATCCGGAGATCCGTACTGGCTGCCACGTCATCAGTTTTTACATTTTTTTTTTTTGGGGGGGGGGGGGGGGGGGGGGGGGTGGGGTGTGTGTGTGTGTGTGTGGGTCTAGCTTTATTTTAATGCCTTTATGTCCTTTGGGCCCCATCGACAGTGTCCCAAAAGTTGGTGGAACTTTTACTTCTTCTATTGCTTCTTTTTAGGGTTTAGGACCCTCTGCCAGGATTTGAAGGTTGGTCCATTCTTCAGTGGCTTGACATGTCAACAATTTGTGACAAACGCAGCTGGGTGAGCCATCATGTGGGCTCGTCTCTCCTCACCAGCTCGACGCTGTCGGGTTTAAAAACCAATGCTTACATATCACTCCCTTGGCGTCCCTGGATGCAATGTAGACATAGACTCCCTCGTGAGGAAGCATCTGCTTTCTTTGAAAGCACTCAAAAAACATCTTGCTTTTCTTCAAAGATTCTCAAAACCCATCTTCATTCATGTGCTTGCATCTTTACGCGTAATTCTTACCAAGTTCGGATTTCCTCCTTAGACCACGGAGTATTCCCTTTTCTGATGCTACCATCACCTCGTGCATCTTGGGACGCATCGGGTGCCTACTTAATGCATGCTTGCATACATGCATGTATATACTGTACAATGTACACATATACTTACATGCATGTATACATTATACGTACACAATCCTAAAGACATGCATGTATACACTCATGTACGTGTATTTCTGTGTGCATATACATATCAACCAACATGTAAAGTACTCAATACTGCTATGGTATCTATCATATAGTATGGGAAGATTGATAAATACGTATTTGGAATGTAACCTTGGCCTCCAACGAATTGGTCGTACTCAAAGTTCATCTTCTTGAGGAACTCTGGGTGGATGAAGTTTTTGGTGGGACTTAGATCGAAAAAGTTAAGGGCTTTGTGGCCACAAATCTTTCCATAGGCTTTGCATAATTTTTTTGAAGCATCACGTACAGAAATTGCATAAATATCTAGTACATGTCCCAATGAGGGTCTAGCTTTCTTGGTGGGAGGTTGCTCTGGAGGCTTATCACCTTTGTGGGGGTAGACATAGGAAGTGTGCCTTGTCTGGAAACATTCGAAGCACCTACTTCCTTGTTGCAGAGTTTCACGTTGGCGGGTAGTCAAGCAAAGGTCAGCTGGTTGCCTTTCCCCTTAGGTGCAGAGAATGCCCATATCAATTTGAGATAGATGGCTGCTATTTTGCAATGAGTTGCCAGTAAGGCTAAGATGCGAGAGAGCACTAGGCCTGCCTACTACCTCTACTTCTTGCTTTTCTTAAATGATCATCTTGGTGCAAGTAACTATCTAGTCTACCCCTGACTGAATTGTTTAGGTTTCTTCAACTTAAAAGAAATCTTTGTAAAACACAGTTAACTGTGCCAAGTGTACTCGAGTTCGATCCGCACGAAATGTATCTCCAAAGACAAATTGGGTGAGACATGCACATGCTTGCTTGAACACATCGTGCTCCGCGATTGCCTTTGTTATGTGACCCTGAACTCATACTGCTAGTTTGCTAACTTATGCAGTCTGTTGTAGGGGTTCTAATGAATATGTTCGAGGATGCAGGTCCTATGAACATGTTGACAAAGGTGCGAGTATAGAATCCCGAGGCTTATGAAGTCTGTGGCTTTGTGGTGTAGTAGCATGTCCACGCTGCATACAGTGCCCACGTGAATGGGACAGGACCAGTGGTGTTTTGGGAGGTGTACTGACTGTCCAACATGGAGGGAGGACATGCGAACGATTATGTAGACTATGGCTGTGGGATGTAGTAGCTTGCCCACGTTGCATACCGTTCCCTCGTGAACGGGACAGGACCAGTGCTGTTTTGGGAAGTGTACTGGCTGTTGACTGTCATGTGCACATCTAACCCTATGTGCATTTGGACAAGCTACTTCAGGTCCAGGGTTCATGTCATCTTAGGAAGTGTTATGGCACCTTTGTGAGCTTGTGCGCATGCCGTGCATGTCCAGGCACTTAGAGTAGTTGCATATCCCCTGGTTGCACACAACATATCATCAGAATTACAATCAATAGCCATCATGAGCATTTTACAGTGCACAGAGCCCATTTTCCCTATTTTAGCCATTTTTCACTTATTATTAATAAGTGACTTTGTTGGGAAACGGGGTAGGGCAATTTTGCTAAGTTGATATATAAGAAACCTAGCGCTAGCACTTTATGGCAAAAGAGGCAGAGGAAGTACCACACTTGCAGTGAGCGTTTTTCAGCCATCAAGACCACATCAGCGCTTTTTGCATCAAATCAGTCCTAGCGTTTTTGCAACTTGCAGATCAGTCTAGCGTTTTGCAGATTCCCGGCGACAGAGCAGCCCACAGCATCAACTGTTAGGATGATCAGTTAGACTCCGCAAGTACTGACCTAAACCCCGTAGATCTCACCTTCCTGCAGGCAGATCCTCGCCGTGTGGTCAGATCAGCTAGCGTTTTCAGTTTCAGCCCGCTGTTTGCAGATTTCAGCATCTGTGTTTTCAGCGCATCGTCGTCGCATTGTCGTCATCGCCGTCCTCGCCGACACAGTGTCAGAATTCAGCAGATACCAGATTTGCAGATTTTAGCCCCTACCGTTTTCAGATTTCAGCCCGTTTCGTCGCCGTCATCATTGTCGTTGACATCATCTAGACCATTGTACCAGATTTGTGCAATCAATAGCATAGACCTCTCTCGCCATAGAGAGTGGGGCCCTTGGAGGAGGGTTTGACAACATTCTGGTGTCGTATTCTTCTCTCTCTTTCTCTCAGTCTCAGCACCTTCATTCACAGTGTCTATCGGCTTTGTTTGTGATCATTGCACACTCTCACTAAAGGAGCAGAAGGCTCTCCCTTCTGTAGTAAAAGGAACCCTTGAGCACAGTTCGGAGCACTCATCTTGAGCAAAGTTAAACATTCACTTCCGTTGCACCTTACATTGACATAGAGGGGTTGACAACAAAGATTCTATATCTATCATCAATTTCTCTCGCAAGCGAGAAGTGAGGTGGAACAATTTCTACATTCGACTTTTGATTGTGTGTGTTGGCTCTAACACTTTGACCAGTGATCAATTAGAGGCACTATTGCACCATGTGATAAGTTTGGAATGGAATGGTTGGTATGCCCCAAATTGCAATGTATGCCATCAAAGATCAGCGCGGTCTGGATGTGATTGCTAAATATGTTACAATGATCATGATTTTGTATCTGAGAGCCTCGAAGGAAATGTGATTGATCAGTGTTGCAGTTATTTGTAAATTCTCTCAAGTACCAGCCTTGTAAGCAACTGGCACCTTAAAAATATAGGGATGTAACTTGAAACGTGGTAATAATGTGATAGGGATGTTATAGAGGCGTGTCTAAAGACGTAGTAATCTGTTAGATGGTTGTTTTTGCGTGAAATTTTTTCGGCTACCTTTTTATGTTGCCCTCACGTTTTTTGTTTATCAGCTAGGAACAGGCTTAGGCATTTACATCTCGAAAAGAAATCCGTCTTTGATGGCTACATTCTTGGTAATGTCATGCGGGTATCTATGCTGTTCATACCAAGAGGTACACTTCTTTTCCCAAAGAGGAGTGATATATTTTTCCTTTAAAAGCCTCTCAATGCACAGGATTGCCAAGATGTCTTCTTGTTTATCATTTTGTTCAGATCAAATCAGTGGTGCTTCCTACTTTGAATAGAGCTAGGTTTGGGGTTGTGGTTCAGTCATTTCTTGATACAGGTTTGCTTTTCTTTATTGGTCAAGAGTTCTTTTAGTTTATTCTCTCAATGTGTGCTGATTACAGCATGCCATTTGTATGCTATTATGTATTCAAATGACACCATGGACGTATTTTTCCTGTTTTGTGATGAGCTTGTTATGTGTATGATAAAATTATTCTTTGCAGTCCAGACAGTGTGTCCTTATGGCTGTGCAATGTTGTCAACTTGGTCTGTGTGTAGAAAATCTCCATGTTGATTCCCAGGAAATGGACTTTGATCCATTGATTGGAGTCTTTTTTTCTTCATAGTGGAGGTCTTTATCTGGCTTGACTTATCATTCATTCATCGATCCGTGATGTATATGCTTGCTAACTTGTGGTCTTTAGATATAGTATCTCTCAATAAGAAGTGTTTTAAAAATCGACTTAGTTATTGCCTTTGTAGCTATTTAGCCTGGGTTTTGTGAAATTTGGCAAGCTTGGTTTTAATAAGGCTGTGGTGATCCTTTTATTCGTGGCACTCCGTCTTTTCAAGGTATACTGAATATCAATTTCAGGCTCTTTTGGGACAGGAATTGGGTGAAAAGTATCCAGTTTTTTTTCAGACCCAGTTCTATTCAAATGCTTGCTTAGACTCTGTGTTTTTTCTTTTTATTGGGTCTGCCGTCAATTACATAAAAGCTGAGTAATTTATGATGCTTTCCTATGGTCGTGACAATCATTCATGCTACTCTCGTTTGACTCCAATGACCTATTCAAACATGATACGTTTAAGTTTTTGCTTAATTTTGTCAGAAGCTTTCCATTTTGTGCTACAAACATGAGAATGTTTCTAAAGATGAGGGTGGTTTCTGCAGGACAAGTTCCATCAATATCCGAAGGCAATAAGCAGGAGAGTATCTTTTTGTTTCCCTGGGCTAAAAACAAGCCAGTTGTCCTTGGTAAATGGATTTGTTATCCCTAATCTGTGGTAAAGCCTGCTTTGAATTGATATGGTTTATTGACAAGGTGATTGTTTACAATCTTGTAGGGGCACGGGTAAATGAAGCTTTTGAGAGTCCAAACAAGTTTTTAGACCTCTTGCCCCTGTTCAAGGTTTGGTAGTTTTTCATGATGTGCAACACAGGTTGCATATATCTTATCTTGAGGCTTTTGGATTCTTTTGGAGCACTGGGAATTTGTGTGGGGCTAGTGGCTAATAGTGGTATTATTGCATGTTTTGTCATTGTAGTTTTGGGAATGTGTTGTTTCTTTTCTTTGATTGTTTTTTTGTAGGATTTAACGCTTGGGTTCAGTATTTGTATACGTTTATCAATGTTCAATTTTGTAGTATGAGAATGTCTATTAATAAAGTTTACTTCTGAAGTAAAGGGATTTTCTGGTTCATAGTGTTGTTGCATCTAAACCAGGAAATTCCTTAACTTATGAGCTCCCATGCTAGAAATTTGTGCATTGACCAAGCAGATAAATACCAAGTGTTTGGCATATAAAGAGATGCGTTTATGATGTATTTCCCCTACTTGATGGTGAAATATTCTCACATTAGTGTCCGGTTGTCATGAACTGAGGGTCCATCACTCCTTTGCTTTATCCCTTAAAACCAACATCATGAAACCCTTGTTCTAAGATATGAAATACAGTTTTCTATGGTGGATGTTTGAGATGGTCTCGCTTGAAGCCATGCTAATTATTGGCTTCTTTATCAGAGCATTGCTTGGATTATGACAATATGCAGCTTTCCATGTCGTTCCCGTTGCACGATTGGCAGAGATCGCGGAAAACGGGGTAGTTGACTCTTGGGAGTATTCAAAGTGGATACGCCTGCAAGGGAGACTACAACATCAAGGTACTATCGACGAAGCTGACCCGGATTTTGAGTCCGCGCCTTCGTCCCCGAACAAAATGAGTCACGCAGACGAAGACTCGTTTCACGGAGGAGGGAGTTCCCCCCCCCCCCCCCCCCCCCCCCCCCCCCCCAAGGATGATAGAGTGGGCCGCTTGGAGTCCCTCATGGAGCACCAAGCCACACTCATGCAACAACTCATACAGGTCAATCTAATGAACGCCCAAACGGTTCAAAGTAACCCGGCCGGCCAATATAGGAAAATGACATATAGGCACTTCAGGAATCCCCCCGAGTGGAAGTGATGGAATGGGGAGCTTGAAGCGACTCCTTGTTAGTTGAAAAATGGATCCGTGATTCTGAAAGCTTCTTCCGAAACAGCGGGATGGAAGAAGATCAATGGCGCTACGTAGTTTCCCACTTTCTAGAAGGTGACGTTTATAACTGGTTCCTCTTGGAGGAAAGGAAAAATCCCTACTTCACGTGGACCCGTCTCAAGGCTGAGATGCGGGACTACTTCGTACCTAAGAATGAAGATTTCAGACACCTGGACGAATGGAGAGTCATGGCCCAGGGTGAAAGCAAGCTGCAGGAGTATGTGTCCAAATACAGACAGATCATGCTAAAAATTGAGCAAATGACTTGGGAGAGAGTGAGGCTCCATGGTTTCCTATATGGGCTTAAGGATTGGGCCCGTAGAGAAATCGAAAAGCAAAATCCAACTGACTACATGTCAGCCCTAACCATGGCTGAAAGACTTGTGGACTCTGACTTACATCGGAAAGGGGCCACCAACCCAAAGACTACTGGGGGAAGTGGAACCAGCACTGCAAATTCAAACAGAAATCAGGCTTCAGCTGGCTCTTAGAGAAATGAGCCCACGAGAAGCACAACGAATCAAAACCGACCATATGTAGTAACAATCCAAGCAGCAGTAGCGGCTCATCAGCTAGGAGGAATTTTTTAGTAAACCAACGAGGAGGGGCTGTCCAACGAACCCTGCCTTGGAGAGCCCCGCCCCGAGACTGTCGTCACTGTGGGGGTTCTCATTGGGATTATGAATGCCCCAAGGTTGGCTCACAATCACGAGCTCCGCTTGGGCTAATGAAACCAATGCGGACAGAGCAGGAACGTCTCAAGTACAGATCACAGACATCATGGAGCAAGAAGCAGAAAGCGGGCCGAAAGAGCCGACCGAAGGAACAATTCGTGTAGGAGCCATCAAAGCTTCCCTACACTGCCTATCAGCACGCATAAAACCCATTCCCAACATGTATGCCAAAACAATGATCAACGGTCAGTCACAACTAGCAATGCTCGACTCTGGAGCAAGTCACAATTTTATCTCACCGTCATGCGCCAATCGCTTGGGGGTGAAAACCTCCAAGCCAGGAGGAGGACGAAGCATCTCATAGGCTATGTCCAAGGTGAAGATTCGAACTTGGCTATGGCATTCGATGTGACTGTTCAAGTAGGCGAATGGCGAGCAAGATTGGATTTCATCGTCGTGCCCATGGACTCCTACGACATGATGTTCGGCCTGGCCTGGTATGATTCCTGTGTAATGGGGTTGTATGCCAAGGGCATGAATCAACTTATGCTGGATATGAATGGGAAAGGGGTGATAGTCCCGATCCTTCGACCCGTGGACACGCCTCCGACCCGCAAGCCTCCTCAAGCAAAATCTCCTCCTGCGACGAAGCCTTACATACCGCTCCCAGCCCGAGGACAGGTCAATGCGGCCCAGTCTAATCTGAGCCGCTTGACATCAGGACCAACTAAAGCAGAAAAGGGGAACACTTGTGTCAGCGGGGACGATCTGGTCCCGGACTCGCTGTGGATCTCCCCAAAGCAAGCCGAAAAAGCTCTCAAACAGGGAGCTCAAATTCATTGCTGTGTAATGAAAGTGGCCCTGGCCGGCTCAGAAGAAGAATGCACGATAGGGGATAGCCGCATTATCAAAGCGATTCAAAGCCGTGGTACCGCCTCAACTTCCACCCGGTCTCCCACCTAAGCGGGCAGTGGACCACAAAATAGAACTAATCTTTGGCCAGTCGCCTCCAACACGACCACCATACAGAATGGATGGCACGTAGCTACAAGAACTGAAAAAGCAACTGGGGGAGCTACTTGAAGCTGGATTCATCAGGCCCAGTAAGTCGCCTTATGGAGCTCCAATACTCTTCGTAACAAAAAAGGATAGCTCTTCTAGGCTTTGTGTAGATTACAGGGCACTCAATAAAATCACTATCCGGAATCGATACCCTCTGCCACACATGGATGATTTGACAGATAGGTTGGCGGGGGCAAAGTTTTTCACTAAGATCAACTTGCGTTCTGGATATCACCAAATCAGGATTGCAGATGAGGATGTACACAAAACAGCCTTCAGATCCCGCTATGGAGCTCATGAATGGTTAGTGCTTAAGCCCCTTCAGCCTCACCAACGGAGTGGCCACCTTCTCAGTAGGTATGGATACAGACTCTGGTGACATGCTGGATGAATTTCTCATTGTGTACCTAGATGACCTACTGATCTATAGCAAGACTTACGAAGAGCACGTAGAACATGTTCGCCAAGTGCTCCGTAGGCTTAGAGAATGCAAGTGGTATGCAAAATTGGAAAAATGCGTCTTCGCAGTACAGGAAGTAGAATTCTTGGGCTTCTTGGCCACTACTGATAGGGTTCAAGTGGATAGATTGAGGCAGTAGTGAATTGGCCTGCTCCCCAAACTGTCACACAAGTGCGCGAGTTCGTGGGCTTTACCTAATACTGCAGGAAGTCTATCAAAGACTTTTAAAAAATATGGCTCCTATTACAGACACCCCCAGGGCTCGCTAGCATTCAAGTGGACAGAAGAAGCCCAACGAGCCTTTGAGCATATCAAACGAGTGATGTGCTCCCTTCCGGTACTCAAGCTCCCAGAGTTTGATAAACCATTTGAAATTCACACCGATGCGTCACGTATTGCTCTGGTAGGTGTGTTACTACAAGATGAGAGACCAGTGGCATATTACTTGAAAAAGTTTTTGGATCCTCAAAAGAGATGGGATATGCACGAGCAGGAAATGTATGTAATGGTGTACTGCCTGGATCAATGGTGACACTATGTGTTAGATAAGCATACGAAGGTATACACCGACAATGTATCATTGAAATACTTTCAGACTCAACCAAAGCTCTCGCACAAGCAAAGCCGATGGCAAGATCAGCTAGCAGAATATGATCTAGAGTTCATTCACAAACCAGGTAAGCAGAATGCGATGCCAGATGCTCTTAGCCGCATGCCTGAAGTCAATGCGATCAGCATAATAAGCAGCGAAGATGTTCTAGATAAGATTTGTGAGGCCAGTAAGACAGACCCCGTAGTATTACAGATGATGTAGATTTGGCGTCAAGGCAAAACCTCGGTGGGGCTGTTCGACTTGTGGGATGGGCTATGGTATGCTCACAACCACATTTATGTGCCAGATGATTCGGCATTGAAAGCCAAGTTACTTTGGGAGACCCACGACTGCAAAGTTCTAGGGTGCAGTGGGCAAAAGAGATCCTTCTACAAGCTAAGCCGTCACTTCTTCTGGCCAAAGATGCAAGAGGATGTGGTTGAAATACGTAAGAACTTGCCCTACTTGCCAACTAGTCAAAGCACAACGCATAAAGCCAGCAGGGCTGTTGATGTCTATGCCTACGTCGTCTCGACCTTGGGATGTAATCAGCATGGACTTTATAGTAGACCTACCAGAAAGTCACGGGTTAACAACCATCTTCGTGGTAGTGGACTATTTTTCAAAGCAAGCGCACTTCATTCCTGCTAAGCCACCGCTTACAGCTTACCAGACAGCTCGGCTCTTCTTCAAACATGTCTTCAAAAATCATGGATTGCCCCTTGCAATTGTGTCAGATGGCGACATGCGATTCTTGAGTGACATTTGGCGAGAATTGTTCAAGCTCTTGGGTACACAACTCAGGTTCTCGTCGGCCTATCATCCTCAAACAGATGGGCAGACTGAGCGAATCAATCAAGGCATTGAAGACTACATCCGTTGCTATGTACAAGCAGATCAAAAGAATTGGGCAGATTTCATGGAAGTTCTTGAGTTTCAATATAATAGTAGTGTTCACTCAGGAACGGGGTACACCCCTTTTGAACTGGCCACGGGTAAAGAAGTGATTACACCCATGGCTCTTGCTTCAGGCACCATGCATGCAGAGGATCAGGATGCTGAGCAGTTTTTGATGGCTTGGCACAAGCGCATGGATGTAGTTAGAAAACACTTAAGGACAACTATGTAGCTAAGCACAATGAAAAGGCACGAAGAGAGTTCTTTCAGAAGAGTGACTTAGTATTGGTCAGTGCACAGAACATTAATTTTCCAGAGAACTTAACTCCAAAGTTCAACCACCGCTACTATGGTCCATCTCGTGTTCTTCAGGACTTCAACAATGTCTCTTACAACTGGAGCTACCATCCAACGTCAGAATACACAATGTGTTTCACATCAGCTTACTCAAAAGATTCAGGTTGACAAGAAATTTGGCCGCCATGTACCCTTATTAGACAAAGGGGTAAATCCCTTTGAACTGGAGATCATCATCAAGCACCGCTTTGTGCACAAGGTCCCCGAGTTCTATGTAAAGTGGCGAGGGCGCCCTATGTCAGATTGCACTTGGGTGCTAGAAGACAGTCATTGCAATGGACAAGCAATTGTTATTCGGTACTACAATATATCAGAGCTCAAGCATAGGCCCAGGATATACGAGGCATCAAAAATGTACAGCAGAAATAACCAGTTGTAGGATGCATTAGTTTTCAGCAGTTATGCACCAGTTTTCAGCAATGTAGATATGCAGTATGCGACACCCTATGCAATGTAAGCAATGTGTGGTCAGTTGCCTCAGTCTTGACGAGGACGTTAAGTTCTTCAAGGAGGGGGAGAATGTTGGGATCCTCGTCGGGGGGGGGGGGAGTCTAGTTCCCGGCGGCCGACAGTCTTCCGCGTTCCGCGTGTGATCCTCCCTCCTACCTCAATGCAGGGGGGGACAGCGTCCCTCTTGCCCTTATACCTCAACAAGGGGGGGGGGGGGCAGCGCCCCTCTTGCTGGGAGGGACCCCGGGTCCCCGGTGCCCTGTTCGGTGAACCATCCCTCTCCGCGGCCATGCTCCCCGCGGGCCTCCGTGTGACAATTTTGGACCCGTCGCTCTCGTGAACCACCACGGCTCCGGGAGCCTCCGAAAGACATTTTACAAAGTAAGAGCCCCGTTTGCGCCGTGGTTGTGTCCACGGGGTCCCGTGGTCCAAATTGGCCCGGGAAGCGCCCGCGGCGCCGTTTCTGCGTTTTCTTGATTCTGAATCAGTTTTTGGAACCGCAGCTCTCGAGGGGGCCGACGGTGGACTTTTGGGTGGGATTTCTATCTCATTTTGCGGGGCTTGGGCGGTATGCTTGAGCGCCCCGAATTGTAACCCACTTATAAGGGAGTGGTTGTCACAAAACGGGAGCGTACACGAGCACTTAGAAATCTGAAAAATAAAATACTTTGCAAATGTGAGAGAAGGGAGAAGATCGACACAGTATTGGGGACCAGAAGATGGGCTGGTCCCCCCTCGTCAAGAGTATCTTTATTCAGGGAGAGTTCGTATACAAGCACAAGAACCGGAGAAAACCCCTCCGTTCTTTAGTCTTAGACCCGAAGGGTCGTTCCTTCCCGTGAGGGACTTAGGCACAAAGGCCGTACTTCTCGTGAGGGACTTAGACGCAAAGGTCGTACTTCCCGTGAGGGAGAATTCCTGCAAAACAACCACACAAAGCAACAACTCGCAATGCGTATCGACAAATTATACCTGTCGCTCCTCGCTCGGAAAAGCGACCTCCATACTCCGTCGTCACACTAACACTCGCAGATTCCTGTCGCCACACTTTGCTCCAAAACCTCAACGTTGGCACTTCTGCTACTCCTTGCGATGTAGAAAACTGTAACGCTAGCTGCCTTTTTATAGGCCCTTGCACCCGGCGGAAATAAGGCACAAAAACAAAAGCTCTGGCGCTTCTAGAGAGAGGAGAGAGAGGGATCGCTGTTTCAGCCTGTTTGTACCATGCTTTTGCGTAGGATTTTGGGGCCTCTGCTTTATTTTATTAATAAAGGGCTGCCCACTTAAAAGTGGGCGGCCAAACTTTAAAATAAAGTGTGAACTTGTTCAAACTTAAAAATCCACTCAGTGAGTTAAAATCGATGCTACACAAACACATTCCAGGCGTCCCCGGGTGCAGTACACGGGCACAGATGCAATGCAGACACAGATTCCTCGCGGGAAAGCATCTACCCTCCCGCGAATGTCCTGCTTTTCGTAAAAAACTTCTTTGAAGCCATCTTTATTCTTGTGCTTGCGTTCTTACGCGTATTGTTTTTACTAGCTCGGATTTCCTCCTTGACCTACGGAATGCCCCCTTCTGATGCACCCGTCACCCATCATGTGATGCATCAGGGACACCCGTATCCCGGTCTCTTCCACCGAACTTACGAAAACTCCTTCACGATGTTTTCCCGTCACCCATCAAATGACACATCAGAGTTGTCCGTTCCTGATGGCTTTTCCTGTAGCTACAATATTCCAACTTGTAATAGTTCTAGTGCGAATATTAAAATATCCTAATTTCATTAAAAGAAATTAATTCATAAAAACAAGAAAATAGTCCAATTAGCAACATCCCTCTTGCTTCTAAACAGTTGTCCTCAACTGTAGTGCTTGTACATATACCTCCAGTATCTCGGGATAAGCTGCTAATTCCTGCTCAGTCATCCACTGAGCATCTAAGTTCGAATAATTCTTAAACTTAACCAAATACTTCCGAGTTATCTTTCCGGACTTGAGGGGCCGCTCCTGATGACTTACTATCTGCTCCGGTTGGAGTATTTCTTCTGTTTCCTCAACTCAGGAGGTTCCTCAGCACTAGGCTGACTCGGAGGCGGTCCCACATACGGCCGGAGTAAACTGACATGGAAAGCATTATGGATCCTCCAATTAGGCGGTAGCTCTAATCGGAATGTGACATCATTCACTTGCTTAGTGATCTTAAACGGCCCATAATAACGGGTAGAAAGTTTTACCACCTTCCTCTTATGAGACACTTGTTTCTTAAGTCTTGCCTTCTCAAACTTGAGTAAGACTAACTGTCCGACTGTTAAGTCTAGATTCCTCCTGTGCTTGTCTGCAGCTTTCTTATGCTTTTCCTGAGAGCGTAGAATAGCTCTCCTAACTTGCCCGTAGGTTGTGTCCAAATCCCGGACAAATTCATCTGCTGCAAAGATCTTATCCTTAGTTAAAAGGATCGGTGGAAGCAAAGGTTTACCATAGAGAATCTCAAAAGGTGCTTTCCCCGTCGATGAGTGTATGGTATTGTTATACGCATACTCGACAAGGGGCAAATACTTCTCCCAGTCAGATTGCCGGTCTGACACATAAGCTTTTAACATATCCAATACTGTGGAATTGGCTATCTCACTTTGCCCGTCCGTTTGAGGATGGTAGGCAGACGAAAAATTCAACTTCGTACCAAGATTATCCATCAAGGCACGCCAAAAATTTCCTGTCATGCGAGGATCTCGATCACTCACAATAGACTTAGGCATTCCATGATGCTTAAAGATCTGTGCTAGAAAGACCCTAGCCATATGATCTGCTTTGATCGTTTTCTTGACTGGTATAAAGTGTGCTTGCTTGCTAAACCTGTCCACAATGGTCTAGATCGTGTCATTTCCAGTCTGAGTTCTAGGGAGGTCCATGATGAAGTCCACGGCAATACTTTCCCAAGGTTCATTAGGCGCAGGCAAAGGTTGTAGCAACCCAGGCGTCTTATGCCGATCATACTTCACTTTTTGGCAAACCAAGCATTCCCTGACATACTTATCAATGTATGCTTTAAGGATAGGCCAAAAGAAATATCTTTCCATTGCTAAGGTCGTAGGGAGAATACCCCGATGACCCGCATAAGGCGAAGCGTGTGCTTCATCCATGATCTTCTTTCTTAATGGTTTTGCAACACAAATGGCCTGATGGTGGTAGAGATAACCATCCCGAATGGAATAAGGGAACTCATTCTCTCCACGCTGTAGCTTTCCCCAGATGGTGGAGAAGTTTGGATCATTCAGATACAAATCCGGTAGTGATTCTAATTCTTGGTGATACACCGAAGTGATAGCGTTCACCCTTGGTTGCCGAGACAGTGCGTTTGCAACCACATTCTTACTCCCAACCGTGTGAAGGATCTGGAAGTGAAACATAGACAAAAAGTTTGCCCATCTCATCTACTTCTCAGATGGTTTCCTTTGCGTAAGAAAATACCGCAAACTCTGGTGATCAGTCTTGATCACAAAATCCGCTCCTAGAAGATAGTGCTTCCAGTTGGATAAGGCGTGAATCACAACTGTAAGTTCCTTTTCGTAGATTGATGCATGCAACTCTGCATCCTTAAGCCGTCTGCTTTCATAAGCCACTGCATGGCCTTCTTGGTTTAACACTGCTCCGATGCAATCACATGAAGCATCGCAGTGAATCTCAAATGGTTTCCTTAAGTCAGGCACTATCAAAATAGGTCCATGGCTTAGCAAGTACTTGAGCCGATCAAAAGCTCCTTGTTGTCTCGATCCCCATCTGAAAGGGATCTTCTTCTTTGTCAAATCATGAAGTGGTCCTGCTACATGGGCAAATCCTCGGACAAACCTTCGATAATACGAACATAATCCCAGGAAGCTACGTACATCATGTACCGTAGTGGGAATAGGCCAATCTTCTACCACTCGGATCTTGGCAGGATCCATACTCACTTGATTGTGAGAGACTATATGGCCGAGATAGTGTATCTCTGAGAGAAAGAACTCACTCTTCTTTTCATTCACATGCAACTCATGCTTTCGCAATTCTTGAAACACTAGGTCCAAGTGCTTCCGATGTTCCTCTTCTGACTTAGAGAAGATGAGTATGTCGTCAAAGAATACTCCCGTAAAAGCTTGATACGGGCTGAAAATGCGGTCCATCATGCGATTGAACGTCGCAGGAGCATTGGTCAAGCCGAAAGGCATGACCAAAAATTCATATAGTCCAAAGGTTGTGCGGAAAGTAGTCTTATGGGGGGCGACCCGTATCTGATGATACCCACTCTTTAAGTCTATGCGACTAAAGACACTTGCACCCTGCAACTTATCAATTATATCATCAATCCGAGGGATCGGAAAGCGATTCTTGACCGTGATCTTGTTTAAAGACCTATAGTCTATGCACATTCGAAATGTCTTTCTTCTGCACCAGTAGAACTGGAGAGCTGTAGGGTGAAGTACTTGGCCGTACTAACCCTTTCTCTAGAAGCTCGTTGACTTGCTTCAAAATTTCCTCTTGCTGAGCAAGACTCACCTGATAAGGGGGTTGATTGGGAGGCGAGCTACCCGGTATGAGATCTATGCGGTGATCTTCCGGGCGTACCGGAGGTAGTTCATTAGGGAGTGTTTCTGTGAAACAATCTTTGTACTTTTCGATAAATTGAAAACGCTTAATTTCCAAACTAGAGAGTGAATCCCCACTAGTTTTATCCTTCTCACGTGCAAACATCAAGTAAGCAGAAACACACTTCTTCATTTCTTTCTTAATGAAGATATGACTTACAATTGGGAACTACCAATCTCCTACGTCAGCATGAATCTTTATTTTCTTACCCCCATGATCAAAAGTGAGGGTCTTTTCCACATAATCGGGGACAGGTGTCATGTGGAAGTGCCATGGCATACCCAAGATGATATCACATCCCTCGATGGGTGCCATCAAGAATGATTCGCGGTCCTTGTACTCGCCAATCCGAAGATTGAGCTGTCCTTGCACGGGAGTTGCATTGGTTGTCAACCCCTCGAATGTCGATCCGGATAACCGGTGTGCCAAGCTGGGCCGGTGTGAGGCACAAACGTTCTGCAGTATCCAAGGAGATGAAGTTATCCGTGGATCCTGGATCATAAAGAATCAGTACTCGTTGGTTGTTCAAAGACCCCCAGCCCTTCAGAAGCTGACGCTTCCCTTTCTCCGTTTCTGTGTTTCCTTGAACATCTGGAATAGAGTTCGAGCTTGGTGGAGCGGGTTCCTTTCTTGCTTTATCTTGCCTCATAGGGGCGTGTTCTTGCCGTTGCTGCTTTAACAGGCAATCCGGTTTCATATGTCCTTTCTCGCCACAATAGAAGCATCTTCCTTCCTCTCTGAAGGTTTGAAGTTGAGTAGGAGAGAGATACTTAGTTCGCTTGCCATTGCCCTCTGGCTTCTTAGAATGATCATAGTCCCTAGATGGAGGACGTTTTCTTCCTTGGCCCCCTTGGTCATCGTAGACCCCTCTTTGTCTCGCACGGTAAGTGCTATGCTCCATTTTTCTGGGCGTCCCAGTTGAGTGCAAATCCTCAGCAATGATTGCTGACTCCATCATCCTCTGAAGAGTGTCATGCGGATACACTTTCATACTCTTTCGAAGCTGCGGTTGGAGACCCGCTTCGAACTTCCGTTTCTTTTCCTTGTCGGCAATCTTCATGAAGGGAGTGACCTTCAGAAGAACCGACCAATACTTGTCCACATAGGTCGTTACTCTCTCATGTTCCTTCTGGGCGAGCCAGTCCCATTCCTTCCGTATGTCCTGCTCGAAGTCAGGCGGAAGAAACTGTTCATAAAATTCAGATTTGAATTTCTCCCAAGTACTAGCCTGAGAACCTTCCAGAATCTTGGCTAACCACCAATTACTTGCCGTTTCCTTGAGGTGCATCCCCACATGGCGCAACTTGGATCTTTCTGTGAAGTGCCCATTGGTAAAGGTGACTTCAAACTGCCTGATGAAGGACAGTGCTTTGGAGATATCTCTCCGTCCGTTGTAGGTTTCGAAGTTGATGTCCTTGTCGCCCGATTTGAAGACTCTCATGCGATGATGAGACTTGCGACCATGCTTCTTGAATCGAGGCTTATCTTTAGATTGATGTAGGGTAGTAGTAGTAGCGGCTTCCGTCTTCTTGCGAGAAGATTGAGAAGTAGAAGTATAATAAGGAGAGTAAGATGGAGATGAGATAGAGATGTCCTTGCTCTCGTCTAGCAAAGAGAGCGCTTTTTCCTGGCCTTTCCTTGGAGTAGGCCGTTCATTCCGATCTGAAGATCCTTTGTGCACCTCGGCACTTTCCCGATCCGAAGATCCTTTGTGCATATCGACACGTTCTTCTTCTCTTTCCTCCTGTGGTCTCACGCCAACAGTGTGGTCTTGATGCCCGGCGGCATGGGTTCCATTCGTTCTCTTCATTCCGTCCAAGAGCTTTTGGACATCTGGCAACAGTAAGACTTGTTGCAAATCCGCAAGCTGAGCTCGCACTTGTTGAAGCTCCTCTTCAACGCTTCTCCCTTGGCTCGACATGGTTCTTCCCGTTCTTCCTGGAATCGTCCTTCTTTGCAGAGAAAGAGAGGAGTCCGAGCTCTGATACCACTGTCACAAAACGGGAGCGTACACGAGCACTTAGAAATTTGAAAAATAAAATACTTTGCAAATGTGAGAGAAGGGAGAAGATCAACACAGTATTGGGGACCAGAAGATGGGCTGGTCCCCCCCCGTCAAGAGTATCTTTATTCAGGGAGAGTTCGTATACAAGCACAAGAACCGGAGAAAACCCCTCCGTTCTTTAGTCTTAGACCCGAAGGGTCGTTCCTTCCCGTGAGGGACTTAGGCACAAAGGCCGTACTTCCCGTGAGGGACTTAGATGCAAAGGTCGTACTTCCCGTGAGGGAGAATTCCTGCAAAACAACCACACAAAGCAACAACTCGCAATGCGTATAGACAAATTATACCTGTCGCTCCTCGCTCGGAAAAGCGACCTCCGTACTCCGTCGTCACACGAACACTCGCAGATTCCCGTCGCCACACTTTGCTCCAAAACCTCAGCGCTGGCACTTCTGCTACTCCTTGCGATGTAGAAAACTGTAACGCTAGTTGCCTTTTTATAGGCCCTTGCACCCGGCGGGAATAAGGCACAAAAACAAAAGCTCTGGCGCTTCTAGAGAGAGGAGAGAGAGGGATCGCTGTTTCAGCCTGTCCGTACTATGCTTTTGCGTAGGATTTTGGGGCCTCTGCTTTATTTTATTAATAAAGGGCTGCCCACTTAAAAGTGGGCGGCCAAACTTTAAAATAAAGTGTGAATCTGTTCAAACTTAAAAATCCACTGAGTGAGTTAAAATCGATGCTACACAAAACACATTCCAGGCGTCTCCGGGTGCAGTACACGGGCACAGATGCAATGTAGACATAGATTCCTCGCGGGAAAGCATCTACCCTCCCGCGAATGTCCTGCTTTTCGTAAAAAGCTTCTTTGAAGCCATCTTTATTCTTGTGCTTGCGTTCTTACGCGTATTCTTTTTACTAGCTTGGATTTCCTCCTTGACCTACGGAATGCCCCCTTCTGATGCACCCGTCACCCATCATGGGACGCATCAGGGACACCCGTATCCCGGTCTCTTCCACCGAACTTACGGAAACTCCTTCACGATGTTTTCCCGTCACTCATCAAATGACACATCAGCGTTGTCCGTTCCTGATGGCTTTTCCTGTAGCTACAATATTCCAACTTGTAATAGTTCTAGTGCGCATATTAAAATATCCTAATTTCATTAAAAGAAATTAATTCATAAAAACAAGAAAATAGTCCAATTAGCAACAGTGGTACTCCACTTTTGGTGATCTGGACGTAAGAGCCGGGGTAGCTGAGAGGGGGCCGGTTGTTGAACCAGAGCTGGGGTGGCAATCCTCTCATCCATAAATCCATCTTTCCTTTCAAGGTTGGAGTTTAGTTGAACCCAGTCATCAGAGGCGTTGGAGAGGCCTCCGTCCCTCCTTAACTATCTTCTGGAATCAATAAAAAAGCGTGCGTTCTGGGCTTGTTCTCATCACATTGTCTCCCGCGTCCCTTTGGATTCATCGCTCAAAGTCTTGTGCTAGTCGGCTAACTTGGTTTCTTGTGAAGGATTGGTGAACGCGGGCGGCCTCAAGTCTCGTTTGAGGGCCGCTCTTCAGGGTCCCCTAACACTCGAGTAGTTGGTGTAGTCACTTTCCGTGGGTCTCTGTGCCCACCTGCTAGGCATAGACCGCATTGTTTTTCTAGCTTTGATACCAAGTGTTATGGGACCCTGAAGAGCGGCCCTCAAACGGGACTTGAGGTCGCGCGCGTTCACAAATCCTTCACAAGAAACCAAGCTAGCCGACTAGCACAAGACTTTGAGCAATGAATCCAAAGGGACGCGCGAGACAGTGTGATGAGAACAAGCCCGGAATAGACGCTTTTATATTGATTCCAAAAGATAGTTACAGAGGGACGGAGGCCTCTCCAGCGTCTCTGATGACCGGGCTCAACTAAACTCCAACCTAGAAAGGGAAGATGGATTTATAGATGAGAGGATTGCCACCTCGGCTCCGGCTCAGCTACCCCGGCTCATACGTCTGGATCACCAAGAGTGTAGTACTACTCCCTTATAAGTGGTTACAATTCGGGGCGCTCAAGCATACCGCCCAAGCCCCGCGAAATGGGATAGAAATCCCACCCAAAAGTCCACTGTCGGTCCCCTCGGGAGCCGCGGTTCCAAAAACTGATTCAGAATCAAGAAAATGCCAAAACGGCCCCCTGGGCGCTTCTCAGGCCGATTTGGACCACGGGACCCCGGGGACCCACCGGCCACGGCCCAAGCGGGGCTCTTATTTTGCAAAATATCTTTCGGGGGCTCCTGGAGCCAGGGTGGTTCACTAGAGCGATAGGTCCAAAATTGTCACATGGAGGCCCACGGGGAGCATGGCCGCGGAGAGGGACGGTTCATTGAACGGGCACCGGGGGACCCCAAGCAAGAGGGGCGTTGCCCCCCCCCCCCCCCCCCCCCCCTCCCCCCCCGGTTGAGGTATGAGGGCAAGAGGGGCGCTGCCCCCCCACATTGAGGTAGGAGGGAGGACCGCACTCGGAACGCGGAAGGCCGTCGGCCACCGGGAACTAGACCCCCCCCCACCCCCCCACACACACACACACACACACAAATGAGGATCCCAACATTAAGGCTAAGCCTTATTCTATGATCACAGCAACTATGTTCAGATTAGACCATGGCTTTCTTGGTCATGCCGATGGACGGACGTTCTTCAGGGGCATGAAAAACCTGAAGTTGAAGTTTGTGCAGCTGTAGCGACTCTATATATTACTTGATTCTTTTCTATATTGTGACGGATTTTTAAAGATGGAAAGCATGGCTCATGAGTTGTGGTTAGATGTTGCTTTTGCATCTTTAGTTGGAATTTTACTTCACCCTTGCATTTGCACTTGAACCAAAAGCAGGAACATGGAGCTTGTGGAAGATCAAGATGTTCCAGAAAAAGGATTTTAGAAGGAGATAGATTCTGGAGAATGATGAGATTCATTAGGTTGTAATTTGAGGTTCAGTCTCTGCTATATTTTCTCAAATGCGTAAGTCTAATGGTTGAGTCTGCCCTTCCTATGAGAGCCAGGACAGAAACTCAATATGCAGACCTCTGTTAATGTGTTTGTTTGTGCCAACTCGTGTGGGAGCATACACTAGTAGTGGGCAATGGATGACATACATCAGTCAATGGTATGCATGATAGAGCTGATTGTTATTTTGTCTTGTGGATGACTATTTAAAGGCAAATTTGGCTTTTCTTGAGGTGTTCACTTGTAGCCAAGAATGATGGGGAAGAATAGTATCTACATTTATTAGATGTTGGTGAATGGTCTGAAATAAAAAATAGTTGTCATGCAGGCATATAGTGAGTACTAAACGGTACGCCATACTTGTCACGTGACACATCCCAACCCTATGTGTCCGTGGACAAGCTACACCACAACAGGGGTCAGTCAGTTCAGTCAAGTCTAGATTAGCAGTGATCTAGTACTTTTGTGAGTCTATTCGTAGACCGTGTATGCCCAGTCACTTAGCATAGATGCATATCCTCCGGTTGCACACAGCATGATCATCGGAATTCCCATCAGAATCCATTAGCATCAGTTAGGGGAATTTTCCAGTGCATTTAGCCTATTTTTGGTTATTTTCACTTATTAATTTTAAGTGACTTTCCAACAAAAGTAGGTAGGGCAATTTTGCTAAGTTAATATATAAGCAAACCAAAGTTCACACTTTGTGGCAGAAGAGGCAGCAGGAGCACCTTCCTCAATAGGCAACTTCTCAGCAAGACCAACCCCCGCGACTACTCTAGCGTTTTCTCCACAGAAGACCTAGCGTTTTTGCATTAGATCAGCCTTGGCGATTTGTGCACATCAGATCAGCCCCGGCGTCATCACGACACAGCAGATCAGCCTAGCGGTTTTGCATTTGCAGAACCCTGACGACAGAAGGACCAATTTCAGCCCTGGCGTTTTTGGATTTCAGCAGCAAATTAAGACCGGCATTATTCACCTAAAGTGTAGCAGATTCAGCCCGTAAAGACCATCAATTTTCAGCCCTAAGAAACCTCATTTTTCAGCCAAGAAAACGCAGCCAAAACAGTCATTTTCAGCCACCGAAACAGTCCCGAAATTCAGCCATTAGAAGATCTCAGATTTCAGCCATCGTCATCGTCGTCGTCGTCGTCATTGTCATCATCGTCGTCGTCACCGTCGTCGTCATCGGCATAGACCAAGTTGCATAGTCCATTGCATACGAATTGTACACCTTTGTGCAATCAAAGAATAGACCACTCTCGCCGACGAGAGTGGGGCCTTCGGAGGAGGGTTTGACAACCTCTCGGGTGTCGTATCTCTTCTCTCTCCTTCTCTCAGTCTCATTCACTTGCACGCACAATATCCACTCTCTTTGTTCGTGATCATAGCACTCTCCATAAGACGGAAAGCTCTCTCTTTCCCTAAGAACTAAAAGGAACCTTGAGGAGTAAAGATCACTAATCTTGAGAAAATACAACATTCATTCCACTGCACCTTACATTGGTATCAGAGCTTTGGAAGTGTTCTGCATTACTCCAAGAAAGAACCACAAGAACTTTTTTTGCTTGTTGCGATTGCACGAACCCAAGTTTACTTGGGCGTGGCGATTCCTAATCGTGTTTTGTTGAAGAGTGACAGGAATCCCAAGAAAGAAGGGCTTGTCCAGCCTCCCCTTGTGTCTCTTTTCACTCATTGAGAGCGGACCGTGCACTTAGCGGCCGGCCAATCGACGTGAGGTGGTAAAAAGCAACCTTGGTGTGAGCGCAAGGCCGGCAAGGGGTGCGCCCGTAGAAAAGGGTAGAACTCGAGTGAAGAGAAGATCCTTCTCCAACGCGATTTGCAAGCGAAAGAAAACCCCAAGAACCCAAGACCCCCAAGAACTCAAGAACCTTAGATTCTCACGAATCAAGGACCCCAAGAACTCAAGAACCTCAAGAACTCTAGATTCTCACGAATCAAGGACCTCAAGACCCTCAAGAACCTAAGTTTCTCGTGGACTTAAGAACCCAAGACCCCCAAGAACCGAAGTTCCTTGTGGACTTAAGAACCCAAGACCCCAAGAACCCACAAGAACCCACGATTACAGAATGATCATCACTCGAAGCGGATTGGATACTTTGCTTGGAAGTGATGAGCATGAGAGAGGCGAAGAAGAATTTTCCCCACCAGGAGGTTTTTCCGACCCTTCCCCATCTACGACAACGATTGCACTAACTCCAATGGGAGGAGTTGAAGCTGTTGTTTATGGAACAAGACTTTACAACGCAAAGCAAGAAATGCCGCAAGAATGGCAGCCATAGCGGGTGAGAACGAGCAAGCACGCTTGGAAGCCAAAGCAAGAGAAGGAGAATTTGATCGAGAGAACAAAGCAAGACAAGCAGAATTTTATCGCAAGAACAAAGCACGAATGCAAGAGATGTTGCGACTCTTTTCTCAAGTGTCAACACCGATGCAAGAGATTCGGGGAAAGGAGACTCTCTCAGTCTCTTCTCCAAAGCATGACACACAGGATTTGCATGATTGTGCGAAGCATGAGGATGATTTGATTGACAATGACTTGAATGATGATTTGAAGCACAATGATAAGCATGATGATTTGGATGCCAATGATTTGCATAATGATTTGGATGACAATGACAAGCATGATGATTTGCATGATCAAGATGTGATTTCTCACAAGCATGATGAGTTGCATGAAGATGATGTGATTGTTCACAAGAATGATGTGTTAGTGGATGCTTTTCCTAGCGAAACTAACCTCGTTGTAGATTCGATCAATCACGAAGAATCGATCTTGGCTTTCGAATCGAGGTTTAAAGAACCCATTCAGGAAGAATCGATCTTGGCTTTCGAGTCGAGGTCCACAGATCCCCCACACGAAGATTCGATAGATCCCGAAGAGGCGATTTTGGCTCTCGAGCCTTGGTCCAAGGAACCATCACAGGAAGTATTATGTGTTCGCATGATTGATACGCACGCATTGTTCGAGTGTTTCATTCGTAAAGGTTTCCTGTATTTTAATCAGCATCGTTATGTGATCCCTTTTCCTAGGCATGACATATTGTATGTTGAGCACGTTTCTCTCATGGATGAGCACGAATGTATGCGGATTGTTCATGAAAAGTTGAGAAGTTTGTATGTCAGGAAGTCGCATTCCATGTCTCTTCCTTGGCATGACACAGTTTACGAAAGAGCACATGATTGTATGAGCATCAAGCATGGGCATTTCCATTGTGATTTGCCACAGTTGATTGATTTCAATCAAACAGAAAAGATTCGACCTCATTGTTTGCATGTGTTGGATGAACGGTTTGTCACTCCGTCTCTATGTTCATCGACATTGCATACACAGTCTTTAGCGAAGACAAGATTTTTTTCCTTCACTTTACATGGAATAGGTATGTTCATGGTTTTGTGTTGGAGATGGTTTCATGAATTTTCAGCCATGGAGATTCTTGAAGACGAAAGAAGCACGACTCTAGACGAAGTTGAAGCAAGAAAGCACGACTCTAGACGGATTGTTCATGAAAAGTTGAAAAGTTTGTATGTCAGGAAGTCGCATTCCATGTCTCTTCCTTGGCATGACACAGTTTACGAAAGAGCACATGATTGTATGAGCATCAAGCATGGGCATTTCCATTGTGATTTGCCACAGTTGATTGATTTCAATCAAACAGAAAAGATTCGACCTCATTGTTTGCATGTGTTGGATGAACGGTTTGTCACTCCGTCTCTATGTTCATCGACATTGCATACACAGTCTTTAGCGAAGACAAGATTTTTTTCCTTCACTTTACATGGAATAGGTATGTTCATGATTTTGTGTTGGAGATGGTTTCATGAATTTTCAGCCATGGAGATTCTTGAAGACGAAAGAAGCAGGACTCTAGACGAAGTTGAAGCAAGAAAGGAGATTCAGAAGACTTTGTGTCGCTTTCGGCGCGGCCCAAAGAAGGAAGCGTTGCAGACCTTTATGAAGTTCAAGTACCGTACGACCTACACAGCAGAGTGGGCCGGCGAAGAGTCCCTTCCAGGATTCCGGATTCTGTTGGCGATCTCCCTCGACGCCATACAGTTCGGTACCAGTACCTCACTTTGAAAAGGAGGGGATGTCACGTGACACATCCCAACCCTATGTGTCCGTGGACAAGCTACACCACAACAGGGTTCAGTCAGTTCAGTCAAGTCTAGATTAGCAGTGATCTGGCACTTTTGTGAGTCTATTCGTAGACCGTGCATGCCCAGTCACTTAGCATAGATGCATATCCTCCGGTTGCACACAGCATGATCATCGGAATTCCCATTAGAATCCATTAGCATCAGTTAGGGGAATTTTCCAGTGCATTTAGCCTATTTTCCTATTTTTGGTTATTTTCACTTATTATTTTTAAGTGACTTTCCAACAAAAGTAGGTAGGGCAATTTTGCTAAGTTAATATATAAGCAAACCAAAGTTCACACTTTGTGGCAGAAGAGGCAGCAGGAGCACCTTCCTCAATAGGCAACTTCTCAGCAAGACCAACCCCCGCGACTACTCTAGCGTTTTCTCCACAGAAGACCTAGCGTTTTTGCATTAGATCAGCCTTGGCGATTTGTGCACATTAGATCAGCCCCGGCGTCATCACGACACAGCAGATCAGCCTAGCGGTTTTGCATTTGCAGAACCCCGACGACAGAAGGACCAATTTCAGCCCTGGCGTTTTTGGATTTCAGCAGAAAATTAAGACCGGCATTATTCACCTTAAGTGTAGCAGATTCAGCCCGTAAAGACCATCAGTTTTCAGCCCTAAGAAACCTCATTTTTCAGCCAAGAAAACGCAGCCAAAACAGTCATTTTCAGCCACCGAAACTGTCCCGAAATTCAGCCATTAGAAGATCTCAGATTTCAGCCATCGTCGTCGTCATCGTCATTGTCATCGTCGTCGTCGTCGTCACCGTCGTCGTCATCGGCATAGACCAAGTTGCATAGTCCATTGCATACACATTGTACACCTTTGTGCAATCAAAGAATAGACCACTCTCGCCGACGAGAGTGGGGCCTTTGGAGGAGGGTTTTACAACCTCTCGGGTGTCGTATCTCTTCTCTCTCCTTCTCTCAGTCTCATTCACTTGCACGCACAATATCCACTCACTTTGTTCGTGATCATAGCACTCTCCATAAGACGGAAATCTCTCTCTTTCCCTAAGAACTAAAAGGAACCTTGAGCAGTAAAGATCACTAATCTTGAGAAAATACAACATTCATTCCGTTGCACCTTACAATACTCGTCTGTTCTTATCATATTCTATGACGGTCAAAATTGCCTTTGTACATGTGTTTAGTGTACTAATGCTTTAGACAAAATAGATATGGTGCAATGCCTCATGATAAAACTACACAAATACCTTTTTATTTTATAGTTATAATGCTTGGTGCTTACCTTTGTGCAAAGCCAACATAACACATAGAGGCTGATTTGAATTGAATTGTGCTTTTAAATAAGGTATGGTTTTTGGGTGCACAAATGGCTGCGTAGATTTTGGCAACTCCTGCGCTCTTAGTGCTAGTAGAGGTGTACTGTGTTTTTTCTTGCATGATTGCATTGCTAAGGAAAGTGAGGTGGATCGGCCTTGTATGTTCATAGCCTTGAATGTGATTAGCCTTTGTTTGCAGAAAGAAAACTACCTAGTAGCTTACAACTCGGAGAAGAGGCGAACTTATGTGGTTTTGAAGGAGAGGGCAAATTCGGATGACGTCTTACGTGCTACGTTTCATGTAAGTTTCATGTGGCACAAGACCTCGTTAAGGACCTGAACTTTTCAGTCATGAACTAGGTTTGTTAACAACAGGCTCAGGTGGTGACAAACATCTTACAAAGACCGCTATCTTGGGACTCTGATTCTGTTGGTGCTCAGAGCAAGACTTTGGATTGTATATCACAATTGAAGAGCAGTTGTAGTTCAGACATGAATGTGGAAGCTGCTATTAGAGAAAGCTGCAAGCATGTGACCGAGCTCTTTGAGGCATTCAAACATCAGGCTGATTCTCAGGTGTTTTCCGTTTTTGTAAACAGAAATGCTTTATACCTTGCACTTTTGGTTAAGGGTGATTTGGGCTTATCCTGGATTAATTTTGGTATATATTTTAGTCGTATAGGGGACATGCAGACCTCACTTTGCGAAGTTTTCGTCCAAGTCACGACCAGTTGATATTGTGCTAATTCTTTCTATATTCTGTGGTGCATAGGCCCTGTCAACTACCTCAATTTTGTGCTAATTTTTCCTATTTAATGCTTCTTTTAGTGCTAGGCTTCATTATGGCTGAGTTTGCCCTGCATCTCTAGAGTTAGGACAGAAACTCAGTATGGAAATCTTTGTATTGATGTATGCTCGTGTGTGTGTGTGTGTGTGTGTGTGTGTGTGTGTGCGTGTGTGCGCGCGCATGAGCATGTTGTGGAGGTGTGGGAGCATATATTGGTACCTAGTTCTCCACCCAATATTGGGCACTGATGACCTTAGTGGGAATGTTGTAGTATTTAGTCAATACTATGCATGATGGAGCTGATGGTTATATGGTCTTGTGGGTGACTACCATGAGTCTACACCTTGCACTTTCCATGAAGGGTGAATGTGGTCTTATCCTGGATTCATCTTGGTATTTATGCTTTATACTCGGGTCCAACCTGTCGTAAAATTAATCTCTAGTTTTTTTGTGGAAAACAGGGATGGAAAATGGGTGAATCACTTTTGAATCCTGGAATTGCCCGCTTATGTGCATGGAAAGGGGCTTAACAATGGTGTATTGGGTGCTAGTCCTGCATTCACGGAAGACCTCTTCAGAAATTTGAAGAAGCAGCCGGCGGTGAAGAGGTTTTGACAGGAGGCCATCTAGTGAATGAGAGAGGCTCTGGGGCTGCATTTCAAGTTAGGCCTCCTTGGAAGTCTTCAGACCAATTGATTGTGCTGGGATGGCATTTTTGTAGGAGTTTGAAGTGGCTATCCCTGGCAATGGCAGGATTCGGGGCATCTGGCTGCAGCTTCTCTGGTTCTTTCAATGATTGTTGGTGGAAGAACATTTGTTGCAGCTGTGGTACTCCTCAAAGCAGAGTTCAAAATCATAAATAGACTTACCAGAATATTGTAACAGTAGATCAAAGATTCATCTCTTAGGTTTGGGCTCTTCAATGTGGAGAGGTTTATTCAATCATTGTCGACCGGAAAATGTGGTTGCAGAGACTGCAGCAAGTGACAAGGTAGTGGGGGATTCTTTTTTCGACCTTGAAGGATCAATCTGCAGCTGTTGTCTTAAGGTCCTGAGACATGAAACAAGGTGGTAAAGGATTGGCTTGGCAAATGTATATGGAATTGGTATAGAGTTTGTACATACAGCGCAATCTGGGCCAGCATGGATTGTTTTTTTTGGCAAATGCAGTCTCAGCATAATCTCAACCGGCTGGTTTTGTCATGTCATTGGGTTTTGAGGCACAGATGTTGAGATGCTTAAGGTGCAGGAGTTAGTCTGCAAATATCTGTTGTTAGAAGTTCTGACCATCTGTGGTAAGGTTCTTGACAGTGAGGGTGTTAGCTCAAATAAATGGTTTCGAGTGCTTTTTAACCTCAACTTTATTGAGCTGAAATTTTCTCATGGCAGCTCTTAGTATTTCACTTTTAATTTGTTCGAAGATGCTTAATTACAAGCCAACTTTTGTCAATTATCATTTGGAGGAGGCTGAATTAGCATGGGGCCGAATTGCTAGATACTGGAATGGAGTCTTGACTACTGGTGTTTCGTGTGTTAAAAGTGAGGGCAATGCCAGGTGTTACACATCTCATTGAATTTCAAGAGATAGAAGTTAAGATGTTTCCATAGTGTCCAGGGGAGTTGCATAGTGGTAAAGGTGAGGGGCTTTAAGCATGCTCGCTATGGTTGAACCCCTGCAACATGGGGGTCTGAGTGGGTGCAATCCTGTAAAACTAGCTGATTCAAAGCATCAGATTGCTAAAAAGAAAAAGAGGTTTCTGTGGTGAACAATCCGTTGTAATTTTGGTGTGGATGGAATGAGATGTCTTTCTCTGGTTTGGAAGTCTTTTGTAGTTAAACAAGCCACTTGCAGACAAGAAATACACTTGAGCCTAACGGTGGGATAGAGTTTGTATGTTGAAGGTTGCAAAGATTTGTATGCAATGCCAATATTTAGCTCTTGATTGAAACAGTAAGGGAAAATCCCTAGTGCAATGAAAATTCATCTCTTGAAATGTTAAGAGATTGTGCCCGTTGTTTTCCTCCACTAGGATTCAAGTGCTCTTCTCGTCCTTGATGATGGGTAGTTGGTGGAACACTTTCCTCTTTGTCGGATTCACTGTTAGAACCCAAGGGATCAGATGAAGTATCGTTTGATCTAGTTGGTGATGTCACATGCACGCCATTGGGGCTATACAAGTCACTTCTATGTACACTTCCTGGTTCCATCTAGTGATTATCATTGTGTGTTGCTCCTCTCTCTCTCTCTCTCTCTCTCTCTCTCTCTCTCTCTCTCTCTCTCTCTCTCTCTCTCTCCATTCACAACATGGTATCAATGCAAAATTTATGGTTTAGATCGTTATCTTAAACTAAGGCGTAACCGGAATTCAATGAGCATCCTTTTTAACTGATGCATGTTAAGATTTCCAGAGAGCTTCTTTTGTTGGACTATGAGAAAGGCCTTCCCTTCTGCATAGTCATGCAGTGCCTCTCTTTTGTCATTGTTAGCCACGATTTTGTAGCATATTGAGTGCCTCGATGATCCCTCGACTATATTTTCATGTGGCTATCAGCCATTGAGTGCATGGTCTTTTGAAGTTTCAAGGAATTCTCCTTTTTAAATGAATATGGGAGTTGGACAGTTGAGTGACGGGTCCCGGTGCACATTCCTACAATGTTAAAATTCTCGTCTTCTTCTTTTCTAAGATGAACTGAAAGAGAGTTGCCATACGTAGTAGATGGTACACCTTGTAGGGTAGGAGGCAAAGGAGGTTAAATTTTACTTTGATGTTGCTCCAAACAATATGTGCTGTTGTGTTGGATTCTACATCAAGGACAGTGGACAGCTTAGTGAGTTTATAAAATTGGCAAAGGGGGTTAATGTATTCCAGTCTTGTTGTTTACATGGCAACCCCTCTTCTTTTCTATGTGGCACCATGTCTTGGGACTCCAATAAGTGTCGGATTTGCATGAGTTGAGTAGTCCAGCTTGATAAACAAGTGGGGGGAGGCGCGACAGGCATTTTTGCTTACCAGCTGCCTCTGTGCTACTCTTGGAGGTTAACAACTGGGTGTCCTAGTTTCCAGTTGCATCTATGCTACTCTTGGAGGTCAACTGCTGGGTGTGCTCTATCAAAAAGGTGGTTCAATCATGTAACGGATGGATTGATTGAGTAGCAGCATTAGCATGCGGGGCGGGATTGCACGCTTACTCGTCTGGAGGTTCCAACACTACAACTTGCATAGGCTTGCTGATTGACCTGCTTTTCAAACATTAACACTAGATTGGTAACCTAACAAAATATAAAGGTGTCAGGGTTTGGGAAATAAATTTGTTACTCCTTTGCAACTTGTCAATTTTTGGAAATCCTTGCTTGAAGCGAAGAGACCATGACTTATGAAAAACATAACATCCCAAATTCCCCCAATATGTGGTGATGGTAAGTTTCCAAAGTCAATGTACTACTACATTTCACAAAACAAAAAAAATCTCTTGTTCCATCCCATTCTAAAGAATATAGGGATTTTTCTAAACCATCAAACTATTTTCAATGGGTTGGTCATTAAAATTTATGGCTATTGAAGCCCCATCATAGAATTATGTATAAAAACATTATCATTATGTTGACCTGATATTTATATAGTTGTGTAAATTATCCCCACCAAAGTTTGTGTTTCCTCGAAACAATTTGCCAGGAAACCCTCTGGTACTTTATATTCACACATCAACATATAGAGCATCACAAGAATCAAAATTGTCTCCCTGGGAAAATGGAGACAATTTTGGACACTATATTCTTTCCAAGGCTCCCAACATGTAGTGAATTTCAATAAGTATAATGGGATTTTAAGATAAGATTTAAAGCTTCTTGGATTCTCCAAATAAAACTATCAATATTGAGATAATAGAGTTGTGAATTAAAATGAACTGAGATTCTGATAAAATATAAAAATTAGCCCAATGTTGTGTTGCCAGCTATATGAGGTATTAGGTGCCACAAACTTCAAGGAAGATTATTTATATGATGTTGAATCCATAAGCTCAATCTATGTTTTTTTCAAATTGCGTACAATTTACTGAAAAAGTCCCTTAAGTGAAACTTTTGTCAATAATTTAGCACAAACAATTTTACATAAAAATGCCATAATTTAGAATAGGAGCAATCCTTATCCTTAGAAGCATCCAAACATGTTAAAAGCTACAAAAACTAACTATATAGCACTTTAGACCTCACTAAGTGGGATTCTATGGTGGTATGTTGTTCGCATTTTGAAAAATGGCAAAAGACAATACACGTTTTTTTTTGGCACTGTTTAGATTGACATATGTTTTACAACACAACATTAAATGTGGAATAGTTCACAAAAATTCCAATTTTCTTTTAAAACATAATCCATTATGTGGATATAAATTCAGTGTGCAATTCTTGGAATAGACCTAAAAAGTTGCTCAATTAGGAGCACAAAAGCGTCTTCAGACATACACGTGTCCTATTACCATATTGTCAATAAAGTCTAAAAGCGGAGACCTAGGGGCGGGGGGGTTTCTTTTAACATGGGCAACATGTTGTGAGCTTTAGCATCATCAAGTCATGTGGGGCTAGGAATAGAAGAAAAACACTCTTTCTAGGAGCTCTAATTTTTTTGGGTCACGCAAGAACTCTTCCAAACTCACGATTGATGTGAAAAGAGTGGGAAGGAATCTGTTGAGCACATGTGCGGAGTGCATATGCGTAGAGAGAGAGAGAGAGAGAGAGAGAGAGAGAGAGAGAGAGAGAGATGCTCTGTGTGGGTGGAGCAGCCTCTCAGAATACTTGAGAGAGCTTTGCATCCTTTGCTTATTAAAGAATCAAGGGGATAGTGTACATATGTGGGTGGTCAGTATTGATGTGTGCCCAGATCCAAGGTGAGGCACACCTTTACCTCCAACAACCTCTTACTTAAAGGCGATTGTGCCAATAAGTGGACCTACTAGCTAGCTACTAGTATACACAATACAAGGAGAGATCCACTCTCAACCTACACCCACTAGCACTCTTAAAATACATGCATGCTTCCATATAGGATCTAATGATAGTTGAAACACATGTATCACTGCTAGAGTTTGCATGCATCCCGTAATGACCTACATAGCTGCACAATGCATCAAGCTACGTCAGTCATCACATGATTGGCAATCCCAATTATGAAAGCGTCCACTGTAGCTACCATGTCACGTCTCGACACTAAAAGGCCATGCATGAAACTCTTGAAAGCTGACGATAACTGCGTAATATCGGCTAACCTAGCCACCTCAATGATATATGCATCATATGCATCACCACCATCAGAACTAGTCATGTACGAATATGCCAATTTTGACAATGGGATGTCCGTCTTCTCATCCATAGGGATTGGATCCACATGTCTTGGCATAACCATGTCAACCTCTAGCATGAACATATCAAAGAACTCCATATCAGTCATCTTTGTCGTAGGACATGATGACTCAAATTGCGACTTACTAGAGCACTACCACTCTATCTTGGAGCTCATTTGCAAAAGAGACATGTCTCGTCTTGCTCTCTACATGTCATGAATGTAATAATAGACACAACTGTCTCATATATGAGATACATGCAAAGGGCAAACAATGCCAATTTCGGCATCGCCATCATAAACAAACCCTAATACATCCAAAAAGACTGCTCTCCAAGTAGTACGCGACATCCACTACCTCTCAACTGTTAGACCGAGATCAAATATCTTCTCAAATGAGGGACATAATGCACATGACAAATCATATACGATGAACCACTAGAAAATGACAAACAAACATCTTGTGCACCTTCAATATGGTATGATAATCCATCAACAAAATACACACAACCAAATCTTCTACTAGAGAAGCTATGAAATTATTCACAACATGGCGTGACATGAAAAGTAGCGTCGTTATCGAGAAAGCAACGTAGAGAAAATGTGCAAACTATAAACATAAAATATACAAATTGTAAGCTAAATGCAAATATGACATCCCCATCACTAGTATACTCGGCCATTGCATAAGCCTCTTCCTGGCATCAAAATCGAATCTATGTCACACATAATCTCTGATGTTGCCTCATACGTTTAAAGCAATGATGTCTAATGTGCAATGTGTGACTACAATGCCAACATCTCAGCAAGACCACTGCTTCTCACGAGTCACCTCTGTAGAGTCAAAGATGTCGCACATATTGTATTGAGATGGATGTCAAAAAACAAAGTACTGCATATACATCAAGGTGGAAGATGAACTCGACCACCACAACATGTAAACATGATCACTTCATCAATCCGATGTTTGCATATGCACAATATAACTCTACAAAATGACATCCAATAAATCTATGAAGTATTCTCTATTGTATACAATAGAACCTGCGCATGAACAAGTGCCACAAGAGATATTCAAGCACAAATAATCTCATTATAACCAAGGGAACTGAATCAGAGGATTAACGACTCTCAAAAGAGCATAAAAGGCTTAACCATATGCATAAGTAGTGAGTAAACAGGATGCTTAGAATGCATCCCACAATTCATACAATTGCCTACAAACTCTAATGAATGCGAATAACTTGTATCTATAAGATATAGAATCTATTAGAATGACTACTTGTAAGATATAGTCGCATGAGCATACAAACAAGCGCACTCATGTGAGAGTGGCTACGTAAGACCTATTCGTGTCTTGAATGATTGTATGCATCAAAGTGGGAGTAAACTCAATGACTCTATCTCATACAGATGTCAGTGGATACATACATATCAAAATGAGAGCATGGCTGTCAAACAGTGACTGCATCAAAGCATGGCAAGAAAATTGGGAAAATTTGGATAGAGTTTCCCGTGTAAGTTAGGCAAAACTCAACCAAAAGAAAAATTGGCATAAACCAATGCCTATACATGTGATCACTATATCTGAATTCAATTCGGCTATGCACCAAATCAGACACCCAGTCTCTTATTCACAAATTTCAAATATCAAGACAAAATGTATAGATCGACCATAAAGCTCTCCAAAAACCACGAAGAGAAGCAAACAACGTGTAGGTAACCTCAAAGAGCACAAACCTATCAGAGTCTAGAGAGACACAATGTTTCAAGCATGTGCAAAGGAACAACATAGAAGGCTTGGTGCTTGAAGCATACAAATACTTTGGACTTTGCCTTAAGCACAGCATACCTTGAGTAATCATGAATGAACTTATAAACTACAAACGATTCTCAAAAGAACGAGTGTGCATTGGACTACAAGTATCACTATGTACAAGCTGCAATTTGCAAGTAGCTGGCACAACACCATCTATGGAACCTAGAATGATACATTTCGCATAAAAATGCATCCTTCACATACATGTTTCAAGGGGGGCAATGAAGTATTTTTGCAAACACAACAAACTTGCAAAATTTAAATGACCAAAACAATCTTGTCAAAAAATTTCATTTGAAACAGCCTTTGAATCAAGAACTATGCATACTAAAGCTTACACACATTTCTTGTACTCATTGAGATTATATAGCCTAGGGAACATAGTACCATGTTACACAAGAAACAAACTACTTGATGCCACAATTGTATTAACCAAATTGAGATCAGGCATAGAACATATGTCATCCATAAAGTTGACTACAAGACTATGTCTTGCAAGTCCAGACATAGACAAAAGGTTCTTTGTGATCACAGGTACATACAAAGCATCAAAAAGTGTGAAAGAACTACCATTGTAGTAAGCACAATCTTTCCAGTTCACTAAACTAGATAAGAGGCATTATCAACACACATGATAGTATTTGCATTGGGGGTACTCAGTATGAAATGCTCACAAAAACTAAAATTAAAATAGTTTAGCATAGGGATATAGCCACAACATTGTAGTTGCTTCATTCCCTTTGGATTCATATGATTTAGACGACTGTGCCACAACTCAGTAGAAGGCAAGTCCACTACATAGATAGAATTGTCTTTCACACTAGAGACATGCAAAGACACAATGAGTTAGACTTTTGGCCTTTCAAAATGACCAAATTTCCCTTGGGAATCATGCAAGAACCATTGCCAAAAACTGTAGTATAGCCAAGATCATCTAGCTGTCCCACTGACACCAAGCTCTTAGTTAGCTTTGGCACATGTTTGACACCTCAAAGCATGAACTTGATACCATTACATATACACAACTTTACATCTCCAATGCCACAAATCTCAAGCTGATGAGAATCACCCAACTTAATTGAATCATGTGTTAAAGCATAACTTGAGAACCCCTCCTTGTGAGGAGTAACATGAAAATTAGCACCTGAGTCAATGATCCAATTTTACCCATAGCATTCATCAAGTGCTGACAAAGACTCTCGACTCAAATTGGAAGTGAAGACTAGTACATTTGATGGCTGTGGCACATCACGAACAATAGCAACATGTGGAGACTCAACGACATTGAGCTCCTCTATCTTCACACTACTTTTCGGAGGTGCAAGACTTACGACAATGGCTTTACCCTTCTCTTTTTGTAAGAAACGGAAATCTTTCTTCATGCGCCCTTTCTTATGACAATGGTATCATACAATGTTCCTCATGTCATGTCCATGAGTCTTGTTACGTGCATTTTTGCGATCTTGAGAACGACCGCACTTGTGACTATGACCTCTTTGCCATTGATATATTGGTTGGCTACTTCCACTATCCATATATGCATCACCATGCCCACTAGGGTCAAGAGATTGACATTGAATATCTTTTGTGAGCAAAGCACTAGTAACATCAGGGTTTTGTCCATAATCGTAAAGAAAATGGACTCATGAAGAAGTAGGAAAATGGTTGCCATAGCATGAGTATCAAACTCCTCCCACTCATCATTAGTGTAAACACCCTCTTTACGCTCTTTCAATGGCTTTGCAAGGCCCTTATTGACCAAGACATCAAGCATACAATCCTTCCATATTGTGAAGTTTGTGCCATCAAACTTCTTGATATTATACTCTTCTTTCTCAAAAGTTCTAGCCATAATCGACTGGAGCAAATGCAAAAGAGTGAGACTAGGAATTTATGGCAAAATTTATACAAAAAAATTGGCATATTCTCCTCTGTTCAGAGATCAAAATCTCAACCAGAAACTCAACAAGATCATTGCAATGTCAATGCAAAAGAGTGTGAGAGGCAAACTAGAGGACTCGTGGGAAAAAGCCGATAGAGTCTCCTCTGTACAAGGAGAAAAATCTCAACCCAAATCAAGGAAAAATCAATGCATAAAGTATCAAGAGTGCTCTTTGGGCATAAACCGGCATATACTGCTCAAAGAAACTATCAAGTGACTGTCAACTTGGCATCAAAGCACCTATACATATCTATACATATCCTATGGCGAGGCTATGAAGAATGGGGATCTTCTACAACCTAATCTACCTCACATTGGGTAACATCGCCCCCAATGCTCGGATTCAAAAAATCTCATGCAACGATTGTCACAAAAGATTATGCAGAAACAACTAGCCATAGTCTCAAAAAGGGCTCTTTCAAACCGAGGCTCAGAAATGGCCATGACTGCCAAAACAAACAAAAAGTGTCACCATAACGATGTTCAATGGCATTATCTGCAACAGAAGGTATATCCAAAATGTGGAACTATCTCTGCAAAACCATAGGGCACGTGCTCAAATAGGCACTATGAGTATGTGAGCAAAAGCACAAAACCAGCTTCTTACGAAGAGTAAAACACTCTCAAGAGAGCACAAGCACTTTCAAGTGCTAGTCTCACATAAACCATATGCATCCAAACTCCCACTCGAACTGTAATGGCTGTCTCCTATCAAAGGTTCTCGCAAATATTTTGTGTGCATATATCAAATCAGCTCCAAAACACCACAATATACAAACATGGTTTTCATATGTATGTCCAATTTCTCAAATACCCTGCAATCAATCAACCAATATCTCTCAAACCATTCAAAAATTTGTAGACATTTTCTTCTACAAAGTTGTAGATCTCAAAAAAATGGTCAAGAATAGAGAGAATGAGCATAAAAAAGGTGTTTTAACTGGTCAAATTAGATATAAGAAATCTACAGCTGTATACTCTTGATGTGTAGGCAGTCTGCCAAACGTACAACAAAATTGGTGTGAATTTTGAAAAACTTTCAAGTGGAAAGTTGTAGATCACAGCATTTTTGGTAAGGAAAGTGGGAACCAAGTTGAAAATTGACCTTTTACTTAGTCAAATTTTTGCTAACAAACAATTCTAATGGAATCTGCATTGTGACGCTGCAATGTTGTAAGGCTTTCACTCTGGCTTTGATACCACTTGAAGAGTGCAAGGCGCGCGTGGAGTGCAAGGGAGAAGATGAAGCAGACACGAGCATGATGTGGGTGGAGCTCTCATCGAGGGTTCAAAATTGCCTTATTATTCCTTATTGTTCCATATGATCAAAAGAATAGGCATGGTTAGTATGGTTATTGTGATGGGTGTTCGGCCAGTTGACCTGAACCCTAACACATGGAGGCTAAGAGGTTGTTGTCTCTCTAAACTTAACTGCAACATGGTACAAGCAAATGCCGATCTCAAAGTGATACCCAAAGCACTAAAAGCTAATCTATAGCCGCAAGCCAAACACAAGCATTTCACTTAGCTAATGTGATCTGATTGCAACCAAACTTGCTAGGGGAAATAGACAAGACATCTAAAACCTGTCTATGATCTCCAATCTATCAATAGGATTCCTGATTAAAAAAATGATACTTTACATCTGACCTAATTTTAAGTCTCAATTTTGGCAAGAAAAGAACCCTATATCTTAGTAATGTTGAACTCAATCCACTACTTTACAAAATTCAAAAGAAATACTCAGATCACAAGTTACAACAAAAAATAGCATGTGGAGGACCATGCCCAAAACACAAAAATATTTGAGACTTACGTTGTCACATAGAGCTTTCACCATGATGCCACTATTGAAGTTGAAAATCGACTTCACGCAAGGGAGATACGAACATGTAAAGCACACAGGTAGAAAAAAGTACACAACATGTTGGGCATTCAATTCATTATCCAAAAATCTTACAATTATTTTTCAGATTTGGCCTCTATACTTGTGCCAATGGTCAAAATAAGGTCCTCTAGCCAAAATGGCTCTCAAAAATAGAATTATATGTGTCATGGATAAGTTGATTACAAGTTGGAAGCCATCAATCCTTATTTAATAACACAATCTTTGAGCTCCTTTGGATGAGGAGCTTCAAAAGATATGGTCCTAGAACTACCATCTTTAATTTGAGGGATTCTTCTTTGGTGTATTCTCGTAGGGCCAAGACCTTGTTCTTATAATGATCAGGTGATCAAACTGCCATTTTCATTTGTCAAAGTTCTTTTTTATTGTAGACAATCTTTTCCATGTTTGATCATTGAAAGTCACCCTTAAACATAACTATTTAGCATTGGCACTTAGAGTAATGCACAAACTCTATCACAAATAGAATTTTGCAAGAGTATAAAAAATCCTAGTTTTTAACTTTGTGTGTGACATAGGTGTTTGATCCCTACATTGAATGCTCATGTGTCCTAAGTGCTATGTGTGTAGTTCCAATCAATTTGGAATCATAAATGTGGGTGAAAAGCCCAAAACCAATTTTGAACACTCTAACATTAGCTATCTTTGTGATAAGAGGCGAATTTTACGTCCAAACTTGACCAAACTTGAGGAGTGTGTCTAGTAGAAGGTGATAATATTGCTCATGATGAAAATTGCCCCCAAGATGAAGAAACGTTAAATATCACAATACTTAACTTTTCAGTAAATCTTTGATTTTGCCATTTCAAGATGGTTACCCACGTTGATTCAAGGATTCTATGAAAATTTGGATTGATTTCGACTACTAAGTGATGAGTGGTGCCAATTTTGTTTTTAAAGCTCTAAAATTTCCCATCTTGATTGGTTGAATGGGGTTTTATGAACCAAATGTGGTGGAAATTGGTGAGCATGATGACAAGACCCTGTGTGACAAGTGTGCAAGAAAGTACCCCCCTATATGCAAAAGTTATTGTCACGATATTTTAAAAAACTTGATTTTTTTCTAAACTTCACCCACACATTTTAAACATGTTGCAGATCACATTTATGTAATAAAAAGCTTGATCAAAAAGTTTAGATTGTGCCCATGGATAGCAGATCTTGTAGGAAGGACCCTGAAATGTTTCCTTTTCCTAGTGAAATATCCATGTGATCAAATTATCCTTAGCTGATGCAATTGTACACAATCCTTGATGATAAAACATTTCCCAATTTGGCCAAAATCCTTGATGATAAAACATTTCCCAATTTGTCCAAAATCCATAGTATCATGATATCTTACAAATTGTCAAAGCTTGAAATTTTTTACTTTGTTGCATTTTCTTACGTTTTTTTGTTGTCTCTATAGAGTGTTTTTGCATTCTTAAAACTCTACATAGACTTTGGTCTACCTGAAGAGACTGTGAGATACGCTTCTTGGTTTTGGAGTTAACATAGTAACCCAAATATGGATTTGAAAATTTTCACAACCTTCTTATGTCATGGTATAGCTACTAAGCCAAAAATTCTTGACATTTGCACACACTTTTCCCCTTTAGTCCTTCTTTTTCTCACCCTTTAATTATTTATCCATTTCTCATTCTCCTTGATGGAGCATTTTTGTTGACCTTGAAGTCCATATCTACTCTTGGAAAAACATACCATGAACTGATTCTATTGCGACCCTATAGTAAGCCTTCTTATTACTTTTGTACAATGTAGAGGGAATATGTACAAGAGGATAGTGGTGTTTTTATACTAGGGTCTAAGATTTGGATGACCAAAGGGGAAAACCCAATGAAAGAAAAGTGCCTTTGCATTTTTTGTTTAAGTACTTGTTCTTTAAAGGTGAGGGCTTGAGAGAAATAAAAGAAAAGTTTCAATGAAAGTGCCAAAAATGAAACCATGGTGTGGTTAGTGATGCATTGTTGAGGATGAATGATACGATGAATAAGTTGAAACTAAGTAGCATAGCAGAGTTAGACATGCACTACATGAGGTTTTGATCTCTAAAGCAGGAGTTAGAGGCTCTTGAGGATATGGTTCTAGATGCAAAGGAAGAGAAATTCTTGTATATTGGTACTCTTCAAGGATGTGTGGGAAATTAGGTTGCTTGCACTAACTTGTTGGATGTGAAGAGCATTGTTGATTTTTTGAAGCAAGGAAAATGGTTGGAAGATGTCAATCAGTCTTCTACTTCTTCATGCATTACACACAAGAGCTCCTCTATCACTAGTGATGATTGTAGCAGTGATGATGAGGTTGATTTTTTCTCTTGATGATGATTATTTTAATGAGGAGTTATGTGCAAGCATGCTGTGAAAGAAAAGACCTTGGAGTGCATGTATGACAAAGAGAGAAATGACATGGCTGATCTGGTTTCCTATACAAATGCTTATGAAGATGAGGTCTTTCATACTCCTATGTATTTGGATCACATGCCTATCAATTCTCTTGCTTGTGGTGAAAATTACATGCATGTTGAGATTCTGGGTGAAATTTTCTCTCCTCATTCATATGAGTTGATACGGTATCTAGATGACTTGTGGACATGTGGACCCATTTGGGATGTTGAGATTGATGTTTTGGACGTTGATGATGCTATTGGTGGCATTGAGTCTCCTACTACTTATGATTTTTATTGTGAGCAAGAGGTTGGTTTGAGTGACGTTGACTATGATGGTAGTCTTGATTGGGGCTTTGATGATCCGCAAGTAGAGATTGATGTTTTGGATGTTGATGATGCTATTGGTGTCTCCTACTACTTATGATTTTTATTATTATGAGCAAGAGGTTGGTTTGAGTGATGTGGACTCTGATGGTAGTCTTGATTAGGGCTTTGATGATCCGCAAGTTGAGATGGATAAGTTAATATGTGCCATGCATTGTCAAGGGTGAAGAAGCTTATGAAAATCTCACATGCATGTGTGGATGTTGAAGAGGATTGTAGCTTGGAAAGTTGGGACAACCAGACAACCATGATGACATGGATATAGTGGATGTTTTGCCTTTTCTTGATGTGAGTGATACATCTCATGATGTTGAGAATGTTGATCCATGGTCTTTTGGTTTGTATGACTTGAACCTTGATGGTTGGAGTTCATTAGTGATTGATGATTGTCCTTGTAAATTTGAGGGATGCAATTATGTGTGCACGATGGATGCAAGGGATAATAATTTTCCATTTGATCGTGGAAAGGATATATGGTGATGATGTTATTTTGCATGATGTATCTTTGTACATAAGCTTGTGCATAGTCTATTGCTGAGCATGAATGCCTAGTAGGATGGGGGTTTGACAAACTATGTTGCACGTATTTTGTGATCCCCGTTTTTTGTAAAAATTGTACATATGGTCTTGAGATATACTTTCATTAGAGTATTTGGGCATGTTATTTTTGGATTTTATGATTGCTTTAGCAAGCACATGTACATGCAAAGCAGGTCGCTAGTGTAGCGCCTGTTGTCGAGTTACTTTAAGTGCCCGTATGTGTGCTATTTGAGGTGCTTCTTGTATATAATCAAAATTCATGTTAAAACTAAAAAAAGTTCAGCTAAAGTTCAATTTTTAAAAAAGGTTTTAGCTCTTTGTACCTCCTTGATGGATTTTGATGCAGTTTTTTCCCTCACCTTGTCTTCTCTACATGTAGTCATGCTAGGACAACTCTCTGCTCGCATCAATTTTGCATGTAGAGGCATGTAGATTCAATTTTGGTCATCTTCAGCTTTCTCGCCACTCATTTTTCAAGATTTCTTCCAAGCTTTAAAGTGCCCCAATTGGAATTGTGCTCTTTTAATTACGACTAGTTCTCTGCAGGGTTATTGTTATGGTAGCCTAGAGGCAAATTGTGTGCAGACAGATTGGGAAGGTACGCATCTATGAATTGTGGAATTGATGTTGAATTTGTGGGTTTGTGATGTTCAATTGTGAAAGGGGAGGCCCTTGTCTTCATATGCATTGGTCGGCGTCTGCTGTAAATCTGTGCTTTGACAGGGTTTCGCTCCTATGTCCAATGGTCCTTTGGGTGGGCATGTGCTTGCAAATTTCCAAGGGACAATAGGCCTTTTGGTTGGGGTTTACTAAGAGTGGTTTTAGTATATGTTTTGGTGCTAAGGTTGAAGTTTTAACGCTCTTGGGCTATATAGCTATAGAGGTGTCCCACTTTTTCTTTTGCCCAACAACGTGATCTATCTTTGTTGATACCATGGACATGCTTTATGGCAAAGCATTAATGCAAAGAATATCAACTTTTAAAAAAAAAACCCGGCTTTTGTTGGAAATTCCACAAACACATTAGGAAAAATATGGACCCTCTAGGGACCCTTTGGGATTAAGGTTAATTAGAGGCCAGCCAATGAGAAGAGGGTGGTGGACACACTCTATGCCCTCAAAAAAGTAGGGAGACAAAGTAATCTTACACTTCTTAATGGTCTCTTACCTAGTGAGAAGGCGGGGAGAGGGGGTCTCCGCACTATTTGGCATGGGCGTTTTCAAATGGGATTGATGGTGGAAGTCATTTGGGCCATCAGAAGCATAATTGTAAATTCGAGCAGTCGTGTAAATTTGGGGCGAAAAGTAAATTCACACCGGCTAGTAAATACGGACCAGTGGGTAAATTCGGGTCCGCACCTTGACCCTCGAACCCACAACCTCTCCCAAGCGATGCATGTGCTCTAACCACCACGCCCGCATGCATTCGTTGAAGTATGTGGCATTTCAATGCCACATATGTAAATGCGGGCCGATTAGTAAATCCGGGCCAGTAGGTAAATTCGGGGCACAAAATTTTGTAAATTCGGGCCTGCGAAATCCTATAAATTCGGGCAACCCAATTGCATGCCTCACAATGCACGCGCCTCACCTTTTTCACCTCCACCCTTGATCCCTTTTGAATATGCCCGTGGCATATAGTGCTGAGGGCTACTGGGGGGGAGTGTGGTGGGCCATATGGAACCTCCAACTTCCCTCTTTTTTGATCCGGTTATGAAAAAATCTCAAAATTTTGAAATGTTTCAAAATTTCCAAAACTCAAATCTTATCTTCTTAAAACCTCCCTAAACCTATTTTATGATCAAAAAACAAAATTTTGACCTCAAAAAGTCAAAACATGCACCAAAAAACCCTAAAATTCAAATTTTTTCAAAAACATTTAAAACATCATTTTTTACTATCCAAAGTCCCCCAAAACTAGTCCTCAGGCAAAAAGTGTTTCTCTTTCTCTAGAACCCCTTTTCCAACCACTCCTTGGTTGCAACCATCACACTCACCCTCTACTCCAACACACTCTCTCTCTCTACCACCTCTCCATTGCTGCAACAAGAAATCTCCTCTCTCCTCTCCTACCACCTCCCATTGCCACACCAAGCAAGGGTTATCCACCTTGTCCTATCACTTACTCCCACCTACATTGTAGCAACACGCAAGGTCTTGCTCCTCCTCCTAATTGTCTTTGTTCAACCATGGCCAGCTCTACTCTGCAAAGGTGGCCAAAGGATGCATTTGCATGCCACAACACAAGAGGTATAGATGATGAGTGGGTGCCACAAGAGTTCACCGAAGGTGCTTGGGTATACATGCAACTATTTGCTATTGGCTCTCATCGTCTGCGAAATCATGCAAACTTGGATCATCATTGGAAAGGAAAGCTCCTTGGATTCAAGAACCGCAAAGACAAGGGGACCATAGCCATTGTGCAACATGTTTTCTCAATGTCAAGCATGCTATTGCAACAACCACCTCGATTTCCAACACATTGTAAGTACATGTTTTGAGAATACAAAGCTAGGTGTGAAATCACAGTGTAATGTTTTTGTGGATTCATACTTAAGATTTTCCATGCATTTATAGTCATATTTCCATCCACATTGGTGGAGGAGCAGCCACTACATCGTCTCTATGGCACATTCAATGCTATACATGCGGATATTGGAGCAGCAATTTTTGCACATCTTTGCCCAACCAAGTTGGTTCAAAGAAGGATTTTCTTATATTCTCACTCTTATATTGTACCTACTTCTACACAAGAGTTTGGAAAGCTTGAATCCACCAAAGTATAATCCTTATTAGTATGGAGTGGCCATAGCCAGATTTGTGGTCGGTAGGATCTTTCAAGAAAAAGATGATAATAGATGTCCAAAACTCTTTGAAATACTCTAAAGCTTCTAGGTCTGTGGGCTTGAATTGGTGTTTGCCTATTCATTGTTTCATGCACATTTTTAAGGAGTTTGGATTTGTGGAGACTACCACAATGCTTGTATGTAAAGAGGTACATTATGAAGAATTAGGAAGGATTTTGGAAGAGGACTAGGGTTTTTTGGAGGGCATGCACAATGGGGATATGTACCGTTGTAAGGTTGGAGCTTCAGGTATTGGGATGCGCTATTTAAAATCCCGCACCTCCTTGTACATACGATTTCACTATGATCGTTGGATGTGCAAGCTTGGAGTGTGGACTCCCTTACAGAGTGTAGATGATGCTATTGCAAGCTTTGACATTACAGTGAGGATGCCAACGATGCATTGGATGCTGTCCAAGTGAACAAACATCGGACTCTCAGTAATGTCCGAGAACATTTGGCTATTATGGGTTTTGAGGCCCTTCAACAAGCACAATTTTTTTTGCAAGGTCATAAGGTGAGAACCCTTCCACCACATTTTCAATACATCATAGTTTGGCGATCATTGGCTACTTATTGTAATGAATGTCCGCAAATTGGAAAGAGAATGGAAGACAAATTGAAGGTCGAGGAGGACTAGGGCATGGATGGAACTATGTTATCGCTCTTATAGCTTTGTAACTCTTGTAGTTTTGGAAACAATCCCCAATGTTATCAACATGATTCGCTTCGGCAGATTATGACTTTTAATATAATTTTTCACGTTGAGATGAAAGTTCATTTTTGGTGATAGTGCCTTTTTTTTTTTTTTTGGGGAAAGTGTCTTCTTTAAAAAAGGGACAATTATAAAAGGGGGGCTGCATAACTCATTCACACATTTCACTTTCGCAACACTTGAGCTCCTCCACTCTCTGTCTGCACCCCAGGCTAGACATGGATGCCTCCACAGCCTGTGCATCTGCACCCACATCCACCCCTTTGTCACGCTTCATCCTCTTGCTCAAGGACATCAATTACAAAGGGAAGTTGGACCTCCACACCTTCTTTACTTATCTCCCCAACTTTGACGCCACAATTGCCCTTCACATGGATGCATTCACCGAGATTTTAGCGTTCATGGAGGAGCACATCATAAAATATTCCGTATCTATCTCCCCACATGCAGGGATCTGGGTGCCTTGCAATCTTTTGCGCTACATACACAAAGGTGATCACTCATTCTCTAAGTGGTTGAAACGGTTCCAAGAAATTGCCATCGATGCATGCCATTTCTTGGACGAGTAAGCCCCAGGGGTGTCAGTGCTCAAGAAGCATAAGTTGGGGGTGGAGTACCTTTCTTGACTAGCAACATTCATCTTCTTTGTTAGCGAGGAACTTGATTTGGAGGAGCTCCGCCTACCACACCTGCAGGTTGGGTCCTTTATCAAGGACACCAAGGAGCAGAGCTTGTCCCCATGAACCTTGCAAGACAGACACTTCGACTCGAGTATCCCAGGGGGCTTGAGGAGGTGGTTGAGAAATCCATCGTTGTGGTTGGTCCTAATGACACTTCAGTGCCACTACCATTGACGGATGAGGCTATCCTAGAGGTAGAAATCAGTCGCTTCTCCTTAGTGTGGTAGTGGATGGGAAGGAGTGTGTGTTTATGCATGACTTAGAGAAAGCATTTGGTCTACGCATGGATGAATGCTTGAGTGTGCTATGCACAAGCGCCAATTTTCCCTTAGACAGTGTGTCATATGCCCTTGAAAGCAAGCTCTTGCCACTTGGGGACTCTGCTACCGACACTATTGCACTTGTTTGTGTGGAGGTCTTGGTAGCAAAGCACTTGCATGTGGATGAGAAAGAATTCCAGGCCACGCAAGCCAAGGTTGAGGCTGCTAGGATGCCTACTCCATTGCGTAACCCCCCTCTGATGATCCGAAGCTTGTAGGTGTGGTGCAAGGGAGCATCGATTTGGGTGGAAAGGGCAACACGTAGGAGGACGACAAGGAGCAAGAGGTAAACTCTATCCTAATTTTTAAGTTATTTTTTTAACCCTTCATTGTCTTTTTTCTTAACCTTGAATGGTTTATGATAGGACGTAACTGGAGGTTGATGAGTTTGCATCAAGGACGGGTGGTAGGGGGACAGGCTTTGGACCTCAGTCTTCCCTTGCGCATTACCTAGGACAACTCCCCCCTGGCGATGTTGCCATTGTACATAATGAATTTACTCCCCAAGGCCATTTTATGACGTGGTCGTTGAAAGCTCTAAGCAAGGTTTTGTGTTTGTGCACCATTGCTCAAACTGCCCATCTTGTGTTCCTAATGCGTAGATCCCTTGTATGCACAACATTTGGCACTGGCTTCCATGGTAAAGTGCTTGCCCAGATGAGGATACATGCTTCCGTTGGCTCAACTGACCCTAAGGCAATAGCGCAGTCCCTCCTGATTGGGGAGTTGTATGTGCAAGAGAGGCACCAAGAAATGGTTAAGAAAATCATGAGCTCCTCAGATGTATGATGTAAAATCAACTTTTAATAAAATATACTTTGAGCGATTTCTCTATCTTGTACATTCTTTTCAATGTGATCTCTCAATCTTATAAATTGTTGAAATTGGTGATGTGTTTCAATAAGTTGTGTCTTATTTGCTTAAAGTAACAACATAGCAAAAGTGGGATGCACGTGATATCTGCTTTCAACTTACCTTAATTCTGGGGACAATACAAAAAACATTTGAGTGAAAAGAAGTGGAATTTGTACTGTTGCATTAAGGTTTTCTTTCACTTAATCTAAAATGTTTTTGGTATCCTGGGGGGCAGACAAGGCTAGATAATGCGAAAAAAAGGGTGGCCATAAGGGTGTGCAGATGGCTCATTCAGAATTTTTGGATGGCTGTCCTATGCGCCCTTGTGGCCACCCTTTTTTTTGCATTATCTGGCCTTGTCTGGCCCCCTGGACCCTAGAAAAGGTGAGATGAACATGAGGTTTAACTTTTCAAGCATATTATGCCTTCCTTCAACTCAACTTACTAGTTCCCTGCACCAAAAGGCCAAATCACATTGGAGAGTATAAAAATCTAGTATAATGCTGCATAAACAACTGTTTTCACTATATATCAATAGTTTTGGTAACCAAAGGGGCAAAAAAGGCTAGCAAATGCAAAAAAAAGGGTGGCCACAAGGGCACGCAATTTTGGATGGCTCACCTGTGCGCCCTTGTGGCCACCCTTTTTTTGCATTTGCTAGCCTTGTTTGCCCCTTAGGTTACCAAAACTATTGATATTTGATTTAAATTTACCTTGTCATGGCCAAAAACACTTAACTTAAAACAATGGATAGTCCAAAAAGCCAAATGACTATGGAGACACTAGACAAAGACAATAGACAACTCATAATCATTTTGTCATTGCAAAGTCATCTGATTATAAAGAGAAGGGTGTGCAATACAAAAAAGGACGTGTAACTTTGGCTAATGCTAGAAGTCCCGTCGCAATCGGCGTGCAAGCTACTTATCCTTTGGCTGTATTGTCACTCTCTTTGCATGTATGGCGCATAGGTGGTATCTTCCAACACCGATATGATGTGGGCCTCTGTAGCTTCTTGAATAGCCTCCAACGCTATTTCTTTCATCCTATGCTAATTTCCATAGCTTTGACGCACCTCCTTCCCCATGCGAGCAAAGGGGACGCGTCAAATTAAAAGCTCCATAGTCTTCTGGTAGTGCCGGATTTCTACAAATGCCCTTGCTATTTTTCAATGCCGCTGAGGTTGTCTTGGGGGTACTTGCACATTTGCTGGTTGGTGGCGTTTAGGCTTCTTGAAAAAATATGATTTGCACCTGTTTACATGCTTTGGGGCTGGATTTGGAGCCTCTTCACAGTCATCCTCTTCCATTGCCTCCCGATCTTGTGCTATGGGGAGAGATCCCTGGCCACGAGGCAATGTCTTTTCCCCAACGGGCAACCGAGGTGTGCGCGGTATATTAGCTTGCTGCCATGGTGGCTCTATCTCTGATTCAGTATCTGTATGGACCACCCCAACTCTGGATGGTCTTGCTTGCGAATTGTGGCATGGCAGGTCCTCCGTATCAGACTCTGGTGTTTGTTGGGCTTGCTCTTATTGCCAACATTGGGCGGGTTGCTTCACTCTACATCAAGGCGTTTGTTGTTGAGCAGGTGAAGTATCTTCTGTCCTTGATGTCTCCTGGGCCCGACTAACATGTCCACTGCTAAAAGAGTAACTAGAACGGCCAGGTGTTCATGGCCGTTTTCTTGTGCCTTTAAGCTATGTCGGCTTGTCACATCCTTGGAGGGTGTTTCTGTTGGCAAGCAGATGCTCTTTTGCGGTTTGTTTGGTGCATTCCATTGGGTATGGTAAGAGCTATTTGTGCTTAAGAAATGAGTGATTTATTAGAGCATGCAATATTTATAAGGGCCCATTTTAAAAGGGCCCTTGTTCACACTAATTTTGGAAAAAACTATTATTTTTTAATGGATGCACCAATTTTTTTTTAAAAAAAATGTCAAGAGTTGGACCCTTTGTTCACATGTAGTCACTTGCATAGAATCCATTTAAACCCTTGTCACACTCTGCATTAGCGCTATGCAACATGCTTGGCGGGGCCTTGCGACATTTGTTACTTGTTGCTGTGCTCTTGATGACTCCATTTTTGCACTTCCCTAGCAATATTGGATTGTCGTGCACGTTCCATTGTGAGCTTACGAGCAAATGTTGTGCAAAAAAGCTAGTTGAACATCTTCTCCAAATAATTGGATTGCACCATTCCACCATCATGTCGAGTATTTTTGAAGTACACCCCCCTTGCTCAATAATGGGACTTCTCTATGCCTTGAGTGCTAAAAATCTCAAGCGAACCATATTTGTGCATAAAAAATGCACCATGTGCAAACAAGATATGCTGTTCACATGAGTAAACGATCCACATTATTTAATGAAAACAATCCCTTGTAATAACTTCACCACGTAACATGGCTTACCATGTAATGTGTGATGTTATTTTCACCCCAAGAAAGGGTGAAGACCTTGGTAAAATCCGCCAAGGCTTCTTGAAATGATTGGCATTGTTCTTTTGTTGTGCTGGTAAGGCCCATAAGCTTGACCATTTTATCAAAATGTACCCAAACTTCCTTGCACTTGTTTGCAAGCTCGTCATTTGAATCATTGTCAGTAGTAGCTTTGCATAACTCCTTCCAAAGTTCCCAAAGTTTACCTGTCTGCTGGTTGGAGCTGTTTTGAGCATCACATTGACGCGGCTTTCCTTGGGTTACTTTCTTCAAAAAGTGTCTGGCTTTTTGTCCACTCATTGACACTCTTTGGGCAATTTTCATGGGCCTCTTTGCATTAACGATAGACACATTTCCACCGTGACAGCCAATGGAATTCAAGAGTGCCTCCACCCTTTCAATTGCTCCCTCGGACTTTTCCAATGGCTTTATTGTGAAAGCATAGTCAATGTGGAGCTTCAATAGCATATAAAAAATGTGCATGAATGCATGTAATGTTCAAAAATGTACATTTGATAGAGGAAATGGAAACATTGGATTTCAAGCCCGGTCCTTTTGTGCACGGTTTGGGGCATTGAACATGGGACATCTCAAAATAGACGCTTCCCATTCTTTGCGTTCATCTCCGACATCATGACAGTCCAACCCTTGTTCTTCATCCCCTTGCTATGGAAGCATTGAACCGACCTTTGCAGGGCTCTTGTGTGATTTTTATCCGCTAGGTTTGTACCCTCGAGTGCAAAATAGACAAGGCATGAGAGAAGAACGCCCCTTGTTTGTAGCCAAGCAAACACTTTATGGTGTTCAAGTCCCCACCTAAGTTCCACTCCACATCATAACTACCAAAACCCTCAACCTGCAACTTCTCACCTGCAATTTGGAAGTGTATTACTTCTATGATCCATGGAGTTCTCTAAAAAATCCATGAAAGTACTCCATTGGTCTCTTTGGGCACCTCAATAGCACCCAACCACCAAATGTCTTTCTCTGATTGCATACTAAAAGACGGGGTGGGAGATGGCTCATTGATTCCCTTCGCTTGGTTTGCAAAAGGGCTTCATTCATTAGAGTGACACTTAGCCTCTCTAACCTTTGGCTTTTCACTCATCGAGTTTTAGCACAAAAGCAACTTTTGTGCCAAGCACTACAAATAAATAGTGGCAAGACCTTATACTTCAAAGTCTATGATAAGAACACAGCCAAAAGAAAGAAGTTTAGTGTGTCACCTTCTTCAGGTAACTCATAAAATCTAAGCATGGCTTGTTGAAGCCTTTAAGGTCCGCAAAAATATTATTCCACATTGTGTAAGGGAAGCCCTTCTTCGAAGGTCTTATGGATTGTTTCTTACCTTTTCCCCTTGACTTTGTTGTGCACGAAGCATAAAGCGAAGTTGTCATTGTGTCCTCAATGTGTAGGTATGCCCCAACGCGGAGAACACATCTTCGTTTGTGGCCTTCTTTGCAAGGTTGGCCTTGTGCGGAACGGCAAATAGGTTTTCCACAATGCCATGCTCTTTGAGGGCATCCTTTAGGAGTCAAGAAATAGCCTGATAGGCTTTGATGCTGATCCCTGCCTCATCACAAGCTTGTTGCATGTCATCTTCACTAACCACATTTCTCAATTTGCACATAAGGTCCTTGGTGAGTGCATCCTTAATGTGCTTATCTCCAGGTGAGTATAAGATAGAAATCACATCATGGGTATTGAGACAACTAGTGAGAAGGTTGACTCAATCATCTTGGCTTGTTCCACCGCATGCCCCTGGATGAAGTTTCTAGCAACCAATAAGATAAATGTTAGAAAATAGTCTGAAGAAAGAATGTATCATTCAAGTAAAGACCAAATCACCTCTTGGTTGTCACTTATTGTTTGCGTGCTCCACCCGAATGTGCAATGGTTTCAATGGATGAATACGTGCGTTTGCGTTCCCTTGCACCGAGGGATGTTTCTTTCAAATATGTGATGATGTTGGCAAGCTTCATAATGTGGGAATCTTGCTCTTGCATATGTTGTTGAAGAGTTTCAACCTCCCTCTCCAAAGAGGCAATACTATCTTGTAATGCCGCCGTCTTGAGCTGAAGAGCTTGACATTTGTGCATCCACATATGCAAAGAAGCACCTGCACTCATACACAACCGCTTGCAATAGCTTAACAAGTCTGCTTCTTCCCTCCCAAGATATTGAAGAAATATCGAAGGCTATTAAAGGATCGATGGAAGCGACCATAGGATCATAAGGATACAAATGGCCGTCCACCCAAATGTCAACATTCGTCTCACCGGCGGCGCGATGTTCCTGTGATGATCTTTGATCACCCTCACATGATACGGTCTTCGGTGCAAACACCGTGGACAAGCAAATATGCACGCTTTTGGTGTGTGGAGTACGTGGTGGTAGAAGCAAATGATTTGTGATGTCCGTAAGTACCATGACAGCTGTTGCGTGAGGAAGAAAAGGATGAAAAGATAGAGGGGAAGGAGGAGGGAGAGGGAGGGAGAGGGAGGAGAGAAGGGGGGACAGAGGGGGGGGAGGGAGAGATTGGGGAGGAGGAGGAAGGTAGGGGCAGGGAGGGAGAGGAGAGGGAGAGAGGAGAGAGGAGGAGGAGAGAACAAAGTGTTTTTTACTTTTTGGGGGAAAAGATTTTGAAAAAATGAATTTTCAAAGCTTGTAGGTAAAAAAATGGGTCAAAAAATGATTTTTGAATATGTATATTTGTTGGGAGGGAGTTTTAAGTAAAAAATAAGTAAAAATGAGTTTTTTGCAAAAAAGTTAAATTTTGGCTCTTAATGACCCCACGTTTTTACTGATGTGGCCACACCTCTATACTTCCTTCACTTTCAAAAATCTAGAGAAAGAAAGTAACCTCTTAGGCCCACATCTTACATTTGTCTAAAAGAAAAGCTAGAAAAGCCTACTCAAAACTACCTTCTTAAATGTCCTTGTCCCCTTAACCCTACACAACATTAGCCTTAATCCCTAAAAATTAGGATTCCTTACAAAGCCCATGCAAAGTCCATATTTCTCCTAATGATAGGTGAATGGTGTAACCAAACCAAATCTCAATTAGCTCCTTGATTCAATTGCCAATTAATTTTGCCAATGAAAATCAAAACTAAGCAATTAAACCAACGAAGGTAGGTAAAAAATAGCACAATTAGAGTGTGTAAATCCCTGCTTTGAGCAAAAAAATACAGCAATTAATCATTACACACATCAAATTTTCAATCAATATCCAATTAATCATGCATATTAATCAAGTTTTATGACACACACACTAATAATTGGTAATTTTTTACCAATTTCTATGTGCACACACACAAGCTTTGATCTTGTCAAATTTGGAAATTAGGCACTCATATGTCTAATTGGGCATGTCTATATCATAAATCAATCATCACATTTGTCAAATCACTACGAACACATTGATCTTTTGCGACACACACAAGGGCAAATTAATGCAAAAATTAGGCATACACACACTCAATTAGAGTGCACACACGCTTAATCTTAGTGCACACAATAACAATTTATGCATACTCAATTCTAAGAAAAATTTGGCATTATGATGGCATGCAAAACGTACAAATCAAAAGCCCAAAATCACAAATCAATTATGGCTATGCATGTCGCACAAGTCTTGCATCCAATGGAACCATCCAATTGTTATGCTCGATGTGTAGGCCGATTTTGTTGAAGCTCAAAGCCCTAATATGGCATTCCAAAATCAGTAAATGGTTAAGTGATGAGCACAAATTGACATTGTTAGAATACAATCCAAGCTTCTAATTAGGCAAGAATCAAAGCATAAGCACCAAATTTTAGTCCAACTAGTAGAAAATTAGTGTGTAAGTTAGTAAAAATTAGTGAAATTAGCAAGGGGCTAGTCATTAGGAACTTTCAAAGGTCTTTTAGGAGCCTTTTAGAAGAGAGAGAAAAAAGAGCTCCTCCAACGAGAGAAGGGCCAACATTATGTAGAAAAATAGACTAATATTAACAAAAATATGAAAAAGGTATCATCACCCACTCATTCACCAACGGTCCTTGAAAATGGTCACATTTTCAATTAAATGCGAGTGTCTTTTTCATGACGTAGGCACTTCTCATTAAATATGGCTTTTGTCATCATCAAAATAAAAAAAATCACAAAACTATTAGTTAGTGTCAAAATTTGAAGATTTTGACACCGCCAATGTGTTTGGAATGCCCAAAAAAATGGAACATCTACTTGCCTTGTTTTGACACCCGAAGAGGGAGAAAGTGTCCTAGAATGAGGTTTTTGTTGAATGACACGTGAGAGGCAATCCATGTGGAATGGCTTCTACGCGCTATCAGGCAAAATTTCTCCCAACAGTGCGCTTGAACGGTGCATGAGAAACAATCCTTTTCTTGTGAGTGACCTATGCATGCCGTTAGGCAAAATTTTCCTAACGGCACACATAGGCCATTCCATAAAAAAATAGATTGTCTCTCCATGCCGTTTGGTAAAAACTCCTTTTTAGGGGTTTTTTTTGTATTTTCTCCCTCTCCAGGTGTCATAACAGGGCAAGTAGACATTCAATTTTTAGGTTTTTGAGCATTTCGAATGCATTGGTGGTGTCAAAATCTTCAAACTTTGCCAAAAGTTATCAATTTTATGATTTTTTTAATTTCAATGATGACAAAATCCATATTGAACGAGCGCGCCACCTGCATGAAAAATATAGTCGCATTTAATGAAAAGGTGTTCGTTTTCAAGGACCGCCAAAACATTAGGTTCACTGTCATGCCAAGGGTAGGACTAGACGGGCACGGCCCGGGCAATGTGCCGGACACACATGCAGTAAAGGGGTCTATATATGGAAGAGGGCCAGGGGCCTATGTATAGGATGGTTGGGAGGTTATTCGCATGTCTGTCTACCCGCTGGTCTTACATTGGTATCAGAGCTCAGGGGGAGGGGAGATCCATGGACGAGGGAAAAGGACTCTCTCTCTCTCTCTCTCTCTCTCTCTCTCTCTCTCTCTCTCTCTCTCTCAATCGAAGAAGAAGGCAATCCCTCTCTCTCTCTCGCGTTTGTGTATGCTGAGCATGGATCTTGCCTGGAGGAAGGAGGAAGGAGATGGGCGCCATGCATGAAGCATGCAAGCGGTGATTGCATGAAGCATGCAAGCGGAGGGCCGTGGAAGTGGCAGCCTGCACAAGCCGGGGAGGAAGAAATTGATCTCGGACGCGTGCAGGCACCCCAACTCAAGGGTAGGAGATTTTTCGAGCAGGAGGAAAGGGGACCATTACGGGCTCTTTGGGAGCGCTAGCACAAGCCGTCACTTTTTCGTGCCTGGTTCGTTCTCAACAGCCCCGCCATAGCCCGCTATCGGCGCTTCTTCTCCTTCACGCTATCGTCAAAACCTGCAGCAGCAGCCGCCATCGTTTTTTTTTGGCATGAGTACGTATTATTGAACATGAGAGTGCCCTAAGTTGGGCACCCCCCGCTGGCCCTAGACCCTCCTTCGCAACATGGCGCCAGGATTCGAGCCCACCACCCGGGCGATCCAGCCACAAGCCTTGCCCTTTCACTGTGTGCATGAAGGCACAGCGGGAAGCCGGGCTTGCATGGCAGGTCTTTGACAGCAGATTCGACTACAGTCGCTTTGCACGGCAATCGGCAAGAACTCAGCCATCACGATCACGGCCTCCAGTTTTTCTTCTGAAGCCCCCAAGAACATGGAACTCAGAAATTCTGATGCAAATGCAACAAATCGATACGGCTACGACATGTTTGGCCTGCATGGTCATGCACCATGCAAGATATCGACACCATGGGATGTCGATTCGGGTGATTAATGAGGTATGGAATCGATTTTGCTTTCGTTTGACAAATTTTTCACACATGCTATGTAACTCTTACATGCAGGCACAAGCACGGCTTGTGAGATTTTTTTTTTGCTACTATGTTTGCAAAGAACCATTGTTTGGTTGAGGGATCAACATCAATCACGGCTTGAGTATACAATCCCTTGCCACCACACTCGAGTCGGCGTGTAATTGTTGATACAAAGGTAACTCAGGCAGGGCCTGTGACATATTCGATTACGATATTCGTCAAGGCCAACTAGTCAGTATAATTTCAAGTAACTGTTTCCCATCAGATACTTTCCAAGGGCAAGGCTCCCTCGAGCAACACTCCAATAAACCGCTTTGTGTCTTACGTCGGTTGTTCAATTTTGATCTCTGCATGTTGTGCTACCTTGAGGCGGAGGAAAGCAATATTTCTGGGAGCACGGCTCCATGAATTGGATGCATACTCATTTCCAAGCCATTGCAGCTTGCTAAGAAGCAGGCAATATAGAAACATTGACATCCACAGCTAGGAGCTGAATGCAATGTTGACCACCATATGCAATTTCAACAAGCAAAGGTTGCTTTGAACAAGCAGTATTGGACAATCGCTGACATGTGATAGCTCAACTGTAGATTCTATCTTTCTCACTATTGGAAAATGTTATGATTCTCAATCAGTAGCAAAATTTGGCAAGGCCGTTTCCCTATGAAATTTTGACACGGTCAATTTATGTACATGATCGACAAGGTTGATTCTCTTTGCTATGGCATCTGCCGTCCATCGCATTTGTAGGCAATGAGGCCAGATGTAGTTCTATGAAGCAAGGCTTCAATTTATGCATCTTGCATTGAGACTCCCCACGTTTGGCATAGCATGGCATATGCTATGAGCATCCAAACTTGGGACGTATTTGGAAAAATGTTTGCAGATTCTTTCATTCCGTATACGACGGATGTATATGATACAAGCGGGCGAATATACATATGCGACAATTCTCTCTCGCACGGCAGATTTGGCTATGAGCCACCTTTACACGAGCTTTTCCTTTGGAATTTCATGACAACTGGTTGCAGCAAAACAACTACCAGGTTATCCAAGTTTAAGTTTTTCTTGATTTTTTTTTCCATGTTTACACTTTACTTGGCAATTACTGTCATTGTGCAAAGCAAAGTGCTTTGGCACGACTTCTCCCTTGTGCCGAGATACTGCCATTGATTTGGAATCAAGGGCTTTGACACACAAGTTGGGGGAACTTGGCAAAATAGGGAATGTCAGCTCACAGAATCCGTACCAGTTTATTCTGTGCAAGGCACTTATGGTTTTGGTTCTCACGCTTGAGACCGTTATAGTAGCCAAGGGCTTTCGTTTTTGCATGCAAGGCATGCTAAGCAGGTGGCATGAATTCCACCACTTTATGCATTATGCTTCCGCTATCACACTCGCAACTCTGTCAAGGACAGACTAAGTGATGGATTGTTGAACCTGATGGTTGGTTGCTATCAACACCCAACAGCACTAAAAGGAACCTAACTCTAGGACTTATTTTACAGGCAAAGTGCCAATGCTACGTCATTTTCATATAATCACGACCCTGCAAGGCAGGTAGATCAAGATGTGGTTGTGTTTTTCTATTACCTCTCTCAAAGAGAGAGTCATAGCAGAAACTTGTTGCGTGCTTATAAGATACGCTGCACGTTAGGCATAAGATACACACGAGCATGGCAATCAACTATACACGTCGTAGTCGTTCAAGGAAAGTTCCGCAGCCCAGCATGCTCTTCTTTTCTCTCGTTCTCTCTCTTTAAGGGAATAATGAAAATCTTCTAAGAAGCTTTTGATACGTGTTTTGCTCGTGAGTCAGCCTGAGCCAAGGTGCTCTAACTCTCAGCTAGCACGTGGCTAAGATGCTACTCAAATTAGTCTTCATTGGTTCGTCCATTGAACACTAATTTGCACCAGGGCTATGAGCCACACAGGCTAAGAGCCATTGTCAGGCCAAGGATAAGACCCAACTATTGGCATTCTTTGGGTGATTTTTTTCAAGAGTGAACCGATCTACCCAGGGAAGTATGCATCGACGTTAATGGACAAGCAAGGGTCTTGTCATTCAGGATGTTTACAGTGTCATTTTTGCACTACATGTTTTCGGTGCGACACTCAAGTTGAGTTTTTGATAAATCTTCACCTCACAGCAGCTGATCTCTATAAGGAAGTATAGATGAAGCAATCAGTTGAGACAACATGGCTATCCACAAGAGCTAGGGAGTTCACTTGTGTGGATTTCTTGCTCTCTCTATAGCACTACGGAGTGTCTATGGACATTATTGTTTGGGGTACGACTCGGAGGGTGACTGTTAAATCACCCCATAGGCATTGAGGATCACAGTTTGATCTCTCTCAGTTAAACTTTCAAGGAAAGAATTCCGCAATCTACCACACGGTAGCGGACGAATTCAACTTTTCGAGTTGATTCCAATTATTATGTACCCGGTTAACTATGTTGGTTACCGTTGCCTGCTAGTTGAGCATTTTCTACAGAGGGTCTTACCAAGGGATTTGACTATGTAGATGTTAACCAAAGGGGTTGGATTGCGCAGGCAACACCCACGGTTTCCAGTGCAAGTCGTATAAATACGCTTGAATGTTTCAAAGCCATGCCAAGGGCATGTTGGAACAAAGTATTTTGGACCGTAGCGTCCACTATACCTTATGCTGTTACGAACCTAGTTGTAGGGTTCGATTTGGCACATGTTGTCACATGGGATACAACATGGTCTAGGAACTCAAGGAGTTCAGTTTAGCCAGTGTGGGGCATGATAATGAGGGTCCCTCTCACTCTTGTCGCGGAGTGTTTGCAGTTACCTCCACACACAAGTACCAGCTCGTACTTGATGGATGTCGCTTTTCTTGATATCCTTGTTTGAGACATATTCCACATGTGGAGATGAGTCTCTTGGACTGACAGTGGCGCCAAATTTTACCAATGTGTCGCGACGAAGTCCCTAGGTGCTGGTCGCATCCACTGGTTCGACCATTTTAAGCACACAGTATCAGGAGCAATTTCAGTGGCCAGAAATTGTCGGGTACTAAGTACAAACTTGTTACGATTCCAAGTGTTGTGAAACCACCTTAACGGAGGGTCGTTTCTACATATAGCTAAGTATGCTATGCACATGAGAATGTCTCATGGTTGGTACCTAGGTGTGATCGGGTTGTCACATTCTATTATGGTCCAAATTTGTTGCAAAACTTTCACGCACGTACCGTGGAAAGCCTCGTCATGGAATTGCGGTTCGGATATGTTTGTGTTAAATGCATGCACACTAGGTGTTATGGGCCCTAGTGTTTAACACAAATTTATTCAGAGTGGCATGCAAATTCATGGAAATTATTGTTCCTGCAATTTTTTGCACTGCCAGTGCAATCTCTCTTGCAGATTTAGTATGAGTTTACACCCTGCCATACAAGGTGATGGCTGAGTATGGGTGTTCGTGATTGGCTGCTTGAAACTCCAATCCGCTTTCAACCTAGTTGGTTGTCTCCATTCCATATCGAGTATATGGCTGGATACTCAATAATTGAGTCATAGTTTGTCGTCAGTCGTGGGCGACTGTCTGTAAGTGGTTGGGGGAAAGCACCTCACTCTTACTGATGCTATTCATCCCGCGTAGGATGGGCAACTTGTAGTCTCCTTGGCTAAACAGGACCAGGCTTGCGCTATCATGATCAGAGATATGCTAGAAGCAGCTAAACTTGGTTCGAAAGGAGGAAAGTGGAGAGGGGTAGAGTTTCATGACAAACTTCTAGCCCCGACGTGGGCTACACTAAGTCTGGGAGACGGCTCAGGGGAATTGGTAAGGAAATGCAACAGAGTAGCGGGAGTCCTAAAGTGGGGGGAAGAAACCAGATACTTCAAGAACTCCATTCTGCATTGGCCGCCGCCCTGGTCTGCCGCAAAATCCATATTGGATAGAAGCAGCTAGGAAACTGAATAATAAGGGTCTGAACCGACTGGGGCACTTCTAGGACAGTAACAACAAGAGCTGGAAAACCACTGAACTTCTGGTAACCCAATTCCAACTTAATAGCTTGGAGGTTTTGCTAGTCAACAAAGTGATGAAAGAGCTTGACAGTGCAATGATGCCAATCTGTGACTCGGAGTTTGACTGGAATGCCTGGAAATGGCCCGAAAGCAGCCTCTTATGGAAACCCTATTCTAAAGGCATTTACCATACAATGATGCTAAAGAAGAATTGGTCTAGCCCCCTTAACAAGATATGGAAAAAACAATGGCCGGAGGAAAGGTGGGAGCAAGTAATGGAGAACATCTGGGCGCCAAAGGTTCCGCATCACATGAAGACATTTCTATGGAAAGTAATTAGGGGTTCTCTTTCGACGGGGGTGAAGATTCAGGAGAGAGGGATAGGGACAGATCGATGCCTGGGGTGCAGGATGGCTAGTGAAGATCTGACCCACCTTTTTATGGAATGCCCAGCTATCAGAGGCTTTACAGGAAAAATTTGCAAGTGGGTCCAAAGAACATGGAAAATTGGTTTTTACAAGACTAATTTACTCCTTGGAGGTAAGAACTTGGGTAGCCCTGCCATCCTCATCTACACTCAAATCATCAGGTTTTGCTTTTTTCATAATGTATGGCAAACAAGGAACCGCCGTGTGTTCGAAGGAGTTCCTGAGGTGGCAAGCTTCGCATAAATTATACAAGAAAACAGAGTGCTAATATGGATGCTCGGGTGTATGAAAAACTCGGATGATTGGTCTAGGGTTACCTGTGCCTTGTTGTCAGCGGAATGCTTAGGTAAAGGGCAAATCATGAAACCAAAAGATTAGTGAAGAACATGATAATGAACGTGGTGTATCAAGGGCATGGGGCAGGTCGTTAGGGGTGGCTCTCCAGATAGCTGATGTAAGTTTGGTCTCTGGATGGTGTCTTGGCTCGGCACGAGCATGGCAAGTTCTTGTAATTTTTTGAAATGATCAATATAATTCACTCACAATTGTGACTTTTGGGCAAAAAAAGAAAAAAAAGAAAAAAAGATATCAAAGCTAAAAGAATTGCATGAACATGGACATATTGAACTTACTTTTATTGATGAGATTGTGAGAATATAAAACAAACTACTTTTGTTCTCTCTTTTTTTGTCTTATACCTTCAACCACCTATGAGGATGGCAATTTGAGCGATGTTTTTGAATTGTGGCTAGAATACAATCAAAACGTTGGCAAATTTTTTGGGATTTGACACGCCGACACACATAGGGTCGAGGAGGCTAACAAATCTCACTGAAAAGCTTATTTGAAGATGACAATATGTTGTATAGATATGGATATAGTTTTGTAGTTTGACCTTAAAGTTGATAAAAGTTATGCAAGGTGGATGGTGAGTGATGCAATATTGACGAGGCGTGGGCTTTCCAAGTCTACACCGGTGTAGTAGCGGGTGGTAAGGTAGCTCCAGTGCAGATTGGCGGGAATCCAGTCGGCAATGCCTCGCAGATACTTAGCCATTCCAGGCTTCTCCATCAAGGCCTTGCAGCCTTGTGCCTCCTCTAGAAGCCTTGCAAAGTCCTGGTCTCTCACCTCAATCATCTTGCACACAATGTCGACGCTCTTTTGCAGGTCGCCATAGCCGGGACTACAGGGTTGCAGGAAGACGATGGCCAAGATGTTGCAGATGTCTCCGCTCTGGGCATACTCGCCCTTGAAGGAGAACAGGTCGTTCACCCAGGCGACATGGTCCGCCACTGCGCTCCTCAGGAGCGTCAAGAGAGGGCTGTCGAGCAAGCTCGGGTCAAACTCCACGTCGAGCCCGCTCTCAAGGAGGATGAAGAAGGGATCCATGGCGGCTGAGCTTCGGCGATTGGCGATGTAGGTGTAAAGGTCGGGGACGAGGGCGGCCTGGCGCCAGGCGACCTGGGTAGCAGCAGCGGCGGCGTAGCGCTGGAGGCTATGCCGGAAGCGAGCTTGGTATTGGGGACTTAGATGGGCACGCATCTCGCTCCACCAGCCGCTCCACACGTCAATGGCGGCGGCGGCCTGGTGGCGCTCTGCCACATTATAATTATTAGAAGCGGCCGCTGTATTAATTAGGGCTGCGCCCTTCTGGTTCATCAGCAATGCTTGGTCAAGCTCTTTGAGCAGCACGTCTGCTGCCGGATGAGCACCCCCCAATCCCTCCTGCACATCGTCGGTGATGTCGTCGAATGCGAAAATCCAAGCCATGAATTTGACAGCAATTAAGGAGAGACTCTCTTCCATATCTACAGTCGCCGCGCAGGCTAAGAAGGGGAAGAGCGACTGCGCAATCTTGTCCGCCTCCGCTGTGGTCGAGGGCTTCAGCGCGGAGAGCAGCCATGCGTCCGCCTTCGCTCGGATGATGTGGTAGGAAGGGTGCATGCGCAGCGGCTGAGAGCATGCCAGCGGAGGAATGGTGATAGTGCGTGGGAGAGAATGAGGGCGGCGTTGCGCATGGCAGAGTAGCAGCTGCAGGTCCGCGTGCAAGGCAGAGCTACAGCTCCTAATTGTCGATGGCGACGCTGGCAGCCTTGATTCTATGCTAATCTCCTTGTCCATATTGGTGTCCATGCGAGGCCGAGAGCGAGGGAGGAGAAGTGAAGAAGGGATCTATCCGACAGGGCTAGTCAAGAGGGAATTGTGTGTGTGTGTGTGTGTGTGAGAGAGAGAGAGAGAGAGAGAGAGAGAGAGAGAGAGGATATATATATATATGGTTTGGAAACATTACCTATATTGACACCTTCTATGTTCATTGAAACGTAAAGTCTTTCATAAGAATCATTTTTCTCATCCCTTGGGCCTTTGACATCCTTCGTTTCCAAAGACTTTGGCAAAGAAAGCAAGAAACTCGCAGTAGACATCCTCACAAAGATCATTTCTAAGAGGAACTCCTATTTTATAAATGTCATCTTTAATACTAGTATGAGTTTACACCACGTGGAGATTGAACCATTTGGAGATAAGCACAAATGGTAGTATAAGACTAGATTCGCAGAAGCCGGTGGAAATGTGAAGGGCAAGGATGTGCAGAGCAAGTGGAAGGCATCCATCCATTGGATAAAAACGTACGCATGTCTTACGAACTCACCACAAGAACCGATGAGCCTCGTTTCAAGCTAGTCTAATAAGAAAGCATAACACAATGAAAACCAAACCTTATTAAAATAGGTACCACAATAAGAGAGGAGCTGAGCATGAGGCCAAGGAAAATTATATGGAAAATAATTTTCAGAACCTTACATAATTCCTTTTCGAAAGATTTTCAAAAAGAAAATTTTGAAAATTTGGGCTAAGTTTTTATATTTTTCGTTAAAAATTATGCAAAGTTTTTCCTTGTCCTCTTGCTCAGAACCTGCATTTTTGAATTTCAAAACAACAAGGTATGGGGAGGTTTTGCTAAGGCTTGGCATTTTTGTAGGCTTTGCCCTCTACTTACATGGTATAAAGTAATAAAATGACCCCTTTGTCTTGACAAACGTGTAGGCTTGTTTCCAAAAAAAAAACCCTTATGTAAATGTCATTTTGTGAAATTTAATAAAATCTATCGGAGAAAATACTCCTATTTCTAAACTTACATTCTCAGAGGTGACCCCCTCGAGAATACAAGCATCTACGTACACAAATGTCTCCTCTTAAAATGCATCCCTTGCAAAATATGCCCGTTAGAGGCATGGCCAAGAAGCTATGAGTTCTTTTCATAGGATGAATGTGCTATCAAGTATGCATAATTCAGAAATAAGAAATAAGGGCAAGGCTAGGAAGTCTGGGTTGTCTTCAAAGAATGCAAAGTGACTGTTTCTACTAGATGTCGTACCATTACTTGCATATTGAATGCAAGTGGTATTAATTACATGAGACATGGGCATCAATTAAGAACAATAAATTCTCGTATGCAAAGCTACATGATCTTGTTCAACTTCAATTTTCCCAACAAGTATATCCTCAAAAACTCTATTGGCTCTCACAAAATATTTTTCTCAAAACGTATGTCCACAGATCAAGATGAAATTAAGAGATAACTCAAGCATAAGTAGGGCATAGTTAATGCTTAATGTTGAATAAAATTGATTAAGACCAGACTCAATGAATGATAACTTACAAAGCTTCCCTATAACGATAGTGCTAAGAGAGAGTACATTTGTATGTGCCCAGAGTGCTTATTATATAGGAGTGGAAGGTGCGGGTTGGTAGAGGTGGCTGCCCTAATAGCTGATGTAATTATGGCCCCTGGATGACGTCATGGCTCAACACGAGTATCACAAGACCTTGTAATTTTTTGGGTTGATCGATATAATTCACTCACAATTGTGAGTTTTGCTTTTAAAAAAAAAAGGGAGTGGAAGGTGCATAGGGTAAGAGAGTGGAATCTTCCTGTAAAATGCTAGGTGTCACCCATGGCCTCTTTTGTAGTAGGTATCCGTATGGGATGGTAATGGAGAGTACAATTGGATTATGAAGGGTCACTATGCATTTAATGAAGGTATCCACAAAGGGTAAACAACCGCATAGGAGTAAGAACCCCTTCGCTTTTATTCATGCTTAGAAGAATTGCATGCATAGTCTATAGTAGTTGGAGTTCTTCAAATGGCATAGGGAAACTAGTTTCTATGACATTAGGAAATATTTGGATCTTGGAAGGTTCCATTAGATTAAGGAAGGATTAATGTTGTACTAATAGGAAAAGGGTGGTGGTACCACCTAGTAGCAAAGGGAAGTTAGGGAGGAAGGAACCTTAAGATGGGGTTCACTACAATGGAAAAATGTCTATCACGTGGGTTAAACATTAAGAGTTATTTTATTTTATATTTTTTCACATTTTCACATACAAAAGGGTGTTTGAAAAAATGAATTTGAAAAAAAAAGTTACAGAGTGAATAAAAAAAAGGTCCTTTTTATTAGTGAGAAATTCATCGCTAAGAGGTTTTATAAATAGTCTTTGAGCACATACGATATATAGATTTTACATATTGTGACCCCCCTCACCCCCCCCTCCCCCCCGATAATGCTTTCTTTGTCCCCAGAGAGAAATGATTTGAGGGGGGGGGGGGGAGGGGTTCACTATGTCTATTAATTGGGTCCACCAAATACAATTTTGTTCATAAAAGACCCTCAAATTTAAAAATGTTCTTCTTTTTCAAAACTTCTATTTTTCACTCTCAAACCCCCCAACATATTATAGCATCAAAGTTGCATTTTCTCTCTGTAGAAACCCTCTCTCCAACTCTCTAGTGCTAAAACTAACCTAATTTCTTCTCCATCTTCTTTCCCATTTTTCTTTCATATTCTCTCTCTCAAACTTGCACCAACTAAAGCTCTCCATAGTTGCCATTTACACTCTCACTCTAAAATTTGCACTACCCTTAGTTCCCTTTCCACCTACCCTCCATAGCTCTCTGTAGTTTCCATCTACACTCTCTTGAGATGAAGCTATGCCACCTGCCCCTAGTTCTCCATAGTTGTTAAGGATGCACTCTCTCAAGCTCTCTCTTGGGAATGAGCCCTCTACACATCTCTTGTTCCACCTTATACCTCCACATTCGTAGATTTTGGTTCTATTGTATGTAGCTATGTCCATCTTCTCTAGACTCACGAGACCTAGGAACGACATTAACAAGACAAGGAATGATGGTCAATAGATTGAAGGTTGCTTCAAAATAGCAAACTGGGTATTCATACAACCAAGCACCATGGGTCCTCATCGTGTATGCAATCATGCTATATTGAAGTAACACTCAAAATTGTAAAATCTTAACAAGATTATATGAATAGAAATATTTTTTAATTGATTTCAAATAAAAAACCATAAGTTTTGAAGAAAAAGGGGCCATTTTATTACCTTGAGCATATAAGTAAAGAGGTTTTTTTAATACTCTTTGAACGCATGTTATATAAACAATTTCTTAAAGGTTCACCCCTAAGAAGCAACATTAGAAAGGGAGGCTTCAAGGTTTCAAGTGTGCAAAAGACATCATGATGATGCTCACGCAACATGTTTACTTTGGGATGACAATGGAGGGAGTCCTCCGGAACAAGTTAAGAATGAGTTTTTTTCCTCACTTGACCACCAAGTTGCTACCAACTTCGAGGTCCTCTCCCCCCTCCCACCGTTGTGACAGCCAAACCTCCCCTACTACTATGACCCCCACCATCCAAGCACCCCCGCTCCACCCACTTCTCTCAGCCAACCTCTAGTGTCGCAACCCCAACCACCCACCTTCTATTGTACTTGAAGTCTCTCATGAACCATTTCTACCATTGTTTCCCACACACATTTCCCCTATTAGGTCATGCTCATCAACAATGAGCATCGACACTCAATGAGTACACTCAATTGAAGGGTTTCACCCATAGCATCACTCTTGACACAACTAACGTAGTTGTTAGCTCTCATGTGTCAAACTACTTTGACCTTGCACCACTATCAGCTAGGCTCCCATACATGACCAAGCCCATAGGGACTGGCTTTGGATGATCAAGAATTGTGGCTCCCTTATCTCGACAATGGAAATGCCACCGAAAACAATGCTTACTGAAGTTAACTTAATTAGAATTTTTATTGCTCTAGCATTGTCACAAAACCCCATATCGTTTATGCTAAGTACTTTCTAGGAAGGTAGCCCACCTCCACAAAAAGTAGATAACCTATAGCCTTCTTTTCCAGTCATGTCATTTGTTTTCCATTAAAGGCTCTATTTTACATTTGATCTATGCACACAAGAAAACAAACCCCTACTAGTGAGTTGCTGCAGTGACGGACGCATATAGCATAGCTATGTGGCACTAACATACTCATTTCAATACTTAGAGAAGTGACTCAAATGGGGCACGAAGAATCTTCAAATGCATCAAATCAACAAGTAAATTATCGACTCCCATATAAAAAATTTGCCTATTTCCTATCTCACCACTCTTGATCATCATGCCATTTCAATGGCTAATTGGACTTTGATAGCCACAAAACTTTATGGGAAGCTATATTACTTCTAAGGGGACAAGTCTACAAAGTCTAGAAGCAATCTTACAAGGTACCAAAATCATAATCTATCATTTACCGAGTCATAAAAATTGTAACATAACTACACAAGCAGGTCATTCTAAAGTCTATTAACACTCTCCTATGTCAAAATGTAAGAAAACAATGATTTAAGCACTCAAAACTGAAGATAAGTCTCTCAAACGTGATGTTACAAACCACAATGGAACTTATTGTGCTTACACTTGAATGAAAGAGAAAGAGACAAGGAACACAATGCAATATTTGGAATCAAAATAGAATCAACCAATCATGAGAAAAGTGGATTACAAATCTAAGCTGAGATGCCGCTTGACAATTTGTACAACAGAGATCTCTTTTATCCCAAAAGAATAATATTCAAACTAAGATTTTTGACCTTTATACTTAGGGCTTTCAAAATAGCCAACTACCGGCTACTTTGGTCCTTGAGTACATCATCAAACATTACATCTCAAAAGTTTGTAACTCATAGAACAAAATTTTCATGGCTCACGACAATGCTCCTAGATAATAAAGTACAACACATCAAGATTTTGGATATAAAAGGTGTTTTTGACTAGGAGGGTGCTCGTAAGCTGTATCAGCCAAACACTCCCTCCTTCCTAGTTGTTGCACATCCACATGTAAGCTATAGAACATCGTCAGTAGTTGAATTGTCGTTTCTCCAAACACTTGAGGACTTTGTTGAACTTGGTTGCTCTTGCCATTATGTCTACTTTGATTGATAAATCGATGAGAGGGTTGTTTAGCAGTGTACTTTGGTAATCTATGTGTTGTGCTTGCATCTCCTTGGTCATTGGGTTGAAGATATTTGAATCCATCTTGAAAAACCTGTCATGAATTCCTCCTTGAATGTCTGCATGTAATGCAAAGGCGGGAACTTTTGGGCATGCATGCCCATAATGAGTCATAGTATTCTTTGATGGTGCTTTTGATTGCAAGTCTCAGCTAATGCCGTTGGTGCCTTCAAAGAAGAACTCCCATGGGTTCTCTGCTCTATCAATATCATCAAAGGCTTCAATGTTGCAAGTCGTCTAGCACGTCAAATTTGGCATCCCTCAGTAGGGTTATTGTAGCCCTGAGGGTTTGTATCATATATGCTTTGGAGGGTTTGTAGTTATGTGCAGTCTTGGCAAGAATAGGGTGGTTCATCACCATTTGTCTTCTGCTCTTCCATACTATATATGTCTCCTAGGATCACCTTCTTGGGATTGGACAATAAGTGAGGTCAATCCAAAGGTGTTGGGGAGAATTTCTATAGATCTTCTCATTTTGAGGTCGCTTGTTGAATCATTTCTTTTGTAATGAAGGCTAGCTCTCCAAGATTAGTACCACTTGCTCTTTGGTAACTACAACCCCTTCATAGTCTCCCTCTGCATTGAGCTCTAGAGATGTAATTAGCTTCTTTTTCCATAAGAGGGCCTCTTGCTTCATTAGGGGCAATGCCATCATTTTTTGGCCGAAGTTTTTTATTTGCTTGTTTGGTTTACCACCTATGGCATGTCTACAATCCGTTGTTTGAGCTCCTCTTGAGCATCCACCTCTTGTCGATCTTCTTCTAGTAGATCATGCATGTCAAGGTTGAAGTACTAGGTATTCTGTTAAGTGTGATTGATCAACACTTTTAAACTCAATATATTATGTTTGGGTGACTGGTACATGTGCAAGTTCTTGTGAAGTAACACCCAAGTCCACAACTTTGGCTTTTATCTCCTTAGCATGCATTTCAACTTATGCCACTAGATTTGTTTTGGCTTTGGCGAGCTGTTTCTGCAACTCTTTGATTTATTGCTCCTTCTATGCATTGGTAATTAACATACCTACCATCAAAAGTTGCCTTTGCAGTTCTTGCTCCAATTCCTCTTTGAGTGCTTTTACTTCATCTAAACTTGTTGTTAAGGGTTGAGAGGTAGAGGCTAGTGGCCAGAAGGGTTGAAAGGTTGTTCTTCACTACATCCTACAAATCACACATCTTAGAGTGCCTTTTCTTCTTCCTTTCTAGAACCACTTCCAAGGCCTGGTTCTCCACTTGTAGTTGATTGTTTGCCTCAATTTCTTGTTCTAGATTTTTATAAATGTTTTCCACATCTGTTTTTTTTTTCTCTAAAGCTATTTGTAGCTTTTGTTTATCCTTCTGCATACTACCCACTAGCTAGTTAAGATGTGCCATCTCTTGATTTTCTATTTTTTGTGGTAGCTTTGTCTTGTTTTACTTCTTTGATTTAAATGTTACCATCTTGTGACGATTGAACTACAACTCAATCATGTCCAGTATTTCTCTGAGATCAAACTTCTTAACTATTTGCATAGCCACTGTCTCATCCATTGGTTGCAAAGAAGGAACATCTCTTGTTCTTTGTTCCTCTTGTTTTTTTTAATGTCTCCGCACATCCTTTGGTCTGTGGAAAATAACTCTGCAAGTTGACAGCTTTACCTTATGCCCGATGATTCTCTTCTAGATGTAGTTGTTCTGCATTAAGTCTCCATTAAGTCACTCGTGAGCCTCTTGTTCATAATAAGATTGTCAATTTTGTTTTTTTGTTATAACTTCAGTGTGAGAGAGAGGTAGTGTAAATCCTTGTCCTGAGCACATTGGTCGGAGGTGGAGAAGATGGTTTTTGAGAGGTAGTCTCCCTCTACTACATTTGTTGTAGTAGCTATTTTTGGCATTGTCTTCTCATATTGTGTAGGTGGACTGCAAGGAGACTCCAAAATTGAATCAAATTCTGTCATCCACTATCTCTTGGATTCCTCCTCCTCTCTCTATTCTGGTTTGCACTTTAGCTCTTGGTGGACTCTTTGTTTGATAGCATTGGCCAATTTAAGGTTTGTTTTACCAGCCTTTCTTCTTTCCTCTTTGAGCTTGCATCTGAAGGAGGAGGAAACTTGCTATGCTTTTGTGGCTTTCGTCTACTCTTCAAATTTCTTGGCTGGATGTTCCTCCCTTAGTCTTTGAGCTTCTTCCATTGATCGTTGCACTTGTGTTTTGGATATGTGCTCCTCTTGATGTGGCCTTTTTCTGATGAAAGAGACTTCTATCTCTTCTTTTTCTTTGATTGACTGGTCATCTAATGGGATGTCCTCTTTCTCTTGATTTCTCCATGGATTTCAATACCCGACTCTGTTGCTATGTTAGTGGTACAGAAAGGCCAGGTCATGGGACATATTGTCTCTAGGAATGGCATTCAAATGGCCAATGATAAGATTAAGTGTTTTTAGCAAGAAAGAGTGCCGACAAATGTATCTAAACTGAGTTCTCTCTAAGGATATGTAAATTTTTATCAAAGATTCATCCATATGTTTGCAACTCAAGCACTTTCTTTGTATGAACTAACCCAAAAGGGTAAGAAGTTCATATGTACCTAGAAATGTAAACAAAATGCTTAAAGGAAGTGATTGGCAAGAAGTGATTCCTTTTCCAATCAAACTGGGATGTAATTTTCCATGTACATGTGGATGCATATAGGATGGCGATAGGGGCTGATGGGAAGACAGACTATCAGGTCTACTTTGCCAATTGCAGGTTCCGTTACAGGTGAACAAGGGTACTCTACTACATAACAAGAAGCACTGGGAATTGTTTTTAGCGCCACAAAGTCTAGAGACTACTTGTTGGGCAAACTATTTCAATTCTATGTCAATCATCAAGCACTCCTATTTTTTAGCAATAAAGTGATCATTCAAGGTAGATCGATCAGATGGATGATTTTTCTGATGGAATTTGAATTTAAGAGCTTCCATAAGCCAGGAAAGACACATAACACTACCAAATCGATGGCAGTATTCTTGTATGAGAATATCATTTGTAGATATGGATGTCCTATTGAGATAGTATCACATTAAGGTACACACTTCATGAATAAAATGATTAAAATATTGACTAAGATATTTTTAGTTAAGCACCCAAATCCACGCCGTACTATCCTAGGTACAATGGCCATGCAGAGAGTAGTAACAAAACAATCAAGACAATTTTGACAAAGATAGTCCAGAAAGAGCAACATCAGTGGGATGCAAATCTTCAAACAACATCATGGGCTTATAGAACTTCCTACAAGGTTACTAATGGTATGAAACCTTTCAGAATGGTCTATGGTATGGAGGTAGTGGTTTCGATGGAGCTCTCAATCCCAAGTCTCAATTTAGCAGTGGAACATGGCATGTACTTCAACACAAATCTCAAGCAATGCCTAGATGAATTATTGTGTCTAGATGGTATGCACCATGCTAGAACAAGAAGTAGTTCAACAACAAAGAAAGTACTGGCATGACAACAAAATTAAAGTTAGGGAGTTTAGACAAGGGGACTTAGTGTTATTGTACTAGTCTAAGCTAGGCCCTAAGAAACCCAATCTAAAAATAGCTTAGTCAAGACCTTATGAGGTTGATTGAGTCTTCTCAAATGGCATAGTACAATTGAAAAATCTATCTAGGTTATTGTTGCACCAGGGATCGACAATGGCGCTAAGATCAAACTGTATAACCCCATGACAAAGGGAGCCTCAATAACACAATCTCTGGAGATCAATGCAGACTCTAAAAAAGAACCTCTGAATCTATTTCAGATTGTCAAATATTAGACATTGAAAATATTCCAAAATTCCAAGAAAGGGGGAAGGAAATTTAGACGGTGAAAATCGTCCCTAGGCTAGAGTTCTGACTGGCGGCTCAACTAGTAGTTACTGTAGTAGCTACAAAGTGGAATATCAATTAGAGATGCAATCCTACACCTATATATAGGGTCCATTACTTCACTTGACGAGGAATGACTTCGGTGATGTATTGAGAGATATTGGGAGTGACATGCTATTGTATCATGCTTTTATACTCTTTTGCCTATAAGCTCAGAGCAATCCTTTAGATCATACTATACTTTATTCCATTTGTATTGATGTAAATATAATCAAGTTCTAATCTATGTGTCATTTTTGTTTCAGTCTAAGCTAGAAACTAACTCTAACCCAACTTAGAATAGTTGTCTAGAAGAGATCAGCTTATTCCAATGCCTAAAGAGTATAGAGATGTGTTTGCATGGTCCTACAAAGATCTCACAATGTAGATCCAAATATTTTTCAACATACCATACCCCTTAAGAGTGATGTAAAGCCTTGCAAACAACGTCCCTATACCTATAATGAAACTTTTGCAAAAAAGATCAAGGAGAAGATAGACAAGCTTAAATAAGTAAAGTTTATCTATGAGATTGAGTACACAGATTGGATGTTACCGATTGTGGTAGTACCCAAGGAAAATAGGAAATCACAGACAATTGTCCCCTAGCTATTACAGATCATATGATAGAGCGAGTTGTAGAAAAGGAAGCTTATAGCTTTCTAGATGGCTTTTTAGTCTATAATTATCTTGGTATAAAGCTAGAGGATCAGCATGAGATGGATTATTCTATGAATGGGACATATTTGCTTACATATTTTGCTTAACCAATGCACTTGCCACATTTCAAAGACTGATGAATCATGATTTCAAGGAGTATCTAAGACAATTATTAGAGATTTGCATGGATGACTTATGCGTGCATTCTCTCCTTAGGAATGAGCACATAGAGCACTTGAAAAAGACCTTTGAGAAGTGTATACTGTATCATATTTTCTTAAATCTAGAGCAATGCTAGGAGAAATATGAACCCCAAAAGGGCCCTTTAGGGTCAAAGATGCTTTTGGAATATACTCTCTACACTAATGAGAATGGACTTGTGGCCATGGTTGCACAAATTTTTGCATTTCTTTCAAATGTCCATAAGTTGATCATTTTAACTTCAAGTTTGTCGAACAATAGTGCATTTGGATTGCATTGCTGAGCTCTTTTAATTAGTTATGTTACATGATATAGTTTTGAGGTACGTAGATATGGGCTATCCATGCCTCCCCCCCCCCCCCCCCCCCCCTTTTATGTTATTTTGTTGATTGAAATCTGATTTGTTACTCTTACAAGGCCCCTTTGGGGTTCATATTTTTCCAAATGACATGTTTTCATGGTAAGACAAGGAAAAATTATAGGGTACATTGTGTCCAAGAACAGCATTTTCGCAGATCTTGAGAAGACTCAAGTGATTGTTTCTCTACCAAGACCTACAAAATATAGGGAGGCACAAGCCTTTATGGGCCATTGCGGATATTATCGACAATTCATTTACATATATGCCATTATGGTCAAACCTCTCTACTCTCTTATCATGAAATTTGAGTGGACTGACAAATGTGAGAAAGCATTCCAAACATTGAAGCAATGATTGATCTGATCCAATTTTGAAAGGTCTTGATTGGAAAAAAATATTCCATGTGCACATCCATGCATCATCTTATGCTATAGGATGCATTCTAGCATAGCCTGGAGAGAATATGGGTTCTCCTATAAGTTACTCTAGTAGATAGTTGAATAGTGCCAAAAGAATTACATGACCATAGAAAGGGAACGGCTAGGAATGGCCTATGCTATGAAACGTTTTAGACACTGCCTTCTTACACACAAATTTGTATTGTTTGTGGATCATCAAGCACTATTGTACTTGGGGAACAAACCTTTCCCCAAGTACATCAAGCCTGGAGAGAATATGGATTCTCCTATAAGTTACTCTAGTAGATAGCTGAATAGTGCCAAAAGAATTACATGACCATAGAAAGGGAAGGGCTAGGAATGTCCTATGCTATGAAACGTTTTAGACACTACCTTCTTACAAAAAAATTTGTATTGTTTGTGGATCATCAAGCACTATTGTAATTGGGGAACAAACCTTTCAATATATGGTGTATTGCTAGATGGTTCATCACATTGCTTGAGCTTGATTTCATAGTGGTGGTGGAAAAAGGAACAACACATCAAAGGGCTAAACATTTGTCAAGATTGACTCTTGGAGAAGCAACTATTGGGCTTGATGACTTGGTTGAATCTTATCCTTTTAGCATTGAGATGGTTCAAAATGAAGTGAATATGTTATACCTTTGCTCACCATTGGATCATTACAAGTTGAAAGGTATCCATTCATCATTTAGAAAACTAGAACATTTGAGCTACTAGGGAAAGGGTTATATAAGCAAAAAATGATGTTATATAAGGCTATGTATAGAGCCAAAAAAGAGACATGTGTATTTGATCCAAGCTCGTGTACAAACAATAGAAATTCACAATGGGAAAACACATATATACCAAATATTGATGAGACTAGGTGTCTATTGGCCTAAATTTTTCATGGGTACATTAGTTCATGTGGCATTTGTGTAATTAACGTACCTATAAAACATGCTACACTGCTCAAAATCATGGTAGCACCTAAATGGAGCTCATACATTGTGGATTATCTCACAATGGGAACCTTGCCAGAGGGTTGAGCAAAGCCAGGACTCTAAATCTACTGAGACAAAAATAAAGAATTATGTGTTGATTGAAGATTATCTCTGCAAGAGATGAAAGAATGATCAACTATGGATGTGTGCCATAGGAGGTGAATACATTCCAATTCTAGAGCAAGCTCATGTTGGACAAGCAGGTGGACATTTACTGACCAAACTACACAAGAAGTTCTTGTTGTAGGAATTTGGTGGCGTACCTTTTTCATGGATGTTGTAGCATATGTAAAAAGATGTGACGATGTCAGTAAACAAAGGTTCTTATACAGAGAAACAAAATGGCTTTACGACCAATGATGGGCTCTAGAGCATTTACCAAATGGGGCATATATTTTATTGGGCCTATAGAACTACCAACATCTTGTACACATTCATAGCATATCATAGTGGCCATAGAGTATTTGACCAAATGGGTTGAAGCAAAAGCAACACAAAAGAACAATACAAAAATGATAGTGCAATTCTTGTATGAGAATATATTTACAAGATATGGGCTCTCGATTGAGATAGCTAGCAACAAAAGGACTCATTTTATCAATGAAGTGATTGAATTCTTGCTATATGAATTCATGGTAATCATTGTTAATCATCACCTTATCACCCTCAGGCTAATGAACAGGCTAAGAGAACAAACAAAATCCTATGCACAATTCTCACAAAGATAGTGAGTTAATCAAGAGATAATTGGGACCAAACGCTACATTCAGCGTTATGGACATACCGACTAGCTTACAAAACATTGACTGGAACAACGTCTTTTAACATAGTGTTTGGTCTTAATTCCATAGTGCCCATAGACTTTTTGATTCCCATGCTTAGAGTAGCCAAAAACTTAGCATGGACATGTCACGAACTCTCAGAGAGGCTAGTTATTGTCAAAAGGCTAGACGAGACATGCTTATGAGCTATCATAAGTATCTATGGCCAAAAAAGATGCATGAAAGAATTTCATGATCAACATGTAATCAATACAAAGTTCAAAATGTTGTGATGCCAAGCTCAACATGTACGACTCTTGGATGACTATCATTGAAAGTCATCATCACTGGTGCGCCTTGGTGGATACATATATCTTTGCCATTGATACTACAATTGGACTACACTGAGTTGGTCTACCTACCGGAGTGATGGAACACTTGCCTACACACTTCACTCACTAGTGGCTCTTACTAGACCGTTGTACTAGTTCCTTTTTATGTTGTACTTTCCCTTATGTTTGGTAGACCACTTATCTTGAGTTTGTGAAGAAAAAGAAGTACAGTCTTTTGCCTTTATATTTATGTGTGTGTGTGCTTGCAAGATGTCAAGCTCTCTCCTTCTCTATCACTTGACATGGTATTAGAGCCAGGTTGTGCCTGGTTGTGTATGAGGAGCTTGGAGTAGCAAGCAAGAGAAGTCTAGGAAGCGGCTTCAATATTCTCAGAGCCATTGCCAATGATCTCAGATTTAGGTGATTCTACTTGGAGAGTGTGCGTCTCAAGGTTTTGGAGTCAGAGTGCATTTGCGTGCAAAAATGCTAAGGTTTGGGATTCTATAGATCTACATATAGGTGGTGCAAAAATATTTGGTTTGGCTGCAGTGTGTACATACACTGTTTTTATAGTGAAACAGGTTTATGTACACAGATTGTGGTTACAACAAAGTTCCCAATCATCCTTAGGAGATTGAGCATCATGTACATGCCCAATCATAGTGTCTTGTACACTGACAGAAAGTCAACACATGACCTTTTGAGCTCCCTGGTTCCAATACTTAATTGTCTTAAATTGTGTAGCACTCGCACCTTCCTCTGGCAATAGTGGTGCTACCTCATGCTCTCCATAAATGTAGTCCCAATAACCTTTGCCCATAAGGAAATTGGTCATTTTGAACTTCCAAGCATGGAAGTTGTTCTTGTCTAGTTTCTCATTGACAACCTGGTTAAGCCCATCATTGTTGAATGACATGTTTCAAACTTTACACAATCTTTGAACAACCTGCTACAAATAGTTAGCTACCACCTAAGTTGCCAAATTTGAATGTTGATTATGCTGATGGTGATAGTAATGGTTCTAAGTAAAGTTTCAATGAGGAGTTTGACATACCCACTGTGAAGACTCCGGGTGCAAGAAGAATGCAAGCATGGAATAGGGCACCTGAAAGTGATCCTAGACCATGCAGTTCAAAAAGAGCAAGAAATCATGTGTAGAGATTGACTTATGACAGTTATGTAGCTCGTCATTGTGCATTTATGGCAAAGATTATAGAGGAAGTAGAACCCACATGTTTTGAGGATGTTGTAAAGGATGAAAAATAATGACAAGCTATGGACAAAGAGATGGATGCACTTGATGCAAATGGAACATGGGAATTGGTGCCATTACTAAAGGATAAGAAGGCAATTGGATGTAAGTGGATTTACAAAATAAAGCATAATGCTGATGGTAGTGTGAGTAGGTACAAGGCTAGACTTGTGACCTAAGGTTATGGGATTGATTATGAGGAGACGTTCAGCCCTGTAGCTAAGATGGCTACCGTTTGTGTGTTTATTGCAGAGGCTGCCACATTAAAATGGGTGTTGAAACAAATGGATGTAAAGAATGAATTTTTGAATGAAGACTTAGAGGAAACTGTGTATATGGAGCAGCCACAAGGTTATGAAAATATGAGGCTATGTGACCTTGTATGCAGGTTAAAGAAAGCATTGTAGAAGCAAGCACCTAGAGCTTGGTATGAGAGGATTGTGGCATTCCTCATTTCATTGGGCTTTGAGATGTCTGATGCAGACCATTCATTGTATGTGCAAAAGAATGAGGCAAGAATTGTGGTAATATGTATCTATATGGATGATTTGATTGTTGGAGGTGATAATGTGGTTGAAATAGAGGGCGTGCAGGCCCTACTTATGCAAGAATTTGACATAAAAGACTTAGGAGACTTGCGGTACTTCTTGGGCATTGAAATTATTTGCACAAAGAAGGTGTATGGCTATCACAAAGGCAATATGCTTTGGATATGTTGAAAAAGTATGGTATGGATGATTGTAAGCCAATTGCAATGCCATTAGATCAAAATTTGAAGTTGGAAAATGATGCAGGCCAAGTGCTTGATAATGCTACCATATACATGAAGATTGTGGGTAGCTTGATCTACTTGACTATCTCGCGTCTAGAATTGAGCTACATAGTTGGATTGGTGAGTCAATTTATGCAGACTCCCAGGAAACTACACTTGGATGAAGTGAGGTGTACTTTGTGCTATGTGAGTGCTACTTTGGATTATGCACCCTTTTATAGGGATGATCTGAAGTTTTAGCTCTATGGCCACACATATGCCGATTGGGATGGTCGTACATATGAACATAGGTCTACCAGCGGATTCATGTTCTCACTTGGGAGTGCTGCTATCACATGAAGCAGCAAAAAGCAACCTACAATTGCTCTTTCGAGTACACAGGTAGAGTACAGGGGTGTTGCATTAGCAAAATGTGAGGTAGCATGGCTGGGATTGCTACTTCACGACTTTGGAGTACAAGTACAAAGGCCGGTTGTCATCTATTGTGACAATCTTAGTAGCATACAGTTGGCACAAAACCCAATGTTTCATGCCAGGACAAAGCAGATCGAGGTGCACTACCATTTCATAAGAGAGAGGTTCTTAGCAGGTGACATCCACCTACAGTACGTGACAACAGATGATCAAGTTGCATATATTTTCACGAAGGCCCTTGGAGCGGCAAAGCTACAACGGATTTGAGAAATTCATGGCATACAAGAGATAGCGTTGAGCTTGAGGGGGAGTGTTGAGATGTCAAGCTCAACATGTACAATTCTTGGATGACTATCATCGACAGTCATTATCACTGACACGCCTTGGTGGATACGCATATCTTTGCCAGTGATACTACAACTGGACTACACCAAGTTGGTCTACCTACCAAAGCGATGGCACACTTTCCTATGCACCTCACTCACTACTGGTTCTTACTAGACCGTTGTACTAGTTCCTTTTTATGCTGAATTTTCCCTTATGTTTGGTAGACCTCTTATCTTGAGTTTGTGAAGAAGAAGAAGTACAGTCTTTTGCCTCCACCTTTGTGTGTGTGTGTGTGTGTGTGTGTGTGTGTGCGCGCGCGCTTGCAAGAGCTCAAGTTCTCTCCTTCTCTATCTCTTGACACAAAAGGAGACTGTGTATTGCTCTACACCTTGAAACAATAGTCCAACAAATTAAATAAGCGAGGTAGTGGTCCATTTGTGATTCATGACATATCATCAAGTGAAGCCATAAAGCTTGCTACATTAGAGGGAGAGAAAATATCCAATTGGATTAGTGGTTCTAGGTTGAAGAAATATCAATTGCCACTAACCACTAAAATGTTGGAGAAGATCCAACAAGTATTGGACATGAAGAAGCAAGCCTAGTCTATTCAAACACTGGCTCAGGAGAAAGCTAAGTTGTGGATTTTAAAGTGCAAAGAACATGGCACCAACTTACAAGTTATGCCCCAACCAAAAATGGCACCTCCCTCATTTGAAGCAATTTAAATAGAGTACAATTGGCTTGGAGGTATGGATTAATATACAGCCTCCAAACTTGGATCGATATAGCAAGAATTTGTGGACACATGAGCTAGGTCAAATGTCATTAAATATTTTACGTACATAAAGATGACAAATGTACCTCTAACAACAAATTAGATAGAGCTAGAGGCTACAAATCATGAGAAGATATTCACCTTAGTTTCATGTCATGGTAGATATAGACCTCAACAAAGTACTCATCTTAGGTGTTCCTTGGATGCAAATTTACAAAGCAGGCCTGGATTAGCATAAGGTTCCTTAAAATTTAAACTTAATGACACCTCTTATGTCAATCCATTAGCAAAAAGTGATCATATGTAGAAAGTTCAATCCATTGTTGAAAATCCAAACCAAGTAATGACACCTGTGTTTGTATGACACTTCAATGGAAAATCCACAAGACATGTATGGATAAATAAATCAATCATGGAAAGAAAACCTAATCATATATGGATACCCAAGCCCACATCTCCAAATGTAGCGACAAAGACAACATGAGAGAATACTCCTCCAAGATCTTGACAACTTCAGAGTAGTTATACGTGGAAGTGGCATCCCAAATGACAATTGAATTCCACCGCAAGCCAACCCAAGTATCAATGGATTCCAAAGGTAAAATAAATCATTCAACCCCCGACCAACAATGACAACTTGGCAATGGAGGCCAAAACAACTGACTAAATACCCAGCCTAATAGTCTCCATCAACTATGACTACCAAGTACAATTGGGTACCCAAGAAGCCAAAGATAGTGGAAATCATGACAAAGATTTTTCAAAAACCCACAATCAAAGAAAGAGAGTGACTTCTTCAATCACTTTTGTTTGGACAACGTAATATAGATGGAGCCTCAAGAGCAAAAACCATTGAACAATTAGTTCAATACCCACATCTTACACCACAAATTGTTATCCCATTCATTTCTCCATTGGTATAATAGGGCCACATTACACCGCCTTGCATAGACACAGCATTTATGCCCATGCACATAGCACAACCTTTCGCTCGGGACAACTCAAAATGGGAAAGGGGGAGTAGCAGCATATGGCTATTGCAAGATGATGAGAAGTGTGTTTTGTTGCTTAATTTTTACTTTTTTCTTGCTTTTTAGTTTGTTTTTATCTCTCATCAGGCATACTAATGAGCCATATTGAGAAAATTTTGATACTCATGATGCCTAGAGTGAGAGTATGTATATATGAGTGTGATGAATAATTTTGGCTAATTTTTGGCCAAATAATAATAAATTTTAGTACATTTCTTGAATTTTAGCTAATACGAATCCAAAATTACCAACGAGATCCATAATTGAATTCTAAAAGCAAACACCAAATTAGCAAATCAAGAGATTTGAGCATGTCAAGTTTTGAAAGAATTGATGCAATCACAATTTTGACCAACTTATGACGAATCAAATTCAGATAATCAAGGGCAAGTAGTGACAAGATGTCCAAATAACGAGCCATTTGAGCCACAGGTGATATGACAAGGCAAGGAATCTAAGATTACACTTGGGGTAAGTCGGATATATATAACCAAGTAAGGTAAAATGGGCCTCATTTGCATTTTGTTTGTGAGAGAGTGAAAGAACTAGGCTTCCTTGCGACCTAGAGAGAAAGAGATAGGCTTCCTACGACCTAAAGCGTGCACTAGTTTTTTGCTTGCTTCAAGCCATTGGAGATTTTTTTCTCCACCATATTTGATAGCTATGATCTACTTACCTTCCTCGACAAGTTTATGTGAGCGGCACAACTAAAAAACACCCAAATTAAAATCAAACAAAAGATTTTGCAAAGTGTTCAAGGTTAGAAGAGGGATCAAAAATAGTCCAAACTCAAAAATATTTGGGTAGAACACTTAGCAGGGCAAGTGCTTCAAGACCATGTCATCAAAGTTCAATTCGGTGATGGAACATGGATCACGATCAATGTTCCTCAATACAAAATTTAGAAAGAATAGTAAATTGCCACAAACCGCACATATACACAATTGCAAAAATAGTAAAAATAGAAGTTTCAACATGGATCGTGATCCATGTTCTCATCTCTCTCAGATTTGGACCAAGAGTTGCTAGTAGTTAGATTATAGCTTAGAAAGATCAACTCTAAAATTTGGATGAGATTGGACACATTTTGACCACAAAACCTCGAATTCTCTGAAAATTAGACTCCAAATGATCATTTTGATCGAGACCAAAGGAAAGCGGTACAAACCCCAAAAGTTGGTGATCATTCACTATAGGAACATGCCTAGATGTTTTCCTGCAAATTTTGTGTGATTTGGGTTCCAAACATGGATTGCAATCCATGACCTGTTCGAGTACCAAATCATCCATACCTATCGCCAGGAACTTGTGCAAGAATTCACTGAATATTTCTATCATACACATTTGAAATGTGGTTGGAGCCTTACAAAGTCCAAATGTCATGACCAGGTAAGTAAATGCTCCCCATTCAATGATGAACATTGTTTTGATGCGATCTTCAATTGATTGTAGCCACTATAACCATCCATAAAGCTATACATCTGATGGCTAGCAATCTCGTCTAGTAGCATATCAGTAAATGGGAGTGGAAAGGAGTTTGATAGTTTGAGCATTTAGCTTCCTGTAGTCTACACATACCCTTAACTTCCCATTTTTCAAAGGAACCACTACAATTGGGAATAGCCAGTGCTTGCAGCCTCATTAATGAACCCCGCCTTTAGGAGATTGTTGATCTCTTCCTTCTCCTTCTTAGCATAGTTAGGATTCATTCTGTATCTTTGCAATCTGATTGGTGGGCTTCAATGATATCTTGTGCTTACACACTTTAGGATCAATGCCTTTTAGGTCAGTGTGTCCCCATGTAAATACATACTTGCATCTTTCAAATAACGATCTAGGCTTTTCCCTAACCTCTTGCTTCGGATTCTTGTTGATCTTGACCATTTTAGGGTTCTCATTCGTGTCGAGATTCCATTCTTCCAGCTCGTGTTCATCTGGGAGTAACTAGTTACGACCCCCTCCTTTTCTTTTGGCCAGTGATTCTACTTCCTTTATTGTACAATTAGCTACTGCATATTTATTTAATGGATCACTTAGATCTACCAATCTAGGCTCCATCTATGTTCTTCTAGAAGTGTGATTCAAATTCTCTTGACTATGCTCTGCTGCTAGTTTGAAATCAAACCTCTCTTTGATCTGATTGTTCTAGTGCACGCCTATCTAGATGAATTGTTCTTTCCCATTGTTTGACTCTATATATATTGGTCTGGATACCGCTTCTTGTATCATTCAGCTTTTTCTTTGTCCATCACACAACAGTCAAATCTATCTCTGTAAGAGGAAATATATACATTGAAGCTAACATCCTCTCAATTTTCTTGGTGCCATATTTCTTACAAAGCTCCTTGGGTGTTAGAGCCTTTTTCCTGCTCCTTGTATTGTCTGTCATGATTTGGATTTGCCTATTGGGCCTCTGAATTGTCAATGTTTGGTTGGCATAATCATGCATTGCACTAGTAGTGTGGAGCCATGGTCTGCTTAGAAGCATTCCATATGCACCATGTACATCCAAAATTAGGAAGCTTGTTTTAAATTTCTCTTTACCCACCCTAATTTGAATATTCTCAATTAGTCTTGTGGCCTAGACTATCATATGGTCAGCCATTCGAACCCTAAATGGGTTGGCTTTAAATTTTGAATTCCCAATTTTTTCCATTGATCCTCTTCAAGGATATTAACTCCAGCTCCCCCATCTAGTAGTACTCCAGATAATGGTTCCCATTGATTTTTGAGTTTTTAATCAACTTGAATAATTGGAACCTCATCATCCCTTATGGCTGCCAAGTCCATTGCTCGTGCTTTAGATTTTTCCTTTCTCTTTTGTTTAATGAACTTTGCAGCTTCTGATAATGTGCGTTTGATGTCGTTAAGCTCTAGTATCAAATTTTGGATTCTAAGTTCACAGACCTTTGCATATATCTCATCCTATTTATTACCAGAGCTATCTCAGTACCTGCCTCTACCCCCTCCAACATTCATGTTAATCTTGCTATGTTTGGAGCCACTTGCCCCCTAAGTCTTTACTGGTTCTAGATTAATCAACGCTATCATAGATATGTCCTTTCCTTTTTGGAAGTGATGAGTCCTTATCCCACAATTGTTCCCTACATGCATGTAAGATTTACAATACATGCATTGACAACATTCGTCTGATTGTTGATCTCTAGATCTGCAATGTGAACACCAGGTTTCTATTTTTCTCATTAAAGGTTTGGTTTTAACACCATATTAGACAGGATTTGAGAATCACCATTGTCTTAAAAATTTGACCATATGGACAAATCTCAAACTATTTATTAAAGCCAACTCCTTTCACAAGTAGTAGTTGAAAAGCTCTTTCAAGTCATGCTCTCAAATATTTGGCTAGGATTTGGCCATGTGGTCAAATATTAAGCTCATTTTGAAAGTGGGAATTGAAAATTTCCCAAATTCACTAATATGGTGTTTTTGCGCCATATCAAAAAAATCTCAGACATTTCTTCCAACTTTGTTGTCCAAGACCCCTTCTTTCCCGAGGGGTCCTCCTAAAAATATGTAAGTGTAGCATATACCAAAGAGGGGATTTTCATATACCAAAGAGTAAAAAAATTACATGGGGTTAAAAAATGAAACTTTGAAAAAAAGTTACAAGTTTATGAAGGAAGAGGGGTCTTTAATTCATGATGAAGTGTGTGTGTAGAGGGGTTTCAAAAATACCTCTTGAATGCACGTGCTATAGATAATTTTGAAAGGTGGATCCCCCAGGCCTTTTTTTTACTCTTAGCTTTATCATTTAATGAACTAGAACTAGAGGTAGTGATGTCCAACTCTTTAGTGGTAGTCTTAGTGTCACTCGAACTCGTTCTGCTTTTGTGTTCCTTTTCCTTTTTTTCCTATTGTTCCAATTTCAAAGCTTGCTATACCAGATCATTAAACTACTTTATTGAGGTCAAAAGCTCTTGTTCCCTCAATTTTTTACTTCAAAAGCCACTAAGGAACCAATCCCTCATTTGATATTTGGATGATAGTTTGTGTACCTATCTAGTAAGCTCCTTAATCTTCTCCACGTAACTGCAAACTGACAATTTTCCTTGTTTTATTTTTTCTAGTTCACACAGAATATCTTCATCTACTTTGTTATCTAAATAATCAAGACTAAATTCTTTGACCAGCTTATTGTATGTTGAGAGTTGGTAGACTCGATAATAGTAGTACCATTTTTGAGCTACATCCTTCAACTTTGTTTGAGGAAAATAGTCACCACGTTCATCTTCATGAATGTTTTTGAGCTCTACATACTACTCAAAAGCTTGAATGTAAACATTTGGGTTTGTCTTTCTTGCCTCCTTTGAACTCTGAAAAGGAAATTTTTAGATTAGTGGATCTACCATGGTGTTTAATCTTATCTTTTTCATATGAGTTGTGTTCCCTGGACTTCTTCTTGCTATAGTGATCAGTGTCTACTTCCCACTAGTTGGTATCATCCATTTTGGTTATTGTATTTGGGTCTAGTTTCCTCTCAATCTTTTGGTCTCTTAACCTTTGACTCCCTCTACTACCTTCACTCTCATCAATGTGCTCTTTGGATTTTTCCTTAGCCTTCTTCTGAGACTCAATAGATCAAGAGTGCCTCACTGCCCTCTCCAATTATTGAGTCCTCCTGCTTTTGAGCCTCCTACTGATCCAAATTTGGATCAATTTCATTACCAAGCTCCATGTCAGTGCAAAGCCCCGCTCTAACTCCTTCTATATTGGGCTAATATTTTTTGGATTCTTCATGAATCTAGCTGGTGACCTTCTACGACGAGCAACTTGTCTGGGTGGCATGACTTCAAGCAACTAGCCCCAAAACCCATTGGGAGAGTGATTCACTGGCAAGAGCTATTCAACTCAAGCCACCATAATTGCCAAAATGGAATGAGTTGATCTCTTCAGATATCTAATCCATGTTGGATTAAAGTTAGTTGTCAGTTGGGATGGATATGCTTTAGACAACACATTAGACAAAGATACTAATACTGAAATGGAAATGGAAATGACACATAAACTAGAAATGGAATTGAAATTGGATTATACTTCGATCAATACAACTATAATAAAGTATAGTATGAGCCAAAGGATTGCTCTAGGCAAAAGAGTACAAAAGCATAGTACAATAGCATATCACTCCCAAGATCTCTCAAGACATCACTCAAGTCATTTACTATCAAATAAAGTAATGGACCCTATTTATAGGTACTAGACTGGGTCTCTGATTGGCTATCCACCGTACAGTTACTGCAATAACTAGCTTGGTAATCATTAATTCAACCGCTAATCAAAACTCCAAACTGGGGACTATTCCCACCATCTACAAGTGTGGCTATTAAGAGCTGATCTTCCTCCTCTGTGAGGTTAGTGGCAATGTATGATGGCTTTGGATCCTCTCGTAGTTCAACTAAGTATATGCACTTGGATTTCTCGGGACCATCATAAGATGTCAGTGGTTCTTTAAGTTCCCACATTGGTTGCTAAACTACGATCTTCCAATCTTGTGTTATTAGAAAAGGGTTGGTGAAATAAAAAGTTGTACTTGACAAAGTATCTATTGACTTGCAGATATGAAAGACCAATGTGTTTACACAGACTGTCATGCCTAGTGTTCAGTCTGTTGGAATGCATGAATGCAAGGTCGAACAACAAAGGTAGTTCTAGGGAAATATGGGTCATTTCTACAAATGCTCTGCCTCCAAATGCACTATCATCAATTTCACTTGTTCCAGAAAGAAGTGGTCAAGGACGCTTTGGATTGTTTTGAATCAAAGCCATAAGAGGGTTAAATCTCTTGTAGTGAGAGGGTGCATCAAATCAGTCTTTGTCTAAGTCCTCCTCACTCTCCATCTTGGTCGTCCTGACTTATTTTGAAGTTTGTTTTTATTTTTGATACTCGCATTCACGTTCCAGTTTTGTCATACTAGATGACGTTTCAGTTGATTCTTTGGTTTTTGCCTTGCTTTGTTTCTTGGGATTTGTCTTTGTTGAAGTAGGTTTTGTATATCCCCATGTGGTCTTGTCTTTGACACAATCTGTTTCTCCTACAAGCATAAAATACTACAATTTATTCCTCATAAGAGGCATAGGTTTTCCTCTTGTTTACCTTTGTCTCCTCACTTGTTTTGCATGATACCTTTCTTATATTTTAGATTTTTGGTTAGGAAACCCATAGAAGACTGCTTGTTTTTCTTTTGGTTTCATTTTTCTCTCAGAACTCTTGGATAGATCATCCTTTGCATCTATCTCTAGAAGTGCATCTTCTTGTGAATCTTAGAGTTCTTCCTCTATTTCATTGCTCAAATCCATGCTGCAAATCTCATGAACTATGCGTTTTTAGTAGGTTCCCGAGTATCTAGGTCCTTAGCCTCTGACCTTGATTCCAAGATAACACTCACAATTTGGAAGGGTACTATATCATAGCCCTCTTCATCAAAAACTCTCATTGGGTGCCTCATTCACACATACATCTAGAGTAACCAATACCTGATTCCATCCAAAAGGTTCAAACAAAACCTCAGGAAATGCTTCAGGAATATAATCTTTATCTTCTATTAGTCTCTTTAAGATGCAATCATCTCTCGCCAAGCTCTCACACTTGAAAGCTCCACACATCCAAAGATATGATTTGGTTTGTAACCATGTAGGTATCTCTTTTTTGTTGACTGTTGCTGACTCAAATTCCTCTACAAGAATTGGACTGACATCTCGATAGCTATGGTCATTCATGTTGATCCTTGTAGTAATCTCCTTGAGCCTTAAGTAGATGTGGTTGTTAGGGATTTCAAATTCATGTAGTCACGTGTTTTTTATGTGATCACAATGTTAATTAAAAAAATTCTCAACTCACAACTCTTCACATTCACAAAAAATGCCCATGTGACTTGAAGACTACCAGACGGTCAGGTCATTTTTGCCCACTAGGCAATAGCCCTAGCCCTTTGGAGCCCTCCCAGATACATCCCTAGCCCTCCGAAGCCTTTGGGATACAGCCTTGGACCTCCAAGAAACATGAGGGGCCCTTTGAGAAATAGTATAATACCCGACAAAATTGATATGTACACAAAAAACAAAAACAAAATAGCGTGAAATTTGTGTAATGATGAGGAGTGCTCCATTTCAAAAATAGAAATGAACCCCAAGCACTTGCACCACCTAAACCCTCCACAAGGATGATTCCTACCCAAACCTGTTTCTAGGCAGATAGACAGGGGAGGTAACTAATCGTAAAATACAACTAAGTTGGTGTAGTGATGAGGAGCGCTCCATTCCAACAATAGAAATGAGCCCCAGGCACTTGCACCACCTAAACCATCCATGAGAATGCTTCCTACCCAAACCTGCTTCGAGGCGGATAGACACCCAAGGGAGGTAATTATACGTGGGCGATTTTATAACGAAAAAAGGCGCAAAAAATTTACATGATAAAGCTCAAGGATAACCCTCAAGATTTAGCTCTAGTGAAGACTCTAGAGAGTGTGCCAAAAGGGTTGTCTAAGAGGATGGGCCATTGTTTATATAGGCCCTTCCAAACTTGGTGCCTATCTGAAAATTTGGAGGGAATTTGAAGCCGACTGGGCTACGAAGGGGGCCCATCGGGCAAATAAAATATCCTACCGAGCAAACAAGGACTGCCGGCATCAATAAGTCAATGTGAATTTGATGTTATTAACACTCCCATGGGGTGTTAATAACATGAGTTATTACCACTTCCCACTTCACGTGAAGACGTGAATGAAATCCCTGGTGGTCTTAGCCCCAATCTTGTACCAATGCATAAGTGGTCTCCCTAAAATGACATCAAAGTTGCTTTTGTTAAAAATAATTATTGTGAAGGTATGCTCGTACTCTATTCCGCTAATGGTTACTATAATTTGCTCCATTATACCTACATATTTTCCAATGTAACCATCTGCAAGTTGCAATTTCATCCTTGTTTTTGTGAGAGCTTATTTTTCCCATTTCTCCCATATCTCCTTGATGGAAATGGTCACTCCAGCACCACTATCAAGTATAGAAATTGTTCTTATCTCTTTGTGTTCCAGTGGCAAGGTAGTATTCCCTTCTTCTCCTTCACACTAATCACCCACCTTGTTTATAGGTATTGGTTTCACATTTGGTTTGTTTTGTGTCATTTGATAATTTAAGGGAATGTCTTGAAGAGGAATTTTCAATCCCACCTTCTCTAAAAAAATTTGCCCAGTTCATCTGACATTATAGGCCTTTGGTGGCCATCATCTATGGAATTGGTTGAGAAGGCACTACCTTGACCTCCAATTTTGTTTCATGTTCTCCTATGAAAGATGACAAAGTCTTCAAAGATGCTTCTATTACTACATCATCGTATAGATTGTATATCTCCACGATAAAACTCATGATCCATGTTGATCTCAGTGATAGGTGAAGACTTAAAAGTCACTACCATTCTTCCTGTTCCTTATCATCTTCCATAAGGCTTGTGGCCATGACTCTTCCACTTCAGAAATTAGTATCATCACTTGTTACTTAGAGTCATCTATGGTATTAGCCACTAGCCTATCTCCCAATGGTGTTGTTGTCTCTGGTCTCATGAGATCATTTGTTTCACCTCTTTAGCGCTCAATTTCTCCACCCCTTTTGTGGATTAACACTTCTTGTCTGTGGATGTTTTGTTTTTTTGGCTCCATTAGAGCTTGAGCTATCTCTATGAGCCTCTTGCATATTTTGATCTCTATTCTCAATCTCAAGATGTGGGTATGTCAACCATCTCTATTCCAGTGTCTGTTTGATTTTTAGTATAGTCTCATAAGCTTGTAATAGAGCCTCAAAGGGTTCTATAACTTTGTCTAGTAAGACTAGACCTCTTGATGATATCTTTGATGACACCACTCCTCCCATTTGCTCTTTGTTTTTATTTTCATGTTTTAGTTGATCTTTGGCCTGTTGTAACTCCATTTCTAAGGTAGTTTTCTCTTTTAGCCTTTTTGATTTCATTTTGTCTCATTTTGCCTTCCATGAGGTTCTTTGAGCCCTTAGTGACAAGCTCTCAAATTTTGTTTGAACAAAAAATTTGTTTTTTCCTTGACATGTGTGTCTTGAGAAACTTGTTGATCTTGAGCTCTTATAACATCATTTGTAAGCTCTATTCTGATTCACTTGAGCATGGAAAAATTCCAACGACATTCATCTTTACTTTTCCTTTGTTATGAAAGTTTTTGGGATAGTCCAAAAGATCACGATCAATTGCACATCCATCATAGAATCCAAAAATCTTTTTACATTCACCCTACTATGGACAACCCCTTGCCCAATGATCACCTCCACATTGATGGCATTGACCTGCATGTTGGGGTGCTTATGGAGCCCCCATTAGCTATCCCAACCTAGGAGGTTAAACTCTAGGTTTATAAGTCTTATTTGCGATGAACATGAGCATGTTCTCATCCATCATGTATTGATTTTTTTTAGCTGTACACCATATGATGGTTCTACAACATCATAGTCTTATAAGGATGACCTTTGTCAACATATACATCACTTTTGAGTTCTCTCCCATAGAACTCAACTGGCTCTTCATAATATGAAGTTGGTGGCAACATTATTTGATTTGCAAGCATTTCTACAAGATGTGTATATCTCACAATTTCTCGATTCTCTTGAGGTAAAAGAGGTTGTTGACCCAACACTAGTTGAGTCTTGTCTCCCCCTTGGGCTGTGTTATTTGGGCCTATTTGGTATCTCAGTGGTGGTGATGATGGTTTCATCCCTGGTTGGAGGTCTATATGGCTTTTCCTTCACATAGTTCTTGTTATAAAAACACTCACTTGTTTCATGGTTGGTCCATTTTTGCTCAATCATACACCACTTAAAAATTCATTTTGTGTTTCCTATTGTTGGTCTAGGCTTAGTGTTACACCATGGGGTGGGATGATCCCCTGCATATGTGTCACATCTCCTCATGGTACATTTGGGTTTGGTCTACTACCTTGGTTCATTGTGGTCACTTCGTTGACCAATTGATCAATGCTTGGTATGGTTGGGGTGTGATTTTTTATTTTTTTCATGGATTCACTGGTCGCAAAAGAGGCACTACTAGTCGTGTTGTTTGTATCCTTTGTCTTCTCTCCATAGGCCTTTTAAATGTCAACTAGATATAATGCCTTTCTTGTGACTTGCTCAAAAATTGTGACTTGCTAAAAAATTGTGCAAGCTCTCAAGTGCAGGCCCTTCTTGAGAGTCTCGTTCCTCAAGCCCTCTATGAAGAGCAAGCTTTCTTGTGACTTGCTCAAAAATTGTGCAAGCTCTCAAGTGCAGGCCCTTCTTGAGAGTCTCGTTCCTCAAGCCCTCTATGAAGAGGATTGATAGTCTCTCATCTTGTGGCAACTCTCTCATTAGACATCTCTCTATGTACTATTTGAAGTGAAGTGAAGCTTCCTTCCCTTTATTGTTCTCTTTTTGCTTGAAAGCATAGATTTGGGACACAATATTATGCTCAATTCACCTTTTAGAGAATCCCTCATCAAATTCACACAAAAATTTCTCTATGTTAGGAGAATCTCTATTGTTCAAAGTTTACAACCATGTCAAGGTTAGTCCTTCCAATGTCAACCCAAATCCTTCATATTGAGTGTGAGAATCTACCACTTGTTCAAATCTCCAAACCTATTTAAAGATGATACTTCAAGTGCAACAATTTCATTTTGGGTTCTGGTTGGGATGGTCACACTTCCATGTTAGGTCCCTCCTTAAAACTCACCTTATTGAATCCCTCAGCCATGTAGGTGTAAGATCTCTCTAATGATGTGTCATATGGACTTTCCTCTATGATTGGCTCTAAGGGAGCCAATGGTCCTTGATCCACATTCTCTTCAATTGAAATGTATTCACTTGGTCTCCTACAGTAGGGTTTCTAATTAGGTAGAATCTACTTGATCTTAAATTCATCAAAAAAACAATTTCTCTTGCAAAACCTTGACATGTTATCTCTTTGGTTGCTTCTAAATCTTTAACTTGGGATCACTTCAAGCTACAATGCTCCAGCCTTCCTAATTTTGATAATAAACACTCCATGGTTATGAGCTTATAGCCGCTTTGCTAGTCAAGATTTTTGAATTGGTCAAACAAACATGCTTTTGTACATAGCATATTTTAGCTTGAATAATACTCTAATGATTTCCAAATTCAATGTTGAAAAGACCTCTATGCTCCTTATCACTATATCTAGCTCTCCGGGGTTGCACTATATGTAATCATGTTAATGTATAACGTGAGTTCAGTAGGAAGGGTTTTTAATGCAAACATTTTAGGTAAATTAACAGAGATACATTAACAAAAGGGGGTTTTTTATTTCATTTTGGAAAAAATCCTACAATGAGGGTTTGTTTTATTCATCTATACATGTTAAAAAAGGGGATTTTTTTAATACCCTCAAAACTCATGTTATATGGGGGGGTTTGCAATAGTGTACCCCCTGAGATCTAGCTATGCTATCACTCTGGTTTCAATATGTGATAAGGGGCATGGATCGTGATCCATGTACCTCAATGGACGTGATAAAACTTTGCTCAGAGCTTGCCCTTGGTTCCTTGATACCAGCTATATACTTTTTATGTGATTTGGATTGATTTAGGTCATTGAAAGTCAACCCTATATCGGACTAGTGCTTTTTTTCACCTTGAACTATATTTACCCCTTTTGATCTACTTTTTGGATTCCTTTTGCAAATTTGTTTTGGGGAATATGTTTTTATAGGTCTCTGCTACAATTTGTACAAGTCTCTATCAAAAATCTAAAATGGGAAGTGTGGATTGCAATCCATGTTCCATCACTTCTGGCCTTGAAAGTTGGCCAACTAATAGACTCCTATTGTTTGAAGTCTATACCCCAAACCTTTGTGAATTTGGACTAGTTTTGGTTAGCCAAAATAAAAATCCTAGGTGTTTTCTAGTGATTTTTTGTTGTCTTCTATTTTAGGCCCTTTTGGTCATGTATTTCAATCTTTTTTGTAATTTTGACCTTGCGAATAAGTTTCTATGCATCTCAGCTACTCACTCTTCAATTTTTAGCCAAAATGTTAAATGAGATACATGGATTGTGATCCATGTTCCACCTCCTTTTGACATAAAACATTGTCAGACTGTAGTGTCTGCTATCTGGAAGCTATTCCCAAAATCTTTTTGGATTTGGATCAAAAAAGTTGAAATCCCCTAAATTTTGGTCAGATAGGCCAACTTTCAGTGATTTTTTACAATTTTCCCCTTCTAAGCATGTTTTGACCCAAAAAATTGAATTCCTATGCCAAAATTGAGGTCATTTGGATTGATTTTGAGTGAGACTGACAACTATTTTGTATTAGAGTCTACAAATCTTTGAAACTGATGAGAATTTGTACAAAACTTGTCCAAATCTATTGAAAATAGACAAAAAGCATGTTCGGCACACACTTAACCTAGGGGAACCATCAAAGGTGGAAGATATTGATTTTTTGACCCAGGAGCTATTAATTGTAACTAATACCTCTTGCTAGCTAGGGAAAGATTTTTTCACATTTTTTGGTCACCACAGTGTTAATAGAATCATCATATAGGTAGCCTGAAAATTTGGGGTCAATTGGACATTGTTTGCTACTTGAAATTGAGTACTCTAGAGTTGAAGAATGCAGATTGATGTGGCTAACTGGTTTGATAGGATTGAAGCAAACTTTTCCATCATGAGTTCTTGTATATCCATTTGGTCCTCATCAGACTAACCTTTGTACTATTGATTTCATGAGAAGATTGGAATGAACTTTGGAAATTGCCAAATTGAATTGACTGCATGTGAAATGGGTTGATATTGAATTGATTGCATGTGAAATGGGTTGATATTGGTACCGAAGCCAGGTATTCCTTTTCATTGAGAAGCTCAAGTCTTTATGTACCTAAGATCAAGCCGTTTTTGTTGCAAATCAAGGCTATAACCGAGAAACTAAGAGTAGAGTATCCATAAGGAAAGTGTAAACCAAGGGAGACCTTTAAAGACCATAGCAGAAAAAGTGACAGACACTTACTCCGACTCAAGTTTTGTGATGTCTTCTTTTTTGACATAGTCAAGGACCAAAACCTCACTCAAGTTCAAGCACATTCTGACCTTTTATAAGACTAACAAGTACGATGCCCATATTTATTTGGATCCTAATGAGGAATATGTCATAAGAGTAGATGACCATACTATTGAGTTTGAAGAGGAAGTTAGAGTGAACAAGCAAGATACCTTCTACATGGACCAAAACGGAGTGCAATACCTTAAGATACAAAACCCAAACAATGTAGATAGATGGGGACTGGAGGTTGACACTTTGATTCTAAACATAACAATGAAAAAAGGACCGCTATTTTTAGAGTTAGAAGGATATGACTTAATAGACGCCCATCGAATGTGCATAATGTGCATACCCATCGATAACCCAAGAGTTGGAGTCTATTGTTGCGAAGATAACAATGTTACAAATTTGGTATGGACTTAACCTCTAATGTGCATACCCATCGATAACCCAAGAGTTGGAGTCTATTGTTGCGAAGATAACAATGTTACAAATTTGGTATGGACTACTCATGCCAAACCATGGCAATTGTCACCCTTGAAAATAATGTATATTTTCAAAATTAGGAAGAAGGGTTTAGCAAAACTTCATGTCCACCTCTTTAGGGATTGTTATAATAACAATAGTTTTGTTATGATGACTCCAAAGGAGATTGAATAGACAAAATACCAAGGAAACTCAATTCGAGAAGTTATTATGGGGACCATCCCTAAAACAAAACAAAACTTGGGTCCAAATGGGAGAGAAGTTGGTAGCATGGCTAGCCAACGTGAAAGTACGGCCTGAGGCAATCACCTCAATGATAGAACTATGGCAAGAGAAGCAAAAACCACCTTGAACAGGGGAAGAATGAGTGACACAAGGATAAGAAAAGGTCCACATGAGTCACACCTACCAAGCTACTAACTTGAAGTCTTAACAAGAGAAACACCAACCAGAAGAGAAAATGTGGAACACAACCGTAGAGACCAATAGATTTCCACAAATGGGTCAAAAAATACAGCAGATCAGTGGATCCGTACGACCACTTAGAAAGCTTTAAACAAGTTCTAAGAGTTGAATGTATTTGAATTTCACACACAAATTTGAGGGGTTTGGGTGACCTTAGAAGGAAAAGATTTGACTTGGTTCCAGACCATGCCTCTTGGATCAATAACCAATCTATTCACCTTCGCTATGAGATTTATTGTTGCTTGCTCAAAAATGGGAATCAAGCACTGTAGCACAAATCTATAGATTTAAAGAAAAATAGGGAGAAACGGTAAGAGATTGTGTGAATCAATTGAGATAATACATTGATAGATTCCCAAAGTTAAAAACTCCAACCGAGGAGAGGTTTGTCTCACTGTTTCTAGAGGGATTACTGAACAAGGGCTTGCATGCTATTTGTATAGCAAAAAACACACCATTTGGGAAGAATGCATCCTGGATCCAATTAACTTGAGTGATAATTGCATGATTTACAAAATGATGAAAGCATTGTCAAGGATTCAGAAAGTGAGAAAACCACATCTATTGTACCAACACAAGTAGGATCCAATTGTGGAAGCTCATGTCAATGCTATACAAGACATGCTTAAGCGCATGAATGACATGATGAATAACATGTAGATGATGCCTATGAGATGCCTATGTGAGGGCCACCTTAAGGACAACCCATGGGACAATACAAACCATTGAAATGGTGTGCCATCAAAGAGAAATGGACCAACCACAAAATGAACAAGTGCTAAACGAACAAGTGCTATTATAAGCCTAAATATGATGAAAATGTCCAGTATGTGCCGATGTGACAACATGGACAACCCATGTATAGATATCCACCAAACATGGCACAAGTTTAGAAACCACCTATGGATATAGAAAGACCACAATCCGTATTAGGCCAACATCCAACACTACCAGGAACCAATGATATACCAGTTAAGTACATGATGCCTAAAGGACAAGTGGAGGAGCAGGCTCTAGTAACAATCATTCCGTATAACGAAACAAGTTTTCTGATGGTGGGAATAGAGGACGAGTGGTATACTCAGTCATCGACACCCGTCACAGTGGAACAAGTTTATCAGGCACCACCCAATGTGACACTAGTTTACTTCATTGCAAACCAAGGGCCTAGACCACCTATGATGAAACCAATGCCTAAACCAAGAACCGGGAATTTCCATAACTACGACGCAAATGACCATTGGAAAAATGATTGTCCTGAGCCAGAGAAGAACGTAAAACCAATAGAGGCATATTGTGGGGAGTGCATCCACACAAGTAGAGACATTTTCTAGAAGATTGTCTTAGGAACCCATCAAACAAAGGAAAGATAGCCATAAACGTAGTTCAAGTCATGCCAAGTAGCTCATCAAAAGGGAAACCCATAGTTCTAATTCAGGTAGTTACGAGGGCACAACAAGAGCTAATTGTGAGAAAAATGTGGACGGTTCAAAGATACCTAATAAATCTTCAAAAAACCTCCAAAAAAGAGCGACGCAAATGATATAATCTTAGAAGACAAAAGCAACAAAGAGAGATTGAAGAAAAAGTAAAGAAGAAGGTAGAGACAATGACACAGACATTGTCTTCGTAATTTAAAGAGTTGAAACAGAGATCGACAAGATTTGTAGAAAAATATATGAAGCAATCAACGCAGTAGCTTTCCAAGCGGGATTGAAAGCGGGTCAGGCATTAGAGACCAAATGGAAAAATTACCCAACACCTGACATGGAAGCCACTAAACTTGAAGCTTACAAGGACTTAGTGCAAATCACACAGTCTATGTTGGAGAAACAAAAATCTCAATTGGAAGTCATAGGAAAATCAACAAATATTGAGACCAAGTTGAACAAAGACAAACCGCAAAAATGATGAAGAGTTGAGAAAAATGCTAGTAGACACTGATACACCGAAACTAATAGTTCCAGATAGTGAGAAGGGGCTAGATAGAGTTCCCTTAGTTAACGAAGACTGGCCAAACCACATCTAGGAATGGGTTAGGGAAGCAAATGACAAAAGCCTAACTTTGAAATTAGCTCCTATCGAAGAGGTGTGCCTAGATCAACCACCCATGGAACTAGATGAACAATCCTTGTATGGAGACTGGGGAAATAAACATTCAAGCTTATCAAAAGCTCGTACACTGTAGAAATTTCCTTCATACCAAGGGGAAAATGAAGAAAAGTCACTTGAGTGTAACCAATAAAATTGAATAGAACAAAGCAAACATTGGATGCGATAATTTTGCAGTCAATTATGTTGACTCAGATCCAATGCACAATCACGTGCAACAACATCTATGGAAAGATCTGCAAGTTACCATAGAAAAGATGGGCTTAAAGGAGGTAACCCAAGAAAACTTAGAAAAATTGCAAAATGAGGAACATGAGAAAAAATTGTCAAATCTATACCCATATTTGGGGATTACTGTGAGGGAAATGAAGGACACACGACCCTTCCAGTACAATACAATGAGGTAATGACTATGGCTATTTTGGATAGTGGAGCAGGCATTGCCATAGCAACTAAAGCTATCTGGGAAGCTTGGGGGAAACCGACAATTAGACAAACATGTATGAAACTGCAAATGGTAGACAAGCATATTGAAAACCAATGGGCTTATTAGAAAATGTGATAGTCAGCTCCTGTGGAATTGACTACCAATACACTTTTGTCATTGTAGATTTTGGGAAGAAACTCAATTACATAATCATCTTAGGAAGACCTTTCATGAGACAAATAAAATTAATCCAGAATTGGAGAAATGATTACCTTGATGTGAAACAAGTGGGATCAATTACTCACGTGAATTTGAAGGATCATCATTACAAAGATGTCTTGAGGACATCAATCCAAGAGCTGGACTCAAAAACCTCAACGGAAACTAAACTGTCATTGTGGATACGTAAAGACACTCCAATTTGGATGTGTGGAGCTTCTAAGTCTGATAGTTTACGAAAACAAGATTGCATATTAGACCGAAAGGTAAATGATGTAGAATACATACCTCAACCATTTCTTGAATATTTGTTTGAACCATTTGAGTGGACTCAATTTTTGGCTACTATGGATGTGTGCGTTAACCAGACCACCCCACACAGTTTTGTGATGAGAACGGATATGACATAGTTCCTATCTAGATGGTAAATATTGAATTGATCGTGGAGCAACAAGTCTTCTCTGATCATAATTATGATGCCATGGATGAGCTAGACGAGGAAACCATCACAACGAAGGAAACGGATTCTGAAAAAGAACATATAAGGACAAAACTTATACTCAAAGGAAAAGAAGAAGAGTTTTTTGAGTTTTCAAATCGGCATCTAGACGCCAACAAAGGTATCGCAAGAGAAGGGAAAATAACATGAAAAGAAAACATCTAAAACCAACGATGGAAAGCAAAACTCAATTCTTAGCGATGATGGATGCATCAAAGACAAAATAACGGGAATATGTTTAGTCATAAAAATATGCATCGATGCACGATTTACACAAAATTGGGCAAACCTGAGGAGATCAATATAAGAGAACCTTTAATGAGTAGAATTAAGCGCAAATCAAAGTATTAGGTGTTGAAACGGACTTTGAAGAAGGTTTGGACTATTGAAATGGAGTTAGAATATGATAAGCCAAGGGAAATCAGTGTTCCTTTTCACTACAAGAAACACACCTTGCAAGATTGACAAATCATTGTAGAGAAACCATTGTGACAGTTGAAAGAACTAGCAAAATCCTATGAGGGACCTAAAAATGCCAAAACAATTGACTTAGTAGAGTCGGGAGAGGATTCAAAACTAGCATACATAGCTACATACTTGTCTCCAAAGGAGGAAGAAATTCTCATTTGAACATTAAAAGAGTATAGGGACGTTTTTGATTGGTCCTACAAAGATCTCAAGGGAGTGGATCCTGAAATATATCAGCATACTCTCCCTATGAGAGATGATGCTAAGTTGAGCAGACAACGACCTTACACCTACAATGAGACATTTGCTAAGAAGGTCAAGGAAGAGATAGAGAAGCTCAAGGAAGTAGAATTCATCTATGATATAGAACTAAAAAGAAGAACTCAAGGAAGTAGAATTCAACTATGAGACATTGCTAAGAAGATCAAGGAAGAGATAGAGAAGCTCAAGGAAGTAGAATTCATCTATGAGATAGAACACACTGATTGGATATCACCTATTGTGGTAGTACTTAAAAAGAATGGAAAACTCAGAGAATGTGTGAAACTCAAGAAGGTGAGTGCAGCCACCATAAGAGATAAGTATCATCTTTCTATCACAGATCATGTCCTAGAACAAATATCTGGGAAGGAGGCTTATAGATTCTTGGACGGATTCTCTGGTTACAATTAGTTAGCCATATATCTCAAATATCAACATAAAATGGCTTTTTCCGTAGGATGGGGAATTTTTTTCTTAAAAGGTCATGCCTTTTGGACCAACCAATGCACCAACAACATTCCAACACCTAATGAGCCATGCTTTTAAGAAGGAATATCTTCAAAATTTCCTTGAAGTGTAAATGGACGATCTTTGTGTATATTCTACAATAAGAGAGAGCCATTTTGAGCACTTATGGTGTGTCTTTGAGAAATGCTATCTATATAGGATTTGTTTAAATCCAAAAAAATACATATTTATGGTTAGATAGGGCAAAATTCTTGGACATATTGTCAGGTCCATGGAGAAAGTAGCAGTAATTATTGAGCTCTCAAGACCAATAAATGTCAGGGAAGTTCGGGCATTTATGGGGCAAAGTGCTATTATCGTAGATTCATCTACATGTATGCAATCATTGAAAAATCCATTTACAAGCCGTGTCGCTCATTTTGAATGGATTGATGAATGTGAAGAATCATTCCAGAAGCTCAAACAAGCCTTGATGTTAGCACCAATATTGAAGACTCTAGATTGGAACAAAGTTTTCCATGTGCATGTCGATGCTGCAAATTTTCCTATTGGATGCATATTAGCTCATCCAAGTGATGGGACAATGGACTTTCCTATCTCCTATTCTAGCAAACAATTAAACATAGCTGGAAAGAACTATGCCACCACCAAAAGGGAGGGCTTGGAATGGTGTATGCGGTTAAGAAATTTTGACACTACTTGTTAGCTTTGTCTTTTTTGTAGACCACCAAACCTTACTCTATCTAGTTAACAATTCATGAAATACAGAAAGAATAGTAAGATGTTTTATCATCCTACTAGAGTTTGACTTCACAATGGAAGTCAAAAAGGGCACCTTGCGCCAAAGAGCAGATCATCTATCAAGGATCACTTCAGGAGAAGCACCAAAAGGGGTAGATGATGATCTACCAGATGCTTATCTGTTCTCCATGGAAATGGTTCCTAAATGGTATGAAGATCTTGTATCTCTAATGACCATAGTGCAAGTAGATTCACAGATACCACTTCCTATTACACCACAATTGATTGAGCAATTATCCATATATCAATTTCTCGCTAGAAGGATTTATCGGAAAGACAAAGATGGAATTCTACTGTTTTGCATTGGCCCTAAGGAACATGCAAGCTATTTGAAACAAGCTCATATGATGTTTGTAGGACTCCACTTTGTGAAAAACCAAACCTTACGACGATTAACCTGTTGGGGTATAAAGCCCAATGTGGTCGCCCAGGTAAGTGGGCGGGCCGCCAGGTATGTACACATATTCTTTTGTAAAAACCTAATAAGAATTCACTATGCTCTACACATTACAGTAGAGCAAGTTCACCATATCGTCGTGCTCTTCTTCTTGCACTCTCTCTCGCGTCGCACTTCCGCTCGTACTCCTTCCACTGAAGCACTCAAAAATATTCAATTAGGTGCCTGCCTTACTATATACCTTGGGTAGCTTAGCTTGGGGTTTGCATGCCTTGCAATAAACCTTGGGTAGCTTAGGGCAAAGGTTACGTTACGGCAAAATAAAGCGAGGCAGGGTATGTTTGTCATTTCATTCCGTTTATAACTCATATCAAGGTAACAAAATCATGGGGGGGTTGGGTTGGGAAAAGCCCAACCCCTGAAAATGTTCTCTGCGTTACCTTAGCTGAGAGCTGCCAAAGGGTTTATTACACTACACCATTAAGTACTGATGATAGTGACCACCAGGGTTATGTTAATGAAGGTTTATTGCATCATTTAAGTGAATACAAGTCAAGATTATAGAAACATAGGCTTATGGGATAGCTACACCTGATTCTAAACCAATTAATGCAAATACGATCAAAAGGGGAACAAGATGTGCTAATAGCAAAATACCCCTCATGGATAGCATGGTCCAAGCAAAGCCACTCAAAATCTTGACTAAACTATGACCAGCCATCATATTAGCAAATAAGCATATTCCTAAGCTTAGTGCACGAAAACGATAGAAGATTAACTCCAAAAGTACTAAAAAAAGCGCTAACAGCAAAAGGACCCCTAGCAGTAATAAAGGACTGAAAGGATGAAGCCCATGTATTTAAGACCCTACCACGGTAGTTCTAAAGAAAAGGGAAAATAAAGGACCCAAAATAATAATAAAATAACTTGTTACCGTAAAACTATAGGGTATCATACCTTATAAATTGCAAAATAATAAAAAAGTAAAAGTAACAAAGATTAGAGGAAAGAACTATTATTTCAAAACGCCGCTAATTTATTCGTTCACTAGGTTAGGCACAAAATCATAAGTCATCTCTACTAAAGATTACCAAGCATTCAGTATTAAATGTCCTCCATCCGAGGTCACCAAGTGAACTAAAAGCAGGATTAATCCAATAGTAGATAGCATAGATAAAGAGGAATTGATAAATAAAAGATACGGATTTCCTATATGGATGGGAATCAATGGAATGATGGCAAATTGTTCCAGTGGACTATAAGCCGTGGTAAGTTGAAGGAGTTTATTTCGACATAAATGAAAGGGGTTGTTTTTGTCTTGGCATTTTTCAGTTTAATAAACCAAACCCCTTTTGCCTTTCGAGCAATTCTTTTCTTTTACTATCAAAGACGAGAATGGGAATGCTAGGGTATTTTGAGTCATAGGGCAAAAACGGGACACTTTTGGTTTTGCGCTATTCCCTTCTTAAGCTACCCGTCTGAAGCAGGTAGGCCTAAAAGACAGGACCTTACCCTATAGCAAATGTACACTACTAAAATGCCATTGCAATATGTTCGGCTAGGGTTAGATTTGTTTTGCGCTCATGTAGGGACTCGGGTTGTCGGCCTGAAGCCTTAAAACCGCGTAAGATTTACCTTTCTTGAATGAGCGGAAAAGGCTATGCTCTTTTACTACACCAAACTAAACGAGTAGCTATTATGTATTTTGGTACAGTTTTTTCTTTTTAAAGAAGAAACAACAACAAGAAAAAAGGAAGAAACCAACGAGTCTAAAAGTAGTACAACGAGTCCAAATCCCTAGCAAAAGAAATAAGTAGCAGGCCATCGCCAAAATTAAGTCTGTTTGCGCTAGGGCATAAGTGCCGGTACAATTTATGAAGGTGTGACTCTTGATTAGAGAAGGCCTTGGTCTCTTCTCCATAAGTGGAACCGCCAACGTCAAGGCCGGTTACGAGATTCCGTACCCCGGCAACCTGGGATGTCGTCCGTGCAGCCATCCCTAAGAACAAGGTAAGTCAGAAAGTAAAGAAACCTGTCGGTAGCGCAATACGTAATGTGAAGGAACTGGAGATTACCACGCAATACTTATTCTCAGGGACCAAAAAGAAGGCCAAAGGCGTAAACTGGTTAACTTAATTCCACCAGCCCGTAATTTGTAAACAAATTGGTGACGCAATGCATAAAAACAAAATGCTACAAACGTTAGACGGCGATGGCAGTAGCAAGAGTGGAATAATTTAATAAGAATATCACGGATTGAATGTTCATACTCGTGGAGCGACAGAGTGCAAATTGACTGTTCACACCCGTAGCGTAGAGCAATAAAGTTTGGGGGGTTTAATTAAACCGTTAGTGTTTGTCTTTGTAGAATAACAAAGAGTGGGTTGTTTAGAGCAAGTGCAACGTACTTTGAGCGGAAAACACAAACCGAAGGCGTGAACTAGAGTCAAATCTCATAGCTGAACCCTAGTTTTAAATTCGAAACAAAGCCTTATGGGTTAGTATTGACTTTATATCCAATTGTTTACAAAGAACAAACGGATTAAGCTTCCATAGACTTGACTTGATTTCGTTGTTCGGCTTCTCATTTTGTTCTCAATATTTATGGCAGTTTTTTTAGTAAAATTTTATGTAAGCCGTGTCGAATGTTAGAATCCTGATTAACAAAATGCGCCTCTCTTGTAGTTTCCAAAGATTCCCTTGCTTCCAAAGCAAAGCCTCCTTGAAAGTTTATAAAGGGTGATTCCCTTGCCTCCCCAAAGTAGCTTTTGCCTAAACATTTTTAGATTCCTTTGCCTTTTTTAGAGTTTCTAATGATTTTATGCCTTTGTTAGCCACATCTCTATGTTTATAAGCATAATAATAGAATAAAAAAGGGGTTCTTTAATTAAGATCTACTAAGAAGCAGAAACACACTACTATAAGCACCAGATGAGTAATAAACAGTAATGAAATCCCCCTAACCTAAAAGAGTTAGTGGCTGGCTTGTTTTGTTTTCCCTAGCGACACCATTAAGAGGACTGGGTGATTGTGATTAGAGATCAATTCACTGTCGCTTCGAGTACACGACAAGGTTACGAAACCCGTCATGGCGATAACATGGTAATTTAGAAACAAGGCGTGTATGAGGAACTATCAATGTCTACGGTTTGCGTTGGGATTGCCCTTCGGGACTTCAGGGCTCAACCAATTAAACTCTCGGTGTCTACGGCGTTAGAATGAACTTCATGCATCCATTTATTTCTACGGAATTACCAACGCTAGACTGGACGTATTCGACCATGCGCCCACATTATGTAGGGAAAACCAGCGATACTTTTTAAGAGCAAAGGGTACAGGAACGTAGTGGCGTTCTCAACTCATTCCTCTGATCCCAGTATAAATTGGATCGGCGAGAAAGGTTAACCCAACCCTGCTTGACACTTTGTGCCCCTCGCTCCCTAGTCTTGGCATAGGATTTAAAACATCGAAAAGGTGGGCTATAGGAAAAAGCGTAGGGAACCGCTTACTTTAAATAAAACAAGAACTGAAAGAAAGAGGACTGAACATAATACCGGGTGGAAGATACATGCTTTACCTTGCAAGTTGTGAAAGCTTTCTTCTCAATAAGAGTGAGAGTTAGTGGTATATAGCTTTATCAAAGCCCGAAATGAAACGATGTTGCACTGAAGAGGACTTGAACCCCTAACTACCTGGTTCGAAGCCAGGGACTCTATCCAATTGAGCTATCGGTGCGGGGGGGTTGGGTCAAGGAAAGCCCAACCTTGGAAATGTTTTTTGCGTTATTTCAAAATGAGTTTACGTAATTAAAGAAAATTAACTCAATTAAAAGACAAAAAAGTCAATCTTTGTCGTTGATGATCTCTCGGTTGGTTACCGAATAATTTAACCATCCCTTCCCTAAAAGAAAGTAATTACTTGATATATGTAATCCGTAATATTCGGATTCAGTCGTCAGCTGTGGTTTTTACCCTCCCCAGGGTGTCCGCTCTGCCCGTGAGACGGTTTTTTAACCACGACGTCTATGTTTAAGTTTAAAGGCAGTCCCTTTACGAATCCGGCTTCTAAGCCTATGGAACTTAACGAAAATCTGGACAGCGTCCCTGGCTTTATTATGAACGGCTTGGATTTTATCCGCCTCCTCCTACGAAACAGTTATTTCTGTTTCTGGATTCAGCGGCATGTCTTGCTCAACAAAAACTACTTCTGGAGTCGAAGGCAAGAACTCAAACAGGGCTTTATACATGTCAATGAAAGGTTGCGCCTGGGAGACTATTTGCGCGGCATAATGCGCTATCACTTCCTGGGAGAAGGGGACCTTCAAGAGGAGTTCTATGCCCTCTTCCGAGGACATGCTTAAAGGGAGAGATACCCCAGAGATGAGCATCAAGCCAAGAATAAGGTCCTTATGGAACGACGTGAACAGACGGGAGTTTGCCTCCTTAAACTGTACTGAAATCTGAGCCCATTCCTGCATTGTGGCTTTGCTGACTATGGAGGGGTTTAACTTGGCAGAGATAGAGTTTACTAGATTGTTTATTTGCGCAGGCTGCAGTTGTGAAACGAATTCATAACCGTTCTCAGCGCTGGGCAATCTGCCTTGTTGGCAGGTTTTTAGTATTTTATCACAATCTTGCCAAGTTTCAAATAAGATTGAACGGCAATCCTCCTCCTTTAGTTGCATAAACTGTGAATGTGAAGACGCTTGAGTTACTATTGAAGAACTACTAGCGCCCATATTCATACAGTATGCTGTTCCAGCAAACCCAAGTCCAATTAGATTTAATAAAATTAAAAAAAGAGCAACAAACAAGAATACCTTTCTCAACGAAAGAGATGGGTAGCTAAAGTAGTAACGAGTTGAAATCCTATACGGGTCGTAGTTATCAAGTATTTTGCTTGCGTAAGTCAGGAATGATATAATACGTAACGTGACGTATAGGATACGATATAGGCTTTGTTTTAAAGTGATTAAACTAGATGAGAAGCCACGCTGCAAAATAACTCCTTTTCGCCATGCATAGACCAAGCCGACGATTAAGACAAATAGAAAAACAATTACTTCAACGAAAGCTAAAATAAGCCCAATTCCCGCTATAGCCCTAGAAAAATACAGTTTCGACTTTCGTGAAGAATTAAGAAAAGATGTAAACTCTTCGATCCTTGAGATACTCTCCGACAAGAAAACTTTTTCGTTTCTAAAACAGCAAGCAAACTGACCCTTATGAATGCCAGCGCTTGAGCAAAGGGTTTGGGCAGTCCAAATGTCTAGCCCATCAAAGGAATATGTACTCACATAGGGAAGGGACCCTGATATGTAGGCTTCCTATGTCTCGGGTGCTTTAGAGGGCCCAGCGTAAATGCCAGTGTGGCAAGCCACCATGTCTACCTTGCTCAGGGAGAGTTCCTCTAAGAGGATTAAACGGTCAATTGCCGCCCTTAGAACCCCCTCAAGGTCGCGCCTTAGATTGGCTATGGTAGCAGCCCCCCGCCTGTTCTTCGGCTACAGCCTAAAGTGGGTAACCCATCGATTCTGTATAGGTGGTAGCAAATAGGTGCCGTACTGAGCTCTTTTGGTTAAAGTAGGTGCTTTCCCTTGGCCAGAAGAGCCTATAGAGCATGTAGCATGCATTAACTGCTGCTGTTCACTCGTCGTTGAGTCACTTGACCAGGCCCCGGGAGCGACTCGGGGTGGCGGTTAGCCGGGTTTTCCCTAGCTTAAGGGACCGTGCCAAGGGGTAAGGCGTCCCGTCCAATGTAGTGCTGGGCTCAAGGCAACAGGGAAGTTTTCATTACAATTTGAATTTCCTAGCCTAGTTATAAATTTAATGTGCTAATCTGTATACGAATGGAGACGATCGGACTTGAACCAATAACTTCATGCTTGCAAAACATGCGTTCTACCGATTAAACTACGCCCCCGCCCTCATTTCATGTGCAACACGTATCATATAGGCAAACAAAACTTTTCTTTTAAAGCAAAGAATTTGTGTGGCTAGCGCCATGTAGTCCTTATTCCACTGATGCTCAGGCGGAAGACCCGAAGCTCTAAAAAAAGGTCGGCACGCGTAAATCGACTAACTGCTTCTCTCCGGACGAATCCAAAAAAACAAATTAAACGACTATTCTTTCGAAAGCTCTTTTAAGACGCTACGAATAGATAGGCATGGTCAAATGCTAAAAGGGTAATCCATGATAGATAGATAGAAAAGGACGCGGTAAAGGGAGGAATCCTTGGGCCTGACCTAATCTCGTAGTCATAGTGCTATCGTTGGCTTCTACATTTAAACGATTAATTTCACAACCCAGCATTCATGCATGCCAGGAAGGCATTGGCTAGATGCCCTTGCCAGTACCTGAGGTCAAATGGCATTTCATCTTAACATGATCCGGCCCCATAGCTTGTTAAGAGTCTATGTGCTTACTGAACCTGGGATGCTACGTAGCAGTTGCCAAGGCGGGACTTCAAGTTGCAACGAATTATCATGATTCGTTTACGTCGTAGAATCAATCGACATTCTTCTAGCAATTTCTTTGTTTTCAACGAAAACAGTGGCGTTTATGGCATTTCTTTATGCACGGTTGACATAGCGAAGACAACAGCTCTTGCCAAGGCAGTAGCTCTATGTCAATAAGGGCTAGCAACAGAGCCTCCTCCTCGCGTGTCCAAATACCTAGCAAAAGGAGTAGGTAGCTGGGGGGAACCCACATACATCCATTTCATTCTAAGCTAGGGTCCCTTGTCATGTACCGTTATGCCACAGTGGGTTTACTTAAAAACAAATGGGGATGGAGTCGAACCATCATTCTAGGACTGTAAGTCCAACGCATTACCATTATGTTACCTAGTTGGGGGGTGACCAAAGCAAAGGCCACCCCGAAGTAACCGTTTTTTATCTAGACTTATCTTCAGGGTTCTTTATTGATTTCCTTAAAATACGAAGAATATCGAAAAGGCCATCATCAAAGCAAACAGGGCAATAGCTTTTGTTAAGGCAAAGCCTGGAGTAACATAACTGAATAATTGTTTGGCTAATGATAGATTTCACGCCACAGGGCTTGTCAAAGGACTAAATACGTTTCCAATACCTACTGCTGCTCCTTTTCTCATTCTCGGGTTCATCCTTGCCATTCTCTTTTTTGGGAAGCAGGAAGGGGCAAAGCCAGGAAATTCCCCCCAGTGCTTCCTATTCTCCGGGGTCATTATCGCCCGACCCAGTATCCTGACCGTTCCCTTCATTCCCGGAAGGAGTGTCTTCCTCCGGTTTTGGTCCCCTACAGAAACACAAAACCCGGTTCCACCAAGAACGTTTAGGCACTTGTGATTGTGCAAGGTGATCCAGCTTGGAAAGCAGCTCCTCTTCTTGTTATCAAGAAAAGGGGCTCTGGCTCTTTGCCTCGCTAGTCTCGGGAGCCTCGCTAGTACCCTCCTCCTTCCTGTTCTTCGATGACGAAGGGCTTCCCTCAACTTCGCTTGACGGCCCTGAGCTCAATTCGTGTCCAGCCTTGTCTCCTTCTGGAGTGGAGTTGTCATCCTTGATTTCACGAGTATCCCCTCCAAACTCCTCTTCCCATAACGGCGCCCCCGAAGATGATGGAGGAGGAGGAAACGATAAATTCTCTGTCGGCGTCGAGCCTTGTTCGGCGGGTTGCTAGCTTGTTTCCGCTTCCGGCCTGTCTTCTGAACTGTCGGAATTGGAAGAATAGAACTAACAAGTTAAAAAATTGCCCCCGCTTATTCCTTCCAAATTCGTACATTGAAATGGAGACCACTAAGAAAACACATTCGATATGAACTCTCGAGTCACTCTAGAGTGACACCATACGGGTAACTCTTAACGAACAAACGAAAAGGGTGCCCATTTTTCTTTTTGGTAGCCAAGTTCACTGGAAACCCCCCGACGGCTAATCATCGAAAGAATTAGACTTTTTGAAGTTTCGAATAGGTTTTTTTTCATGGCATCATTTTTTGTTGATGATCTCTTAGTTAGTTACTGGCAAAGCCAATAACCGTAAGCGGAATGGCCACGGCAAGGCGGATCATCTTACATTCCGTAAAAGGGTTGCCCCAATAATCTCCAATCACCATACCAGTGCTCAACTTAATGACAGAGTAGTAGATGATCCTTTCGATCCAGTTTGTCTCATGATCGGGCTTGAACCGGTGCCGTTTCACAGACTCTCTCCTTTAAGTTACATGAGCTGCAAAAAACTAAACTACTACCAAGCGAGGAAAGCAAAGCTCTTTTGAGATAGAATGTGGGCAGATTGATTCTTATTTGTAGGCAACTATGGCTCCTCGAAGCGAAGAACTGTACGAACTATAACTCTCGGTGTCTACGGCGTTAGAGTGAACTTCGTGCCCAAACGAGCACGCGGACACGGGGATTTCAAAATACCTTGATCAAATAGGGTGTCGTTTGCAAATTTGGGGTTTTCCGACTCTGCAAATTTGGGGTTTTCGGCCTACGACTGCAGGTGCTGAGGATATCGACACTCCCAGAGTGTTGATTTGTGGCTGTCTACACATCGAAGGACGGCTCACAGTTCTTGGAGGCGTGTCACATATGACACAGGCATATCTACACACAGACTGTAGGCGACATCCAGTAGTTCATCACGTAGCTTGTGTTTGCTGCTTGATATTCCAGATTTCATCCTGACATTGCAGGTACTTCCACATGGGATGTATTGTCAGAGATTATGTATGTCTGTTGAGGGTTTGCTGGCTGTGAGTCACGCAACAAACAACCGCCGCACCGGTTACAACATACAGTGGGAAATTTGTGGATGTATGACTTTGTGGGAAGTCTATGTACTGTCAGATTTACTGCAGCCTTTGTTGAGGGTCGAGTGAGGTTTTATTGAGTTGGGGGATTCTCGAATGTTGAGATCCTTTCGGTGATACAGGTCTTGGAGCGATCCCTCGAGCACCCTTAGATAGGCAGCTAGGATGTATTGACTGTGAGTTAGACAGTTGGGATTGCATCTTTGCTTTACTGCCGTTGAGGCATTGTCGCAGTCTATGCTTACAGGAGAATGATAGGACAGTCAAAGACAGTACAGGTGCAGGACAGGTTTACCCACAGCTTACAGTGTTAGAGAGACAGTGGTTTTTTTAGCTGTTTTTTGGTCTGTTTTTAGTACACCAAAGCCATTTTACAAAGGAGACTTTGCCAAAATTTCTGCAGAATCTGAATCTTTCTTGGTTCACTTGACAGGTTGATATTGGTTTAGAGGTCAGTTTACAGGGGAAACTCTGCCGAATTTTTCCCAGGAAAGTAAACTACTGTGAAGCGTAGCTATGGCTGGATCACATGACACTGCTCTTTACAATATCAAGAAGCTGGATGGAACCAATTTCCCATTGTGGAAGAAGCAGATTTGGCACGTGTTGGTACAAAAGAAGCAGATAAAACCTATAAAGCTCAAGGGGATAAAACCAGAAGATATGGACGAAGATGAATGGAGCGAAATGGATGAATTGGCACTTTCTACCATTATGCAGACTTTGGCAGAAAGAGTTTACTTCAATGTAGCAGACGAGATTTCGGCTTATCAAGCATGGTTAAAGCTGAGTGATCTTTATGAGAAGCAGAGTGCAGCTTCACAGGTATACTGGCTTAAGAAGCTTGTTGACTTGAAGATGAAAGAAGGGACACCTATGTCCAATCATCTGAATGAATTCAACACAATCTATAGTCAGTTGTCAGTTCAAGGTGTCAAGTTTGATGAACCTGTTAGAGCTATGTTCCTGTTGATCACATTGCCAGAAAGTTGGGACACTTTTCGCACAGCTTTGAGTAATTCTGCACCTCCAGATGATTTGAACATAGCAGGTGTAGAAGGAAGTCTGCTTACTGAAGAAACCAATAGAAAGACAATGGACAAAGGCAAAGGAACAGCCTTAGTTGTCAGGGGAAGGACCAAAGAAAAGTACAAAGGTGGAAAGAGGAATCAGTCTCGTAGCAAGTCCCGCAGTGCTAAAGGCAAGAGTGACATAGAATGCTACCATTGTGGCAAGAAGGGTCACATGAAAAGAGACTGCAGAGAATGGAAAGCAGAAAAAGGCAAAGAGAAAGCTGAAGACCATGGTGAGAAGAACAAGTCCTCAGTGAAGATTCAAGAAATAAATGTGACAAACACTGTTGCAAAGAATGACAGTCTAGTGTCAGGAGACATCTACTTCTTGAAGAATACAATGGACTCAGCTCTTCTTACAGCATCTGATGGAAATGCACAGAGTGACTGGATTATAGACTCAGGGGCATCACTTCATGTGTCTCCAAACAAGGAGTGGTTTACCTCTTATGTGACCACTAAAGATCATGTTCGGCTAGGCAATGGGCAGACATGTGAGATCTTAGGTGTTGGAGATGTACAATTGAAGTTTCAGAATGGCTCTTCTTTCACGTTGAAGAATGTGAGACATGTTCCCGCAATTACAAAGAGCTTGATCAGCACAGGTTTACTTGATGATGCTAGCTACGTCACCACTTTTGGACAGAACATGTGGAAGATATCCAAGGGTTCTATGACAGTAGCACATGGAGTAAAGTCTGGAGGACTTTACATGATTTATGTATCAAATGTCTCTAAAAATGTAATCAATGTAACTGAGAAGCCGAATGTTTCTTTGTGGCATAGGCGGTTAGGACATATGTCCAAGAAGGGAATGGAAATCTTGTCTCGTTCTGGTTATTTGCCTAGCTTTTCATTTAATGATTTTGAATTCTGTGAACATTGTGTGTATGGTAAGCAAACACAGCAGCCACATAAGCATAGAAGCAGTAGAAGAGATACACAGTTGGCACTTCATAGTGATTTGTGTGGACCTATGCCTAACCTATCTCTAGGGGGAGCTTCTTACTTTATGACATTTATAGATGATTACTCGAGGAAAGTATGGGTTTACTTTCTCAAGCACAAGGATAAAGCGTTTAGTGTTTTCAAAACGTTTGTGACACTTGTGGAGAATCAGAGCGGCAAGAAGCTTAAATGCTTATGCACTGACAATGGTGGAGAGTATGTTTCAAAGGCCTTTGAGGACTTTTGTGAGTCAAAAGGTATAAAACGTGAACTTACTGCTCCTTACAATCCTCCTCAAAATGGTGTTGCTGAGAGGATGAATAGGACCATACAAGAGAAGGTCAAAAGTATGTTGTCTAATGCACACCTGCCAAATGGGTTTTGGGTTGAAGCTGTATCAACAGCTGTTCATCTTGTAAATAGATCTCCTAGCAAGGTTTTGTAGAAGGATTCAGTGCCAGAGATGGTATGGTCAGGCAAAATTCCCTCATACAAGCATCTCAGAGTCTTTGGCTGTGAGGCATATACTTACGTTCCAAAGGAATTTAGGAACAAACTTGAGCCAAAGAGTAGAAAGTGCATCTTTCTAGGCTATGGTAATTCTGGTGAGATGGGGTACAGACTTTGGGATCCCGAATCCAGAAAGGTTGTCCGCAGAAATGATGTTCACTTTAATGAATCCAAATATCATTCTAAAGCAGAGAGGGTTGAGGAGATTAGAAGAGTTGTCCTCCAAGAAGATGGACCTGCACGTGCCAGACAAAATGTCAGGGCTCAAGAGGAGCAAGGACAAGATAGAGTGGAACCACAGGTTGTGGTTGAGCCTGAGCCACCTATTGTGCGTAGATCTGGACGTGTCACGCGACCTCCTGATAGGTTTGTTCCATCTATGAACTATATCATGTTGACTGATTGCAATGAGCCTTCATGTTACAAGGAAGTAGTGCAAATGAAGGACTCCGGGAATTGGCAATTGGCCATGCAGTCAGAGATGACAGCTCTGCATAAAAACAAGACATGGAAGCTAGTTAAATTACCACAGGGAAAAAAGGCTCTACCTTGTAAATGGGTTTACAGGGATAAGATCACCGCTCATGATAGTCAGTCAAAGTACAAAGCAAGGCTTGTTGGCAAGGGCTTTAAGCAAGAACAAGGCATTGACTTTGATGAAGTCTTCTCACCGTTGGTCAAGATGACTACATTGAGATGCTTTCTTGCATTGGTTGCCATATTAGATTTGGTGTTGCACCAAATGGATGTCAAGACAGCGTTCTTGCATGGTGATTTAGATGTGGAAATTTACATGCAGCAGCCAGAAGGGTTTGTTGAGAAAGGCAAGGAAGATTGGGTATGCCAGTTGTTAAAGAGTCTTTATGGCTTAAAACAATCACCGAGGGCATGGTACCATAAATTCCACAAGTTTATGCTTTCTCAAGGCTACAAACGTAGTGAGTTCGATCACTGTCTATATATAAAGAAGGCTAAGGATGGTAGTTGGCTGATCCTTATTTTGTATATGGATGACATGTTGATTGCTGGCAAGCACTTGGAAGAAATTTCAGCTTTGAAGTCAAAGATGGCAAAATCGTTTGACATGAAAGACATGGGTGAGGCAAGTCATATACTTGGTATGCGCATTGAGAGAGACGGATCAAAGAAGTTGATTTGGTTATCTCAAACAAAGTATATTGACAAGGTTTTGCAGCGTTTCAATATGGAGAAGGGAAAGGCATTGAGTGTTCCATTGCCACCATATGTGAAACTTAGCAAACAAGATTGTCCTGTGTCTGAGGAAGAACGGGCTGAAATGGATAAGATTCCATATGCGTCTGCAGTGGGTAGTTTGATGTATGCAATGATTGCTACTCGCCCAGACATTGCATTTGCAGTGGGAGTAGTAAGTCGATACATGTCAAACCCAGGCAAGAAACATTGGGAGGCAGTGAAAGGAATATTGAGATACCTGAAAGCTACAAAGAGTATGCGTATATGCTATGGGAGTCAAGAGCTAAGTGTAAAGGGTTTTACAGACTCAGATTATGCAGGTGACTTAGACAACCGAAGGTCTACGTCAGGGTATGTCTTTACATTGGCTCGTGGAGCAGTATCATGGCGTTCTAGATTACAAGATTGTATTACTCAGTCTACTATAGAGGCTGAATATGTTGCAGCATTAGAGGCATGCAAAGAATCAATTTGGCTTAATCGACTAGTAACAGATTTGGGAATCAAAGAAGAGATGCCTGTGTTATATTGTGATAGTCAAAGTGTTATACAATTGGCTCGCAATCCAGTTTATCACTCAAAGACAAAGCATGTGGATGTGAAGTATCATTTCATCAGGGAAATACTCGAGGATAAGCAACTTCAGCTTGTCAAATTTCACACCACAAAAAATCATGTTGATCTACTTACAAAAGGACTTCCCTCAGAGAGCTTTGCGCATTTTTGCAAGCAGTTAGGTGTAGGGTAGTACATCTCTTGTATATTAGCTTGTATAGTAGCTTCTCTCACACTTAAAGTACCACATTGGACTTTAAGTGGGAGGTTGTTGGGGTATAAATCCCAATGTGGTCGCCCAGGTAAGTGGGCGGGCCGCCAGGTATGTACACATATTCTTTTGTAAAAACCTAATAAGAACTCACTATGCTCTACACACTATAGTAGAGCGAGCTCACCATATCGTCGTGCTCTTCTTCTCACACTCTCTCTCGCGTCGCACTTCCACTCGTACTCCTTCATAACCTGGCTTGCAGTCTATTGGCCTATGATGAGGAGAGACGTTCATGATTATGTGAATGATTGATTTCAATGTAAAGAAAAGGTTGTTGTACCTCATGCAAAATTATTTGAGATCTTTGTTACGCCACGATGGAGTAGAACCAATAGGAAATTCCTTGAGGATATGAGTAAAAGAAGGTAGAGAGCACTTAAGATGGAAGCTACCAACTATATGATGGTTGGAATTCAACTTTATCAATGTAGGAAAGACCAACTCAGACTATGTCCAATGAGGATGAATACCTTCCTATCTTAGAACAAGCACATGCTGGTTTAGCAGGAGGTCATTTCTCTCATAAAACTACAATTAGAGCTATATTGATCGCCAGCATTTGGTGGCCAACCTTGTTCGTTGATGCAAAAGAATTTGTTCAACGATGTGATTCATGTCAATGAGCAAAGATACCAACAAGAATTGATAGTATTCCATTGCAACCTATGATGGGAGATAATAGCCACTAGGAAGAACGATGCTAGAACCACTACAAAATTTCTATATGAGTGCATATTCATAAGGTACCAACTTTCTGTTGAGCTTGTAAGTAATCAAGGATTGCATTTTCTTAATGAGGTGATAGAACACTTGGTCAACAAGTTTATGGTGATCCATAACAAATATGCATCCTATCATTCTCAAGGAAACGGCCAAGCCAAACATACAAACAAGATTTTGAGCTCAGTACTAACCAAGATTGTTAGTAAGGGAAGAAAAGATTGGGAAATGCATCTTCATTTAGCCTTGTGGGCTTATAGAGTGTCGTTCAAAACAACATTGAGTGCAACTCCTTTTAACTTGGTCTATGGATTAGATGCAGTACTATCCATGGAATTCTTGTTACCCACACTTAGATTTGCACACAAATTGGAAAGGCCATGAGTTGTCTGAACAATTAGAGGACTTAGAGTGGCTAGATGAATAGAGGCTAGTAGCCATAACACATATTTATGCATAAAAATGGAAACAAAACCAATTCTTTGACTCACATTTATTGACAAAGATCTTCAAATAAGGGGATTTGGTACTAGTTTATTCTTTGAAGTAGCACATTCCTAAATTCAAGAAGAAAGGACATGGTCCTTTTGTCATTGAGAATTTTTTGTCAAGTGGGGCGATGAAAATGACTACCGTGTATAGAGAGGTAATGGAAAAGTGGATTAGTGGATTTCATCTATTTCCACACACTTTTATTTGCATTCTAGATGAGCATATGAACAAAGATATGGTGATAAGAGTTCCCTAGATGTGAAACTATAAAGCTATTCAAATTGGGATGAAAGGATTTTAGTCAGTTAAGTGTGCCTTTTTCTCATAGCCGTGAAGAGTGGAAAGCTTCTCTCCAAACTCCGGAGCTACCAAAAAACAAAAAAAGTTAAGTCTTATGCTCGCTCTTCGACACCAAATCCATCTTCATAATACTGACATGGAAGGAACTAGGAAATTTTGGGTACCTAAAACCCAACTCATGAACAATTCTAAGCAGATTTTGGGTACCTAAACAACTATTGAACACAAAGAAGAAGTCTTCAGTTACACCTCCATATCAACAACCACAACAACGGGCACCAAAGTCACAACCAACATAATGGGTTTGGAAACCCAAGCAAAAACATGAAGCTAAGCTCAACTAGCAGACATAGTAAAAATAAACTCAAGGCAAAGCCACGAGTAGTTATGTATAAGTGGGTACCAAGGCCTCGACCAAGACCTAACACACCACCCATTGTAGTGCCCTGTCATAATAATCAATATCTAATTCTCCTAAATGATTTTATCATGTTAAACTGATCATTTAATATGGGGAAGTGCCAGGGGGAGAAAAAGCTAGAATATTGGTTAAGCTAGCAGACCGGCCACAATAGGGATCCAAAGGAGGGAAAATAGGGATCCAAAGGGGGGGCCATCTGCAAAAGAGCCATGTGCAACAATGGGCTAAAAAGACCCTAAGGTTCAGCCCCTTAAGACTTCCAAAATGTTATGGTTCCAAAATTCAAAGGTTGTGTCCAAAGGTCAACCATAGGGGGATTGGATGCTTTGTGTGTGTCCCAAAAGTCTTTGCATATCCCTACATAGGAGGGGGCGAGCCTTGCATGTAGGGGATGAGAGAGAAAGCCACACACACACACACACACACACACAAGCTCCCTTTACACAAAGGGAATGAGGGACACATGTCAGCTCCCTAGGCCAGATGCCCACAAGGTGTACCCAATTCCTATTGGATGGCCTTAGAGGTGGACCAATGAGAATTAGGCTAGAGTAAATCTAGTTTAATTAATTTAAAAACACTTAATAAAAGAACCAATGAGAATTAAGTCCTCTAGAAGACTATTGGACTCCAATGGCTTGCCTGATTCCTATTGGCCAGGAGGCAAAGGGGTCCAATGAGAGTTTAGTTGAATTATTAAATTACCTAAAGCTCTCACAAAAGGGGAAAGGGAGACACATGTCAGAAGGCTATCACTTATGCTGCTTAATAGTCATTGGCTAGCCCTGGGGAGGTCCAATGGGGAGATAGCAAGAGCAAATAGCAAGAGGGCTCGCCCAAGAGAGAGAGAGGGGGCTGATTTTTGCAAGGCATTATCACACACACACTCACACATAGTCTATGTGTGAAGAAAAGAAGACTATCTCTTCCCAAGCTTTAATGGAGAGCTCATCACCTACTCCAAGCTTGTGAGATAGAAGCCTACATCAACACACTCTTGGCATGTGGATGCAAATCCAACCAAGAGCCAAGCTTCAATGCATGCTCATCTCCTCTACCAAGCTAATTACTAAGCTAAGCTATGCTAATATGAGTGATTATGTGAGGAGATGTCCATCTTTCTCATAAGATACTCCTTCTTCCTCTCAATCTACTCTCATACCCTGCTAGCTCTCACCATCTTCGAAGGTGTGTGAGGTCTTGGGTCTGAGACCGGGGATAATTGATGTTGTGTTTGCTAAGTGTTTTGCTTAGTGAATGAAGCTTTCACTTTCATTGCACTAGCTAGTCTTGGAGGAACACAAAGAATTGTATTGTACAATGTCTCTCTTCATGGGAGAAACCATAATACAAATCCTTTTGGAGGGGGGACTGGCTCCATGCAAATCCGGTCCTCAACTGTTGTCAATAGCTTAATTTCTCTCTCTTTTGAAAGTATTGTTCATGCTATCTAACTAGGTGTTGCTCTCTCCACCCAAGCACTCTTGTAATTCTCATTAGGAATCTATTCTAATGAAATGCCCACTATGTTCATGCTAATTTCCGCTACACACAAGTTTTTAGGCCATTAAATGTTACATTGGTATTAGAGCACAAGGTTTCTCTTTTCTTGCTCAAGATGGGAGGTCCTCAAGCTAGCTATAAATGGTTGGTATTATTAATTTCTTGTGAGTAAGTAGAATAGGGATTTTTCAGCCTTGTAGTGTGCCTGCCTTTGTGCAGTTAACAGGGCATCACTGTCGAGAGCTATGGTCTTAATAGTGGAGTCATACGGGGCTTGCCTACGGCTTAACCACTATTGAGCTATTAGAAGCTTGACAGGAGCCGGTGTTGTTTTGGTGTTGAAAGACCCTCTCTTCTATTCCTTGCAATTAATGGTATTGAAGCCGCGGGTACAGTAGCTTGAGTGCTTTTTCTAAAGGGGTAAAGAGGAGTAGCAACTAGGGCTTGAAGTGCCAAAGTACACCTAAAAAGTTTACACCTAAAAGTTGTTAGAATGGCTGACAATAGTAAAGAGAGTGAAATTAATGTTGATAACTTTGATTTTGCTAATGAGCAAGCTACTAATGATGCTCCGATGCTTGTTAACTATCTTGTTTCTAGGCTTCAACAAGCCATGGGCAATCCATCTCTCCAAAGTGAAGTGGAACGGTAGCTCCGTGCTCACGGGATTCTCCAAGCTCATCACCATGACGAGAGAACACCTAGGAAGCCTCCTTGTGAGACTCCCAAAAGAGGTCTCTCTCCGATTCGGGAAGAAGAAGAGAATCCATATGAAGGGCTCAAGAATTTACTTCTTGATGATGCATCTCCTTCCCAAAGGAGAACTCAAGAGCCTCCACTGAAGGAACGAGAAAGAAGTGAGTCTCCTGCCACCTCAACGGAGATGGCTCCACGAAGACGGCGGGCTAAACGCTCTCCATCACCACCAAAGCAGAGAAGACTTCTCCACACCATAATTCAAAGAGGGATGATAAAAATCAAGAGAAGAAAAAGGCAAGAAAGAGGACACCCTCTTCTCCATCTTCTTCATCCTCTTCCTCTTATGAAAGTGATGGTGAAGACGACGAAGATCAAGACAAGAAAAAGGCGAGAAAGAGGTCACCCTCTTCTCCACCGTCTTCAAATTCTTCACCTTCTGAAGAAAGTGATGGTGCAACCTTTGAACCATAAAAAAGAAGAGGCCATAGGAAATCCTATGCCACATGGAAGAGGTCGTCCAAGCTGAAGAAATTGAAAGAGGGAGGGAAGAGTATCTCTTTCCTTACCTATGATGGCACCTTTGGTGCTACAGACAAAGTCTTGGCCTTTATCCAGCAGTTTGATGCGGCGTTTGGAGATGAGGGCTTCACGGAGTCCTCTAAGCTACGCCATGTAGCTATGCACTTTCAAAAGTCCGCCAGACAATGGTGGTCTAGCCTACGAGCCAACGGTGCAGCTCCACGATCATGGAAAGCTTTAAGAGCTTCCATTATGAAGCAGTTTTTGGCCACCGATGCCAAAGACAAAGTACTCACCGAATGGCGAAGCTTAAAGCTCTCTCCCTATGAATCCATCCACAAATATGTAGACAAGTTTTGGGACCTACAACTCAAAGCCACTATCTTCAAAAAGTTGGATTTTGGAGAGAAAAAGCAACAATTTTGTGCGGGCTTAACCGAAGAAATGTCGGAGTATGTCAACTCCCAAAGGCCACGTACCATATCGGTGGTAATACACCATACTATGGTGGCCTCTCGAATCAATTTCCAAACGGGGGCTAAAAGAAATAATAAGCCCATGGAAAACAAGGGCTCCAACGAGCCTAAGGGGAAAGACAATGTCCAAAAGTCTCCTAAGGGCAACTCCAACAAAGCTAAAGAGAAGGGAGTTTACAAAGGTAAGAAAAAGCTCTCTCCTGAAGAGCTTGAGTGTTATCGCAAGGATAACCGGTGTTTCAAGTGCGGCGAACAAGGGCATGCGTACCGCGCTTGTCCCCAAAAGAACAACGGCCAAGATCCTCCTAGAGCTACCTTGGTTGAAATCCAAGAGGAGGAGACTCACCAAACTCACCACAAAGGATCTCCTCTATGCCATGCTTGGGGAAAGGTAAGAGAACATGATGCTTTTATTCTCTTTGACCCTGGTTCTACTCACAATTTTATATCTATAGAGTTGGCCACCAAGCTAGGAATACAAGCCTACGAGATGGGAGATGTCCTACCCGCAGACAGTGCTTTCAAGGAGCAAGAAGCTTCAGTCACTCCCTTAATCGGGAAATTGAGGCTTCATGTTCAAAGCTATGTGGACAAAGAGGACTTCTTTATCTCTCCTCTCAAGCATGAGGATGTAATCCTAGGGGCACCATGGTTTGACCGCCTAGCTGCTGCCAATGTTAAATTTCCTGAAAGGAGACTCTCCTTTAAGTTCAGGGAAAAAGACATGTATATAGATGCTAAGGAAATGGGTAACACTATCCCCATTGTACATACACCAGCTTTCAACAAGTCAATAAAGAGCTCTATTTCCGTGTACATGATTTTTGTTAAATATTCTCAAAATGAACCTAATGCTTTAGCAAAAGAAAATAAAAGCAACCAAAAGGAATTAGAGTTATCCAATTTTCTCGACGGGTTTTAAGATGTTTTTGACGACATCCCTTGTGAGCCACCTCCTAACGGGGTAATGATGACCATGCAATTGAACTTCTTCCAGGAAGTTCACCGCCTAACAAACCTCCTTATAGAGTTTCTCAAGGTCAACAAGAGGAGATTATGCGGCAAGTGCATGAGTTAGTTGAGAAGGGTATGGTTAGGCCTAGCTCATCTCCATTTTTCTCACCTGTGCTATTAGTGCAAAAGAAAGACGGCACATATTGTATGTGTGTCGACTATAGAGCACTAAATAGGATCACTATCAAGAATAGGTTTCCCGTTCCACGGGTAGAAGACCTATTTGATAAGCTACAAGGACCGACCTACTTCAGTAGGATTGACCTAAAAAGGGGCTATCATCAAATAAGGATAGTTGATCAAGACATTGTAAAGACCGCATTTCGCACCACATTTGGTCTTTATGAATACATTGTCATGCCTTTTGGCTTGACCTGTCATAATAATTAATATCTAATTCTCCTAAATGATTTTCTCATATTAAACTGATCATTTAATGTGGGGAAGGCCAGGGGAGAAAAAGCTAGAATATTGGTTAAGCTAGCAGACCGGCCACAGTAGGGATCCAAAGGGGGGGCCATCTGCAAAAGAGCCATGTGCAACAATGGGCTAAAAAGACCCTAAGGTTCAGCCCATTAAGACTTCCAAAATGCTAAGGTTCCAAAATTCAAAGGTTGTGTCCAAAGGTCAATCCTAGGGAAAATTGGATGCTTTGTGTGTGCCCTAAAAGTCTTTGCACATCCCTACATGGGAGGGGGCGAGCCCTAAAGGTAGGGGATGAGAGAGAAAGCCACACACACACACACACAGGCTCCCTTTACACAAAGGGAATGAGGGACACATGTTAGCTCCCTAGGCCAGATGCCCACAAGGTGTGCCCAATTTCTATTGGATGACCCTTGAAGTGGACCAATGAAAATTAAGCTAGAGTAAATCTAGTTTAATTAATTTAAAAACATTGAATAAAAGAAACCAATGATAATTAAGTCTCCTAGAAGACTATTGGGCAGTCTCCCAAGGGGTCCAATGAGCATTCAGGAGCCCCATGGCTTGCCTGATTCCTATTGGCCAGGAGGCAAAGGGGTCCAATGAGAGTTTAGTTTAATTATTTAATTACCTAAAGCTCTCACAAAAGGGGAAAGGGGGACACATGTCATAAGGCTATCACTTATGCTGCTTAGTTGTAATTGGCTTGACTTGGGGAGGGCCAATGAGGCTTCAGGAAGAGCATTTAGCAAGAGGGCTCGCCCAAGAGAGAGAGGGGGCTGATTTTTGCAAGGCATTAACACACACACACTCACACAAGCTCATGTGTGAAGAAAGAGAAGACTATCTCTTCCCAAGCTTTAATGGAGAACTCATCACCTACTCCAAGCTTGTGAGATAGAAGCCTACATCAACACTCTCTTGGCATGTGGATGCAAATCCAACCAAGAGCCAAGCTTCAATGCATGCTCATCTCCTTTACCAAGCTAATTACTAAGCTAAGCTATGCTACATATGAGTGATTATGTGAGGAGATGTACATCTTTCTCGTAAGATACTCCTTCTTCCTCTCAATCTACTCTCATACCCTGCTAGCTCTCACCATCTTCGAAGGTGTGTGAGGTCTTGGGTCTGAGAAGGGGGATAATTCAAGTTGTGTTTGTTAAGTGTTTTCCTTAGTGCATGAAGTTTCCATCTTCATTGCACTAGCTAGTCTTGAAGGAACACAAAGAATTGTATTGTACAATGTCTCTCTTGATGGGAGAAACCATAATACAAAGCCTTTTGGAGGGGGGACCGGCTCCATGAAAATCCAGTTCTCAACTGTTGTCAATAGCTTAATTGCTCTCTCTTTTGAAAGTATTGTCGATGCTATCTAACTAGGTGTTATGCTTTTTGTTGCTCTCTCCACCCAAGAACTCTTGTAATTCTCATTAGGAATCTATTCTAATGAAATGCCCACTATGTTCATGCTAATTTCCGCTACACATAAGTTATTAGGCCATTAAATGTTACATGACCAATGCACCAGCCACATTCAACCGCTTGATGGAGAAGCTGTTCAGGGGTCATCGAACCTTCACTGGAGTGTTCTTTGATGATATTATCATCTACTCTAATTCATTAGACGAACACAAGCAACACCTCCAGGTAATATTTCAAGTTTTAAGAGAGAATAAACTTTATGTTAATCGAAAGAAAAGTGAATTTTTCTTGCAAGAGATTCAATATTTAGGTCACATTATCTCTCAAGATGGCATCCAAATGGATCCATCAAAGTTATAGGTAATAAAAGGATGGCCTAAACCAAGGAATCTTCATGAACTAAGAAGCTTTATAGGTATGTGTGCATACTATAGACGCTTCATAGAAAAGTTCTTCCAAATTGCGGGACCCTTACATGACCTAACAAAGAAAAGCGTTAGGTATACATGGTCTGCTAAGGAGAACAATGCTTTCGAAAAGCTTAAAGAAAATCTTATCTCTCAACCTGTGCTTACACTACCGGATCTCTCAAAACCATTTGAGGTCCAATGTGATGCTTGTGGTGATTGCCTTGGAGCTGTTTTGCTCCAAGAAGGGCACACCATAGGCTATGAGAGTCAAAGGCTCGACCCTGTTGAGAAAGCTCTAGGCATATATGAAAAGGAACTCCTTGTAGTTCTACATGCCTTAGACTCATGGAAGCACTATTTATTGGGGACTCCTTTCATTCTGCGAGAACGGATCACCAAAGTCTTAAGTACTTCATGACGCAGACCAAGCTCTCCAACAAACAAATGAGGTGGGCAAATTTCCTTTCGCAATTTCATTTTCATATTGCTCACATTGCTGGCAAGCATAATCAAGTAGCTGATGCACTCTCAAGATGACCGAGAGTGAATGCGGTTTCCATAGCCACTCACAATGATCTATCTTCAATGATAGATGAGTATGCTATTGATCCCGATTTTAGAGATGTGATTTCAGCCCTTGCATTAGGGAAGAAAGAAGAACCATTTACTTTACAAGATGGTTATCTTCTCTATGGCAATAGACTATGTGTTACTAACTCACTACGTGAGAAAGTAATGTATGAATCTCATGCTCCACCTTATGCGGGGCATAGAGGGATTTAGTCTACCTTAAAGGGAATTGAAACATATTTCTATTAGCCTACCATGAAAGTGAACATACAAGAGTATGTTTCTAAATGTGTGGTATGCCAAAAGACAAAATTTGATAGAGGGAAGCAACTTGGATTGCTTCAACCCTTGCCAATCCCTAATTCACCATGGGAGAGCATATCCATGGATTTTATCTTTGGATTGCCTAAGTCTATCCATGGGAATACGGGAATATGGACGATAGTAGACAGGTTTAGTAAACAAGCTCATTTTATACATGTCAAAAAGACTATCAAAGCCCATCAAATGACAACCCTCTTCATTTCACAAATTTTCAAGTACCATGGCTTGCCAATGTCCATAGTATCGGATAGAGATCCTAGAATGACCAGTAATTTCTAGAAGGGTCTCTTTGAGAATTTAAGGACAAGGCTAAACTTCTCTTCGGCCTATCATCCACAAACGGATGGCCAAAGTGAAATATCTAACCTAAAAATTCTCGATCTACTAAAATCCTATGTAATAGAAGTAGATCAAAGATCCCAATGGGAGAAGTACTTACCCTTAGTGGAGTATGCTTACAATAACACTGTACATACTTCCACGGGAAAAGCACCTTTCGAGGTAATTGAGGGGAGATCAAAAAGTCTCTTGCTACTTAAGGTACATGGGAAGATCTTTGCTGCAGATGAGTATAGCCGAGACCTACAAGAATCTTTTCAAAAGATTAAGGATGCTATTTCTATCTCACAGCAAAGGCAAAAGGCTGCTGCTGACAAGCACAAAAGAGCCCAAGCCTTTAAAGAAAATTATTGGGTCTTATTAAAGTTTCCCAAGGCTCGATTAAGGCACACGACAGGCAAGAATCCTACGGGCCACCAAAAGTACTATGCTAAATTAGCAAAAAGGTACTATGGTCCCTTCCAGATTCTTAGGCCAATCAATGAGATGGTCTATCAACTCAAGTTGCCCAATCATTGGCTCATACACAATGCTTTCCATGTGAGCCTATTAAAGCCTTACAAAGGAGAGCCCACTCATTGGAAGAAATAGCTAAATATGAAGATGGAAAATAGGAAGAAGCTTCCACATTTGCAACAAAGGGCTTAGAAAAAGATTGTCAAGTACACTCAATATGCACATTAGATATTAGAGCAGCTAAAGAGTGAAGTGTATCATCGACAAAATCAACTCCAACTCGCAGAGATTAGTCAACAATTATTGGAAGGAAGAATACAAGTTGCAAATGCATTTCTTGTTACCATATACATGTGGTAGTGATGTGTGTGAACACACTAGGACCGCCGGGGCATTTTTTCCCTCTTTAGGAGGTTTTTTCCCCCGAGCATTATATATACGCCCATCACTCTAGGGCTATCTATCTTTCCATTGCACACCAAGTTATACACTCTCTATTGTGTGCCTTGAGCTTCCTTCGTCTTCTCCAAGCTGTGTGTGTTTCTCTGCAACCCTAATTCCAACAATTGGTATCAGAGCAGGTCACGTCCTCCCGGGCTTAGTTGCCAGCTGCTCTAGCATACGTCTGCTCACTTTCTCCGATTTTAGTGAGCTTTGGCGAGCGTTCGCAGGTCGACGAAAATTTTGGGCAAGCTCGAAGAGCTTGGTCTGCTCAGAATTTTGATTTGGACTCATTTTGGCCTCCGTTTCCACTACAGGCAGTACTGCACAGGCTATTTCGTCATTTTGTGCAGAATTTCTGTCAGTGCCGTTTTCTGCATAACAAGTGCCTTATAGTCTTCTACGGTTTGTGCTATATAGCACAAGTTGTTCCCGCTCCATTTCTCCTATTTTCAGGCAGTTTTCACATCAGGTGTAGCATTTACCATGGCTGACAACAACAACACAGATCTGTTCAATATGTTTGCTGCTGAGGACAGGTTGGATGGGGACAACTACCCTATGTGGGCTTATATGATGCAACATGTTCTTGTGTCAAAAGGTGTCTGGAACATTGTGCAGGGCATTGATGTACGTCCTGGTTCTGAGGATGTAGGCGATGTTGAGGATGTTGCACGTCTTGCTGCAAGGATTGCAGCTGTTAGAGTTGTTTTGCCTACGGCAGAACAAGCTCGTTGGGATGTTAAGGATGCGCAGGCTCATGCATTGATTGCGTTGTCTGTGAAGCTCACCATTGTTCCTCACATCCGTTCAGTAAAATCTGCAAAACAGGCTTGGGATACTTTAGCAGGTCTTTATGCAAGCCGCAATGAGGCTAAAATTGCTTTGCTGCGTAAATAGCTGGAGTCGAAGATTATGCATGAGGAAGATGATATGGACACTTTCCTTGCTAGTGTCAAGGATATCAATGAGCAGCTTATTTCTGCAGGTGAAGTCATTTCAGACAATTCCCTTGTGCAGACTATTCTTGATGCCTTACCAGATTCCTACTAGACTTTTGCTAGTACTTGGAGACTGATGACCCAAGGAAATCCTGAAGTTGTCAAGTTTGATACATTATGCACATTGCTGTTGCAAGAGTCACTTTCTAGAAAAAATAGGACTAGGCAGCGTGCAATTGAACAGGCTTTTATTGCTTCTCAAAGAAAGGGTGGTTACAACAATGCAGCCACTTCTTATGGTTCTACTGTGAGTGGCAAAAATTCTGTTCCAAATGCTTTTGGTGGCAGTACTTCGTCTGGAAATTCTGGTGATAAGGGCAAAAAGAAGATGCGTTGCCATTATTGTAAAGCCAATGATCACTTGATCAAGTCATGTCCTAAGTTGAAGGCCAAAGAGGCTAAGAAGAAAGAGGGTGGTTTCACTGCAAATGCTGGATCCACCACAAATGCATCCATTGTTGAGTCTTCTGTGAAAGGAGACTGTGTTGCTGATGTCGATGCAGAATGTGCTTTTAGCGCAGAGTGCACTTACAATCCTGTTGTCCATGATGCATGCTTGTCAGTTGCTGCAGATTCACATGTGTGGTATTTCGACAGTGGTGCTACAAAGCACATTACCTCACATCGTGAATTGTTTACCTCTCTTGAGTCTGTCCCTCATGGGAATTTAGTCACTTGTGCCAACAACGCCTCTTATCCAGTTCAAGGAGTTGGAAATATTGTGCTCACTGCTGCTAATGGCAGTTCCTTCACACTTGTTGATGCACTTTATGTACCTGGGATCAAGAAGAATCTCTTGTCTGTATTCGCACTTGCTAGAGTTGGACTTGTAGTCAAATTTGTGGATGACAAATGTACAGTTCATGATCTCAGTTTTGGTGATGAAATTGTTGCATCTGGGCTTTTCTGTCGTGGGCTGTATAAGCTCACTTTGTATGACAAGTGTGGACAAAACTTTGCAAATGTTGTTGCAGATTCAAGGGCTATTTCAGATGCAAAACTTTGGCATGCACGTTTTGGTCATCTGAATTTTGTCGGTTTGCTGCGTTTGCAGAAATCTGATATGGTTGCTTCTTTGCCGCCTCTTGAAGCACCTGTCAAACATGTTTGTGAAGGCTGTATTTTGGGTAAGCTGCAGCGTTCTAAATTTCCAAAGGATGGTTCAGTTCGGGCCACATGCCGGTTGCAGCTTGTGCATAGTGATGTTTGTGGGCCCATGCAAACTCCGTCCTTGGGCAATTACCTATACTTCGTGACTTTCATTGATGATTACTCCAGGCATGCATGGGTATTTCCGCTTAAAGAGAAGTCCGAAGTTTTTATGTGCTTCAAACAATTTCTAGCTATGGCTGAAAATGTCTCGAAATGTACTATGGGCACCCTCCGTTCTGATCGAGGGGGGGAGTATATGTCTCATGAATTTAATGCATTTCTGGCTAGTCGTGGGATAAAACACCAATGTACAGTGCCTTAGCAAAATGGTGTTGCTGAGAGGAAAAACAGGTCACTGACGGAAATGGCACGATGTATGGTCAAAAGTCAAGCTTTGCCGCATTCTTTTTGGCTTGAGGCCATTATGTGTGCCACTTATGTACTTAACAGGTGTCCTACGAAAGCTTTGCAGTCTATTACTCCATATGAAGCATGGCATGATAGAAAGCCTTCTATTGAGCACATGCGTGTTTTTGGCTGTTTGGCATATGCTTTGGTGCCACAAGTGCAGCGCAGAAAATTGGATGATAAGGCTGTCAAATGTATATTTGTTGGTTATAGTGCTGAAAGCAAAGGTTACAGGTTGTATCATCTGCAAACAAAACGTATTCTGATTTCTCGGGATGTAGTGTTTGTGGAAGATTTTGTTCAGCCCTTGTTGTCATGTACTAGAGACAGTAATGCAAGCTCACAAGACATTTATGACACTTTATTGCCTCTTTTCAGTGGTGGAAATACGAATGTAAGTTCCAATGAGGCAAATGTACAACCTATGGGGGTTTCCAAAAATGTTATAGATCAGCCTATTACTGATGTAGATGTACATGATGTACTTGATGAGGAAAGGGCTGAAAATGAGCAGGCTAAAGGTATGCCAAAATGGATGGTGCACACTTTGCGTGACAGTAAATTGGATGCACGTTTGTCTAGTCGTACTCGTTCAGGCTCTTGCCATGCATCTTATGCATCAGATTGTTATGCTTTGGCTGTGTCTAGCTTACATGATGTTGAGGAGCCTCTGACTTTTGATGAAGCACAAAATTCAGAAAATTGGATGGCTGCCATGCAATCAGAATATGATGCACTTATAGAAAATGACACATGGACTTTATGTGATTTGCCTCCTGGCAAAAAGTCCATTGGTACGAAGTGGGTTTACAAGTTGAAACGCAAGCCGGATGGTGAGATCGATTGCCATAAGGCTCGACTTGTTGCGAAGGGTTATGCACAGCAAAAAGGCATAGATTATGAAGAGACTTTTGTTCCCACTTGTCATATGACTACTGTGCGTCTTCCATGTGCATTGGCAGCTCATTTTGGTTGGGATGTACGTCAATCAGACATTGTTACTGCTTTCTTGAATGGTGACATATTTGAGGAAGTTTATGTAACGCACCCTCATGGTTTTGTCATAAAAGGACAAGAGGACAAAGTGTGCAGATGTAAGAAGGCTTTGTATGGGTTGAAGCAATCTCCTCGTGCTTGGTATGAGAAAGCTGACACTCATTTAGTCAAACAAGGCTTTCGTAACAATCCAACAGAAAGCACATTGTATGTAAAGCGTGAGGGTGATGTACTTCTCATTGTGGTTCTTTATGTTGATGATTTGCTGATCACTGGACCAAATGAGAGACATATTGCTAAATTTAAGGCTGATTTGAATGCTACTTTCAAGATGAAAGATTTGGGGCTGTTGCATCATTATTTGGGTATCCCATGGAAACAGGTTTGAAGTTGAATCTACATGATGCTGGTGATCCTGCTGATGTCACTCTTTACAAAACTGATGTTGGCTGCCTCATTTATGTATGCAACACGAGGCCGGATATTCAGTTTGCAGTCTCACAGGTCAACAGATTTATGCATAGACCAGGGTCTAAGCATTGGCATGCTGTCAAGAGGATTTTCCGCTACCTTAGTGGCACTTTACATCTTGGCTTGTTTTATCCCAAGGGGGGATCATTGCCGCCAGACTTACATGCTTTTTCGGACTCAGATTGGGCTGGTTGTTTTGACACGCGAGTGTCCACAAGTGGTTTTTGTTTCATGCTTGGCAGTTCATGTATATCATGGTTGAGCAAGAAGCAACCTACTGTGGCCACTTCGAGTTGTGAGGCTGAGTACAGGGCAGTCTTCACAGCTACGGTTGAGTGTGTATGGCTCAGACGCCTTATGGCTGATTTGGGTGTTGGAGAGGACACTGCCAACACTATCTACACTGACAGTCAGAGCGCATTGGCAATTGCGAGGAACCCAGTTTTTCATGCTCGCACAAAGCACATTGAGGTGCATTACCACTATGTCAGGGAGAGGCTCTCAGCAGGAGAGATCAGCTTGGCTTATGTGCCAACACAGGACAACCTTGCAGATCTTTTCACAAAGGCATTGTCTCGTGAGAATCTTGAAGCTTTCCGCAAAGCTTTGGGCTTACTCCCCTTTGTGGACTGATCCTGTCCTCAGGGCATGGCACTTCCCTTTACTCATGTGCCAGCTCTCGTTCACCGCATCACTCCAGGGGGGATTTGTTACCATATACATGTGGTAGTGATGTGTGTGAACACACTAGGACCGCCGGGGCATTTTTTCCCTCTTTAGGAGGTTTTTTCCCCCGTGCATTGTATATACGCTCATCACTCTAGGGCTATCTATCTTTCCATTGCACACTAAGTAACACACTCTCTATTGTGTGCCTTGAGCTTCCTTCGTCTTCTCCAAGCTGTGTGTGTTTCTTTGCAACCCTAATTCCAACATTTCTAGAGGAGTAAAAGGCTCTATATGAGACATCAAAGGTAGAGACACGAAGGCTCTAGGAGACCAACATAAAGCAGCAAGTAGACCTCTCCAAAATGACAAAGCTAGTGGAGCAATTGACAACTACAAGAGAAGGGAAATAAAGGAGGATCAAGAGATGGATTATACTATTCTTGATAGAAATGCACATGCGCAGTGGTTGCTAATGCAACTTGACATTGCCAACATGCAAGTGATACAAGCAAAAGCCAAATTGAAAGATCAAGGTGAGCTATTGGAGAAGTTAAAAGAAAATCCCACAATGCTTACTCTTCAAGGCCCCCATCTTGCCTACCAGGAAATGGAAAAACAATGTAAAGATCTTGAGATAGAATTGAAGCTAGGGTGGATGCAACAAAGAGAAATATCCCTTAGCTTCATGAACAAAGAGGATGAATATTAGAAGCAAATAGCAAATCTCCAAGCTGAGTTGGAAGCGGCAAAAATGCAATCTAAAGAGAAATCACACCCTTAGAAAGAAGGGACATCTGAACCAACAGTGCCAGAGATAGAAACTCTTTAGTTCTTGCAGAGCATAGACCACAGTTGAAGCATCCACCTCTATCTAAGAAGAATAAATGATAGATCCAGTGCTTGCCTGAAGGTCCATTGGAAAATTTCATTGTCAAAGATAGTTCAAGAAATGGTAGATATTTGGAAAGGAACCATGGAATTGGAAGACATTATCCTCCACTCTGTGAATGTAGCTCAACTCACATCTCAACAAATTATAGCTACATGAAATCAGTAGTCTCTACCATATCCACTAATCAAATATGAAGTGCTCAAGGTGAAAGAGAGACTAGTAAAAGACCAAGTTTCTAACATTGCGGATCCACACCCATCCTGGAGAAAGACCTGGCTGGAGAGGCATCCTAGGTATACCATTATGTATACTCATGCTCCTCAGAGACCTGCAAAGATCAAACCTTTTTCCCAATGCCTAGAGTCAAAAGTTGGGGAAGCCATCATAGATCTCTACTAACACATCATATCGTTCTTTGCACATTTGTTTGTGTATGCATATAGTGTTGGAATTAGGGTTGCAGAGAAACACACACAGCTTGGAGAAGACGAAGGAAGCTCAAGGTACACAATAGAGAGTGTATTCCTTAGTGTGCAATGGAAAGATAGATAGCCCTAGAGTGATGGGCGTATATACAATGCACGGGGGAAAAAACCCCCTAAAGAGGGAAAAAATGCCCCGGCGGTCCTAGTGTGTTCACACACATCACTACCACATGTATATGGTAACAAATCCCCCCTGGAGTGATGCGGTGAACGAGAGCTGGCACATGAGTAAAGGGAAGTGCCATGCCCTGAGGACAGGATCAGTCCACAAAGGGGAGTAAGCCCAAAGCTTTGCGGAAAGCTTCAAGCTTCTCACGAGACAATGCCTTTGTGAAAAGATCTGCAAGGTTGTCCTGTGTTGGCACATAAGCCAAGCTGATCTCTCCTGCTGAGAGCCTCTCCCTGACATAGTGGTAATGCACCTCAATGTGCTTTGTGCGAGCATGAAAAACTGGGTTCCTCGCAACTGCCAATGCGCTCTGACTGTCAGTGTAGATAGTGTTGGCAGTGTCCTGTCCAACACCCAAGTCAGCCATAAGGCGTCTGAGCCATACACACTCAACCGTAGCTGTGAAGACTGCCCTGTACTCAGCCTCACAACTCGAAGTGGCCACAGTAGGTTGCTTCTTGCTCAACCATGATATACATGAACTGCCAAGCATGAAACAAAAACCACTTGTGGACACTCGCGTGTCAAAACAACCAGCCCAATCTGAGTCCGAAAAAGCATGTTAAGTCTGGCAGCAATGATCCCCCCTTGGGATAAAACAAGCCAAGATGTAAAGTGCCACTAAGGTAGCGGAAAATCCTCTTGACAGCCTGCCAATGCTTAGACCCTGGGCTATGCATAAATCTGCTGACCTGCGAGACTGCAAACTGAATATCTGGCCTCGTGTTGCATACATAAATGAGGCAGCCAACAGCAGTTTGGTAAAGAGTGACATCAGCAAGATCGCCAGCATCATGTAGACTCAACTTCAAACCTGTTTCCATGGGAGTGGCAATAGGTTTGCAATCCTCAAGTCCAAACTTACATAGCAATGTCTCTATGTAACTTTTCTGACACAAGGCAATACCACCATCACACTGCTTAAACTGTATACCCAAGTAATGATGCAACAGCCCCAAATCTTTCATCTTGAAAGTAGCATTCAAATCAGCCTTAAATTCAGCAATATGTCTCTCATTTGGTCCAGTGATCAGCAAATCATCAACATAAAGAACCACAATGAGAAATACATCATCCTCACGCTTTACATACAATGTGCTTTCTGTTGGACTGTTACGAAAGCCTCGTTTAACCAAATGAGTGTCAGCTTTCTCATACCAAGCACGAGGAGATTGCTTCAACCCATACAAAGCCTTCTTACATTTGCACACTTTGTCCTCTTGTCCTTTTATGACAAAACCGCGAGGCTGCGTTACATAAACTTCCTCAAATATGTCACCATTCAAGAAAGCAGCAACAATGTCTGATTGATGTACATCCCAACCAAAATGAGCTGCCAATGCACATAGAAAACGCACAGTAGTCATACGACAAGTGGGAGCAAAAGTCTCTTCATAATCTATGCCTTTTTGTTGTGCATAACCCTTTGCAACAAGTCGAGCCTTATGGCGATCGATCTCACCATCCGGCTTGCGTTTCAACTTGTAAACCCACTTGGTACCGATGGCCTTTTTGCCAGGAGGCAAATCACATAAAGTCCATGTGTCATTCTCTATAAGTGCATCATATTCTGATTTCATGGCAGCAATCCAATTTTCTGAATTCTGTGCTTCATCAAAAGACAGAGGCTCCTCAACATCATGTAAACTAGACACAGCCAAAGCATAACAATCTGATGCATAAGATGCATGGCGAGAGCCTGAACGAGTACGACTAGATAAAGGTGCATCCAATTTACTGTCACGCAAAGTGTGCACCAGCCATTTTGGCATACCTCTAGCCTGCTCATTTTCAGCCCTTTCCTCATCAAGTACATCATGTACATCTGCATCAGTAATAGGCTGTTCTAAAACATTTTCAGAAACCCCCATAGGCTGTACATTTGCCTCATTGGAACTTACATTCGTATTTCCACCACTGAAAAGAGGCAACAAAGTGTCATAAATGTCCTGTGAGCTTACATTACTGTCTCTAGTACATGACAGCAAGGGTTGAACAGAATCTTCCACAAACACTACATCCCGTGAAACCAAAATACGTTTTGTTTGCGGATGATACAACCGGTAACCTTTGCTTTCAGCACTATAACCAACAAAAATACATTTGACAGCCTTATCATCCAATTTTCTGCGCTGCACTTGTGGCACCAAAGCATATGCCAAACAGCCAAAAACACGCATGTGCTCAATAGAAGGTTTTCTATCATGCCATGCTTCATATGGAGTAATAGACTGCAAAGCTTTCGTAGGACACCTGTTAAGTACATAAGTGGCACACATGATGGCCTCAAGCCAAAAAGAATGCGGCAAAGCTTGACTTTTAACCATACATCGTGCCATTTCCGTTAGTGACCTGTTTTTCCTCCCAGCAACACCATTTTGCTGAGGTGTATAAGGCACTGTACATTGGTGTTTTATCCCACGACTAGCCAGAAATGCATTAAAATCATGAGACATATACTCCCCCCCTCGATCGGAACGGAGGGTGCCCATAGTACATTTTGAGACATTTTCAGCCATAGCCAAAAATTGTTTGAAGCACATAAAAACTTCGGACTTCGCTTTAAGCGGAAATACCCACGCATGCCTGGAGTAATCATCAATGAAAGTCACGAAGTACAGGTAATTGCCCAAGGACGGAGTTTGCATGGGCCCACAAACGTCACTATGCACAAGCTGCAACCTGCATGTGGCCCTAACTGAACCATCCTTTGGAAACTTAGAACGCTGCATTTTACCCAGAATACAGCCTTCACAAACATGTTTGATAGGTGCTTCAAGAGGCGGCAAAGAAGCAACCATATCAGATTTCTGCAAACGCAGCAAACTGGCAAAATTCAGATGACCAAAACGTGCATGCCAAAGTTTTGCATCTGAAATAGCCCTTGAGTCTACAACAGCATTTGCAAAATTTTGTCCACACTTGTCATACAAAGTGATCTTATACAGCCCACGGCACAAAAGCCCAGATGCAACAATTTCATCACCAAAACTGAGATCATGAACTGTACATCTGTCATCCACAAATTTGACTACAAGTCCAAGTCTAGCAAGTGCGGATACAGACAAGAGATTCTTCTTGATCCCAGGTACATAAAGTGCATCAACAAGTGTGAAGGAACTGCCATTAGCAGCAGTGAGCACAATCTTTCCAACTCCCTGAACTGGATAAGAGGCGTTGTTGGCACAAGTGACTGAATTCCCATGAGGGACAGACTCGAGAGAGGTAAACAATTCACGATGTGAGGTAATGTGCTTTGTAGCACCACTGTCGAAATACCACACATGTGAATCTGCAGCAACTGACAAGCATGCATCATGGACAGCAGGATTGTAAGTGCACTCTGAGCTAAAAGCCCATTCTGCATCAACATCAGCATCACAATCTCCTTTCACAGAAGACTCAACAATGGCTGCATTTGTAGTGGAACCAGCATTTGCAGTGGAACCACTCTCTTTCTTCTTAGCCTCTTTGGCCTTCAACTTAGGACACGACTTGATCAAGTGATCATTGGCTTTACAATAATGGCAACGCATCTTCTTTTTGCCCTTATCACCAGAATTGCCAGACGAAGTGCTGCCAGCAGAAGCATTAGGAACAGAATTTTTGCCACTCGCAGCAGAACCATAAGAAGTGGCTGCATTACTGTTACCACCCTTTCTTTGAGAAGCAATAAAAGCCTGTTCAACTGCACGCTGCCTAGTCCTGTTTTTTCTAGAAAGTGACTCTTGCAACAGCAATGTGCATAATGCATCAAACTTGACAACTTCAGGATTTCCTTGGGTCATCAGTCTCCAAGTACTAGCAAAAGTCTGGTAGGAATCTGGTAAGGCATCAAGAACAGTCTGCACAAGGGAACTGTCAGAAATGACTTCACCTGCAGAAATGAGTTGCTCATTGATATCCTTGACACTAGCAAGGAAAGTGTCCATATCATCTTCCTCATGCATAATCTTCGACTCTAGCTCTTTACGCAGCAAAGCAATTTTAGCCTCATTGCGGCTTGCATAAAGACCTGCTAGAATATCCCAAGCCTGTTTTGCAGATTTTGCTGAACGGATGTGAGGAATAATGGTGCGCTTCACAGACAACGCAATCAATGCATGAGCCTGCGCATCCTTAACATCCCAACGAGCTTGTTCTGTTGTAGGCAAAACAACTCTAACAGCTGCAATCCTTGCAGCAAGACCTGCAACATCCTCAATATCGCCTACATCTTCAGAACCAGGACGTACATCAATGCCCTGCACAATGTTCCAGACACCTTTTGACACAAGAACGTGTTGCATCATATAAGCCCACATAGGGTAGTTGTCCCCATCCAACCTGTCCTCAGCAGCAAACATCTTGAACACATCTGTGTTGTTGTTGTCAGCCATGGTAAATGCTGCACCTGATGTGAAAACTGCCCGAAAATAGGAGAAATGGAGCGGGAACAACTTGTGCTATATAGCACAAACCGTAGAAGACTATAAGGCACCTGTTATGCAGAAAACGGCACTGACAGAAAATCTGCACAAAATGACGAAATAACCTGTGCAGTACTGCCCGTAGTGGAAACGGAGGCCGAAATGAGCCCAAATCAAAATTCTGAGCAGACCAAGCTCTACGAGCTTTCCCAAAATATTTGTCGACCTGTGAACGCTTGCCAAAGCTCACTGAAATCGGAGAAAGTGAGCAGGCGTGTGCTGGAGCAGCTGGCGACTAAGCCCGGGAGGACGTGACCTGCTCTGATACCAATTGTTGGAATTAGGGTTGCAGAGAAACACACACAGCTTGGAGAAGACGAAGGAAGCTCAAGGTACACAATAGAGCGTGTATTCCTTAGTGTGCAATGGAAAGATAGATAGCCCTAGAGTGATGGGCGTATATACAATGCACGGGGGAAAAAACCTCCTAAAGAGGGAAAAAATGCCCCGGCGGTCCTAGTGTGTTCACACACATCACTACCACATGTATATGGTAACATATAGATGTCGGGAAACATTGGATGTATGCATTAGACCATCTTTAAACTTTCCACCCATGCACCCACTTTTTAGCAATGGCAGCAACTACCAACTATCAAACCATCTGCTAACTTGATCTCTAATTGATTGTCATCGCTATCATTTTCTCATCCCATAGGAGTTCGCTTTCACAAGCTATATATATTCTACTCCATTGCCATATCTACGTCTATAAGATGATACATATAATCTACGCATACACTTACATTAGAGGTAATTTTTTTCTTGTTGGGTTTTTTCCTTTGGTTATGTAGGCATTTAGACCTTAATTTAGATTTTTCAATGAAACCTTCTCTATAAGTTGCTATAGCAATAGAATCATAGGCTCTCCACAGTTAACTCATTGTAAGGGCCTCTTCCTAGCCCTTACTCTTGATCAACACAAAATGTTTGGGTAAATTTTGGCTAATTTGAAGCACCAAGGTTTCCTCACAAAACACTTTAGGTTTACACCATCGGGACATGGGCATAATCAATGCATGAGAAATTAGCTTTTCATTTAACGAAAATTAGCATAAGAAAAAACAAAGAAAAGATAAGGATAAGATGAATAAGGAACTTGTTGGAAAAGTTTTGAAAAGGAAGATATGTTATCAAGATAAGTGAAAAGAACTTATTGATAAGGAAGAAAAGCTATCAAGATAAGTTAAGGCCTTTATAAATAATTTACATAAAAAGAGAGCTTCTCCCTCGTTCAATGCTTCTCTTGTCCATTTTCAAGGTGCAATCTAGAGAATAAGTTGTAGAGAAACCTTGAAAAAACCATAGCTAAGCCTCTTTCACACACACCCCTTATCGAAGAGAAACTATGGCAAAAACCATAATCGAGCTTGCCATAACTTTATCTTCTTCTTCTCATTACACTCTCCCTCTCCTCTCTCCTCTCTCCTAACCCCCAAGCTTTCCATAGCTTGAATCTCCCTTGTCTCATTCTATTCTTGTTGAAATTAGGGTTGCAGGAAAACACCTCAATGTGCTTCATGCGTGAAAAATTGGGTTCCTCGCAACTGCCAATGCCATTAGGAAAAGTTTGGACTCAAAAAAGGACTTTTTGGCGTTAGAGAGAGAATGATGTTCGACCAATAGAGTTTGAGTCACCACAACGGTAGCTCCAATTTATTTGATTTTTATCTCAAATTTTTGCGTTTTCAAAAAAGATTTTTTTCTTTTAAAAAGATCTGAATAAGAAGATACGACGCGATTTGTGCAAATTATTCCCCTGCCATGGGCGACGAACGTCGAATGTGCCATAACTCACATTCAATGAGGCACACCTTTTGATGAACACTTTTCAAGCTACTAATTCTTGTGTAAACTAGTGAACCTCTTTTCTTTTATCGTTTTTGCATAGTGTCACTTCGCAGCTAATAGAAGCAGAGATGGAAGGACAACGACCATGACGACCATCCGCCTCTGTTAAATCTGTGGAACTATTCAACAGCTTTGACTTAGACCATGGTTGCTGGATGTCTACCACAGTCACCATTGGTAGTTGGGTTCTGCTTCAAACAAGAAGAAGAAAACGGATGTCAAATGAATTCATCAACAGCTACAAAGGACGTGTGAAAGATTTTCGCTTGTCTCAAACGGGAAAGACAGTGAAAGAGGTGCTCATTGAACATGCATATATGCACTCCGAACTACGACTACAACAGTCACCTTTGGGGTTTCCTGCTCATAGACCAAACTGTGTGACTACTATATTGCTAAAAAGTCTTTAAAGATCCTTCAAGTTATTTTGTTTACTATTTCTTGTGACCATTCTCTTATCTTTTGTTTTTGCAGATATTTATCCTTCTAACAAAGAAGACTGGCAACCAATTGAGTGCATAATTGGTATTTTTGAAGCTTTTCATGCTTCGATGGGAGAACTTATGTACAGAACTAGTGCGAGAAGAGCTCTCGCAGAGAGGGGAGTTTTCTTTTACGACTACTTTTACAACGCCCCTTGCTCTGTCCACGGATTTGGCACTTTGAAACCTTTCCCTCTTCCACAACAAGATTCCCCAAAGTGGCCAGTTCCAACTTCAGAAACCTCTGAGTCTTTTAAACTCAAGCTGCATCAGGAAATTTTGAAGTGTTTGCGACCAAACATTGCGAGCAGGTAAGTACGAGTCAGTCTATTTATGCCATTACATGTCTTTATAGATTTCTTCCACAATGAGGAGGTTAGAAAAACAGAAACCATGTTCATCTGCAAATCCCAAACTTGCCTTGATTTTTTGGGTGATAATTGGGATGTCAGTGATTTTGAAGGCATTTTGTGCAAAGTTGACAAGCGCTCGGTTGTGTGCAAGTGTATGATAGCATCACAGAATTTTATAGTTTCTTTCTACTACATTAGGTGGCATCGAGTGAATGGTCAGTTGGTAGCTATGGATCGAGATTTAAGTGACAATGCTTTTAATCCCTTGATGTCCATCGAGATATGGTTTTCAAATTATTTTCTTACAGTTGTTGTTGTTGGATCAAATGTCACTTTAAGACAGGTTCGAGAGGATCTGTTAAATGAGTCCGATCTAAATTTGCCTTCAAAATTTTTTTTCAAGTGTAACATGCGAAAGGTACTAAGCTACATGTATTACTTTTATACATTGATGTTTCTATCGTGCTCATGTATCCCAATGTCTTATCGCGTATGTTGCATTGCAGGTACCTCACAGATAAGAAAATATGACTCTTTGTGCACAGATTACTAGCGACAGACTTGAAATAGTGAACTAACTATGCACAATGATTCAAATACTATTCTCAAAGATTACTCGACAAAGGTAGCTCTTTACATTACCAAACACCATTGGATCCTCACTCTCCCATTTTTTTGGAAAGCTGTACACAACATTTTGTAAACTTTGAACCATAATCAAAACAAAAGTCAAATTTCAATCCACTGCTTGTAATCAATTTGTCAAAAGTACATTTCATAATCTCTTTCTAATCTTGTGAGTGCGGTGATGTGGGGGCTGTTGGTTGAGGTTGAGGAGAGGTGGTGGCTTGGGGGTTTGGGGGCTCTGCAGCTGCTTCATGAGTAGGAGAGGTACTGGGTGGGGGGTTTGAGGGCTCTGGAGCTGCTTCATAAGTAGGAGAGGTGTTGGGTGGGGGGTTTGAGGGTTCTGGAGATGTTTCTTGAGGACGAGAGCTGGTGGGAGCTTGGGTTGGGGAGGCATCTGGGGAGATATTGATATGTGCTTGTGTTGGTGTGGCAGACAAGGGGTATCTTGTCGACGGAGGCTTACGCGTGGGCCTTAGTGCTGGCCAGATAAAAGCATCACGTGCTCCGTATGGATGCATGGTCACGCAATTGATCAAGTTTTCAATCTTTCTGTTTCTAAACGAAGAAACATCAGCCTTTGAATAATCTGCGAAATTTCTTACCTGCGTTAAGAACATCATGTTTATTAACATAGCTACTAACTTATTAAGATACAAATCTGTAAACGAGTGTCAAATGCTTACACTTCTACGACTTCCATCAAGCATGACCCCTAACAAAATTTCTGCATTGATTAAGACCCTCCATCCACAAGAGTAAGCATCGTCCTACTTAGGGACTTTGCAACTAATAATCGTAAGATTCTCATATATCTACTCTTGCGTTAAAGCTTCAAGAGTAGACACAAGCTTTCGAACAGATCTGCGCAAAATACAATTAAATTTCATAAGTGACTTTTAACAAAATTCTATGCGATATCGAACAAAATACAAAACCTCTTACCTACGTACTTCACCATGAAATCCATGGGATGAATTAGCAAGGTAGCACCGGTTTCGTTCAAGGTGTAAGAGAACAAGACTCCAATGAACGCTGTTACAAATAAACATAAGCAAAACATATGTCATCACAACAAATTAGAGTTCAAGATAAAATAAATTCACAATTGAAAACATTGCGTACCCTTCATGATAAGCCAGAACAAAAAAAATTGATGTCTCCATGTTCACTGACTGGAACCAGTCAACTACTTCCACTAAAGATGTATCCTTGGCCGTCAAAACGAACGAGAGGTTCGAGTCAAGGACGGCGACATCATCTTGCATATTCCAGGGCAAATTTGAAACTACAAAACTGTAAAGAAATTCGTGTCATACAAAATTGAATATATTAAAAGAATTTAATGTGAAAAAAAGAATAGCACGCACCAAAGCAAGCAATTGATGATTGAGTCTGTGAGTTCCCTCATCCGGTTCTATAAAATTGCAATCCCGTGGGGGTGATAGGGAAAATACAGAATGCGTCCCCACACAGGAAGGCCAACATGGAAATAGGGAAACAGCAATGACAAATCATCAGCGTTGGCGTCGCTTATGGCATCTGCCATTTGTTCCTCCATCATCTCAAGGCGTAACTGCTCCAATCTTTCACTTATCGTATTCTGTTGTGTCCCGCTCGGTGTTGAGACAAGTGTTGTATCAATGCATTTGTGTAGACACTTCATGAACTTTGACCTTGTCAATAGGTGGTATTATAAGAATATTGTCCATCTTTCGGTCTGAAATACCGGTAGGCGGTATTGTTTTGTCATACATGAACCTAAGAAGGCAAAGTGTGTTGATGTCTCACAGCATCAATGTTGTTCTATGGGCGTGGGCCTAGAGAATGTAGCTGTCCTAGAAAAGCTCTACAAAAAAATCCTCGGCGGCCTCATGCAAGCACCCCATTGCACTTCGAGACCACCGAAAATTCAGGTTGTGTTGCTCCCAAATCTCGCGAACAACTCTCTGGAATGGCAGTTTAGGTATTGCCAATGAAATGTGCTTTTGGAGCTTACAAAGTTCGAGTAAAATACTCCTATTCTGCTCGTATCTTCTTCTTCGCATTGTTGCCCGTAACTGTGGCATGGTCTTGCCCGGAATCACCTGCGATGTTGACGGTTGCACTGTAGATGAGCTAGCCTAGCCCTGCGGACCGGACTGGCCAGGATAAACCTTCCTTCCTGTTTGCTTTGTGCGGGCCATGATCTGAATGAGGAGAATGCGAGGAAATATGGAAATATGGAAATCTGGATGTGGGTAAAAACGCAAAGTGACTAGAGACACTTCGGAAAAAACGAAGAGAAAAAAGAGGGCAGGGGGGGGGGGGTTTATATTAGCAGAATAAGTATAATGAGAAGAGCCGGCTGCATTAATCATGACATTGCGAGGTATGATGGGAAGCGTGCAAGCATAATGATTACGTGCCACGTGGCACATCGGGACTCAACGCGATATTGGTGGTGCCAAAATTAGTGGCACTGCCTATTCGCGGTGTGGCACGACGAGGAAAGAAGGGCCCCAATGGGTTGCCCTAGCAACAACGGTAGGTCGCGGCACAACACGAGGAGGTGGACCTGAGTATTCTGGACTGGCCGTATCGCGTTATGACGTGACAACAAGTTGTCGCGCCAAAACGGGATAGCGGTGATTTTGTGGAGCGGCAGCACCAGTTTCGCATTGTGGCACGACCGTTCCACGACGGCTGACACGTGGCGTAATCATCACGGCGAGACTGCATGATGTACGGGTGGCACAACAAAAAGGCATCGCTGCACAACGCGAGGAGGCGAACTTGAGTACTCTGGACTGGCCGTATCGTGTTATGACGCGACAACAAGCTGTCGTACCAAAACGCGATAGCGGTGCTTTTTTGGAGTGGCGGCACCAGTTTCGCGTTGTGGCGCGACCGTTCCACAGCGGCTGACACGAGGCGTAATCATCACAATGACTGCATGATGCACGGCGGCCCCATGATGCACGTCAATCGATGTCATCAATGTCCTCGGGAGTCCTATAAATATGACTTGCTCCCCCATTTGCCCTTTGTTTGGATGTTGTGCTCTCTCATCTATCTTCGCTTTTGAATTTCCGTTATGGACCCCTTCAATGTTGAAGCAGAGGAGGAAGTGCCTTGCTCTCAGGATGCCCCCCAAGACAAAATATCTCATTTTCTATACCGCATTGGGCTTCAGCAGCGTGAGACAGAGATCAGGCCGATGTTCAATCCAGATTTTTCTTTGCATGAGTGGATTGTCTCCGTGCAACATTACCTATCAGGTTTGAGTAGACCTACCAGCAGCAAACGTCTGGTGGCATTGTCGAGATACAAGGAGTTCGTTTTGTTCACATGAAGGATATCAATTCGGACTCCTCCAAGAAACACATATTTTCTAGGAGTTGCCTTAAGCTGCCAGTGCACTTGCAGATAACAGACTACAAGTGTACACTTTATAACCGCAAGTGAAGGATATCAATTCGGACTCCTCCAAGAAACACATATTTTCTAGGAGTTGCCTTAAGCTGCCAGTGCACTTGCGGATAACAGACTACAAGTGTACACTTCATAACCACAAGTGTCGAGTGGTTGAATATTATGCAGCTTTATTTTATATTTGCATTTAATTTTGGATGAGCATGTTGATGCTGCAGAGGCCTTGCTAGAGGATCATACTGAGGAGGGTCAAGAGCCCAAGTCTCGGGGAAGCCTTGCCTTGCAGGTTTCAGAGGGAGTCCAGCTTCAGGAGAGTGCTTTGCCTACTAGTGTTCTACCTACCATACCTATTGGTGATTTGCAGTATGTCATGCTTAACGACATTATGGAGCTTTTTTGACCTTCGAGAGGACTATTGCCTTGCCATTGTGGCACAGAATCTCGAAGAGGATGATGTTGTCATTGACCCTGAGCACGACAAGCATTCTGTTATAGATGCCCATGTAAATGACGATGAGTTCGTTGACCCCGCAAGTGCACTTGTGATGATTTACAATGATGTTGCTAGGTATGAGCGCACGCTTCCAACAGAAAAGGAGTTCATGGAAGTGCAAAAAAAGCTAGGGATTGAAGAAATGGGTAACGCAAGCACTTCTTCATCATCTTTGGCCTCAATCTCCAATGCGCCCACTGGAGGTCAGGGCGGCATCAACCTATGGAATGAGGAATTACTTGAGGAAGATGAAAAACAGAAGGTAATCTTTTTTTATTTGCCTTACCTTTTTGGTTTCTACTTATCTCATTTCATAACTTTAATTTGTTGCAGTTGGTGGTCTATGATGATACCTTCATTCCTCGCCCTCGTGGACGAGGCATGGGATATTTAGGGAAGAATTCCTCTCTCAGCCAATACTTAAAGAATCTAAAGTATCCGAGTTTTTTGGTCTTCCATTTGTCCTTCTCCAATGACAACGCGGAGCTACCCTTGATGACGTTGAAGACACTTTCAAGATATTTAGGAGGGGCCGTCATTAGGTGGAACGCAAATAAAATAATGCTTTAGAAAAAAAGGCCGCATTGTATATGTTTGGCCAAGGGCCATGAATGTATGGTTTGCGTAGTCGCTATTTTTTGACCCAAGCAGCATATGGTTTGGCATGTGAAATCACTGACCCTATGCAATTACTAGAGTATGACAAGCATGCTATGTTTCGTAATAAACAACCAATTGTGCATCTGCCTACTGAAGAAATGTCTCTTGTGGCTATGGAGGTGGAGACAAATGTACTGTCGACAAACGAACCTGCAGGACTAGGTTGCAAAAGACCAAGGCAAGAAGAAGACGATAACACACAACAGGCAAAAAGGCCAGAATATTTTGTAACTTTTCCCGACAAAGATGAAGAATAGAGAAGCTCCAATGTATATTGTCGATGCCAAAAAATAGTACATTTTCTATCAAAACAATGAGTACATTATGTTTCTCACTTTTGTGACTGGTTGTCTTCTCTTGGCACAAAAAATTATATTGTGTTACAATGTGCTATCTTTAGGAGGTCTCAAACAACTTGGGTCGGAGTTGTCCAAGTTTTTCCAATGCGTTCTTTTTGAAGTCGCCACTCTGCATATCACGATGCCGCAAAAGATGCCTCCCGATCCAATCACCTCATCATCAAGAGCCCATATATCAAGTTTGAAGCCATTCTAATCATTTTTGACCCCCAACACCTTCAAGATACACTTTTTGAGCCCAAAAACACCACACAGGCCCTTACAAGCATCAATCCTTGTCCAAACCCAAATCCAAGAGCATGGCCATGTTCCATAGGCCAAGGACTACCCACAGGACAAGTTTCATGTCATTTTGATGAAAAAGACATCCTACGCGTAGGATGTCTCCAGCATAGAGTATGGAAAACATCTCATGATTTGTTACAAGGGTGATGTGCCAAAAAACAAAATTGAACCTTCAAAATCTTGATACACTTCAAGTAGCAATTGTATAAGATCATGTATTACAGAAATTTTATACAATTTCATCCACTCACAGTATCTTTCTCCACTTGTGGTTCACATACACCATTGTCTCTCTTCACTTTCGTTGACCTTCATGAGCACCGGAGTTGTTGTATGCCATTGATCTTTTAACTTTTTTTTGTTGTAAATGTCTGATGGCTTGTGCTGTTGCTGAAGAGGCCAAGACTTCTTTTGCCTGCATTCGATGAATGATTCTACGATAGAACCATTCAAATAGTTCTCTCAAACTGTTAGCCTTGATTCGAGAGCCACCATGTCGTGTGTGCCTGAAATAAGAATTTCTCATCATGTAATGAGACTTTTCCATCCCTTGGGTATTCCATATTGCTGAGTTCCCATACTTTTGTATAAAATATAGTAAATGATTGAAAATGATGTGCTGGATATGAAAACAGATTACTTAGAATGTTTTGCACTCACATAGTTACACATAAAAGAGAATCAAATATACAATAATACCATGTAGTGAGTAATCTGGGTGTCTGTCCATGCTGTCTTGAATGATTTTTTGAGAAGGTTGAGATTCTCCTTGAACTTGTTCATATCACCTTGTGACCAGTCATCTTTGTCGCACATCAAAAATAGCATGTCTATTGATCGCCAAACCTCAGCCTTCGCGTTACGAGTAGTTGATTCTTGATCTTTGACTGCAATATGTAGCTTTTTCCAGCTCTGATACTCTACCTTGCTAACATAAGATGTGTTATATATTTTTCCATGTTTTGTTAGCTTCGGATCTCGTATTCCTTGGGGTTTAGATAAAAACCTCCGTGCCTTCACCATGGATGCTTTGCATGGGACATCCTTCTCAGTAGTTGATCTCTTTTCATCCCGCTGGATTTTCACATTGCCACCATGAAGCCCCATATCCGACAGTACCAATTCTAAGCACTGTAGGGCCACTTGTTGCTCTGCTAAGTTCTTGATTTTCCAAGCAAACCCAATATATAAGTAGACCAATTTCTCCACAATTCTAAAAAGGGCATGCATTGTACAGATGTGGACATTCACAAGTGGTATTTTCAAGACCGGTCGAAAAGCAGGGTCCTCAATGTGACGTGTTGGAGCTTTTCTCCACCACTTTGGGTCCATGACCTTTGCAAGCTCCATGCAGAACAAACACGGCAACTTTGCCATTGCACCCATTCCACAATTATACATGCACTTTAATGTTTTGAGGTCACCTGCAAGATGCCACTGAACTTGAAAGTCTCCCCTTCCATCTACACGTAGTACCTCTCCCTGGTTAGTCTGTCGATCAATCACCTCCGGAACATTAGTTTGATGGAACACCCAATATAGAATCTCCTGATCTTCTTTCTTTACCTGCAACACAAAATAAATGAGACTTAAGTAGATGTGAACATTTGAGCTTAGTTGAGAATCTCGCTTACCTCAAAATCACCAAGCCACCATATGTTAGATTCTGATTGAACACTAAAATACAAAGGATCATCATTGGGACACTTTGAGAGGGCTCTATTCATTAAAGTAATAGTAACACGCTCTAGCTTCTTCTCTTTAACAAGCTCACACTCATCCAGTTTCAACACAAAATGTAATACCCCTCGTGACTCTTCTAATGTGATGTTGTAAAACTCCACCATCCTCTTCTGCAACATCTGCAGGTCCATAAAAATATTATTGAACTCATCATATGCCATGTTTGCTCCATGGCCACTGTAAGTTGCTTTAATATGAAACGACTGTCCAAGATATTCTCCCTATGTGTCGTTAAGCTGAAGCCTCTCTTTCCAAACACTTGAGGCTGATGGTAAAAGTTTGGATTTTATTCCCTTCTTAACAAAGATGGATGAGACAGATTTTTGTATAGCCGAATATCCTCTTTTGCTTACACCAAGTGAATCAAGTGTGCCTTGTATCTCTTTTGCAGGCACTGAGTTCTCTGAAATAAAGCGGTCCACTACATTTCGCTGTAGGACCTTAAACTTCTTGTCATGTACTATATCTGCTGCAAGGCTTCTACTTATAAGTGGCTTCAATCTCTTTCCTATATTGGCTTTGGGGTCAATGTTTTCCTTGTCAGGATAGATTGAATCTCTACATGAAGCCAATGCATAAGTAAATAACAGAAAATTTACTTCACTAACACTATTTAGGCACATGAAAACAATGCATAACAAGAAAAAACAAAAAAATTACTTAAGACAATTTAGTCAACCAAGAAGCATCACCTTAATGCTCGAATTCTTTTCTTGAGACCTCCAAATGCAACCTGCAATGTTTCAAGATTGCACAATTTCTTCTTTCGGATACGACCACCCAAGATGGTGTCCTTCATTTGACAACTTCGTACCTTTCCTTTCAGTTCCTGTACCTCTGTTTTGTGTTGCAAAATGGTAACCTGATCAGTAGAATGTAAATGTGAAAGACGAACAATCTCACACTGTTGAGCTTGGAGAATTCCCTTATAAGTTTCAGCTTCCCTTGTAAGAGATTTACAATAACCCAGAAGGCCCTTTTCTCCATCACCAACAAAGGTCAATAAGCTTGTAGGATTGACAAACGGTGAAGACGCATTAGTCATTGGATTCTTAGTATAGAGAGAGCCTTTCGTACAGATATCTATGTGTTAAGCTCCTTGAGCTCTGAGCGTGTCTATAAATGCGGGAGGTATATGTGTGTTTGCTTTACTACGCTTAATCAATGGTTGGTACTCATTGTCCACATCAATGTGAAGGTGATATTTGGCTCGTTTCTGTGTAACATTTGTGTCATTTGAGGACTGCACCAGATTTGGGGGGTACGTTTATTAAAACTCTCAAAAAGTGTTCAGACAATGATAACATATGACGGCTCCGAATTGAACGCTGATTATCTCAATCTTTTGAAATTTTCAAAACTAAGATTTTCCACTCAACGAGGTGCATTGAATATTATTCTTCTCCTCAGTTTCACGTTTCTCTTGCTTTCCGCCTGTGCGCAGTCTCTTCCCTTGAGATCTCTTCCATTTGCTCCACTCTTGCGCTCTCCTCTGTTTTGAGCTTTCTCATTCACCAAGTTGTCTCAATGTCATTATCATCTTCACACAGAACTCAGACGAGGAGTCAAAACGATGTGTATCATATGCATATCAAACTGTCCAGAGAATACAAGCCCCTCCACAAGAAGAATAAGCGAGGCATCCTTTCCGAAGCTTCAAAAGAGAACTTCAGATTTCAAGGTAAAAAAAGCGTTGATCTTTGGGTGGATGGCAGGATATATCCTGAGAATCCTATCACCAACTCAACTCCATCGTTCAGAAACATAATGTCATTGCTGAACTACGTAGGAGATGGTTATTATGGTTTATATGGCTACACCAAGCATTTGGCGGCCATAAGTGATATTCTTAAGCTTGAGAAAGACCTTGCACACAAAGAAAACTTTTTCTTGAAGCAAAATGTGATAGAAAGGCAAGGATGAAAGCATCACGCAGCTCACGCAGGATCTGAGAGAAAAAAATAATGTCTTGGGTCCTCGGTTAAGAGAACGACGCTTACGAGACATTGAACAGCTGAAGGTTGGTTCTGGGGGTTTGAAGAAGAGGGTTAAAGCAATCAAGTAAGATTATCATTCAAGCAGGTTTAATTCATCTTTACATTTGTAGTTTTATATCTTACTTTTCATATTTATGCTTAGATCGTTGCTACATCCTCAGTCAAATATTGACAGCAACACACCAACTTCTTCAATTTCTTATGGTCTCATACTAAAACGCAAAGATGTCACCGGACTTTTGGACGATAAGCGCTACTGCAAGATTGTTGCTAAGCAACTTGACACTTACAATTTTTAGGTATGTCTGGTGTTTGAATCAATTGTCTTCACCTGTCAAATCAAATGTCTACAATTTTTAGGTATATTGGATATGTGTAGCATTTGAAAACTTGGAAATAGTCCATTTACTTAATTTTCTGTTTACAGAACTATGCAGCAACAAAGTAAGAAGTTCAATCTCAAGCACACGTTGCTGCCAAACCCTTTCTCCATTCGAAAGACAAGACTGGAGGTCAACTAGGAAGTGCTTCGGACATTGGGCACCCCTTTTCACATTGAAGCAATGTACATATCGCCATAAGCAGAGGAAGCGGTCCATGACAAATACAATAATATATTTTATGATTTAGTACCTTTGCAGACATATATTGTTCAATTGTTTGAGGTTTCTCAAGAGGAATGCAATGGATTTTTGAAGTTTGTGCGAGCTAGTGAAAGAGACAAAGGTTGAGCGTGTCACAATAACACTTATGAATAGAGCATTAGATGAAAGCATTGCTTCAGACGACCCTAGAAACTTTAGCGTGCAATCCGAAAACAATATTTTCTTATTAGCCACATTCAAGGTTTGATATCAACAAGTTTTTGCTTTAAAAAATGGTTAGACATGTTTCATTTGATTGGTTTGGTTTTCCCATTTCAGGTGCCTGCAGAGAATTTCGATATTCTTAACTGGGTTTTCCATCAAACAAGTATTCATGAAGTCATAAGCAAACAGAGAAATGGAAAGACACTCGATGTATTAGGAATTGGTTCATACACAAGTCATAAGCGAACAGAGAAATGGAAAGACACTCGATGTATTAGGCATGGGTTCATACACAGTAGAGTGGCATATGGCTGGAGATCTCAAAACCCTAAAGTGTATGTACAACATCTTAAAAGGAGCAACAAGTAAAATCCCTTGTTTGTATTGCATGGGAGGAGTCATTGGTCTTGAAAAAAGAAATTGGAGGAGAGCACCGGGCAGGCACTTGCAGGACCTTAACTTTCGCCCAGTGTTGGATATTCCACTATCCAGAGTACATATTTGCACGATGCATGCACTCTGCAGAATCATTGAGAAACTTACGTTTCTGTACATTTGTTTTTCTTGGACCACTCGGCCAGCATCAGCAAAACAAAGGGCTATATTATCATTGGAAGCAGTTTTCTCAGATATGGGCTTGCATGGAGGACATGTGAAAATAGAGTAGGACGAGAAGAGGTCTAAGAATGGTCGAGATGTGCCAAAGAAGTTGTCTATTGGCGGTGTGAAAGCCCGTCTCTTCTTGTCGATGCCAACAAGTGGCAGACAACGCAAAAGCCAAAGTGCTCAGGAAAGGTTGACATTGAGATACAACCGGTGGAGAAACCTGCAGAATGCAGTGGTTGACCACACAGACAATGGTGCAGCAAGGACTCGCAAAGCGAACGTGTGGAAAATTTTGGATTCCATATTCAAGTTTTGTGAGCTCAATACTTGGGAGATACTGACTATACATTGTTTCAAGACGCTCTAGAGACCTTCCACAGGTCTTTCATAGCTGCATGGACAAATCAACACATAACTCATTACATGGTATATTACTTTATTTGATAAAATTGTGGTTATATATTTACATATAAACAATAGGATGGTCTTTTTTGCAGCATGTCATATGCAACCACATGCCTTGGTTTGCTAGGCAGTATGGTAGCTTGGCTATATGGTCTACACAAGGTATGGAGAAAACTCACTACCAAGCCCGTATTGGCTATTTCAGCCACACTCGTCACGGAGGTGGTGCAAACAAAGCCAACAGTTTGGACGAACTACATCAATGGACTTATCGAAAACTTATGCATAGAACACACCAAAAGGAATGTGTCAAAGACAGTCAGATTGGCCAAGCAATGAGATTCGCAAGCAAATGACGGAAGAAGGAATTGTTGTGTAAGTGTAGTAATACGTTGCCCGACCACCTAAATATCCCGGGCAATAACCAAAACAATCTCTGGCAAACACTTTGTCCACAAGAATGACTTTATCTGCACTTTTGGGCAGCACGGGTCCACCCAAGAAGCGTGATAGTGTCTTTAATGAGTAAGGTGCTATTGCACCCTCTTGTGACATTCCATTGTGAAAAACTATTATCGGCGACTCGCAAAGCTTTGAAAGGTACTGTGCTAGGGCCGCATCCCTTCCACGATACTCTCGAGGCCGCCGTCGAAGGAAGTCATCCTTGTCAGCAATCCAAGATTGCACATATCATGTCTGAGTAAGTGACACACAGAGAGAGAGAGAGAGAGTTACCATGAAGTTCTCATCCACTTCTTTGTCTTATTGCTTGGAAGGTGGCTTCATCCGGTAGTGTCTCCTTGTATTTTTCAGCTTTCTCAAAGCATCTTCGGAGGCATTCCATTGGATTGTTGGATGTTTCCATTGCCTCATCATCACTACTATCCTCTGAAAAAAATCCACTCCTCTCCTCTTGGACTTTGGAAATGATAGCCAGGGAGAAGTCCTCCCTTAAATAAAAGATGCTTCGCACATCATGTAAGAAGATATAGGTCTTGTCTCCAATCCTGAAGTCATGCACAGCAGGCAACATCATCTGAGCATGCTTCTCAGTGAAGTTACTGACATCCAAGGGTAGTTTGATTTCTGTTGTTTTCACAAAGAGAATCTTACTTCTTTGTATTTCAATTGCCTCAACCTCAAGGTCGACTGTATCTTCAACCTCCTCGACATCTTGTATATGTGTTGTCTCCTCGCATTCTTCGTCTGGTGCCGCATCTTGCTCCTCTAACACCTCATCAGGATTCTGCATGAGGAATCCAAACAGGCTGTTCAGGTACATCATAAAGCCAAAGGATTCCTGAATAAGTTTGCACTCTTTTTGGTGCAAAGGGCAGGCTGAATGTCGGCAAGTAGGTGGTAATTCCCTATACTTCTTCAGTCCCTGTCCTTTTCCACCGCAGTCATTTAAATGAACGACAGTCATACTGGGCAGAACAACCCTCCCTACCTGCACCATCAGTTCAAATTCATCTCTATAGGGCTGAAAGAATTCACTCTAATGAGCTAAAAGGTCTTTAATATCAAATTTTGGGTTAAACATAGAATGAACTAGATCATATTTATCTCCAGCACCACACGATGCTACAAAATTGAACAGCCTCTCATCAGTTACAGCTGGGTCTTCCAGGGAAGGCACATCCTCTTTGGCTTTACCTTTACTTGCACAAGGACTGCTTGCTGGGAGATCTGCATCCTCTGAGAAGTCTATATTCCTCTTTCTTGAATTTTTCTTAACAAGTACTGCAGAGGGTGAGGGACCCTTGTAGGGTGAGGGATCCTCTTGGCCTGCCGACCTCTCTGACTCATCTTCACAAATTGACTCTTCTTGATCAATGTCCTGACAAAAGTCAATTGTTCTTTTGGCAGAAACGCTAAGCAATTGAGCCTGCAAAGGCTAGAATCCTGGCACAAGCTCTGGGTCCGGTTTTAGCCTCTTCTGCCTACTAGACCTTAATCCTATTCATCAGGAAACATGTCAAGTCTTTGTTCTCTCTCTCTCTCTCTCTCTCTCTCTCTCTCTCTCTCTCTCTCTCTCTCTCTCTCTCTCTCTCTCTCACACACACACACACACACACACACACACACACACACACACACAACAGTACTAAAGGCGCGCATAGAGAGTTGCAAAGAGTCCGTGGTTGTCTATGCACACCTTTAGTACACAGAGACAGAGAGAGAGAGAGAGGTATCATAATTGTACTAAAGGCGCGCGGAGAGAGTTGCAAAGGGTATTTGGTTGTCTCTGCGCGCCTTTAGTACACACACACACACACACACACACACACACACACACACACACAGAGAGAGTCTGTTTGCAACCCTGCGATTGTGTGTGTGTATCTGTGTCTGTCTGTGTGTGTATGTGTCTGTATGTGTGTGTGTGTGTGTGTGTGTGTATGTTGAATAGTATGGACTTTTGTTTGTTTCCACACACACACACACACACATACATATACACACATACACTCTCTGTTAGCTATTCTTAGAGATAGAGAGAGAGAGTGAGAGATGACCTTTTGTTGGTGGAGTTTGCAGAAACTCCATGGGAGCCGTCTTCTCCATTGCTCTCTCTTCGCTTTCTCTCTGTCCCTCTCTCTCTCTCTCTCTATCTATCTATCTATCTACACTTATAACGGTTACCCCCGGCGGCGCCCCACGTGGTTATTAAAAAATAGAATGTAGTTGCATGATG